>NC_090702.1:44452012-45738012 GCF_040954835.1 Lepisosteus oculatus | reverse complement strand
TCATCCTAAATATAACTGGGGGCCCAGAATGCAGCACTGACAATAGAAAACTTCTACGTAGTGTGGGATCACTAACCCTAACCCTAGCTAGGGTTGAAAAGTGTACATTCCTGCAGGGTGTCTCAGAAGCCCTCCAATCATGAGATTTGAATTTTTTCCTCAAACCCAAAAATATGAGTCTCAAACAACCCAAACAGGTTTCAAAACCTCTTGGAAATGTATCTTCTTTAATAATCTGTCTTCTTTAGGCAAATTTTCATTGAGGTGAAAAATGCTGTCAAATGGTACATACTGTACATCGGAATGCTTTTAATGCCTGGCTAGGGTTAGGGTTAAAAGAACCATAGAATTTTGCCCAAAGTTAAACTTCTAGCTGCACTTTAAATGACAAAATGAAGAGAGTTTACCCCTTAGAACAGGTATTCTTCACACTTTTCATCTGGCTCACTTTTTGGATAAAATCAGTGAATGGGGCAATATACTGAAAGGTGGCCAAAAGTGTCCGAAAACTAAAAGTGCAGATAGGAACAAATTATCACTCATCCTAAATATAACTTGAGCCCCGGAATGCAGCACTGACAGTAAAAAACCTCTACGTCGTGTGGGATCGCTAACCCTAACCCTAGCTAGGGTTGAAAAGTGTACATTCCTGCAGGGT
Source organism: Lepisosteus oculatus (assembly GCF_040954835.1). NCBI lineage: Eukaryota > Metazoa > Chordata > Actinopteri > Semionotiformes > Lepisosteidae > Lepisosteus > Lepisosteus oculatus. The sequence continues at coordinate 45,737,354 of NC_090702.1, read as the reverse complement.
GTCTCAGAAGCCCTCCAATCATGAGATTTGAATTTTTTCCTCCAACCCAAAAATATCAGTCTCAAACAACCCAAACAGGTTTCAAAACCTCTTGGAAATGTATCTTCTTTAATAATCTGTCTTCTTTAGGCAAATTTTCATTGAGGTGAAAAATGCTGTCAAATGGTACATACATCGGTATGCTTTTAATGCCTGGCTATGGTTAGGGTTAAGAGAACCATAGAATTTTGCCCAAAGTTAAACTTCTAGCTGCTCTTTAAATGACAAAATGAAGAGAGTTTACCCCTTAGAACAGGTATTCTTCACACTTTTCATCTGGCTCACTTTTGGGATTAAATCAGTGAATGGGGCAATATACTGAAAGGTGGCCAAAAGTGTCCGAAAACTAAAAGTGAAGATACGAGCAAATTATCACTCATCCTAAATATAACTGGGGGCCCAGAATGCAGCACTGACAATAGAAAACTTCTACGTAGTGTGGGATCACTAACCCTAACCCTAGCTAGGGTTGAAAAGTGTACATTCCTGCAGGGTGTCTCAGAAGCCCTCCAATCATGAGATTTGAATTTTTTCCTCAAACCCAAAAATATGAGTCTCAAACAACCCAAACAGGTTTCAAAACCTCTTGGAAATGTATATTCTTTAATAATCTGTCTTCTTTAGGCAAATTTTCATTGAGGTGAAAAATGCTGTCAAATGGTACATACATCGGCATGCTTTTAATGCCTGGCTAGGGTTAGGGTTAAAAGAACCATAGAATTTTGCCCAAAGTTAAACTTCTAGCTGCACTTTAAATGACAAAATGAAGAGAGTTTACCCCTTAGAACAGGTATTCTTCACGCTTTTCATCTGGCTCACTTTTGGGATTAAATCAGTGAATGGGGCATTATACTGAAAGGTGGCCAAAAGTGTTCGAAAACTAAAAGTGCAGATAGGAGCAAATTATCACTCATCCTAAAGATAACTGGGGGCCCAGAATGCAGCACTGACAATAGAAAACTTCTACGTAGTGTGGGATCACTAACCCTAACCCTAGCTAGGGTTGAAAAGTGTACATTCCTGCAGGGTGTCTCAGAAGCCCTCCAATCATGAGATTTGAATTTTTTCCTCAAACCCAAAAATATGAGTCTCAAACAACCCAAACAGGTTTCAAAACCTCTTGGAAATGTATCTTCTTTAATAATCTGTCTTCTTTAGGCAAATTTTCATTGAGGTGAAAAATGCTGTCAAATGGTACATACATCGGTATGCTTTTAATGCCTGGCTAGGGTTAGGGTTAAGAGAACCATAGAATTTTGCCCAAAGTTAAACTTCTAGCTGCACTTTAAATGACAAAATGAAGAGAGTTTACCCCTTAGAACAGGTATTCTTCACACTTTTCATCTGGCTCACTTTTGGGATAAAATCAGTGAATGGGGCAATATACTGAAAGGTGGCCAAAAGTGTCCGAAAACTAAAAGTGAAGATAGGAGCAAATTATCACTCATCCTAAATATAACTGGGGGCCCAGAATGCAGCACTGACAATAGAAAACTTCTACGTAGTGTGGGATCACTAACCCTAACCCTAGCTAGGGTTGAAAAGTGTACATTCCTGCAGGGTGTCTCAGAAGCCCTCCAATCATGAGATTTGAATTTTTTCCTCAAACCCAAAAATATGAGTCTCAAACAACCCAAACAGGTTTCAAAACCTCTTGGAAATGTATCTTCTTTAATAATCTGTCTTCTTTAGGCAAATTTTCATTGAGGTGAAAAAAGCTGTCAAATGGTACATACTGTACATCGGAATGCTTTTAATGCCTGGCTAGGGTTAGGGTTAAAAGAACCATAGAATTTTGCCCAAAGTTAAACTTCTAGCTGCACTTTAAATGACAAAATGAAGAGAGTTTACCCCTTAGAACAGGTATTCTTCACACTTTTCATCTGGCTCACTTTTTGGATAAAATCAGTGAATGGGGCAATATACTGAAAGGTGGCCAAAAGTGTCCGAAAACTAAAAGTGCAGATAGGAACAAATTATCACTCATCCTAAATATAACTTGGGGCCCGGAATGCAGCACTGACAGTAAAAAACCTCTACGTCGTGTGGGATCGCTAACCCTAACCCTAGCTAGGCTTGAAAAGTGTACATTCCTGCAGGGTGTCTCAGAAGCCCTCCAATCATGAGATTTGAATTTTTTCCTCAAACCCAAAAATATGAGTCTCAAACAACCCAAACAGGTTTCAAAACCTCTTGGAAATGTATCTTCTTTAATAATCTGTCTTCTTTAGGCAAATTTTCATTGAGGTGAAAAATGCTGTCAAATGGTACATACATCGGCATGCTTTTAATGCCTGGCTAGGGTTAGGGTTAAGAGAACCATAGAATTTTGCCCAAAGTTAAACTTCTAGCTGCACTTTAAATGACAAAATGAAGAGAGTTTACCCCTTAGAACAGGTATTCTTCACGCTTTTCATCTGGCTCACTTTTGGGATAAAATCAGTGAATGGGGCAATATACTGAAAGGTGGCCAAAAGTGTCCGAAAACTAAAAGTGAAGATAGGAACAAATTATCACTCATCCTAAAGATAACTGGGGGCCCGGAATGCAGCACTGACAGTAAAAAACTTCTACGTCGTGTGGGATCGCTAACCCTAACCCTAGCTAGGGTTGAAAAGTGTACATTCCTGCAGGGTGTCTCAGAAGCCCTCCAATCATGAGATTTGAATTTTTTCCTCAAACCCAAAAATATCAGTCTCAAACAACCCAAACAGGTTTCAAAACCTCTTGGAAATGTATCTTCTTTAATAATCTGTCTTCTTTAGGCAAATTTTCATTGAGGTGAAAAATGCTGTCAAATGGTACATACATCGGCATGCTTTTAATGCCTGGCTAGGGTTAGGGTTAAAAGAACCATAGAATTTTGCCCAAAGTTAAACTTCTAGCTGCACTTTAAATGACAAAATGAAGAGAGTTTACCCCTTAGAACAGGTATTCTTCACGCTTTTCATCTGGCTCACTTTTGGGATAAAATCAGTGAATGGGGCAATATACTGAAAGGTGGCCAAAAGTGTCCGAAAACTAAAAGTGAAGATAGGAACAAATTATCACTCATCCTAAAGATAACTGGGGTCCCGGAATGCAGCACTGACAGTAAAAAACCTCTACGTCGTGTGGGATCGCTAACCCTAACCCTAGCTAGGGTTGAAAAGTGTACATTCCTGCAGGGTGTCTCAGAAGCCCTCCAATCATGAGATTTGAATTTTTTCCTCAAACCCAAAAATATGAGTCTCAAACAACCCAAACAGGTTTCAAAACCTCTTGGAAATGTATCTTCTTTAAAAATCTGTCTATTTAGGCAAATTTTCATTGAGGTGAAAAATGCTGTCAAATGGTACATACATCGGCATGCTTTTAATGCCTGGCTAGGGTTAGGGTTAAAAGAACCATAGAATTTTGCCCAAAGTTAAACTTCTAGCTGCACTTTAAATGACAAAATGAAGAGAGTTTACCCCTTAGAAGAGGTATTCTTCACACTTTCATCTGGCTCACTTTTGGGATAAAATCAGTGAATGGGGCATTATACTGAAAGGTGGCCAAAAGTGTTCGAAAACTAAAAGTGCAGATAGGAACAAATTATCACTCATCCTAAATATAACTGGGGGCCCAGAATGCAGCACTGACAATAGAAAACTTCTACGTAGTGTGGGATCACTAACCCTAACCCTAGCTAGGGTTGAAAAGTGTACATTCCTGCAGGATGTCTCAGAAGCCCTCCAATCATGAGATTTGAATTTTTTCCTCAAACCCAAAAATATGAGTCTCAAACAACCCAAACAGGTTTCAAAACCTCTTGGAAATGTATCTTCTTTAATAATCTGTCTTCTTTAGGCAAATTTTCATTGAGGTGAAAAATGCTGTCAAATGGTACATACTGTACATCGGAATGCTTTTAATGCCTGGCTAGGGTTAGGGTTAAAAGAACCATAGAATTTTGCCCAAAGTTAAACTTCTAGCTGCACTTTAAATGACAAAATGAAGAGAGTTTACCCCTTAGAACAGGTATTCTTCACGCTTTTCATCTGGCTCACTTTTGGGATAAAATCAGTGAATGGGGCAATATACTGAAAGGTGGCCAAAAGTGTCCGAAAACTAAAAGTGAAGATAGGAGCAAATTATCACTCATCCTAAAGATAACTGGGGGCCCAGAATGCAGCACTGACAATAGAAAACTTCTACATAGTGTGGGTTCACTAACCCTAACCCTAGCTAGGTTTGAAAAGTGTACATTCCTGCAGGGTGTCTCAGAAGCCCTCCAATAATGAGATTTGAATTTTTTCCTCAAACCCAAAAATATGAGTCTCAAACAACCCAAACAGGTTTCAAAACCTCTTGGAAATGTATCTTCTTTAATAATCTGTCTTCTTTAGGCAAATTTTCATTGAGGTGAAAAATGCTGTCAAATGGTACATACATCGGCATGCTTTTAATGCCTGGCTAGGGTTAGGGTTAAAAGAACCATAGAATTTTGCCCAAAGTTAAACTTCTAGCTGCACTTTAAATGACAAAATGAAGAGAGTTTACCCCTTAGAACAGGTATTCTTCACACTTTTCATCTGGCTCACTTTTGGGATAAAATCAGTGAATGGGGCATTATACTGAAAGGTGGCCAAAAGTGTTCGAAAACTAAAAGTGCAGATAGGAACAAATTATCACTCATCCTAAATATAACTTGGGCCCCGGAATGCAGCACTGACAGTAAAAAACCTCTACGTAGTGTGGGATCACTAACCCTAACCCTAGCTAGGGTTGAAAAGTGTACATTCCTGCAGGGTGTCTCAGAAGCCCTCCAATCATGAGATTTGAATTTTTTCCTCAAACCCAAAAATATGAGTCTCAAACAACCCAAACAGGTTTCAAAACCTCTTGGAAATGTATCTTCTTTAATAATCTGTCTTCTTTAGGCAAATTTTCATTGAGGTGAAAAATGCTGTCAAATGGTACATACATCGGTATGCTTTTAATGCCTTGCTATGGTTAGGGTTAAGAGAACCATAGAATTTTGCCCAAAGTTAAACTTCTAGCTGCACTTTAAATGACAAAATGAAGAGAGTTTACCCCTTAGAACAGGTATTCTTCACACTTTTCATCTGGCTCACTTTTGGGATAAAATCAGTGAATGGGGCAATATACTGAAAGGTGGCCAAAAGTGTCCGAAAACTAAAAGTGAAGATAGGAGCAAATTATCACTCATCCTAAATATAACTGGGGGCCCAGAATGCAGCACTGACAATAGAAAACTTCTACGTAGTGTGGGATCACTAACCCTAACCCTAGCTAGGGTTGAAAAGTGTACATTCCTGCAGGGTGTCTCAGAAGCCCTCCAATCATGAGATTTGAATTTTTTCCTCAAACCCAAAAATATGAGTCTCAAACAACCCAAACAGGTTTCAAAACCTCTTGGAAATGTATCTTCTTTAATAATCTGTCTTCTTTAGGCAAATTTTCATTGAGGTGAAAAATGCTGTCAAATGGTACATACTGTACATCGGAATGCTTTTAATGCCTGGCTAGGGTTAGGGTTAAAAGAACCATAGAATTTTGCCCAAAGTTAAACTTCTAGCTGCACTTTAAATGACAAAATGAAGAGAGTTTACCCCTTAGAACAGGTATTCTTCACACTTTTCATCTGGCTCACTTTTTGGATAAAATCAGTGAATGGGGCAATATACTGAAAGGTGGCCAAAAGTGTCCGAAAACTAAAAGTGCAGATAGGAACAAATTATCACTCATCCTAAATATAACTTGAGCCCCGGAATGCAGCACTGACAGTAAAAAACCTCTACGTCGTGTGGGATCGCTAACCCTAACCCTAGCTAGGGTTGAAAAGTGTACATTCCTGCAGGGTGTCTCAGAAGCCCTCCAATCATGAGATTTGAATTTTTTCCTCCAACCCAAAAATATCAGTCTCAAACAACCCAAACAGGTTTCAAAACCTCTTGGAAATGTATCTTCTTTAATAATCTGTCTTCTTTAGGCAAATTTTCATTGAGGTGAAAAATGCTGTCAAATGGTACATACATCGGCATGCTTTTAATGCCTGGCTAGGGTTAGGGTTAAAAGAACCATAGAATTTTGCCCAAAGTTAAACTTCTAGCTGCACTTTAAATGACAAAATGAAGAGAGTTTACCCCTTAGAACAGGTATTCTTCACACTTTTCATCTGGCTCACTTTTGGGATAAAATCAGTGAATGGGGCATTATACTGAAAGGTGGCCAAAAGTGTTCGAAAACTAAAAGTGCAGATAGGAACAAATTATCACTCATCCTAAATATAACTTGGGCCCCGGAATGCAGCACTGACAGTAAAAAACCTCTACGTAGTGTGGGATCACTAACCCTAACCCTAGCTAGGGTTGAAAAGTGTACATTCCTGCAGGGTGTCTCAGAAGCCCTCCAATCATGAGATTTGAATTTTTTCCTCAAACCCAAAAATATGAGTCTCAAACAACCCAAACAGGTTTCAAAACCTCTTGGAAATGTATCTTCTTTAATAATCTGTCTTCTTTAGGCAAATTTTCATTGAGGTGAAAAATGCTGTCAAATGGTACATACATCGGTATGCTTTTAATGCCTTGCTATGGTTAGGGTTAAGAGAACCATAGAATTTTGCCCAAAGTTAAACTTCTAGCTGCACTTTAAATGACAAAATGAAGAGAGTTTACCCCTTAGAACAGGTATTCTTCACACTTTTCATCTGGCTCACTTTTGGGATAAAATCAGTGAATGGGGCAATATACTGAAAGGTGGCCAAAAGTGTCCGAAAACTAAAAGTGAAGATAGGAGCAAATTATCACTCATCCTAAATATAACTGGGGGCCCAGAATGCAGCACTGACAATAGAAAACTTCTACGTAGTGTGGGATCACTAACCCTAACCCTAGCTAGGGTTGAAAAGTGTACATTCCTGCAGGGTGTCTCAGAAGCCCTCCAATCATGAGATTTGAATTTTTTCCTCAAACCCAAAAATATGAGTCTCAAACAACCCAAACAGGTTTCAAAACCTCTTGGAAATGTATCTTCTTTAATAATCTGTCTTCTTTAGGCAAATTTTCATTGAGGTGAAAAATGCTGTCAAATGGTACATACTGTACATCGGAATGCTTTTAATGCCTTGCTAGGGTTAGGGTTAAAAGAACCATAGAATTTTGCCCAAAGTTAAACTTCTAGCTGCACTTTAAATGACAAAATGAAGAGAGTTTACCCCTTAGAACAGGTATTCTTCACACTTTTCATCTGGCTCACTTTTTGGATAAAATCAGTGAATGGGGCAATATACTGAAAGGTGGCCAAAAGTGTCCGAAAACTAAAAGTGCAGATAGGAACAAATTATCACTCATCCTAAATATAACTTGAGCCCCGGAATGCAGCACTGACAGTAAAAAACCTCTACGTCGTGTGGGATCGCTAACCCTAACCCTAGCTAGGGTTGAAAAGTGTACATTCCTGCAGGGTGTCTCAGAAGCCCTCCAATCATGAGATTTGAATTTTTTCCTCAAACCCAAAAATATCAGTCTCAAACAACCCAAACAGGTTTCAAAACCTCTTGGAAATGTATCTTCTTTAATAATCTGTCTTCTTTAGGCAAATTTTCATTGAGGTGAAAAATGCTGTCAAATGGTACATACATCGGTATGCTTTTAATGCCTGGCTATGGTTAGGGTTAAGAGAACCATAGAATTTTGCCCAAAGTTAAACTTCTAGCTGGTCTTTAAATGACAAAATGAAGAGAGTTTACCCCTTAGAACAGGTATTCTTCACACTTTTCATCTGGCTCACTTTTGGGATAAAATCAGTGAATGGGGCAATATACTGAAAGGTGGCCAAAAGTGTCCGAAAACTAAAAGTGAAGATAGGAGCAAATTATCACTCATCCTAAATATAACTGGGGGCCCAGAATGCAGCACTGACAATAGAAAACTTCTACGTAGTGTGGGATCACTAACCCTAACCCTAGCTAGGGTTGAAAAGTGTACATTCCTGCAGGGTGTCTCAGAAGCCCTCCAATCATGAGATTTGAATTTTTTCCTCAAACCCAAAAATATGAGTCTCAAACAACCCAAACAGGTTTCAAAACCTCTTGGAAATGTATATTCTTTAATAATCTGTCTTCTTTAGGCAAATTTTCATTGAGGTGAAAAATGCTGTCAAATGGTACATACTGTACATCGGAATGCTTTTAATGCCTGGCTAGGGTTAGGGTTAAAAGAACCATAGAATTTTGCCCAAAGTTAAACTTCTAGCTGCACTTTAAATGACAAAATGAAGAGAGTTTACCCCTTAGAACAGGTATTCTTCACACTTTTCATCTGGCTCACTTTTTGGATAAAATCAGTGAATGGGGCAATATACTGAAAGGTGGCCAAAAGTGTCCGAAAACTAAAAGTGCAGATAGGAACAAATTATCACTCATCCTAAATATAACTTGGGCCCCGGAATGCAGCACTGACAGTAAAAAACCTCTACGTCGTGTGGGATCGCTAACCCTAACCCTAGCTAGGGTTGAAAAGTGTACATTCCTGCAGGGTGTCTCAGAAGCCCTCCAATCATGAGACTTGAATGTTTTCCTCAAACCCAAAAATATGAGTCTCAAACAACACAAACAGGTTTCAAAACCTCTTGGAAATGTATCTTCTTTAATAATCTGTCTTCTTTAGGCAAATTTTCATTGAGGTGAAAAATGCTGTCAAATGGTACATACATCGGCATGCTTTTAATGCCTGGCTAGGGTTAGGGTTAAGAGAACCATAGAATTTTGCCCAAAGTTAAACTTCTAGCTGCACTTTAAATGACAAAATGAAGAGAGTTTACCCCTTAGAACAGGTATTCTTCACGCTTTTCATCTGGCTCACTTTTGGGATAAAATCAGTGAATGGGGCAATATACTGAAAGGTGGCCAAAAGTGTCCGAAAACTAAAAGTGAAGATAGGAACAAATTATCACTCATCCTAAAGATAACTGGGGGCCCGGAATGCAGCACTGACAGTAAAAAACTTCTACGTCGTGTGGGATCGCTAACCCTAACCCTAGCTAGGGTTGAAAAGTGTACATTCCTGCAGGGTGTCTCAGAAGCCCTCCAATCATGAGATTTGAATTTTTTCCTCAAACCCAAAAATATGAGTCTCAAACAACCCAAACAGGTTTCAAAACCTCTTGGAAATGTATCTTCTTTAATAATCTGTCTTCTTTAGGCAAATTTTCATTGAGGTGAAAAATGCTGTCAAATGGTACATACATCGGCATGCTTTTAATGCCTGGCTAGGGTTAGGGTTAAAAGAACCATAGAATTTTGCCCAAAGTTAAACTTCTAGCTGCACTTTAAATGACAAAATGAAGAGAGTTTACCCCTTAGAACAGGTATTCTTCACGCTTTTCATCTGGCTCACTTTTGGGATAAAATCAGTGAATGGGGCAATATACTGAAAGGTGTCCAAAAGTGTCCGAAAACTAAAAGTGAAGATAGGAACAAATTATCACTCATCCTAAAGATAACTGGGGTCCCGGAATGCAGCACTGACAATATAAAACTTCTACGTCGTGTGGGATCGCTAAACCTTACCCTAGCTAGGGTTGAAAAGTGTACATTCCTGCAGGTTGTCTCAGAAGCCCTCCAATCATGAGATTTGAATTTTTTTCTCAAACCCAAAAATATGAGTCTCAAACAACCCAAACAGGTTTCAAAACCTCTTGGAAATGTATCTTCTTTAATAATCTGTCTTCTTTAGGCAAATTTTCATTGAGGTGATAAATGCTGTCAAATGGTACATACATCGGCATGCTTTTAATGCCTGGCTAGGGTTAGGGTTAAAAGAACCATAGAATTTTGCCCAAAGTTAAACTTCTAGCTGCACTTTAAATGACAAAATGAAGAGAGTTTACCCCTTAGAACAGGTATTCTTCACGCTTTTCATCTGGCTCACTTTTGGGATAAAATCAGTGAATGGGGCAATATACTGAAAGGTGGCCAAAAGTGTCCGAAAACTAAAAGTGAAGATAGGAACAAATTATCACTCATCCTAAAGATAACTGGGGGCCCGGAATGCAGCACTGACAGTAAAAAACTTCTACGTCGTGTGGGATCGCTAACCCTAACCCTAGCTAGGGTTGAAAAGTGTACATTCCTGCAGGGTGTCTCAGAAGCCCTCCAATCATGAGATTTGAATTTTTTCCTCAAACCCAAAAATATGAGTCTCAAACAACCCAAACAGGTTTCAAAACCTCTTGGAAATGTATCTTCTTTAATAATCTGTCTTCTTTAGGCAAATTTTCATTGAGGTGAAAAATGCTGTCAAATGGTACATACATCGGCATGCTTTTAATGCCTGGCTAGGGTTAGGGTTAAAAGAACCATAGAATTTTGCCCAAAGTTAAACTTCTAGCTGCACTTTAAATGACAAAATGAAGAGAGTTTACCCCTTAGAACAGGTATTCTTCACACTTTTCATCTGGCTCACTTTTGGGATAAAATCAGTGAATAGGGCATTATACTGAAAGGTGGCAAAAAGTGTTCGAAAACTAAAAGTGCAGATAGGAACAAATTATCACTCATCCTAAAGATAACTGGGGGCCCGGAATGCAGCACTGACAGTAAAAAACCTCTACGTCGTGTGGGATCGCTAACCCTAACCCTTTCTAGGGTTGAAAAGTGTACATTCCTGCAGGGTGTCTCAGAAGCCCTCCAATCATGAGATTTGAATTTTTTCCTCAAACCCAAAAATATGAGTCTCAAACAACCCAAACAGGTTTCAAAACCTCTTGGAAATGTATCTTCTTTAATAATCTGTCTTCTTTAGGCAAATTTTCATTGAGGTGAAAAATGCTGTCAAATGGTACATACATCGGCATGCTTTTAATGCCTGGCTAGGGTTAGGGTTAAAAGAACCATAGAATTTTGCCCAAAGTTAAACTTCTAGCTGCACTTTAAATGACAAAATGAAGAGAGTTTACCCCTTAGAACAGGTATTCTTCACACTTTTCATCTGGCTCACTTTTTGGATAAAATCAGTGAATGGGGCAATATACTGAAAGGTGGCCAAAAGTGTCCGAAAACTAAAAGTGAAGATAGGAACAAATTATCACTCATCCTAAAGATAACTGGGGGCCCAGAATGCAGCACTGACAATATAAAACTTCTACGTCGTTTGGGATCGCTAACCCTAACCCTAGCTAGGGTTGAAAAGTGTACATTCCTGCAGGGTGTCTCAGAAGCCCTCCAATCATGAGATTTTAATTTTTTCCTCAAACCCAAAAATATGAGTCTCAAACAACACAAACAGGTTTCAAAACCTCTTGGAAATGTATCTTCTTTAATAATCTGTCTTCTTTAGGCAAATTTTCATTGAGGTGAAAAATGCTTTCAAATGGTACATACATCGGCATGCTTTTAATGCCTGGCTAGGGTTAGGGTTAAAAGAACCATAGAATTTTGCCCAAAGTTAAACTTTTAGCCGCTCTTTAAATGACAAAATGAAGAGAGTTTACCCCTTAGAACAGGTATTCTTCACACTTTTCATCTGGCTCACTTTTGGGATAAAATCAGTGAATGGGGCATTGTACTGAAAGGTGGCCAAAAGTGTTCGAAAACTAAAAGTGCAGATAGGAACAAATTATCACTCATCCTAAAGATAACTGGGGGCCCGGAATGCAGCACTGACACTAAAAAACCTCTACGTCGTGTGGGATCGCTAACCCTAACCCTAGCTAGGGTTGAAAAGTGTACATTCCTGCAGGGTGTCTCAGAAGCCCTCCAATCATGAGATTTGAATTTTTTCCTCAAACCCAAAAATATGAGTCTCAAACAACCCAAACAGGTTTCAAAACCTCTTGGAAATGTATCTTCTTTAATAATCTGTCTTCTTTAGGCAAATTTTCATTGAGGTGAAAAATGCTGTCAAATGGTACATACATCGGCATGCTTTTAATGCCTGGCTAGGGTTAGGGTTAAAAGAACCATAGAATTTTGCCCAAAGTTAAACTTCTAGCTGCACTTTAAATGACAAAATGAAGAGAGTTTACCCCTTAGAACAGGTATTCTTCACGCTTTTCATCTGGCTCACTTTTGGGATTAAATCAGTGAATGGGGCATTATACTGAAAGGTGGCCAAAAGTGTCCGAAAACTAAAAGTGAAGATAGGAGCAAATTATCACTCATCCTAAAGATAACTGGGGGCCCAGAATGCAGCACTGACAATAGAAAACTTCTACGTAGTGTGGGATCACTAACCCTAACCCTAGCTAGGGTTGAAAAGTGTACATTCCTGCAGGGTGTCTCAGAAGCCCTCCAATCATGAGATTTTAATTTTTTCCTCAAACCCAAAAATATGAGTCTCAAACAATCCAAAGAGGTTTCAAAACCTCTTGGAAATGTATCTTCTTTAATAATCTGTCTTCTTTAGGCAAATTTTCATTGAGGTGAAAAATGCTGTCAAATGGTACATACATCGGAATGCTTTTAATGCCTGGCTAGGGTTAGGGTTAAAAGAACCATAGAATTTTGCCCAAAGTTAAACTTCTAGCTGCACTTTAAATGACAAAATGAAGAGAGTTTAATCCTTAGAACAGGTATTCTTCACACTTTTCATCTGGCTCACTTTTTGGATAAAATCAGTGAATGGGGCAATATCCTGAAAGGTAGAAAAGTGTCCGAAAACTAAAAGTGCAGATAGGAACAAATTATCACTCATCCTAAAGATAACTGGGGGGCCAGAATGCAGCACTGACAATAGAAAACTTCTACGTAGCGTGGGATCACTAACCCTAACCCTAGCTAGGGTTGAAAAGTGTACATTCCTGCAGGGTGTCTCAGAAGCCCTCCAATCATGAGATTTTAATTTTTTCCTCAAACCCAAAAATATGAGTCTCAAACAACACAAACAGGTTTCAAAACCTCTTGGAAATGTATCTTCTTTAATAATCTGTCTTCTTTAGGCAAATTTTCATTGAGGTGAAAAATGCTTTCAAATGGTACATACATCGGCATGCTTTTAATGCCTGGCTAGGGTTAGGGTTAAAAGAACCATAGAATTTTGCCCAAAGTTAAACTTCTAGCTGCACTTTAAATGACAAAATGAAGAGATTTTACCCCTTAGAACAGGTATTCTTCACGCTTTTCATCTGGCTCACTTTTGGGATAAAATCAGTGAATGGGGCAATATACTGAAAGGTGGCCAAAAGTGTCCGAAAACTAAAAGTGAAGATAGGAACAAATTATCACTCATCCTAAAGATAACTGGGGGGCCAGAATGCAGCACTGACAATAGAAAACTTCTACGTAGCGTGGGATCACTAACCCTAACCCTAGCTAGGGTTGAAAAGTGTACATTCCTGCAGGGTGTCTCAGAAGCCCTCCATTCATGAGATTTGAATTTTTTCCTCAAACCCAAAAATATGAGTCTCAAACAATCCAAGCAGGTTTCAAAACCTATTGGAAATGTATCTTCTTTAATAATCTGTCTTTTTTAGGCAAATTTTCATTGAGGTGAAAAATGCTGTCAAATGGTACATACATCGGCATGCTTTTAATGCCTGGCTAGGGTTAGGGTTAAAAGAACCATAGAATTTTGCCCAAAGTTAAACTTCTAGCTGCACTTTAAATGACAAAATGAAGAGAGTTTACCCCTTAGAACAGGTATTCTTCACACTTTTCATCTGGCTCACTTTTTGGATAAAATCAGTGAATGGGGCAATATACTGAAAGGAGGCCAAAAGTGTCCGAAAACTAAAAGTGAAGATAGGAACAAATTATCACTCATCCTAAAGATAACTGGGGGCCCAGAATGCAGCACTGACAATATAAAACTTCTACGTCGTTTGGGATCGCTAACCCTAACCCTAGCTAGGGTTGAAAAGTGTACATTCCTGCAGGGTGTCTCAGAAGCCCTCCAATCATGAGATTTTAATTTTTTCCTCAAACCCAAAAATATGAGTCTCAAACAACACAAACAGGTTTCAAAACCTCTTGGAAATGTATCTTCTTTAATAATCTGTCTTCTTTAGGCAAATTTTCATTGAGGTGAAAAATGCTTTCAAATGGTACATACATCGGCATGCTTTTAATGCCTGGCTAGGGTTAGGGTTAAAAGAACCATAGAATTTTGCCCAAAGTTAAACTTTTAGCCGCTCTTTAAATGACAAAATGAAGAGAGTTTACCCCTTAGAACAGGTATTCTTCACACTTTTCATCTGGCTCACTTTTGGGATAAAATCAGTGAATGGGGCATTGTACTGAAAGGTGGCCAAAAGTGTTCGAAAACTAAAAGTGCAGATAGGAACAAATTATCACTCATCCTAAAGATAACTGGGGGCCCGGAATGCAGCACTGACACTAAAAAACCTCTACGTCGTGTGGGATCGCTAACCCTAACCCTAGCTAGGGTTGAAAAGTGTACATTCCTGCAGGGTGTCTCAGAAGCCCTCCAATCATGAGATTTGAATTTTTTCCTCAAACCCAAAAATATGAGTCTCAAACAACCCAAACAGGTTTCAAAACCTCTTGGAAATGTATCTTCTTTAATAATCTGTCTTCTTTAGGCAAATTTTCATTGAGGTGAAAAATGCTGTCAAATGGTACATACATCGGCATGCTTTTAATGCCTGGCTAGGGTTAGGGTTAAAAGAACCATAGAATTTTGCCCAAAGTTAAACTTCTAGCTGCACTTTAAATGACAAAATGAAGAGAGTTTACCCCTTAGAACAGGTATTCTTCACGCTTTTCATCTGGCTCACTTTTGGGATTAAATCAGTGAATGGGGCATTATACTGAAAGGTGGCCAAAAGTGTCCGAAAACTAAAAGTGAAGATAGGAGCAAATTATCACTCATCCTAAAGATAACTGGGGGCCCAGAATGCAGCACTGACAATAGAAAACTTCTACGTAGTGTGGGATCACTAACCCTAACCCTAGCTAGGGTTGAAAAGTGTACATTCCTGCAGGGTGTCTCAGAAGCCCTCCAATCATGAGATTTTAATTTTTTCCTCAAACCCAAAAATATGAGTCTCAAACAATCCAAAGAGGTTTCAAAACCTCTTGGAAATGTATCTTCTTTAATAATCTGTCTTCTTTAGGCAAATTTTCATTGAGGTGAAAAATGCTGTCAAATGGTACATACATCGGCATGCTTTTAATGCCTGGCTAGGGTTAGGGTTAAAAGAACCATAGAATTTTGCCCAAAGTTAAACTTCTAGCTGCACTTTAAATGACAAAATGAAGAGAGTTTAATCCTTAGAACAGGTATTCTTCACACTTTTCATCTGGCTCACTTTTTGGATAAAATCAGTGAATGGGGCAATATCCTGAAAGGTAGAAAAGTGTCCGAAAACTAAAAGTGCAGATAGGAACAAATTATCACTCATCCTAAAGATAACTGGGGGGCCAGAATGCAGCACTGACAATAGAAAACTTCTACGTAGCGTGGGATCACTAACCCTAACCCTAGCTAGGGTTGAAAAGTGTACATTCCTGCAGGGTGTCTCAGAAGCCCTCCAATCATGAGATTTTAATTTTTTCCTCAAACCCAAAAATATGAGTCTCAAACAACACAAACAGGTTTCAAAACCTGTTGGAAATGTATCTTCTTTAATAATCTGTCTTCTTTAGGCAAATTTTCATTGAGGTGAAAAATGCTTTCAAATGGTACATACATCGGCATGCTTTTAATGCCTGGCTAGGGTTAGGGTTAAAAGAACCATAGAATTTTGCCCAAAGTTAAACTTCTAGCTGCACTTTAAATGACAAAATGAAGAGATTTTACCCCTTAGAACAGGTATTCTTCACGCTTTTCATCTGGCTCACTTTTGGGATAAAATCAGTGAATGGGGCAATATACTGAAAGGTGGCCAAAAGTGTCCGAAAACTAAAAGTGAAGATAGGAACAAATTATCACTCATCCTAAAGATAACTGGGGGGCCAGAATGCAGCACTGACAATAGAAAACTTCTACGTAGCGTGGGATCACTAACCCTAACCCTAGCTAGGGTTGAAAAGTGTACATTCCTGCAGGGTGTCTCAGAAGCCCTCCAATCATGAGATTTGAATTTTTTCCTCAAACCCAAAAATATGAGTCTCAAACAATCCAAGCAGGTTTCAAAACCTATTGGAAATGTATCTTCTTTAATAATCTGTCTTTTTTAGGCAAATTTTCATTGAGGTGAAAAATGCTGTCAAATGGTACATACATCGGCATGCTTTTAATGCCTGGCTAGGGTTAGGGTTAAAAGAACCATAGAATTTTGCCCAAAGTTAAACTTCTAGCTGCACTTTAAATGACAAAATGAAGAGAGTTTACCCCTTAGAACAGGTATTCTTCACACTTTTCATCTGGCTCACTTTTTGGATAAAATCAGTGAATGGGGCAATATACTGAAAGGTGGCCAAAAGTGTCCGAAAACTAAAAGTGAAGATAGGAGCAAATTATCACTCATCCTAAAGATAACTGGGGGCCCAGAATGCAGCACTGACAATAGAAAACTTCTACATAGTGTGGGTTCACTAACCCTAACCCTAGCTAGGGTTGAAAAGTGTACATTCCTGCAGGGTGTCTCAGAAGCCCTCCAATCATGAGATTTGAATTTTTTCCTCAAACCCAAAAATATGAGTCTCAAACAATCCAAGCAGGTTTCAAAACCTCTTGGAAATGTATCTTCTTTAATAATCTGTCTTCTTTAGGCAAATTTTCATTGAGGTGAAAAATGCTGTCAAATGGTACATACATCGGCATGCTTTTAATGCCTGGCTAGGGTTAGGGTTAAAAGAACCATAGAATTTTGCCCAAAGTTAAACTTCTAGCTGCACTTTAAATGACAAAATGAAGAGAGTTTACCCCTTAGAACAGGTATTCTTCACACTTTTCATCTGGCTCACTTTTTGGATAAAATCAGTGAATGGGGCATTATACTGAAAGGTGGCCAAAAGTGTTTGAAAACTAAAAGTGCAGATAGGAACAAATTATCACTCATCCTAAAGATAACTGGGGGCCCGGAATGCAGCACTGACAGTAAAAAACCTCTACGTCGTGTGGGATCGCTATTCCTAACCCTAGCTAGGGTTGAAAAGTGTACATTCATGCAGGGTGTCTCAGAAGCCCTCCAATAATGAGATTTGAAATTTTTCCTCAAACCCAAAAATATGAGTCTCAAACAACCCAAACAGGTTTCAAAATCTCTTGGAAATGTATCTTCTTTAATAATCTGTCTTCTTTAGGCAAATTTTCATTGAGGTGAAAAATGCTGTCAAATGGTACATACTGTACATCGGAATGCTTTTAATGCCTGGCTAGGGTTAGGGTTAAAAGAACCATAGAATTTTGCCCAAAGTTAAACTTCTAGCTGCACTTTAAATGACAAAATGAAGAGAGTTTACCCCTTAGAACAGGTATTCTTCACACTTTTCATCTGGCTCACTTTTTGGATAAAATCAGTGAATGGGGCAATATACTGAAAGGTGGCCAAAAGTGTCCGAAAACTAAAAGTGAAGATAGGAACAAATTATCACTCATCCTAAAGATAACTGGGGGCCCGGAATGCAGCACTGACAGTAAAAAACCTCTACGTCGTGTGGGATCGCTAACCCTTACCCTAGCTAGGGTTGAAAACTGTACATTCCTGCAGGGTGTCTCAGAAGCCCTCCAATCATGAGATTTTAATTTTTTCCTCAAACCCAAAAATATGAGTCTCAAACAACCCAAACAGGTTTCAAAACCTCTTGGAAATGTATCTTCTTTAATAATCTGTCTTCTTTAGGCAAATTTTCATTGAGGTGAAAAATGCTTTCAAATGGTACATACATCGGCATGCTTTTAATGCCTGGCTAGGGTTAGGGTTAAAAGAACCATAGAATTTTGCCCAAAGTTAAACTTCTAGCTGCACTTTAAATGACAAAATGAAGAGATT
The DNA here is from genome assembly GCF_040954835.1 of Lepisosteus oculatus. Taxonomy (NCBI): domain Eukaryota; kingdom Metazoa; phylum Chordata; class Actinopteri; order Semionotiformes; family Lepisosteidae; genus Lepisosteus; species Lepisosteus oculatus. Next base: position 45,719,429 of record NC_090702.1, on the reverse strand, counting down.
TTACCCCTTAGAACAGGTATTCTTCACGCTTTTCATCTGGCTCACTTTTGGGATAAAATCAGTGAATGGGGCAATATACTGAAAGGTGGCCAAAAGTGTCCGAAAACTAAAAGTGAAGATAGGAACAAATTATCACTCATCCTAAAGATAACTGGGGGCCCGGAATGCAGCACTGACAGTAAAAAACCTCTACGTCGTGTGGGATCGCTAACCCTTACCCTAGCTAGGGTTGAAAAGTGTACATTCCTGCAGGGTGTCTCAGAAGCCCTCCAATCATGAGATTTGAATTTTTTCCTCAAACCCAAAAATATGAGTCTCAAACAACCCAAACAGGTTTCAAAACCTCTTGGAAATGTATCTTCTTTAATAATCTGTCTTCTTTAGGCAAATTTTCATTGAGGTGAAAAATGCTGTCAAATGGTACATACATCGGCATGCTTTTAATGCCTGGCTAGGGTTAGGGTTAAAAGAACCATAGAATTTTGCCCAAAGTTAAACTTCTAGCTGCACTTTAAATGACAAAATGAAGAGAGTTTACCCCTTAGAACAGGTATTCTTCACGCTTTTCATCTGGCTCACTTTTGGGATAAAATCAGTGAATGGGGCAATATACTGAAAGGTGGCCAAAAGTGTCCGAAAACTAAAAGTGAAGATAGGAACAAATTATCACTCATCCTAAAGATAACTGGGGGCCCGGAATGCAGCACTGACAGTAAAAAACCTCTACGTCGTGTGGGATCGCTAACCCTTACCCTAGCTAGGGTTGAAAAGTGTACATTCCTGCAGGGTGTCTCAGAAGCCCTCCAATCATGAGATTTGAATTTTTTTCTCAAACCCAAAAATATCATTCTCAAACAACCCAAACAGGTTTCAAAACCTCTTGGAAATGTATCTTCTTTAATAATCTGTCTTCTTTAGGCAAATTTTCATTGAGGTGAAAAATGCTGTCAAATGGTACATACATCGGCATACTTTTAATGCCTGGCTAGGGTTAGGGTTAAAAGAACCATAGAATTTTGCCCAAAGTTAAACTTCTAGCTGCACTTTAAATGACAAAATGAAGAGAGTTTACCCCTTAGAACAGGTATTCTTCACGCTTTTCATCTGGCTCACTTTTGGGATAAAATCAGTGAATGGGGCAATATACTGAAAGGTGGCCAAAAGTGTCCGAAAACTAAAAGTGAAGATAGGAACAAATTATCACTCATCCTAAAGATAACTGGGGGCCCGGAATGCAGCACTGACAGTAAAAAACCTCTACGTCGTGTGGGATCGCTAACCCTTACCCTAGCTAGGGTTGAAAAGTGTACATTCCTGCAGGGTGTCTCAGAAGCCCTCCAATCATGAGATTTGAATTTTTTCCTCAAACCCAAAAATATGAGTCTCAAACAACCCAAACAGGTTTCAAAACCTCTTGGAAATGTATCTTCTTTAATAATCTGTCTTCTTTAGGCAAATTTTCATTGAGGTGAAAAATGCTGTCAAATGGTACATACATCGGCATGCTTTTAATGCCTGGCTAGGGTTAGGGTTAAAAGAACCATAGAATTTTGCCCAAAGTTAAACTTCTAGCTGCACTTTAAATGACAAAATGAAGAGATTTTACCCCTTAGAACAGGTATTCTTCACGCTTTTCATCTGGCTCACTTTTGGGATAAAATCAGTGAATGGGGCAATATACTGAAAGGTGGCCAAAAGTGTCCGAAAACTAAAAGTGAAGATAGGAACAAATTATCACTCATCCTAAAGATAACTGGGGGCCCGGAATGCAGCACTGACAGTAAAAAACCTCTACGTCGTGTGGGATCGCTAACCCTTACCCTAGCTAGGGTTGAAAAGTGTACATTCCTGCAGGGTGTCTCAGAAGCCCTCCAATCATGAGATTTGAATTTTTTCCTCAAACCCAAAAATATGAGTCTCAAACAACCCAAACAGGTTTCAAAACCTCTTGGAAATGTATCTTCTTTAATAATCTGTCTTCTTTAGGCAAATTTTCATTGAGGTGAAAAATGCTGTCAAATGGTACATACATCGGCATGCTTTTAATGCCTGGCTAGGGTTAGGGTTAAAAGAACCATAGAATTTTGCCCAAAGTTAAACTTCTAGCTGCACTTTAAATGACAAAATGAAGAGAGTTTACCCCTTAGAACAGGTATTCTTCACACTTTTCATCTGGCTCACTTTTGGGATAAAATCAGTGAATGGGGCAATATACTGAAAGGTGGCCAAAAGTGTCCGAAAACTAAAAGTGAAGATAGGAACAAATTATCACTCATCCTAAAGATAACTGGGGGAACAGAATGCAGCACTGACAATATAAAACTTCTACGTCGTTTGGGATCGCTAACCCTAACCCTAGCTAGGGTTGAAAAGTGTACATTCCTGCAGGGTGTCTCAGAAGCCCTCCAATCATGAGATTTTAATTTTTTCCTCAAACCCAAAAATATGAGTCTCAAACAACACAAACAGGTTTCAAAACCTCTTGGAAATGTATCTTCTTTAATAATCTGTCTTCTTTAGGCAAATTTTCATTGAGGTGAAAAATGCTTTCAAATGGTACATACATTGGCATGCTTTTAATGCCTGGCTAGGGTTAGGGTTAAAAGAACCATAGAATTTTGCCCAAACTTAAACTTCTAGCTGCACTTTAAATGACAAAATGAAGAGATTTTACCCCTTAGAACAGGTATTCTTCACGCTTTTCATCTGGCTCACTTTTGGGATAAAATCAGTGAATGGGGCAATATACTGAAAGGTGGCCAAAAGTGTCCGAAAACTAAAAGTGAAGATAGGAACAAATTATCACTCATCCTAAAGATAACTGTGGGCCCGGAATGCAGCACTGACAGTAAAAAACCTCTACGTCGTGTGGGATCGCTAACCATAACCCTAGCTAGGGCTGAAAAGTGTACATTCCTGCAGGGTGTCTCAGAAGCCCTCCAGTCATGAGATTTGAATTTTTTCCTCAAACCCAAAAATATGAGTCTCAAACAATCCAAGCAGGTTTCAAAACCTCTTGGAAATATATCTTCTTTAATAATCTGTCTTCTTTAGGCAAATTTTCATTGAGCTGAAAAATGCTGTCAAATGGTACATACATCGGCATGCTTTTAATGCCTGGCTAGGGTTAGGGTTAAAAGAACCATAGAATTTTGCCCAAAGTTAAACTTCTAGCTGCACTTTAAATGACAAAATGAAGAGAGTTTACCCCTTAGAACAGGTATTCTTCACACTTTTCATCTGGCTCACTTTTGGGATAAAATCAGTGAATAGGGCATTATACTGAAAGTTGGCAAAAAGTGTTCGAAAACTAAAAGTGCAGATAGGAACAAATTATCACTCATCCTAAAGATAACTGGGGGCCCGGAATGCAGCACTGACAGTAAAAAACCTCTACGTCGTGTGGGATCGCTAACCCTAACCCTTTCTAGGGTTGAAAAGTGTACATTCCTGCAGGGTGTCTCAGAAGCCCTCCAATCATGAGATTTGAATTTTTTTCTCAAACCCAAAAATATCATTCTCAAACAACCCAAACAGGTTTCAAAACCTCTTGGAAATGTATCTTCTTTAATAATCTGTCTTCTTTAGGCAAATTTTCATTGAGGTGAAAAATGCTGTCAAATGGTACATACATCGGCATACTTTTAATGCCTGGCTAGGGTTAGGGTTAAAAGAACCATAGAATTTTGCCCAAAGTTAAACTTCTAGCTGCACTTTAAATGACAAAATGAAGAGAGTTTACCCCTTAGAACAGGTATTCTTCACGCTTTTCATCTGGCTCACTTTTGGGATAAAATCAGTGAATGGGGCAATATACTGAAAGGTGGCCAAAAGTGTCCGAAAACTAAAAGTGAAGATAGGAACAAATTATCACTCATCCTAAAGATAACTGGGGGCCCGGAATGCAGCACTGACAGTAAAAAACCTCTACGTCGTGTGGGATCGCTAACCCTTACCCTAGCTAGGGTTGAAAAGTGTACATTCCTGCAGGGTGTCTCAGAAGCCCTCCAATCATGAGATTTGAATTTTTTCCTCAAACCCAAAAATATGAGTCTCAAACAACCCAAACAGGTTTCAAAACCTCTTGGAAATGTATCTTCTTTAATAATCTGTCTTCTTTAGGCAAATTTTCATTGAGGTGAAAAATGCTGTCAAATGGTACATACATCGGCATGCTTTTAATGCCTGGCTAGGGTTAGGGTTAAAAGAACCATAGAATTTTGCCCAAAGTTAAACTTCTAGCTGCACTTTAAATGACAAAATGAAGAGATTTTACCCCTTAGAACAGGTATTCTTCACGCTTTTCATCTGGCTCACTTTTGGGATAAAATCAGTGAATGGGGCAATATACTGAAAGGTGGCCAAAAGTGTCCGAAAACTAAAAGTGAAGATAGGAACAAATTATCACTCATCCTAAAGATAACTGGGGGCCCGGAATGCAGCACTGACAGTAAAAAACCTCTACGTCGTGTGGGATCGCTAACCCTTACCCTAGCTAGGGTTGAAAAGTGTACATTCCTGCAGGGTGTCTCAGAAGCCCTCCAATCATGAGATTTGAATTTTTTCCTCAAACCCAAAAATATGAGTCTCAAACAACCCAAACAGGTTTCAAAACCTCTTGGAAATGTATCTTCTTTAATAATCTGTCTTCTTTAGGCAAATTTTCATTGAGGTGAAAAATGCTGTCAAATGGTACATACATCGGCATGCTTTTAATGCCTGGCTAGGGTTAGGGTTAAAAGAACCATAGAATTTTGCCCAAAGTTAAACTTCTAGCTGCACTTTAAATGACAAAATGAAGAGAGTTTACCCCTTAGAACAGGTATTCTTCACACTTTTCATCTGGCTCACTTTTGGGATAAAATCAGTGAATGGGGCAATATACTGAAAGGTGGCCAAAAGTGTCCGAAAACTAAAAGTGAAGATAGGAACAAATTATCACTCATCCTAAAGATAACTGGGGGAACAGAATGCAGCACTGACAATATAAAACTTCTACGTCGTTTGGGATCGCTAACCCTAACCCTAGCTAGGGTTGAAAAGTGTACATTCCTGCAGGGTGTCTCAGAAGCCCTCCAATCATGAGATTTTAATTTTTTCCTCAAACCCAAAAATATGAGTCTCAAACAACACAAACAGGTTTCAAAACCTCTTGGAAATGTATCTTCTTTAATAATCTGTCTTCTTTAGGCAAATTTTCATTGAGGTGAAAAATGCTTTCAAATGGTACATACATTGGCATGCTTTTAATGCCTGGCTAGGGTTAGGGTTAAAAGAACCATAGAATTTTGCCCAAACTTAAACTTCTAGCTGCACTTTAAATGACAAAATGAAGAGATTTTACCCCTTAGAACAGGTATTCTTCACGCTTTTCATCTGGCTCACTTTTGGGATAAAATCAGTGAATGGGGCAATATACTGAAAGGTGGCCAAAAGTGTCCGAAAACTAAAAGTGAAGATAGGAACAAATTATCACTCATCCTAAAGATAACTGTAGGCCCGGAATGCAGCACTGACAGTAAAAAACCTCTACGTCGTGTGGGATCGCTAACCATAACCCTAGCTAGGGCTGAAAAGTGTACATTCCTGCAGGGTGTCTCAGAAGCCCTCCAATCATGAGATTTGAATTTTTTCCTCAAACCCAAAAATATGAGTCTCAAACAATCCAAGCAGGTTTCAAAACCTCTTGGAAATATATCTTCTTTAATAATCTGTCTTCTTTAGGCAAATTTTCATTGAGCTGAAAAATGCTGTCAAATGGTACATAAATCGGCATGCTTTTAATGCCTGGCTAGGGTTAGGGTTAAAAGAACCATAGAATTTTGCCCAAAGTTAAACTTCTAGCTGCACTTTAAATGACAAAATGAAGAGAGTTTACCCCTTAGAACAGGTATTCTTCACACTTTTCATCTGGCTCACTTTTGGGATAAAATCAGTGAATAGGGCATTATACTGAAAGTTGGCAAAAAGTGTTCGAAAACTAAAAGTGCAGATAGGAACAAATTATCACTCATCCTAATGATAACTGGGGGCCCGGAATGCAGCACTGACAGTAAAAAACCTCTACGTCGTGTGGGATCGCTAACCCTAACCCTTTCTAGGGTTGAAAAGTGTACATTCCTGCAGGGTGTCTCAGAAGCCCTCCAATCATGAGATTTTAATTTTTTCCTCAAACCCAAAAATATGAGTCTCAAACAACACAAACAGGTTTCAAAACCTCTTGGAAATGTATCTTCTTTAATAATCTGTCTTCTTTAGGCAAATTTTCATTGAGGTGAAAAATGCTTTCAAATGGTACATACATCGGCATGCTTTTAATGCCTGGCTAGGGTTAGGGTTAAAAGAACCATAGAATTTTGCCCAAACTTAAACTTCTAGCTGCACTTTAAATGACAAAATGAAGAGATTTTACCCCTTAGAACAGGTATTCTTCACGCTTTTCATCTGGCTCACTTTTGGGATAAAATCAGTGAATGGGGCAATATACTGAAAGGTGGCCAAAAGTGTCCGAAAACTAAAAGTGAAGATAGGAACAAATTATCACTCATCCTAAAGATAACTGTGGGCCCGGAATGCAGCACTGACAGTAAAAAACCTCTACGTCGTGTGGGATCGCTAACCATAACCCTAGCTAGGGCTGAAAAGTGTACATTCCTGCAGGGTGTCTCAGAAGCCCTCCAATCATGAGATTTGAATTTTTTCCTCAAACCCAAAAATATGAGTCTCAAACAATCCAAGCAGGTTTCAAAACCTCTTGGAAATATATCTTCTTTAATAATCTGTCTTCTTTAGGCAAATTTTCATTGAGCTGAAAAATGCTGTCAAATGGTACATACATCGGCATGCTTTTAATGCCTGGCTAGGGTTAGGGTTAAAAGAACCATAGAATTTTGCCCAAAGTTAAACTTCTAGCTGCACTTTAAATGACAAAATGAAGAGAGTTTACCCCTTAGAACAGGTATTCTTCACACTTTTCATCTGGCTCACTTTTGGGATAAAATCAGTGAATAGGGCATTATACTGAAAGTTGGCAAAAAGTGTTCGAAAACTAAAAGTGCAGATAGGAACAAATTATCACTCATCCTAAAGATAACTGGGGGCCCGGAATGCAGCACTGACAGTAAAAAACCTCTACGTCGTGTGGGATCGCTAACCCTAACCCTTTCTAGGGTTGAAAAGTGTACATTCCTGCAGGGTGTCTCAGAAGCCCTCCAATCATGAGATTTGAATTTTTTCCTCAAACCCAAAAATATGAGTCTCAAACAACCCAAACAGGTTTCAAAACCTCTTGGAAATGTATCTTCTTTAATAATCTGTCTTCTTTAGGCAAATTTTCATTGAGGTGAAAAATGCTGTCAAATGGTACATACATCGGCATGCTTTTAATGCCTGGCTAGGGTTAGGGTTAAAAGAACCATAGAATTTTGCCCAAAGTTAAACTTCTAGCTGCACTTTAAATGACAAAATGAAGAGAGTTTACCCCTTAGAACAGGTATTCTTCACACTTTTCATCTGGCTCACTTTTGGGATAAAATCAGTGAATAGGGCATTATACTGAAAGGTGGCAAAAAGTGTTCGAAAACTAAAAGTGCAGATAGGAACAAATTATCACTCATCCTAAAGATAACTGGGGGCCCGGAATGCAGCACTGACAGTAAAAAACCTCTACGTCGTGTGGGATCGCTAACCCTAACCCTTTCTAGGGTTGAAAAGTGTACATTCCTGCAGGGTGTCTCAGAAGCCCTCCAATCATGAGATTTGAATTTTTTCCTCAAACCCAAAAATATGAGTCTCAAACAACCCAAACAGGTTTCAAAACCTCTTGGAAATGTATCTTCTTTAATAATCTGTCTTCTTTAGGCAAATTTTCATTGAGGTGAAAAATGCTGTCAAATGGTACATACATCGGCATGCTTTTAATGCCTGGCTAGGGTTAGGGTTAAAAGAACCATAGAATTTTGCCCAAAGTTAAACTTCTAGCTGCACTTTAAATGACAAAATGAAGAGAGTTTACCCCTTAGAACAGGTATTCTTCACACTTTTCATCTGGCTCACTTTTTGGATAAAATCAGTGAATGGGGCAATATACTGAAAGGTGGCCAAAAGTGTCCGAAAACTAAAAGTGAAGATAGGAGCAAATTATCACTCATCCTAAAGATAACTGGGGGCCTGGAATGCAGCACTGACAGTAATAAACCACTACGTCGTGTGGGATCGCTAACCCTAACCCTAGCTAGGGTTGAAAAGTGTACATTCATGCAGGGTGTCTCAGAAGCCCTCCAATCATGAGATTTGAATTTTTTCCTCAAACCCAAAAATATGAGTCTCAAACAATCCAAGCAGGTTTCAAAACCTATTGGAAATGTATCTTCTTTAATAATCTGTCTTTTTTAGGCAAATTTTCATTGAGATGAAAAATGCTGTCAAATGGTACATACATCGGCATGCTTTTAATGCCTGGCTAGGGTTAGGGTTAAAAGAACCATAGAATTTTGCCCAAAGTTAAACTTCTAGCTGCACTTTAAATGACAAAATGAAGAGAGTTTACCCCTTAGAACAGGTATTCTTCACGCTTTTCATCTGGCTCACTTTTTGGATAAAATCAGTGTATGGGGCAATATACTGAAAGGTGGCCAAAAGTGTCCGAAAACTAAAAGTGAAGATAGGAGCAAATTATCACTCATCCTAAAGATAACAGGGGGCCCAGAATGCAGCACTGACAATAGAAAACTTCTACATAGTGTGGGTTCACTAACCCTAACCCTAGCTAGGGTTGAAAAGTGTACATTCCTGCAGGGTGTCTAAGAAGCCCTCCAATCATGAGATTTGAATTTTTTCCTCAAACCCAAAAATATGAGTCTCAAACAACCAAAACAGTTTTCAAAACCTCTTGGAAATGTATCTTCTTTAATAATCTGTCTTCTTTAGGCAAATTTTCATTGAGGTGAAAAATGCTGTCAAATGGTACATACATCGGCATTCTTTTAATGCCTGGCTAGGGTTAGGGTTAAAAGAACCATAGAATTTTGCCCAAAGTTAAACTTCTAGCTGCACTTTAAATGACAAAATGAAGAGAGTTTACCCCTTAGAACAGGTATTCTTCACACTTTTCATCTGGCTCACTTTTTGGATAAAATCAGTGAATGGGGCAATATACTGAAAGGTGGCCAAAAGTGTCCGAAAACTAAAAGTGCAGATAGGAACAAATTATCACTCATCCTAAATATAACTTGGGGCCCGGAATGCAGCACTGACAGTAAAAAACCTCTACGTCGTGTGGGATCGCTAACCCTAACCCTAGCTAGGGTTGAAAAGTGTACATTCCTGCAGGGTGTCTCAGAAGCCCTCCAATCATGAGACTTGAATGTTTTCCTCAAACCCAAAAATATGAGTCTCAAACAACCCAAACAGGTTTCAAAACCTCTTGGAAATGTATCTTCTTTAATAATGTGTCTTCTTTAGGCAAATTTTCATTGAGGTGAAAAATGCTGTCAAATGGTACATACATCGGCATGCTTTTAATGCCTGGCTAGGGTTACGGTTAAGAGAACCATAGAATTTTGCCCAAAGTTAAACTTCTAGCTGCAGTTTAAATGACAAAATGAAGAGAGTTTACCCCTTAGAACAGGTATTCTTCACGCTTTTCATCTGGCTCACTTTTGGGATAAAATCAGTGAATGGGGCAATATACTGAAAGGTGGCCAAAAGTGTCCGAAAACTAAAAGTGAAGATAGGAACAAATTATCACTCATCCTAAAGATAACTGGGGGCCCGGAATGCAGCACTGACAGTAAAAAACTTCTACGTCGTGTGGGATCGCTAACCCTAACCCTAGCTAGGGTTGAAAAGTGTACATTCCTGCAGGGTGTCTCAGAAGCCCTCCAATCATGAGATTTGAATTTTTTCCTCAAACCCAAAAATATGAGTCTCAAACAACCCAAACAGGTTTCAAAACCTCTTGGAAATGTATCTTCTTTAATAATCTGTCTTCTTTAGGCAAATTTTCATTGAGGTGAAAAATGCTGTCAAATGGTACATACATCGGCATACTTTTAATGCCTGGCTAGGGTTAGGGTTAAAAGAACCATAGAATTTTGCCCAAAGTTAAACTTCTAGCTGCACTTTAAATGACAAAATGAAGAGAGTTTACCCCTTAGAACAGGTATTCTTCACACTTTTCATCTGGCTCACTTTTGGGATAAAATCAGTGAATGGGGCAATATACTGAAAGGTGGCCAAAAGTGTCCGAAAACTAAAAGTGAAGAAAGGAGCAAATTATCACTCATCCTAAAGATAACTGGGGGCCCAGAATGCAGCACTGACAATATAAAACTTCTACGTAGTGTGGGATCACTAACCCTAACCCTAGCTAGGTTTGAAAAGTGTACATTCCTGCAGGGTGTCTCAGAAGCCCTCCAATCATGAGATTTGAATTTTTTCCTCAAACCCCAAAAAAATGAGTCTCAAACAACCCAAAAAGGTTTCAAAACCTCTTGGAAATGTATCTTCTTTAATAATCTGTCTTCTTTAGGAAAATTTTCATTGAGGTGAAAAATGCTGTCAAATGGTACATACATCGGCATGCTTTTAATGCCTGGCTAGGGTTAGGGTTAAAAGAACCATAGAATTTTGCCCAAAGTTAAACTTCTAGCTGCACTTTAAATGACAAAATGAAGAGAGTTTACCCCTTAGAACAGGTATTCTTCACGCTTTTCATCTGGCTCACTTTTGGGATAAAATCAGTGAATGGGGCATTATACTGAAAGGTGGCCAAAAGTGTCCGAAAACTAAAAGTGAAGATAGGAACAAATTATCACTCATCCTAAAGATAACTGGGGGCCCAGAATGCAGCACTGACAATATAAAACTTCTACGTCGTTTGGGATCGCTAACCCTAACCCTAGCTAGGGTGGAAAAGTGTACATTCCTGCAGGGTGTCTCAGAAGCCCTCCAATCATGAGATTTTAATTTTTTCCTCAAACCCAAAAATATGAGTCTCAAACAACACAAACAGGTTTCAAAACCTCTTGGAAATGTATCTTCTTTAATAATCTGTCTTCTTTAGGCAAATTTTCATTGAGCTGAAAAATGCTTTCAAATGGTACATACATCGGCATGCTTTTAATGCCTGGCTAGGGTTAGGGTTAAAAGAACCATAGAATTTTGCCCAAAGTTAAACTTCTAGCTGCACTTTAAATGACAAAATGAAGAGACTTTACCCCTTAGAACAGGTATTCTTCACGCTTTTCATCTGGCTCACTTTTGGGATAAAATCAGTGAATGGGGCAATATACTGAAAGGTGGCCAAAAGTGTCCGAAAACTAAAAGTGAAGATAGGAACAAATTATCACTCATCCTAAAGATAACTGGGGGCCCGGAATGCAGCACTGACAGTAAAAAACCTCTACGTCGTGTGGGATCGCTAACCCTTACCCTAGCTAGGGTTGAAAAGTGTACATTCCTGCAGGGTGTCTCAGAAGCCCTCCAATCATGAGATTTGAATTTTTTTCTCAAACCCAAAAATATGAGTCTCAAACAACCCAAACAGGTTTCAAAACCTCTTGGAAATGTATCTTCTTTAATAATCTGTCTTCTTTAGGCAAATTTTCATTGAGGTGAAAAATGCTTTCAAATGGTACATACATCGGCATGCTTTTAATGCCTGGCTAGGGTTAGGGTTAAAAGAACCATAGAATTTTGCCCAAAGTTAAACTTCTAGCTGCACTTTAAATGACAAAATGAAGAGACTTTACCCCTTAGAACAGGTATTCTTCACGCTTTTCATCTGGCTCACTTTTGGGATAAAATCAGTGAATGGGGCAATATACTGAAAGGTGGCCAAAAGTGTCCGAAAACTAAAAGTGAAGATAGGAACAAATTATCACTCATCCTAAAGATAACTGGGGGCCCGGAATGCAGCACTGACAGTAAAAAACTTCTACGTCGTTTGGTATCGCTAACCCTAACCCTAGCTAGGGTTGAAAAGTGTACATTCCTGCAGGGTGTCTCAGAAGCCCTCCAATCATGAGATTTGAATTTTTTCCTCAAACCCAAAAATATCAGTCTCAAACAACCCAAACAGGTTTCAAAACCTCTTGGAAATGTATCTTCTTTAATAATCTGTCTTCTATAGGCAAATTTTCATTGAGGTGAAAAATGCTGTCAAATGGTACATACATCGGCATGCTTTTAATGCCTGGCTAGGGTTAGGGTTAAAAGAACCATAGAATTTTGCCCAAAGTTAAACTTCTAACTGCACTTTAAATGACAAAATGAAGAGAGTTTACCCCTTAGAACAGGTATTCTTCACACTTTTCATCTGGCTCACTTTTGGGATAAAATCAGTGAATGGGGCAATATACTGAAAGGTGGCCAAAAGTGTCCGAAAACTAAAAGTGAAGATAGGAACAAATTATCACTCATCCTAAAGATAACTGGGGGCCCGGAATGCAGCACTGACAATATAAAACTTCTACGTAGTGTGGGATCACTAACCCTAACCCTAGCTAGGTTTGAAAAGTGTACATTCCTGCAGGGTGTCTCAGAAGCCCTCCAATCATGAGATTTGAATTTTTTCCTCAAACCCAAAAATATGAGTCTCAAACAATCCAAACAGGTTTCAAAACCTCTTGGAAATGTATCTTCTTTAATAATCTGTCTTCTTTAGGCAAATTTTCATTGAGGTGAAAAATGCTGTCAAATGGTACATACATCGGCATGCTTTTAATGCCTGGCTAGGATTAGGGTTAAAAGAACCATAGAATTTTGCCCAAAGTTAAACTTCTAGCTGCACTTTAAATGACAAAATGAAGAGAGTTTACCCCTTAGAACAGGTATTCTTCACGCTTTTCATCTGGCTCACTTTTGGGATAAAATCAGTGAATGGGGCAATATACTGAAAGGTGGCCAAAAGTGTCCGAAAACTAAAAGTGAAGATAGGAGCAAATTATCACTCATCCTAAAGATAACTGGGGGCCCAGAATGCAACACTGACAGTAGAAAACTTCTACGTAGTGTGGGATCACTAACCCTAACCCTAGCTAGGGTTGAAAAGTGTACATTCCTGCAGGGTGTCTCAGAAGCCCTCCAATCATGAGATTTGAATTTTTTCCTCAAACCCAAAAATATCAGTCTCAAACAACCCAAACAGGTTTCAAAACCTCTTGGACATGTATCTTCTTTAATAATCTGTCTTCTTTAGGCAAATTTTCATTGAGGTGAAAAATGCTGTCAAATGGTACATACATCGGCATGCTTTTAATGCCTGGCTAGGATTAGGGTTAAAAGAACCATAGAATTTTGCCCAAAGTTAAACTTCTAGCTGCACTTTAAATGACAAAATGAAGAGAGTTTACCCCTTAGAACAGGTATTCTTCACGCTTTTCATCTGGCTCACTTTTGGGATAAAATCAGTGAATGGGGCATTATACTGTAAGGTGGCCAAAAGTGTTCGAAAACTGAAAGTGAAGATAGGAGCAAATTATCACTCATCCTAATGATAACTGGGGGCCCAAAATGCAGCACTGACAATAGAAAACTTCTACGTCGTTTGGGATCGCTAACCCTAACCCTAGCTAGGGTTGAAAAGTGTACATTCCTGCAGGGTGTCTCAGAAGCCCTCCAATCATGAGATTTAAATTTTTTCCTCAAACCCAAAAATATGAGTCTCAAACAACCCAAACAGGTTTCAAAACCTCTTGGAAATGTATCTTCTTTAATAATCTGTCTTCTTTAGGCAAATTTTCATTGAGGTGAAAAATGCTGTCAAATGGTACATACATCGGCATGCTTTTAATGCCTGGGTAGGGTTAGGGTTAAAAGAACCATAGAATTTTGCCCAAAGTTAAACTTCTAGCTGCACTTTAAATGACAAAATGAAGAGAGTTTACCCCTTAGAACAGGTATTCTTCACGCTTTTCATCTGGCTCACTTTTGGGATAAAATCAGTGAATGGGGCAATATACTGAAAGGTGGCCAAAAGTGTCCGAAAACTAAAAGTGAAGATAGGAACAAATTATCACTCATCCTAAAGATAACTGGGGGCCCGGAATGCAGCACTGACAGTAAAAAACTTCTACGTCGTTTGGGATCGCTAACCCTAACCCTAGCTAGGGTTGAAAAGTGTACATTCCTGCAGGGTGTCTCAAAAGCCCTCCAATCATGAGATTTGAATTTTTTCCTCAAACCCAAAAATATGAGTCTCAAACAACCCAAACAGGTTTCAAAACCTCTTGGAAATGTACCTTCTTTAATAATCTGTCTTCTTTAGGCAAATTTTCATTGAGGTGAAAAATGCTGTCAAATGGTACATACATCGGCATGCTTTTAATGCCTGGCTAGGGTTAGGGTTAAAAGAACCATAGAATTTTGCCCAAAGTTAAACTTCTAGCTGCACTTTAAATGACAAAATGAAGAGAGTTTACCCCTTAGAACAGGTATTCTTCACACTTTTCATCTGGCTCACTTTTGGGATAAAATCAGTGAATGGGGCAATATACTGAAAGGTGGCCAAAAGTGTCCGAAAACTAAAAGTGAAGATAGGAGCAAATTATCACTCATCCTAAAGATAACTGGGGGCCCAGAATGCAGCACTGACAATAGAAAACTTCTACGTAGTGTGGGATCACTAACCCTAACCTTAGCTAGGGTTGAAAAGTGTACATTCCTGCAGGGTGTCTCAGAAGCCCTCCAATCATGAGATTTGAATTTTTTCCTCAAACCCAAAAATGTGAGTCTCAAACAACCCAAACAGGTTTCAAAACCTCTTGGAAATGTATCTTCTTTAATAATCTGTCTTCTTTAGGCAAATTTTCATTGAGGTGAAAAATGCTGTCAAATGGTACATACATCGGCATGCTTTTAATGCCTGGCTAGGGTTAGGGTTAAGAGAACCATAGAATTTTGCCCAAAGTTAAACTTCTAGCTGCACTTTAAATGACAAAATGAAGAGAGTTTACCCCTTAGAACAGGTATTCTTCACGCTTTTCATCTGGCTCACTTTTGGGATAAAATCAGTGAATGGGGCTTTATACTGAAAGGTGGCCAAAATTGTTCGAAAACTAAAAGTGCAGATAGGAACAAATTATCACTCATCCTAAAGATAACTGGGGGCCCTGAATGCAGCACTGACAGTAAAAAACCTCTACGTCGTGTGGGATCGCTAACCCTAACCCTAGCTAGGGTTGAAAAGTGTACAATCCTGCAGGGTGTCTCAGAAGCCCTCCAATCATGAGATTTAAATTTTTTCCTCAAACCCAAAAATATGAGTCTCAAACAACCCAAACAGGTTTCAAAACCTCTTGGAAATGTATCTTCTTTAATAATCTGTCTTCTTTAGGCAAATTTTCATTGAGGTGAAAAATGCTGTCAAATGGTACATACATCGGCATGCTTTTAATGCCTGGCTAGGGTTAGGGTTAAAAGAACCATAGAATTTTGCCCAAAGTTAAACTTCTAGCTGCACTTTAAATGACAAAATGAAGAGAGTTTACCCCTTAGAACAGGTATTCTTCACACTTTTCATCTGGCTCACTTTTGGGATAAAATCAGTGAATGGGGCAATATACTGAAAGGTGGCCAAAAGTGTCCGAAAACTAAAAGTGAAGATAGGAGCAAATTATCACTCATCCTAAAGATAACTGGGGGCCCAGAATGCAGCACTGACAATAGAAAACTTCTACGTAGTGTGGGATCACTAACCCTAACCTTAGCTAGGGTTGAAAAGTGTACATTCCTGCAGGGTGTCTCAGAAGCCCTCCAATCATGAGATTTGAATTTTTTCCTCAAACCCAAAAATATGAGTCTCAAACAACCCAAACAGGTTTCAAAACCTCTTGGAAATGTATCTTCTTTAATAATCTGTCTTCTTTAGGCAAATTTTCATTGAGGTGAAAAATGCTGTCAAATGGTACATACATCGGCATGCTTTTAATGCCTGGCTAGGGTTAGGGTTAAGAGAACCATAGAATTTTGCCCAAAGTTAAACTTCTAGCTGCACTTTAAATGACAAAATGAAGAGAGTTTACCCCTTAGAACAGGTATTCTTCACACTTTTCATCTGGCTCACTTTTGGGATAAAATCAGTGAATGGGGCTTTATACTGAAAGGTGGCCAAAATTGTTCGAAAACTAAAAGTGCAGATAGGAACAAATTATCACTCATCCTAAAGATAACTGGGGGCCCTGAATGCAGCACTGACAGTAAAAAACCTCTACGTCGTGTGGGATCGCTAACCCTAACCCTAGCTAGGGTTGAAAAGTGTACAATCCTGCAGGGTGTCTCAGAAGCCCTCCAATCATGAGATTTAAATTTTTTCCTCAAACCCAAAAATATGAGTCTCAAACAACCCAAACAGGTTTCAAAACCTCTTGGAAATGTATCTTCTTTAATAATCTGTCTTCTTTAGGCAAATTTTCATTGAGGTGAAAAATGCTGTCAAATGGTACATACATCGGCATGCTTTTAATGCCTGGCTAGGGTTAGGGTTAAAAGAACCATAGAATTTTGCCCAAAGTTAAACTTCTAGCTGCACTTTAAATGACAAAATGAAGAGAGTTTACCCCTTAGAACAGTTATTCTTCACACTTTTCATCTGGCTCACTTTTGGGATAAAATCAGTGAATGGGGCAATATACTGAAAGGTGGCCAAAAGTGTCCGAAAACTAAAAGTGAAGATAGGAGCAAATTATCACTCCTCCTAAAGTTAAATGGGGGCCCAGAATGCAACACTGACAGTAGAAAACTTCTACGTAGTGTGGGATCGCTAACCCTAACCCTAGCTAGGATTGAAAAGTGTACATTCCTGCAGGGTGTCTCAGAAGCCCTCCAATCATGAGATTTGAATTTTTTCCTCAAACCCAAAAATATGAGTCTCAAACAACCCAAACAGGTTTCAAAACCTCTTGGAAATGTATCTTCTTTAAAAATCTGTCTATTTAGGCAAATTTTCATTGAGGTGAAAAATGCTGTCAAATGGTACATACATCGGCATGCTTTTAATGCCTGGCTAGGGTTAGGGTTAAAAGAACCATAGAATTTTGCCCAAAGTTAAACTTCTAGCTGCACTTTAAATGACAAAATGAAGAGAGTTTACCCCTTAGAACAGGTATTCTTCACACTTTTCATCTGGCTCACTTTTGGGATAAAATCAGTGAATGGGGCAATATACTGAAAGGTGGCCAAAAGTGTCCGAAAACTAAAAGTGAAGATAGGAACAAATTATCACTCATCCTAAAGATAACTGGGGGCCCAGAATGCAGCACTGACAATATAAAACTTCTACGTCGTTTGGGATCGCTAACCCTAACCCTAGCTAGGGTTGAAAAGTGTACATTCCTGCAGGGTGTCTCAGAAGCCCTCCAATCATGAGATTTGAATTTTTTCCTCCCATCCCAAAAATATGAGTCTCAAACAACCCAAACAGGTTTCAAAACCTCTTGGAAATGTATCTTCTTTAATAATCTGTCTTCTTTAGGCAAATTTTCATTGAGGTGAAAAATGCTGTCAAATGGTACATACATCGGCATGCTTTTAATGCCTGGCTAGGGTTAGGGTTAAGAGAACCATAGAATTTTGCCCAAAGTTAAACTTCTAGCTGCACTTTAAATGACAAAATGAAGAGAGTTTACCCCTTAGAACAGGTATTCTTCACGCTTTTCATCTGGCTCACTTTTGGGATAAAATCAGTGAATGGGGCTTTATACTGAAAGGTGGCCAAAATTGTTCGAAAACTAAAAGTGCAGATAGGAACAAATTATCACTCATCCTAAAGATAACTGGGGGCCCTGAATGCAGCACTGACAGTAAAAAACCTCTACGTCGTGTGGGATCGCTAACCCTAACCCTAGCTAGGGTTGAAAAGTGTACAATCCTGCAGGGTGTCTCAGAAGCCCTCCAATCATGAGATTTAAATTTTTTCCTCAAACCCAAAAATATGAGTCTCAAACAACCCAAACAGGTTTCAAAACCTCTTGGAAATGTATCTTCTTTAATAATCTGTCTTCTTTAGGCAAATTTTCATTGAGGTGAAAAATGCTTTCAAATGGTACATACATCGGCATGCTTTTAATGCCTGGCTAGGGTTAGGGTTAAAAGAACCATAGAATTTTGCCCAAAGTTAAACTTCTAGCTGCACTTTAAATGACAAAATGAAGAGAGTTTACCCCTTAGAACAGTTATTCTTCACACTTTTCATCTGGCTCACTTTTGGGATAAAATCAGTGAATGGGGCAATATACTGAAAGGTGGCCAAAAGTGTCCGAAAACTAAAAGTGAAGATAGGAGCAAATTATCACTCCTCCTAAAGTTAAATGGGGGCCCAGAATGCAACACTGACAGTAGAAAACTTCTACGTAGTGTGGGATCACTAACCCTAACCCTAGCTAGGGTTGAAAAGTGTACATTCCTGCAGGGTGTCTCAGAAGCCCTCCAATCATGAGATTTAAATTTTTTCCTCAAACCCAAAAATATGAGTCTCAAACAACCCAAACAGGTTTCACAACCTCTTGGAAATGTATCTTTTTTAATAATCTGTCTTCTTTAGGCAAATTTTCATTGAGGTGAAAAATGCTGTCAAATGGTACATACATCGGCATGCTTTTAATGCCTGGCTAGGGTTAGGGTTAAAAGAACCATAGAATTTTGCCCAAAGTTAAACTTCTAGCTGCACTTTAAATGACAAAATGAAGAGAGTTTACCCCTTAGAACAGTTATTCTTCACACTTTTCATCTGGCTCACTTTTGGGATAAAATCAGTGAATGGGGCAATATACTGAAAGGTGGCCAAAAGTGTCCGAAAACTAAAAGTGAAGATAGGAGCAAATTATCACTCCTCCTAAAGTTAAATGGGGGCCCAGAATGCAACACTGACAGTAGAAAACTTCTACGTAGTGTGGGATCACTAACCCTAACCCTAGCTAGGGTTGAAAAGTGTACATTCCTGCAGGGTGTCTCAGAAGCCCTCCAATCATGAGATTTGAATTTTTTCCTCAAACCCAAAAATATCAGTCTCAAACAACCCAAACAGGTTTCAAAATCTCTTGGAAATGTATCTTCTTTAATAATCTGTCTTTTTTAGGCAAATTTTCATTGAGGTGAAAAATGCTGTCAAATGGTACATACATCGGCATGCTTTTAATGCCTGGCTAGGGTTAGGGTTAAAAGAACCATAGAATTTTGCCATAAGTTAAACTTCTAGCTGCACTTTAAATGACAAAATGAAGAGAGTTTACCCCTTAGAACAGGTATTCTTCCCGCTTTTCATCTGGCTCACTTTTAGGATAAAATCAATGAATTGGGCATTATACTGGAAGGTGGCCAAAAGTGTTCGAAAACTAAAAGTGCAGATAGGAACAAATTATCACTCATCCTAAAGATAACTGCGGGCCCAGAATGCAGCACTGACAGTAAAAAACCTCTACGTCGTGTGGGATCGCTATTCCTAACCCTAGCTAGGGTTGAAAAGTGTACATTCCTGCAGGATGTCTCAGAAGCCCTCCAATCATGAGATTTGAATTTTTTCCTCAAACCCAAAAATATGAGTCTCAAACAACCCAAACAGGTTTCAAAACCTCTTGGAAATGTATCTTCTTTAATAATCTGTCTTCTTTAGGCAAATTTTCATTGAGGTGAAAAATGTTGTCAAATGGTACATACATCGGCATGCTTTTAATGCCTGGCTAGGGTTAGGGTTAAAAGAACCATAGAATTTTGTCCAAAGTTACACTTCTAGCTGCACTTTAAATGACAAAATGAAGAGAGTTTACCCCTTAGAACAGGTATTCTTCACACTTTTCATCTGGCTCACTTTTGGGATAAAATCAGTGAATGGGGCAATATACTGAAAGGTGGCCAAAAGTTTCTGAAAACTAAAAGTGCAGATAGGAGCAAATTATCACTCATCCTAAAGATAACTGGGGGCCCGGAATGCAGCATGCTGATGTATGTACTGATTTATTTGACAGCATTTTTCACCTCAATGAAAATTTGCCTAAAGAAGACACATTATTAAAGAAGATACATTTCCAATAGGTTTTGAAAACTCTTTGGGTTGTTTGAGACTCATGTTTTTGGGTTTGAGGAAAAAATTCAAATCTCATGATTGGAGGGCTTCTGAGACACCCTGCAGGAATGTACACTTTTCAACCCTTAGCTAGGGTTAGGGTTAGCGATCCCGCACTACGTAGAATTTTTGTACTGTCAGTGCTGCATTCCGGGCCCCCAGTTATCTTTAGGATGTGTGATAATTTGCTCCTATCTGCACTTTTAGTTTTCGGACATTTTTGGCCACCTTCAGTATGTTGCCCCATTCATTGATTTTATCCCAAAAGTGAGCCAGATGAGAGGTGTGAAGAATACCTGTTCTAAGGGGTAAACTCTCTTCATTTTGTCATTTAAAGTGCAGCTAGAAGTTTAACTTTGGGCAAAATGATATGGTTCTTTTAACCCTAACCCTAGCCAGGCATTAAAGGCATGCTGATGTATGTACTGTATACATGAGCAGTATTTACGTAGTATCGGTGTTAAGACATACCTCTCAAATACTGTAAATCAAGTTAAAAATATCTCAAGACCGATTTTGGTCATAATGAAACCATGTTTCGTGTATGTTTTCTTTAAAGTACCGAGACCAGCCATATACTGCATGTTTATGTTCCAAAATTAATATCGTTTATGGCCTTCACACGCGTTGCAGTATGCTCCTATTCTTTTTATGCTCAGCTACTAAGTTTTCCCTTCAGTGGTAAAATCCATATGAATATTCAATACTTAAACGGGCACAGTTCAGACATTAAATATACATATACATACTGTATACAGTACAGTTTGCATACGGTAATATGTTTATGTTCCTAAATCATTCTCTTTTATGAGCATGTGAAAGACATGGTGAATCGATTCTCAAAAATTACTGTACTTTGCATCATTGGAAAAAAAATGCGTGATTGCGAAATGCTGTGGTGTTACTTTTACAAAGACGGTCAATGAAAAAAGGAATGTGGACCAGGGCAATACTTTGAGTTTATACTTACAGCTTGTCCAAGGTCATTCATTATTAATACTATTAGTAATATCTTCGTTAAACACTTTGATGGCGACAGCTCAAACTTGAGAGGTTGAGTTTTATTAGCTCCACCTTGCGGAAATTCCGGATACTATTATTTTGCTAGCGGTATTTACCGGTAACTCGCGGTATTTACCGGTAACTCGCGGTAGACTGCGTACAGCGTACCGGAAAATAATGTGGTATCGCCTGTGCATTTTGAATGGCTGCCTCTGTATAAATTCAGAATTCTGAGATACAAAGTCGCAATTGTGAGACACCATAGCTATTTTTTTTTAACTCCCTGGCTGAAATGGGTTTCCATAGTCTTCAGATTTCTGGCAATTGAAAAAAATAACCTTTCCGTCCTTCCTCGTTTAATTTAAAGATTTACATGAAAAAATCTTTAAACACAAAACCATCACGTATAATAATTCATGCAGCTGGTTCTCTGTTGAATGACGCAAACGGACTGGGTTCAATTCCAGGTGGTGTACTATATAGTGCAGCTTAAACTTTTTTTAAAAAGTTCATTTATTGGCTGACTACTGGCTGCTGACATTTGGATTAAGACAAAATATAGATTTTCTCAATTCTGATGTAAACCTGAAAGAGAACACATCACGTTCACAATAAGATACAATAGTGGACTATTTTTATGCATTCAGCTATATCAGAAACAAACTGAAAGTAATGCTCTTATAGCGCTTTGAACCACCTGGGTGCAGCTCTCTACATTACAGTGCTCATTACAACTACAAGAACAATAGAAGTTTTTTTAAAAAAAGAAACAAATGTCAAATTATTTCCAGAATGTCCACTTGTAATACTTTACCTGCTTAGTTCCACGATTCCATATTAATATAACTATCAAGTGATGTTAAATCACTACAACATTTAATCTTTTTACAATAACAGCAAATGGTGTTACTATGTATTCTTAGAAAAGGATAAAACATCATAACTTTTTATAAAGTACAGTATATAAGCTTGATAATGTTAGAACAAGCACATTAAAACCAGAAACCACTGTAGGTTACCAAGTTAAAGACTGATGCATAAAATATTTATGCATAATTAAAGGTGGATGTGTACTTTTGTCCAACTGAGCAATCTTGCTTTTATAAAATATACCAATGTTTAACATGCTGTAAGACACAGTTTAGAATTATTAAAAGTCTTAACAATATACAACTTAAATTCTTAATTGGAAAAAGATTGTCCCTCAGCAGTGACCGGGATTCTAAACTGGGTGTTTTCTGGAGACAGCTCAAATGCTATACATGAGATGTTAAGCTTTCTTAGCTCCACCTGGCGGTCTTACAAGGTACTTCCAGATACTATTATCCTATTTAAAAAAACATGAGGAATATTGCACTGTGTCCACTGCATTTTAATGCAGCATTCCTCACTCATTCTGAATGGCTGGATCTGTACATTGCAATGTTGAGTAATTGTCTTTCCCATATTGACTCACATTAAAACTTGTAAGAAAACCTGTTCTACAAGGTAAACTAATGTTTTTGCCGTTGAACGTGCAACTTGATGCAATACTGAATTGAACATTTCATTGTTCTTGTAACCCTACGCTCAGTGCTGGATTTAGGGGCCTAAGTGAACTTCAGGATAAGTGATAATTGGCTCCTATCTCCAACTTTTTTTTTCATAGACTTTTGGCTGCTCATACCGTACATTGCAACATTCACTAATTGTTTTCTATCACTGGGTCAATTCAAAAGATGTAAGAAAACATTTTGCTGGGTAACTACCTGTAATACTGGAGTGAACATTTAATAGTTCTTGTAACCCTAACCCTACACTGGATTACAATGCATGATCGTTTACAGCAGGGGACATAAACTGAATATGAATAAGGGGGCCATATTAGATAAAATGCGCTAGAAAACAAAACATCTATTGTAGTATAAGTGGGGTGCATGCAGGAATTATCAAGACAATGCTCTTGACTGTACACATGGTTTCTTTATTAACACTTCTCTATCAGCCAGCAATCAGGCAACAGAGACGTACACACCAACTTGGCTCAGATTAACACACACAAGGGCTGTGAATAGGACACTTAACTGGACTAGGGTGGTTACAAGACAAGGGATAAACAGGAGTAAACAGTAAACTTCTATTACAATAAGTGTAATAGTGTCTATTTACATCAACAAGACCATCCCACGCTACAGTTCCCAGCCTGCACCGCAGCACATGCATTATCCAGGTGAACCTCTGCTTCGTTATCCGAAGAGAGAGCTACAGTATCAAATTACCAAAACAACCAAATTTTATTGGTAACTTTTTATTAGTCAAAGTGAGTTTTTGCGGGCCACAGATAATTTTTTCCGCGTGTTTGAAACCCCTGATTTACAGT
This sequence comes from Lepisosteus oculatus, assembly GCF_040954835.1. Taxonomy (NCBI): domain Eukaryota; kingdom Metazoa; phylum Chordata; class Actinopteri; order Semionotiformes; family Lepisosteidae; genus Lepisosteus; species Lepisosteus oculatus. Next base: position 45,696,009 of record NC_090702.1, on the reverse strand, counting down.
ATGTTCCATCAAATTCATATCAAAATCCTTTCATGTTTTTCCCTATCATTCTTAAGCCCTTCAAGCCATCGCTAGCATTATGACAACAAATCTGAAGTCTGAAGTTCATCCATCCATTCTCTAACCACTTCATCCAACTCAGAATCTCAGGATAGATGGAGCATATTCCCACAAGCAGTGGTCCCAAAACAGGTTACACTCTGGATGAGATGCCCGTCCACCACAGGGTGGACAAGGCACAGACATGCCCACACTCATACCAGGGCCAAATTAACTTACCAGTATGTCTTAGGACTTTGAGAGGAAACTGAAGCAAATGACAAGAACCCACAAGAATACAGAGAGAACATACAAACCTCCAACCTCCACACAGATAGCACCCAAAGTCTGGAATAGAAGCCAGGACTTTCCCACAAGAGCTCTGAGGCAGCAGTGCTGCCAATGTGTTCAACTATTCCTCTAGAAATAGGGAATGAACACAGTTGTAATTTACATTTCATGGAGTCAGGCTGTTTTAAGGTTATAGTTATATAAGGGAGGAGAAAAGGTTAGATTTCTCATAAGACTGAAGGGAGAAGATGGTTGCTCTCCCATTGGATAAAAAGTGAGAATCTGGACTTGCTTTCCTGTGTGGGTTATACAGTATATGGGTTATACTACTATAACAAGTCAAAGGCATTGGCCTGCTTTACATTACTTGAAGTTTCCTCTGGCCTGCTTTGAAGCATGATTACATTGCTGGTAATAAATTGTTCTGTTTTCTTAACTGTAACTTTTATGCTATTTTAAAGGAAGAATTGTAATATAGTGGCTCAGCTAAATTTATAGTTTTCTGATAGAACATCAACCACAAATAACATCTATACAGACAACAATTCTGCTATTTTGCATTAAATTGTTTTTCTTTTACTTTTATGGATTGCTTTAATATTCATCTACACAATTTAGAATTTGTGTATATTATATATGTTTTCATCTTAAACTTTTCATAAATGTCTAAAATGGTACAGTGTTGTCATGGCCCTACAAATAAGTTTTCATTAGCTAATTTCGGCACCAAATCAAATGCATAGCAACTTGTCTTTGGCAGTCAAATATCTTCACAAGTTTTAAATTAACTTGTCGTCTTAATGTCTCTTCTGTCATGTTTTAGTTTGAGGAAACAAATATTTATAGATTTTTATTGCAGATATATCTAGATGAAATCATGGTTTTATTTTTGCACGATAATTGTCTGAGTCTAAGAAAAACGTGTATTGATTCCGATAAGTACATTGACGTCAGTGCAGGAGAAATGATCGACTGGGAGAAGTGCCATTTTTGGGATCTTAAAGCACCCATAGTCTTCTGACAATTGTATTTTTTTCTATACCCCTCTTGGTAATTTAGGTCCATCTTTAGGTCCACAACATAATTCACATTTTTATCATCGTCTCCAGTTATAAAAAATAGTGAATCCATGAAACATTTTCACCCTGAAAAACTCTAGCTTCAAGTTAGTTAAATGGTATTTCTCAACACAAATTCCTTCCCATAACCTAATTTAAAAGATTGCTGGACCAACCACACATTATTGGCTCAGAGCTGATCACAAGTCATCCAAGTGGAATACTATGACAGAACTCATAAGAAGTGTAGTCTGCTTACCCTGCAGCCAACCTTTAAAAATAAGGATAATGGTCTCACATACACAACTATAAAACTATTCCATATGACTGATTAAAGCCATATTCTACATATTCATACACATTTGGATAATTACTTTGACAAGTGACACAGTGCAAAGAATGCATTTGCCTCACTGTTACACAACAATCCATACCAGCATACTGTACTACATTTCAAGAGTCTCACAAGTGCCAACATAATAACATATATAATACAGAAGGATAAAAAATGTTTCTGAAATGACTCATGTTCATTTTAATTGATTTACTGTATAATGACTGCCAGATGGCAAATCTTTAAGTTTATAACCAAGACAAGACAGATCAACAACAATAAACTTAGCCTTAACGAGACAGTTCACAGTGAGGCAAGCCACCATAAATCACAGATGCTGACCTGACCATTTTCTATAAGCAATTTTTATCAGGTTGAGATGTATTATCAAATCATATCGTAATAGATAACATAAGCACACTTTCAATAATATCTTGATAAAATACATAATGTCCTGTCACATGATAAAATATTTTGATTGTCTAAAAGAAATCTAGAGTGTGGTGTATTTTCACATTAGCATTAACAATAACATCCCATTTAACATTATTAAAGATGACTGTGCCATTCAACTTAAAGATATCAATCATATCTACAGTCCAACTCTGTATGAACAATGGTGTTAAGGAGGCCTTCATCCTTTTATTAGTCATTCCTACTTATTTTTCAGCATTTAGCTCTTAGTTATTTTCTGAACATCAATTTACTGTACTACTGTGTCAGCACACTACTCATGTTCATCACCATGATACAGTGGGGATATTAATCAGTCCTATTATAGTGGTATCCATTAAAGCATAAAGAGTTATCAACAGGATATACAAAACTGGAACATGCAACATGTATGTTTACACTGTGTTTGCAAGTGGTTTTCCTCCGGGTGGTCTGGTTTCCTTCCACAATTGGCCCTGGCCCTGGCCCGTGCCTGTGTGTGTGTCCGTGTGTCTGTGTGCCCTGCTATGGACTGACATCCCATCCAGGGTGTGTCCTACCCTGTGCCCATTGCTTGCCAAGATAGGATCCAGCTGCAACCCTGTACTAGATAAGCATCTTGGAAGATGAATGCATAGGCAAAATAGAATGGAATTAAAGTCAAACATATAGAAAATAAATACAGAGAAAAGGGGCTGTGGTTTATATAAATATTAATATTTTGTCCATTGGCATTTCTACAAAGAAATAAAAAATAATTTATTCAGACTTTTACTCAATCTCCATTCATTAAATCTATCTGATTTGAAATGGCCAATTGTGTGTTTTATATGGCACACAGCTTTAAGGACAGACAGGAGAGAATGAGAAAGACTATTGGGACTATTGTGTGTTGTGTCCAATGTTTGAGTCATGTGTCTCTTAACATCCATTTTCTTACCGGTTTATCTGATACAGGATCGTGGTGGAAACTGGAGCATAATCTGGCAAGCAAAAGTATTTTTTTCTCATGAATGGGAAAGCCAGTACATCACAGGGCACACAGAGACACACTCCTGTAGGTTAACATATCATAGGCAATACAGCTCCGCATTAGATTACCAGCACAAATTGGAGATGCCTGTACCTCAGCCAACAGCACCACATGCCAGAATGCACTTGGGAGGCGGGAGAGTTTGCAGAAATGGTGAGGAAGACTTTGCCTTCTGACAGCACCCCACCCTCAGCCACTTGTGTGCTACCTCTTGGGGAATTGCAGCCACAGTCAGCTAGTAACATGACTCGAACCCATGAACTTAGAGCTCAGCCTACACTTGGGAGAGAAGTTTTGCCTGCAGTGCCTTGTGGGAGGCTTCCAGGTTAATTAAGTCCCAGGTCCATTTGACTATTTTAATAACATAATTTACAACATAGAAAATAAACAGGTAAAGAAGAGAAATGAAGAAAATGGAAGAGTCCAATTTTTTGTGAAAAGTAATATTTTTTATTAGTCGAACCACTGTGTTTACCCCACTGTACCTCATCTTAAGATAAAAGGGTGCACCTCATTTCTATATTATTATTGTAAAATATTTTCATTATAAGTTTGTATAGCTCTTGTAAATAAGGAGATAATTTCCATTCCAGAAACCTGAGACGTGGAATTATACTTAGATCTCAGATAGACAAAATACACATCAATCCTTGCCCCTATTCTTTTGTACATCATTCATTACTATCCAATTTTTTGCTCAGAATTATATATCAGAGTGAGAATTTCCTATTTAGTCTGCCAGTGTTTAACTATTTGGGCTGTTTTATACAATTTTCTATCATTTGTTTTCAAATCTGTAACCACTGCACTCTGTAATCAAGCTTTACTTCATAAAGTCTGAAAATGAAAATTGCTTTTCTTTTGATGTTTCAAACAGAATTATCTATATTTTGGATCCTTCATTTTTCAACTTTCTTCCTCCCAGTGGAGTTAAAAAAAAATCAGCTTACAAAAAATACATTGTATTACAGTCGTCTACTGGTTAGTTATGTTTCGCTTCTCAATCATTCAGAAACAAAGATGTAATTACATGAATAGTTTCCATGAAACATGCAGATCAATTTGTGATTATAACCAAAAATGATAACAGGTGACAGCTCAAAACACACTTGTGTCTGATGCTCATAAAAGGAAGCACGAAATAAGAAACATAATGTCTGGAGAGAGCGTCAGATCACATAAGCTCAGATCTGTGAGCTGTTCACATCAAAGTAATGCATTGCCTGGATACAGCCTCTTAGGCCACACAGCAACGGGAATACATACAGCAGGGATATAAATATTGCTATGGAAGTGCTTATGATTAGGCACCTACACAATAATTGCTTTAAGTCATTGTTATGACGGTATTTCAGCACTTGGTCCTTTTCAGTCATGGAAGACAATTTCCTTCCACCAGTCTAAGCTTTCTGGGATTTGAATTTAAAAAGTTTAATGTGCCTTAATCTATTCTTCTCCATCCACCAGACTACAGTGTACAACATTGTACCATGTTAAACAATTCAGAATTAATATACATGAATAGATTGCTCCTTAGGTCTCCATTATTTAAAATAAGTTTATGCTCCCATCTCAGCATAATGCCAAACTAATATAATTTCAGAAATATATTCTCAGAGAAATGCCAAAATTTCTGAATATATTTTGTGTGGATAGTTGTGCATTAAATTTATATTAACTCTACTCGTTGCTAATGTGCTAGTGTGAACCTTCTAGATCTCCTTTAACAATATGGATTTGTTTACATGTAGTAGAACTGTAACTACTTTACTAACCCCTGCTTCTCCCCTTGAATTGTTAAACAAAAGCTTTAACTTATGCGTAAGCTGCAAAGGAACAAGTAATAGGTTTATTCCATGCTGAAAAAAAGAAGAAAGAAAACACAAGGTTTCGGCCATGGAGCCTTCTTCAGGTGTCGATGACACAAGGCTCCACGGCCGAAACGTTGTGTTTTCTTTCTTCTTTTTTTCAGCATGGAATAAACCTATTACTTGTTCCTTTGCAGCTTTAACTTATGTCCATGCTATAACTGAACCTCATTTTATTTCGCCATTTAAAACACACTGGTAACTAGTTGAAACTTTACAACACTTCAAACCCTCACCCAGGCTACAGTCTTGATCGAACACTGTTCTTATTGCTTTCATAGCAGTAACTTTGTCTTCAATTGAATTTGAATCTCAAACTGAAAACCCTTTAAATACAACTCCTCTTCCTATATTAGTCTTCTTTCAACTGAATTTTTATACAAACACTATCTGAAGCAATACACATTTTTGGCTTTAAGATTCAGGTTAAAGGGGGTTAGAGATTCAATCAAACTAGACCTCCTTTAACATTGTGGATTGCATTGTGGATAAAACTGAACAGTGTCAGAGTCTTTCTTCTCCAAAGTGGTAAAGGAAAACAGTCTCACTAAAATTCAATAGATCAATTAATCTTTTGTGTCCTTGGCCATGCAAATAAAAGGTCAGAATAACAGCATATTTTGAGTATTTGTCCTGATAACAAATCTCTTTTTGTAAAATCACTATTGGATACAGCAATATCCATTTGAAATAAGTGTTAGGTGTTGGCATTTGAAATTAAAACACAAAGGATTGAAAGGACTCCTGTTAAGCTAAAATCCATCTGAAGAATATGTATCAAACTGAGACTTTCACTTTGAAATGCAGGCAGTGCATTTGACAAAAACAAAAAACATTAAAAGGCTCTCTGCATGACTCATGGCACCATACTTAGAGCAAGCAATGCCCATATCAGCTCCAAGAGGGGGGATCATAGACCCAGCTCAGCATTACTGACCAAAAGCCCACTGTTGTATTCCATCAGGACTTCTTCAGAGAGGAAAAAGTATCATAGCAGTATATCAGTCATACCTAAGGATAGTGAACATTTTAGAGATAGCACAGTGATAAAACTACTTAATTCAGATAACACACTTTATCAGCAATTACATTGAACATCAAGGATAAAAAGGTACCTTGTCAGTGTGCAACAGATCAGCACAACATCAGGTAAAACTATCAGAAAGCTAATAGAGAGACCAGGCCATTCAGCTCATTCATTTTCTATTAAAGTTATTCTGTCAGAGAACCATACCTAGATTTGGAATATCTTAGCATCCACATGTTCCAGTAATTAATGTCACACATACATAATTCTCTATACAAAAATGTTTTCTAGAACAAACAGAACTGACTTTTAGCTAATGTCCAGTTGTGTCTTCAATTACAAGTTGATTGATCATTAATGTAACTGCTTAATTTGGTTCAAAGCCCTCAATCCAATCTTCTTATAACCATTTTTTACTGAGACTGAAACAATCATTTTCCGGCAATCTGTAATCATTTTCCGGCAATCTGTAATCACATATGATCGCATTTAGCCTAAGAATTTGTTGCACTTTTATTCAAGGCATGTTTATTCAGAACTGTATGCAATATCACAGACACAGGCAAAAGTAGGGATATTGGACCCACAAAAGCATTAAAAAACTTAAACCATAATTTCTTTCTACAGTATGGCAAACAAACAGTGCTATATGGAAATCACAGCTGTTTGGCTCAGTCAGGCCATATATAAACCTGCACCTCTCTTGGTTTCCCTCTTCCAGCGTAGCATGGAGTGCTCAGCTCTATATGACTTTGAATAGTGGTGTTCGGCATGAGCAGAACAAGTTACAGGTGTCGGCTATAAAGAACTTTTCTCATTTACTTGAAAACATCATGACTTATTCTTTTGAAGCAACTTTAAACATCCAGTACCTCAGTATGAAGTCACAACAAGGATAACCTATCTTGACTTGTCTTCTCTAGGCAGGAGGATATCAGAGAGAAAACCTAGGATCCAGGAGGGGCTCCGAACCAAATAATGGAGCAAAGACAGATCGCCTGAAACAATATACCGCCCAACATACAGAATATGACTCAGCTTGCACAGGCAATGAGAGACAAGTCAAGGAATGGATTAGGCTAGCAGAGGGGTGTCATGTGGCTCATTCCTGAATTTAATCTTGATTATCCAGTGTTAATTTTATCCCAGGTGTCAGCTATTGTACTACTTTGCTGCTCTCACTGCAGTTACAAAGATGTTGGCAGCTCAGCTTCATTCCTATCATAGGATCCTCTCTTAATAATTATAAAGACCTCCCTAACGCTTAGATCCACAGTGCAGGGGAAGCCTTGCACTGTACTTGTAGATAGCTAAGAGACTTTGTTTTAGGAGTCTGTTTCGATCAATAATTCCTATACTACGGAATACAATATAGTAATTACGGAATAAAGTAGCAAAAAGTATGCGGAAAATAAAAATGAACATGGAAGAAATGTATCACTGTTCCAAAAGTTTTCTTGGGCTTCAAAATACAGACATAATGTTAAAAAATGTCAAAGTACTGTGAGAATCCTAACCCTAACCCTAGCTGGGGTTTAAACTTTTTAGCAATCTGCATCTGAAGCCCTATATTAATCAAATTTGAAAATGTTCCTCAAATAAAAAAATATGAGCCTAAAACAATCCAATCCATTCATCTTCTGCAATAATGTACCTTCTCAAATCAAATGACACTCAACAGATGTATTGTACTATTGAGGAAGTTGGAGTGATTAATTAGGTATAGTTCGTGTTGAAAAATAGTGATTCCAGTACACACCCCTTCATTACGGCACCAATAAGACTAGATAAAGACTAGATTCTTCTCAATTTGCTATCACACACTCTGTCTGATACCACACAATTTATTCTTATAACATGAAGTTTAAGAATGGGATTCCCTCTGCTCTCAAAGAGGTTTCACATGGATAAGGAGTTCTTGCTCTTTTCCTGCTTGGAAAGGGGTGACAGTGGCATTTATTTTAAAAGCAAGGAATCTCTTCTTAAGAATTTCTCTTCAACTCAATGGATAGATTCTACACGGGCTGAAAGATTTTTAATTAAATCACTCACTTCCTGCTATTTAAAAGTCCTAATTTTAACTGGAGCATTGCGTGTGTTGTCATTCCTCATTGGTCTAAACATCTGCAAAGATGCAGTATCATGCAATTTCCTTTTCATTGTATATTGATTCCCACATGTTATTTGTGCTGTAATTTACCTTCTTCTCTTTTCATAACCAAATGATATACTAGAGAAAAGTTGGTACAATTGCTACAATGGAAGCAATGTTCTTCAAAAACCTCAAAACAAATATTCTCAACAGAGGATGAAAGGTTTTAATTAATACACCTCGCTTATTAATACAATATGCTGCTATTTTCAGTATTCTATATTTATAAAATAGCCCATTCTAAGTTGCAAATGCAGTATCAAATGATCTAATGTCACCATGAATAAATAAGGGTAACAGGGGCACAGAACATGTTGTCCAACCATTACAAGACATGGTGCCCATCCATCACAGGGCAAGAATAATTCAAATGCACCAATTACCTAAATAGCTTGTCTTCAGGAGACTAAAAAAATAAATCATCTAGCAAAAACCTGCACAAAGCCAATGAGGCCATGCAGACTCCATGCAGAATGTACCTGACTCAGAAATTGAACCAAAAGCTGAGACAGAAGTGATACATTCTCTGCCACAAGGCTGCTCATAGTACATCCCATGATATATAGGTAATAGTAACCACATCTGTTTTTTTATCATTTATGTTTTTTCTTACTACAGTCTCTCGCATGTTAATCAGATGATGCTTTTTCAATATATGTTTAAATCTAGCTTCTGAAATAAAAGTAGATTAATGGCATAAAGTTAAATTAAATAAAGTTAAAATAAATCATGCTTTTTTACTCTCACAGACAAATAATTTCCTTATGAACACTCCTGTCAGTGATTGATTTTAAGAATACATACAGTGCCCAAAGTGGAAAACCATGTTAGACAAAGCTGGGAAAAAGATTGTTTGCCAAGACATCAGGCAGTTCTGATAGATTAGGTGGGGAGTAATTTGACACTTAACTGATTTTTGCACACTTTAACTGGGCAATGATGAATGCATTGCAGTTGTGAAATGGCACAACATGTTGTTTATAAACAGCAGATCTAGATGGTCATAGGATTAATTACGTCCATCATGACATAGAATTTTTGTTCTATCAATAGTACTACAGTAAGTCTTCTGTCCTTTTGTGTTCCTTATCCTGGAACTATTTCTCATTGGCTGCAATAGCTTCCTATACTTATCACTTGTGTCTATTTATTGGTCTATAAAATAAACCACTTTGGATGCATAAAGTAGATATTGTTTAGCAGCTGTAGAAACAATTTCTGCTCTGGAAATCATATATTTTCTTTAGTGACAACAGTTTTCTGAAACTTTAGTTTTTGATATTTTATATGTAAAATATTGATATCTCTACTGCATTTGGATAAAAGCATGTGCTAAACGTAACATTTCCTGGTGTTCCAACTGCTGAAAGTGGGGGAAACAAAAATAGCAGAAAGTCAATCATGTGCTGTTTGTGACATCAAGAGCAGATTTCCATTGCAAGCTGAGATGTGAGAAAGTCTCACAGCAGAACAGCTGTAGAGCAGAAAAGTCATCACCAATGTCTGTTAAAGACACAGTAGCTGTAGAACGGAGTAAAACTGCAGGGGGCCTGGGGGTGCATACATAGATGGAAACACACACACTCACACCCGAGCCAGTTTTTCCCAGAATCCAATTAACCTATCAGAATGTAGGAGCACCCAGGGGGAACCCATGCAAACGCAGTGTAAACATACAGTACATACTCTATAGCACCCCAAGACTCTAACCCAGGACCCCAGCTCCATGTGGCAGCACTGCTAACCACTGCACCACCAACATACGTACACTTTCCTACAGGCAAAATAAAAAAGAACTCAGATGACATGGTTATAATAGCTAAATATCCTGTTTGGAAACATTTTTGTTGACTTTTCTGTGCTTTGTTGAATATTGTCATTGCAAAGCACAAATTCATGTCCAATAAGTCAATAGCCACTGCCTAGCAATTTACAACATAAGACGACCTGATATTTTCTAGCATGTTTTGTAGCTGTGTTAACTGTTTTTATGTCTATGCCACTTCATAAGCTTATCTTACTTAGACAAAAATATCTCAATGTCAATATGTCTGGGATACCATTTCTAAATAAAGTTTAAAAATAAATATTTTTCTCAACTGCAGTTTGACCTGTAACTGTAAAAGAACTGTTGTTTCTTTTTGTCACTCCACTCTGGAGATTCTAGCAGTACGGGTCAGCAAATCATTGAACACCTGTCAATCCCTGATCAAACTGCAGGTAGGACCAATAATCTCCACACTGCGAGGGTCAAGAGATTAAAATGGTACTCCCTGTGGGAAATTTAACAGATTCAGCAACCAAAACTAACAGTGGATGCATGCATGACTCACTTAAAGATGTGCAGGCACTGTTCCATCCAATTCAGCCTGTAAAGAACTGCTGAAATCTTGCAAAATACACTGTAGGTAGATTTTGCAACATTTTGAAAATAGCCTTCGAAAACAACTTGTAGTTATAAGTAATAATAACCTACAATAACAATAGGTAATCATCATTTGCATTATCTCTGTAATGCAAAGACTTCAATAAGAATGGCATGTTATTACTGACAAGATCATTTTGCAATAGAGTAATCATAGCTAAATGCAATCAATCGAGTTTCCATGGTTATGGTTTCTGAAAGAACTGTATTGTTATCCTGGGCTGACTTCGGTGAAGGGTGTTTTTTCAAATTAGCTTAAATAGAGCATTTTGAGAGATCTGTAGCACAATTAACACATTCAAATATTGTTTTTCCAATGAAATTGTTTTGTTAATTTCAAAACCATTACTACAAGGACTTTCAGTGCATTAGCTGCGACAATACAAGTGGTTTCTCATTTAAAAAATCAAATGGTATAGAGCAGCAAAATGTATAGACCCTTGAATTTTCCTTTACTTGTATAATTGTAACTGTAATACGACAGCATAATTTATAAAGTACAGACTCACAGGGCTCAAACTCCAGTCAGATTCATCCAGAATGTTTCATCACAGATGCAGAACACTGGGATTCAGATTTACTTACAGTATGTGACTAGTACACAGACATAGTCTAGTACATGGTCTAGTCTTTACATAGTGACTAGTACACAGACACTAGTTTAATTCTCATCATTATTGCAGAACTATTTTTCATGGCCTATTATTGACGCCCACAATTTATTAGCAGATGAAAAATTTAACTACACTCAAAAGATGAACCTTCAGGGATGTTAAGGTAATGTTATAATGCCCTCTTGTGGTACACGTTCCATAGTTAACTAGGAAATAGGATATCAGTTTTTAGTGACTGTATATGTATTAATATTTATTTACTTGAACATCCATAATAAAAAGGCAGCAGTTTATCCTTCCTGAATTGCCTTTCATCATCTTTTATAAGAGCATCTTTGCAGCAGGATCTAAATAGAAAAGTTGACACTTGGGTCTATTGTGCACAGGATGCACAGCCCAGCTATTTGTGCTGGACATATTTTGCTGTAGGAACAAGTAATAGGTTTATTCCATGCTGAGCGTCCTCACACCTGAAAAAGGATCCACAGCCGAAACGTTGTTTCTTTCTTCTTTTTTTCAGCATGGAATAAACCTATTACTTGTTCCTTTGCAGCCTACACATGCTGAAGCAGCTACCCACCTGAACTATATTTTGCTGTAGTTTAACATATTAATTTACATGCACAATACATTCACCTCTGCTCTATCTTACCAGATGTGATGCTTACAGTATATCTGGATTTTGGCTCCATTCTATTTTTTAAATGCTTTCCCATTTTGGCAACATCCTCATCATACCAAGCTCATTTATAGCTCTCTTTGGTCCTGAAAGTCCTAAATATATACCAACCACTTGAGGATGCATTTGCTTTCATCTCCTTTATAGGCAGATAGTATAGGCTGTTTAATGAAAGACAGTGACTCCACCTTCACAAAAATGTTGGAGGAAAGAGATAATTGTATTTCTGATGCTGGAAAAAATAATATACACATTACAAGGTTCTGATCAAACATTTTATATAATATGGCAACCCCTTCTATTACATTTTGATCAGCTCCCTATCAGGTCTATGTATTTTTTTCCTTTTTTCATTTTTTTATATGCTGTCTAATTAATGTTGTGATTGCTTCATGTATCTGATTAAGCTGGAATAAAAATAAGTTATAGAAAACACTAAATAAAACTTATCTGAAGAAAAAATTATAGCGTTATGCACGTTCATGCAATTTGTGTATACGATTTGTTTATCATTACCTTAGTGCTCCAGTGATCCTTGTAACCCAAGCCATATGTTGTCATGGAAACAATGATGTAATTGTGGTAGACACATGTATAATTTACTGGCAGAATTAGTTTCATTGAGAAGGTAAGCAACAAATGATTTTTGTGGCTAATGTAATGATTTTTTGTAAATTATAAAACTCATCTTCTCATCGCATGTCATGATATTTTATAAAGTAATAACGTATCAAAATCAATTTTTCATATGGAATATATTCTATTATCCAAAGTGCAAACTAATGAAACTCTTAATCAACATTGCATTTATACAGTATGTTATTGGTACTATAAATCATGATTTTAAAAAATGCAAAAGGTTTATTGATTTACTGTACTGACTGTAGCAACATTATAGTGCAATTATTACAGGAGTGAGATGTATATTTAAAACATTTAAAATATTATATTTAAAATAATTAATTCTAAAACTACTATCAAAATACACTATTGATTTATAAGTTTTTACTTTTGTGAAGGAGATCTAAGTATCTAACAGTGTTTTGAACCTTTTAGAGCCCATTTATAAAACTTAAAAATGTTAAAACTGTGCTGGTTAAGACACTCTGGCTTTTAAAATTATCTGAAGCTGATTTTACTCTTTTTCTGTGTACAAATATTTTTTTTTAATTTAATGTAATGTTTCAATATAGATACAGTGCTCAGTTGTTTAAAATAAAGGAAAGACGAGGAACTTTTGTAGTTGAAATAACGCCATGCTGTTTGATCTTGCTCTTTAAATGTAATTAATCCTATTGTTTTACTCAGGACCTGCTAGTGAGAAATGTAATTTTATTGCATAGAGTACAATAAACACAAACCTATTAGTTGACTAGAATAATCAAGTCTCCCTTGGAAAAAACAGTTGAAAGGGAAAAAGGCAAATCATGCAATATAAGGTCCCTCGTCACTGCATTTGGTTAAATGAAATAATAGAAATTCAACTCAACCACTGCTGTTGTAGCCTGGAATGTCAAAAATACATGTATATAACTACCCCATATGACATTTCCTACTAATATATGGGCATATTGTCTAGTTTAAGTCATAACTTTGTATGTCCTCTTCTGCAGAGATGAAATCATTGTATAGATTGTGAAACTGGCAGTTTAGCTTACTGTTTATAATTGTAAATGTGTCCATGATTATGTCTTAGATTTATACCATACTTAGATAATATATTATGAAGATATTTAGCACCCATTGTGATTAAATCGGAATAGGGATTATTAAAGAACTGTGAAATGGTGGCACATTGCTGTGGCAGTTAACATTACTGCCTTGCACTTCTAGGGTTCTGGAATAGACTGGGGTTGGGGTACCTTATACAGTATGTGGAGTATGCTGCTCTGCCTATACAGTGCCTTGCGAAAGTATTCGGCCCCCTTGAACTTTTCAACCTTTTGCCACATTTCAGGCTTCAAACATAAAGATATAAATTTTTTATTTTATGTGAAGAATCACCAACAAGTGGGACACAATTGTGAAGTGGAACGAAATCTATTGGATTTTTGAAACTTTTTTAACTAATAAAAAAATGAAAAGTGGGGCGTGCAAAATTATTCGGCCCCTTTACTTTCAGTGCAGCAAACTCACTCCAGAAGTTCAGCGAGGATCTCTGAATGATCCAATGTTGTCCTAAATGACTGATGGTGATAAATAGAATCCACCTGTGTGTAATCAAGTCTCTGTATAAATGCACCTGCTCTGTGATAGTCTCAAGGTTCTGTTGAAAGCACAGAGAGCATCATGAAGACCAAGGAACACACCAGGCAGGTCCGTAATACTGTTGTGGAGAAGTTTAAAGCCGGATTTGGATACAAAAAGATTTCCCAAGCTTCAAACATCCCAAGGAGCACTGTGCAAGCGATCATCTTGAAATGGAAGGAGTATCAGACCACTGCAAATCTACCAAGACCTGGCCGTCCCTCTAAACTTTCAGCTCAGACAAGGAGAAGACTGATCAGAGATGCAGCCAAGAGGCCCATGATCACTCTGGATGAACTGCAGAGAACTACAGCTGAGGTGGGAGAGTCTGTCCATAGGACAACAATCAGTCTTACACTGCACAAATCTGGCCTTTATGGAAGAGTGGCAAGAAGAAAGCCATTTCTCAAAGATATCCATAAAAAGTCTCGTCTAAAGTTTGCCACAAGCCACCTGGGAGACACCCCAAACATGTGGAAGAAGGTGCTCTGGTCAGATGAAACCAAAATCGAACTTTTTACCCACAATGCAAAACGATATGTTTGGCGTAAAAGCAACACAGCTCATCACCCTCAACACACCATCCCCACTGTCAAACATGGTGGTGGCAGCATCATGGTTTGGGCCTGCTTTTCTTCAGCAGGGACAGGGAAGATGGTTAAAATTGAGGGGAAGATGGATGCAGCCAAATACAGGACCATTCTTGATGAAAACCTGTTGGAGTCTGCAAAAGACCTGAAACTGGGACGGAGATTTATCTTCCAACAAGACAATGATCCCAAACATACAGCAAAATCTACAAAGGAATGGTTCACAAATAAACGTATCCAGGTGTTTGAATGGCCAAGTCAAAGTCCAGACCTGAATCCAATCGAGAATCTGTGGAAAGAGCTGAAAACTGCTGTTCACAAACGCTCTCCATCCAACCTCACTGAGCTCGAGCTGTTTTGCAAGGAAGAATGGGCAAGAATTTCAATCTCTCGATGTGCAAAACTGATAGAGACATACCCCAAGCGACTTGCAGCTGTAATCGCAGCAAAAGGTGGCTTTACAAAGTATTAACGCAAGGGGGCCGAATAATTTTGCACGCCCCACTTTTCATTTTTTTATTAGTTAAAAAAGTTTCAAAAATCCAATAGATTTCGTTCCACTTCACAATTGTGTCCCACTTGTTGGTGATTCTTCACATAAAATAAAAAATTTATATCTTTATGTTTGAAGCCTGGCAAGGCACTGTATTTGCATGGGATCTTTCTTGAGACAATGCAAAGCTGGATTTATGTTTAAAAAAGAATAAAACCCGCTAGTTACACTTACATGTGGACAGCTGCACTTAAAAGCCATAAGTAATTATTTAGCTTGAATAACTTCTAAAGTTAAAACACAGTTTAGCTGTGTCTGTAATTCTTCATTCCTGAAAGTGGTAAAAAGGGTAGAATTGTTTTAAGTAAAAGTCCGGAAGTTATAAAGACAAACTATTCATAATCTGGATTAGTACCTAGAAAATTGTTGTGCAGTGTGCGTCTTTGGTCCACAACGTCCCCGTATTTTATTATTAATACGTGATTATTCTCACTTCTGAACTTAAGCTCATTTAAACACTTGCTTTTCAAGCTGATCTTTTTAATTCGACACTTTTGGCTCACATGTAACTTTCCATCAATAATGTGGGTTGCAATGCTTCTGCTCTTCCTTAGATTTAAAAGATGGAACTGGAGTTAAGCTCAATTTACGAAGCGCTGGGTGTGTCTTTGGAAGATGAACTCTCTACTGAGCAAATCAGCTCAGCGTATGAGAAAGTGTTCCAGTTCTCAGTCAACTTACAAGAGGTGGAGAATGCAATAAAAAAGGTAAATGTAAGGAGACTTGCAAGGTGAAGACCATCAATCATACATTAATTTGGACTCTAACCTTTTAAAAAGATTAATACTTTTGTATTTGTATTGGATTTGTGATCCCTTGGCTTGGACTATATGTTTATTATGCCTTTTGTAGATAAAAAGGAAGTAAATTGCATTTCTTTTTTAACAAAGAATCACAGTATTTAAATGGAAAATTGCATTGTTTGTGTTGGGCACAGGTTAATGGAGATGTTACTTCAGCATCTTGCAGTGCTAAAATGATTTTGGACATTCTACTAGAAATTGAGAGAGAGCACATTATTAAAGAACAGGTAGTGTATATTTACAATTATTACCTTGACCATAGGGCTGGGTGATATGGCCTAAAATTTATATCATGGTATAATTTTAATTTTGGACAGTAATGATATACATCACGATCTAGAAGTTTTTCTTATAATTTCAATAGAACTTGCTTTAAAAGGAGTACAAGACTGGAATAGTAAGTTTTTGTTCCCTGGAGTTAACTATTAGGTTATTATTAATTGTTGGTTAGCTACTGTGTTGTTCCTCAGTCGTTTTTAAATTTAATTGAACTAAAGAAAAAGGCAAACATTTTAAGAACATTTTTATTTTGCAGAACTTAAACAATAAACAAACTTATGAACATGAATTAAATAAGTAAATATGTAATACTTCTAATTCTTATCAATTGAAATATGTAATACTTCTTAAAATAAAATTACAAAAAAAATTCAAGCACTAAAGTAATAACTCCTCAAGTATTTGAAAAAGAGGGTGAACTACACACACTAGGCAGTGTGGTGGCTCTGTAGCAAAGGATCTGCTCCTGTGGATGGAAAGTTACCGGTTCATATCCTACTCCTTTGGGCCCCTGAGCAAGGCCCTTAACCCCAACTGCTCCAGGGGTGCCGTATAAATGGCTGACCCTGTGCTCTGACCCCCACCTTCTCTCCATCTGTGAAGATGGAGAAATGATCTTATCTCAGTTATACAACACATGTGTTTGTTTTCACGGAAAAGGGAAGAGGACGCCCAAGTGTTTTTATTGGATGCAATGAAGTCAGATGCGTCCTAAATTGACTGAAATACGGTAGAATTTTAAACCACGACGGGTCAATAGTAAAAATGTCCAAATCCCATTTTGTCACTATGCTGGCAGCTTAATCTAATTAAAACATCAAAATCCATTCTCTACTGGTATAAATGGTATAGCCAAATCCATACCGTTCTACCGGTATACCGCCCACCCCTACTTAACCAGATATTCCATTTTGCCTGGGCAACACACTTTTACATTAAGCCTACTGCAACTATAATTACTGTACATCTACACTATCATTATGTAGAGATATGCATATTATAGAACATATAAAGGAAACAGCATTTTAAAAACCTGCTCATCATCTAAATGCAACAACCATCAAGATTAAGTTATATTTATTTGATATTAAAAGAAGAATTTCACATTTTTAACACGCTGAAAAAGGCCAAAACACCATGTTACACTGAATATTTCTTTTAAATTAATTACCTAAGATGCTAAAAGCCACAGTTATCGATTAAAAGAACTGTTGTAGGTTGTAGTTGAAGACATTGTGACTGGAGACACACATTCGCAAACATTTTACTATCCAAACAAAGGTAATACATCTTGTTTAAAACGTAAACAAACTTTACCTAGTCTGAAGATATAGCTTTGCTTACTCTGTGGGTGCACAAATGCATGGTCAAAATTAAACATTAACTCAAACCAAACACCTGTTTTTCTTTGTTTTATAAGTGAAATGAACTAAATTGGTGCTTTACTCAGGTGTTTCAATTAAATACTGTAACGCAACGGGGGCTCAGGCGGGCGCCCTTGCCGCATCTGGTCGGCCCCATCCCGACTGGGGGCTCATTGCGTTACAATACCTTGTTTTGGTTTCTCCCGCAGCCTGTAGGAACAAACCTTGGTATGGAAACTGGGGCTGGCTTAGTAGTGCCTGTTTCAGGGTTGCGCATGTGTGGATCAATTTATAAGAACATACCATTAGGAGGGGGTAGTTTTTCTTTAAAATATTTATGTATATAAAAGTATTAATGCCATTTTATTTTTGTTAATAATGTCTTAATTGTTTAATTGTGTACTCACTAGAGAAAGGTGTATATCAGAATTCTGATTATTATTTTGTAGAATTATTTTTTGCTCTATAGTGGAATATTCTAGGAGGAGGCGTTTAACCTAGAAAAGGAGCTCCTCAAGCTAGGAGAAAAAAAGATGGGAGTAAGTTGGTTGTAGTGTGGAAGTGGAGCTGCCTACAACAAATCTATTTTTAAATCAATTAATTTGTACATTATTGTACTATAGTTTTGTGTTTTTTCCCCTTGGTTCGTTTGTATTTTTCACTTTGTTTTTTGGGGTGTGGACCTTGAGAACACAGTTCCTCATCATAAACACCACTGCACTTCTTTGCAATTGTGGCTGTGCCATCATTATTGTTGCGTTCTATCTACACCTCTAAACTATTGAAGGATGAGACTGTGACAACATAGAAAAAAACTATTATATGACACACCCGAAGAAGGGTCCACAGCCAAAACATATTTCCTTTCTTCTCTTTTCAGCATGGAATAAACCTATTGTTCCCTTGCAGCCTATGCATGCTGACAGCTACCCACCTGAAATACTATTATATAAGATGTCTTGCTCATTTGCGTAGCACTTGCAATATAACAAAAACTAAACTTAGAAGTCCTTTTTTTGTTGTTCTTTAATATATTTCTTTTTTGTTCCATTTTGATCTAGCTGTACTGGGACTTTCAGCTTTTGAATGCAGGAAGACTCAATCTGCTGTTTGTAGAGAAAGGACAGACCCGCCTGCAGTACCAGGACATAAATACCTTGTCCACAGACAGCGGGCATATCAGAGCCATGCACAACATAGCTGAAGACTGGCATGACGATGTGGCAGAGCAACACCCACTACGCAAGTGGCATGGAGGGTTGAATGTATGTCACACTCATTTTCGGGGTGAGCCATGGCTCTCCCTCTCTCACAGATCTGTCATTGCATGTTGATACAGTATACATTGAAATATATCTCATTAGAAAATAACACACTTATTTAATGATTTGTTTAATTGAGTGTACAAATGCATTTCAAAATGTTTTTGCAAGTTTATAAAATTAAAAAAAAACTTAATATTGCAGTAAACACCTAAAATATACTTCCTTTTTATTTTCTGGTTGAATAGTTAAATTATTTTAACTGACGTCTGTAAGCAGAGTTAGTTAAGTTTAAAAAAATGTTTAAGAAAGAGTGTATTTGCTTACTCCACAACAAAGTATGTCGATGTGATCTACATGGAGATTTTATCTTTAGCAACTAAATCCCAAGTTATGGCCTTGTTTATGTACAGGATGATGTATGGGATGATGAAAATGAAGCACAGAAAATGAAGAAGAAATTGTATTTTTGGAGACTGAAAAAAGGATCAAAGAAACTCTATCACAGGTTAGAAAACCCACATGACATAAGCATGTGCAGTATATATTAATAAACAAAGAATCTGTATTTTAATTATGGTATCCCTGCAGTAAAAAATGTTTGATGACACTAAAGAAGCCATCTGTACCAAATTAATTAACTTTGTAATACTGCAGGATTTATTTCAGGAAAAAAGAACATGTAATTTATATCAAAGGATGGTTGTATCACAAACTACAGATGCAATGTTATTCCATTTCTGAAAAAGAAAGTGACATGCCATCAATGGCCTGAATACTTTGATGTAATTTAGCTTTTGCTAAATGTGTAATAGCCAATTTAAATATGGGTTGTACAAGCAATGAAAAAAAGTGCTTAGAACCTGATGAGACACATAAAGCTGCATTTTAGAGCTTAAATACAAAAAGCAAAACAAAGAATAAGGTCTTTTTTTCTTTCTGAGAGCTGTTTAATTTGAATACCCACTCACATATACAGTAACCATGTTAAGAAGCTAAGCTATGGTTTCAGCTTTGAAAAGATTATAACAGCATTCACAGTAATTAACAGCAAGAAATCATATGCCTTATTTTAGTTATTTCTGGTAGAGCAAGAAAACGTTTGACGAGTTACAGCTCAGTAGCACTCCCATTTCACATTAAATTTAATTCCCTATTAGGCCCAAGGTAGTAATTGCCGCAGTCAGTGGTGCAAAAGTTGTCACATGAGGTTTGTATAAAATTAGAAACATTTATTTTCTGTTTGACAAGGTGTTTATTTAAAAGTTTTTCTATCTCTTCAGCTACTGTATACTGGCATGCCTACACCTCAGTAACAGAGAGTTTCAAGGTGATGAAGAAGCAATTCACTGGAACAAACAAGGCTGTTTGATCTTCTAAGTTTTTTTAGTTGTTTGTTCACTTAAACACTGTACACTAAAAAAAAAAGTTTTTCATGACATAACACATTTAGTCCTCTGAACTTTTATTTCCTTCTGTATCACAGAATTTTTAATGCGTGTAACACTCCACTGAGCATGTGGTTAGCCGAAATTGTCAGAATGGTGCCGTTTGCAGAACCTCAGTAAGACTCTGCTGATGCCTTCAGCTTCAATATCACACATTTAAAAAATAAATGCCATTTCTAAAACTTTAGAATTAATGTTCTTTTTACTCATATTTATTGTTTCAGTTTGTCTTAAAATTCTGGTATTAAGTCTGGAACAGTAATGAAACATTGGAAATGGCATTTACAATGAATTTAGAAGTACTGATTGTTTTTCCATTGGCATTTTTAGCATTAAAACAATTAAAACCCACGGACTACTGTCTATTTAATCACTATGAGCTAATAAGCAGCAAATTGATTATGTATTTACTTAAATTATGCTGGGATGCCCTTTACTGAAACTGAAATGTCATTTTGCTTTGGAGGCAGGTTGTCACAAAGAGGACTAAGTGCTGTGATGTCAATATTTACTAATGAAGCAATGGAATTTAGAGAACCACGGCGCAACAGAATAACAGAAGTGAATCCAACAGGCAAAGGTCTACTTCACGATGTGGATGAAAAGTTTGAAATTCTGCAGCACCAGCTGTACACAGAGATGCTCCAAGAACATTATGGTAGGGCAGAAGCAGCATATTGATCAGACTGGACAAATCTTCCACGCTGATGTCATTGTATCAATACCTTTCTACTGTTTCAAAACTTTAATCAGAAAAGGTTTGGCTAAATATTTCATTAGGATTTTTAGAAAAAGTAATAGAGCTATTTAATCTCCCACAAGATAATTATATTTTTTATACATATGAATATTGTAAAAAATTGCAAAACTTAATGTTAACTTTATTATAATTCAGTGTTGCATTATGGGTCTTTTAAAACTACTGTTATTATTATATTATAATTATTATTTTAATACTGTTACTATAATAAAAAAGTAATTTAAAAATCAAATAACACCATCATAAGATTCACTAACTGTTTCTTGAGTGTAAGAAGAATAATGATATTAAAGTGCTTTATTTGAAATTTTCATGAAACTATTCTTTGAATGGGCACGTTTGTTTATTTTGAGAGCCTTTTGTCAGTTCTCGTCAAACCTCTCTTTCTTGTGTGACTGATCAGGAAGCTCCTCTTGGGAAGCCCTCGCAGTCTGGCAACAGGAAGAGAGAGTGGAGGAGCTGCAGTTTTTAGCTGAACATGCCCTCAGTAACGGAGACAGTCTTTGTCTTTCTGAGCTGCCTGGGGCCTTTCGAATTTACAGGTAACAGAGCCCTAATGGAAATTTGATGTACTTTGTCTATGGCAGGTTTTCCTCTGAGTTTATCCAATGTACGTTTGTTCTATTTACAGCAGCCCTTTTTTATAGTTAAGCACTTGCCCCTTTCAATGGCAGTTGTGAGGGATTTTCTTACAGTGCAGCTGTAGCCTGACAAAGGAACTGCACATGACAATTTTGTGGTGACATAGTTCTTGCAATACTATACGTAAGAATGTAGTGAAACCAGAATGTCTCTGACACTTAAGTTATGAATGGTGTGAAACTTTAGGGAATATCCACCCATTTTCTATCCTCTTTATCAAATTCAGGGATGCAGACAGGAATCCAGTCCACACAAGGATATAGACACAGACAGGGGGACACACACCAGGGCCAATGTTCCCAAAAGCCATTCAACCTACCGGTATGTCTTTGGACTGTGGGAGGAAAACAGAGCCCCCAGGGGAAACCCACACAAACACAAGGAGAACATACAAACTCCACGTAGAGAGCACCTCAGGTCTCAGAATTGAACCCAGGACCACAACACTGTGAAGCAGCAATGCTAAAAACATGCCTTGTTGTAAGGCGTATGAGGCACCATACGAAGGGTACCAATCCTTTTGCAAGGCACTGTACGCAGCCACATTGTTGAAGATGACACACTGGCTTCTTTCAGGAAATCGCTGGGTGAGATCCTTGGAATTGTAGCTACCAGCAACCATAGGAGCTAGATGCACCGAAAGTTTTTAAACTTTCTTGAATTCAAATGTGTTTGATTTATGAGTGTGGAGAATGAAGGTGTTTGTTGGTGTTTGTCAGTGTCATCTAGACGATCACGGCAAACCTGGATTTCTGAAAGTAAAGAGACTTATTCTCTTTACTCTTTACTCTATTTACTCTCTTTACTCTCTTTACTCTATTCTCTTTAGAGAAACAGGAAGGAGACTCGGAGACCGCTTCAGAGAACACGTCAGGGCTGTGAAGATTAAAGATCTCTCCAAGCCCATTGTTTCTCATTTCACCTCTGACGGCCACGACCACACTAATCTCTCCGTCTGTGTTCTCAAAGACGGTTTTCCGAACTCACACATCAGAAAGACCACCGAAACTAAAATTATTCTGCAGTTAGGATCACACATTCTCCCTTCCCTTAACGACAGATTACTGTTCTTTTAAATTTTAAATTTAAATTTAAATTTTAAATTTTCTCCATTCATTGGAAGTTTCATTTCACACCTCTCTGCACCCATTCTGCCTTCACACCTCTTGATTGGCCTCTCTTTCTGTCCCCTGCTCCCGCCTCTCACTCCTCCTCCCCCCCAACCTTTGTTCTCCCGCTACTTTACCTTTGCCTACTGCCCTGTCTCTCTCACACCTGAAGAAGGCTCCACGGCCGAAACGTTGTGTTCTCTTTCTTCTTTTTTTCAGCATGGAATAAACCTATTACTTGTTCCTTTGCAGCCTACGCATGCTGACGCAGCTACCCACCTGAACTACAAGAGACTTATTCTACTTACTGCGTTAATTGAAGTCCAGTTTATGTATTTTATTGTTTTGTTTAAATACGTTTTCAGCTGGTGCTGTTGTTTTACAGAAGCACAGATAGGGGGTTGTTGCGAGGATGCCCTGAGAATGTGGACCTCAATGTTCTGGAATGGACTGCAGTTCTCATGCTGAAGGAACTTCACTCCAACTACCAGAGGGAGAAGAATGTACTGCAAAAGCTCGAGAAGAGGTAGTGAGTTAGTCCCACTGCTACACCTCAGACTCTCCAGAAAGTAGATTAAAATCGCAACATAGTTTTAGTTTTCCCATCTTGACTCACATCCTGCACACTGCATATTTATAATGAAAAAGAATGTATCTTATACTTCCTTATATTCTACAATAATAGAATCCAATATCTGAATCACACAAATGTTACAATCCAGAAAGCAGTTTGGTTCTGCTTGCCTGCTAACTAAGGAATCACCAAGTAAAAAGTTGGCCTACAATGAGACGCTGCTTGAAAGTTTGGACCGCACTCTGTGTGTCTGAAAAATACATCACTGTCAGTTGACTTGTGACAATAAAGCAAGCATATTGTATTTTCAGACTATCACAAAAAATGGAAAACAATGATGCATGTCTTCTGTTTTTTTATTATTGCCATTTCTTTGATGTCTTAATGATGCTGTGTTGTGCTTTAGTAGGGGATAGGGGTTAGTATGGGTTTTCTGTGCTGGTGAAGAGAAGGGGTATTATTATATGTTGGGAATATTTTGGTTGGGTAGGCAAATAAGTCATTAATGTGGTAGCACCCTCTAACTAATGTTGTCCACATCACACAGAGTGTTTCCCTTAAGAAAATGTTAGTACCACAAGAAACTGCAACATAATACATTCAGTATGTGGTGAATTGGAATATACAGTCTTTCATGGGAGTTACCTTGTAATCAAGGCAACAATCCTGTAAAATATCCTTGATTAAATGTTCTGAAATACCACAATGTTTCCTGATGTTTCACACCTGGGGGTACTATTCCTGTAAAAATAATATTGAGATACTTGTACTAAAATAACATACCAGTACTGTAATCTTATACTTGGGTTCCTCCTCACTGATAAAATTGTTTTTGTCTTTGAAATCTTCCAGTACGTCTGTTACAATTGCTTATATTGAGATGTTTTTGTTGTATAAGAACTAAATTCTGACTTCTTTAAACATGTGTTTAGTGTGAAGACTTGCCTTCAAAGGATTATTTCATGATAGCAGTCTTATTTCCCTGTGTAAAGTTTTGTGTCTATTACTTAGTGTATTTGGGTTGACCAATGGGAGTAACTGAGTATTAAGTACATCCATGTCTTTTATACTATTGGATGTTTTTCCCCAGCCACCAAAATATTCACAGAAACCTTTATGAGCCACATGATTTCAGTATTCCCTGACCAGTGAGGCTGTTTTAATTTTTAACTTTTGGAACTTGCTTGTACTCAAGCTGGTGTCAGAACAAACTTTTACTAAACATTTCTTATGTATTTTAATTAAATTCAAACATTATTATTCCATAGGGGAAATTTATTTTCCAACATTATAACATAAAACAACACCAACAAGAGGTCAGGACAAACAATAATTCATTAAATGTACTGGACACAATTAGTTTGGTCACATGTGTTGTACTGTGCTGTATATCCTGGGGCACAGAGGTGTCTCCCAGATGGGAGTAGAGTGAATTCCCAGTGGAAGGGCTGTGCTACACACTCCATAATGCTGGTAGCCTTGGCGTGTGGAGTGCATTGAGGTTGATTTACCATCAATGATTTTACTACTTAGGTCTATTTTCCTTAACCTATTACAATTTGCTTTACTGGTATAGTAATGTCTAGCATTCTGAATTCCTAACTGGAAATCTCATGTAAAATATTACTTATTGTACCATTGAGTAAAGAATGTCACCTGAATGCTTCTACTAAAGTACTCAGCTATAAAAATGCTTTGGTAAATCCTAAATAAATTAGTAGTAATAGTCCTCTTTACACTAGAGCCCAGCGACCTGTGACCTGGTACCCCATCAAAATGCTTTACTCAAGTGTATAACAGAAGTTACGTAGATCCTTTCCATTATTTATAAGATTAACATTATAAACATATTCTTTTCTATTCAGTTTGGATAGGGTAGATTGTACATTCCTGCACCTGTGTCTGAAATCTACTGTGATGAAAGCAAGGAGAGAGACGTGTGCTCAGGGATCAATATTAGCAGCATATCAGTCCTGGGAAAATTGGTGAGTGACAATAAACTGCAATAGATCATTTTTCTTTTTGAGAATGGATAGCTTTGTCAGGGCTCTGATGTAGTCCTGTTTTCTGTTATTTTTATGAGATGCCTTTGCTTGGCATGCAAATGACATTTGCACCCAAATGTAACACCATAAGCCATTTTTGAATGTACAGTAATAATTGTGGATAATCTCAGGTGATCCTTGTGAACAGAAACCAGACAAAATACATAACTGAATAGGTGTATGTTTACAATCAAAGATGTTTAGTCACTTACAACGAATGTGGATTTTTAAACAACGTGCAATTGACTTAACACCTCCTCAATTAAAAATAATATTTTTTTAAATTATATTATCAATATAATTTATATTAACTATAAAGAGCTTACTGCTTTTAGTCTGTCAGTGTAGGACATTTCTTAAAGCGTCTGATTCTTGAGCATCCATATCTTTTTAAAAAAAAAAGATTAATTAGTGATTAAAATTGGACACAATATTCTAATTAGGTCATGTTCATGCATTGTACAATTTAAGCATGTAGTAAAATCCCTTGATTTAAATTCCACACCTCCAGCTACTATATATCATATGTTTATATGTTTCCCCACAGGTTCAGAGTAGAGAAGTGCTAAAGAACAAACCTCATAAGATTACTCTATAAAGAAAAAAAAACAATGTGCAAAAACACTGATAAATATTTAATTTCTATAGATTTCAGGTTTTCAGATGTATAAATAATGAGAACTGATATTTGAAGCATATTTTCAAACCAACAGATACATAGAAATGAAGCTAAAACAATAATTTATCTGTCAGAGATTTCAAACTGGAAGCCGTCTTACAGATGCATTTCCTTGTTGCCATGACCGCAGGTCAAGTGGCAAAGGGTACAGCATAATGGCATAAATGTAAAAAAATGGTATCTCAGTAGCATCTCAGCACATGTGGAAAGACACTGCTGGAATAATGTTTTTTCACTATGAGACTAGGTTGTGTAATGATCTGTGTGGGTGGTAATAAGAAACATTGCAGCTGGGGAAAAGAAAACAGTTCAGTTGTGATCATGGGCTTTGGTTTTGTTATGCTCTTTTCATCTGCTCTACATGGAGTTGAGTAGCACTCATGGAACTAGTTAATAATGGTTTTATAACATGAATCTCACTAATAGATGTACTTTCCTTTTTAATGGAGTATTTATATGTCTTGTTTTCCTTTACATTGGTTCATTTTATTACGTACTATTTAGGTCAGCATGTCCTGGTTAAATATCTTAATCCACTGACCCTGTTTGTTCTATAGAGCTTTGGAAACCAGCTCCCAAAACATGACCAGTGTTGTAAAAGTAGCCAAAAGAAGAGTACAAACAATCATGCACCTTAGTGAGAAACTTCATATGGATTTAAAATATGCAGTGCAGCCATATTTACTTTCCACTAACATCATAGTTTACTTTATATACTCTATTTCCTCCTGCTATGTACTGTAATATGAATCTTCCTTACTGATGCACCCTGTCTTCCTCTACTTCTGCTATAACAATCATCCCTGGTCTTTTAAGGCCTGAGATCAACTTCCCTCATTGCAAAGACTTGGCTATATTCTGGATGGCACATCATGGTCACTCAGACCTGGACAGGAGGGTTAGACCATTCTCAGGATTCTCACTGCAGGTAATAGAATAAGACATACAGTAATGTGATATGATGCCAGCAAAAATAAAACACCAAAGGATAAATATTTTCAATCACATTTGACTCTTTCTGCCTTTGATAAAATGTCACCCCATGCATCGATTTGTTGTTGATGAAAACAAATGTTCATTGTTGTACATAATCGAGGCAAACCATTCTAATGTTCAATGTTGATATACGCAGCTTAGACTTTTATTTAAATTAAATAATCAAACCAATGTTATTTTCCCTTTATACCTCTCGGTAGCACAGAGTAGAGAATACAAAAAAATTAAAAACAACAAAAAATAAAAATTCCTTTCTTTGATTATCTGTTCTAGATGTATCAAGTTGTGTGCATATTGATATTAATGAAACAAATTCATTTTGACGACATCAATAATAATTATCATGAACTTCACACCCAAAAGAGAAACAAAACAATAGCAACAAGAACAAGAAATTTACAAAAATACATTCCAATTCAAATATTCTGTATAAATGGGTCAGTTTTACAGTTATTTCATGCTGCATTTGACGTGTTCCCTTTATTGTATTTTTTATCAGCAAGAAGTTCTGGAGTTGCTTCTGTCAAGACAGGAATGGGAGAGGGAGTATTTGAAAAAGCTACTACACAGTTTTACTTCTGAGGAACTGCAGACTGAAATTACATCAAATAACGAACACACCTCAAAGTTTTTGATAGGTCTGTCTGCGTTAAGGGTCTTTAACTCAGTTCCTGGAAAGCCTTTTGGATTCCGGTTTGTTCCAACCTGTGTAGCCAATTAAATAATTAAGATTATTTACATAGGATTTTTTGTAAGGTCTTTGTCATTGATTATATAAGGCAGTCACTTCATTAAAGTTGCAGTTACCTATAAATGTGGGTTGGATATGTTACAAAATTGCAGCTGAATCAATAATTACAGTAATTAATCAACAATGTAACTGGAAATGTGAAAATGTGGCTGAAACTATGTAAAGAGACTAAGTCATTCAAGAATTGAAAGACCCCTCTTCTAAATCCTTTACAGTGCAATGGCCTGTTTAATAACTGTCCTAGTTTTTTCATTGTCTCCTATTCACTCACTTGACTAGAACAAGTACATGTACATTTGTGTAGGTATGTGCTGTTTTCCTTTTTTTGTTCACTAGTTAGGTTCAGTAGTTTTGTGCATTATGTCTCTTTAGGAAAACATACAGAAGCTTCTTATACCTTAAGAAAGCACTGTGCAATGAAACTGAGGCAGTTAAAGGCGGTATCTGAAAGTCAGATACAAGGAATATCGTGGGCAGACTGTGCTGTAAACTTGCTTTCTAACCTAATGGAGCAACAAGAGAAGGAGACCAGACATATTCTAAGGGCAATGGTAGATATGGTAAGTCAATAAACTTAGGTTAAGTGCTTGGTAATGCAGTAGGTATAGATTAGGAGGATTGGCAGGCACTGTAGAAAAAGCAAATTAAGTTCAAAAAGAGATCAAATACAAGACAAATTTCAGGGCAAACTCCTGACAGATGGTGTTTAAAGTTGCTACATACAGCAGTGGATTCTGCATGTACTGTAAGTAGCAAAACCCGAAATTATAAATGCAAAATGCAAAATGCTGAGATAGAAGAGGCTATGTATGAAAAAAGACTCATAATTCACATCTTCCTGACAATGTGAGAAAGAAATTCAACAGGCAAGCAAAATGTTAGAATATACAGTATAGTTAAATGTGTAGAATTTAAGCTAAAGGATGCTATGTTAAAATTGTATAATGCAGTAGTAAAGCCTCCTTTAGAATAGTTCCATGTGCAGTTGAGGTTATCATGTTATACTGTAGATGTTGCTTCTCTGGAATCTGTACAGAGATTCCATCAAAACCAGATACATTCTGGGACTTAAGGGAACATCCTACACTAAAAGCCCAGAGAAACTGAACACTTTTAGTCTTGAACAGAGAAGATTACAAGGTGACCTGACACAAGTATTCAAGGGCTTTGATAAAGGCAACACACATTCTTCAGAATTAACAGTGAAACCAGAAGACACAAGTGGAAAATATACAGAAGTGCATTGCAAACAGAGAACAGGAAGCACTTCTTTATCCGAAGAGCTATGGGAGAGCTGAACAAGCTTCTCGGCCCTGTTGTTGAAATACAACAAATGGCCTCTTCTCATCTGTTAAATGGGTCAACGGGAACACTCCCAGTCCAAGTATTGGACTGCCCCCGTTCTTTTGTTTTCCGTTCTAGTCTAGCTTTCTTAGTTCAGTTTATTGAACACTTAAAGAGGAACTGCAATATTTATATTGGTTTTGGTGAGAGGGTCTCTGTGAAATTTGAACATAATTTTGCTACTGAAGCTGTGATAGTTTATAAGGTGGACAT
Source organism: Lepisosteus oculatus (assembly GCF_040954835.1). Taxonomy (NCBI): domain Eukaryota; kingdom Metazoa; phylum Chordata; class Actinopteri; order Semionotiformes; family Lepisosteidae; genus Lepisosteus; species Lepisosteus oculatus. The sequence continues at coordinate 45,666,398 of NC_090702.1, read as the reverse complement.
ACTGAACTGGTGTGAACTGGATAAGAAGAATTCTGGATTTAAGGACTACTATGTCATTCTATACTGTGTTAAAAGAAGTTATCTTTGGCAAATAGGTGAAGATGAAGATGTACTGTATGTGATTCTGGAACACTGCCAATCTGATAAGCACAGTGATGTGTGACAGATAACAGAAAAAGAACTGTTCTAGTTTAATTACTTTGAGAAAAATACACCGCACATCTCTGTGTGTTTCGCTCCCATGTGCATGAAAAGAAAACTTCTTTTAACTTCGGAGACGGATGCCTGGCTGTCTTTTAAGGGGAAGCGGGAAAAATTTATCCACCAATTTAAAAGAGATGTATTCACAAGAGTGCTTGTTGAAGATATAATAGGGCTAATTCACATCCCCAAAAGATTGGTTCCCTGATTCTGAATACCTGGCGCATACCTGGAAATTTTGTCTATTTTGTGATTTAAATTGGAAGTTTTACATATTACTGTGTACATTTTACTTTCATTGTGGTTTGAAATGCACTCATTAATGCTGATTCTTTCTAACCCCAAAATATAAAAACAGTATTTGCAGTTCCACTTTAATTAAATTGCCTTTTGTTTTCCATTCACAGCTTTCACAGTAGCTCATGAATAAGAATATTAGACCCAGAGGGTTTCAGAAAATTCTGTGATCTGAGTTTGTTTCAAAGTGGAAATTAATCAGTGCAACTATACATAATTATATTTATAATTATATTCATACAAATGTTATTGTAACCTGAGAATTTGATAGTGTCTGTACATCAAATAATAATAATAAACATTTAGGGTTTTTTAGAAAGCAATTGGAAATATGCCATTTTAAATGAAGTTGCAATGAGTTCTGTTGCTGCATTTCTTCAGAATAACACATGTAAGGGAGATTATTTCTGAAATTAGACTTGAATGAACTTTTGACTCAATCAAGGGTTTGGTACTTTTTAACTTCAATAAGATTAATAAAAGAACAGAAGTCACTCCAAAATTAGGACTGATTCCAATATTTCAGCAAATAGAACACCAGCAAAGGAATTAAAAAAAAGTTTGTTTTAACATTTTTAAATTAATTTGAAGGCTGTTTAAATGATACAAGAAAATGTGGGACCCATTTCTTTCATGTTTCTATTACTAATGTTGGTTAGATTCTTTTTGAATAATATCTATTTGTATGTCCAACAAGAATTTTGAAATCTGAATATATAAAAATTTTATACCTACAGCCATGGAGCAAGAGTTTTCTTTAGTGGGGGTGAAAGTGAAGATTAGAACTCTTGCCAATGAAAGACAAATACGCACAAAGCTGCCTGAAATCAGTGAAGTTATGGAGAAGTGTTAACTTAAAAAATAAGGAATATTTGCAGAGAAATATAGAGCATAAGTTTTATCTCCAATTGTATCCATGTTATTCAGATTTTACCCATCTGTTTTATACACAGAATGAAGAGCTTCTTATCTCTATTCAAGAAAAATATGAAGCTGAGCTGGAAAACCAGCAGCTGGACAATCTTCTTCAGCTTGTGCTTCCTCAGTCAAGTCAACGCAACACACCACCCTTTGAAAAAGAGCACACAGGGGTCTTCATTTCTGAGGGAATTAAGAGTTTATTTAAAGATCATTGCTGTCAAATACATCTCAATGACTTCTCTGAAATAGTCAAACTATTTTAACGGAATTGGAAATGCAGAAAATCAATATATTATATGTATTAACATGAAATCCATGGTTATAAATGTACACAGCCTCCTCAGATGGAGTTTTCTCTCAAAGCACATAAGTTTTTAAAGTATGCATACAGATATGAAAAAATAAAAGATCCATTTTAGCCAAATAGCTTCAGCGATATTGACCTTGCCACCACTTGATGAATTAATGACATATTTCTTAATGACAGATTTGTGAAAGGAGTGGTCCTGCACCAGAACCCTTTGAAATGCATGAGATCAGTTCAGAGGGCCATCAAGACTTTGAAAGGACAGCAGAAAAAAAACAGGATAGTCAGTCTGATTACCAGGAAGGAGAGGATGTCTGCTCAGGTAAATATTATGAAGTGGAAGAGATCATACTGATTTCTCAAATTTAAAGAAAAATGTATCCCCCATATAAACCACGTAAAAGCAGTGAAAAAGCGTCAGCAAATGTAATGTTGCAGTCAAAATTAAGGAGGCAAACAGTTGGAAAAAAACTGAACAATTTTAGTCAATTTCAATGGGACCTCAACCATACATTCAAAATACTCAAAGGCAACAACATTCTTCAGTATCAACAAAATGACGAACCAGAGATCACAAGTGGAAACTGAGTGGAAATACACATGAATTTGAGATTAGGAGGCACTTCTTTATCCAAAGAGCTGTGGGAGAGATTAGAACAAGCCATCAGCCATGTTTCTGAAGATGATACCATGACGTTCTTCAAGAAATGTTTGGATGACATTTTCCTTGGCTAGTAGTAATTCCTTGGCTACTATCTGCTGAATGGGCCAGAAGGGAAGAATGGCCTCCTCCTGCCTGGAACCTATGTTGTTTTGATGAAGACCTGCCCATTCCAGCCTTGTCCTACAGGTAGTAGGAAGGGGGTAACATAGCAAAAGACATGAGTGGTAGAAGTGCTGTTACTATTACAACTGATATTGTTGTGCTTATTCTTTCATTTTATTAATTAATGGTTTGCATATACAATGTTTTGCATATAACAAATTATACAAAGAAATAATAAGCATTAGAGTTAAACCACAAACCTTGAAAGAGTCATATTAAACCAGCATTTTATGCCAATTGCAAAACAAATTTGAGGAAACTGGTACTACAACACAGTTTATGTGAAATTATTTAACAGAACTACAGGCTGTAGAACAGCTACAATTTCTAATAAGTGGCTCAACTTGTTTGAAATAGAACTAGAATTATTTCAACAAATAATGTTAATCTAATTATTAATAACTAATTGTTGTATTATGTCTGTTTTTCCTCAGCTTGTGGTAATGTTTTCAGCTCTGAAGAAGCTCCCTATTTAGAAGTAGTATGTGCAGCAGACAGTACCCAGGGCCAGTTTGGACTGGAAGGAATTGGTGTAGAAGGAGAAGAAATAACATCTCAAGCTGAGGCAAACTTTGAAAAACAAGGTTCTCTGATTGCTGTTGCTTGGAGCAAACAAACAGAAGAATCTATAGATGACACGGTAAACTACATGAAATAGGTCTTTCCAGTAAAGCTAATCAAATGGTGTGTTATTAACAGAGCTAAGCATTCTTTCTTAGCAGTCTCCTTTTTAGCTATTCAGGTGCCTGTGGCTGACAACAAAGTTTTTAAGAAAGTTTTTTAAAAAATCTAAATGTTCTGTTTTTTTTTTTTCTGTGATAAGGTAAAATTAATTCTAAAGCTAAAAGACTGTAATGAACTACTGTATACCAGCTCTCCTTTTTTACAGAACAAACAATAGGCATTTCTAAGAGGCTGGTATCACGAATATAGATGTAACAAACAACATGCATACATTTTTCATCATAAATATAAGATTCTAAAGGGTCCTTCCACAAAACACCCTCAGAGCTCATAAACATCAGCCTAATAAATTGAATTTCACCTAAATTGTGGGTGATGTGACAGACAATTTGTTTCCTCATTTAGACCTGGTCATGTCATTGGGGTTAATTTTTTGGTTTTAAAGGCTTTTACAAAAGGTTCCCTAAGCATTTCTAATTCCCATAGTGTAAACAAATATCATGTTGATATGTCAACATGCCAGCAGCCACATCACCCTGCAACTCACAACTGGCAACCCACTGAAGCTAAGTAGGTGTGAGCCTGGTCAGTACCTGGATGGGAGACCTCCTGGGAAAAACTGCTGCTGGAAGAGGTGTTAGTGGGGCCAGCAGGGGGCGCTCGCCCTGCAGTCCATGTGGGTCCTAATGCCCCAGTAGAGTGACGGGGACACTATACTGTAAACAGGTGCCGTCCTTTGGATGAGATGTAAAACTGAGGTCCTGACTCTCTGTGGTCATTAAAAATCCCAGGGCTTTTTATCTTGAAAAGAGTAGGGGTGTAACCCTGGTGTCCAAATTTCCAATTAGCCCTTACCAATCATGGCCTCCTAATAATCCCCCTCTATGAATTGGCTTCATTACTCCCCACTGATAGCTGGTGTGTGGTGAGCGTTCTGGCGCACTATGGCTGCAGGTGGATGCTGCACATTGGTGGAGGGGAGTCCCCATTACCTGTAAAGCGCTTTGAGTGTCCAGAAAAGTGCTATATAAGTGTAAGCTATTATTATTATTATTATATGTTCTCCACCATAAATCTATTTTGCAATACTATAATATTGCTTTGAATTGTACAGAAAAGTGTCACATGCTCATTCACTAACACTGCATCACCCATTGGTGTGATCACGCATAAAGATTTATTATATTTTAGAGCTTATTATACTGTACTTGGAAGCTTAGGTAATCACTGCAGACCTTGTTGTGTTACAGCCACTTCCTGAAGAATCTGAAAACATTGAAGCAGACTTTCCAAATGAGCTCGAACGGGAGTTAATCACAATACCTTCTGAGAAGCAGCCAGAAGAGATATCCCATGATGCCGCCAGTGATTCAGTCTTTGTTAATGACACACTACAAGCTGAAAAAGAACAGGACCAACCTATTGAAAAAGCTCCCTCTGCTGCCCAAGTGAGATTCAAACCATAGAGTTATCAGATATGATAAAGCTTACAAAGCACTTAATGTGATGAATAGAGACTACAGTATATCAAAAACCTGTTGAATCATCTTAAGCACATTTCCCTCGATTTCAAATATTTTTTCTTATTTTTTCCCAAAAAGGTCTATTTCTTATACAAACACTTTTTATAGGTACAGTATGAAGACAGCTGTAAAGATTTATTTTAAAAAAAGAATCTTTAATATATTTGCTTGAATCTTAGTTTTTTATATATTAAGCATATTTATATGTTTCTGGTGAGTTTTTTGAGAAAATAGATTATATACATTTATTACCATTAATTTTATGCAGAGAGCAAATTAATCAGTTTAGTGCATTACAATGGATTTGATAGACAATATTACTATATACCCCTGTCATTTAGTCCCATTTAGATTGAACAGTTTCTAAGAGCTCAGAATTAGCACATTGTTGCATGTAAATCACACACAACCTGTAAATATGTTGTACAACATTCAAACTCTTACTTAGGTTAACATTACATACTGTATGTCTCAGACTTACTTTAGCTTCAAGACTGTTTTATTCCAGACAGAGGCCAAGTGTTTCCAGCATGCCATGACTGTAGTACACATTTCTGAGATGGAGAGAGAAGAGACAATGAGAAGCCTAGTAGACATGCAAAGAAAAGCTGAAAGCAAGTATCAGAGGGACAAGGAAAGACAAATGCTAAGGGTAAGTTTTGCTGCTGTCTGAGTAGTTATTTCTGCTTGGAGTAGAGACCAATCGAAACATCATGCTGCACTGCATCGTTTCTGTAGAAAATGAAGCGGTGACAGGTTTTCGTTAAATAAACCCAAGAGCTGGCAGAAAACACACACAAGCAGAGACAAGCTGCACAGACGAGCACAGGCAAAAGTGGTCCAGGCAAACACAGGACAGACCCATAAACAGGGACAAGAAAAGTTCAAAACCAAGACACTCAGAACACCCACCAGAGGAAGGTCCACTGAACAAAGTCAGGGTGAACCAGGTTCCAGAATCCAGAAAGAGCTCAGGAACTCAGGGAGAGCTCTGTGACAGAGTTCTTGAGTACTGCCAGATGATGGCTTATGTAGTCCTGAACCACCAGAGGCACATGTAGATACTGATAATACCTCTAATAGTTATCATTTAACTCTCACTAAAAATCTGGAATCCAAAGATAAACCATTATTCATTGATCTTGTTTGCTATTAAATTGATACATATATCCTGCACTACCACACTCCTAGTCTTTGAAACCATAGTAAATTAAAACACTTTTTCTAGGATGAATGCTGTTATTTGTTGTATTATGAGCAACACCCTTTCTTCCTTCAGGTTCAAGAACGCCTGTCCATCATCCAGAATAGAAAATCTGATGAAGACCTGCTGGGAAACAAGCAAGGAAAAGGGCTCATGCATCTTATGGAAAATTTTAAAAAGGCAATTATGTTTATTTTGCTTGGCTGGAAATGTACAGTGCCTTGCAAAAGTATTCACCAACTTCAAATGCTGTCCCATTTTGTTGAATGATTCTGAAGCAGGTCAGATGAATAACCATGTTTTTCAATTGCTACCTTAAAATGATCTATAGCACATGAATGACCCTGGAATATAATATAGTTCAAATCAATCCCCCATCAAACTCAATGACCAAAATATTAAGTTAGCATAAAAAAATCAATGTCCTTGATTGGTAGTAGCGTAGTAGAATGTTTTTGGTATTTTATGCTCTGAAGAAAGCAGATCACAAGACCAGGAGCAGTAAAACCAGTGAAGTTTAAAAATAGAGAAAAAGACTACATTAAGTCTCTGCTCACGTTTAGAGAAGCTAATGCAGGGCTCACAAAATACTTATCACTGGGGTATGAATACATTTTGAACATCATCTGTTATACATACTGTACATTTAACTGTTTTTGATAGATGCTGTATTTACACATATAATATTAGAAGTCATACAAGTCTTCATTGTAAAAGTAATTTGATCATGCTGTAATTGTCACAAAGTGTTAATCAGGACCCTGTGCAGATGGCAGAATCAGGAAGGGAGTGAAACAAACACGGGGGAGAGAAGACTAGGAAAGGGGCTGGTAGACGAACAGGGGGGCATGTCGACAGTGCTCGGGGGGGGGGGCATAGTCCAACCGAACAAGTCCAAAGGGAGTCCAAAGGCAAATCCAGAGTGGGAGTAAATATCCAGAACTGGGTAATCCCTCCTCAACAGACATGACAAAAGTTACAAACTGGAGCGGGATCCGGTGCAGAGACGGGGAGATAAAAAGGGGTAACGGGGCCAGGCGCTCCAAGCCCTAGACCCAGATGGATGCCTTGATCAAGCCTATGCCGTCGGGCCACTCTTGGACCCGCTGGTTAGCGGGCTTCCGGGTGTTCATCTTCCAAAGCTGTGCCCAGAATGGTAGGAGAGTCTGGCTTTTATAGTGAGAGGCTGGATGGGAAGCAGGTGCACAAAATCAACTCCAATCAACAGGAAAGAGCCGGAGCACCCTTAAGAGGAGAGACTTACAATCGTGACAGTAATGGGTATGCATGTAGAGTCTATGTAACCTCTGGTATATTATTCATTTTGTTAACAAAATCAAATTTTGTGATTCAGGTGGATAAAATCCATCAGAAAACACTGGTTAAAGAGAAGCTGGAGCAAGTGCGACGAGAACGGACCCACATTCTGCAGTCAAAAAGAGAACGGTAGATATTTCGGAAGACTCTGAAGACTAAAGTCCTTATTTATTCTCTTATCTGATTACCTGTGCTTGTGCCATATTGGTTCTTTCTTTATTGAAATGAACCATCTTATCATAACACTATAATTCTTTACACTGGGTTTAGGACGAAGAACAATCCTGGCCAAAATGTACAGCAATTACTGTACATTAAAATGTGGGAGTGTGAAGTACTTGTCATGGCCAGTATGTCAGCAATTAAAACTAAATTAGTTTGGATTTTGGGCAGCACAGTGGCACACTGGGGTTCACCGCTGGACCTGGGTTACTACCTGTGTGGAGTTTGTACACTATGTTTTTCCCATGTTTGTGTGGGTTTGTGTGCCCTCCTGCAGTCTACAAACATACAGGTAGGTTAACTGGCTTCTGGGAAAACTCACCCTGGTGTGAGTGTGTGCGTGTCTGTGTCTTTGTGTGCCCTGCGATAGGCTGGCAACCTGTCCAGGGTGTATCCAGCACTTGTGTCCGTTGCTTGCATGGAAAGGCTCTGGTTGCCTAGCTACATTGAATTGGATGAAACGCTTACAAAATGAATGAATGGACAGTTAGGATTTTAGGATATTGAAAATGCATGTTATTAAATATTCTATACATATTTGTACATCCAATTTAGCCTCCTCCCCAAAATCCACAAACCCGACACCCGTGGACGTGCCATCGTCTCAACATGCATTTGTCCAACTACTCACATCTCGGCCTTTCTCGACAGCCTTATGAGACCACTGCCTGATGATCTTCCTTCATATATCAAGGACACCAACTATGCCCTCCAACTTTTTAAGGATTTCCATTTTCAGGGCCCAGAATGCTACATTTTCACCCTGGACATCACATCTCTCTACACAATGATGGTCTTACAGCCCTCAAGCACACGCTTGACAAACGCACAGATAAGATATCCACCCACCCACACCCTTGTACGCCTTGTACATTATGCATTCTCTTTCAATAACTTTTTTAACCAGTAAGTTAGTGGTGTCACCATTGGCACCAAAATGGGACACAGCTATGCCAATATTTGTGTTGGTTGGGTAGAAGAATGCTTCTTCACTTCCTACGCTGGCTTTGTCCCGGACCTCTACAGGTGATACATTGATGACTGTCACACGCACTTGAACTACTTCAACATATTTGTACATCTTAACTGAACCTGAAAAGAGTACAGTTTTAGCAATAGTCAAAGCTAAAAGTAAATCGAAGATGAAACCTCTTTAATACTTAAAACCTGAAAATTAACCTATTTTAATTTTTATATGTATGTATACATGTATCTTTGCAGAAACACAGCTGGGTTTAAGGAGCTGTTGGAACCAGTTATTCACAGGAAAGAAGAACATGAAGATGATGTTAACTCAAAGGAGAAAATAAATCAACAAGTTTTGGGTTTAGAGGACTGGAAAAATTGTATTCCTGAAAGCAGAGTAGCATAACATTGAATTTGTTCAAAACATTATGATAACATCAAGATAAAATAAACGCCTGTAATTGTTTCACTCTGTCACTAAAGGCCAGGTGGCATTCTTTAGCAGAACGCAAGCCGTATTTTAACCCTCCAAAACTCTACAGCCTCAAACAAATTAAGTGATTGTTGTTTCACCCAACTATTTAATAGAGGCATGTACAAACATAATATCTAACCCATTTCTTTGTGTTTGCAAGTTACAAAGCTCATATACAAAATGATCTTTCTTTGGCTTCCTGGCTGGACTAAATATGCTCCTAATTTAATACTAGGATATGGCTAAATCTAAACTCTCATAAAAGCACTCACACCTGTATTAACACCTGAATAAAAACAAAGACTTCCATCACACATACTGTACACATTGTTGAATTCAAAACCCCTTTCCACAAAAAGAGCTTTTCGTGGAATCCAAGCAGTATGTAAAACATGGTGAAGGATTTAACATTTTTAGGGGAAAATGCTACTTTGTTCTCAAATACTGACAATGTTTGTAACCACTAAAAAAGATGCAAGAATAATTGTTTTAATGTTAGCTGTGGTGTTTGTCTTCAGTTGCTGGTGTTCTCCAAGGGTTTGATTTATCCAACTATGTTGGATGTTTCTGGAAAGATTCCATTTTTTCTGAAGAAACTGTCTCTCATAATTGCTGTAAGTCCATAAACTGGAGCACCATACTTTGTCATATCACCTGAATTCAAAGAAATATAAAAGATTATTAAGGTTATCTTAAATAAATTTATTATTGCATAATAAAATTGCAATAAATATTGTGTGCAGATATTTGATTTTGTGGTTCTATACTGTATGTCTTCATTTTAGTAAGATTTGTATTCTTAACTTGATCGTTTTTCCCGTTGTAAAACCTAAATAAAAAACTGGCCTAAAATGCTGTCATTGATTCTCTCAACTAGATTGTTAAATTAAATTATTCAACATTGTAGTGTTATATTTCAAAGTAATGTTTTATTGATGTGGTCTTCAACAAATGATGCATTTTAAATTCTATGCTTTGTTCTGAACGTAGGGTGTAATAACACTGTACCTTGCATTGTGGCATGAAAGTGGCTGAAAGTTATGAAAAGGCAGAGAGCCTAATTATTTTTACGAGGTTTAAAGAAAACTCTTAAAAGACTGTAAAAACCTACCTAATTGCCATCCGTACTGCCAATTACTAGTTACTGGGTATACATATTTTTCCTCCGGCTTCTGCTGTTTTCTTAGGTGTAGGTATTTGTAACGGCCTGTCTCCTCTTTAGAAATACCTTGATACAATACTTCCCTTGTTGCTCTTGAGACAGGTCGCATCGCTCCAGTCTCTAGCACCTCCTCTGTAGTTTTTTTGGTCTCCGCTTCCACCAGATTTTCTATTTTGCTTTCTTTTTTTACATTTGTTTCCTTTTTTGCAGGAGCATCAATGCGTGGCAGTTTCAGTCTTTTCTCCTTGGCTGGTGTTCTCTTTGCCTTGACTCGGGGGTTTTTTGTCCAGAAATCCTTCTGCCAGTTAAGCCTGATAAGGTTTTCTTTGAGTATTGCTTCTTTCCAGAATTCCTGGCGCTGTGAATCCATGTTTATTTCTCGAGCCATCTGTTCGGGGTTTATTTTGTTTCCTTCCTCGCTGTAAGTTATCTTTCCTGTAGGTATCTAGTCTATTTAAAACGTTCACTTTTGATTTATTCTATTTTAAAATTTATCGTGTGACTTTCCGCCTTATGTACCTGTACTGTACAGTATATGCTACTGTAACTTCTCAAAACACTGTCACCAAAACCTATCTGTTCTGTAGTTCAGAGATGGCAACTGTAGTTTTGATGCCAACAGTGAAGTCCACAGGTCTTTATTGTGCTCCCAGATGATGCTTTTATGACCCCCCTGGAGACCTGTTGCTATATAAGGGCAACATTTCACATCACAATGGCAGGTCTACTTTTCACTGTAGGAGTCCTGACATCTCTATGGCCTTTTCAAATAATAACATCTGCTGATTCTATTTCTATACAGTATATATCTGAAATTTCTGGTTTAGACTTTCTGGTGGGCAAGCCTTTTTTGGTTTTGCTTTGATTTCGTGCAGTGTTGGTACATTATGTATACACAGGGTTTCTTAGCCTGGCACCTTATTTCGTTTTCTTCTGCGTCCCGAAGTTGTCTAGTTTTGTAGACCTTGTACTGTAAGTTTCTCAGCTGCTGCGGGAAACGTCCAGAATTACGGTTAAAATAATCAAAATCTTATCTCTACATGCTAAAACGTCAGTTATATAAACTCTACATTTTTTTCACTCCATTATTTGCGGCTTTGAAGAGTTTCTGTAAAGAGAAAGATTCCCTGAGAGCGAACCGACTGATTTTTTATGGAGAATAATGTGGATGCTAATCTACGCCATGATTCTGAGAAGACTTCAATCACCAAATTAAGACACTTCTGCAATGTCCTAACCTTTCATATTCTTGAATATCGGCAATAAGGCTGTATTTCTAAATTATTACGAAACCACTACAATCCTGCAGAACAGTGCAACGATGCAAAAACAGTAAAACACAAACAGTATTTTACTAGTTATACGTTAATTGCAATATTATCTGTTGAAGATGGCGGTTTGTGTCATTAGGAGAATGGGGCGTTGTATGAAAAAGTACTCTAGGTTAGTTCAAATTTTGTCGGTTTGTTCGTTGAACGTTGTTTGAACGGGTGAGAAGAGAACGGGAGCGGACGTGAACGAGATTTTCTTTAGTTATTTCACCGGAGGACTGCCGAAAGGCTTTTTTAAACAAGAATAAACCCCACATGTTTCAGTCTATTTCCAATTTGGTTTTTACTCATTTGCGGGGCAGACTTAAAACGATAAAAAAGGTATTACCCCCTCCCCCGGGCGTTACGCTCTGGCCTAGGAGCTTATACGGAATCAGATATCCAGAAGCTCCTCTGTTTCCCGACCACGGTCTGAAAGGTAACATCAAATCTTCCTGAATTTGTAGAGGAAAGGACTGTTTATTTAAAACATAACGCATCGGTATTACTGGCCTTCATTATTGTGCAAAGCTGTAGATTAAACCAGGAGGTACTGTATTATTGTCTCACACTAGATGAGTAAACCAGTTTTATCGACCTTGAACTGAAAACACAACTACAGATTTTTGTGGCGTTGAACTGATGCTTATGACCATTTGTGAAGATAAGTTTTATAATAGCGCCATCTTGTGGTTATTACCCGGTACACTCGGTGGTACAGTGTACTGTATTGTTTTGTATTTGTAACGCCATACAGTACGCCCGAGTCGGGCTCCTCTAATTGGGGCGAAAAAGCGTGCAACACAACAAATCGACACGCATGGTTACATTACATTACATTTAATGGTTACATTTATTTCATTTCCCCAAAATTAAAATAGAATTCTAACGCTGTGTATTGTACACAGTTGAAATAAGTGATAATGTTTCTCATAGCTTGTTGTCTTTATTGAATAGAAATCTCAAATTTAAGGTACGTAACCTCAAGCGAACAGTGCGAGAATACGTCTGACTCCACTGGTTTTTCACTTTGCTTCAACTCTACTTCAAACCTCTGATTCTGTTTCTCCGCCACCTGCCTTGCGTGGGTCATGGGGTCAGGAGGGCTTTATGGCTTATTTGTTTATGCCAATCAATTAATCAGTCACCTTAGCGCTGTGCAAGGAAGAGGAGAGGGAAAACACAAGTAAATAGATCAGGTGATTCTTGTACAAAAACGTGAAAATAACTAATTCAAAACAAGGGACTCACACTGTCACATTTATTTATTTACCATGGTACCACTGTTGGCTGTAGCTTGTTATAATCCGATAATTGCTATGGCAACAAGACCCTCCACTAAAGCAGAGAGATCCAGGAGTTTTCTAGTTTCCTCCACCACCTCAATAGTTTACAATTCGGGAAGCAAATAGATTGCATTAATCTTGAGGTATGAAGTTGTGAGGTTGCTCTTCACTGACCTGTTCAACTTTACAGTACAGTACCTGATTGCCAGATACAGGACCAGGAGCACCTACAGTATGTGTTACCATTCCACACGCATCTCTGACCCGTCTTGCATTCCCATGCGCACTGTGTGTTACAAACGCTCACGCCACAAGTAATACACCTACAGTATCACCGTTCACTCCCATCACTAATTCAGCTCCCCTCTTTTCTCGATTCCTGCTCATAGTTGTGGATTCTCCTCGCGCTCCCAAGTGCGCGTTATTTCATTACTAGCTTACTGTATATTCGGTATCTGACGATATCTAGCCCCTCGTTTACGATTTTTAAGTCTTGCGTTTTGGATTGTTGCTCTCTAGTTGTCTCTATCGTTTTATGACCGTCTCTCTCTCGTCCTGCACAAGATCTATACGTCCTACCTGCCTCCTGTACTATACTATGGTTCCATATGATCTGTACATCTCAAGTGAATAATTTGACTGGCTGTGTTCTCTCCATGTGTTAAGATGAGGAATTAAAGAGAAGTCTTCTTCATGCCCATGTATGGTGTGCTGTTTTTAAAAAGGTTTTTAGAAAAGTGAAAAATATGCAAAGACATTTAAAAAAAACATCTACATTTTTAAGGTACAGTACGTGTACATTTATCTTCCGAAAGGAGGTCCTTCGTTTTCATCTTCTTTTGCCAATTCCGAACGGGTCGTGTACGAGGGAACCAGCAGTTTCATCACCCGTCTGCAGTGCGTCACCAAGGTTGTGTGTGACACAGGTGGATAGAATGCAGCTTAAGGGATTTAAATACAAACACAAGCATTTCAGAAAAGAAAGCTGTATTCAGAAAAGAAAACTGAAATTCATTTCAATGAAAGAGTGCCTTCTAGTGTCCAGTAAGTGACTTTTAGATGCTTGGAATAAGCATAAAAGTGAGGCAAAAAAACTGCTGTGATTCATTAGTTCTTTAAATGTATTTACGTGTGTACCACCATATTGAAAGATACTTATATTTGAAATGTTTCTATGGGCTGTGCAATATTTTAGAAATAAATAATTACTGATTTAACTAGGAAAGTGTGAGCCTAAACATGCTATTTAATTAATAGCATGACCCCTGCAATTTTACATCAAACACAAATGTGACTTTCATACAGTTTAAATTCCATTTTGACATTCCCCTGTTATGCTTTACTCTAAACTTGTTTAATACATTCCACTATTCTGCAAATATTTGAACATGATTAAATATACTGTATTGTTAGGGAATATGGTAAAAATGGAAATAAACATTCTGTAACCTTTAATATTACAATGTAATTTTCTATTTTGATTGATGACAAATAATCAATGCAATATTTAATTTTAATAACCATGGTTTTGGGACTGAAGTTAACAAGGCAGTCAAAACAATGTAAAATATTTGTTTTGGTCATCTTTTTATATTTTGATACTTAACATTCACAAAATGTAACTGGAGAGTATCCTTTGAAAATGTCACCATTTTATTTTTTCATTCTTGTTTTATTTAATTACTGTACTATATCAACTGAGTACATTTGTACTGTAATTGCTGTTTCTTCATGCAACAACAGAACAGCAGGGAGTGGGTAGTGGCCAGACTCCCATACTTCTGTTAATAAAGACATACTTTTTCATACTAGTATGTGTACTTTTAAAATATTTGGATGGCTGAGTGCAAATCATTTCTATTCTATAAAAATTGATATTCCCATTTTGATAACAGTGTGGAAAGACAGCTTATATTTGAAGACTAATACACTCATGTTCTAAACATTTGTGGTCTTATTTTATTGTGTAGGGAAGACCAGCAGGTCTGTAAGAAAACAAATTACGGAATTGATTTAGTGGTTGATGTGGTAAATTAGGCAAACTGTGGAAACACACAGCATTAACCTTAATTCTTATTTTGTTATTCTCTTGTGGCTTGTGGGTGTAGAAAACAAAAGAGGTGATCTTTTCCAAAGATGACTATGAAATTGCTGATGTTTAGATTCAGTATATACTGTATATATAGTGTATATTAATTGGCAAAAAGACTGTTATAAAAATGTAAATGAGAGGAAGTCATTTGGTCCATCATGTTCATTTGGTTCTTTTGTAATCTTATATCCAGTACTGGTCATACAAGTAACAATATACCTCTACAAAGGGAAAGTTTGGCAAATCAAACCCAATCCGAATGTCTTAAGGAGGCTGGTGAAAATCAGTGCACTCTTAGGAAGCCAAACTCACAGAGAGACAGACAGAGCAGTCAAACACCACATAGACAAGCTCCCAACAGATGGAAATAAATGCAGGAGTCATGAGCTGAGCAACTATTCAGCCCTTGTTGACGGCCCTGACTATTTATTCCTAGTTTCTTACAATCCAGTTATGGATTTTTCTTCGGCTAAATCTCTGAGTGTGATCAAAGCTTCAATTAAGGAAAAGAGGTTCTGCAGTTACACAGATGGTGTAATATTGCACTTCGCCATTCTCAAGCATCACGCCTGAGTTTTAAACTACAGTACAGTACTGTACATTAGCTATTTTATGTACATTCTTCAAATCCGGCAGTTTTAGAGAGAATAATTATACTGCCATCATATACCGATGCCATATACTGTACATGTAATGAATTGACAGCTCAAATATTAAAAGAAAGAATTACTTACAAAACTTTGGAACGGATTTTATCCATCACCTGTTTTCTGAAACAAGCCAAGAACAAAAACTCTTGTAGCCAGCACAAACTCTGACGAGAACATGTGTGACTCGGAGACTCGGATTGAGTACTGTATGTGAGCTGTGCTCTGTGAGGAAGAGGAGCTTCCTTTTGGAAGTAAAGACAGCTTCTCATGGGCAGAGGCCTTGGTACCTTCAAGTAACACTCAAAGAGGAACTATAAACAGAGGGGAACCCTGCACAGTTCAGAGTTCTATTGAGTATTTTCTATAGTGTTAAAAAAGCAGGCAGATAAAAGCTAACAGCACACCCATTTAGACTGGCAGTGACAAGTTTACTGTTGCTCACCACAAAAATTACATTCTTGGACAGCTGGACATATAATCTGTATTTTGTGATTAGTGTTTTAAATATTTCTGTACAATGCATGTCATCTTGCATTTTACATTTTGTGTTTAAATGAATGTTCTGTTCCTATCCAGGTTGACCAGGGTTATGTTTAGATGATAAAAAAAGATCAACAGTTTTTAGGGCAGAGCAGATATTGAGTTTTGATTGCCTTCTTTATTCACTGTCTGAATAAAAGTCTTTAAAAATTGAACTGAGCTGTACACTGTGTACAGGTAATTGAAACCAGGCATGCATAATTATCATTTGAGATTTGAAGGTAATCAGAACATCATTAGAAAATTTGTAATAAAAAATGTGTATGTGATTGAATCAAAGCACAGTTTTCTCATTTAGTCATTCAGTAGATGAGTGAATCTAAAATGTCTTCTTGGCAGGAAAGACAGTTCCAGATGCTCACTACTATGTGTACATTGTATTAGGGGAACAGTACAGTATACTTACTCTGTAGTGATTTGGTACTGTGTTTCATTCTGCGCATTTAGCTCATCAAATCTGTGAGAATGAAAAGTTAAAAACTCAACTTCCATGCTAATTGGCCGTCATAAAGCAAACAGGGGCATCAGATAAGAGTAGCCTTACTTTCAGGGCCACAGGAATGTCAGGGCATGTAACAGGCTTGCAGCTGCACCTTGTTCTGGGTCCAGTGGACACCAGGATGAAGAAAATGTGTAAATGTTTTGGTTCAAATCTTATAACTTTTGTTTAAGGTTTTACAAGGGGACAATACAGCAAAATAAACTATTGAGCAGTTTCCAAGCTTTAAATCCCCTACATTACCAGCGCTAGATTCCCCCTACACACAGAACCTATATGTTAATATTTGATTGGGACTTTGCCCTCCCAACAAAAAGCAAAACTTGCTTGCATATCTGTGACACCAATATCTGCTTACTCTTAGTTTGTTACTCTTATCTGTTGCTCCAGAAGAAATAGGTGATCTAATGTACACATAATACAAGTAAAGGTTTATTCCATGCTAAAACGAAAAGAGCCACAATGTTTCAGCTGTGAAGTCTTCTTCAGGTTTACTTGATCCTTTGCAGCCTACGCATGCTGACACAGCTACTCACTTGAACTAATACTTACAGTATGTACACTTTTCTCTAGTCTCCATATTTGAAACATATTTGCATGTAAATAGTTTAATGAGAGATTATTTTTAATAAAATATTTACATTTTTCATTTCTTCTAAATCCGTTGCTCTTGGCAAGCTGCTCTAAATGAGTGGCAGTGAAGGCTCTGCTGTGTTCTGTCAGAAGACAGCAGACAGAGCCGGAACAGCAGATCTGATTGGGAACTTCGTGGTAAGGTATTGACTACTTTGCTCTTTTGGAAACCCAAGGTTATGAGAATAAACTACTGTAGCCAGTCTCCTGCTCCAAGTTTTCAAAGCTGAGCTTGGCTGTGCAGTACGGTACAGTAGCTGTATATTCTATACTTTGCATACTTTCGTTGCAAGATGATGACATTTGATGCTGATCTTAGTTAAACATTTGCAGGCTTTTGAAGGGATTAGTTTCACATCCTTCCTGCAGTAACAATAAAAATTTTAAATTTTTAAACATTTGAATACAATCAATTCAAATTTGATATGCAAGTTGTATTAGAAGAACAGTGTACTTACTCTGTAGTATTTTGGTGCAGAGTTTTATTCTGCAAGTGCATCTCATTTGACCTGGAAAGATAAATATTTTAAAACAAAATGTCTTTGCTTGTCGTCTCCCATAAGGCAAAAGGTGGCACATATTTACTTATCCGTCTACTTATTTTATTTACTGTATGTCATCTGTTCTCCTAATACACAATACTTTTTACCACCAGCTTGTCATAGTATAATTATTAGCACTTGTTAATCATATGATTTTTAATATATATAATAAACAAGTGTACCTACTGTATATGTATATGTACAGTGACTATATATGGCTTAATTTTCAAGTAGAAAAATATTAGAATCTTTTGTTTACTATTCAAAATATATTACAAAATTTCATATTTTTATGAACATTTTGAAGCTGATGTGTATCTGACTGGTGCAAACAGCAAATATTTTTTGCTTAATACATTACACACATCTTCCGTTACTTACATTAATTCAAAATGTTATCTCACCACTCCTCTGTAATTAGGTCTTTAATGCCAATTGAAAAAATATATTTTGTTTTTGTTCATGCCAAAATATCTCCTCGGTTAATGTACATTTTGTTCGGGATGCAGCAAGCACATACAGATTCATAACTTAAGGATTCCAATTTTTGGAGGAAACTAGATATTTTGTTTTGATGGAAAAACAAAAACTATTTTTTAAAAATTACCAGTCAGACAATTAATGCATATCATTGTGCTTTTATTTGTATTTAGGTAGAAGAAAAACATACTCACTTTGTGATATTTGTGTCTTGGGTCAAATTCCACTGGTGGTGCTCGTTGAGCCTATAATAATGTACAAGTAATAGGTTTATTCCATGCTGAAAAAAAGAAGAAAGAAAACACAACGTTTCGGCCGTTGAGCCTTGTGTCATCGACACCTGAAGAAGGCTCCACGGCCGAAACGTTGTGTTCTCTTTCTTCTTTTTTTCAGCATGGAATAAACCTATTACTTGTTCCTTTGCAGCCTACGCATGCTGACGCAGCTACCCACCTGAACTATAATAATGAATATTGCAGTCTCTTGAAATAAATTCTATTCATGTTAAGTATGGTTTTCACCAATGCCACAATATTTCTGCATGATTTTAAATTATCTAGACTCAAAATACAAAAACTACAAAATACAGGTAAAAATACAGTGTAATCCATTTTCTATTTTGTAAGATTTAATTTAATTCAATTCAATACTTTATAGCCATAACAACTTGTCGCATGGATTTTGGTTCTATACACACAAATATACAGCATAAAGCCATCCTAAACAGACAAAGTAATAAAAAAACATAACATGTGAGGTTATTAACATAATTTTTTATTTCTTGTGCAACACACACAAGACATGGGCCTCAAGAGAGACAAAGCAACATAGGTGTGATAGGAAGAAAAT
Source organism: Lepisosteus oculatus (assembly GCF_040954835.1). Classification (NCBI taxonomy): domain Eukaryota; kingdom Metazoa; phylum Chordata; class Actinopteri; order Semionotiformes; family Lepisosteidae; genus Lepisosteus; species Lepisosteus oculatus. The sequence goes on along the minus strand of NC_090702.1, from coordinate 45,647,412 downwards.
ATTAGAAAAGGAATAACAAAATTTTGCATTGTTCATCATATATAAAATCCTAATATTCTACAAACAGCAACATGATGTATCATGTTTCTGTTACAGAAACATGCAATGTGTTCAATGAAAACAACAATGTGTATTTGTTTTCATTTTTCTTCTGCTCTTCAAAGCGAGCTCACTAGGCCACCTGTAAACTTGTTTTGTCTGTAATGATTTCTAACATGAAGTAGCAGGCTAATCTATTCCAGAATTAATTGTGTTCTGCAGTGAATATATTGTGACTTACCTTTGACTACTGTCCCTTGTAGTATTTAGTGGTCGTGGTAAAACCAAGGCACAGCTGAGTAAAAATAAAACAAAATAAAGTGTAGGGTTCATTCTGCATGACAGATGAGGAAGACACAGAACAAAAACAATCTCAAATGATTTCAGTGTCCACTAATGCTAGACCTAACTGGTGCTGCTTTTTATAGTTTTGTAATCTTTGTTTAAACGAGCAAGGTTGTCAGTGTTTGTGGGACAGGACCAAGAGAACAGTACTTAACTGTTTAATGGGAGGACATCAATAAATAAACAAATGAACATTAACAATGAACTCAGTTATAAAATATGTTATATTTTCCCCCCCAAGGTAGACACGTAGTCAAACCCTATATTCAATAAAATTGGAAAACTTTGGCATATGTTTTTCTACATAGGAACAAGTAATAGGTTTATTCCATGCTGAAAAAAAGAAGAAAGAGAACACAACATTTCGGCCGTGGAGCCTTCTTCATGTGTTTTTCTACATGTTTTCTACATTCTTAATTAAACAACAGTACGGGTTTTTTTTCAGACATTGAAGTGTGCTGTATTTGGATGTTGAATAAATGTGACTGGTTTCTTAATGACACTTCACTGAGAAAAAAAAAGGTATAGAGCATTTGACATTTCTGTCATGTACTAATGTTTTTATACCAAACAGTATGTTTTAATAGTATGAGTAGAGTGCAGTAGTGGTTAGGACTTTGGAAATCCCCTGTGGGGACAGTGCTGCTATTGTCCTTCAGCAAGGAACACTACCCACATTTTGCCAGAAAAACCCTGATATGATAAATTAATCAAATTTTAATGAAACTGTTATAATTGAGGGTGGGACAGTGGCACAGTGGTTAGTATTGTTGCCTTGCAGTGCTGGGGCCATGGGTTCAATTCTGGACCTGGGGTGCTATTTCTGTGGAGTTTGTTCTCCCCATGTTCCTCCCACAGTCCAAAAGTATACTGGTAGGTTAATCTAGGTCTGGGGAAATCAGCCCTGTTGTGAGTGCATGCCTTGCTGGGACAGGCACCATGACCCTATACTGCTTTATTTATCATGTATGGTTGATATAATTGATCTCTGATGGCACCCTTAGTGAATCATATGAAATTGGTGAGAAGAGAGGAGTGGTGCCTTGGGGAAGCCATTGGCTCAGAACCCAGGCCCATTGTTGTGGCTTTGAGACAAGATGGCTGTTGAATATTTGGAAAGTGATGCAGAATTTGACACCACAGAGTGAATTTTAAGGAACATTCTTTTATAAAACCAGACAGATGGGCAGCCAGAGAAAGATTTTGAGTAAATGGAAAAGAACAGAATATTTAAAATGGAATTACATACTTAATATTTTTGTGGATTTTTACCCTAAGGAAAGCAACCCAAAAATGCAAGAAAAATACTTTTATCTTATGGCACCTTTCACTTCCATAATCTAATCACAAAATTTGGACTTTTAAACAAACCTTTTGTTGGTGCTTTCCTACACAGCATAAATTTCCTGATCCTGTGCAAGCTATTGACATAACTGTAATTTGTAAACTTCATAGTGCATGAGGTAAGGACAAGTAAAGGTTAATTCCACACTGAACAGTAGAAAGAAAGGTAAGACAATGTTTTGGCTGTTCGGCCTTCTTCAGGTGTGAGGAAGAGAAAAAAGGGTTGAGCAGGTATGAAAGAGTGTCCAGATGAAGGGAGGTCTGAGGCAGAGGTGTGAAAAGCTAAATACATTTGTAAATAAATGGTCAACTTCTAAAATTAGTCTTATCGCCGAGAGAATGGGGGCAGGATGACTGAAAATCAAGCATAATCTTGGCTTCTGATATCTAGTAAACAAGGATGTAGCCAGAAAAGCCAGTGAGATACAAAACAAAGAGCTGGATCACAGCGGTGATGTGTTCCCTGAAATGTTTAACAAGTTTTTTTCCTGTCCTGCTAATGTGTATCTACAGTTAAAAAAAATGATCGCTAGATACTTCTGCATTAATGTCCTCTGATTTTTTTTTTAAATTGCATATTCATGATAAAGGATATATATGTGCAGGTAATTGAGCAGTATGTGTGGCAACAAAGGGTACCTGTCGTGCTGTGGGCAGTTAAGATAACTGTGAACAAGAAAGCTGTGTTGATTGTAGTGAAAAGATTGATAAGTATGGAAAATGTTACTGCTATGGGATCATATATTTTGATACAAAATGAACAATACAATATATATAACTGAAGAACTGACATTTCACCATTAGCCTTTTTACAATAGCATCTTCCCTAAATTCCCTTTAACATTCATAAATGACTGAGACTACCGCTTTACTTCTTGATCAAGATCATAAACTAAAACTCCCAGCCTCCTCATCTTGACTCATTTTTTGCTTCTGCAGTGGAAATCATTATTCTGAACTAGTACCTTGGATCTCTATTAGCTGAATTTAAGTAATTCAGTTGAATCCATCCTATTTAGTAAATAAGTATTTTTTATTGGTATATTTGGAATCACACAAACCCACAAAAGCCAATGAGGTGGAAAGAAATGAACATCCTTAAAACCCTAATGTTAATACTAATGTGTGAATGTGAGGTATGCCTAATCCAGTGAAAACAGACAAATTATTAACTTTCCAAATCAATCTTTAACTAGGTTTCAAGAAAACATATGTAAAGAAATAATTATGAAAGAATGTAAATACAATTAAACTCTGCCTTGTATTAATTCCCAACAGCATATACTCAAAAGTGTATAAAAAGTGTATTTGAACTAAAATAATCTTAAAAATCAATGTCTAATATGTCCATATTCAAAATGATGCAGTTGTCATTAATTCACTTCTATTGATGGGGGTCTGACATTCTTTTTTTTTTTAAGTGTACTGTATGTATCAGTTTAATAGGAATCTCTAGATATTTTGAAAGTTTTGTTAAATTTGTAAAATAGTTACTTTTAATGTCATTCTAAATATTGATGTAGCAATGTGAAAACTATGCCTGCATTGATCTTGAAATTGTTTTAACTTTAGAAGGATTAATTGTAAACATCATGTTGTTCATTAACAACACTGAAGTGCTAAGAAAACAAAATAATCTACTGTAATTATATTTGTAATATAACTCAAATGCATAATATTGTCAGTATAAATACACTTTCATACTTATAATATACTTCAACAATTTAAAATTCTACACAGAATAAAATTCACACAACCAGCTTTTTAAACATTTATAATGAGATGTTACATTTCTATACATTGTGGGTAACAAGTTCACAAACATTACATATCCAGTAAGGACAAAATGCAGTCTTAACATCCATTTAAATTAATAAATTATTACTATAGTTCTTCTATAATATTGGTTATATGCAGACCCTTTTGTAATGGCCAATAGAAGCAGATTCAACAATGGCAGAAAAGTCCAAATTCAAAACTTCACCATAAACATGTTCCCCTCCACCGCCACACACACCCAGTGGCAGTATTCAAAGCAGCGCCTCTTTGTATATTATAGCACACAATCCACTTCTGTCAGGAATGAACAGGTTCAGAGTCCTTTACCATCTGTTACACACCAGTAACACTGCTGAATGCTGTTTGTGGTTAAAACAAGCAAACTTGTTTGTAGTCACCTAGCTGATGTCTCTGACAAGCTGGGAACACGGAGGAAGACCTAACTACGAACACTGGACAGGGGGTTGGGAGGAATGACTCAGGATACAATGGGAGAGGATGAATGTGTAGCAGATCTTCTTACCCGAATGAATCATGTACAGTATCAGTCACAAACCTACACAACCGTAACCTCACATACCACTAAAAGCAGCAGTTTTCTTCCCCCCCCCACCGATGTTGACACTTAAATTCAAAATCACAATTTTAAAAAGATACAATTGTCTAAAACAAAACTTGACTTTTACCAGACGAAATGTACCAGCTATCTCCTACAATTACACACATCATATGACATAAAGAAATAGCCAAAATAAATAAAACTTGCACGACCAACGACTGTTTTATACAGGACCAAATATTTTCATCCTTCAAATTAAGATAGAACAGATTTGTATGGAAATGTCTCATCCCTCTTCCCCTTTTCCCACTATTCTCCTGCATGGAATGGAATTCTGAAAATGACACACAAATAAAATAAGAATGGCAGAGAAGGTTTTGTGAACTTTCTTCTTCCAAGCTATAATCTGCTTCAGGACATCCTCTGCCTCTTCGGGGAGGTTTACCGGAAGTCCTCTGCGCTGAACATGCCTTTGGCCCTGCGCAAAATGGAGTCCTTGGAAGCATCATAGGGATGTTCCTTAGATGGGATCTCAAGCACAGCTGGGATGGACTGCATGTGAGCATCAATAGCGTGCCGGATCATTTCTGCAATGAACTGGTTGATCAGAATGATCCCAATGTCATCTCGAGCCAAGAAACTCCTAGAAAAAGATGAAAAAAAGAGGGGTTACTCAGGGGGATACAATCTTGAAAAACACGAGCACATTCTGTGCCTCACTCTGTATGCAGAATATATGACTGCAATGATTAATCATGAGGAACACATGCAAATTGCATACAAATTATCACAGAAACAACATGCCATCAACCTCCAGCCTACTGCCTCACACACAGCAGTGGCGATCTGACACAGAAGCACGTGAAGGCTTGCGTGCCCGCTGCGTTTTTTAAATAAGGAAAAAAGGAGGAACTGAGGATGTGTCATTATTCCAGATGTATTAGAATAAAAACGGTTCACTAGCATTTTTATACTGCAAACATAACGCTCTGCAAAAGTTTAAGCTCAACTTAAAATGTATTTAGACCGTAATGCTTGACACTTGCAGGTCTCAGGTATTTAACTTGGAACATAACATTAACGATACCGTTATTGCTCTGCAGATGTACTCTTTTCAAGCAGACTTACTTTTAAGTCTTCTACTAACTAACAGAGATGTCATTTCTATTTTAAATTTGACCTTGTGCAACTGGATTTTCGAGCATGTCTTTAGCGATATGGAAGAAAGAAGGCTATCATCAAAACCAAGAAAATAATCATTTCCCCCATGCTGATCTTACAGTCATGGCCAGTGTTTTAAATTATTAACCACACTTATTGCAACACAATATTTTGAATTATATATTCTCTAAATATATATGTCTCGTCGGCATTGTTAAATCAGGCCAGCTCAAACTCACTTGAAGGTCTCTTCGATCTCGGTGATGCTTGTGTCCTTTTCGACCACCAGAAAATTGGGTTTACGGTTCTTATTCAGCTCTCCAACGCCTCCGAGCAGGAATCCGGTGCAGGTGTCTTCATCTCCGATCACCGCGATCAGCTTGCCTCGTCCTGCCATGCTGGACAAAAAACGTATGCCTGACTATTTCACAGAGGAGTCTGACAATACTTTCTTCGGTTATACTCTCTTCAGGATAAACGAAACACCTGAAAAATCTCAAGTTAACGACGCCTGATCAGCTGACCGCGCCGTACTTCCTTTTTCCTGACAAGTCACGGGATAATTACGTCATCAGACTCAGCGACGCTAACGACCATCGATACCTGGAACACTAGATAAAATCCAGTCATGGAGATGTTTCCATTGTCCTTTCTCTGGCGTTGGAGAGAGCTTTGCTAACGGAAAAAGTATTAAGAAGGACCTCTAATTCGTGTATTAAATATAGACCTAGGCTTATTTTACAAAGTGTTAGAACCATTTTAAATGACTAAAATCATCTTGTGGGTGAGTTTTGTCAGCATTGCCCAATGTTAGAGCGCTGACGTAAGCGAATTTACAGTATGTGTGAACTAAGACATTACGGAAAAAAACTTTGGATTAATTGCCAAATGCAATATTCGTTAAAATATTGAAATACTGGGTTTGCTGTGTCACTCATAACCCCTCCCCCCATACACACACACTGCAGTGGTGGGAATAAAAGGGTCTGAGTTCAAACAGCTCAGATGGGAGAGTATAGTACAGTTTCACCATTACTGCACACAGTTGTTTTATACATTTTCAAGATTTTGCATTATATTACTGCGTCATTATATTGAAAATGTAATAAAAAAACTAAACTGAATTTGATCGAAGGTCAACAGTGTGCCCCAGCAACTAAGACGATACATCTACGGTACCCATCTTAAAAGGGTAACGTAGCTGGACTTGGAGATCTGGCAGTGCTCACCGACATTCTCTAAAAACAAAGGATTTTGAAATATGTATGCTACGAGCTAAAAGACCGATTGGGCGTTTAAGTGAAAAGGGTCACACTTTGGTGGGGGGTGACAGAATGCAGTTATTTTTTAGATTTCTTCTACTTGTTGTTTTTATTTTTATTATTAATGAAAGTGTAATATGATCTGCTCCGTCTCCCAAACCCAAGCATTGCAAACTACCAGTTGCTCAGAGAAGACTGAACCCTTAGTAGGGATGCTGTTTCAACCACACTTGCACGTAGTGGGCGGGTCTTCTCTATGCCACAGGACTATAGCCTGTGAACTATTGGATAACGGGCGAGTGCTCACCGATCCCACGCACTGGATTGGATGCGATCACCGCCGGTCACACAGTTATGTTACTATGTCCCCACGCAACGTGCAATGCCAGTTGGTCACTATGAGAAAAGTGAAGTAATGGATTTGGGAAAGATTTGTATTGATTAGGTTTGTTATATATTGCTTTTTTTTTCAAAAGACATATGAAGAGCATGTATTTTTGACGCTATGAGAATGATTTTTTTTATATTCACACGAATGATCAGAGTTAACGGCAAGGTATATAAATCTAGATTTTTCTAATAAAAAAGATCCTATTTTTAATTCTCCATGTTGTTTTTTAGTTTGCTGTGTGGTTAAATAGTTACGCAACAACTATATTTGTATTCATTTTTGCAAAGACTATGGTTGACATTTTGAAAATGGGAAACTTTCAAGATCTTTGCAATGATAGAATGACCCGATTGGAAAGTACTGATTTTCAGTGTTTGTATTTGGTGTCATACCTTGGCATATTCCGCTCAAAATTGAGACTTCTGCCACGTTTTTGCAATTCGTTGTCTGTGAATCCGAAAGAAGAAATTTACGTACAGTAGTGGAAGAATGGTGATCTTACCTCGTACAGACGAGTATAATTTGCTGTTTTTTCACCAAGTCAGGTTACACTCGTATAACGTCGTGACTTCTTTAGACGCTGAATCTCACCTGACACCTTGGATACAAATTCAAATGTCGCGGTTGTAGATGACGATGAATTATTCAGACTCGGAGCACCAACACTGCCAGTGGAGACAAGACCTGTCGTAGCCGATTCCCAGTCTAGTTTGATCAATGATATGTTCGTATGATATTGTGGCGGTCGGTTATACGAACCGAGAAAACCCGTTTCGTTGTTTTTGTAATGCCAGGCTGTTAAACCCCCCATCCTGTTCTGTTTTTAGATGCACGGCGTGGTTGCCTTGGTTACAGACTCTGTAAATTGAGCTCCTGCCCTTGCTGCTGCTGTTGGTGGTACACGAATTGTGCAGCTATGGGAGTATGGTGTAAATTAACTACTGATAACGACTAAACTCCAAATGAGGCAATTGCTGTCTTTTTTACACTGTCGACCATTTTTCACCGAAACCCCGATTTGATAAGGTAAGGAAAATTATTATCCTTGCATGTTATGCCCTGAAATTGTATTTATGTACAGTATGTGGTCTTAGGGATACAGGACACAGTGATCGCAAACATGCTATCATAATCAGACATCCTAATTGCTCAGGGCATATTTACTGTATGTATTTTATTAAAATAAAATAGAATAAATAAATCGCCGTGTTATTTCTCATTCTGCTAGACTCATGAGTTTGACATCATTATCCTTATCCGATTTACTGGTTTATTTTTGGAATGGAAAAGACGCCCAAGGTGAATCTTCTTTTGCACCTGAGTGAACAACGCCTGGACACTGCAGGGCGATGAAGTCGTGCATCCCTTGTCCGACTCGAAACAGTTCACGATGAAGAAGATATTTAGCTTTGCGAAGAAGAAAAAGGGGTTTTCTCCCAATTCGTCTGACACGGGGAGTGTGCTGTCTGCTGGATATGAGCTAAAGGAAAAAGATCTAGGAAAGCTACACAAGGCTGCTTCTACAGGGGATCTGACCAAGCTCAAACAACTTGTAAAGAAACATGATTTCAATCAGCTGGATAAAGAAAACAGGTAAGTTTAATTTTCTCTCTAGACAGCTTTCCTGAGAAAACAGCACTCTGAAACAGTTTGTTTGTATCGTGTAATGAAACATTGCTAACAAATTCAATATGTGTTAGGTATTGTGTTGTCCCGTATCAAGACCTGTTATCCTGTATTTCTGTTGATTTATAAATCCAGTTTTCTTTCACATTTAGGGGAATATGTCAAATTAATTCCTGTCTCCAGAAATGTCTATAAAATGGGATGTACACTAACCTGCACATGATTTACAATGGTTGCAATCATCCGAACAAGCTAGATGAGCCCAAGGTCTTAAGTCCTACCTCTCTTGTTCCTGTGCAGCTTTTAGTTCATGTTCTTTCTGGTGTAATTGTTAGACACTTGTAAATGCTATTAACTGTTGTCTGTCTTTTGGTCTGTTTTTAATTGGTGGAGGTAAGCTGCAGAGTTTTTGATAGCACTGTAAAATGGTAGTTTATTATTTCTGTTGCAGTGTGGATTACAGGGCAAAGGCCTGCTTGCTATTTCAAAATTACATTTAATTGGAGTGGCAAATATTTCACATTTAATCTTTGTAATATCACATTTTGTTTATTATTTTAAAAAATGAATTGATTAATTTTTTCAATTGTAACGCTACATAAAGACATTTTGTTATTTAAAATATGCATTTAATAACATTTTTAACTTGGGTCACATTTGTTTTGCAAATATGCCAGAACTAGTCCAATTTCTAGTTTTAGGCTGAGCATTAATTTGATATACAGTATAGTGTACTTGCCATAGCAACTAAGCTACAGCAAATATTTCTAAACATAATAAGTGATCCGATACGATCTTTAAAAGGATAACCACTAAACATCAAATGTCATCCTCCACTTATTTTACTTGCAATTTGCATCAGCATCCTCTGGAACATTTGTAGATAAATTTATTCTAATGGAAAACTAATGTTCTTCAAAGATACATGTGAAGAAGGTTTTAGAACATTCATGTGAATTCAAATGAACGTTAATGGGCCAATTGGTACTTAAATATTTTTCTAATAAATGTAAAAACCTACGCGGATCCCATGCAGTTTTGAGTATGCTACAGGTTCCACTTTGTACATCTTTAGAAATTGCTCTGTAGCTGGTGTACAGATCCAGTCCTAGAGAACCAGAAGGTTTTTGGTCATTTGCTTTCTATTTTAGGCCTGAATCGCCTCATTGAATTTACCTAATTAGCCAAGTTGCAGACTTACCTTATTCCTAAAGAAGCTGGAGTTTTAAGGATTCCTATAAAACCCACTGGACAATGTCCAGAGTTGGATTACCCTATGTAACTAGGTGTCACAGTTGTTGGACAGGAGATGGGAGTAGCATCCTTGTGTGGACTGGTAGTTAGTTCCCTGTTATCAGCTGTACTATAGTACTTGTATCCTGTGCCATCCTGACAAAACGTCTGGAAACCCTTCCATTTTATTTTCTCATTTTTAAAAAAATAAACCTGTAAATAAGGGATCCCACTTGAGTTGATTGTCAGCGTGCGCCAGTTACACAGACCACCGCCAGTGAAACTACCAGTGCCTGGTGGGACCTACAGAATGTCACAACTTGCAGGCATCTTAGTGACTTGCAATGTAGACACACCCCAGGAAGTCACTGAGTGGGGTTCTGGGAAGTGTAGTTCTCTTAGGCAATGCAGTGTTTCTGAGCTTTGCTAGCCAGCTTCGGTACCCTGCTTTCCATGGTTTGTGTTAACTTCTCCAGCTTGGGAAGCATCCTATGCTAGCAGCTATTACCTGCTACAGCAAAGCGTTAGGACAGGATTGCACCAATATTATTTCCTTTTGAAGACTTTCCTTTGTTTTGTCATTAAACTGTTATTAACTTTACTGTAATAGAAAAAATGGCTAGAGTCCATGTTGTATCTTATGTCTTACCTTTTCAGTTCATGGCTGATTTTGATTGCAACCTCACTGTTAACATTTTAGCACACAGTCTTCATTGTTGCTGAGGTTCTGAAGAATGCAGTGGGAATAAGGGAGGGAAAGAAAAAAAAACCCTAAATAGCTGAGAGAATTTATTCAGCTGATTACTATGCCATACATTCTAATAATTAGAATGCTTCAGTTTGTCACATATGATCATTTTCTCAGTCAGGTGTGTTGATTAATGTTGATAAATTCAGGTATAAAACTATAGTCTTTTCTAACAGCAGTTTTTTGAAGGCCTGGTGAATTTACATTTTCTGCATTATAACTATTTAATTTTTATTAAAATTGTTGACATTTTAGTGCACCTCATATTCCCATGTCTGTTTTAAAATATCTAACTTGGGTTCTTAACTGTTTTTGCTGCCATTAATATCAAGGTGTGCATTTATTCTTTATTGATATGATGTCTATCCAACGGTACTGTTTTTAACTGGTCCTACTCATATCTGACTGGCAGACAGCATTTTGTTTTCTTGGTCCTCATAAATCTTCTATGGCCCCAGTCAATCATGGTGTGCCACAGGGTTCGGTCTTGGGCCCATTGCTTTTTATAATTTATATGAGTTCTCTTGATCAGATTATATGCAAACATGGTCTTCTGTTTCGTTGTTACGCAGATGATACTCAGATTTACATTAAAACATCTGCCCCTCTGATCTCCAGCCTTTGTCATGTTACTCTTGTCTGTGTGACATCAAGCTCTAGTTGACATCAAATTCTTAATGCTAAATAGTTACAAAATCTACATTTTACTAGTGCGTAGCAAAAAACTGGAAAGCTTCACAATAAATGTTGATGGCTTCCTCATTCCGACACCAGTCATAGTCAGGAATCTTGGAGTCACACCTTCTATTTTTTGAGCCACACTTCACAAAATGTATGAAGATCTCTTTTTTCACCTAAAAATATAGCGAGCATTAGGCAATTTTTATGAATGTTGGATGCTAAGTGCTTGATTAATGCATTTATGACATCAGGGTTTGATTTCTGTAACTCTTTGCCCTGTGTGCTCCCTAACACTTTTCTTAGTATGTTACAATGTATCCAGAACTCCACAGCTACACTTCTGACTCACACCAGACCCTGGCAACATATCTCTCCTACATTCAGATCTCTACTTTGGTTGCCTATAAAGTCATATATTCAATAAAACATCTTGTTACTGACTTTTAAGCCTCTAAGTAATCTGTTCCATCATTCTCTGAACTCCTGCATGTTTACACTGCCTCCCATTGGCTCTGTTCAGTTGAGACTGGTCCTTTGCTCACTGAACCTAGGACTGAATCTCAGACTTTCGGTGACTGTATTTTATTTTTAGCTTTTTATTGTATATTTTTTATCACTATGTACAGCGTTCATGGGTTTACAGAGGTGATTTATAAATCATTTTTATATGTATAACAGCTGCAAATGACCAGATTACAGTCAATCCTCCGTTTAAATGATTTCACTTTAATAGACTTTGGAGTTAATAGACCCAATCTGCTAAATGTGAATTTTGAGGTTCTATATTTCTGAAGTTATTAAAGTGGCTTTCTTGGTTTAACAGCAAAATGTATGTAGGTAATTAAAAACACTAAATCAGACTGATGAACAGCATCAAACGATATTATTTGGATGCTTGTTCACAAAGGAAAAAGAGTAGTCGCCTTTTCGAATCTGAGATTCTGTTTTAAAGTCGTCATTTAAAAGAACTCCCGCTGCTGTTCCTTCCTGGTCACGCAGGGTACAAACCCTGCAGGAGTCCAGGATCTGAGCTGTTTTTATAATGGTTATTTACCATACTCGCCTTTCCAAAGTAATTGCAGGATTTGGTCTGGTATAGTTAGTTTCATCACTGTTGAACTGTTCTGCTGCACCTAATTTGTGGGTTATGTCATCTACAACGATGGATTATTTTTGTAGCTTTGCCTTATGTTCTTAGTTTGATGCTACAACAGTTACAATACATATTAATACACTGACACTTAGTTACATCTGTAAAAAACAGAGACAGTTCTTCATGTGTGTAGTTTTTTTTAATTCCTAAAAGGATATATTTTACATATAAGACAGGACTCACCTGAGTGGCATGCAGCAGCCATTATTTGCTGGTGGGCCAACCACACAAATAGATGAGGAGCAGTTTCTCACCAAAAGAAAGTACTTCACCGCTTGAACTAAACATAAAACATCCACGCAACACAGGAACAACAACAGAACTATATTCTGTATAATAGCTTCGTATAGAGGCTTAAAGGTTTTGCACATTTAGTATACAGTATGTACACAATTTACAGTAATTTTAAATGTTACTGACATCTTACTCTAAAACAGAAATAGGATAAACATGAAGTTATATTTTCTTAACCTTGTTTTCTCTCTTCTTTTTCAGAACACCCTTACATCTTGCCTGTGCATATGGACATGCTGATATTGTTCGTTTCCTGGCAGAAGGCAAAGCAAAATTAAATCTCTGTGACAATCAGAACCGATCCCCTCTCATGAAGGTACGTTGTATAAAACTAGTTCTGGAAATTAAACTTGGTGGATGGTGACCATATTATCCACTCAATTTGTTTCTTAGCTGAATTTGACCAAAAGTACAGTAAAAGCTGACAGAGTAACATCATGAAAAATGTCCCAGTTCAAGAGTTCCTTGGTGACATGCCACATTAATGACACTGTATCATCAACATGATTTCAGAAGCATTTCCAATCTGTATTAGTAAAGGATGAAAAAAAGAAACCTTTGGCTTTGCTTGATTTCCTGTATCGCCTTAGAAAGTGTTAGAAAATGAACACTAAACTTACTATATATAAAAATATAATAAATGTCATTGTTCAGGGTTATGGTATCTAATAATAAAATTATACATTTGGGGACTATGTAAATTAAAGTGCTATTATCCATTCTAATGTTACTGGGCAGTTATATGCAGACAGAATGTCCGAAGAACCTAATTCTACCTTTCGTGCACTACATTCCAATTTTAACATTAAAATGAGTCATAACATTAAAATGAGTAATTTACATATACTCACATCACTTTTCATGTATGTACTGTAAAAAAAGTCGGTTTCCTTGCTGTTGAAATGATATACTTATTACATCACGTACTTGACTATAGGGAAGTAACATTTTGCTACATATATTCTGCTCAGGAACGGCACAGTGGTGCAGCATTGTTGCCTTGCAGTGCTGAGGTCCTGGGTTTATTTCCAAACCTGGGGTGCTGTCTGTGAGGCGTTAGTATGTTCTCCCCATGTTCACATGCTGTAGGTTTCCTCCAGGTGGTCTGGTTAATTGGCTTTTGGAAAAAATGGCTGTGGTGTGAGCGCGCACATGTCTGTGTGTGCTCTGTGATGGACTTGCGTCCTGTCCAGGGTGTACTCCACCTTGCACCTGGTGCTTGCTGGGATAGGCTTCCCCATGACCCTGAATTGGAAGTGGCTAGAAAATAAATGGATTGATATGTTGCTCGGATATATTTGAACATATTGTTTATGAAGATTTCTAACTTGCATGTGTTGACCTTGTGTATTGTTTCGTCTGTTTCTGTTTGATTTTGCAGGCTGTGCAATGCCAACAGGAGCAGTGTGCAGTTACCCTGTTGGAAAACGATGCGGACCCAAACCTTGTGGATATCAATGGAAACACTGCATTGCACCTTTCTGCCCTCATCCCTTCCATTTCCATGGCTGCCCAGTTACTGGAGCATAAAGCAAACATAAATGCTGAAAACAAGGTTTGGCTTTTGTCCCATTGGTGTGTATGAAAATGTGTTATGTTAAATCAAATTAACAAAAAATAATAAACCATAAAGCAAGTTCACCAGGAAAAGCAGCCAGAAAATGGATTGATATAAAGACATTAAAGACATATCAATGAGCATTCCCTATTCACTTTCGTTGCATGATAAAAAGATGTTTTCTTTTTAGGAAGGATGTACCCCCCTGATTCTGGCTGTTACAGAAAACCATCCCGAGATGGTAGAATTTCTCTTAAAGGAAGGGGCCGATGTAGATGCCGATAATAATTCAAAACGGTATGTAATACTTGCTTACAAGCAAATATTGGGTTCCATTAAATATCTGAGAGGTTGGGTGTGAGGAAGACCAGAAATCTGTTTACCTCTTCAGTGCTATGATTGGAGCCCAGACCCACATTTTCCATATAACTTTTTAAATTGATTCTGTATTTAATTGCAAACCAGTAAATGACTTTTTTATCAAACCAAATTTTATTTTAAAACAGGTCTATCTTCTTTGATCATTTTAATTTTATTGCCAAAATTGCATTTTGCCTCATAGCATATCATAAATGACACAGCAGTAATAATGAAAAAGTGAGCACAAAAGACATAGAAAGAAACATAGAAACACATTAAACATAAGTCTCATAAGGTAGTAAACAAACTTTTTTCTTCCTTAGGACATCTTTGATGATTGCTGCAAGTAATGGACAAATTAGTATGGTTCGATTATTGTTACGGTACAATGCGGATATATCATTAAAGGACGATAAAGGATGGACAGCTGATGATCACTCAGTAATGAATGGACACCATGCGTAAGTATTACATGAATAATACAAGTGCTGCACATTATGGGTAGCAGTTTGTTCATTGGAAAATATTATTAAAAGATAAATTATTCCAAGGGAAGGGAAAAACATGTATTTTGCATCCACCTTTTAATTGTTTAAAAGTATTCTTTTGAAATTAATGTAAAAAATAAAAGGTATCATTGTAAGCACTGTTAAATGTACTACAAAAGGTTGAAGGTTGATGCCACAGTTCTGAGAGGTTCAGAAGGCCCCTTTCTTTTATATGCTGCACTAGCTAGCTGAAGAAAATACAAGCGTTTAACTTTCCATCTCTAAGAAACATCCTGTTCCTTTTGCTTTTCAGTTGTTCACATCTAATAATAGAGCATGGGACGAAGAAAAGACCCCAGCAGTCCCCTTCCCACTATGTACAGGGCAAAGAGAAGAAGGTGCCCTTGTTCAACAGCCCAACCCAAGGACTCGAGACTGCTTTTACAGTGGGGGGGCCAGCTACAGACAAAGATGGTGGGTTTTCTGAAGTATGCCTTTGGAAATCACTATTAATTCAAGCCGTATTGGCCACATTGCTCTCTTTTAAGTGCAAGGAGAAAGAACTGAAAATCCACAGTTTTTACCTTGCTTAAATATGGGATTTGTGTGTTCTGTATTTTACCAACTTCTACCTGTTTTGAGAAACTACATGTGTTCCTGCAACTGCTGGAAAAAAGTGCAGTAATAAAATATGCTTGCAGTTTTCAAAACAAAATATCTCACTGTGTGAGATATTAAAATAGCTCACTTAATCCAACCCAGCCATACAGAATGTAGTTAAGTATATTTCAATACTAAAAAAACAAATTAAAAAAATAAAATAATTTCAATAATAAAAAAAATGAAAACCATTTACAATATGAATAGGAATACAAAGGTTGGTTATTTTCATGTGTTGAAAAACTTCATTACCCGTCAGTTATATTACATTTCTAATCCTCTATTTGTTTATTTAATTGTGTATTTGAGTAAATGGACCAGATGTATGGCACTAGAACATTTAATTCTCTACCTTTTTTCTATAAATACTTTGAATATTTTTTTTCTAAAAATAGTATTCTAGAATACAGCATTTAAAAAGATGTCGTACTTAACTGAGTTCCAGTTTATAGTAAATTCCTCTGAGTTTCTTCACATGAAATTAGAGTTAAAATCAATATGGAAAAGATGTCCCCATAATGTTTAAAAGAGATTTAAATTCTGTATTAATATTTGACGAAGAGTTTAGAAGTGTACCCAACAATGGAAATATTTCTCCTTGTTATTTCATTTTCACCACTGTATGTGACTACTTTGTTGAATGGCTATTAAACTTAAAATAATTAAAGTCTAGATCAGACATACTGTAGAAGGATGAAGACATTTTTTTTTCTGAAGTCTTAAAAATACTTCACTCAAAATGATGCAAGAATGTCACAAGGTAGTGTATTTGTTCGATAGAAATATTGGACTGCTGTGTGATATTACATTGGGCTTCATGTGCACAGCTTTTGCAGGAGCATAAAAATTGTTTCTGTTGTTTTCTGACAGGTTTGCATGACAATGAAATTACTTTCATATTCAGTATTATATTAAAAGTTTTGTTTACTGTAATATTTCCTAATTTTTCATTCATTTTAGAGGGCTATATTCATACAATTTTGCTAATGTTGCTTTAATTTGACCACAGTTTCCTGAAATAGGAAATTCCTAATATTATAAATTAACATTCAAATCTCTTTTACTAACTCTTAAATACATATCAGGAAAGATGATTTTTCCAATAGGAAAAAACATGTTAATTTAGCATGACCATAAATGTTTAATGAATATGGCCTGTAATATTTTTGTCTTGGGTGGTTAAATGGGGCATTTTTCAGGGTACTCTTTGTTGCTCCTTGGTTTAAATTTTTTTAATATGAAGTATGCTGATAAATTTGGATATCTTTTAATACCAATTACATATTTTAATTACCTAAGCTTAAACATTTTACACCATGAGTACCATTAATAATGATCCCATTTGAATCGGACATTATTTGCTTTCTTATCAAAAATTGGTGCCGTGCTCATTTGTTACTTTGTTTTCCTTGTATTTGTTTAAATGTACTTTTTGATCCCGTTGTTTCATCTGCCCTTCATGCCTTTCCTTCTGAATGGATCTAGAGCTGCAGCAGTCTACAGAGCAGCTGTCAGGAGCAGGTGAAGGGAAAGGTATCTTAAGCAGTCAAAGGCTCCTTCTAGAAAAAAAGGCATAATTATTCACATTTATGCTGTTAGTATTTGTTTTTATGGCTTTCGTAGTATTAGCCTTTGGTGTTGCTGATAGATCTAGTCCTGTTTACTTGTCACTCATACAGTTTAGTGCCCATTTGCAGCTGATTTCTAAAGTGCCATGCTCAGATTTTTGCCATCATAAATATGTTTTATTGCTATAATAGTTTAATTGGATTTAAATAGAATACCTCTAAATAACAGTACTTTGTGTATGATTTACATTTGTTACATTGTTCATTGCAGTTGAGGAAGATACTTCACAAACTGCATCCATCAGTAGGTAAGAAGATAGTTCTGTTATTTAAAAAAAAACTATAGTAGTTTTTTGCAGATGCAGTGTGCTTATTTTTTTTGTTTTCTATTCTACAGAGCATCAAATAAAGGTGGAGCTGGTGACTCATGGCCCTCCACGGATGAAGATGAGGAACTGGACTTCAGCCCTAAGGTGGCAAATCTTATGGAAAACATTTTTCAAAACAGATAAAGGAAGATCTAAATAGGTTTAAGTGAGGACATTTAAAACAATTGAATAGTGTAGAAGACTTGAAAACCTTTTTATAACCATTAATGTGGATCCTTGAAAGCTTGTAAGGAAACATTAAGCATGTAAATATGGGATATTCTCATATATAATTCCTATTTTGTGACTCTAAATTGATTTTCTCCCATATGAAATACCAGTATAACACAGTATATGTACTGAGTATATGTATAGTATGGTTATGCTTTTGAAATTTTAATAAAATAAGTAACTGCACACTGAGCTATCAGTTTTTATTAAAATGTTCATGTATAATTGACTTATAGAAACAACAAAAGCCAAATCTGAAGAAACTTCTAAATGCTTCCCAGAAGGGCAGGAAGAATGGTAAGTTTCTATATTTCTTGTTCATTTAATAGTTATTTCAGCGCATGAAAACCTGAGTGTTTTCTGGGATACATTTGAACATTTGACTTTTTTATTTTTGTCACCCTTATTGACTAAAACATTTGTATATTGGTCACCATGGTAAGCATTTTGTTGGCTAGGAACTGTTTGTTGCTCAGTTTTGATGTTTTGGTGTAGTACTTTATTAGTAACATGAGATCCTACCCTGTAGTAAAAACAGATTCCCCTGATTGGAGGAGTGAAGGAGAGTCAGAGAACGAGAACAAGGATGGAACTGAGAGAAATTCTTGCCCCCCCTCGACTTTACCCCTGACTTCCAGTACCCTTCACCTAGCAAACCCTTCACCTCAGTCCTTTTCCAAACCTCCTCAGATGACCTCTACCCCTCTCCAAGGCTCCAGTAAGGTAAAGTTTTTGTTGCTAACTTTTACATCTTTGTGGCTTTTCTAACATCCTTTTCTCTTTTTTCATTTATTTCCACCAACAAACCATCTTCTTGGGCTTTAAAGAGAACCATAATGAGGCTATTCTTGAAGAAAGTGTAGGATATGTGACAACGAGCCAGAAAAGCAGTCACCACCAAGAAGATAATGTCAGTGAGAACTCAGATCAAGACATTTCTGAGGAAGTTGAAGGGGAAGACGATGATGATGGGGAGGAGGAGGAAGAAGAAGAAGAAGAAGAGGAGGAGGAGGCAGAAGAAGAAGAAGAAGAAGAAGAGGAGGAGGAGGAGGAGGAGGAGGAAGAAGAAGAGGAGGAGGAGGAGGAAGAAGAAGAGGCGGAGGAGGAAGAAGAAGAGGATAAGGAAGAGGATGAAGAAGGGGAGGAAGAGCATCTGGAAGATGCTGTAGCAAGTGTGTGCATCACAGCCATAGCAGGAGATGAAGAAATGCATAAACAATGTAATAGTAGAGGAGATTATGTTAAAAGTGCCGAAGCTGATGTTGGTAATGATGCTAACAGAATACATTCATCTGTTGAAGTCAAAGAGTTTCTTAAAGAGAGAACAGAAGAAATTGTTGGACAGGTTGTGACTTGTCAAAACAATATACCAGATGAGGAAAAAAGTAATAATCCTGCAGAAAATGAAGACAAAGATGCAATTTTGGATAACTGTGAAACCATAGAGGAAAGAATGGTTTCAGCACATATAGACATTGAGGCAGCAAAGACTGTTTCAGTCATTCTGTCAAGAGATGGCTCAGAAGAAGAAAACCTTGATTCTGAAAAGCTTTCTGTTCATAGAGGTATTGCAGAAAGTGATTCTTCAGCAGTAAGTAAATCAAGGAAACCTTTTCAACCAAGCAAAGAAAATGGCAAGTCTTTAGATGATTCCTGGGACTCTGAGGAAGGAGCTTCAATGGACGAGCAAGTACTGCCTAAAGATAAATTGAATGCAATAAAACATCCAAATGATGTTCCTGTATCATTAATAGTCGGTCACTATGAGACTGCATTTGATGTCACAAATGATTATGATGATAAGTTAAAAGACAGAGACAGTACAATAGAGGACCATTTGGAATCCATTGATGATGAAAAGAATATCAAAGAGGAAGAAGAGGGTGAAATCCAGAATGTAAATCATAGAATTCTCAATATACCTGTTAAGGTTAATAAAGCTGAAGTAAATTTTGACAAAAATCAAAGATCTAAAAGCGAAGTTCCGAATTCAGGGTCTGCTGAATCTGATGATCATCAAAAGACAGGAGTTAACATGAACAAGAGTGTAATTCTTGAAAATAAAGATTTATCTGAAAATGAAGAAGATTCTTGGGACTCTGATCAAGCCCAGCAGAAGGGCAATAATAACAAGAGCACTGTATCACATAGTAGCAGAGATGAAAGTGGGCAGAAAATGGACAAGCACATAGGAAAGCATTCTGATGAAGACCTGGATTCAGAACCAATAGCCTGGGATGATGTAGAACATCTTAAAGGTGTAAAAGACACAGCTTTTCAAAGAGTCAAAAATGTGAATGATAGTGACTCAGAACAGGGCTGTAAAGCAGGGGGCACAAATTTGGTCCACTCTGCTGATCTAGATATGGATAGGCAGTCTGAATGCAGTGTTGATTGTGTTGAAGAACACTCAAGTCACCACCAGGATGCTGGATCAGCTTGTCTCATGGTAACTTATCTTGAAAAAGAACCAAAGCAGATGTTGGAGGAAGATATGAAGGTCAGAATAATACATCTATATATACATTTTAACAGAGGTCAAACCTGGGGTATTAATACATGTAGAAGATTTGAGCCTATGTAGCCTGGTCTCATTATCTCCTTAATAAATAGAAAAGTTTGGGCCTGATTGGTACAGTGATACAATTGAAAGGAGACCATAGAAAATCCATATTGTTTCTATAAGAAGTGCTGGTGGTACTCTTTTCTCTGGACCAGAATTTCTAACCCACTACCCCTGTATGTTGATCGGAGACACTTTAATATTGTGTGTGTCATCCTTCAGATAGGAATCTAAACCCAGATACTAAATCCACTTTGGGATTGCACAGAGTTTGGCCTTCCTAAATTCCACCCTTAATTTGATTGCTGAAGTTATTTACCATTTATCCACCTGATGTGCTATGCAAGAGGGTCTGCTGATACCTAACGAACTACCTGAGTGTGGTGCATCAGTGGTGAGTGAATTGAGACTAATACGAAAAGCACTACACAAATGCAAGAAATAATTATTAACCTTAGACCTGGCTATTGCATCAGAAGACCTGTTTTGGATTATTGAATGATCTCATTCGAAATTCCCACTGATTCAGTATCTACAGGTATCTAGGTGGTTTGTTCCATACATTCAGAACGCACACTTTGTATAATGAAATGCTTTTTATTGTGCAAATCTAAAGTTAGAATATGTTCCTTAGTTAAATCTCTATGATCATCTTGAGAATGGAAACCCCATTTAACTATATTTTGGTTGAAATAGGAAGACTATTCAACGGATGAGGATGAGGACGGAGAAGAGGGTGAAGAGGAAGCTGATGCTGAGGTTCTAGAAAACCTGCCTAGTTTAAAGAAAGGATCTGGCAGTGTAGGTGATATGATGCTGCCGGAAAGCAAAGCCACTTCAAAATATGTAAAAAGAGGTAAACAAAAACCTAATTGATACAGTACATAAATATGACTGATAAAATCAACAAAATATATATGTTCTATTACATTCATATTACTATTACATTCAAAGAGATGGCATTCCTGTCCTACATTTCCTGTCCTCTTTGAATTATTAATTCACTGTTTTGGGGAAAAAAATACAACAATTATTCCCATCATTAGAATATAAGATAGGGGTCCAAAGGGTGTTTAAGCATTAATCATAATGAAACTTGTGATCAAAACTTGTGAAATTTGTGATTTATTGGTGACCTAAAAAGCCATATGAATTGAGGCTATCCAGGATCAGAATAGGAGATCCCTGGTGTAAAACATCTAAAAGCATGTTGTATAACTGAACTTGTAAGGAGATAAAATAAATTAATCTACCTTGTTTATTTCAGTATCTTGCTAAAAATTTAAATATAACTCATTTTATACCAGATTTATTGTCTGAGTTGGGTCTGGAGCCAGCTGAGGAAGAGGACTCTCCCTGGGACTCTGAGGTAAGTAGGTAGTCTCAGTTGTTATGAAGCATGAAGTGTAATCTAGGTTTATATTATAACATTTTTTAACATATAACATTTTTTTCTTCAAATAGTCTGCTTCTGAGAGTCCAAGAAAGTTTCAGAATGGATCCACAAATTCTGCTGTTAAGGCACAAACAGTAATGCACAGTATTTCAGAGGAAACCAATGAAGGTAATTTAAAAAAAATCTGAAATGCCATGTGAATTATATAGATTATATAGAATATAGATTATACAGTGTTTTAATATTGCTCTTGTTTTATGCTTTAAATCACCTGTTATTCCATTTCATGCTTTATGAAATAGGTATATGGCCATGGTAAGTATTTGTATTTTTCACATTACTCAATAAATACTCAATAGCATTTACTTCACTACTAAATTCTTTAACAATGATATATTATTTTAACCAATAAGTTATTACAAGATTATAAGTTAAATTATGCAGAATGATCAATTATTTTTGGTTTAAATACCTCAACATTTAAAACTAAATGGAAAAAGGGAACATTGTTCATTTACGATGAGTTAATTTTGTTTGTCTAATGAAAAAAACAGCAATGTTTTTAAGGTAAATTACATTTTTAAACTGAATTTATATTAAATTCCTTCCATAGAACTGTTTTACGTTCCTTCTTTCTTAAGAGGATCAAGAAACTATAGGATGGCTAAACTAGAGGATTCAAGGAGTATAGGCAGGCCTGGTGGCCCAAGGGGACTGGGTATGGATGTTTTAGCCATTAACTCTGCACTTCAGCACTTGAAAATGGCATGACTGTCATTCAAGAAGACTGGCCATAGTCCATCATATACGGGAGTGAAGGGCATACAGAAGCTCATTGCATACTCACCTTCATTACTAATATAGTCTAGTGTGTTAACTAGTGATGTCATTTGGGTTGAATGGTTTTGCTTTATGTGTCATTCATAACCCATTAACCAACGTTACTCTGCATGAGGTGTAAGGCCTTCTTGAGAAAGAGCTGGCATGTGATTTTGGTAAATGTACAGGGATCCTCTGCAGTAACTGCATTAAATGTATGATATTTTCTTGTGTATTTCAGGTGCAGAAGAAATCAATTTGGAAAAGAAGGTAATTTCAATTGTCTTTTCAACATTTTAAACCTTTCCAAGCCTGATAGGTGTAAAAATGTTGTTTTGATTTTTCCTTAGGCATTGAAAACTCTGCCACTATCTGCATCATCTAGCCCAGCAATGCATGTAGAGAAAACAGGTATTGTATTTTTTTTACTCTTTTTGTTGACATTTTCTATTCCACATAGTACTTTTTATATACCCACCCGATTTAGAAACACCAAAAGCATTTTCAAGTCTTAGCTACAATCTGAGCAACCATACATGTGGGAGAATGAGGTAATGTAGACAGATTTTTCTGCCCCTCCCACCTCCAAGTCAGTCATCTTTTCACATGTCACAGGAAGTGCAGAACAGATTGAAGGAGAGGCACATCTGTCACTGATAGTATGAATATGAATGAACTGTGGAGGGCACTACTTGTCACCTAACCTGGCTGACTAATCCCAGCTCTTCCAGCAGTTGTGCTAAACCGATTTTAACAAATATCTGGAGGATGTTGATAGCAGTTGATTAATGATATGATATGATGCATGGATCATAAAGCCCCATCTGCTCTTGGGCGAAAGCCTTCACCACTTGAGCCGTTCTGAAGCCCTATTTACTTAGTAAAAAAGGAAATGTAGTATTCTTCCACAAACTCTGAAGACGAAAAGGCATTCTTAAAGAATACTTCAGAGGACATTAGAAAATGAATAAGTTTCTCTTTTTAGGATTTTTTTCTGTGCAGTTTGTTACTTTTGCTAGGTATTATATCATTTTCATGGTGAACAATAAGCAGGTGATGACATTTCAAATAAAATTTCTTTTGCTACTGGCTATTTACCTGGGCAAGACGGATGCACCAGATTTAAAGATATATGTGCCGTAAAAACAAAAATACTTCAGATTTAAAATGTGCACCTAGTGCAACACCAAGACATATGTGCACTTTTTTGTTACAACTGGGCTTTAACCCCTGCATCTAATAAAGAATAGGTTGATTTAATCATATATATATATTGTATATACTGCATATCGGATATACAGTATATATGAATCTGAATGTATAATATAAAAACTAGAAGTATAAAACAGTAAAACAGTAAAAATAAGAAGTAAAATGAGTATCATTAAGTACCAAGATATGAACGTGTTTACAAATGTCTGTTTATTTTCTGTTTTCACAGTCAGTGCCACAGAAAAGTTAGGTTTTATTGTACTGTATGTGCTTGGTGACTCTTTTTATTTTGATCATTTACAATATTAAAAACTTGAGGGTATAGGTAGTTACACTTCTGAGTGACAAAGTTTGAAGTATCCCGTGGCATTTTTTTAGAGGAATCTAAACCATGGTAATGCAATACAGTAACCTATACATACTAGAAAATATTTAAATATATTCCTATATTCCTATAATCTCTACATAATCCAGACATTACTGTCTGATTTAAGTATTTGAGTCCGCCTTTTAAGGCTTGTGTTGTCTTTGGTGCTCTGCCGCCCTGAAGCTATTGCTCTGGATCCTGTTTTAAATCAGAATGGCCAATTTTTGATACATGCGCTTGAATGTATCAAAATTTTTTGAATGCTTGAGTTTTTCATGTCTTTCTTGGAACTGTGAACCCCAGTACCACACCTGGTAGAATGAACAAGTGTAGAGAGTGCCCTCCAACCTGTCCACTTTCAAGTCACTTGTTATTTGTAACATCTCAGCCAACACAGCCCCATACTGAAGGGTCATTTCTGATTTTACGAGAATCCCAGGAGTCATAATTATCGCTCAGAGCAGACAGTTCAGTTTTTTAACTCACTTAAAGATATAGAATGTTGGGGTAAGAGAATTTTGGGAATCTGTTTGAGATCAAGGTGTTACTAAGGTGACAGTATCCATGACAATAACAAGAGTTTAAGATAACAGGCTTAAAGTATTTTCCCAGATGTAAGTGTCATGATTTGATTTACCTGTTTTACAGATTTAATGAAAGAACTTGGCTTGGGAGATGTGGATGATCTTGAAGGTAGCTGATTTCTTTGTAATACTATTTTCTTGAGCATTTTGCTCCCTGTCTTCCTGTTGCAATTTACAAATATTCATTATAAAAAATATCAATGAGATTAAATAAGAAAATTGCATAATATGATAAACCATAATTAAGAATATATACAGTATACAGTATGTAGATGTGTAAACTGGTCTGTAGGATTAAAGGATGAGCATGGAGAGATGGAAAAAATAATGTTTAGAACAGAGGATTGCATATAGTATGTTTTTTAAATTATTTCTCTGTGCATTGATTATTTTACTTAGAGTGTTTATAGAAACAGAAATACTTGAAAATACAGTTGAAAATCTGTTGGAAATTAGTTTATAATTCAGTTTTGTTTTACTATGTAGAAACTATCGAAAATGCATAAAGGTCAGCAGAACCACAACAATATCTCACTATGTTGTTTTATTACGGCGAAGTGTTTCTCGTACAGTATATGCCCTGAAATTAAAAGCCTGCATCTTAAAATGTATTAAAAGTAGGGTTTTGCATAAGATCTGCTAAATTAATATTCAGGGACTGGTTTTCAGAGACCACGTTGAATGCAAAAACAAAACCAACTATTTAAAAAACAAGTATTTTCTTTTCCACAATGACGTCTTTCTGTGTTAGAGGTACAATCATCTCTTGTTTACAAATAATAATTGTTTGAATATTCACTACAACAAATCACGTTACGTTATGCACAGTTATCCATACACTAACATTTTTGAAAGATTGAAGAATTATTTTCAAATACATTTTTATAATTAATAATTAATAATATTTTTTCAGCATAAAGAACAGTTTTATCTTGATATTTATATTATACCTTATAGTAAATACTTTATTGCGCAATGTAAACTATATGACGATATCTAATAGGATAGCTGTATCTAAATAGATATTAATTATCATCTAATACTGTATGTATTGTACTTATTTTAATGACTATACTATTCTAATATAATATTGTGTAAATTATTGGAATATGTTTTTGTGGGACTCAGGAACCAGTTAGCGTCTCTTTCATGTTGATTAATTTAAAATAAAGTGTTGATAAGTCATTAGAAAACATTATGAATCAATTAAAATAAAAAAGATAACAAAACTAATTACACCATTAACATGTTTACGTTTTATAATTTGTGGGTAAATGTTTGCACACCCTTAGCAGATCATAAAAGTTATATCTTTGCTCTTGAACAAAAATATCAATGTTACAAGCTGTTTTGTTGGTTTTTATTATGACCCATGTACCTAGTCATTGATGCACGGTGCAAATTTAATTATTAATTGGTACCAGTTTGACTTTTCTTAGCGGTATAGAAATTTTGTAAACTTTTGGCCTTGGCTTTATTATTGGCAATTCATGTTCTTAATTGTTTTTATCTTTGTTCAGGTGATTCAGACTGGGACTCTGTGAGTGCTGCAAGTAGAAATTTAACCGGCAGTGGTAAGGTGACTTCCCCAAAGCGAGAAGAAAAAAGGGCCAGTCTTCCCGCGCCTGTCCTTTCGACATTGCAGGGGAAGGTTTTTGAGCCTGAGGGGTCTACCCCACAGCAGACGCCAGCTCAGGAAGAGAGGCCCCCTGCCTCTCTCTCTGCCCCTCTGCCAAGTCCAAGGAGCCTGCCTTCACGGTCCACACCTCAGCCACAGCCACGGACCAGGAAGATGTTGCAGGTGAAAGGCAGAGGTGAAGAAGGTAAACTTAACACCGAATGTTCTTCAGCAGGAATGTGGTATATCAAACTGAGTATATCAAAATGATCAGTTACAGTGGAATTATGAGCTCTTCAGCCACTGCGCAGGTTAAGGAAACACATTGTCTTTTTTTTCCAATCTCCTTTTCTTTGATGTGAAAACCCACAGGAGAAGCAATTTGCGTTCCTGCAGGCTCAGTTTTAAGAAGCCGTGAGTTCATTTCACATCACCATAGCACGTTTCTTATTAAACTTGCTTCTTGTCAAATATAGCAGACTAGCCTTAAGTAGTCCCCTTGGCTTCATTGCTTGCTTTCCTACAGTATATACAGTATATAGTGTACAGTATTAACACAGTTAGATATAAAGTAAGGCTATATTAAATGTCTTGGCTGCATCTTTATATGTGATAATGCTAAAAAATGATAGAATCATCTTTGATTCCATAATTATGTATAGAATTTGTTTATATACTGTATACACAGTACTTTATCTTGCAAAAGTATTAATCCTTTTTTGAAATTAATATACTGTAGCTGTCCACCAGTTATTCCCAGCAATCTTGAGATAGCCTAAGCAGGTTTGTAAAGAAGAATAATGAGGAAAACATGCCCCATCCTAATGTAAAAAGTTGACAAAGTCTTATCCAAAAAAACTCACTGTAATTGCTTCCAAAGGTGCTTTCCAGCAAGCATTGACTTAGTGGGGTAAATTATTATGCAATCAGCACATTTTTGCTTTTGATTTTGCCTTGCAGTGTTTGCTGACATTTTACTTTTTTTTACCCATAAAACATTCAGTTTGAGCATTCTAGTTTTGATAAAAATATTAAAATGTATACACACACAATTTCTTTAATTCAGCAAAATAGAACATCTGAAAAGAAGGTCATGAAGAAAGCAAGGGCATTAGTACCTCTGCAAGACACTGTACAAATTAGAAAGAGCTCCCCCGTAAGATGTCAGGTTTAAGAGAATCAGTATGGTTAATACTCTTTACAGAAAACCACTATAGTTTTACTGCATTACATAGTAGCTACTAAATAATTGAAAACAAACATCATTTGCAGGTATAGTGGATGATTAAGTACATCATAGTACATCATATATACATGTACTTATTATTATAGTTTTATAGATATATTTAGAAATATAATTTGATCTAAAGCTTTGATATGCTTATTGCTTAAAATATTAAATATTGTGCTTCTGATTTATAAAAAGAGGGCAATGTTTTAAAAAGTTGTTAAATATGCAAAATAAACCAAAATCAAGCTGTGAAAAGCTGTGTGGGGCTGTGGATGCTGTGAATATCTGGTGTATTGTATATCTGATATGAAAAAAACCTGTAATAAACATATGCCTATGTTATTAACAATTTGAATTATTAAGGAAATCACAATTATGAACTTGTTTTTGATCAGAACCTAAGAAATGCATCCTTTTTTAGAATCAGACTGGGATTCAGAAAGTGATGCTTCTGTTTCTAGTCCAGAGAAGTCTGGAAAACATCAGCCAACTCCAGCAGAAGAGAAGGCCTCATCCGAGCAAAGTAAATTAAAACTGTGCACTTTGATGCAGTTTCCTGTCGTTTTTGAATGTGTACAATAAGATATTATACAGATCTAGTCATCAAAGTAGCCGGAAATAAAATTGAAAAAAGTTGCATGACTTAAAACATGACTTACTATCAAAATCATGGGTTATCAATAAAAACTGGTAGTTAAACTGTTTAACTATTAATTTTTAAGTACAAAATAAGTTATATCCTGCATATTTCTTTTCACGTATGATGCCAAATTGTTTTGTAAATTTATTCCAATCAGACACAGCACGGTCCAAAGACACACTCCTGTCCCCAGAGGAGGAACAAAGTGAAAGCAGTTCTGAACCTGAGGGAGGTTTGAATGAGGTGGGTCGTTCTGCAGGCTCTGCATTTTAGCTTCTTTTGTCTGCTCTAAAACAATTGAGGTTTACTGAGGCTGTTTCGAAGTGAACAGGTGATTTTGAGGGTTGTGTCCAAAATGCCTTAAAGTTTGCAGTTCTAAGTGACTAAAGGTATAAAGTTAACTGTTTAGAGTGAGGCTCTCAAATGTAGACACATTTACAAATGCAACAGAATCACTTCTTGGTGATCAGTGAAGACAAAGAACAATATTATTGATGTAGAAATAACATTTTAATAACTGTTTTATACCTAATCTAATCACATTTTACTGATAAAGGAGCACATCTGTGTTATTTTTTCAATGCATGATTAAGTGTTAAAATTACTTATGTTTTAATATTTTGCCTGCAGTTTGTTGTATTATTATATATCTTAAACAACGTAAAGAAACATATTACAAAAATCTTAAATACCTTACTTGTCAGGATCCCCAAATTATTTAAAATGCCATGGTTTTATAAATGTGCAATTTCAGAGATCTTTCAGTGTAGACTCAATGTGTCATAAGATGGGACTTTACTGTGGGCTTATATTAAAACATTAGAGAATAAAAGCGAAAATACCATACCTATTTTTATACAGATTGTACTAAACTACAGACTGTAGTTTGTTTATTGAACATAGATATTTTTCTATGGAACATTATTATAACATTATTTGCATCTGCGCTACAACTCATTAGATTACATCCTACTACACAGTTGGTTCTTTTTATGAAAAGCAAATGTTTCACTTTTTAACCATCAGGTGTGTATCTACATTTAATGCAAATGTCACCCTCACAGACAAGGACACCTTTAATTCTTTCATATAGGGTGTTTTAATATTCACAACGGTATTAATACATGATTTTGTTTTACAGATGTTTAAATGAGCTTGTGAAAGGAAACGTTTTAATTGTGTTTTTAATACATGATTCGGCAAACTTCAGTAAACAAGCAGCAGATACATAACGGGGCGTTGAGAAAGCACAAGGATGCAAAGCACAGAAACACTGTTAATTTTCATGAAAGATAAAACACAATTTTCGAACTGATTTAACTCTCCATTGGCCAAAAATAAAAACATAAAAGGTATCATTAATCCAATAATTGTAGCATCCCTAACTTACTATATACTGTAGTTATTTATTTTTTAAAGATTAATTTTTAACTTAAATATAGTTAAGTTCATACCTTGGGAGCGATAGACAAAGTGAATAAAAAGAATTGAGTTTGAATTCAAACTGCTGAGCTTCCCTCGTTGAGTGAAGTTCATGTGACATTTACAATGTACAGTTTATTTTTTATCACAATGTGAAGTACAATATTGTGCCTGCACAAACATTTCACGGGATGGAAAACCACTAAAACAAATCATATTCTCATACTGACAAGGAAGTATTTAATATTATACTGATCGGCTTTTATCAAACCTGTAATTGCATATTTTAAAAGGCCACTAATGAGCACTAAGTACAAGAGCTCTTGTAAGCCTTTCACGAATCAGCATAATTGGTTAATTGGAATGATTCTGATTTGTTTTCATCAATAGTGTCAAGAATGTTCAGATTACCATTTACAAATCAGATTTTTTCACTTGAATTTTAAGATGTTATTCTCGGTCTCTGATATCTATGTCTTGCTTACTTGTTGTAAGAAAAACTGCTCTGCTTTTTAGACCGGTGCTGTTTGCTGTTTTTAACTATTCTTCTCTGTGTCTACTCATGCTGCCAAAGGACAAAGTTCTGCCAGATACCACAGAGTTAGAATTAAGTAACCCTTGCCACATTGGTCCTATGGAGTCTGACGTTCAAGTAATTCAAGAAGAAGATCAGGAGAGTGGTGATAGACTATGTTCAGCTGAGGACAGCTCTGAGGTGCCATGGGAAGCACGATATGAACAAATATGGGTAGAAACGGAAAAAAGAGAAGTAAAATCCCATTACAAGAATGTAGCTGCTGAGTTAAAGGAAAAGTTTGGAGAAATTGCTCTAAAACAAAGTGGAGAATCTACTCATACAGCATCAAAAAGTGGAGACGACAAAGCAGAGCCAAAAGACATTTCTGAAGAAGAATCCAGTGATGAAGAGATTGTGCACTTCGTGCCTAAGGCTCAGAGTGCAGTTTTGCAACCTATCCCAGAGCAGCGGGAGTCTGGTTTGGATGACTCTGTTACTGAACCAGAAGAAAAACAGCAGGCACAGCTAAAGGGCAGAACGCAACCTTATGAACCATCAAACAGTAATGGAAACAGAATCAGAAATGACAGCCCAAGTCCTGAAAACACTGAGCATAATGTTGATTATGACAACATTTTCAAACGTGAAAATAAAACGCCTTCTCCTGAACACAAGGCAGAGAACTATATAGAAGGCTATGACACAGACCTAGATTCAGATTCTGGAAACAGTGGAGGAGGAAATTCAGATTTAAACCCTGATGAAAGTAGGAACTCAAATGAAAAAGCAGGTCGTTCCCACAGTATGACACCCAGAGCAAGCATCAGTGAAAAAAGTGAAAAATGTACTGGTGTTGACATTAAGCACCTCGAACTAACCGAGGAAAATCATGAGCCCATCCATACTTCCTCTCAGTGTGCAGCTTCTAAACGCCCTTCAGATGAAGAGCTTGAGGAAGATATGCAGAGGTTTAAGAATGAGGTAGGGATGCTGAAGGTTGTATTCCTGGCTTTGGAGAAAGAAAAAGCGCAGCTGCAGAAAGAGGTAGAGGATTCTGAAACCCATTCCCATAGTCTGTCCACACGTGCGGTGGCATACTTCAGCTGCTTGTGCATGAAGGGGCCATTTTACTGACTGGAGAACATAGGGCAAAAACAAAATGAAAAACTTTTTGCCCGCTTTTTTCTTATTCTTCTAAACCTTCTATTTGTCATTAAAAGGCAGCTTTTTAGATTATCACTCCACTGATCCTGCTCTTGCGCTTATTTGTATTTCTTTTATGAGCTTTTTTTTTGCCTTTTAACAGAACAAACCATTCTGATTAGGAGAATGGATTTCATTCCTTTCTTTGTTTTGATTTGGGGGAATTTCTGTTTAGTTTTTGGCAACACTTTCTACTGTATGTGAATCCCATCATTTTTCAAAAAGGTTTCTCATTTCCTTCATTTCCTCTGGAATCCTTACCTCCAATATTTACCATGCTTAGGTCTGTCCTCTGTGGCTTTTATCCTTTATTTTGTTCCTGTCCTTAGTTCATTGCCAGGCATTGTATATCCCAATGAGATGATTTGGCTTACATTCTGAAAAATGTGCATGAGCTTAGTAAACACTATTCAATTACGTGCTTTTATAAAAAATAATTGGGCCTTTCCTTCACACTTCAGTTGAGATATGTTCTACGAACAATCACTACTTAACTTTGGCGGTGTATTTATTCATTCAAGTTACTCTTTTTTATATGTAAACCATCATCCATCATCTCTACAAAGCACTGACTGCTTTGAATGTTTTTACTGCTCATATTCCTGTTTGTGCCTAACTTTGAAATCTTTCCTTTGAGTCTTCTGCCATTGAGGATTCACCTGTTCTTTTTTTTTCTACCTGATTCTTTTTTTATAGTTTGAACTTTTAGAAAATAAAATATTTTAGATGTTGTGTTGTAGACTGACTACCATTGAGATTTCTTTTTTGTAATTAATGTTCACATATTTTTTTTTGTGCTCTACTGGTTTATTTGAAAATACCAGGGTGATGTTCATTACAGTATGTGAATAAACAGGAGCTTGTTTGAATCCCTGGGTCATTTGTAAAATCATTCCCTGTGTTTTCAGGTTTCCAGAGAAATGAAGGCATTTGGAGGAAGTCAAATCTCAGCTGAACTGGAAGATTTAGAGAGACCCCACCGACAAACTGAAACAGAAAAATATGAATCCAGCCAAAAATCTAAAACACAGCATGACTCTGAAAAAAGGAACAGTTTTAAAAAAGAGGACCAAAAACCATTTAAAGTCACAAGAGCTGTTAGACAGAAGATTTCATCAATAAGGGGGTAAGAGTCAGGTTTCCTGTATATGGACATATTGTCTATTTCTGTCTTTACAAATAGACCAACCATTAGTTTAAACACAGTTCTTATGAAAGGCACAACTATGTTATTAGCCTTTTGTTGGATACATGTAGATGTAAGCCATTAATCACTATGCAACAGAAATACATCAAGCCATATTTATTTGTCACACAATCAATCAAAGATCGCTTAAGAATTGGCTACAAGAAATAGTAATATATTGAAAGTGTACCGTAATCACAGTGTTCACAACACAGCACAGCAAGGGTTAACGTGAAATCTGTGATCTTTTAGCCCTGACCTGACCTCCGATCAGGATGAGGACGATGTAGATAATGAAAGGATTCCAAAGCTGTCCAAACTGGAAGTGATTACAGGGGCCAGACACAGCAAGCCCCAGCAGGCCTTCTTTGTTAATGGAGATCCACTTTCTGTATTTGATGATAGTACATTAAGTGAGATGTCAGAAGATGGAGTAAGGTATATGCAGTATGCACTTTTCTTTTTTGACTCAATCGAGAAACTCTGTTTCAATGTGAATGTAATTTTTTTTTACCAATAAAAAATAGCCATTTGAGCTTGTTGAGGTGGAAGCCAATCAAAATGTGCTTTTGGAAAATGATAACAAATTCTGAAATTATACTGCATTATACTGCATTTTCTTTTTAAAAGCTCACTCCATAATAATTTATTGACTCAAGCAGATTATGTACCTTCATGGACTGCAGTAAGAAGTATTCAGGATAATTCAGCATTTCCTACTGTATGTTTTGATTATTTTGTATTTTCTTTTTAGGGCTCCATTAGCTGTAACCCAAAAGAACAAGGTAATGGCCTTTGATAGTATATCATCCATAAACCCTGGATTATAGGATACATGCATAAATTAATTACTATTACTTACAATGAAGTTAACATAGCCATTACAGTGTTTTAGATCCAACATGCACTGGTAATATTCATTACTCTTGCAATTTTCCAAAACTCCATTACTGCATGAAATATGTGTTTTGTCTCCGTTTTAGGCCTTTTTGTGTCCTAGATGTTGATTTAGAGATGCTCATCTGTTCATGTTGCATGGATTTTGTATGTAGCATATTCTTCAAATTACATTTGTTTTAAACTCTATAGAGCAATGAAGAAATTGAATTGGCAGATGACTTTGATGACTTCACCCAGTCCTCCGATACAGCTACAGAAGATGTTGAATCCCCAATTTCAGGTTATCGCAATGCTTCTCTTCTGCTTAAACAGCTTGACTGTGGTTCAATAGGTAAGCAAGGCTTCTGGGTCCCTGGGTTACTTGTATTAACAAAGTATGCAAATGTATTTCCCTGTCCATCTACTCATTCTTATTCAAAACATGATGCTGGCATGCAAAAATAACAATTAATTGTGGAAAACAGTTACTAGAATTTTAATTGGTATTAAGTGTCCATGTTATTCAACACAAAATATTTGGCATTTTGAGCTATAACATTCCTCTATGCTGTGTTTTCATAATACATTTCAATGAGAAATTACAAACACATCTTAAACACATTTCCACATAACAGTGTAAGACATCCTTTATATGTCTGATGGTGACTCTAAATCCTCAACGTTGTGTCATTTAATTTTTTCTTTTCAGTGTGGATTTAATGTGTACTTGTTCCATAATCATTTTTCTGTTTTTGATGTGTATGTTCATATTAATATTTTAGTTAATGGAATTGTGTGTGTACCACAGGATTACTGGAGTTTGGAACAAGTAAAGGTTAATTCCACACTTAAAAGTAGAAGGAGGCACACAACGTTTCAGCTGTTGAGCTTTTCTTCAGGTGACGCTTCAAGGAGGCTTAACAGACAAAATACAACGCTCTTCCTTTTCAGCGTGGAATTAGGCCTTTACTTGTTCTTTAGCAGCCAATGCATGTTGATGCAGCTCCCCACTCAATTACTGGAATTAGTTTTAAGAGCACAGGACAGTTTTAACATTTCTTTTTATAACTGATGTAAATATATCGGTATATACATATTTGGAATTTCTGAACTGTATGACCAAGTAACAGTCAGTGATGAATATAGAACACCTGATATTGAGATGGTTTAAACAGTGCTTGATGGGTTTTATCAACTGTTTAGTTCTGACATACATTTCATAAAATATCTTAAAAGATTACAATCCAGTACTGTACTTCTCTTTGCCAATTGATTCTTTAAAATTGCAGATTCTGTAAGTTTGGTAAAAATCCAGAACATGTTTCATGAGTATGAACGAACAATACAGAAGGAGAGAGGCCGTTACAATTTGCTGAATGACAAGGTCAGGCAACTGGAAGAAGAAAGGAGAGAACTTCGGAAGTCCTTGGAAGATACACGGGAGGGCAAGTCATCTCTGGAGCACCGGCAAGTGGAACTGGAAACAGATCTGAACAATCTGAAGTAAGCTGACCACTTTATTCCACACTTTTGTTAAATTGGTTTGTGATGCGAAGTTCATGTTCGATTTTAATCTGTACAGTATTGTTACAATATCCGAAGATTTCTTTTAAAGGGGTACTGGAGTCCCAATTTCTCAGACCAGTTATTAAATGTCAGTAACTAAACAAATTAATTGACGTTATCGCAAAATTTGACAAATTCCGCATTAAGCACAAAATCATAAAATACTGCAAGTCGCCATGTTGTCGGAAACCCCTGGTCTCGCCACGGGCAAGAGAAGAGTTTGCGGAAATTGTGACATGAAGCGTCCCTTCCTGCTCACTAGCCACTGTAATGTCTAATGCATTCCAATGTGCGAGTGAATGAGTACAGGTTGTGCAGCAGACTTTTCACCACACAAATGTTCTAATGTGATCTGTATGCCGAGTTAACCAGTAAGTTGTTTTTGCCAGCAAAACCGTTTTGAAGTTGAGAGCAATATTTCTTTTGGTTTTAAAGAGATGTACCCGCAAGCCTTCTTGTATAAATGTAATAAGGCCGCTTCAAGTCAACGTGTTCAAATTACACAGCTGACCAGTTGCAGCAGCGGGCACAGCTGATTGTCTGCGGAGCTCTGCTGATGGATGACCTGTTGAAATGCCTGCAGGTTTGTCCTGAAGCAAGAGCGAGAGAAGCAAAAGAATGCAGTGATGCTGTATGAGCAGAGCCGCGACCAGCTGCGGAAGAAAGAAGAGCAGTACTGTCAGGAGCTGGAGGGGAAGCAGCAGGTGGAGCTCACCATGAGGAACCTGGAGATGGAAATGAGAGCCTTGATCAACAACATGAAACAGGTCTGGTAGTCCCTTACCCAGCAGGGAGTATTTGAAAATAAACGTGGCCATGCCAGAACCTCACTGTGGAGAGTTGAACTTCTCTTTACAAGTTTCTTTAGTACATGTTTTTTTTCTTCTCACGCAACTTTTATTCGTAGGTTCAGTAGATACATTTTCACAAATTAAATGACTAAAATTAGACTCGGCTGATTTGTTTCCCCTTTTTGCGCTAAATTGCTGTGTTACGTTTCTGTGAATCCATTCTTCGTAGCTTGAGGAGGACCGGAACGAGGCGCAGCGTCTGCTGACTCAGGAGCGAAATGCCCGGGTCCTGCAGGAAGGCATCCTCAACAATCACCTTCGTAAGCAAAAGGAAATTGAGGAGGAGAATAAAAGGACTGTTACAAAAAGTACAGAGGTAATGAAATGACTTTTCTAAGCCTGAATATAGTAAGCAGGTTTGTTTATTTATACTCATCTTAAAATCTCAGTTGAATAAACCGGAATTGCTGGTACCTATACAGTAAGAGTTGGCACTTTTATACAAGAAACAAAAACAAACTCTCTCTCAGTGACTGGGGCCCTGGGTTCAATTCCTGGGGTTCTACCTGCATGGAGTTTTTATGTTCTCCCAGTGTTCATGTGATATTCCTCCAGGTGCTTCCGTTTCCTCCCACAGCCCAAAGATAAACTGGTCAGTTAATTGGCTTCAGTAGAATTGTCCCTGGTCTGAGTGTGTGTCTCTGTGTGCCTTCCGATGGCCTGGTGTTTCGTCCAGGGTGTACCCTGCCTTGCACCCGTTGCTTGTCTGTTTGGGCTTCGGTTTCTCCCGTGATCATGAACTGGATTTAGCTGTTTAGAAGATGGGTGGATGGAAGTTGCTTTGCTTGTACAGTATAATTGAAAAGGGATAATTTCCCCATAGTTTTAATAAAGCAACAATCACAATATACAGTAGGAGAAATATTTACCTAGGGTATCTTTTCACTTGCCACATTGCAGGTGTTTTTTTTGTTTTGTTTTGTTTCAGTTGACGTTTCGGTTTTATTCAAACATAACGTAACAAAGATCACAAATGGAGGAAACCGTTTGGCTCATGTGTACAGCTTGGTTGCCAATAGCTAATTGATCTGAGGATCCAACTGTTCCGTGAAAGCAGTCAAGCGCACTGGCTCCAACACTATATCCAAGTGTCTTGTTCCCATAACCTTTTGTGTAAAGAAGTGCCTCCTCTTGTGTTCCTCCTAGTTTCCACGTGTCCAGCTGGTGTGCGTTTCAATACACATTCAGAAGAAATCTATAGAATTGACTTGTTGAATGCCTTTGAAGATTTTGAATACTTGAATCAGGTTACCTCATAGTGTTCTCTTTTAAGATGTCAATGTAGGGCATTCCTTTGAGCCCCAGAACGTAGCTCTTGTCGACAGATTCCAAAGCAGCAATGTTTTGTTACTTGGTGACCAAAAATTGAAAACCGAGCAATTTTAACACTATAGTCCTTGGTGTATATAGCTTTTTATTACATATTCTAACATTGTTTGCCATTTTGTATTGTCTATCCACATTTTCCTGAACATTTAAATGATGCATCAACATAAATATTTAAGACGTTTTTGTAATTTTGTTGGTTTTTAAATATTATTTAATGTTTTCCAAAAAAGTTTGGAAAATTTGATGGTACCTTGGCTGGAGGGCATAACTAAGTTATCTTTTTTCTTCTATAAAGATTCTTTCCCAGCTGGGTGAAGCAAGTGACAGAAAGAAGGATCTCCTGCAGCAGAACCGCAGTCTTCAGGATGAAGTTGCCATGCTGAAGCTGGACCTGGATCGAGCTAAAGCTCATAATCAGCAGGAAGAGGCAAAGTACTCTGAAGAGAATGAGGCTCTTAAAGAAAAGGTTGAAGATTTAAAAAGAGATCTAAAGTTAAATGAGGAAGCTCTGGCACAGACGGTGTTTCAGTACAATAGTCAACTTAGTGCTCTGAAAACAGAGTGTTCTGTGATTACGTCTAAGCTGGAGCATGAGAAACAAGCCAAAGACAAACTTGAGACAGAGCTGGAATCTGTAAGGATCCGACTGACTTCAGCACTACAAGAGGTAGAGCGCAGCCAGGCTGCCAAAGCTGATGTAGAGCGCACTTTACAGCGAGAGAGAGATGAGTGGCTCCGTCTACAGGAGAAACACAACAGTGAGGCCACTAGCCAGCGGGAGTCCATTAACAGCTTGTCTCAGCAGCTCGGCAAAGCAGAAGCAAAGGCCAACAGCCTGGAGAATGAATGCCACCGTGCCACCCTGTCTCTTACGGAAAAAGTGCTTCTCTTGGAAACCATGCAGCGCGAGAAGGAGCAAGCCCAGTCCCGGCTGAAGGAACTGGAGGCTTCACTGCAAGCTGAGAAAGACCAGATGAGTAAGTCATTGTTCCGACAGGAGACCATGCAAGAAAGACTGGTCCAGGTTCAGAGTGAGAACATGTTGCTGCGACAGCAGCTGGAGGAAGCTCAGAACAAGGGCATCATCAAAGAGAAAGTAGTGACTGACGTGCAGGACCGTTTTAGCGACATCCTGACCAAGCTGCGGGCTGACAGTGAGGAGAGGGTACATATGGTGGAAGAGAGGAGCAAGGAACTTGTGGCCAAAAACATTGAACTTAGAGAACAGATCTACAAGCATGAAAATGAAAAGTCAGAGAGAGAGGTAAGCATCTCCTTTATTATGCGTTGTATAAAATGGAATAGATGCTCTTTACACCTGTGAGGTTATATAAAATATAGTGCCTGGCATACGCATGTAAATGTGTTACTAATGGACTTAAAACACTGCTGCTCTCAAGTGGCTAACCAGAAAGAATGATAGAGAGGGTCACTGTTTAAGATTTATGGTCCAGACATCACTTATGTGAGCTTGAACCATGCCATTATCTGGCTGTGACCAGGATTCACCGCAGAGCAGAACATAGTTAACTAAGCGCCACTAGAGTTGGATGGTTTTATATAAGCTGAGGTATCATCGGCTTTCTATGCAACAGAATCACTGGTACCTAGAAGGAAACCTCTGAGATTGCAGTGTTCTTATTTTCAGATTGCTTCTCTAGCCAATGAAGACTCCTATAGAATACAAAAGATGGCAACTGGTTTGACATTGGGTACATTGGAAGAGTATAGTACTTATAAGGGATACAGTATACTGGTGCAAGAGTTGTCATCGTGAACTGTTGGTGGTGTCAATGGTGATTGAATTCCGAATTGTAACGATAAAAAAATTTAAAATTAATGTATTACTTTTTTCTAACATTATACAATTATATTTTACATTCTCACTATAGTTTTAACTGTAACTTTGCTTGTCTATTTGTTACCCTAATCTAGGCTTCACCTGAAATCTAACCTAACTAGACTCTGCTAATCCTGGGCAGAGTGATGACCTTCAGTTAGATAATGAAAATGTAACAAAAGCTTTCTTTGTTACCTTGCATCTTTGTAAGATTAGGTTTGAATTAGGTAAACTTAGGACGCTGACAGTTAAAATATTTGGACTTTGCGTATTCCAGGGTGTACTGAGACAAACACAGCAGGAGCTAGCTGATGCATTAAAAAAACTTTCCATGTGTGAGGCATCACTAGAGGTCAACACCCACTACCGAAACAGCCTGGAAGAAGAAAAATTGACCTTGCAGAAAGAAATGGACAGGATGAAAACAAAGGTATGGATATAAAAAACAAAGCTATAGCGTTCTAAGTTTCTATGATTATTTTTGTCACAAGACCTCCCTTTTAAATGTTCCATTGATGGATTATTTTTCACAGTTAAAAACACTAAAAATCTTCAAATTACAAAATAAGGAGAGTTGCTTTTCACATAGCATATGAGGGACTGAATATTGGATTTACCAATCCCTCAAGCAGTTACAGATGACTATGATCACTAGTCCCATAGCTCATTAAACTCAGAATTCCAGTCCTGCAGTTTATCACCTAATACATGTGTATCTAGTTCTGCACGTATTTTGAATGAGTTGTTGAATGAGACATCCAGCAGTATGCCTTTCAACAGAGCAGAGTTATATGCAATGTATAGTAATCACAATTTTGATTTTTTTAAATAATTGTGGCTAATAATGGTAAACATCCTATATACTGACATTGATAGTACAGCCTGCACTATGTATGGATAACATAAAAGCCATAGTACAGCATGAAGCTCTTTCAGAAGTAAAACCCGAAAGTAGGAGTAAAAATTTAAATGTACTGTATGGTAAATGTGTAAGGAACAAACTGCCTAGTTACAGTATGTTTTTCGATCTGATACTCGGGCTTCTTTCAAGAAACGGTTGGATAGGTTTGATCAGTTAGCTATAGGAGCTGAATGGCCTCCTCCTGTTTATAATCATTCTTAAGTTCTAAATTAGAATTAGCTTTGAAACTGTGTTTAAAATGCTATTAGAAAGCCTAGCATGGTCCTACGCTCTGCAGAAATATTATATGCATATTTGTCAGTATTTCATGGACATAGAGTGTTAATTACTCTGTAAGCCATGAAACTATTTTAGGTATGGGAGAGATGTGGTGGAGTAGGTGCATTGCTACGTGATAAGGGGATTTTAATGAGCACAAAGAATAAAATAGTTTAAAGAACATGAAATAATTGGTGGACTGATGGAGGAACTAGGTACAGTACATGCTGTGTACATCGTCCTGACAGATATTATTTCGGGTGAAATAAGTAAGAAATAAACATCATTCCTGAAGAAGTAGAAGGGTGCAGTTCTGCATTAAATACTATTAGTATAAATGAAGCAGAAGTGTTTCAGGTATAGGACTTCAATGTTAGGCTTTTGAACAAGCAAAAACAGTAATGGACACACACCTACAGTACCATATGATAATAGTATACATAGATTTTGACAAAGTTCCTCATAAATAATTCTAAAATCACAAGTGGTAGGCATTTTGGGAAATACCTGTGTTTGGATAGAACTGGATAATGGTTTGAACACCGTACTGATAAAGGGTGTATGCTCCAACTGGGGTAGTATAATTAGTGGAACAGAAAGAGATCTCTACTAGCAGTACTGTTCTTCCTAATATATATCTATGGTTAAGATTAACAGCATTTGAAGCGTCCAATCAAATTAAAAAGATTACAATACAGATAGATTATTTTTATTATATTAAAATATATTTTATATTTATATTTATAAATATATATTTATATGATATTTATTATTTTTAAAGCTCACAAGTGCAGTGTATATGCAGGTTGCTAAAACATTAACTACAGATATAAAATGGGAAACAGTGAGGTTCAAGATACTACTTATAAAAATATTGTCCTAAGAAGAACAAGCAGATTTATTGTCAGGCTTAAAGGTCTTACACTTACAGTACAGGGTAAAAGAACTGAACCTTTTTAATCTTGAATAGAAAAACCTATGTAGTAACATGATTCAAGTATTCAAAAGACTCTAAAGCATTGACAAAGTCAATCCTATAAACATCTTCAGAAACTGCATCAAAACACACACCAGAGGACATTAGTGGAAACCCAATGGATGAGCACTAAAAACATGAATGGGAGTACCGTTATGCAAAGGGTTGTGGAAGTCTAGAAGAAGGCTTTTTTCCCAGAAATGAATGTATGACATCCTCCGATCAATTAGATACTAGTATCTAAAAAGGCTAGCTGGGCCTAATAGCCTTCTCTTTTTTATAACTGTGTTTAAGAGAACCACCTCATAAGTTCTGCGCAATTCCTAAAATAAATGTTTTCAGTTTAAGATGTACAGCTCTGTAACAGTGCTGCCCTCTCCTTTAATTTCAGCTGCAGGACACTGAAGATCAGTACATTCAGGCAGAGAGGCGGATCCATGACCTGAAGAATGCTCTGGATGACAAAGAGCGTGAGGTTATCTCCTCTTCACAGAAGCTGCAGCAAGTTCTCTCCACCTCCTCAGGAGCGGAGAAAACCATCAAGCAGCTCGAAGAACACATGCAGCAGTATGTAATGGGTTTTGTCAAAAATATTGAAAGTGCTATGAAAAATGGGAAATGAAAATCAAGATTCACAAAGCTGTGGATTGTGGATTATCTCCCATTTGTATATTAATGCATGAAATGATTTATGAAGTATGTGGTTTAGTACTGCTTTTCCGTTGTCTGAAACTGTTTAATTGGAATGTTCCTTTTAGGCTTGAGATTGAAAATGCCAAATTGGAAGCTGCTTCCAAACAGCAGACAAACAGAATAGAGGTACTACAGAAAGAAAACCAAGAGGCTGCAGTTGTAAGTTTTTTTTAAGTTTTTCTTTTACAAATATGATATTAAGTGGCATTTACAACGCAATGTTCAAATTACTGCTTTATGCTTATTTCAAAACCACTAGGCTGTAAGCAATGATAATTTAATATGTAAGTTGCACCGTGAAGAACAAAATTGTTCTCCGGTGAAATGTTTTTTTATTTCATGATTGAACACAGGTTTTAAAGCAGGGATACTTGTCTCAAGAGAAGGTTCTCCAGCAGTGTTTATAGGCCTTTTTAATCTCCAGCGTCTTAAGAACAAGGAAAAGTTTCAGCTTGTGCAATTAAGGAAATAATGAGTTCAATTAGATAATTAGGGGTTAGGTTGGAAAGCAATCTGGAAATGTCTGTGGCCTCTAGGACTGGACTTTTGCTCTCCTTTTAAAGGAAAGTGTAATATTTTTATAAACTTTATATATGTATATTCTATTTATCGCTGCAGTTTCCTATAACAGCTAATTAAATGTTATCAAGCTCTTACAGGGCACTCATGAAATTGTACCTCGCAATTACTTAAAGTAAGGCAGTATCGTACTTATACCACATTCACATACTGTACCCAAACAATTAATTATTTGCAGAATTACACTTCAGCGAATTGTAAATTACAATTACAGGTCAGCATTCTACAGTTCATGCAGTAAGCAAATATATTCAGACTTTCTCTATTTTCTTTGGTTCTTGCATTTTCTTTGAATTCCACTTGGGGTAATTTAAGATAAGTGCTAGAAAAGTGTCAGTTATATGAAGCATGTAATGGCTCTGGGTGAGAGACCTGATTTCTTGTATTGTAGTAGTTATTCACGTGTTGCAGTCTAGAATGTACATACTCATCACATTCATGTACGCTGTGTATAACTGATAAAGTTACAGAACACTAATCAGAGAAATATATAAGTAATTTGATCTTTTTCAGACATCAGATCCTCCATCTGGGGTAAGGGTTAGTATTTAAATGGAGTTTTGATGCTAATTAAAATTTCTTTTATTGCTCTACTGCTAGTGCTGAGCAGTTAACTTAATTTACTAATAAACAAAAACTGAGGTGTGGCTCATTGATACCTGTTTGATTTCTTCAATTACTATGCAAATCATTGTCAGCAACCCCATGTCTCTTCACTTGTGGCTTCTACTTGCTGGCAGCCGGAGAAGCACTGAGCCATCGGCTCTTTTTATGTTGTGTGTCACTACAGAGTCGCATCTCATATTACATTACATGAGTAGTTTTGAGCTTCTACACTTTGGAGAATGTTCCAAGAATATATAGTTATATACAAAATGAAAGTATACCAAATTTGAATAAAGGTCAAAATTTAGATCTTGGAATGCCTTCTGAACTGCTCTGACCAACACCCTAAAAGTTTCTCAAGTACTTTTTGTACATTTTGTCCTGTGGTGGTCTGCCTAGCATTTAATAAATGTAATCAATCATTGAATTCATGTTTTATTGTCTTTTATTGATATGTGTCTTTATCAAGTTTAAATGTTGTAGTGGAATTGCTCATAATACACAATGTAGTATTATGGAGCATGAACACATTTTGTGTGTGGATTTATTTCATTAGAAAGTGCTAACCACATACTTTGGAAAGGCTTGAAGATTTTGTAAATTTATTTTCCACTTTCAGTTTAGTTAAAAAAACTAACAATAGACTTGTTCCTTAATAAATTGATTAAACTAATTATCTTCATTGATAATTCTGAATAAGTGAATTGCTAATTTAGTTATTTACACTTAAAAAAAACATGAAAGAATTTAAGTATGAGATAATTGCTCAGCACTGTCTCTTTCTGAAAGCACTTCATAAGAAT
The DNA here is from genome assembly GCF_040954835.1 of Lepisosteus oculatus. Classification (NCBI taxonomy): domain Eukaryota; kingdom Metazoa; phylum Chordata; class Actinopteri; order Semionotiformes; family Lepisosteidae; genus Lepisosteus; species Lepisosteus oculatus. The sequence goes on along the minus strand of NC_090702.1, from coordinate 45,603,504 downwards.
CTTTTCAGGTTTATGATGAATTCTTGAATTCTGAAAAAAAAATCCCATATCTTGTGCTTTGCCTTTAAGCTACAGTTGAATGGAGTTCATAACATGATCATAGCATAAGTAAATATTGTTGCTCAAGTCATTATTATTTCTTATATGAAAGAAAATATTGAGGTTATTCATTGGATATGCCAGTGTCCTGGAATTCATCATGCCCAATTTTATTTTCCCGGTGGTATTTTGTGTTTATTTTTTTAAAACTCCTTTTCCCCATTGGAATTTTAGGATAGAATGTCATACTGTTCTCATTAACGTAGATCCTGTGTCTTAAAACTAAAATGGTAGGTACAGGATTTTAAAGCCTGTTTGAATGGCAGACTTGAGAACAGGATGAATATATTTGAAACTGCATGAAGCATGTTACTTTCCCATTCTGTTGTTATTCCTAGGCAAAATTTGAGTTAGTAGAATTTATTATTTTCGTGACTTTGAAGCATTTATTTGTTTTAAACTCCAGTTGCTTCTTTTTTAAATGGCACTATTTAAGTATATTTGGTTCTGCAGATACGGAATCGCTTGGAAGATTTTGTCACAAACCTGCAAGGCAGCAAGATAAATTTAGAGGAACAGCTAAATCGAGAGGTTTGTAATTTTAATCAATATAACCTGTAATTACATTGTTTACATTATAAACAATACAGAAAATGCATCACAAATCACATATTTTTCTGAAAAATGAATAATTGGAGAACAGCTCTTTAAGAGGATTGACTTTAATAATCAAGTTTAATAAAATACAGAAATTAAGAAAATGAAAATATCTGAACATCTTCAAATGTCCTTTTTTCTGATGTTCTACACAATTTCTTTATTACAATTTTGTAATAAAACTACCATTTGATGTTTTCTTTTTTATGGGTGCTCCATATATTTGCTCCATTAATTAGATGAGAAAAGATGTACTAGGTAATGTTTGCAAAGCCTATGGGACACATTATCATTTGTAGTTTTTTTAATTCTCCATTAAAATTACAAACCCTATTTAAGGATCATAGGGACAGCTGGACTAGCTCAAAGTGAGATATACTGTTAGTTTTTTCATTATTCTATATATTCAGTTGTTGATTGCATCCTTATATAAACGTTTTGACAACAGTATCTGCAATCTGTACTATTCTCAGAGTTCTCTTTCCTTTTAGGTTCAAAAGCAGAGTATGCTCTCCCATAATGCACAAGACTCACATCTGCTCTGGGAAGAAGAGCTCAAATCAAGATCTAAACTTGGACTAAGGCTTGCTGAGCTGGAGAGAGAAAAGGGAGATCTGACAAGCCAGGTAACCTTTTGTCCTACTTTGATTGTGGAAAATAAGGCAGCATTTTTTTTTGCCAAATAAATAATTGTATTGAACAGAATATTGAAGCGCATCACTGGTTATATTAAAGAAACATTTTAATTGCACCATATAAAGTATCATATAAGTTCAGGGGGGGTAGCTGCATCAGCATGCGTAGGCTGCAAAGGAACAAGTTATAGGTTTCGGCCGTGGAGCCTTCTTCAGGTGAAGAAGGCTTCACACCTGAAGAAGGCTCCACGGTCGAAACGTTGTGTTTTCTTTCTTCTTTTTTTTGTGTGGAATAAACCCATTACTAGTATCATATAAGTTAACTTTGCAGGACATGAACACAAAAGCAAAGTGATTCATTCAGACACAAAATTGATTCACCACCGATACATATGCTCCTGGGTACATTCAATTTTGAGATTTCTTTGTGTAATATAAGTACTAAAATACAGCAGTAAGAACAAACCACAGCAGCTGCACAACTGTTTTTCTGCTTTTTGTTGCAAATTTTTGTTTTAGGTGGAAACTGAAAAGAAAAAGGCTAGAAAAGTAGCAGAGATGAAGCGTTCTGCAGAGACCAGGCTTGATCAGGAGATGAAAAGAAACAGTGAACTGCAAAAAGAAATGAACAGGTGCCTCATTATTTCTCAAGGGTCTTTCCTTAAAAGATTCATTATTCATTTAACTTTTCCTTATCTGACTTTATCCTCTAACTTATGCTTTCCAAATGAGTAGAAGATGTGAAACCCATCTCTAAAATAAAGAGTAAGGAAAGCTGATAGGGTGCTGTTTGAGGTTTTGTTATGATTATGCTGCTATTTCACATGTTCAAATATGAAAATGCATACTTTAGGATGAGAGATTTCTTTTCAGTGATATTATGTATTGAATGGGTGCTTGTTTTTTTTTTCCTGATTGTGAAAGGTTAAGGACACTTGTTAAAACAGCAAAAAAGAAGCTGAAGGACCAAGAGAACGGGGAGTTTGCCTCTCATCATAGCAGCTTCCGAGGAGAAATGGATCACAAGGCCTTGGAGACAGAGACCGCTGTTGCCAGATTCAGAAACAAAGTATGTGGACTTTTTATAATTTGTTTTAAAAATAATGATTTTATATTGTTCTTTGAAATGCTAATTAAAAAATTAGAACATGAAATGCTATAAACGATAAAAAGTTCCGGATGAATAAAACAGTATATTTTAAGGTTCCAAATATTCCTTCAGTTTCAGGTGGGATGTTTTGTCAAATTATAATGGTGAAACAATATACATTTTTGTATTGTGTTCATGTTAATTACGTCATGTTTGCATTTTTTGTTTTTACTGTAATGTGTTTTGTCCTGCTATTTTTCAGGTTGATGACCTCTCACAACACCTGGAAAAGGAAGAGTTAAAATCGGCACGACTAGAAACCATGAACAGTGACCTGCGGGAGCAGTTGGCATCCTTGAAGGCCTTGACCCAAGGCCATGAGAAACTGGAGAGGAACAAGAGACAGCTGGAGGAGGAGGTGGCAAAGCTTAGGAAACACGTGGAAACCAGCATGCTGGACCAGAGTCAGATAGAACAGTATAGGCGGGAGGCAGAGGAGCGAGCTCGGCAGGAAATCAGGCAGAAACTCGAAGAGGTCAACTTGTTTTTGCAGGTAAAAAAAATTAAAAGGGTACTTAGAATTTAGAAATCCAAAGTTATATCTCCATAATTTGACATTAATTTGAATGGAAATAAAACTTAAATATAATTTTTAAATAGTCTTCAACAGTAGGATTGAACTGAGGAACCCAAATTAACTTGACTTGACTATTTTAGTGTTCTCTTTGCCCTTAATAGTTCAACAGGATCAAGTAATGTTTCCGTGAATGTACAATACTAGACCCTAATTACTGAATCCCAGTGATTCTTCTGTGACTGGGTCCATAAATTATGATTTAGTAAAACCTCAATTTAACAGACAATATGTCTGTATATTGACATATAGACTATATAGACAATATAGTTTCTATTGTCCAAAGTATTGTCCAAAGTGCGTATATATATATGCACACACATATAGTATACTGTATGTAACCATCCTTGAACATAATAGGTTAAAGTGCACATGAAAATCTAATTATATCAGAAGAAATCAATCAATAATGAATGAAAACAACATTAAAATATGAAGTCAAGCAATGCTGATATGAACTATTTATTTATTTTGTGGCCAAGAGCACTACATGTTCATATGCTTGTATAATTTCATGTAGGGAACACCAAAACAGTAAATTCGATCTAAGGACATATCCTTGTTTTTTCTTAAGGAGGTCCTTAAGGAGTTTTCTAAATGCTTTCATGTTCTAACCAATTCGCCATAATTTTTTTTTACATTAAATGGCATGGCGTCTACAAAAATGCCCATCGCTAGTGGTAAAAGTGGTGTCTGTGCGATTTGCAAGGTTATTGGGTGCAGCACAGATTTCTAAATCTCGCACACTAATCCTACCAACTCACTGCTTTACGTACCATTTATATGCCATCTTAAAACTGCTTATTACTTGCCACTTGCATGTGATCTCAAGCCTCAACAGTACATCCTTTTGTTGTTACACGTACATTGAATTGCAAGAGCTTTTCTCACAACACCTTAGAAGCTTTAATTGATATGCTACCGTAGAAGTTTTAATTGATATACTACCATTGCACCTGCATAGGGTAAATTCTGACGGCCATCCGAAATAGACTTAAGTCCGTTGTTTACAGGCGGTCTAGTTAACAATGCTTGCTAGGCAGTCTGGATCTACAGATTTCATCCATTAGGTCTGAGCCTGTTAAATCAAGGTTTTACTTTATTTTGCATGATTTCATTGATATATGCATGAATGAAATACAGTAGAGCACCACATGAAACACTCCAATCAACTCTGTCCAGTAATTTTTTATTTTATTATTTAACACTATTTTTATCTTTTTATCTTTAAAAGTATGCAGGGAATGTATCAATGGAATTATATGTGTAGATTTCAACAAGGCTCTACAAGTTCACAGACTTGGAGAGAGATTTGTTGGACAAATTCGACCGTTTTTGTATCCGTCCTAAAATTCAAGCCAAAAAGGCTGTACAGTAGTTCACAATGTTGGAGATTATGTGGAGAGCAAAATGCGACTCATTCACGCATATTTTGGTCATGCCCAAAAATACACCAATACTGGAAATCTATACGTACAACTCGTAATAATTTAGTAAAGGTGAATTTACCATTTGAGTTTTCTGTTATATACTTGGGCAATTTCGACTTTGATGATATTGAAGTAAAGGATAGATATATATTAGCGATTCTTCTAGCAGCTAGTGAAAAAGTAATTACATGAAAATGGCTTATAAAAGAACCTCCAACCCATGAACAACGGGTTAACATTGTGAATGAGATCTATATAATGGAAAAAATAACTTTTTCTCTCAGATTGCAGGCAGAGAAGTTTAGCAAATACCGGGAAACGTGGATTAAATTTATCTCCCTACAGGGATCTAATTCTAGTTTACGAGAAAATATGCAATAATATCTAAATGTGGACTTTTTTGTTGTTTTTTGTGTTTCTTAACAAACATTTGTATTTTATTTGTATGGCCCTCCATACCTGCTGGCAGAGTGTAAATAGTTCATTTTATATATACAATGTAACAAAAATGTAAGATGAAGGCAAATATTTATTCTGCTGTTTCAGAAATGTTCTGTTTGTAAACCATTTCATCACTAAATAAAACGTTTTAAAAAAGTAGGGATTGATTCATTCATTGCAGTTACATAAAGTGACTAGGTAGATTGAATTATACCTGAGTGTTTCTTATTTGTAAAGCCGTACTTTGGAATAATGAATGGATGGGTTATTTGAAAAAAACTTTTAATTTTAAGACTAAATAATCTGCCTTTGCAGCCTATTTTATATTTTGTCAGCATTCCTACCCTTTTCCGTAAACAAGTATTAAATTTACAGACTCATTAAATAAAACTCCGTTACAAATGTGAATGGAATTGAACTATTTACTCTTTTAACTCATCCTTCAGACTCAAGCAGCCTCTCAAGAAGCCTTAGAACAAATTAAAGCCAGTAATGAGGCAACTCTGAGAAACCAGCTTGAGCAGAGGATCAGAGACCTGGAGTGCGAGCTGAGCAGGGTGCGCAGTAGCCAGCAGGACCACATGTCCCAGCGGGACTCCACGCAGACTGAGCTGGAGCGCTACAAAGAGCTGTACACAGACGAGTTAAGGTTACGCAAGTCCTTAGCAGCCAAACTAGAAAGGTAAAACAGAAGTTAATGTATTACGTGTTATATATTTTTTTTAATTAAAAACATTCCATCAATCTCCTCCACGGAGATAGTCTCGAGCCTTCCAATGATGGCCAGAATATAGGGGAAGATAGTAATAATATCTGTGTAGAGGTTGAGGGCAGCGTATTCTTCAGGATTTTCCAAGGAGCAACTGGGTGACTACTGGCAGGAAGCATGTGACATTTAGAAATGGTTAAAGGTTGTTAGCCTATTCAAGGAAAACGTGGCAGGAACGTAAAAAATAAAAACATTTCTATTGTTCTCAATCTAGTCACTGTTCTTCTTTTTTTCCGATTTATTTCAGATCAAACGAGAGGCTGGCAGAAGCCAACACAAAGCTGCTCGGCGAACGGCAGCGCAGTAAATCCTTGATCGCCAGCAGTATTGTGAATGGAAGCCTGACTGCAGGCCCAGTGCTTGACATGAATCAGCTCCAGGGAAGCCTGGGTCCGTTTGGTGGTACCCTTGGGCCTCTGAATAGAAACCTCAGTCTGGGAGGAAGCTTTCTCAACCCAGTGGGAGATGGGCTGTCGCAGAACAGTCGAGTGGAGGCATACCTAGCAAAGGTTGGCTTTTAAAACAGATAATTAAAAAATGGTATTGTGGTGTGTTATCCATGGTGCATACATTTCAGAAAGTTCACTAAGATTTCACTGGTTTGGGCTTGCAGTTTTTTCTATGGAATTTTATTCTGTAGTTCTGTAGTTTCTTCAGTAAAAAAAAACGTTTTCATGGTGTTATAACATCTTTTGTGGCAAAATAAGAGAAAGGTTGTCATAGTTCTGAAACAGTAACTGCCTGTAGTTTAATTACAGTACAGTTTCACACAATTATTGTGTGTAACATCATGGGTTGCATGACTGTAGGTGAAACATGTTGACGTTTTGAAGTATATACAGTTTATGCATGTTAATTTAACATACACCACTGACATATATTTTAGCTCTTCACCTGATGAATTTGTATTGGGTACAAATTTCCTGAGTTTCCTGAAACTGAACCTAGGAGTTACTTAAGGAGTTTCTTTAATCTTTTATTTCCTTATTTCTGGATCTTCTCCTCTGTACTTGCCCTTCTTTCACAGCAATCCCTGAAGTATGAGCCTTGTAGAACTTTGCACTTAACTTCTTCTGTTTCTTACTTCTTCAGCTCCTAGCTCAAAAGTCTGTTTCTCACCTCTCTTCTCTTCAGCCAGATACCTAACAAGGTGTGTAGTTGTGTGTAATTCACTTCCTCTATATTTATTCCTTGCCTAATACTCCTTACCTTCTTAGTATTAAGGTATTAAAGTATTAAGTAAAGGGACACAAGAATCAAATTCAATAGGAAAAGTTGACACCAAGTAATATTTAAAAATAAAATTGAAATTTTACTGGTGAATAAAAATAGTAAGATATTTACTAAGCAAAATACTATAGCTAGGCATCAAGCAAAAATCTAAATGCTGTGATCTAGCTATCCAAGTGCTGCTACTAATAATTTAATAGGTATGTATTACCAATGAATGGCTGTCGTATCACAACTGTTGAGGTGTATTGTTAAAACAAAATTTAAGACTTTAACAATTTTTAATGTTTGGCAGCAAGTTTCATTAATCAAAATTATTGTTAATAACTCCTATTTTTTCAGTAGCTTTTATAAATGTGAAGTATAGCTATAGCCGTTACAGAAACTGAAATAGTTCAGAGGAAGAGAATTTAAACTAAGATAGTTTTATTAGCTATATTGTCCTTAAGGTGCCCTTACTTTCCTGGATGGTAAAAGCAGATGGTAAAATGCACTCTCTGTTGCTGTTTTACTTATTTACTACAAGTGCACTGGAGTTTATAAGCCCTTTTGTTATCTCTGGAATTATTACAAGGCATTTCATTTGTCTTCATTAATCTCTTCAAGATTTACCAGCTTGTAGTTTTTATCTTGACTTTCATATTAGTTATCTGATATGCAATATGATATACTGTATATCTTAAGCATGGAGGCACTGAAAATATTATTTGCAGATATTCGTTTAATTCATATGAAAGCATTTAAATAGATTATATAAAAATCCCTCATATAGGAACAAAGGTTGTAATGCAAAACTATCAAGAATTATCTTATTCTTCTTGAAGTATTTTTTTCCTATGGGTGTAGTACTATCTTTTTATGAAGTATTGAATTTGCTGTAAGTGCAGCTACAGCATATCAGTATATTGTGATTGTGCCATATTGAAAATTTACTTTAAATTAATTGTTTCTCCTGTTTTTATTTCTTATTTGTACTTCACTGATTTCAAGAGTGTATTTGTCTTAATAGATTTCCACTTATGTGTAATTAACTTACTTCTTTTGCCCATGTTTCATTCATTTAAGCATGAATGGGTTTGAATTACAACCATTAATGTGCAAATGGCATAATTATTTTGATCATATCAGTATGTTGTGTACATTGTCACCTATATTGCCACCTGCACAGTTCCAGAATGAAGTGTTTTTTAATCGGTTTATTAAGCTTTAATGAGATTTTTTAATTGAATTCATTAACCAGCCATTATAGGTCTATGGAAAACAGTTCAGTTCTCAAATGGTTCATTATATCCATATTACAGTTATTTTGTTTGGAGGTGACAAAATCATGTTAGAAACCCATTTTTGTTTCTTGTGTTTAGAATTATTTAATGGAGGAGTTGGAAATGAAAGATCACCCCAACTTGTGCTGTTTGCCTATCTCAAAGACTGATTTATCCATAACACAGTTTGTAATTAAATTTAAAACCATATGAAATGGATATAGCCACCTAAGTGACCTTCCCCCATGCCCTGTGTAGTTAAACATAATAATAATGCTTTGTGTAATTCCTTAGTGGTAATTTAAAGCAAAAAGATACAATTAAGCGAAAAAAAGATTTTCTTCACATGTATTTCCTCTGACCTTAGTGAGGTGTGTCACTAAGAACTCCAGGCTTTAGAACACAGGTTTTTCAAAGTATTGATGAATAGTGTTAGTGGGGCCAGCAGGGGGCGCTCACCCTGTGGTCCACATGGGTCCTAATGCCCCAGTATAGTGATGGGGACACTATACTGTAAACAGGTGCCGTCCTTCGGATGAGACGTAAAACCGAGGTCCTGGTCCTGTGGTCATTAAAAATCCCAGGGCATTTCTCAAAAAGAGTAGGGGTGTAACCCCGGCGTCCTGGCCAAATTTCCCATTGGCCCTTACCAGTCATGGCCTCCTAATAATCCCCATCTATGAATTGGCTTCATTACTCTCTGCTCTCCTCCCCACTAATAGCTGATGTGTGGTGAGCGTTCTGGCGCACTATGGCTGCCGTTGCATCATCCAGGTGGATGCTGCACATTGGTGGTGGTGGAGGGGAGACCCAATTAACTGTAAAGCGCTTTGAGTGGAGTGTCCAGAAAAGTGTACAACATCATTTAAACATCATTACAACACATTAAGTGTAAGCAATTATTATTATTATAAGTTAAAAATGTCAGTTGCTTTACAAGGTAAAATGTTTCCATGTGCAAAAAGTTGTAGTATAATTGCCAGATAATATTTAATTTTAAAGGGCATTCTTCAAGCTCTTCAATAAAAATGCTTCTCTGACTCAAAAGCTGTTTTTTTACTTGTTGTCTTTTACAGATGCAGAATGAATTGGAGAAAAATATCTCAAAAGAATTAGACCACGGTAGGTTTGACTGTATCTCCTAAATTAAGAGTACCAAAGATTAATTTTAGTTTAATGTTTTTTAAAGATCTTTTACTTTTTACATTTATATGCAGCCTTTTAAATTTCTACCTTGTATTGTCAGTCATTTAACATAAATGTTCTCATGATGCGTCATCACTGATATTACAAACCAAACACTTTGTATTTTGTAGTTACTATTAACAGATTGCTGTAGAATCTACAAACGGATTGTGTACTTGCTTAAATTTAAAATTATTAAAATAATTATAAATTAAAATTATAAACTTAAAATTTAATTATTAACCACCCCAAACAGAATTTGAATTAACCTTTTGCACAAGAAGAAGAAAGGCATATGTTTATATAGGTTTACATTAGTGGCCCTATGGCCTCCTTGACAGTCTTTTTTTTTTAAACCTTGAATACATTCTTTCTGAAAGTTTTGAATCTAAACTCTAAAGATGATGACCTCACGGAGCAGGGGTCAGTTATTGTGTGAGGGTGATTATTTGATTATTTTATCAAAGACAGTATCTGCAGTGTGTACTGTAGATTACTATAATAGCACTACGTGCGAATTAAAAGAGATCATATCAGAGTCCCACACACTTTTTGCATCATTTCCTCTGGTTTGTTTCACTGTTGATTTTAAAGTCTGGGTAGACTCAGTCGTCACCTTTTGAAATTTTCAATACTTAAATCAGTGTTCTAAATTCTAAAACCTAATACCATCCCTTAATTCCAGTTATATACTTCTCATTATCCATGTTTTTGCCCCAATATTGTCTGCAGCTCTGCTAGAGGAGAGGCATATTCCTTACAGACACCACTGAAACCCATGGAGGCACTCAGCCCACCAGTTAGGGAATCTCAGTCACTGTCAGCTATAAGACACTTTACCAGTTGAGCCACTAGGGAGGCAACATTCAAGTATACAAGACACCTGATGTTGAATATAATCCAGTAATTCTCCACAGAAGCTCAAGTTGTTCAAAAGCATCTATGGAAGCATCTACTGAACACTTCAGCATTCTTATCTTGCTTAGCAAGAGACACTTTGATTTTGTATTTCTGATTGTACTTTTCTGCTCATTGGCAGCAACAGCAGAGCTGGAAGGTGGGTCTGCCAGACTGTCTCCTGTGGGCTCAGCGGCCGGCTCTTTGAAGAGTGTAAACCTTGATCAGGATCCTGTTTCCAGAGCTACTCAGCAATACTTGGAGGTCTTAAAGAAAAACTACATGATTTAATATTATGAACAAGTGTTACGTGTTATACATGTTTACATTTGAAATATAAACAAGGCATACGCAAACCTCTTTATCATTTGTGCTTTTAGTAGAAAATTAAAAGTTGCACTGTGCTCTTAATTGCTCAGGAGAAACACTACACAACTTCTTAATCTCAAGATTGTCAAGAGCCATATTTCATTAACTGCCTAGGTATTTTTTGTAATTTGTACTTCATCTGTTCTCCCCCATGTATCAGGTTCACATTGTTTTCCTGGTATGCAAAATATCGGTACCTTTTGCTTGAAGTTATCAAGTGTTGCACATTATGTGAATATAACAGTCTGTCTGAAATGTATTCTCCATTTTCTAATAAGTATTATACTTATCTTGGAACATTATTGCCATATAATTTATATTCATCTTATATTTGCTATTCATCATTAAATGGTAATTTTCTCATTTCCTAAAATGTTGTGTGTTCTGTGTTCTTGTGCTGGCCAGTTCTCCTAATTCCACTTTAATAAATAGTTGTGCAGCCACAATGGTTTGTTGGTGACCTAAAAGCATATTAGCAATTTTTCTGTCACCAAATTTAAATTATCTTGACAAGGAAAATACTGTCCGTGGAACACACTGTACAAGAGCATAGTCATGTGTGAGATTTAATGTGACATTACAGAGGAACTTGACAATCAAGAAAGGTAGTAACTTTAAAAGACTTAGGTTAAAGCTTAAACCAACTATCAAATTTCCTAATAAAGCCTCTTGCAAATCACTTCAGGAATGTTACAGATTAAGACTTCTGTAATGAGAAACAGAGCTGCTTAACAATAGAGTTCAATTGAGCTACATTATAGTGAATTCTGTTTTGGGAAGAAAAAATTAAAAATGTGTAATACTCTAGTTCAATCTAGCAATATGTTATCAAGGTCATCAAATTTAGTATTCATCTCCCATCACTGTAGCAAATTACTCAGCCTGTTTTTCCACTCCTATCAATGCGAGAGACTTGAAAGCACTATCACAGCCTGGTCAGTACCTAGACAGCAGACTTCCTGGGAAAAAGTAAGGTTGCTGCAGGAAGAGGTGTTAGTGGGGCCTGTATAGGGCACTCACCCTGCGGTCTGTGCAGCCTCTAATGTCCCAGTACAGTGATGGGGAAACTATACTTTAAAAAGGCGGCGTCCTTCAAATGAGATGTAAAACCAAGGTCTTTATTCTCTGTGGTTGTTAAAAATCCCAAGATTTGTCTCGACAACAGTAGGGGTGTAACACTGCCATCCTAGTTAGATTTCCGATTGGCGTTTACCAATCATGGCCTCCTAATAATCCCCATCTTTGAAATGCCTTCATCACTCTGTTCTAGTACCCACTGATAGCTGATGTGTGGTGAGCGTTCTGTGCACATTATGGCTGCCGTCGCATCACCCAGGTGGTGGTGAAGGGGAGTCCCCATTACCTGTAAAGCACTTTAGTGGAGTGTCCAGTCTATACTGCACAGGAAGCAGAGGCTGCTTGCAGAAATCTCTTCAGTATAGTTGCATTTTATAAGCATACTAATGTATTCTGACAAGAAAATACTAATTCAGTAATTGTAACATCACTTTATTCATACCAAAAAGGGTTTTTTTAATTTAAATTCACCAATTATGTTTTACACATCACAGCTTGCAGCTTTGAACCAGGTGGCCACAGACTGGAAAATGCTGAAATCCAGGTTCTGTCGGACTCCTCTGACTCACCACCTTTGAGCCATTCATCTTTTAACACACCATGGGCAACACAGGCCCATACCAAACATTCATCCTAGGAGGGTCCTGGAGTGGCTGTGACGCCAAGAAATCCCAGATCTACTAATCCAACCCTCCCTTGGGCGTGCTCAGTTAACTCTGCACCACCATTTGGTGAATTCTGGTCACAGGTTATCAGTGACATGACTGACTTGACCTTGTGGTCATAAGAGTTCAACCAGTTTTCAGGAGAGCTACTTTCCCAGTTGAGCTGCTAGGGAAACCCCATACTGAAAATACAATTTGTTGGATAGAGTTGTTGTTGTTGGATATAGTAGCATATCTATATATCATCTACAAGATGCGAGCCCAAACCCTCTCATTTTAACTTAAGAAAAAAGAATATTGTGTAAATTATTATTAAAGACAAGTTTTAAACTTTAATTTCAAACAGGATGAAATAGTCACTTAGTAAAGCCAAAAAAATACACAGCCAGTATCAGTATATACACATTCTATAGTCCATAACGTTTTAGCAAAGGAGAGAATTGATTGCTAACAATCTAACCTGAGCCATGGCTTTAAAGCAGAACAGTTTTTTAAAGTCAATTATTTCTGCAAACACTACCATTTTGATAAAGACTGCTTAAGTTTTTACATATTTTCCCTTTTGCTACATGCTTTTTCCTCAGTATCATGTTCTAATCCTTTATATTTTGTTTAGAAATGCCACAACATCTTGAGAAGAGTACCAAAATACACTGAGATGTACTCAGATTTTGGGGGCGTAAAACTGCAAAAAGATACTAAAATATGTGCTTGTCATATAAGAACACAGAAGATGTATATACCCAATACCATTGTATTTATGTAAAAAATAGCTTTCACATGCATTAAAGTTTTACTTACAACAACACAGAGTACTTAGCTTACTTGGATAAAGATTTTATAGAAATGCAGTGAAAACAACTTCATTCTTGATAATATAATAAAATTCTTGATAATATAATAAGCACTTCCTGCTGCAGGTTTTATATCAATATGCTGCCAGGGTTTATAAAACCAGATATATTTTAAGCATACTAGTTCAATATGCTTCATTTCCTTTTTTCTCTGTTCCAAAATTACCTAAGGACATTGTCTGAACAAATCTTTAAAAAGTCCTTGAATAATGAAATTCCACATTTCCTGTGTTTATCCAGTTCTATCCTTTGATGCTAAAGCTAGAGACATCTGAAAAGTCCTTCTCTGGAGCACTATTAGTGGACAACAGAGTTCAATGGCTCAGCGCGGATGTTGCCCAAATCCAGAGCGGAGTCTGTTTCTTCATCAATTTCCCCAATCACAGCCCTGTCAAAAAAATCAAATGAATGAAATATACACAACACATTACACAGCTTATAAATGTTAAAAGGATACTTAGGAAATTACTACTAACATAAGGTTAGCATACAAATGTATCCAAAATAATATTTAAAAAATGTATAACAATCTGTAAAGTATACAAAATTCTACTTTGCACAATTCAATCTTTGTGGGAAAATGAATGTGGCTGCATTCCAAGCACGTAACCGCATGTGCATGATGTGGGAACAAAATCAGGAGGTCCCCGTTTCTACGAGAGCAGCAAAATCAAAAAGGATCGATGTCAGTAAAAACTGAAGTATATTTTGTGGCAGACCAGCAGGATAGAAAGTAGACACATGGGAAAAATGAGACAGACAGACTAGTTGTTGTGGTCAAATCGTGTTCAGGATAATATTGTTTCAATATTGTTACAATAATAAAATAACCAGTTAGTTCACAAGCTAGTACAGTGATCTAGCTTCAGGACAGTTTTTCCTGCGGGTTAGAAGATACGACAAAGAAGATGTATGTATTCTATATGGCATATTATACAGGCAATTAGACGTTTTGGTGCAATTTAGAAAATGACAGGAGAGTTGCAAAGGCAGAAATAATCTGATTTCATGCTGGAAATGACACGCACTGCACAGGTCACCCAGAAGCCAATTGTATTCTCACCTCAACGGATGACCCCAACAATCAATTTGTTAATGTACATGAGTGGAGCTGGTTTTCAGCTATCACCTTATAAGGCAGATTTGAAACTTGCTGAATAAAGATGAAACAACCGAACATCAGAATCATCCAGCCATTTTCTAACTGCCTCTTCCAATTCAGGGTCGCAGGGGAGCCGGGGCCTATCCCAGCAAGCAGCAGGCGCAAGGCGAGGTACAGAACAGCAGACTGCTGCAGGGCAGGCACACAGACACATCTAGGGCCAACTTTCCCAGAAGACAGTTTATTGGACAGGTTTTTGGACTGCAGGAGGAAACTGGAGCACCCAGTGGAAACGTAGGGAGAACACACAAACTCTGTGCATATAGCACCCAAGGGCTGGAATTGAATCCAGGGCCCCAGCACTGAGAAGCAGCAAAGTTATACACTGTGCCACCATGGTGCTCCTACATCAGACTCATATCAAGCTAAAATTGACTTTATTTTTGCAACAATCCAGAAAAACGTTTGTTATTAGTGTTTATACTCCAGTGCAATGTTTTCTGAAATGTTGCAAAAAGGTCAAAAGTCACAATTATACTGCACCTCATACAACAAATAACAGCCTAAAGTTTAGAAGCTATAACTTAAAAAACAACCTTGAAAACACCATAATAGTAAAATGTTAAATATTTTTTAAAAAGTCTAAATACTTACACATTGTCTCCCCTAACAATATATAATCCAAGCACGACTTGTTCAACTCCCTGCGTTGAACTGAACACTCTCTCATGGCTCTCATCAAGAATCAGATTAATGGTCTGATCAAATCCTTTAAGTGTCCCCTAGTAAAAACAGACAGAATGAACTTAGTAAGTTAATTTATACAATTATAATGTAAGTTACCCAGGATACTTCAAGTGTCTGCCAATGGTAACATTCCCTGACATTTTTCATACCAAGATACATAGTTTAAAAACATCCTCACAACATAGCTCAGATGGGTAGAAGCATCAGCATGCGTAGGCAGAAAAGGAACAAGTAATAGGTTTATTCCATGCTAAAAAGAGAAAAAAACAAAGTTTCAGCTGTGGAGAAACACTTACACCCGAAAAGTTGTTTTCTTTCTTCTCTTTTCAGCATGGAATAAACCTATTACTTGTTCCCTCACAATATACTGTAGTGCTTTCTTTGATGCTATATACAGTAGATACTACTATATTACTAGTCCAACCGCAGTAGACCTACCACAATCATTCTTCCATCTGATGTAATAATTGCCACGGTGCCTGTGTTCCAATAGTTAAGGAATAATGCATTGGTATAAAAGTCACAAAATATATATTATTTTAGATCATTACTCCATCTCATCTCTACATGTTCAAGTCCATCTTAGAATTAATGACATCTACTCCTGCTTTGATATATCTCAGGAACTGACTTTTCCTAGCCTGGACATTCAAAGATTTTCGTTCCATATCACGGAACGTCCTCAAAAAACGCTCCAGGTGTCTGGATGTTAAAAGTATGTTTTATTTATACTGGTTTAATTCTGATTGCAATAAAAATGAAGCGCAGAAACTATGAAGCCCCTTACTTTCTCAGACTTTACACACTCACTCACTGGAATCTTTTTCCGTTTTTTTTCCAAAAACGTCTTGAAACCTCAAATACTCTTTTCTAGCTGCTGCACAGCTTAATTTAAAAAGTACTACTTATACGGTCTGCCCTACAATCATGCACAATTAAAGTTTTAACATAAAAACTTAAAATCGGGTAAACTAGGTCTGCAACGGGTATGACATTTAAAAGCTCCAGATTTTGTTATACTGAATTACAATACCTACCCTACCCTAGTTTACCTAAATCTTAAATATGAAATAAAGTAAAACCTTTTGGACTACTATATGTTCATAACGAAGCTTCGTTTTCATTTATTATATTGACTTATTAACATTTTGCTACTGGGAACACTATCTTCAACTAGGTTAACAAAATATTGAATTTTGCAATTAAATTCTAATTTGAATGCGGCACTACGTTCGTGTTCACATCATTACACGGACATCTTTTTTTCCAAGTATTGACCATTAGACCACATTGAGGCTTCTCTGTCGTTTTTATTTTGTGCCTATGTCCGCTAATCACAACGGTGTTGAAAATGCATTCGCTAGGCCCACCCTGACAATTCATAAGCCTTTACAAGCGACAATTCACACACATAAATCTATCACATCTGTCCACTCATTACTTCAGAACTCTAAAAACAAACGGGTTAAGGATACGGTTGATATAACTCTCCAACGCAGTAGACATGATTTTACCAAAAACTCCAGCTTTCGAACAACTGAGCTTGATTTCAAACAGATACTCTCCTCTTAGCTAACAAATCACACACAGCGGAAATAGGAATGATGGGAAACACAGGCCCAACTAGATGTTCACTGATACATCGATGTTGTTGCACGTCACTAAGATTTTTTTCCTACTTTATGAAAAAACAATCCGAGGATCAAAAACATCTACACACAAGAACAATATAATTGTTCTTCTATAACATGGAACATTAATTTCAGGGATTTTAGTTTAACATGTCCGAATAAGATAACAGAATTTAAAATATCATTAATATCTGTGATATCGTTAATATCCAATTAGCTTTCTTATTCTTAACATCTTTTTTGTATTTTAGTGTAATCTTCAATTTCTGTTTTAAACATCTTTATGTTTGGAATTGAAACAATGTATTAATATATAGTTTTTCACAAATTAATAAATTAAGCAGAAATATTTATTTTGCATCCAGGTTTGTGCGTGTGAAATTCAGCTACAATCCCGTTACGACGGGAAAACTCGTAAAGGTTGCTTTTTGCAAGTTGCAAAACACGAAATTTATCAAATTCAGTTTTGAATTTAGATGTCTGATACAAAAACATCTATGCACATTATAACCTTATTGAAGAGACGTACACTTTCTGCAAATTATCATTATTGTTAAAAGATAGAGACCCTGTTTGATAATACATTGTAATAATGTCATGCTTAGATATTCCTAATATAAAGATTACGATAAAGATCTTTTTCCAATATATTAACTCCACCTAAAAAAGATGTTAATTCATTTGTTATGTAATTGTAAACATTTTTATCCCCTGTAAGAAAAGCTATGACTCCTCTAGAGACCGAATCAAAAACTGCATGAAAGTCTCTGAAATGGACATTTAAAGGTTCTCTATGAAGTAATTAACATCATCTCTCAGTAAATATCTCACTAATATAATACCATTTCCATGCCATATTTAGAAAAATACAGTATTTTTAAATATATTTTATATAATTCCCATTAGGATGGCATGGTGGTGCAGTGGTTAACATGGATGCTTCACAGGGCTGGGGTCCTGTCTCCAGTTCCAGGGGAGCTATCTGTATGGAGCTGTGTGTTCTCCACATGTTCACGTGGGTTTCCTCAGAGTGCTCACCTTTCCTCTAAGAGTTCAAAGACATACTGGCAGGTTAATTAGCTTCTGGGACAGCTAGGCATGGCATGAGTGTGTTTCTGTCTGTGTATGTCCTGCAATGGACTAAAGTCCCTTCCAGGTTGTATCCTGCTTTGTGCCCATTTGCTTGCCGATAGACTCCAGCTCCCTCGCAACCCAGTACTGGAAAAAGCAGTTAAAAAATGGATGGATATAATTCCCATTAACAAAGATTAGAATGTTTTCTTTGGGTTTTTTTCTATGATACCTATAAAACATTTATTTACCTCTTCACAAATCTTATTTTCTTAATATGTTACTTTTTGTTTTACTGAGATAACACAAATAATGTTCGAATTACAGTCCTCAATTGTCAAAATTTAAAATTAAACATTATACAGTCACAGTTAGTATTGGCAGAAAAATACCCACCTTAAATCTCACAATACCCATACTGCAAACTTGTGACAAAAGGCCAGATGCATGGCAAGAAGTGGCAGAAAATTCACGTTTTTGGCCTAAATGCAAAGCATTTTATCTGGTACATGCCAAGTATAGCATATCACCCATTCAGCACCATCACAACTGACAAGCACAGTAGTGTCAACATCATGTTATGGGAAAGTGTCTTGTCAGCAAGGACTTGAAGAATTGTGAAGAAAGATGGAAGGCACAAAGACACAGTGAATCCTAGAGAAAACCCTACTTGAGCCACCCAGGAATCTGAAGATGGATGCAAAATTTACATTTCATCAGGAGCAGAGCAAGGACCTGAAACACAAGGCCACACTGAAGCTGTCTGTCAAGAAGACAGTGAATGTCCTTGAAAGGCCCAGTCCAGAATTAAGAAGGACTGACAATGGAATTTTGGAACTGTAAGCCAAAGAAACTGAATGTTTTAGAAATTTTTGAGGTTTTGTTTTGAAGAGTGTCAGAGTGAGACAGGAACTTGATTATGTGGAGTCTCAGGGAGAGACTGAAATACTGTAAACTGAATGTTTTGAAGCCGGTAATAAAGGTGGCTTCTCAAAGCGCTTTACAGAAGGAGAACAACAATAAATAAAAAGAATACACAAGAGGAGACCGTGGATGGTGGTACTAGGAAAAGCAGAGGAGTGAAGAATGGAACCAGTTAATTAACGGCTCTTCTAAAGAAGAAGGTCTGTCTGTATTTGAAGGAGTTTAGAGAAGGTGAATCTCTGAGCTTGGGGTCATAACAGGAGAAAGGCCCTGTCACCCATACAATGTAGACGGGCTTGGGGTACAGTTAGGAGACCAGAATCAGAAGAGCAAAGGTTGCGAGGTGGGGAGTAAGGACATAATAGTTCAAACAGGTACTGAGGTGCCAAGCCATGCAGAGCCTTATAGGTGAGCATGAGGATTTTAAAGCCTACACGGAATTTGACAGGAAGCCAGTGCAAGGACTCCAGGATAGGAGTAATGTGATCACCTGCATTAGACCTGGTCAGGATTCTGTCTGCTGAATTATGGACATACTGCAGTTTGTTCAAAGTAGATTTAGATACCCCAGCGAGTAGAACATTACAGTAGTCAATTCGAGATAACACAAATGTTAGTTGATCATAGCAGCTTAGTTGCCCAATGGGATAGATAGGAATTCAGACAAAAGAACTCAGTCAAAAGATCAAAAAGGAGCTAGGAGAGTTTTGTGTGGTGTTTGGTTGTATTTTTTATTTCCCTTTCTGTAAATAAATAAAAGCATTATTTTTTAACCTTACGGCTGTGTATATGTGTGTCTGTTGTCCTGGACCCACCTATTTTACAGGTCCATTACGACATGCCCAGCAGGTTGTCACATACTGAGAACTTGCTTGTGTTTTTTTCTAATTGTCAATCATAGAGCATTGCACCCTTCAGGTCTAGAATCTTAAAAAGAATGCCAATTAAGTTAGAATGCAAATATAGACCAAAATTAGCATATTAGAATGTCTTTGCTCCAGACCGCAGACAAAAGCCTTTTGAGTTAGCAAATGGGCATTACAATAATCAGGACAAGGGGTTCTGGATGCTCGAACCCATAACTGTGCATCCTTCGTATCCAGGGAAACTGTTGTGTGAACATGTTTAAGAAAATTGAGGCTGCTGATACACTGGCGAATCTGCATAGAAGCTCTGTGATTCAGTTGTGTGAAGGCTCCTGAAAAAGCACCTGAAGGAGGCTCCACAGCCGAAACATAGGGTTTCTTTTTTTTTACTTTCAGCAAGGAATTACCCTTTAGCTGTTCCTTTGAGATTAACTGAAGTGGCAGAACCTCACAGCATACTGCAGAAGGAGTCTTTCCAGTGTAATCCCTGCCAAAGGAGGATTAATAAAATGTTAATAACAGGGCTGTGAATAAATGTGTACCTTTTGTTTTCTAAACATTATAACCAATTTACCTTATTATTTACAAACCTATTAAGGTAACTGTATAACATTTTTATATTTGAAGAAGGCTTCACAGCCGAAACGTTGTGTTTCCTTTCTTCTCTTTTCAGCATGGAACAAACCTATTACTTGTACCTTAACATTTTTATGATTTTTAAGCAAGACACATTGTCCAATCCACAAGTCTCTATGTTGTAGATTGTTTCTATTTTATGAGACCTAAGAATAAAGCTAGAGGGCCTTGTATACAAACCATGACAAAAATCATGTAATATTTTTATAAGGTTCTCCAAGGCCAATTATTATGTCTGTTATGATATTTTCCCCTTTATTCAAATGTGTTTTTTTTAAGTGGCGCTTAACGTTTCATTCCTAAGCTGTTTCAGTTTTTGCTAAAGTGCTGAATGCTTTTTTGATGTTCCTGTAGAAGAGAAACTGGTACAAAAATACAATATTTCATATTTATAGAATAGACATACTGTAGTTATACCACTCACAGTCCAAAAAATGTGGCAAGAATCAACCTAAGATGGTTTAATTTCTTCCAGTTTTGCAAGGAAACAATCACCAAAAAGGTGCAAAGAAATAGCGCTCTTCAGAAGGCTGAATGGTTCATTACAATGGACACTATGAGTACACAAAAGGTCTGAAACAGAACTTAATAAACAAGATTTATTTAGCAGTAGTTGTAGAAGCAACATTATTATTACCTTGAAGAATTCCCACAAAAATCAAAAGATTCTGAAAGACCACATTCAGCCTGGAGTTTAATAGTGAATCAGAGGACCAGGTGGGGTTACCATAGATATGTCACTTTCAACTTGCATCAGTTAATGGTACGCTATTAGCCTTTATCTACCCTGTCTTTAATTTTGATGAAGTCTTGAAATTTATCATAAATTTCTTACTATTTTTTTAAATTTTGTTTGCTAAAAGAACAGAGAGGTAATACAGATACTGTTCATATGACAGAATATACTTACAGTAATTGTACTGTAGTTTGTGTGTTCTTTTAGATTGTTATTTTATATGAACATCTAGTGTTTCTTAGTTACATGTATGAATTTCAAAGAAACTTTAAATATCATGACTAACCTACAGATTATAGGCAAGCATAAAATAGCAAGACGCTATTTTGGCCTTGTGACACTTTTTCAATTCTAAATATTGTTCTAGGAGATCAAAAAGATGAAGATACCTGGGTACCTTAAATAGGCATTTGTTGTTTCTGAGTCTTCCCTCCTTTACCTGCAGGAATATTAGGTTGTGAGCCTAGAGTGAGTCATGCAATCTTGTTACCTGCCTAATTCCCCCTTCAACATGTTGCCATGGCGCCCCCTATCATATGTTTCCATGGTCCAGCTGTCCAATTCTAGACAGCTTCTGTATTTCAGTTCAGAACTGGCTGCAGATCTTTCACAAAGCGCTTTACACCCAATTTTACTGGGAAAAAAAAATTGAGCCGTGTCTCACCAGAGATTTAAACCTAGAACATTTCAGTTGTGATTCAAGAACCCCAACCACTGTTTCACATTGCTGTCCCAAATGACTGCTTTATTGAGGCTTTATTATGAACAGCTTTGAGCTCCTTGGCTGCTGTGAAAGACTCAAACCTCATAGTTCTTGAGATTCAGAAGGTGAGTGTGTGCATTCCATTTATACTACTCCTAAGGATATTTGCCAGACAAAGCACATCAGAGACATCTCTACATCTGTTCATATTTCCCAAATCTGAACAGTGGACACATTTGGCACATATGCCAAACTCATAGACCTGACATTATCCTCAAATTCATTAAACTCAAATTCAATAATGTGCTTTTTTCTTCATCCAGCATCGGTAATTTGTCACGATCGCTACTCCTCCTCTTAAGGGCGCTCCAGCCCTTCCCTGTTTAGCCCCATTACCTGCACCTGCTTCTTATTGCTGTTCTCCCTTAAAAGCCAGACGCTGACATCATTCGGTGGATTGTTCGCCCCGGATTCACTCTCCCTGGACACCTGTACCCCTTGGACACAACCCCTGTCTCCATACCCTCTCCTGCATGACGTTTTCCTAGCGTTTCCTCACTCCCTTCCGGATCGTGTCGTCTGCATAGGGCCCGGAAAGAACTGTTCGTGACATAATTTAGCATAACAATTGAAAGTACAGAAATTAAAAACAGAATATTTTGTTTCTATTCATTCTTGTGCAGCAAAAATGAAATCTGATACATTCTTAATTTCTAAATCTCAAGCTGTCACAGAGCCCGTAAGGTGTGAGCTAGCTTTCACTGAATTGGTCACAGAATGTGTATGATGGTTGTTTGCTTCCATCAAGTTAAACTCTGTGTTATAGCCCTATCGATTAAAAAAATTACAAATATAATCTGCAGCTCAGTGAAATGGAGGCGGTCTGGAAAACGCTATGATTCATCTTAACAGATATTTAACCAAAGGCTTAGATGTGTGAGAGATTCTTTAACTAGGTATTGCCATTCAGACAGATATTAGCACACTACAGAGAGTATAAGTGAGTATAGAAGCCAACATGAATCTTAAACATTTTTAAAGATAACTGCCATACACTAAGCATTTTAAGAACTGCTTAGTCCTTGATACAGAGTTCATATTTTTCAGAAAAGATTTCAAATAATTCTATGATACTTGTAAATGCTTATGAATGATATTTCTGACATTAATATTTGCAATATGGTTTAGTGAATTGGATGTTTAGAAATCGGGTCTGTTTTAAGTATAATTACTGTTTTGGCAAACTTCAAACTTTGGTCAGATTTTGAATTCCATGAAGTAGACAATTCTAATAATCCACATTAACACAGTAATAACCAACTGAGTATGTCTTTGTGTGTAAAACACAAATGTAAGTAAACAAATAGAAGCCAAAACCAGACAGAGAAGAAAAAAATAAGAAATAACACAGCATTTTAACTCCACAGCATAACTTTGTGGCTTACTGTATGTACTGTAACCTCTAATTTTAACATTCACAGCTCAGATGCTGACACTGTTTTCCATTTGATATTTTTATGAATATCACATGATTAATGGGACAACAGAGTCATTATATGGGGTTCCTGGATGTTTTTGAAAGCAGATGACAAATAAGAAAAGAAACAGTCACTTGTACTGTATGTCTGTAAGGTCTTTCAATTAAAGGAAAAGACATTTGCCAGCAGAGAGGACAGGACATCAACAGGGCAAACTCATCAACATAGATGTTACAGATTGTTTACTGATGATATATATATATACAGATGGAAAAAAGAAACGCATTTTCTGGAATGAGAATACTATAGTTATAGCTTATGTATTTTCACAAAAAGTTGTCAAGTTGTTTTAAGCCCTCTGACCAGCAATACAGCTTGTGCAGTGAGTCATTGCAACTTTACAATCACACAAAAATTCCTTAGGTGCACTTTTACCCAACAAGGCCCAGGTGGAACAATGCCTGATCAGGTCACCTTTAAAAAGTCTTTAATTCAAAGCTTAGGTCACTGCAAGAAAAAGGCCACACTTAGTCAGTTTTCTGTTCATTCCATAATGCTTCGAATGTCACCAGAAGCAAGGGAGAGGGCCATTGGCATACTGCAGGCTGGTATGTAATGTGCCAGCATTGCCAGACACTATGGAGTAAGCTGCTTCACTGTGTCCCGAATGCAGAGAAGGTTTCAGCAGATTGGCAGGACAGATGACCGTCCAAGTTCCGGCTTCGAGGGACCACACTAGAGCAGGACCGACTGGTTCATCTGAGAGATCGTTTCAGATCTGCCACCCGTACTGCTGCTGAAACTGCCACAATGCAGACACAATGCCTGCATCAGTGATAGGACAGTGAGGCTCCATGCTGCTGGCCTTAGAGTAAGGCGACCTGTCAGAGGTGCTCTGCTCACACTTCCTAGACGTCACACCCGACTAGCTTGGGCCAGACAGAGGCTGCGATAGACTCGTCAGCAGTGCCATCAGGTTCTCTTCACAGATGAGCCACTCTTCTGCCTGTTCCACACAGACGGGAGGGCCAGACTGTGGAGGAGGAGGTGTTGCGTTTATTTTTGCCATCAGTATATATATATATTCAAACAGTTTGTTTTACAAATACCTAACAATACATTAGTCAAAATTAAAAAATGAGCTAGAAAGTAATCTCTAAAATTACATACTCCTCCTATCTTTTAGATTTTTGATGGGTGTCACAAAGTGGTATTTTAGGATCAAATCCTCATGGATTACTTTTCATTTATAGCAGGGGAAAGCTTTTCAAATCACCTTTTCACTCAGTTACAAATAATAAACATAATGACCAGTATATCACAGAACTATATAAGAATAACAGGGCTCTTATCAAAGCTTTCAGATGACATAGTATTTATAACATTGCCTGCAGATCTGTGAGGAGCATCATTCCATCTGAGAGATGTGTGATTGTCAGTTCATCTTTGAGATATATATCATACAGTAAATTTCTATATATCTCAACATATTTGCAGTTTACCATAAGAATTAATGTAAATATTGAAACTGATTTATTATTAAATTAGCAAACGAGTACAAATGGAAAACACATGAACATAGAAATGTACAAGACTTTGATCCAAAGATAAATTTATTTTCTATGTTTGTCAAGTAATTATAAAAGTTTCAAGAATTACAAAAGCATTACAAAGGGTTAGTTGGGTTAGCTTTTTTCGCATTTTATAAACTAGTTTTTATAATTAATTTAAGGTCATAGGAAGTCAGAAATAAAAGTAAACTTCCACATAGCTAATTCCATCGCTCGTCTGTAAAGCAGAGAGATAAAGCTCTGTTCTATCTTCAGGACAAGTACAGTGTTGTCTTATTTCCGATTAGATGCATAGTTTGGGTAGTGCAGTTCACAAAACTAACCAGCAGGTGGCATGGATACACTAGCTGTTAATGCTGTGAGGCCGTAGAACACACTGTATGTCATTCTAGTAAATATATAAATTTAGATTTATTTAACCCGTGCTTATCTGATTTCTGAGATCTGCTTCTTTTCTGAAAAGGTCCCTTGGGTCTTGTGTGTTGCTATTATATATTTATTAGACAGATGGAAACCAACTATATGAGCATTTTAATTTCCATCCACTTGGAGAAGAAAGCTGAAATGACATCAATTGCCTTGGAGCAAAACCTCCTACACATGCCATTTTAGCTCTTATATACAGTACCAACTGGCAGGGGCCCCGTGGTAGTAGTTTAAAGTACATGTGTGGTTTTCGATGGTATGGCCTTACTGTCTGTGCTGCAAACAGCAAGTCAAAGACACTGGTGTGGAGGCGTGGATTAGCCTTCAACCTGATTGGACTGAGTTATGTCGTTAATGGTACGACACTGGGATTTTAAAATAAACAAAACCAGGAACCAGAAAAACTAGATTCCCTGTCTCTCAAGTAAGGTTTCTGTATAACCGCCTTTCTTCAACATTCCAATTTGCTTCCTTTCAGCTGGACTGAGAATCCAGTATCGCTATTTGTTTCTGACTGGTAGCAAATGCTTTGTTTTCCCTTCGACTGGACAGACAGACAGATCTAGTGTTATTTCATCTTTATTTTATCTCATTCCATTTTGTTTCACTGCAGCAAGAATGAATTTGCACTTTATATAGTCAGAGGTACCCAAATTAATTTCATGAGTACAACACTGTGTATTGCAAACTCTGAGTATACTGTAACTCTAGCTTTACCCATCTTAGAGAATGTTATCACACATGTACAGTATATACAGTACAGAGAGAGAGAGCAGCATGTTGGCGCAGTGGTTAGCATTGCTGCCTTGCAGCCCTGAGGCTCTAGTTTCTATTAACCACATTTCTATCTGCGTGTATGTTCTCCCTGCTTTCACATGGGCTTCCTCCCACAGTCCAAAGATATACTGGTAGGTAAATTGGCTTCTGGGGAAATTGGCCTTGGCATGAGTGTGTGTGTCTGTGATTGTCCTGCGATGGACCGGTGTCCCGTCCAGGGTGTACCCTGCCTTTGCCTGTCCCTGACTGGGATAGGCTCCAGCTCCCCCACAACCCTGAATTGGATGAAGTGGTTAGAAAATGGATGGATATCTCTAATATATTTGTTAAATAATATGCAAAGAGCTAACAGCATCCTCAGCATACTTGAGGAGGAGGCAGGTAGTTACAACACGATTTAAGACACTTGAGTAAGAACTGTGTCTTAAATTTGTCTTCCATGGAAAACAGTTATACATTAGTCTACCCATAATTCTAGCATCTCTAAGAATGTCTTCTAAACATGTTCAAGTGGGTAGCTGTGTCAGCGTGTGTAGGCTGCAAAGGAACAAGTAAAGGTTTATTCCATTTCCAAAAGAAAATAAACACAACGTGTCACACACCTGAAGAAGGCTCCACAGCTGAAATGTTGTGTTTCTTTTCTTCTCTTTTCAGCATGGAAGAAACCTTTACTTGTCTTTTAAACATGTTGAGAAAGATAAAAAATGTATAGATATAGGTTGAAATAAACTAGGGTCAATATTGTGAATTGAAAAAGGTTTAATAATGCCATTTTTTTAAGATGTAAGACTCTCCTCAAATTTCAGGGTGAAGGAGCTAGGTCACTGTTCACATCTAGTCACATACTGTACTGACAGTGGAGGCACCTTCTCAGCTTGGGTCCTGTAAGAGTTGTCAAGACATGTGTAAGTGAAGATCCTCAACTTGCTGTTCATCGGTTACCCTTCTTGTTACTCTAATGCCTGGCCAACTAAGAGTTATCGTTAAGGGCTGTGCCTACCCTCTTGCTGGTAATAAAACGCTGCTGTTTTCATTAAAAATACATGATGTGAATATTTGAGCAGGTGGCGTTTTGATACACATCTCATTAGACACAGATGGCTTGTATTCATTGCTCCAAGAAGGTACAAGGAGCAGGTGGTAAAATAAGTGGGTTTATCCCCATTAAGAAAGTATAGAAAAGGGGGAAAGCAATTCATGACTGTGACATTAATTTATGATGGTGTCTTTCAACATTTTCAAAGTATTTTGGATAAAAATAATACTACTGCTGTAAATATTTTCTTGGTAGTGTAGGTAAAAAGGGAGGAGCCTTGTTCATTTAAACAGGTCTTGTCTGAGATATCACATGGAAAACTTGCAAAACAGCTCGAACTGCAAGATAACAATATCTTGAATTGTTTCTGAATGAGGTTTTTGGGCAGCTATTAACTGGAAATGAAAAGCATCTTGACTCCTTTCCAGTTAATGCTAAGGGTATCTGACAGAAATTCTCAGTAGTGTTATGAATTGTTCTCTTCAGAAAGCAGGAAAAACAAATGAAAGTTAATATTGATTTTTCAAAATAATCCCTTCTTATCTACAGAAAGATAAATTTTATTTTTTGTTTATATATACAGTAACTGATTTTTTAACGTAGCTTGATTTTAACATTGTTAAAATTTACAACTAAAACTGAATTCTAAAATATTACATAAACACAGAAAAATACTGCAGTTGATGGTGTTTACTTTCCTGTCTTAAAGGAATTACATATGTTATCTGTGTAAACCTTAATGACCACTTGTTATTCATCAACTATCCCAATATGTGCTTTGCAGTCTATACTATTTCTCTATGAGGGATTTTCCATGCTAAATACCTACTAAAATGATTCAACAAAGCTGATGAATAGGAATTGTGTGAAAGAAGCCAAAATTATAAAACATGATTTAAAACATACTAGGATGATCCAGTATGTTTCAATCAAAAAGAGGCTTCAATATCTACTTCCAAATGATTAAATAAGAATATAATCAAGGTTCATAGCTTAAAGTCTGGGGATAAATGTATTATATGAGTTAAAGAATACCACAAACAACATACAGTATGTTCTTGAAAATTGAATGAACTAGAAAAATGGTCTAATATCACAAAAGACTAATCACATATCATTGAGAAATATGTATTCATATAATATCAATATCAATTAATATGATTAATTAGTATGTATATCATTGAGAATAATTTATTATTGCTGAAGATGCCTCAACTGATTATTAATTTCCCGTTTCCTTGTTGTTTAATGTGGTATATTTATCATTTTTGGAATTATGAAAAACTTGTTGAGATAAATCCAGATATCTCTCATTTTCCCCCTCATACACAAAGATCAAGTTCTTGTTAAAATATTTGTGATGATTTGTTTTGTTTGATTTGTTTTTGTGATGTTTCTAAAAATTCTAAATATCCTTTAAAAACCTTTAACTACTTCTGCACATTGCTCTTTTAATATTGAGTATACTCCACACTAATGGGCAAAATGACAGTTTTTCACACAGTATATGAACTTTTACTTCTGGGTTTTAGCTCTATGATACTATCATATTTATAGTAGAGAGGTAATAACATCAGGTTCATCTTACCAATCTTAAGTATTTTAATTCCCATAAAAGATAAAGGCCATGTGCAGGTTCGAATGAAACGGAAATAAAATCAGGCAGTCTATGAATAAATGTAAAATTACTGAACAACTGTTTAAAAGTACTGTTTTAAAAGTTGATTTCTGGTTGAAAAATGGTTAAAGAAGTAGAACATACATGAAGGATAAATAACCAAAAGCATAAAATAGAGAATGCCTTCTCTGGGTTTGTAGTCATTCCAGTCTGCTCTTGGTGGTGCCTTAAAGGCAGACAGGCCTTTCATTTGGCACCACTCCACTCAGAACAGCCTCCTCCATACATTGCTAATGATTCCAAACTGCCTTCTCTCACTGTGAGTCGTGACAAACCAGCAACAGGCTGGATCACACTCCACCTTAAATCATGACAGAAAATTACAAGGATGCCCACTGTGCCTAGCAACTTCAATTACACGCTGGAGTCGGGAACAACATTTTAGTTATTGGGTTGTTCTTGTGACCCTAAATTGTCAAAATTGGAATCACAACTTGCAAATACAGGAATCAGGGCATTTCTGCTTACCATGTGACAAAGTACGGCGAAAGCACAGCTTCTCAGAATTTTCTTAGTTCTAGTAATTTTTCTCAGAGATAAATACAGTATTTATTTAGGCTGATGGGTGTTTTAAAAATAAATTTAAAAACACAGTAGAAATATACTCATGAAATAAAATGAATTGATTTCTTAACATAAGGAAAAAAATCATTAATAAATAGTTCATTTACTTCACGATTCAAGGTTCAGATCAGACATTTTTCCTACGCTATACAATAGATCATTGAAACATTCTCCATAAAACAAATGTTAAATGACCCTCAATGTCATTTAACAATGTCATTTGTATTAGACCTACTGCATATTTACCCTTTTTTACTGAAAGCTTGGTTGTTGTATTCTTTTAAAGACCTTTAATTTCTGTTATAAATAAATTACTCCATATTGGTTAGATATACATTTCCAGAATAGCAATTTATTTGCATACACTCCCATATTTACATTGTAAGCACTTGGGTGGATATATATACTGTAATACAGTTGTGTGTGATATTTACAACTACCATTGATAACGTTCTAAATAAGGAGTGATTGTAGACTTAACCTTTGCCTGGTCTTATGTTTTAAGGAAGAACCTAAAGATTTGTAACTTTGCCTTAGAAATCTTCTGCTTCTTCTTATTTAAGATTAAGTTTGCATGTCTGATTACTGTATATATAATCGTCTAATTATGTGCTTATTTCAGTTTCAGCTTTATTAGTCCACAAGTGAAGGTTTCCAGCATAAAGAGAAATTAATATTTATTCCAAGGCTGAAATCAACCCACACTGCAAATATTCTTTCTGCTTTGTCTTTTTTTTACTGGCTATTAATTTCTACATGGAAACCTTTGGCTGATTTAGTTGTGGGTCTGGAATAGGGGCGTATTTCACTTATCAGTCATTCCACTACAATTGACAGGAAGGGATATAGAATAGTTCTGTTCCACCAGAAGAACTAGAGAGCACCCCTCCACTCCCCCTTGCCTTGGCAGGATCAATATCTGGAACCTCAGTGCTTCCCTGTTTGGAATGGAGCCTAGTCATCAGAGCCGGGATTCATTTTCCAGACCTTTTAGTTGCAGAGGGTCAACACACGAGCACACTGGTGTGCTGTTGTGTGGAAACACTGCTTCATCTACTTCCCATTCATTTTGAACAGGAAACCATTGTGCCTGCTGTTAGCAACAATGGCTAAGTCAATAAGAGCCAAGTCAAACTGAGAGGGGGATATGGAAGGCACAGATTTATCTGATGGAAAAGGAGAAACATGCTTTGCTTACCACACATCCTTAAAAGTACAAATTTAGACGTGACACAGCAACATCTTATTTTTGCTTCACATTGACTATGCAGTCGTGGTTCAATTCTTCTCACATACCCCATACCTAGGAGCTGCACATTCCTAAATCTTGCACACAATATCATATGGAATTAAGTTTTCTTTACATCACAATAAATAGTTTCTACAAACGTCTGTCCACATACAGTATGTATTGGATAAAATTATGACAATCATAATGAAATTACAATATTTTCAGTATAGCATTTTATTTTATCCTTGTGGTCTCATTAGAAAGATTCCAGCTTGAGCTCAACCCTGTCTTTTTCCTTTTAGAACTTCATAGGTGTTTTAGATTATTTCTCTGTATAGCTGGCAGTATTTTTTATGTACGTGTATAGATTAGGAATACAGACAATCGTCACTGTAGCCACTACCTTTATTTTTTCATTTCCTGAGTCTTACAGAAGTAGTTCTGGATCTATTCACCAAAAGGCATTAATTTTAAGGATGAAAATGAAATGCACATCATATTGGTATTATTTTAATATTAAAAATAAAGAAACGTTTATTGATGGTTGATTAAAAAAATTGTAAAAGAACATAGAATTTCATCATATCATCACAGTTTATTTTGATTACATCAATTGCTTTGAAAATGCATTATTTATGTTAGACTTTGACAAACTCTGGAATTCAGAACTTGTGTTCTGTTTATTTATTAAGATTTATCTTAATAACTTTAAGTATGTGAGGTGAGTCCTTCTTTTCACTGCATGGAGTTTGTGTACATACTTTTGTTTCTTTGTCTATATTTTGTTTAATTAAACCTCTGTTACATAAACATGTTTTTAATAAGGTACAGCTTTGGTTGTATTATTGTTCACACTGTTCTCCAAACAGATGCATGTGGAGTGTAATGTAATTTGCAGAATACCATGAACACCATCTAGAACAGATTAAACCCTTATCAATAGCTTCTGCTCCAGTAGACTTCTGCTGTTGAAACTAAAGGCTGGTCAATTACCCCAAACATAATTAGCAGAGTTTGGCATGTGTTCAAGTTGAATTAGACAGGGTGAATGAGAACACAGTGCCTGTATTCAGCGGGATATATGTAGGACAGCCTAAGTCATTTCAGTACAGAACTAATGCACCACATTTGAGAAGGAAAACAGGTCATTTTTTCACTTTTTTAACCTTTCCATCAGAATCAGTATTAAAAGGACAAAAAGAGCACTGGCACTGACATTACAGAGGTAGTACTGTCTATTGAAGACTAAATCTTGATGCCAGTTTTAAGGAGCAATATTTCTCCTTAAAAATTATTTTTTTTCAGTCTTGAGCATGAACTGTGCAGCAAGGTGATGTGGTGATTAGCATTGCTGGCTCTCAGTGCTGAGACCATGGGTTTAATTCTGGACCTGGGGTGCTATCTGCATGGAGTTTGTATGTTCTGCCCTTGTTTGTGTGGGCTTCCTCCCACAGTCCAAAAACCTACTGGTACTGTAGGTTAGAAAATGGAAATGAACTGAGACACAACATGAAAGTTGTGTTTCCTCTGCTGAAACACAACAAAAACAACCAGGTCTCTTAGGTTTATAATCAGCACCTCTATGCCAATATACTCCCCTGTGCTGATAAAGGTTATGAGTAGTTGACTCAGATTAGTCATGATTTATAATATTATATTAATGCCAATAACCACTATTAAAACTGTGAAAAGTTGTGTTTGCAAAAAATGTGACTGATTGACTGAATAAAACTCTTCCCCAAGAGTGTGATGTCATTGTTGCATTTCGTTAACATGTCATTGTGTAGTAAATGGCTAAGAAACTTCAGACAATCCATGCACAGATCATACAGTATATCATATTCCACTGAAACCTATGCCAGGCACCCATATGGGTCCCAGTGTGCATCACTCCTAGTATTAATTAGTATAACCTGGTCTTGTTTTATGTTAAAACTGGGCCCCGTGGCAATGTGGCTATCTGCTCTGAGTAACAGATGGAAAAAATGATGTTATTTTAGAGAGCTCCAAGTCATGTTATGTAAAACAGCACATCTGGAACCCTAGGAAATGTAACTTTGTTATATTTTAATCCCCATGATTATCTCAGTACTTGTACAGATAACCTCTTGGCCGATAAGCAGGATGCAGAAGGCAAAATATTTACTCCTAAGACTAAAGGGGTTACTCTTTTATATCCAGAATCTAAGGGAATAAATTAAGTATTCAAAGTAGAACAACTAGACATCCTTATTTTGCAATGGAAGAACAGAGATATCAGTGTAATGCCATACACACAGAAGATGAAGACATTTCTTCCTCTGCCACTGAAGCTGGATGTGACCTGCAGCAAGTCAGCTGACACCCTCGTGCCTCAGCTTTGAAGCTACAGTATGTAATTTTATGTAAGGACTTACTGGTCAGAAAAATAACAAACAGAAATATTCACTAAGGAAACAAATACCCATGGATTTTCTTATTAAGACTGGAAAGGGGCAGTCTGTTCTTGAACGATTTTAAGGATGCCCCTGGGAAACTTCCCAATTTCCCATTTTTGATCTAACCACTCGTTCTATATTCCAGCACATTACACATCTCCCACCTAACTTTTCAGTGCTCTAATTTGTTATTTTTAATGAGTTTCTATTCACGGTAACTACTAGCAGGCAGGCCCATTTCATTGCTCTTATTTTCGTGCACTTAAAACACTATTACTCAATAAATATAATAGATTTCACTCCTGTAAAGCTAAACAATCAAATCTACCAATCTAGCGAGTTTTTAATCGTTTTGATGAACAGGAATGAATATTCATTATTGTAAACAGTCTACTTTATTTCTAGGAACTACTCAAACCCTCCAATTCCAGTTTATAATTCTACAGTCATTTCTTATTCTAAATTGTTTAGTATGCATATTGGTCTGTTTGATAAATGCTTTTCTCATTAAAATAACACTGTCGGCTTTTCAGACTGTACGAATCTTCAATTTCCTCCTTTTGGGTGCCATCGAACAGCAACATTTCTGAATGTTAATAAAAAGTCAGAATAGGTATGCATTCCTCGGATTGAAACCATTATACGTATGTGTGTGTTTCAGGCACCCCACACTGGATAGATTTTCATCCTTCTATCATTTACAACTCAGGAGAAGAGCGATTGCACATCTGGGGGGACGTACTAGAATTGCTTTCTAATTTTCTTTTCAGAAAAGCACGTATCAATAAAAAAGGTGATCATGTCGCGCCTCAAGTACGGCGACAACAGCATCGTCTTATTAAAGCCGTTTTATTGTGAGGCTGAATTGACATGTTCTAGCTCACCGGCAGCACCTCAATAGTTAAAGCGGCACACCAAATACGTTGTTTTCTCATCTGTGGTGCTCCCACTTCACAGACCGCTACAGTAGGAAGATGGCGACTGAGGGAGCAAGCGGCGAGCAGCCTCCTCCGATTCAAACATTAGCAACTGCACTGCAAGGAAGCGTCGAAGCGGTAAGACTTTCCATGAAACGCCAGGACAATAATACAAATCTAAATACCTATAATCTTTAGTTCCCAAGACATTCCAGCCCTCGAGATCCCTTTCGTATGATACGCAGTGGGTCTACAGTGACTATGGATGTTATTTTTTGGACAATGTAGCAGTGCTAAGCAAGCGCTCCAGCTAGCCTAATAGAGTAATTGTGTTGAGGAGTTGTTCATGGGAATATTTTGTATGAATAAAAAAATAGCACTCCAGTATGACTGGGGAGAATATTCACACCAAAACAGGTTGCTGTATTTTTTTTACCGTCCTTTTCATTTTTTTTAACACACGAGAGGTGTGAGTGGGGCTTTGTAAGCAAAGCGAAATCAGTTGAGCTGGTGTCGATAAGAAAAAGTGCAGATGTGCACTGTGATTTGCGGATATTACTGTGGTGGACTGGATGAGGTGGTTTTCCATTATTTTGTTCAGATTTCTAAGAACATTTCATTTTCACGAGTTTGTGGAGGGTTAAACAAATATTTAAGCCGAGCTTTAATCGTTTTTCGCGTCATGGCAATGTATATGAACGTGACGCAGATTCTGTATTTGTAGACACGATGTTAAGATCTGTGAAAACCGATACATATGGATACATTGTTTTGGGTTTTCACCAACGGAAGGAGAGCGAGGTATTTAGACCGAAGAATATAAATGGTTAACAAAGCTGGCTTAAAGCTTGACATAGGTTTCTCATTTCTCATTTTATCGCAAATAGTACAGTGCGTTTAATAAGGCTGCGGACACAAGTTACTTTCTCCGTTTTGTAATGTTCAGTTACAAGATTTAGACTATGTCCCGTTATTAAAACCCATATTCTTAAAATCAGTGTTAATCATGACTATTTAACGAAATTCTTGGTTATTGATATTGGTTATTAAAAAAATCCATAATACTTCACGATAGACCGTAAGTAGTAAATTGATTACTTTTGGTGATAAAGCGTATTGTACTCTAGCCTTACGTGCTGGTTGACATAAAGTATCTTGTATTTTCTCTGCATTTTGTAAATTGTGTAGGTTAATGCAGTATCCTGCACTTTCTTGCTCTATTACAACGTGTAACTAGAACACTGTACCTGTGTGTAGTGTTTCACTATAGAAAAACACAATTGCTAAATGTTAAGGCCGTGGATAAAGGCATCCATCAATCGTTTTTCTGAACATTTTTTAACAATTTTAGGAAAATGCAAAAAGCAAACCATTCGGAAGCACTAGTTTCAATAATGCTCAGTAATGAAGCATAAGTAACATTAGGGTCTGTAAGGCTATCTTGGTGTTTTCAACCTTGTCTGACTAAAAAGTGTAACATTACCTAGGCCCCCTGAAAACGGCTTTATTTAGCTATTGGACAGCCGGGTTTTAAATAAGACTTATTTTCTCCCTAAAACCTCAGCGACCCCACTCCTGCACCCCACTCTTTGTTACGCAGTTGCCATATTCTGTGGTGCTCTTTAAAAAAATCGAACCATTGACTGACTTGGGTGAAAGGAGACGGTTAAATTATGTAAAATAGTTTCTTCCCAGAAATGAACGAAGGCTTCTCTTCTCCAGGGAGTCTACGAACCGGGCCGTGCAAAACTAGCGCAGGGTATGTGCGGCCGTAATATGTATCTCGAATGTGCCAGGACCTGGCTGCCCCCCTCTCTTTGTGATGATAAATTAATCAGTTATCCCCGGGGAGGGAGCCGCGGAACCTTGCGTCTTTGCTGTCGTATGCTTGGCTTAATTTCTGGATCCCAATATACTGCCTCTGTTGACGGATCAGTTGACGGTTGGTGGGCAGGTTTTCTGCTCCGGCAGTAAATGCAAGTAAACATTTCTTTAAACAAACCAAAAGAATAATTAGATTAATTGTAGCAGGTTAAAATAAAAGTGAAACAAGTCAGGTTCCTGCGAAAAAAACACAGTGCGTTTGACAGTGGACAGTGTGGGAACTGAATATGGTTGTTAGACATGTTACTAATTTTATCTTAATTTCAGTGACTCAGCAGTAGAGCCGAAAGCACTGTATTATCTAACCTAACTTTAAGAGCAGTGTGTGACGAGGATTACAGAAGATATTTACAGTTTACTGTATTATTGTAATATTTACATTTTAACCCAGTTTGAATTCCTAGCTGTGCTGAAATTCCATATGGTGTTTGTACTTTTTAATTGGCTTTAGAGGCAAAATTCTTCCTTTTGTGAATAAAAATTGCAAGGACTTGCCTAATGTACAGATGGTAGAATTTAAATATATATATTCTTACTTATATTATTGGGTGATTCTACATTCTGCTGTCATTAGGAATCCCTTGTTTCAGAATCTGACTTTTTGATTATGAACTAGTTCAGAATAGTTTAGGGCCTCATCAACTTCACTCTTGTCCAAACCTTACCCAGTATGTTCTCTTATATACAGTACATATATGCAAAGTTGGCTTTTTAATGCTTTTGGACCACTTATTTGACTTTATGGAAGATCCAAAAATATTTATGGTGCATACATTTACCAATGTTATAATAGCTTCTGAGTTCTTGTTATACCTTATTGAAAATATAGCTATCAATTTTATGTTTAGATAACATTTTCTCTGCATTACTTTAAAAGCTGATATGAATCCATGTAAAGAGTCCAATTTTAGGGACAGCTTCACAATTTATTTTTAGAAAAAAAAAGATCTTTGAATAAACTTTGCCATAACAGGAACTTTAATAATGAACTAGGTCACTTTTTCTTTTGTAGAATGGGTCCTTTAAGGTGAAGCAGAATTTTTCAAACTCAGAAAGACCTGGTTTACTAGAATAGAAACGTGAAAGTAACTGTTTTTGTACTTCACACAGCTCATGGGACAAATAAGTCATGTCGGTTGTTACAGACGTCCTTTGCTGTAATGCTGAAATGAAACGAATTCTGATCATGCTAATTAACACTCGGCCCACATCCTAAATTCCCTAGTTGTAACGGACACGGACTGGAATCCGTGTCAGATCTTGTAGAAGACCCTATACGATGCGGTAAGAGCTGGAGAAAACAGGAGGCGTGGTAAAAAGGAACACACAGGGGTTTAATAGTGCACAAAATAATAGTGACAGTCCGTGAGACAGTGTACGGGGAAGACAAAACGGCATCCAAATCCAAACAGGTCCAAGGGCAGGTCAAAGCACGGTCCGAAAGTCCAACTGGAAATCCATCCTGGGACGCGACAAAGTTAAAATCCCCGGGAGGGGGGAGCACACGGAAAAATGAAACATGGAGGTCCAAGGGTGACGGGGCGAGATCCTCCAGACCCCGGGCTCAGGAAACGGGAGGTGTCGGGGAT
The DNA here is from genome assembly GCF_040954835.1 of Lepisosteus oculatus. Classification (NCBI taxonomy): domain Eukaryota; kingdom Metazoa; phylum Chordata; class Actinopteri; order Semionotiformes; family Lepisosteidae; genus Lepisosteus; species Lepisosteus oculatus. The sequence goes on along the minus strand of NC_090702.1, from coordinate 45,566,286 downwards.
GAGGTCTGTGCCCTCAGGAGACGGACGTAGGGTTTCCTGGTGCTAGGCGAGCCTCGCGACATCTTACCCTACTGATGAGCCCCGAGGACTGGAGGAGCTGGTCTTTAAATAATAACACTAAAAGGGTACACCTGGAGAGCTAAATGACACGAACAATAATGAGAGCAGTGGAGCGCCCTCTAGGGAGGGATGTCGGGCGTGACACTAGTGTTAGGAAATCAGTCAAACTGAACTGTTTGCCTGTTATCACACCTTGATAGGAAAAGGAAATATAAATAATATGCATCCTCTTTGGAAAGTACAGTTGCAGTCAATGTATGAAGTTGCCTATCTGCCAGCCAGAAAGAGATTATCTTTGCTTTCAGATGGAAAAATACAAGCAAAACCTCAACTGTTCTGCTCAAAGGAAGGCAGCTTTGAAGTGAAAGTATATTTTGTAACTCTGAACATAAACGTTTGTCATTGAACTTGCCTTGTTTATAAAGTGTGTTCGGTTTAGGAAGGCTAACAGTGCCAGAATGACGCAACACGCTGTAGAATTTGTATTACTGTTGAGTCGGAGAAACCATGGCAGATAGTAATTATCTCAAAACATACCAACAAACCATTTTTAACCATGGTAACAACACAACCCCAGTTACATCAAAGAATAAGAAATAAAACAGTGAAAGCATGCATTTACTGTTGTTGTTTGGCTTTTTATTAAATCTTAAAACAGTTTGCAAATGTGAAGGCTTTTCATCCCACCTAGCTTATGTAGTTGCTAGTAGACACAGAAAGAGTCCAAGAGAACAAAAAAAGACTATAGACCTGGTGGGCAAACTTGGGTCAAAACACAGGAGTTCGCGTGAGTTTTAGTATGTGAACTGTTGTAATAAAGTCAGAAATGGCTGTCTGGGGATCCTGTGGGGGTAGTGGTCTTCTCATTTCAGATGGTCTCTAAACTGATTTAGTTGAACAAATCACCTGTTTAAGTGATCAAAGCAAATTTGTTCCAAGTGTTTAGAAACTGAGAAGCATGAGGGTGGCCTATAAAAGCTTCTACATTGTGGCTTTCCTGGATGACGATCGGCCACCTCTGCTGTAGATTCGCCAGGACTAATGCTACAAAGATTTTAAATCACAACCCTTTGTTTCTGGTTACTACAGTGGGGGGTTCTGGTTTGAGCAATAATGAAATATCTCGTGTCAATCTGTGTTGCAGAAATGTGAGTTTAACATGGATAATCTCAGCAAACCCGAGCTCCTGACGCTTCTGAGTATAATGGAGGGGGAGCTGGAAGCCAGGGACTTGGTGATCGAGGCCTTGCGGGTGAGTTCTGCTCTCGTCGTACAGTAATATCTGCCTGTTTTCTGCTACATTGAGTATACTTCAATGACAAGATGATGTCTTGCTAAAGATCCTCGCGCACAAATGTTGTCTAGAAAACAAGGCTGGGTTCAAAGGTTCACCATCTTAAAGATTTGCAGGCTAGAGAATTGCAGGAATATCAAAATGTTTGATGATTCATTAGGTATTCCTACAGTGGCGATCATAGCAGCAGGCATCCTCTAGTCAATTATTTTGCTTGCTTAACAACTTTGATGGGTGTTAAAAGTTATTTTAAATATAGTGCTTTAAGTACTTTATCTGTGTCTTTTGGCTACGCTTACTTATCTGTTTTAGAATTAACTCCACCCACTACACTCACATTCCTCTAACAACTGGTCATTATGTGACCAATCATTAGTGCAAGCCTTGTACACAGTGTACTACAAATGTCAGTTCTTTCTGTCTGAAATTATCTTGGTGATTTACTGCTGAGTGCCTTCTCCAGCAGTTTAAATACAGCTGCAAATCCAGTTAAAGTTAAGTTCCTTTGTAAAAATATAGAGTCGGAATGCTGTTCTATTGTGTTGGTTTTTGTTATAAACATAGTAATTTGTTAATATTAATTAATTAATAATGTAATTGTTTTCTAAAGAAATACATGTAATAATGTAATAAATGGAACATTTATGGTTGATATTGCTCTAACTAGTTCTATACAGTATATTCAATGAATTTGTGTTACATGCTGTTTATGGATTGAAACAAATATAAATTAACACTTTACATTTGGTGTTTTATTGTGCATCCATTAGCTGATTTGTTTTAACCTGGTCAAAAAACTGTTCACGGCCCTTACAAATTGTAGGTATGTAAACATTGTGTATTTTAAAGTCGATTTCAAATTTGAAAATATACCTAGTTTTACTTTTTTTTTATTTTGTTTGGAAATACTTATATGTATTATTCATTTTATATGGAGTGCTTGTAAGGTAACAAGCTTCAATTAAATATTAGTTATCTGAATCTGTACACTAGAAAAATATGCAAAAGGTTCAAGCATTTATGTATTTCAGACCTTTAAACTAAAGAATATGCTACTTTTAAGTGCAGCATAGTGCTGTGAAAAGCTTTTTTCTTTTAGCTAAGTGTGTCTACCAAGAAAAATATATACTGTATGCTGGTGATGGTTTTTGGTTGATCTAGTAGAATACTTGTTATTAACTAATTCACATTCATTTCACCTTTTAACTAAAAAGTCTCGAGCCCTATGTGGCTGGTTGGTCCTTTCAGTTCCTGTTTTTCAGTCTTTTATAGTACGTGACTAAAATTTAGTACTTTTATAAAAGTAAGGGAATATAGCAGAAATACTGAACTGTGAAACATTAGAAAATGAAAGGAAATACAGCAGCAATATTGAGCTGTGAAACTAAAAAGGTAAAAAGAGGGATGAATTGAAATCAACATCTGTTGAGTGTATTTAGGTACTATTGCCCATCTAAATCTTCATGCTTCACTCTTTCAGCAGTTACAATTTCTGTATGTAAAAAGTGAAAATAGTTTCATAGTTCAATAGTTCATCAGAAGCTTTTTGTTTTTGTAACAAGTAGTGTAGTACTGAAACAATATTTTTGCACAGACAACTATTCAATCATGTTATATATGAATGCAGATGCACCATCCCACTTAAGAAGATGGATTAGTGTAAGACTTTTCTTCCAGTCTTATTATATATCTGAAAATGAAATGTTCTTTAAACAAAATCTACCAAATCTAATCAGAGGTGCTCATATTTTAAAATTAATTTAGTTGTTTATATTAATAACATTGATAAAGCAGCTTTTACATGTAGCAGGCAGCATAATATTCATGGTTTATTCCATGCTGAAAAGAGAAGAAAGAAAACACAACGTTTCGGCCGTGAAGCCTTCTTCAGGTGTCACACCTGCAGACTATGTATGCTGACGCAGCTACCCACCTGAGCATAATATTGAGTTTTTTGTGTTCTTAAATAAACTCATGCCAAAGCAGACTGGAGGTATATGCTGTAGAAACCAAGGTAAATGTAAAACTTTATGGTTTTACTGTAACTTGGATGGAAATAAGACTCCTATAGTCAAACATATTTTCAAACTAACAGTTTTAATGAACTGTAGATTCTTCTATACAGCTTAAACCCACATACATGGGATGCTGATTATTTCATACAGTATGTAATATCAAAATCTCAAATTGATTTTCATAGATTTCATAGTACATCCACACACATATATTGGAACATTAAGCCAATCATTGAGATTGTCAGTACTTTTTTTTTCCTTTAGTGTTATTTAAAAAATAAGTAAGTTCGTGGATGCAGGGAACACGTACTGTCAAAAACTCACTCTAAAAATGCTATTTTTTACTGTTTTGAAAATGGTTCATTCAAACTTTATTCCAGCATAATACCTTATCACATACAGTCTTTGACCAGTTGTAAATCTTGTATTCACTTTGTTGTATTTAACATGTACTTTTAAAAAACAAAATATAATTTTGCATTATTCATGCACTAGAGAATATTCGGATTTCCTTCTGTTGCCGAATCACTTCAAGAATGAATTTTTTTTGGCGGTGGGATGAAACAATTTACTTTTGACTCAAATATCCATTTATAGAATGACATTTACAAAAATGACATCCGATAAGACACAGGGCTCATTTATTTTGCCTCATGAATTAGAATGAGTATAAGGCTGTGGATGTGCTTAAACACTTGAAGAATCAAGAACTCTTAGGAACACTGTCTGATCAGGAATTGAGGTTGATGTTTTTGTAATGATGTGCAGGTATAGCGACTCAAAATCAATACTAACCTAATGATGGAAAGTCTGTACAATACAGGTCATAATATCTCCTATAAGTTTTTTTCATACTCTGTTCTTTGTCACTTATTGCATGATGGATTTTAATTGGTCATTCTCCTCCATTCTATCTATATGAAACAGATTATGACATCTGGGCAGTTTCTTTGTTCAGCGCAGTGCCTTTATTCATCAGGGGCATGTTTTGCATTCTTCAGGGAGTGCACATTCCAATACTCAGTACGTCTTCTTTTCTCTGACGCGTTTGCAGCATGGCTCGTTTTTTCAGCTATGCGATTCTGCAGTACAACTCAGAAGCCACAGACACGCCTTTATATAGCAAATTGTGATTGAAAATGTAAATTTATTGATTTCTTGCTTGGTTTGAGGACAAGCACCATGGGGACAAGAGCCAGAACCCACACCTGCTGATGTGGTTGGTGAAGGGGTGATGTGCAATGAAAGCTGGGAAATAAGAGTTTTAATTTCTATACCCTACAAAGCAGGTGATTGTTGGAAACTGAGTTCTGTAATTCTCTCAGAATATCTTCTTTCTTTATGAATTACAATGATCACTTCATAGATACATGTGGGAGAATATTGGTTTATTTAATTTTTTTTAATCAAGCTAACCGTCTGAGCTGTAATGACATGAATTACAGGACACATATGTGAATGTTTATAGTTTGTTAAGTGATAATGCAAGAAAAAGCAAGAGGGACTGAAATTTTAGAGGCAGGTTTTGTATCCAGCTGTGGTAAATTGTCTTGGCTTATGCAAACAGTTGGCCCATTGTCTAGTGTAAATTCTTCAGAACTTGTTCCCAGAGCAATTAATGTGGTTCTAAAATATACTACTATGTTGCCTCTCTCAAGCCATTATTTATGTATATTGTATTCTGCAGATGTTTCCTCCTGGGGAGCTGATGGTTAGAACCTTTGGTCTCTCATCTTGACCACCCAAAAAACAATATAATGCACTTTTCTAAGTTAGGAAGGTATGTGCCTCAGTCTTCATGGATCCCAGCTCTCCAGAATATTTATTGATGAAGCAGAGAAGATTTTTCACTGTTCCCTCCGTATGTGATACAGCATTTCATGGCATAATCCAAATGACCTCTTTATTGCTATTTGTAACTTTATAATGACTCTTCTATATTGCAGTGGTGTTAATAAGCTTTGATGAAGGAGGCCCGTTTTATTGAAACTAGGGTTGTGCTCAATAGTCTGTTGGCCTGCATTCAATATAAGGTTAATGAAAAGAATGGTAGGACTGGAGAAAAAAAATCAACATCACGAGGATCCCAAGACAAAGGGAATTTCTAACTGTTTAGTGGAGTTTAATGCTGTGGATTATCAAACATTTTTGGATGTGGAAACCAATGAACTCCTGTCTTCTGAATGTCTGGAGCCTTGTTACTCTTTGCCCAGCAGGAGGTTAAAGTCTACAGTGCTGTTTTAAGATGCATGCAGATGCTGCTTAAGGATCAAGGTGTGCAGATGCTGCTTAGGATATCAGGACTAAGCTTTAAAACTCATATTTGGAGCTCTGATGTGTTGCTGGTGACAATGAGTTTAAATGCACAATGGACATGAATTACATCTTACTGAAGGCAGTGATAATAGAGAATGAGCACTCGTTATTTATTAATATTATATTAATATGAGAACTACACAATGCGCTGCAACAATTTCTGTACTTTCTTCTCTTGTGATCTGCATTGCTTGTGGAGTGCATTTTTGTTTTGTTTTGATGCTGAAAGCTACTTCAGTTAAGTTGAAGATTTGTTGGCTGAATCATGCAAAAGAAGTCAGGTCTTATGCTGTCTTTTTTTGTAGTTGATAATGTTTATTTATATACAGTTGCTATTATAAATTGGCAAATGTAGCAGTTAAAATTCAAAACTTTTCTATTTATAGAAGTATTCGAGCTTAGCAATTGTTTTAAATTTTTATGACATTATTTCATTTTGTGAAATGTGTATCCCGAAAAAAAGAAAACAGTTTTTAGAAATTGATAACAATTTTACCTTAAAGTACCATACCTGCATTATTTCTAAATATTGACGTCAGTATTGGCCGATATGGTTTGGGAATCATCCTCTATCAGTATCAATCTAAAAACTGTATTGTGGAGCCCGAATAGAAACTGTAGTAAGGCTTGGAGTTTTTTTTAAATTTAGAGTCACCAGTTATTTTTGTTATACTCACCCAACTTGGAATTGTCAATTGGGTGTTTTTCACATCTCGGTTCGTAGCTATGGATCCCCTGACAGCACACAGTGGAGAATGAAGAGCAGAAGTGTAGACAGACTCCTCCAACCCACCCACTTTGGAGCTATTCATTTTTTAACATGTCAGAGGTGAAGACAGCTGTGTCCCAGAGGTTCTGTTTGGTGTGTCCCTAACCAGCGTCACCCCACGGAGATCATTGTGTCTATAAGTGCTGACTAGGGCACAGGGATTACTGACAGCTGAAAGAGCCCTTCCAACTAATCCCACCCCACCTCATGTTTTGAGGTGTAATATGTTACTTACGTATGGCTGGTTTGTTAAGCTTTATGTACTATGCATACTGCTACAGAATCTATAATTTGCTTATTCAAAATGATTAATTGAAATGTTTTTCTATGTGTGCACCACTTGAGGGTTTTTTGGAAGCACTAACATTGGAATAGTATGGTAATCTATTATGATAAGGAAAAAGAATTACAATAATGAGAAATACCCAACTGTTTTATGAGGGTGACCCTTTAATGCGTTTTATTAATTTGCTCAAATCCTTATGTTTGACACAATAATTAAATAATTAAAATGATTTTTTTTTGCCATGCTACTGTTTTAAAGTCTATTTTTAAATGACTTGTAAATTTCATTTTTATTTTTATGCTTTCTCTTCTGTTTATAAATGTATAATCATGATCACGGGAATAACAAGTGATGACTAAGGCACAGTTTTCATAATTTGTTTTTATGTTTTCACTCTGAAAATGGGTGCAGGACAAGATGCATTCAATTATTATTGTAATATACAGATGATTTATTCTATACAGGATCACTGGATATTATTTTCAATTCAATTAACATTACCACAGTTTATTGGAATGCATTTTTGGACCTCTGCCTCATAAAGAAAATGGGCAATAGGATACAAGATCCAATACCATTATTCCGTGAAGCTGTGAATTATTAAGGGGATCTTATTACAATTAATTATCAAGCTTGATAACATTATTGAGATTAAGTACCTTTTTCACAAGACAGACAGTGCATGAATATCAGAAGATAAAAAATTACATCTCTTTACTAATATACTGTAGGATCAAACCTGCAAATATGCATGCAAGATTTTAATCCTGAGAAAACAGAACACAGTGTAAAAAGACATAGCGTTAGGATCTGTCTTGCAGGACTATTCTATAATGACTGATGTGGCAGGTACTATATTCCAGACATCATATTTTTGGCAGGAGTCGAATGTTGGAATAATACAACAAAATCCTGTCTATTGAGTGATCCACTTAAATTTCCTTAACGGACAGTATCTGACCCTTTCCAGACTGAATTTTATGAAGACTCTAGTTCCTTTTACACAGTCTGTTCAGGGGGGAAGGTGAGCACATTTTTACATGTTTTGGGTGTGTCCTGAGGTTACAGGTCCCTTCCGTGTTTTCCATTATTCTTAATACTGATATACCCTTTTCACATTTAGTACTTATGCTGGGCTCTGACACCGATCTGGGCACCTCATACAGTATCAAAATGGATGTGGCTGGCTGGTCTAAATTCAGCCAAAACATTTTTGGCACTGCCTTGAGAGTCTCTGTATTCCCTGTCCTGGCATCACTGGATATAAATTATTATCACAGTGCCAGGAAGCAGTAGGGGGAGCTTGGAATGATGGAGTCAATGCCTGGTTGCGTGTGGTCTCCACTGAAGCTCTTTGACCTTATTGTAGAGATTCTTAGGTAATTAATATGGGAGAAAAATACTACTGAGGTGAATGAGCGATGGGTGAGGGGCCTTTATGTGGAGTGGGGATTTTTGTTTTGTTTTGGTATTTTATAGTGTTTATGAACATAAAAATAAAATGTGTTCATATAACAGAATTACATTTTTGTACTTTCTGCTCCAGTCCTATTTTTTTTGTGGTATGCACATTTTATGCAGTTCAGAGCCCTAAAATTTACAATTATAAACAATTATAATGTCAGATATTGTTAATGGAGACTGATGTTACATGAAAGTGACTTGGGGAATGTTAATAATGCTTTTTTCAGATCAAGAATTAATAATTTTTAAAATGGCAGAACATACTCTGAAATTGTGCCTTTTAATTTGAGGACTATGGCAAAAATATCAGTAGATATAATTATATAATGATTTGCCAATGTGAGAGAATAGAATTCCTTCTTCCAAATTGTCTACATGAATCATTTAAATTAGGATCAGAATTTCACTGTTGCAACAAATGTACAGTACCATATTTACTGTATTCCACTCCAAAACAAAACTCACTTTTTGTAGGCATTAATTAGATTCTAAATACTATTTGCTTTGCATAAAAAGAACATTCAAAACAATTGCTCCTTGTATAAAGAATGATGGTATTTGTTTCTGTTGATTTACCTTTATATAGGATACTGTGTTAAGAATATCAGGTGCAAACATATGAGGTGCTAGTTTCATGTCATGTTTAAGATGTCCCTGTTGCTGTTTCCAGTTTTTCATTTGTATCCATTAAGGTTAAACTAAAATAATATTTCATGAAGCATGGGTTTTCTTACCTACTCCTACATTAACACTTTCTGATCTTCCATCATTGTAAACTCTTAATTCCATTAGCACAGCTTTAATTATTACCTAAGGTGAAATGTTTGTAATAAGTAACAAGTAGTGTCCTACATTTAGTGTGTTGATTTTTTGACATATGATTTGATGTTCCTTTAAACATGCCTTTGGCTAATTCTATTTCATAGTTAAAAGCACTAAAAACGTGCAGGTGACACTGATCACTGATCAGATTAAAAAGACTAGTGAAGCTTGTGATATCATTATTATAATTATTATTATTACTATTATTATTATTATTTTGCATAATTGTAGTGTGGAGAAGACTCAGTGGGGCAGCTGATCGCCTTTTAAAGTGAGTTTTGTTGTTAAAGAATACAGAGGACACTGAATAATGGACCGTGTTGGTATGAGGACCATGCTAGTTAAGTGTACTACTGTACAAGATGTTAATGACACTGGAAACCACTCTGCATACTCTCCCCATTACGGAGAAACAGTCTACGGGGTCTCAGGCTCATGTTCTTCTTGATAGGAAATCTTGGTCAGACGTTTTGGCACCTGTTTAATTCAGATGCAGTATGAATAATAGCGGTGTCTTGGACAGGCTTATGCAAAATTAATGCACTTTATGTCCTTATCATTCCCTTTTGCAAGCTGTTTTTGGATGTAAGAATAGCTAACACAAATACGGTTATTTGATTTATTTACACTGTATGAGGGTGCTATTAGAAACACCCTTGAAAATCTAACAGAGCATTCCTATTTTCTAGCAGTGGGGGTTCACAGATGCCGGGCATTTAGGAAGGTCTGAGATTTAAAAAATACAGGGATTTAGGACACTGCTTATGTAGGTCACAGTGACCTACTTTTTTCATCTTGTTGAATCCTGATTGGCTAGTTTGTTAAATTCTAGGCCTTGGTCTTCTGCTACTTCTTGATTTGATGACATGTTCCTTTGATGTTTATTAAATTAAGCTATTTATGATACTGTGAACATTTCATGCTGTTGATACATAATTGAAAGAGCTACTGAAGTTAGTATCGAATACATCTATAAACAGGAAGCTGGAATAGCTATGTTCCTATTGTTCAATGGCACATCCTTGCCTTGTGAGTTGAGAGGTTCAGTGTGACTGAAGTTCTGTGGTGCTCAGATTGAAATTCTAGATTAGAAAAAACACATTTTTCGCATTTTTTACCAATTTCTGTACAAAGGTTTTAAGGATTTGTATGAGAAATATTTAAAGGACTTGTACCAGAACACTTTCAATTTCTGAAACTGGCAAAATACCTAATCTGAGCTCTAGCTTGAGATTTAAAACTGTAAAAAAAACCTTCTGACTATGATGTGGGAGCTTGTTTCTAAGAAGATTTCTTTGACTGGTGATACAGGTTAAGAGCCAGAGGATTTAGCAGAGAATGTAACTATTGCCAAGGAGACAGGCTTATTGTGCTATTATTTTACTTATTATTTTTATGATTTAAATTGCTTTTCATAGACATTGTACCATTTTAATTCATTTCAAAATATAAATACATAAATCAAATTAATCTTTTCATTTTGCCATGACATTAAATACTCATGAATATTTGGTGTTGCAAAAGTACTAGATTTCAGGATTTTACTATGACTTTAGGACAAGGTTCTTGCTGGTTTTATGTTCTTGATTTTGTGTCCTATTCTACTATGCATAGTATCTAATTATGTACCATTTCAAATGGAAATGTTAAGGATAAAGTAGATATTCGTAATTTTCAAAAAACACGCAGATGTGTGATGTCTTTAGAGATTATATGACCTTTAAGTAAAAATTATTAAATTCTTTCAGATGATTATATGATTAAATTCATTATTACATTTCCATGTAGGCATGATGCTTCTTTTAAATAAATAATTAATACACTAACAATAAGAACTTTGGCATTAGACAGGCATTCTTCTGATATAATGTGCTTAAAATACTCTGAACAGCTAACTTAAAAATAAAATATACTAGCCCCTATATTACCTACATGACAAATTGCTCTGCTCGGCTTGCATTTGTTCTGATATTCTCCCCTATAGGCAATATAATTATAAAACCAATATTAAAGTTACAAAGAATAATATACACTAGAGATGGTAGGATTTTTTTCAATATAAATCTTTATTCAGTATTCAGTATAATCTCATTTTTGTTTTCTGGGGTATAAATTGAACATTTAGCTTGGAGATTTTTTTCAGTGTTAACAAATGTTATTATTTTTATTATAATAAACACTTTTATATAGTAGCTTTGAAAGAAGCATCTCAGAATGCTCTACACCAGGTGTGAAAAAGGATAGCAGAGGTTCAGCAGAAGATACATGGTCGTGAGAAAATGGAGAAGAAACAGACACAAATTAAATAAAAGCCTTTCTGAAAAGAGATATAAATACCATCAGGGGCGTAGCAAGAGAAGGCCCAATCACTCCGAGGGTGTTAATGAGATTGGAGGACATACAGAAGATCAGTGTCAGACGAACGAATGTTGTGAGGTGGGGAGTAGACAAATAGTAAGTTAGATAGGTACTGAGGTCCCAAGGCTTGTAGAGCCTTATAGGTGAGCCTGAGGATTTTGAAGTTGACTTGAAACCAGTGAAAGGAATCTAAGACGGGTGTAATGTGATCACTGGCACGCGACCCGGCATTTGTTCAGTGTGGATTTAGATACCTCAGTGAGTAGGGCATATATTAAGGTTTCAAAATACCACAGACAAAATACTGAAAAAAGATTAAAATTTTCCTCGGCACACAAAATACCTCCCTTCCCACTCCAATCAGTGGTAACCCCCTGTGAAATACACAGCACAGAATGCCAAGATCAAAGATCAAATTTATTTATCTGCTAAATTGGTAAAACCACATTGGAATGCTCTAGGTATAGGCTGATATCACTATTGAACTTGGATATAAAATTGTTTGTAAATGCGTTTTCTAAGTGGATGGAGATATGCATGAATCACCTAATACATCACGACCAGACAGGCTTCCTGAAGGGCTGACTGGTTGTGATAATATGTGGAGCCTGTATAGGTTGCCAGTGCTAGCATGATGGATAACATCTAAATGAGATGGACACTAATTTACTTGTTGCAAGAATCTACAGACTAAAGTGGGGATAGCAATGAAAATGGCAAACTGAATGTTATATGTAGAATGTAACTCAAAAGATACTTTATAATTCTGAGACCTCATTTAGAACAGATACAAATTTCCGCTCATGCTACGTTCCTTGGCTCAAAGTCAACCCCTTGGACTTCATCAGAATCAACAGTGAAACGAACCAGAGAAACTCAAATAGAAACTAAGGGGATGTGTACTTAAAACAAAGAACAGGAGAGATGTTTTGCAAAGGATTGTGTGAGTTCGGAGCAAATTACCCAGCCATATTGTCAAAGCGAGTACCCTGGCTTCTTTCAAGAAATAGTAGAATAAAATCATTAGATCAATTTTCTATTAAAAATCATTAGAGCTACAATAGATGCACTAAATGGCGTCCTTTCATGTAATTTGCAGATATTCTTATGGTCTTAAAAGTAGAATAATGCTAAATGAGGGACTGTAACGGAATGTCCTAGACTGGAAAGCTGAAGTATCTGAACCTTTTTAATCTTGAACCGAGAAGACTATGAGGGGAATTCACACATTTTTTCAAAAAAAGGAGTTGACAGAGTCAATCCACTGAACTTCTTCACCATAAACAGTGTAAAACGAACAAGAGGACACAAGTGGAAACTATGAGGAAGTGCTTTTAAAATCGAGAACAGATGGACTCCCACGCATGTGGTTGTTGGAGTATGAAACATGGATGAAGCTACCCAGCCATGTCGTTGAAGAAATCTCTGGATGAAATCGTTTGATGAAATGACTGCTAATTACCAAATGGTCTAGATGTGTCGAATGGCCTCCTCTCGTTAGTAACTCTTCTTATGTTCTTAAAAGAGTGCAACAGAGACCCTCCACTATCTGTCCTGTCACCCTCCCTCAACCAACCTATCACCATGAATCTGTGTAAACCAGGATCCACTAATGCCATGGAATACAATTTGGAGATATCTAATTAAGTGCCAACATTTTTTAGCCATGGTGAGTCCAGACAGCGAGATCCATTTCTGTTCTTGTGAAAGACCAAGATTGAAGGTATCCTTTAGCTAGATCATTGGAAGCAAAATCAGATTATTCTTGTCTAAAAAAATAAGCAAAGAAGAAGAAACCTGGACTCTGGACACTCCCAAAACCTCTGTAGAAGAGAAACATGGAGATTTCTTATTGTGCACAGCAACTGACTACTCTAGATATATTGTCTTGTTGTTCCAGTTAAAATGATAATGTTGCAAATCTGTCTGTAATATATGAATTCTGATTCTTTCATGAAGAATGATCTTTTTCATGGAAACCCAGGGTTTTAATGAAAAGCATTTTAAAATGGTTTCACTCTTGCTAACATGAGTTACTGTGTTGAATCTTTGCTTAAAAAAACTGTTTGTCCTCTTTAACTAAAGTGGATTCCTAGCCAATGATAATATCAAACCCTCATAATATCAAACTCTTAATTAGGATTATTATTTTTATAGTTTTCATTGAATAAGAAAATAGAACTGTTCCTTTATTGAATATTCTATGCTGTTGTAGCCTGTATTAAAAAGTTGCTGTCTTGAATGCAGAGATGAGCGTGGGATGTTTAATGCAATCTTATGAGTCATCTACCATCGTGGGAGAAAATTTGCATCAAGATTTCTAATAAAAATGTGTTGTTAAAATGGTATAATGTATGTTGATAAGTTGTAGTTATGACAAAAGGAACATTCTATCGTATAACCGTCTTTCTCTACAGTGCAAAAGAATGAAAAACTAGGAATCTGAAAGTTTGTCCTTACCAGCAAAGGTAAACAAAGGTCATGTTTAAGTGCTCCTAACCTATTGGCACATGTGCTTTTAGAATGTAGACTGTTACCCTAAGAGTTTCTTTGGGGTTATGTGATGCAGACATGAATAAAATGAAAAATATATTTCAGTTTTTTTTTTAAAATTGTTTTTCTTCTTGAGAACACTTTACTTTCACCCCTTTCATTCTACAGTTTACATTGTGGCTGAAGGACAGTGTTTCCCTTTAGACATGTGGTGCATTTTAACTGAACAGTTTTTTTTACCACACGTGAAGAGCTACAGTATATAGTCAATTACCAGAGCTATGTATTGAAACAACTTTGATTTTTTGAGTTCATAAAGCTGCAGCATACGTTACTTGTTTGGCCATTTATTGCACAGGGTAGTTTTCAGTTACACAGTACACTTGGTATTACTTGGCATATACAGTATATGAGAATGCATATAGAATATGCCCTATTGATTTGCATTTTATTATCCAAGATTACTTATGTGCTGCTGGGGTTTGTCTTGAGGAGTCCAAAAAACCCTAAGGCTGTCATTTACCTTCTGCAATATTAGTTCATTTGTACCTGAAAAAACAGAGATTGAATATTAATAATAAACTGTCTTTAAGTAGCACTGCATTTTCAACTTTTAGACAGACTTTCATTCTTTAGGCCATCTTGCCAGAGATCAGCTTTAGACTGTTAGTAAAATGTGTTATTTTTTGCTGTACATATAGGTAATAGGTCTTTCTTTCAGACCTCACATTAGTTTAATGTATACAGTGTTTTCGTTTTTGTCTTTCTCTGCTTGCCATACAGAATAAATGTATGGAAGCATCTTTGAGAACTGCCAAAGGCCTGGCACAGAGCAACAGGTGAATTGGGCAAATATTCTAACTTGAATAATATCTGTGTTGTTTCCATCAACACAATGACAACACACTAAACTTAACAACGTGGCATCTTGAGACTATGCTGCCCGAGGAACACAGAGATACTACATTAATGCTATTCTTACTTCACTTCATTAACTACAAATGCAACTGGAGCCCCTTGAACTTTGGACATCACAGACTTTCCTTGTGTTTCATTGTCAGCTGAAGTTAGCTGAACATGCAGTCTTTGAAGTTTCTGGCAGCAGGAATGAGGCTGGAATTGGAAAGATCAACATCTGCTTTCTCAAGAGTCAGAAAGCCACTTGTTACTGTAGTTCTTGAAATAAAATTGGCTTTGTTTCACCTTAATAAAATACACATTGTCATATGGGGGGATCAAATGAGATTGGTTGAAATTTTATAGTCCTCTAGGCTGCAGTGGTTTCATATTTGGGGATTTATTTTTTATGCTGTTTTTGTTGTTTGTGTGTGAAGTGGGCGTTCAAGTTTAGGTGGAAAGCGATAGGTCACTGCCGAACCCACCAGTATTGAAATGCGAATTATAATGTCGTTTTGAATGTTTCTAAAATGTTTTTTTTGTTTTATTTTCCAACTTCCTTGCAACACTTATGTAGT
The DNA here is from genome assembly GCF_040954835.1 of Lepisosteus oculatus. Classification (NCBI taxonomy): domain Eukaryota; kingdom Metazoa; phylum Chordata; class Actinopteri; order Semionotiformes; family Lepisosteidae; genus Lepisosteus; species Lepisosteus oculatus. The sequence goes on along the minus strand of NC_090702.1, from coordinate 45,550,934 downwards.
ACATTATCATTCAGAGCAACTTTAGACTGATAAATTAGCTTACGCAATTAAATACAGAATAATATTAGTCTGGAATTAAAGTGTTAAAGATTCATATATTTATATTAAGCTCCATTGTGCTAACATGTTGAAACTCTTTACATTGTTGCCATTAGCAACAACATCAACACAAAATAAAAGGAGTCAGAGCAAAATGTGCAGTAGAGCAAGTGTTTCCACTGACATGATATCATTAGATACTCCCCATAGAAATCAGCTACAAATTACTTCAGCTCTGCGGAAACAAAATCTATATTCTATAAATAACTTGAGTAAATTTCTGTAACATTGTCAGGTAATGGAAAACTATTGATCAAGACTCTTTAAAAAAATATGTCATATCCCCAAATTTGAAAATTGTTTCAACAGTCCCTGCTGTCCTCACCTTGAGAAACCTCTGCACACAGACCTTCATAGGTCCATTACTTCTTTAAAGCATAGACACCAGCAGACACTGGGCATCAGCTACAGGGCTGCCACTATTCCATCTGAAAACTGCACAGTTTTTTACGAATATGGCCGCAACAGGCTTAAAAAGCTTGCAAGCTTAAAAGAGTCTCTTTGCTGGATACAACTCTAAATGAGTCTTATGCTGCTAATAATCCACAGTGGCACTGTGAAGACTTTCAGTGGTTGGTGCCTTTAAAAACATAAATCTGGATTATAAATAATATTGGGAAAACACATAGTAATAAGTTAATATGCAATACATCAGCAGGGAATAGGTAGCTGTGGCATTTTCAATGACTTTTCATTTTATGTCAAGATACATTTGGAGAATTAAAAAAAATAGGGTTAAACATAGGGGTTAACCCATTTTTAACATAGGGTTAACAATGGTTCTTTACACTCGTATTCCTTTAGACATCTTGTACTAAATAGGAATGAAAATTGTTTGAAAAGCAGACCTGCTGTCTTGTGCTGGGTTGTGTATACATCAGCACTGTATATAATGTTATATGTCTTTGTGGGGAAAAAAGAAAATCTTTCTCTGTTTTTATTTGTTGCAAATTCAGTATTCTTAAAATGTGAGTTGTTATGTGCTGCAGTTTTGCTAGGAAGGTCCTGTTCAGTATAGCTATATTATCTTTTTTATGGGTATGGTGTGTGGAGCTCATTACAAATGGCTCTTGTAAGCGTTGAGAACAAATGTACCAAGTGAACGATATCTGAAATTGAGATAACAGGTTTCTGTAACTTTGCTCAAATTTACCAGTGCTACTTTCTAGTCAAACATTTATTAAACATGTCCTGATACGTAAGTATGTATGTTGTAACGTGCAAAAGCATACCATAAAAATTATGAATAAAAAATGGTCTTGTTGGTTTAAACATATTGTGTATTTTTTGGATAGAGTAACTAATTAGTGGCAATAGGAGCTAAGTTGAGCAATTTACAGGACATGCATTCTAAAATACTGTAGATGCATTTTGTTTTAGTGTAACTTTGACCATAGGTAGATTTGGAGATGTCATTAGAAGTTAATCTTGGATGCACCTGCTTGAGCAATACATCAAACTTGACAAAATCAAATTTAGTACCATGTGCAATTTACCTAGAGCCAAGTTTAGAGGTTGCACAGTAAATTTAATTGCTGAGAAAAACGATGTATCGTCTCAGATGTAGAAATGGGATCAAGGAAATATGGATTTGTTCAGAGGAGCTGATAAATTGAATGTCTGGTATAACACTGTATTTTTTCTTGATATATGTACAGTAAGACGTTAAACTAAAAATGTATCAATAATTGTGCTGCAGTCCTACCACTTGTTTGAGGATAAAAATAACACTCAGCATATGGTGTAAATGTTCCTTGGCTCAATGAAACTTTTGACAATAGTGCAATATTTTGAATCACATGGTTTACCTTCTTAAAAACAACATGTAATGGAACACAACAATTTTGGAGTATTGAGGCTTTACTTAATGTACACCGTGATATCATTTAAAAGTTGTGGTTTACAGGCATCTAACAAAAATATGAAGATTTTTTAGGAAAGAGTTAAAAATAAAGAGATTAATAGAATTACTGCCAGACCTGTTTGTCAAACGTGTTTTTCAGTCTGTGTGTCAAAGATAATGCTTGGCAGTTGAATGCATTCTTGTGAAAACGTGTCTACTGTACTTTGCTAGCTTTAGAAAATGCAATTTTTTTGGCTTCAAATGTGTTAAACGTGTTTTTGTGTCATTTCTGTTAGAACCAAACCCTTCTGATGATTTCTGGTGATTTTTGCCCAATTGTACCCTTAATGTTAGATGCAGGGATTTTTATGATACACAAAGATGGATTCTCGTGATTAAACATCTTTCTTTCCCATTAATTTTTTTTCTTTAATAATCTATTATTATATAATAATAATATTAAGTGTGAGTTTGAATTTGATAGTTCCAAATATAATATAATAAATATAAAGTCACCGCTGGCAGTTAATGAGTGTTGTATTTTTGGAATAAATTCATAAGAACTGTCTCCAACAAGAACAAAAGATGTTAAAATTAGCCCCATCTTTCAGGGACTGTAGTTTCATTTCTTGTGCTTTAATCTCTCTCATCCTAGCGTTAATCCCGCATCAGCAGGGTCCGCTTGTCGGCACACCTGTCTCCATTTGGTGGTTTGAACCAAATCTTTGAGCTGACGTTGGAGAATACTCCAACTGGCACGTCACTCCTCCTGCCGTCGGGGGGGGGAGGAGAACAAAGTAATGTAGCCAATTCATAGAGGGGGATTATTAGGAGGCATGGGAAAATTGGCCAGGACGCCGGGGTTACACCCCTGCTCTTTTCGAGAAACACCCTTGGATTTTTAATGACCACAGAGAGTCAGGACCTCGGTTTTACGTCTCATCCGAAAGACGGTGCTTGTTTACCGTATAGTGACCCACATGGACCGCAGGGTGAGCGCCCCCTGCTGGCCCCACTAACACCTCTTCCAGCAGCAACCTTAGTTTTTCCCAGGAGGTCTCTCATCCAGGTACTGACCAGGCTCACACCTCCTTAGCTTCAGTGGTTGCCAGTTGTAAGTTGCAGGGTGAGATGTCTGCTGGCTATTTCTTGTGCTTTAATGACTTAGCTTTTTTTTTACTGTTTTGGGTATACGTGAGGGTTCCTTCTGGGAAATGGTGCTGGTATTCTGTTTACTCTGAAACTCGGATGACCATTGTGACTCCTGACCTGTGGCTTTGGTTCTGATCTTAACTGATGTGTGATATCTGATAAACAGTTATGCCCGCAAACCAAGACCAAAATAGTCTTTTGCCGGCTTGTATGACAGCACAATATAGGAAAGGAAATGGTGATAAATGGACTGAAGCAGCTGTGTTATAGAGGTATCCATCACACTCTCAGCATAGCAAAGCAGTCGGTTACACAAGTTCTGGTAACAGAATGCCCTGGAAATGTAAGATAGCAGGGCCATGAAACATGACAAAATAACACATTTTAATATCAAACAGTCCTGTGTTAGATAGAAAAAATAAATGATTTTGCATTGTAATTCATGCTTTGGTTATGCCCTGGTAACCCCATATCTTAGAGGTGAAAGTTATAAATGAAGACAAGTATTCAGTGACAGTACATGTAACAAGTAGTTCTTATCTCGCTGTGTGAAAAGTGTTGGCTTCTAGCACATGATCACGAGTAAAGATGACAAAAGAACAAGTACGTGTATGTAATTTACACAAATATTATGTTATTACTATGTAATAGTAAGATGGTAAGTTAGCCTGTATTATCCTCATTTTGGACAGAAATGAGAAAGTGTCTTAGTGCAGTTTTAAATTAAACTGATGTTAAGTTAAAAAGTGTTTGAATTATTGATTTATTAAACTTTTATTTTTTGAAATTTTAATATCAGCGTTATTCATATCTTAGAAAAGTCCTTTTTATTCGTTTATTTACATTTGTTTACCATGTTTATCAGTGGCAATTATTTGATATGGTTTTGTTTACATCAGTATTTATGTGTGCTGAATTGCAGAGTCATCTCTTTATAAACCGATCATGAAACTTATTTTAAAAACAACACTGAGCAACTGGTAAAATAAATTTACTTACTGTGCATATTTTCAGAAAATAGCACTAGTAAAATACTTTATACTAGGCCACACTTTGAATAAAAGTGCTTTATATTAATTGCTACATTATGACTAATCTTTAATAGACAGAATTAACAGAAATTTGAAGTCATATTTGGCCATCTGAACTCAAGTTCAGGAATTGTAATTTAAATACCACTTTTGATATGTGACCACTGCATGCTGTAAAATTCCCATTGAAATACAGAACATGTTAATATTTTCATTTGCCGGTTGTAACAGGCACTGTTTTTGTAGTGGTACAGTAGTCTGCATCTTGCAAAATACTTATGGTCATTGCTGTAAAGGTAATACCATACTCTGCCACAACTAATCCATACACAGGTTTTGAGAGAAGTGTAATTGGTTCTGAATCAAATACATGTGCAGCAGTGAAATATTTTAAATAAAATATTATTTTAAAGAATAAGAATATATAATAATTAAAATTAAACATGTAAAAAGTGAGTTCACTAATTTGTAATACTGAGATGTATTAGTAAAAAAATACTTTACCTTGATGAAACCTTTTTAAATTTGAGAAATGTTCATTGTGGAAAAGGATGCTTGAAATACTATATGAGATAACATTTTGTTTACTTAAAATGGAAGTTAAAATAATATTTTCATATTTAGTTTGACATAATATAGTTTTTATTTGGTGGCATGGCTGTTGGTTGGTGTTTTACCTGTTTGTTGATAGGTGTTTGATTCTTTGCAGGGGAGACTTCTGTATGGATTTAGCGTGGTCCAATTAATTTTCATGTTCAGGATTCACACTTGTGAACCCTTGAGGCTGCCTGAATTGACACATTAGCCAGGTCTGCTTATACTTTCACTAATCCACCAGAAGTGTGTGCAACATGTGAGGTAATTTACACCAATCTGCCTTCTTTCCCATAACACAGTACCCTGAAGCACAGGGCTGTTCTGATACTACCTTACAGTCCTGATGAATTATGGGGGTAATTAGTTGAGGAGTCATTCCCACTAGTATGGAAAGGATGGGTCACTTCTGTGTAGTATAAAAGATGAATAACAGATATCCTGCTTCTGCTCATTTTCAACATTTTCAAATGTTCACTGCTTTTTGCCTTCCTCTTTACTACAATCTGTTAATAGTATATATCTGTTTTATAGTATTATTTAAAATATATTTCTTCTTATCTAATTGTTACGGAGAAAAAAAGGATATGTGTTGGACAAGCACACCAAATATGCATTTGGATCATTGCAGCATTTACAATTGCAGCTTCTTATTGTGACAATGTCTTTCATATGTGTTACTCTGTGTCTTATCACTTGCAGCATAGCATCCCAGGGAGAAAAAAACAGAACATCTGCTTTTTTCACTCCAAACACACATCCTAAGGGCAAAAGGTCATTAGTAAAACCCAGCTGTGAGATAATATGGAAAATACTACATGCTTTATCAGTTGTGAGTTTCTGTTGTTGCAGGTAATAAATTATAACCTTCGTGTTAACCTACAGTAAGTAGCACTTGTTTAGCTATTCTGTTGCATAAGGTTTTAAGTGTTTTAGTTTAGTTTATGGCAGAGAATTATCAAAGAGCAGGAGAAATTAACAAGGATTAATTCATACTAGTTCTAGGAAGTTATTAGCATATTAGTGTTAGCTAAGACTTTTTATGATGAACTGTTTGTGTGTGTATTTTTGTAATTTCATAATCCATTGTTTCATAGATACTTTTTCAGTTTTTTATATTATAAATGTTTATTAGGTTAACCACTAGTGATTGTCTTCAAGGGCTCATTCCTGCCCTTTTAGTTTTGTGTTTACTAAATAATCATAAATATCAAGGTTCTCATTTTGTCAAAGAATATTCCTTTCTGATGTGAATTTGATTTACATAGTCTATTGTTGTTTCTTAACAATTTGGCATATTTATATTTTCCTTATGTGAGTTGTAGACCAGTATATACAGTAGTGTTTCCATGGGCTGAAGTGCTGTGCAACTATCTCGTTATAAAAATATATAACAAACAAAATGGCATTTTCACAAATTTTCACAATTCAATATTTTGAATCACATATTCAAAATATTAGCAACACCATTAAATTATGTTTTGGGCCTATGTGAGCAGCAGCAACAGCTTGCATAGAATATTCTGTGTATTACACAAATCGTTTGAAATATACTCAACATCAAAACATATCAAACTTACTACTTTATTTATCCATGTAAAGCCTTATAAAATAAATTCTAGTTAAAATCATATAAAATAAATCTAATCAATTACATTAAAATCAAGGTTAATGTAATGTAATTTCATTAATCTAAGGCAACAATTGGATTTATTAAATGTTTTTTTCACCATTTTAATTCATTGATTGGTCATGGCTGGCTGTGATACGCAGAACTGACTATGTTGTATAAGAACAAAATCACCTCTTTACTGCAAGAGTTGATTGGACACTGGCACTTTAACCAGTTGAGTGCCAAAGCTTGTGAAAATCAAGAAAGAAAGAAAAAAAGAACCTGATACTCCCCTTACATTTCGACATATGGGCCCACTTTTAACTTGTGGTACAACAAACAGCAAGCTGAGCTTCAGAAAACCAGTCATCATTCTATTTTACTGACCATGATTCACTTGTCTTTATGCCAGTGGTATTGAATGTCTTTGTCACATAAGGGACTTTCTAAATAGTATGTTATCATTTGCTTGAAAGCTTTTCTTTAAATAGAATTGAGTTTAGGCTGGAGTTTGTTCTGAGTTTGGGTGTTTGGATAAATAATTTAATTAAAACGTATTTCATTGACGCAACATACATGCAAAGATCTGTGGGAAGGGTCTATCACTGGTGGTATTGAAATATGCTAATTACAAAACAGTGTTTTATGGGAAAAGACCAGAAAAAGACATCAAAGTATTTCTTTAAAATAGCCATGGGTCATCACCACAACACCTAGGGTCATACTACCTTACCTTGTGCTCTCTAAAATTAAAATAGAGCAGTTTGAGGTGGCAGTCAAACTGACTAAAACACACAATCCGAAATTAAGAGGTTGAATACGAAGCCTACTTGAACTCTGGCTCACTGCTTGCTAGCTACACACTGTGTAGCTCTCTTGTGGAGACCGGGGTGGAACCATTGTAAAACGCAAAGAGCGGGGACAAATAATTTACCACAACAATCCCCAGCAGCTCGTGGTTGGTAAACTGGAGTGAGGGAATATTTATCCAGCCAACAGGACATTTTGTTGGAAATGTAACAGATGGACAAGCAAAGTGGTAGATTTTATCAAGGTTTCTGCAAAGGGATTGTATACTATTTTGTGTAGTGAAAGACTCAGAGGATGCATTTAAAATGAGTGAGCAGGCTACTTTATTTTATTGTGGTGCAACTAGTGTGGGATGTCAAGGGAGGGGAAGGAGGGGGCCAATTAAAAATATTCACACTGGGGATACGCGAGCCAGCAGGATACCAGCAGGATACCTTGACATTACGCTAAATGCAGCCCATCGATGACAGACCATGACCTGGGAGACCAGGGGACATAACACTTTTCCAAGATTGACACATCTAGCTCCAATTTCACGATCATTTTCACACATCCAGTTCCAGTGCATTAGAAATGCCAGCTTGCAACATTTGATTGCACAGCGCTACATTGATCAGTTCTCACGGCTGGTTGTAGCCCTGATAATAAATTTTGTTGCAGTTAAGAGATATAAGATATAAGTACTTTATTGGCTATATACAATTTTTTGTATTAGGAATTTGTCTTTTTTTGCATACCCCAACTTGCTCTTCATGAGACAGACAGACAGGGAGAGAAGCCTGGGGTCAGAGCGCAGGGTCAGCCATTTATACGGCGCCCCTGGAGCAGTTGAGGTTAAGGGCCTTGCTCAGGGACCCAGTGGAGGAGGATTCCTCTGCTGGCCGCAGGATTCAAACCAGCAACCTTCCAGCCACAGGCGCAGATCCTTAACCACAGAGCGATTGGAGAGGTTATAAGTAATACATTTCTTTTGATGGTCATATTTTCATTGTGCTTGTGAGAGCTTTATTCTTTCAACTGTATATTAGTGTTACTGTATATTTCCGAGAAACAGTACGTTGCCTCAGAATGGGTTTTTAAGACCCAGTTAGCTGTTTTTATGGCATCATGAGTCTGTTCCCTGATCATTGATGAATGTCAGCAAGGCTGAGAGTGTTCTCCTTTCTAAATGATGCACATGAGAAATGTGCTTTTACCCTGAATTCTATTAAGTCGTATTGTAATTCCCTCGGTGCTCTCTCTACAAGGCATGAACAGCATAAGGGATATAATGTATATTGATTCTTTTTATACTACTGCAAGGTAGGTGTACTGGGAATTTTTATTATTTGTATTGAATCCTCAAGTTATATCGCTTCTGAGAATGTTCCACTTTTAGAGTAAGCATTTGCTTACAGTAATGTAAAAATGTATTACTTCCACAAATACTTTATTCTGTTTTTCTTATTTTTTTTGCCTTGCCATTTCTGGCAGTAATATAGTTATTGTCATCTATGTATTATATTTAGCATTTCAGACATGCAATTTGTTAATTTTGCAAACATATTCATGGACATGTACAATAAGTATGTGTCCACATATAGATAATATATGAAAATAAAGCTACAATAAGTCGTCATAGCCAACTGGCTGTAGTCTATACTGATACTTCTGACCACCAGTGTATATGTGAATGCAGTGTGGAAAATCTGTAACCTAGCAACGGTCAAGTAAAGTGTAGTGGGTAGCTGGAAATGGGCGTTTGCAAATGGGACATGAGTGCCATTGCTCTGTTTATCAGGTTCAGTCAATAGATACTGTGAGAGAAAAAAAGTTATTGTTTTTTAATTAATAAAATTATGGGCACATCATTGGTATCAGTAACTGCTCATTTTTGTGTAAGTTCTTTTTCAGATGTGTTCTCCGTAATGAAACTGATTGAAATCCTGGCCTCATTATAACCATTATGTTTAAATAATCTTATGTTCAGATTGAATGGCACGTTTTATGATAGTCATTTTTCACATTCCTTTGTAATTGCTCACCTTTTTTGCCTTGCATCCTGGAGTATGTGCTTCTGCTCACTGTTGCCCATTTCTGATGATATCCTTCCCTTGGAGTTCCATGCTGATGTCACCTAAGACACTGATAGACACTCAGTGGGAAAGAACGTAATACTCCGTAATCTCCCTGAATGTTGTGTATTCTTTCTTGAAGTACTTTTGGTACCTTGGTATCAGCAATTGTACTGGTATCAGAGGGATTTCAGCCGAAGATCTAGCTGTTAAGAAATACTATTCACATGGTGGATCTTTCGCAGTGATAGACATTATCACTTTGACTTCATCTGAAGTATTTCATACTGTACGTACTGTACACTTTGAAAGTTGCTAAAAGCTTCTATGTCTCCGACAGGTTGCTACTGTGTTTTTGCTTCCTATGTCTTCATTAATGTTTGTACAGATGTATACATGCTTTGAACAGCATACAGTAACTAGAGAGAAAAAAAGAATGGTCAACCTACACATTATTACATTGTAATGCTATTCCTTTGCCATAACTTCTGTTAAACCAATTACTCGCTACTATACTGTTTCGGATGAGGTGGTTAGTGCCAGCAGCAGTGGATGGCCATGCTCCATGTTATGAAGGATCTGGGCAATCTCAAATGAGACTGCTTCATGGCGAGTTTACAGTTGCCTTCCTTCATGGGGAGACACCATGCTGAGTGTTCAGATTCCTGGCATTTCATGCCACTGTCTTCAGAAGAACAACTTCAGAAGCCTGCCCTCTCCATCAGCTTCACTCCTCTGCCAAGCTGGGGATTTCAGGCACATTCAATAAGGCTTGTCTTGCCCCACAGTTATATAGAAAACAGCACAAATATTCTCAAGATGAAAACAATTACTATATTTAGAAATACTATTAATGTACTGACTCTAATAAGCTTAATTTACATCTGTAGCAAGAAATTATTGAGAAAGAATATATTTACTTTTTTAATTGTATAGTCTCAAGCTAGCCTTGCATTTTGTCTCATCTAGTGGTATGTTTTGTACCTTCAACCACATTAATACTGTTTAAACTGACCTGCTGGATAACCCTTTTAAACCAGTAATATTGGAAGGTTTTTCTTATAAAAACAGGTACTGTGTTGCAAGTTCAGATGGGCTAAAGGATATTTTAAATAAAGATTGCATGATATTTGTGACAGCTAGATGATTTTAAACATTTGTCACTGATGACTATTAAAGTGCATATGCAATTTAATCTAAATTTTAAAATGATACAATAATGGAACAAAAAGTAAGAAAATGCATTCATTGTTTATGCAGAAGTGATTAAACAGGAGTCTAAAGGAGTTCATTTTTTATATTCTTTTCATGTTATCATACATTTTCCTATTTTTCTTTACACTTAAATTAGTCCTGCACTGTAACTTAGAAAAACACATGATATGTACAAGATTATCAGCTTTAAAATCACAAATGTGACTGTGAGAGTGGAAGTGGCACAGAGCTAAAGTAGTAAAGACAGTAGTAGAGACACAACTAAAGTAGTAAAACGTGTGTGTGTACTTGATTTATTGTATTAGTTTAAACATATTGAGGCAAGCAATGATGCTGCAAATTTAGGCTGAGAGTTACTTGTAGTTCCCCAATGTTAATTCACAAGTAAAGAGTAATTTTAAGATCAGTAGCCTGTGCAATGTCTTTTAGCAGGTATACAGGCTTTGCTGTACAGCCTCATTGATCCAACTGAATGCAGGAAAGGATTTAATATAGTTCCACTGCTGACCATGAAGAACCTCTAATTGCTAAATATTGTGAGGTCACATTAACATGAACGCTTGTCCTTATTCTGTTTGTATTGGATTTTTTAATATTTGTGTTATGTTATTTATGCTTTGTATTGGGTTACAACAATGACATCCAAACGACAGCCTTACCGTCCATCAATATAATCAAAGGATGGACTCTTGTCCCGAAAGGATGGGGAATAAGGTGAAACCTTACCCCAAATGAGACCCATTAAACTAGTTAACTTGTCTTTGAATAGAGGGATGAACTTGGACAACCCTGTGTAAACCAACATGAACACAATAAGCAAACTCCACGTAGAAGGCTCCCCAGCCTGAAATCAAACCTAGGTCCCAAGAGATGTTAGCCAGCAGCAGCAACTGCTGCCACCAGAGGCATGGTACTTCTAGAGTGATTAGAATGGGCCTGGTCTGTAGTACTTGTCAGCGGGTATTCATAATCTTGCTAAATTTATGTGATCACAGTGTAATGATTGAACTTCATTTGTAAACCGCCTTCACAAATGTCTGTATTTTTCCTTTCCATAACGGCATTCAAGCATCTCAGGGACTGGCATCTTGCCTAATAATTGTTGTAAATTGACATGCATGAAGATCTGTGCATGCATGGTCATGCAGTGAACTGCTTGTACATATGGCTGGCTAGTTTACTGACGTGTGGAATGAGGACGGCTTTAACCATTTTTGCAACGGCACGTGAGCATGCAATTATGAGGACTGGTGCTCTCAAGATCAGTTGTCAGTATCAATCCAACAGGTTCCAGGGACCAGATAAACAAGCGGCCAGCATTTCATCTTGACATTTCAGTGGCGTTTTTTAATTCCCTGTCATGCAGATGAAAAGACAAACGATAGAAATATGTATACCGCACCATTTTGAACAAGGCCTCCTTGTTCTTACAATGAAGAGAACCAGTTTTTACATACATTAATGTGTGGTGTGTTAAAACAAGCCCAAGTGTGTTTCAGATGCTCTTTGAAGCATGTGATCTCATCCATGGCCAGTATATAAACCTACTGCCAGCTGCAGGATGCAGACAAAAAGCACAAACAAAACCTTGTGTGTCAGGAGAAGAACATTCCACTCTGACTTTGTGAAACTGATTTTTGTTGCCTTTTCTCCTTCATAAACTGTAACGTTTTGTGCGAGCTGATACAGATGTGGAGAGGATGATGTAGGTTGTCCTTAAGACAGCTTCATGCTTTTAATGGCATCATGCATGGAAACAGCTCTTCTGTCTTTTTTCCGTCTCCTAACAGAGAAAACCCTTCATAACCTCTTGTGATGCGAAGAGTGGAAAAGGAGAATGAACAATAAGAAACAAATGTTTTTAAACTGGATTTTGCAGGTGAAAGGGCATGTTGAGGCTTTGCTCAAGGTTCTCAGTACTTCCTTTTAAATGTTTGGGCTTTATGATTTTATTGTACCAACAGGAAAATAATTTAATTAACATTTAATTAACAGGGAATTTGCCTAACTATAACCTGGTAATCTTAAGCAAGCATAATAGAAGGGTTATCGTCTTTGTGGACCTTAGCTTATTTAAAATGACATACCTGTATCAATTTACAGTAGACATGGTTTGGAAACAAGATTTTGCTTGAATTGCTTATTAGTCTTGAATGTGTTCTTGCACATAAGTCCACTTTAACAGTGAGAAAGCCAGAATAGAATCTTGATGGCTACACACAGACTTCACTTTGTGCATCTAATTGAAAAGCTCCTTGTGTTCTCGGGGACAATTCACACACAGTCTGACAGAGTGGCTGAGCTTTCTTAGCTGCTCAGATGGCCATGACTCTCTCGCCAATGCAGCATCCTCTGGGGCCCCATTCTGAAACATTGAACCCTGATTAAAATGGATAGTCATTAGTGTTTAATGGAGCCGCTTTAAACCTTACTTTTCTGTCTTCCTCTTATAAACTGGTCTCGCAATTGTATGCAAGGTTACAATTTAGAATAACATACTGTACACTAACATTTTTTCTGCAAAATTGTTGTTTTGATCTTATTACAGTCTAATATATCCTTATATAAAAAATATTAATATAATTTTGCTGTCTCCTATACAATATACAATTCGTGTTATATGCTATTAAAAACATTTTTCTTTATAAATTAGCAACTTAATATGGTAGACTGAACAGTGTGTCAAGAAATCACAGAATTTAATTTATGAATAAAGGTACAATTCGTTTTAATTAGTGGTTCCCCATAAGTATCAGTGGAGAATAAAAGAAAATTATGTTAAAATTGTCAGTTTGAATTTTGTGAATGTAACCGGACACAAATAAGATATTAAGTAGAAAAATGTGACTCAGATGTTCCATTATAATGGGATATTTTATTTTGTTTTTTGCTTATTACTTTTCAGTTAACAGTTGCTGTTGTATTTTTATTGAATTTTCTATTAAATTTACTCAAACCTTTCTTTAATTTGGCCTTCTGTGTCAGAACACACTGGATCATGCCTCTACTTTGACTCTTAAGCAGGGCTGGGCGATATGGCTAAAAAAATTATCACGACAAAATTTTTCATATCAGTTGATATCGATAATTATCACGATAAATGTCAGATCATTATTTCTTTCAAGTTTAAAGGCAGATTTTTTCTCCTGAGTGAAAGTTGAAGAAACCAGAGAGTTAATTGGTAAATTAAACAACTCTTTATTTTAAGAACACAACAAACACTTGCCAAGCAGCAGAAACATTAAACAAATGTTAGCTGCCCAGTCTGCAATACGCACGCGCACTCGCGCAGTATTTTGTGCGCATGCGCAAAGCATAAACATATATATCGAACATTTATCGAACTTTTGTTAAAGTTATATCGAGGAAAACTATATCGCGATAATTATCGTTATCTAATTATTGCCCAGCTCTACTCTTAAGGTTACATAATGTGCTACTTTACTAATGTGCAAACTTTACTTAGCACTTTCCCAAGCCTTACATTTATAAAATATTCAAGGCATGTCAATTTGCATACTACAGTAAATAAATGAAATAGAGTGATTACAAAATACCTAAATGGCTTAATGTTGGTTTATTTGCCTCATGGTTTATCTTTTATTTTGTTTTTTTTTCTTTAACTGCTGAGATGTTTGTTAAATGATATATGATACAGCCATTTCTGATTAATATTTACAGGATTGATATGGACTGATTATGTAAGCGATATTTAAATACTTTAGCCCATGTAAACTTGCAACAAAGTACCTGTTTTTATAAGAAGGACATTCCAATATTACTGGTTTAAAAAAGGTTATGTCTCAGATATTCGCATAACAGTGTTAACTTTCTGTACAGTATGTATGTGTCATGCTACACTGAAATCTGTTCATCGGAAGGTTCTATCACATCTTGTGTCTGTGAGACTGTGACTTCAAGAGTCACAAAGTTCTGTTGCTGAAAATTTTAAATCTAGGCAATAAACCTTTGTATAAAATAATGAAGAATAGCAGTCTAGGGTCAAGATTTACGTCAGGTCTGTGGCAGTTGTATCTATGTAATACAATGAAGAGTACACTATAGTGGAAAATGTGGTTTCATTGTTTGCTTTTATAACTATCTGTATTTGCTTTTGTTACTTGAGTTACTTGTGTTGTGAGCATGTATAGTTGGAGATCTGCATAATATATCACAATTTGTCATTTTAGTTGCAGTGCAAAGCTGGTCATAATAATGAAAGAAATTGGAAAACTTCAAATATATAATTAACAGCAAACATTTATTATGTAAATAAGCAAGATAGGCTAAATGGCTTTCTCTTGTTTGCAACCTTCCTTATGTCTTTACCTTCAGTAAATGAAATGCATGCTTGTGGACAGCTCATTTCTTGCTGTTGCTGTCTGCTCTCTACTAAAGTTACACAACTTTGGCAGTTTGCCCTGAACCTTTTCACCTCTGCATTACATTCCTGAAAAGGTTGATGCTAATAATAAGACAGCTACACTTGATAGTGGTAAATAAACAGCTTCTGTGACCTGCTGTTTTGAATGTTACGTGTAGAATAAGTTCAGTGTGCCATTTCTGCTTTTAATAAATTAATAATAGTTTTGGATATTAAATATTGAAATACAACTACACTCTGTATGTGCCTTAAACATCTCTAGAAACTAGATGGAAGCAAATGCAAATTTTGAAGTATACACTTTTGCACAGTAATTGTCATGTAGAAAAATGTATGTGAACATGTTTTTAATCTTCAAAAAGACATATTCTGTGACATAAATAATTGTAGCAGATCCTCCTCTAAGGTAGTGTGTACCTGGAGGAGGTTTACAGTATATACATAAACCGTAATCTGTCTAATATATGTGAAATAGTTATTCATCTGAGGATGAATCAGCATCCCTTGATCCATCTCTTTCCTCCCTGGTCTGGTCCTTAACCTTAGCTGTCCCACTTCCATGTGTCAGATCCTATTTTGCAGACCCCACTTGGCACAGGGATCGAGTCTCAAACCATAGAGTATTGTATCTTGACATAGAGTATTGTATCTTGTATCTTGTATCTTGTATCTTAGTGCAGCTAATTTTTCGGGACTATCCGATTTTCAGTCTGTCAGTATAACCATTGTGTCTGTCTCACCTGAGACTTTACCGATCTAACTCCCTGGGTGTAGACACTTCCTGTCCCAGGAAGGCTGGTAACGCTGATTTCTCTAACAACCGCGTGCTCTGATTTATGTTTAGTGATATCGAGTCTTTGGAGTGTTTATGCACCGGTCTGAGCTCAGCACCCCAGACCCCTCTGCTCTGCTCTGCATCTTAGTGTGAATTTCTTTTGATGGTTGGGAACGATGTGAAAACATACAGTATATAGCTAGAAATGTGCATTCGTTAACAGACTCTTGGGAGTTTAGTAATTGTTTTGTTTCCTCTGATTGTCATGGTCTGTCATGTCATTGAATTCTCAAGGAGACTGATAAATTAATTAATACTAATTCAGCACTCTGTTGTTCACAAAATGCAGGCCAGCCGGCAGAATTCTCTGATGTTCTTCACAGGAGTATGTCTTCTCAGAAGAGTAAGTATAGGTTTATTCCATGCTGAAAAGAGAAGGAAAAAAACAAAGTTTCGGCTGTGGAACCTTCTTCGGACCTGGACCCGAAGAATGCTCCACAGCCGAAACGTTGTTTCTTTTCTTCTCTTTTCAGCGTGGAATAAACCTTTACTTGTTCCTTTGCAGTCTACGCATGCTGACGCAGCTACCTGCTTGAACTTCTCTGAAGAGTGCCTGCTGGCAGGCCCAACTTTGACTGGTTGGAACAACTCACTTTGGTTGAATGTAACTCTTTGAAAACTGTATTGAAATTATATTAATTATTAAACAAGGCTTATCTCAGCATCATCAAAAGAAATAATTCAGCCACTCCTTTACCTGAAAAAAAACTTTTCAATACTCATATATCCAAGAGGGGAGATTAAATTCTCATGAGAGGTGGTTATATGAACATTAAACTTCTAAGAAGGGAGGCTTTCAGGAACTTTTATCATTTAATATATCATATATATATATATCAATATTTGAACACTTTGGAGAATGAACATTTAACTAGACCTTTTTATCAACAGAAGCAAAATAATGACAAGATAAATCTGAAACATTAGTTTAAAATTATTTTTAGAGATAAATGGTAAATTTGTGATATTAAAAAAAGTCACATTTTTACCATTTATTGAGTTCTGTTTAGTGAATCTTTTGATACACGGGTAACTGTTAATCATATTTATTAGACTATTTTATTAGAACAAGAACGTTCTCATGGAATGCCTCATCAATTAAGAAAATTTTACCTACTGTATGTAAGATCTTTGTTTCTGTCTAGTCGGAAATACTAATACTGTCCTAATGAAGACTTGTGTTTGCTGAAATGTTGATAGGGATAAATAACATGTTTTATAGTAGGGAGTGTGTGTGCCTAGTACATTCTGCAATTTTATTGATTCTTTTACCTCTATAATCTTTGACTGTGGGTTCTATTTTTCCTTTAATCAAGTTCTTGAAAACATTTCTTTTTCTGCGAGCATATATCATGTGGTCCTCACCCCAACAAATCACGGTAATCTATCATATTACAAACCAGAATAATGCTTGGTATATTTAATTTCAAAATGCCAGTTAAATAAAGCGTTTCTTTTTTCATTTTAAAACTTGGAAGATGATGTAAATTTAATCTACTCGTAACTAAATAAAAGCTGAATTAGTGTGTCTATCCTTAACTACAGTACTTAGAATTTTTATATGAATAGTTCTCAGGCTCATTTTTTTATTTATTGTTTAAAATCTTTAATCGCCAGTTGTTCATTACCTCAGGGTGTTCGTTCAATCCTTTTACTGCACAGAGACTGAGTGCTTGCTCTCCTGCCAGCATTATCCCTTTAGGAATCCTTCAGCATCGAATGTGCTGAGAGCTCAATTCTGCCACACAGGAAAGTTGCAGAAGCTGTGTGTCACTCACTGATGTCGCTGCAAACTTGCACATTGATCCAGGTGGGAGGCCCCCAACATAATTTTACAACAACATAATCGTACTGTCACATTTCAGGGTTGAGGTGGGGTGACAGAAAGGACAAGTAGGCAAAGATGATCAAATGGGGATTTCTGGTGGTTTATTCTCGTTAATTTAAATTTCATGATAAATCATTAGAGGCTTGCTGTAATATTTATTTTAGGAAATTGTGGAATCCTCAGCCTAAAAATATTCTCTCCTATTTAATGAAGCATTTTTAGAGTAGGGAGATAGATCCCAGTTCAATCTGGGGATCCGTGTTTTAGGACAGGAGATTTAGTGCTGGCTTGTATTCTTTTACAGTATATAGGACTGTAGAACATAGGCCTCTGAGCCGAATAGTTTTGTACATATTATAACTGGTATATGTGTTTTTGTTAGTATTATGTGTTGTCGAGTCCTTTTAATGTTTATCGTGTTAATAATTTATTTGTGTATCCAGAATTGTAACTCTGCTTTATTACACTTTTACCACAGCAGTGTTAGAAAATAAGGAACTCATGTGTCTCAACTTTACCTACTGCTCTTGATTATTTTATTTTTCTACTCCCCCTATTTTGTAACAATACTTAGGCTTATTACCCGTAAATCTGTATTATAGTATTTTTAAACTCATTGCCTCATATATTGCAATAAAATAAAATATAAATATAAATTTTATATAAAAATATAAAACAATTGCAAAAAGCCATGCTAAAAAATATTTTCTGTCAACATAGATTAAAAACATTAAATGAGTCCCTGATTTCATTTTGGGATGGAATTCTAGGAGCTAGGCATATAAAAAAAGGCCCATATCTTTCCTTATCAAGGTGAACAGTAGGGACACATAATAAACCAGAATCAGCTGAGCAAAGGTCAAGTAGAAGGGAGTAATCTGATAAGTTATCAACTGAGGATGTATACCTTGTAGAATCTTAAAGGAAAATAGGGAAGAAATTGCAGGTAACAATAAACTTCATTTTTTATATATTTTATTTTGAAAGATGCTGATTAATTTCAGATTAAGTATAAGCAATGAGATTTAATGTACTGTAAGTCACCACCTTACTGTGCATCATTATCAGCAGTATATTCATGATTAAATGTAATACTTTCATTTAAATAAGGAGTGGTGGCTATATCATAGTAAAACACACACAACAATATAAATAAACATTTATGTAAAACATAATAACAGTAATTAGTAGGATGCTTCATATATCTTGATACCTTAAATATTTGTAAAAACCATAACAGAAGTCAAACCTAAAGGATCACACACTATATACATGTACAGAATAATAGTCTTCTGTGCTATTTTTATCCATAAACAAATAACTACAGTGAGTGGGGTCTCACACTTGCTGATCATAGCAGGAATTTAGCATATGACCTCTCCGCCCTGTTTGAAGTAAAGTGAAAGAATGGGGTAGGAGGATATAGCTCCAGTGATTAGGGGCCTAGGTTTTATAAAGCCTTGAGGAAAAAACCAGATGTCCATGAGTCAAAAAGCCGCATCTTTAAAAGGCAGGATAATTGACCCTCCCAGTGATGGACAAAAGCAACCTACTGCTTTGTGATTTTTTTTTTGTCTCAAGAGTACAATATACTGTATATCCAATATATTTTAACTAGTTTCTGCACATGTAGAAGCTAACTCTAAATTCAGTTTCAGCCATAAGAAATTGGATTTATTCATCTCTTACTGGAATGTTACTCAGTAGAAACCCAGTTGTGTTTTGTGTATACAGAATCATTGATCTTTTCCTTCTTTGGTGAAACACAGCTTCCAGGAAAAAGACACTGCCTACACAAAAGCTGGCAGCCACTCTGTCAGTTTACTCTTTATTACACTTAGCCTATGTGGAGAGCTGCCAATGACAGTATGTGAATGTGCAGCAACATGAATAATTAAATTAATACTTTGTATGCCATCATTCACCATTGGAACCTTCCATATCTATTACTTTTGATAGAAACAAACTTTGTTCTTTCTTTTGTTTTCATTTATCTTTTTGAATTAGAATAATTATTGTCCAGGAAAAATTATTTTTCAGGAAAAATTGAAAGGCAAGAGTGGTGTATATATTCCCTAGTAAACTGTTTGTCTAAAATGGATATATGTGCGGACATAGTTAAAGGAGGAGATTTGATAAGGTGAAGCTGAGGTCTCATTCTAAAACATTCAGCATAATATATTGGTTCTTTGTAGTGTTTAGAGAAAAGGTGTTGGAAAAGGAGGCAGATAGTTTTGACAGAGCTGTAATACATGTACTTTGGTATCACTCATACCTACATATAGAGATTTTAGGGTATTATATGAGTATGTACAGACACTGTTGGCATGTTTGTCTATCAGCCACTAGATGTTCTAGTTCAGTATTTGCCACCATGAAACTACTACGTGAATGTAGGCATCAAATTGCTGTGTCCATGTAAAATATAATTATGTTTTTAATGTGGAGGTATTCATTGTATGTGTGTTCTGTTAGATCTGTGGGCGAGTAGATAGTACTGGCACAACAATAGCTGATTCTATACGATACCATAATACAAAACAATTATTATTATATGTGGTCAAAACTGTCTAGATCTGTACCCATTTCCTGTTATTAATGTATTTTTGAGCATGCTAACCCATACCCCCACACAGATATTTGTATACAACAACACTGTAGGCACTGTAGTTATTCTTAAACAAATTAATTCCTGTGCAGGCTGCCATGTTTATTCTGAGCTGCGGGTATTATAAAAAGATTAAATTCAGCTACTTCATGCATAAAAATATCTTGCCTATGAGTCTGTGTAATTTCATACACCAGGTGGCCTGTAAAGCAGCACACATCAATAAAGCAGGACTCTGAAGCCAAAAGGCACATTGGGCCCCAAGTACAGTATGTAATAGAAGAGAAAAAATCCCCTGGTGCCCTGCTGGGTTTGCTAAATGAGGGTTAGGAAGTGACTAACTTGCATCCCAACTGCTACACCCACCCCAGAGGTGGGGCAGCAGTTTGGAGTAGCAGGGAAGGTTAGTGGCTCAGTTCCCAGGAGGGAATGGGATGATTTTGCTAATGTACCCTTGAGCAAGGTGCTTCAGTCAGGTTGCTCCGGCAGCTGCCCTCTTCTATAAATGGTTGCCGTCTAGGCCACGGTTGTAAATGAGGATTTGTTCTCAGTTTTAACTTTTCTGTTCAAGTAAAGGATACAATTGGGTGAAATTTTTTAAAAAGCAGTTTCCTGTGAATTTCAGTTGCAATTGCATATGAATGATGCACTGCGTTGTTGTGTTGCTGTTGCAGGCCCGTAGGAAGGAGGTGTTTATCCAGGAGCGCTATGGGCGGTTCAGCCTCACCGACCCTTTCCAGGCTCTGCAGCGTGACTATGAGTCTGGGGGAGGAGAGAAGGAGAAGAGGGCCATGTCTACCAACCCCCTCTCCATCCTGGAGGCTGTCATGACCCACTGCCGGAAGATGCAGGAGAAAATGGCCACGCAGCTGGCAGCTGCTGAAACCAGACAGAAGAAGGTATAGCTGCTCCAGAATCACAGTACTTGTATACAAGCAGTTGCCCCATGGAGATGATAAAAACTCTTTCTCTCTCTTGTTGCCATGTAACAAGGACTGGATAACACTAGAACCACTAATTCTAGAGGTTCTCTAGGTAACACTTTAGATTCAGTAGTAAAGATTTAATATATTTTCTATTACTGATAAATGGACTACAAATTGAGATGCTATAGAATGCTATTAAATCATTAAATTATGTGCATAGCACAATATCATTCAAATTAGTCTGAAATAATAGATAACCTAACCCCAATCCTAAACTTGATCTTTACCTTAACTTAACCTCATCAATAGTTTATTAGTATTTATTAGAACCTCAAATTAAAGTAAACCAATTTTAGTAGAATATACAGTCATACCCCGGTATTCGAACCTAATTCGTTCCTGAAAATCCTTTTTGAAGGCGGGAAATCGTAAATCGAAAAAAAAAATCTATTATTTCTTATGGGGAAAATTCTACTCCATTCCGAGCCGAAGACAGGTTCACTCAAAAACCACCCTAAACATATAATACCATACAGACCATTATAGCAATCTGAGTGAACAATGCAGTTCTACTCAAATAAGCCAACTATAACTGTAAAATAATTATATCATATTTGCGTTTTTCATTCTTTCGAAATAGATCACTATCCGAGTGATCGGCTAGAACAATGTGCGTACTGTTGTTGACTATTACACTAAAGAATCTTTTTATTTTCCTTAATGACCCCATAATGAACAGCAACTACAAGACAAACACAAAAAACACTTTGAAAATGAGAGCACAAGCTATGGCTGTGGTCGTAAACAAAGCACTGCTGCTTCTTGTCGTACTAAACCATGATGCCTTGAGCACATGCAGAAACAGACAGCTGTTCGGTGGCACTGAAGTCAGATGTTCGCAGAAGTTTCTCTTCTTTTGAACTTTGTTCTTAAAGCGAATTACAAGGTACAAATTCTTCATGTTCGGATAAGCGAAAAATTCATATATCAAATGTTCTTATACCGGGGTATGAGTGTATATTAAAACTTTACTCATGCAACTTTGTCTAAAGGGTGAGTAAAAGACTTTACTGAGTAACTCATCTTTACTGAGATGTCTCTGTCAGTGTCTTAATGTCTGTCTTCTTTTTTTCTTTTACCTATGGTTATATGCTCATTGTCATTGTCTATTCAGTGGTATGC
Source organism: Lepisosteus oculatus (assembly GCF_040954835.1). Taxonomy (NCBI): domain Eukaryota; kingdom Metazoa; phylum Chordata; class Actinopteri; order Semionotiformes; family Lepisosteidae; genus Lepisosteus; species Lepisosteus oculatus. Next base: position 45,528,761 of record NC_090702.1, on the reverse strand, counting down.
TTATTTTAAACTGCATATTTCATATTAACTTATTATTTCAAACTGGTTATATTTCCTAATTAACCGATCGAGGATATAAACATCTCAGCTCTGCATTTTTCGTATGATAGGTTAACTATTTGTTTTATACCAGGTCATATTTAAATTATATCCTATATACACCAGTATATAATATGTGAAGCATTACCCTTAAAGGAAAATTAAGATTTGAAGGCAAAGAATGCACATTGTGAGGGACTTTGGAAGCTCCTTTCTGAAGGTTGTTGTAATATATTAAAAAATGCAGTGCCTATAGAAAGTCTACACACCCTTTCCAAAGTAACCCATTTTGTGACCTAAAGCCTGAAATCAAGCCACATGAGATCAGAATTTATTTTAGCCTTATTTACATGTTGTAACACACAGGTCTCCAAGTGAAAAACAAATGCTCAAGCATTCCAAAAAGTTATTACAAATGAATCCTAAGAAATGAGTTTGATAAATGTACACACCCCTGAGGTAGTACTTGGTATTCAACTGAACACAATTCTATTTGGATAGGCTTATCCTATCCAAACAGAAACCTATTTTTAACCTAGATTATACCTAGATTGTGTCTTGATTTCAGGCTGTTAGGCCTCAAAATGTGTTAATTTGGAAAGAGTGCACAGAATTTCTGTAGGCACTATAGTTGACTGCAAGGAAATATGCAGAAGGAAAAACAAGTCTAGTAAACTCTTGATGTACACTTTGAAATATAAACACTTCAATTGAATACTTGCTTAAAGATGATGCCAGCATGTCAAATGAGGGAAATAAAAGCCTAGATACTGAGAATACAGTAAGTGTAGCTCTTTTCTGAAGTTATAGTTCTCAGTTCCATGTATGGCTCCCGACTGGTGCAATTGCAGACCAGATCATGAAATTAGGAAATGGACTCAGGTATTCTAGCAGTTAAAGTTTCTTGTAAAGTACAATACTTTGAGTCAAATTGACTGAAAACTCGCGAACTGGACAACAGTATTACCAGAGCTCCGTTGATAACATTAAACTAAATTAACTCTGGTTTGGTTAAATTATTTTAAGTATAAAAATGTATGTTCAAATTACATATTAGTTCTTTATAGGTATAATGTAAATAACTGAAAAAAAAACAGAATTGGTTAATTTCTAGAATGGAAAGTCAGGAGCCACAATCACGTACAGTACATGCTACTACTGTACTTCTACCTCTTAAACATTAGATTAAATAGATGAAAGGGTTGAATCTATTTTCAGATGCAAAAGACTATAACAATGATTACAGTTTACTGCCATAATTAAAATTGTATCTCTTTGTGCTCTAGAGTGCCTTATGTTCTCAGAATTTAAGCTTTGAGTAGAAGAGCTTCTTGAGTATTTCAGGGGTGCTTACAGATCTGTGATAGGCAGCTACAGGTATGTCCTCCCATAATACAAGGAGCAGGCCCCTCTTGCCCCTGTGAGAGAGAACAATTGAATGACCTCATTACAGCTTGTGGCTTTGCCAAGGTGATGGAGACTGTGTGCTAATCTTAGGTAGAAGAGAATTCTTCCCTTAATGTTCCTGAAAACAATGAACCAAATGATTGAATTCCTGTAGCTGTAAAAATTAGCACGGTCCTCTGGTTGTTATAGTGATGCTTTTCAAAATGTAAGTGGTTGTCTTGGTGACTACTCAGCAAACAAAACCTCTCAACAGTTTAAACCTGCATGCAATTGGTCATACATGACTAAGTCAGATCCTTAATTAATGCCGGTGATTTTATCTCACATGCAGGAGATGGCACAGTACAGAACCCTTATTGGTTCTGTGCTTTTACAGTGTGGGGTCTTAGTAGTCACAGTCCGTTTTAATCCAGCTGCACAACAGTGTCTGTCTTCATTTTGTCTTCAAAAGATGCTGCAAGTTTATATTGTTCACTGTGATTTACAATATTTACACATGCACATGTACTGTAGTGTGACAATATAGGAAATGAAATATTATTAGTGGAAGTTATTGAATGTAGCCCACTTATGCTGAGTTAAGAAGATAATGAGAGGGTTCTTGAATTGTATGACAGCTAAAAGCACAAGCAAGATTTTGTATTAATTTACTCATCCACTTTCTTATCCTGTAATAAATTTAGTGTGTCAAAGGGAATTTATACATGAGAAGGTTTTAAGATGAGATTCTGACAGATTCTTCTTGTCTTCCATCTGCTTTTTTCACTGATTGTTAACTTTATACGAATTATGCTTTGGCCTGTACAGTAGATACAGGCTTAATCTGCAAAGGCTATGAAGCACTTTATAAATGACCCTTCAAGGTTTATTGTTATTTTATATCTCAAGAGATCTGCCACCACGGCCATTCAGTGTGTAGATAAGGCCAATTTAAGGAGAAAGTATTTTGTCTGAGAAATACCAATAACCTTCCTGGACAAAAGAGTTAGTGGTACACTTTATATCTTAGCAAATCAAAGAGCCCCTTCATGTTCTAGCTCCATTTCTTATACTGTGTGAGTATTAACAGTCAACTTGCAGTGACACAGATGGCACAAGATAACAAAATGAGTCAGTTAGGGTACAACATCCCCTGCGCTTTTAACAGCCTACCTTTAGCAACTTCTCTTACAATCACAAGCTACTGCAAGTGGTTAGAGGCTGCGATATTTCTGTGTTTGGTTTTTATTTGTTTCTACTGTAGGCCTAAACAAATGGCCTAATACTTCTGTGAGTCATGATTTTTTATTTAGTCCTTCAGGCCAGTTTACTGTGTTCTGTCTCTAGCCCCTTAGCGAAGGCTCTAGTGTGTTGAACTCAGGTTTAACATATCGCTCTTTGCCAGTGCTCTTCAGAAGTGCCATAGTCCAGCCAATTTCATTGGTCTCTTTCAACAGTTAACTGCTTTAGTCCTGCAAAATTATTAGATTGTTTCATTTTAACTAATGCTAATCACGAACACTTTAATCATTATTAATATATAAATCGGAAGACCAGTAGACAGAAACCAGAAACCCTCAAGGAGCACAGTTGGACTGCTTGGGCGCAGTCAGCTCATGCTACTGTAACTAACCCGAAAAATTACTAAAGCATTTCTAGCTTTAACGGCAATATTACTCTGTTTATTCTACATTAGTTATTAGTAATTTTATGTACTGTATCTTCATACTCTTATTTTTAAAAGCTCTATTACTTGTTAATGTTCCAACATCCATGTTTTTATTAAGTTTATTTGAAAACATTTTAGGATGCTGTAGGACAGGTTTCTTTCAGCCCTTTAATGCTATGATTAAAACATTTTATTATTTAAACCTGCCTGCAAATATTGAAAGTGTTTTTTCTCTGTTGAAATGTTTACCATTCACCCTTTTTAATTGTTCATATAATTTTCTGTTTGCTCCTACAGAATATAGAATGATAGCTTGATGCTCCAAATGTAGTTGGTTCAGGTGAAAAATCAAAATAAGTAAATTTATTGTCTGTATGAAACTTGAGATTATGCCAATTATTTTTCTTTTATTTGGATTGCTGTATTTTTGACATACCTATTTGCATGTATAGATGTCTGCCACTACTCACTTGTACTATTAAGGAACTGATGTTTACAAATACCTTCTTGAAATCTGTTTTACTTGGTAACACTGTTTATTGTTTGAAAATGGAGACAATGGAGACAAAATCTTTTTGGGGATTAAGTTACTGTTTTAGTTACCAATGTCAACTTTGTGATTAGAAGATGTTAAGTATGGCGATTATGTAACCAAATTAATGACGTGCTGTATTTGGAATAAAGAGTGACCAGGCTTAGGCAGTCAAATGTAGTGTATTTGAAAAATGAAGGATTTTACTCATTTTTATATTCTGTTTTTGCCAAGTGTTGGAGCTGTAAATCATCTGTAGTATTTTTTATTTGTTAACATCCCACTCACCCTTGCATTTTCTCTTTGAAACCCTTGAAACATTTAAGAAATCTAGTAAAATCAGGTCTTCTGTATTGTTTTTTGTGTAAAATTGTTTTTGTGTATAGTGGTTATTCTGTTCCATATACATTATCTCTGTTTCATTTTGAGGTATTCACTATTCTCTAAAGATAGAGGTAATATGGCAGAATGTGGAAGAAATCTCAGTTCAGCCTCATAAAAAGGAGAGAACAAATATGTTAGAAAACAGGCAGTTGGAAAGCTCCATTTTAAATTGGAACCCAGATCGTTCATTATGATTTGCATGGATTCCTCTGCGTATTGCTGCAATTATTGTTTCCAAAATGTATTTCTGTTTTCTATTTTGCACATAACATTGATTTTTGTTCATTGTGCATGACTACAGGTAGTGGACAAAGCAAATGGACACCAATGTAGCATCATTCAATAGGGTATTGGATTAACACATATTGTACGTGCAGTACAGCCTGTACGTGCTTTTGGCAGCACCTGAAAGTCTGCAAGAGGAAAAATGCAAGAATCAAGTCACTCAATTCATATCTGCTTGATGGAGGTGGAAAAAACAATCTAAAGTATCGTTTCAGAATATTCTATACATTCACAGTTGGGTTCAGATCTGGTGACTGTGAAGGTCATGACAAATGTAGAGCATCAGAGTCATGCTTGTCAAACCATTGGGTGACCACATGCTCTGTGGATCAGGGCATTGTCACCCTGAAAATCATCTCTCCATGCAGGAAAGAAATGCCACATGGGGTGAAGATGACCTCTTAGTACCATTAAGCAGTAATTAGAATTGACCTTGACTTCTAAATGAATGAAACCACCCAGACCATTCCAGGACGAATGCACCCCTCAACATTACGGAACCACCTGATCCCTTTACTGTTGGAACCGAGCACTCATGTCTTAGTTACTTAGTTACTTAAGTGTACTCTGTGGACTTTTGTGTGTAACTGACTACTCATGCCCCAGATTGAAATTTTCTGTCATTATTATTGTCCACTACCTGTATCTACACACCTGTATTTTTAACTTGCCAAAACCTGTCATTATTTCTAGAGTGTTTTTCTTTATTGATTTGTTTGTTTGATTTTCAGCTGGAGTTGGAGAAATCTCAACTACAGAGCCTTGAGCAGGAGCATAAGAAGTTGTCTGCCCAGCTGAAGGATGAGCGGGAGAAGAACAAGCACATTGTCATGATGCTGGTGAAAGAATGCAAGCAACTGGCAGCCAAGGTTGTTGAGGAGAGCCAAAAATTTGAAGAACTGACCGCCAAACTGGAACAGGAAACCAAGACAACAGGGAGGCTTGAGGAGGAGTTAGCTGCCGAAAGACAGAAAGGTCAGCAGATGGAGGCAAAAATGGAGAAGCAGCTCTCAGAGTTTGACACAGAGCGCGAGCAACTGAGGGCCAAGTTGAGTCGTGAGGAAGTACGGGCTGCAGACTTGAAACTTGAAAGTGACAACCTGAAGAAACAAGTAGATCAGCTCAGAACTGAAAAAGAAAGCCAACAGACTGCCCCGTCAAGCATAGGAATTAAAATAAGGTCTTCTGTGTCTGTTTCTGTTGGAACAGACCTGGTTAATATGCGGACAACCTCCTGCCAAACAGACCTGCCACTTTCTGCAGAACACAGTGTTGATGGACTGAAGAAGTCTCCGTTAACGATACCTGTGAAACCTTCTGTGGCAAACTACTCTAGTGTTGGAATCCCCAAAGCTGTCAATACCAGATCGGCTAGTGAGCGGGGAATTTCCCTTAGCAATTCAGTTCTTCCTGTCGTGACACAGACTGAAAATGGGCCCTCAGGGGGGGACCCACAACCCCCACCCGGAGTAGCCTCACCCAGTTTTGTCCCGGCACCTCCTGTGCACAGTTTACATTCACCTGGAACTGCTTCCACTTTGCCAACAAGTGTTAGTCCCAGAGTGCAAGCTGCCCGGTACAAGTTCCAGTCTTCTCCTACTGAGCATGACCAAAATGGAATGACCACTCAGAGCCCCCCATCCAGAGATGTGTCGCCCACAAACCGAGATAACTTTGCTGCGAAGCAACAAGCCCGACACACGGTCACGCAGGTCCTTTCAAGGTTTACAAGTCCACAAGCTGCCAACACTTTAAGACCGGGCTTACCTCATTCCACATCTGAAGGAGGACCTTTCTCTAGTCGCATAGGCCACCCACAAATTGGTCTAAAGTCGCCAACTGTCACGAGGATTGACCGAGGGAATCCACCGCCTATACCTCCTAAGAAGCCTGGCCTCTCACAAACCCCTTCCCCTCCGCACCCTCCAATAAAAATAGTGGGTGATGGGAGCAGGTCCCCTGGCACGGGGCTAGGTGTTCCCTCCAAACCTGTGCCCCCTCCTTCCAGTTCACCTCAAGGCATCCGGCTAATAAATGAAGACGTTCTCTCCAAACCCACTACGCCTCAGCTGCCACCCAAACCAGCCCTTGATATTTCGGGGACGGGTGGCGCTTGCCCTGTCCCAGCCTTGGCCACATCTCAGGTGGGTGCCTGCCCCTCCATCTCAAGGGGCCTGCACCAGTTAGCATGTACCGAGTGTCCCCCTGTCATCCCCACCTCCGCCACCACCATTGCCTGTAGTTCCTCCATAAATCCTGTTAGTGCTTCATCCCGTAGACCCTGTGACACAGACAGCCCACTGGCAACAGCCTCAGGTAAAGGTACTGAAAACATTCTGTCGCACTGGATCCTGAAAGGGCAATAGTGTTTCTCCTCTGTCAGGTCCTTTGTGACTCTATATTACTTTCTGTCTTCTCACTCTGATTGTGAAAAGTCTGCAACCAAAGATATCGACAGGTGTCTCTATGATGTGCGCCCGTTATAGTTCTGTCCTGTAGATGATTATTACATAGTTTTCTGGCAATCATATTAACAAACAAAGCTTAACAGATGCAATGGATAACATTGCTTTTGGAAGGTGAAAAAAGTACCCAGTCACTGCCTACCGCATTTGGTGCAATTGTAGTTAAGATAGCTCCTGTTAAAATATAATAAAAGGCAAACTTTGGTTGCTCTGAAGATGATTAATTTGATCATTTTGGGATGGCTTAAAAATTCCTTCTCTATGCACACTTTCCCTTTCATTCCTCTTTGGGAACCTTTATTCTTCTGCTTCTGTAAAATCCCATTCTGTCACGTAAGCAATACCGGGTATAAACAAGTGATTTTAGTTGCTATTAATGTGTTTATAAAAATACAGTCTTGGTATTGCTTATATAGCAGCTCATCGACGACAGGTCATGAGTGCTTATCAAACAGTGAAAGGATGGGTTAAGATTTCTATGAGTAACAGACTACACTCTGAAGCTGATGCCAGAAGCTGTTCTTCTCTTTTGTCTTTTCCCGTTGCATGATGTGCAAACGCGATGGCTTCCTTGTGCTGACTAACCTCTTGTACTTGTGTTTGAATCTGCTCTGTGCTGCTGTGTACAGTACTGTGTTGCTGCTGCAGGCACTGTCCTTTGTGAGAGGGGATATCATTCACTTAGTATAGATTCTTCATCCAAGTGGCCTGGATGGGCTTCAAACAATCAAATCAAATTTAGTCTGCTGCCCTTTTCATTTGCGCACATGAAGTCACACTTGCACCAGGGATTTAGAAGTCCCTTTAAATACCTTCAGAAATACTCTACATTTGAAATAGAATACATTTATTTATTTTTCTGCATATTTTTTAATTCGAAACTTCGTAACTGTAGGCAGCAAATTTTGTTCAGCATTTTCTTGAGTTTTTTGATACACAGAGGGACAGTGCCTATTTTAAACCTCAAGATCTAATCATGTGCATACTGTACTATCAGTTATTTAGGTCTTGGTGAAAAAATATATTTTTTCTTCGGATTCACTTTTACACTTATATGTACCAAGTTCTGCTAATGCATGACTGATTTTATGTTAAATGCTGCTGTTTAGCATGATTACTTTGCAAGAATGCAATAGAGGACTATGTGTTTAGATATTTACCTAATATTTTTGAAATCCTAACTTTTCATCATAGACAAAGTCCAGTGTATTGTATTTAATTAAGAATGCTATATAATATGACATTATTGTGAACATAATCAATTAAGTGAATCAGGTTTTCATTAGGTTTGAGACTTTCAAAAAACAGTACCAGACAGTGTTTGTGAAAATGTTTGTAAGAACACTTAGCATTGCCTTTATGCAAAAAGGAAAAAGATAACAGCTACAGCTCTTCAAGCTAGTTTCACAGCTAATGTTGCAATAGAATGTAAATTAGAAAGCAGTTATACGAATTGAGATTTCTTACAAAGCTGTTTAATTGAAAGTAATGGTATGAAGTGTACAATGTGGCAGCTTGTTCTATCATTCTGATCTGATTGCCATTATTTCTAAGCTTAAAAAATGTAATTATATTCAGAATACTCAGAATAGGAACAGTCTGCAGGAATATACAGGAATAGTAGGAGGGAGCCATACTGGATGATTAGAAGCAGATGAAAATGACATTTTGAGACATTGTTAAAAAAATAGCAACATGCAGGTCAACAGTGATGAAACTGGCCAGCTCCAGTTCATTAATGAATCAAAAATGGAAGTATGTTACCAGATAAACAGACATAATTAGCTTAAGGAGTGTGAACATTACAAGTGTTAAGGAGTGTTAACTTTAACTTTAAAAAATACCTTTCTTTCTCATTTCCAGTCTTTCAGTCGAGGAAGGGCACTCAAGGTCTTCCATTCTTTATGTAACAAACTCCACGGGTTTAACATTCTGTCTTCTAACACAGCAAAATAACTTAAAACTCTTACATTTATTCACATCTGCTAAATCTAATTATAGATTTCCTCTCTGTTCTCCCTTCCCTGATTTGAGTTTATACCTTTGTGCTCTATTAATACAATTAAAGTTTTGTATGTTATGTCTATAGTTATGAGACATTAAGAGGGGACAGAAGTCTTTGTCCTTTCATGGTCATATATATTGCTACTGTATAGCAAGTTCACAGATCTTTGCTGCATGACATATTTACAGCCAGTCTACGACTGGTATTACTATCAATGTGTTTCAAAGCTACTAATTTCAGCAAGATCATTTTACATTAAACTTTAAAAAATGCAGCTATTTTTAAAGAAGATTTGATAGAGGACTATCATTGCTTCTTCAATATTGCATAAACATAGCCAAACCTGCATGAAACTTACATGAACTAAATTGTTTTAAAATGTATTTACTTTCATAGTCTTATCAACTTACAGTTACATTATTAATGCTGTTGGCACTAAGTTGATATAACATCTAGGACTTTGTTGAACTGAGTGGCAGAATACTGTATGTCAAACTGATTGAATTGTTTTCCATCTTAAAGTATAGAACTGTAGAACGTGCATTCAGATTTGATTTGATTCCTCTGCCCTCAGTTATGCACCTGCATTCCACATTGGCTCTACTTTTATATGTTATAATTCAAAACTTGCATGGCATGCTGCAGGTATAAAATGATCTCAAAACCCTACTTTTTAAACATCATACTACCTCACAGCACCAACGGAAACAGAAGTCATGTCAAAGTTGTCTTTTAAAACTGGTATTTTGACAGTTTGTTTTGCAAGGCAGTAGTTTGCATTTCATCTGAAATCTCTCTGCCCAATCCAGGTGCTGTTCATTCATTTGGTGGTAGTTTATCAGTGCTAAAAATGATGACAAGATTATTGAGCAGAATGAAACAACTGTGACCACAGGAGAAGATGGCAAACAGGGTTCAGGTTTCTGAGAGAGTGGCCTGATTAAAATAGAAGTGTGGAAAGCAGGTTGATCTCCAGTTAAGTCATTTTTCTAGTGTGTCAGTTCTTCCTGTAAATGTTGTCACTTTAACTCACAGGCTGGTGTCCCTCCCTAGTCCCCTCGCTAACCTGTGGTGGTCCTGTCCCCCTGGCTGGCAGGCCCACCCTCCTCCTCCAAGCTGCTACCCAGGGAAATGTCACTTTATTGTCAATGCTGCTTAACCAAGATCCAATGGATATTAGTCACCTTGATGAAGATGGAAATTCTGCCTTGTATTCTGCTGCTAAAAATGGTCACACAGGTAACTCCATTAATGTTTAAGTTATACAGTGGTATGAATTTATGTAATGTCTTTTAAATGAAGGGGATTTTTAAGGGTTCAAAATTTAATTTCATTATTTCTTTTGCAAAGCTAGTTCTAAATTGAAAAATATCTCATTTCGTGTTTGATCCCGATGGGAAAAAAAACAGTTTGTAGATAAAAGCAATATTTACTTGTTATTCTGCTGTTTTTAAAAAGCATACTTGAACTTTTTTTCTCGTTTAGGGTGTGCTAATGTTTTTTCTCTGCAGCCTGTGCACAGATTTGTTATTCATTGTGATTGTTGTGCTTCTGTCCGGCTGCAGATGAACATTCTAATCTAGTGCAGTATAGATTGCTGTAAAACTAACTGCCAAAAGCCATTTTGTACATTGTGAAGTATTTTATTTTTATATTGGTCATTTAATTCTTTGACTTTACATGTTGATGTGTAAACTAACAAATAACAGATTAGGTTTAATTACTTCCTACTTACACCTGTCATTATCTTCCAAAAATAAAATTTCAGCCTTATTATACAGTAATTACAATGTTATGTAAAAGTTCAGATTTCTGAGTCATCTTTAGAGTTAGATAAATTCCTGGTAAGCAAATAAAATCTTTTAGAAATCTGCAGTAAAACATAATGAGAGCATGAGATTTTTTTATGCCTGCTCTCAGTTATGGGATGCTGTTACTGTAGGACAGAATTAAAATGATGTATGAAGGTTATTTGATGACCAGTTATGGACCAACCTACAGTGTGGTTCTTTTTCATTTTCTCATTAGATTGTTGTTTATACTCCAGATTACGCCTCCAATACAGTATCTAACGTACTCCAAAGCACACCATTTTATCTATATTGCACTACTTTAGCTGACAGATGTTTAATCCAAGGTTTTATGTTATGTAGTACTATTTGTGGCCTTAGCAACTTTTGTACTAATTTTTCCCAAGCCTTAAATTTTTAATTTCCCATTGCAATTGTTAAAACAGCTTTGTGTGCTTATAAAATAGTTTTTCTATCTTAATCTGTACTTAATATAATGCTGATTTCAGTTCCTCATAAAAAGCACCAGAATTCATTGCTGTTTCAGCTTCTAATTATCCCATGTTGAGTATAACAGTCTTTATGCATTGTAATGTTCAGAAAGGTTAATCTGTTTTCCATAATATATTCTGAAAAGAATGAAAAAAAAATACAATTGATCGCCGAATCATTAAAGTAGAGGAGATGTATTATTGCACATTCAAAGGTTTTTCTGGTTTGGTTTTTGTAGCTTCCTTTGTGTACCTAATAATGAAAACGAATAAATAAGGAACACAAAGCCTTCGAGTCTCTTGAAACCAACCTGTTTAAAATGCTCAGAATGCATTATGAGTCACTTCAACAGCAATGACTTGTTATCTTTTCTGTTAGCTGTACTTTTTGTAGCCTAGCTTGTATGTACTGTCTGTTACCACTGCCTTCAAACATAAATGAGTAGAAAGTCTTATTTGACCCTAGGATGCAGATGAGAAAGACTTTCTTATTATGGGTCTCAATATTATATGGGTCTTGTAGGAGCCATGTGATGTTTTAATTTGGTTATATTCCTTTAAAAATAATCCTGTAAATATGTTGATGTTCTACTATTTGAAAACCACCTTGTTTTGTTTACTTAAATTGTGCGTATGCCTTTAAGATGGCCAATCGCCAGTGCTCATTAATGTAAATTCTAGAAGTTTTAGTTTTCAAAAAACGGAGAGGAAATTAGAGCACAACAGTTCTGACGTGCTTGTGTAGGTGTGTATTTGGTTCACTTGAGCTTTGAGGAATAGTTTTGTTATTGTGGAACACGTCTCCTTTTTTATGTTTGTTGACAAAACCAAAGTGAATGTGAATAAAACATGTTTAATTTTTTAACCTGGCGAAGTTTATTGTGGAGTCTACATGGGCATAGTCAGCCATAAGCTCGCCTTTCTTATGGTGGAATTTGGATACTACAGGTCTGTTCTCTCAGATTTGGGCCTGCACTCTAGGATTAAGACCCACATTACCCATATATACCCATTTTACCATTCCACAGAGTTAGCTTCGTTAATGGGCATTTACTTTGATGTGTAGTGTTATCTACAGCTATAAGATATACATACAGCTATAAGATATACATACAGATTGCTTATGGACACCTTCCATATCAATAATTCTGGCTCTTCTGGTGTCTTTGGAAGCTGATTAAATCAGTCCTTTTAATGATTTAATTTCCTTTAAATCAATGTAGTTTGATGCTTACAAATTCTGTCTCTAATGTCATCGTATGGATGTCTTTTTATAGACTGTGTTAAACTGCTGCTGACTGCAGGAGCTCGCACTGATGTACCCGATAAACACGGATTTACACCTTTACATAAAGCTGCTGCTCATGGTCATTTCAGGTTGGTGAAAGATATCGTCAAATTTAACGAATAACGACGCTACCCTTCTGGCTCGTGTTTTGTTTGCTCTAGCTGTCGTGTTAGTGTCGGATTTGGCCAAAGCTGCTGTTTGCGTTAATCCTTGTCTTCTGTCTGATGCCGCCGTAACACTCCTGACACCTGCGGAGTGACAGGGAGAGAACAGGCGACATCTGCCCATCTGTGTCTGTAAGTCTTTGGTGCCACAGACGCAGATGGGCAGCTAAATGTGTTTGTTCTCCATTTTCTTTTCTTTTTTCATAGGTTTGTCAAAAAAAAAACCCTTCACACCATAGGTCCTTTAAGAGTTCAATCGATCAATCAGTTCATTCATCAACTGCACAACAATACAGCATGCAGCAGTAGTTGCTGGCAATGAAATGTATTTTCTACGAACTCACTGGGGGGGTGATAAAAATCCCAAAATTAAGGTTATAATTGTGGTGTTTAATGTAGTTTTTAATGAAGAAGTCCTCACTCAGCAGGCAGTTACAGTTCACTTTATCTGCATTTCATGTGGCGGTTAAAACATTTTCTATTGTATTTATTGTTTCTATATCCTGAGCACTTTACTTGTGTTTATTAGCAAGTTTAGATGTGTTTATTAGTTTGTGAAACAGTGGATGTTGGATTTTACTTTGATCATACACATAATACAAAATGTATTTTTAGTGTTGCACTTTTGCCTTAACAATAATTTTGTCCATGTGCTCATTACTGTTTTATATTAACATGTTAATACATTTCTATGTTTTGTAAGCTTGTTTTAGGTGAATTGGGATATATTAGTACATTAGTAGGGATCTCTTCTTTATATTAGGGCAGAACTCAGCTGAAATAATACGATAAATAAAATGAATGCAGCACACAGTATGAACATACAGTAAGAATAGTTATAAATGAGAGACCATTTGGTCCAGCTGGCCCTTTTTGAAAGCTAGTTGATCTCATCCAGTTGTTTCCTGAAAGAAGCCTTGGTATTGACTTCAACAACATGACTGACTAGCTTGTTCCTTGTCAAGGCTCCCACAATCCTTTGGATAAAGAAATGACTCCTGTTTTCAGTTACAAATGTTGAAGTTGCTTCCATGTAATTTCCACTTGTGTCTTTGTAGATGGTATTTCACTGTTCATTCTGAAGATATCTTCTGGTTTGAGTTTGTCCCTTTGAAATCTTCACTGTTCAAAACTAAAATATTTCTGTTCCTTCATCCTGTCAGTGTAGAACACTGTTTGCTCTTCTGTTCTGAATAAGGCCTTATTAGTGCATTATACAATTTTAATGTACCATCCCCTATAAAATAAAGGGATAACAAACCTTAACATTTTGATTGCTTTTTAATTACTTTTTCTAGAAGATTTAAATGATGTGTCAATATACAGTAAACACCTACGCCTTGTTCATACTGTAGGTCCCCTCTTTTATCTCGGTGTTTCCCCATTTTGTATTTATTGTTTATGTTTTTGTTACCTGCATGCAAAACCCTGCCCTTTTGTACATCAGAATGTCTTGTATTTAATCCAGATCTTCTTATACAGTATTTCACCTGCCACTTTTACGGTCTTTGTGTAAAATGATATGTTTCCTATTTCTGAGAAAGAGTAGCTGGATGTGACAGTTTTCCTGAATAGAAAATAAATTTCAGTCACATATCACGTCCTCCCTGAAACACTCCTCTTCTGGTATTAAAACCACCCAATGCTGCATATACTGTAGAACATAATGGTACATTGTTTCAGCTGTCTGCACACTGGTCATATCCTACTTTTGTGATGAATGGGTACATTCAAAATGAGTGAACATGACATCACAGTGTCCTGTTTTAGAGATGTAATGAACAGTGTTACTCCTCAACTCTGATAGGAAGCACAAGTTAAGCAAAGTAAAAAAAATTGCACTGGTGTATTATCTGATTATTCACAGTTACAAAAATAGATGCATGAGACTTAATAGCTGTGTGTACTGTTAGATAACCGGGGGTGTTGGCACTGCAGTATTCCTTATTTAGGAGTCATTTATAATATATTTTATTACAACAGCTAGGTAATAATAACATTAATAATAAACTTTATTTTATATAGCACCTTTAAAAATGGGTTACAGAAAAAAAGATACACAATGAATGGATTGTTACAGAGTTACAGAGTTACATTTAGGGTTTGGAATATAATAGGAAAGTAAAGGGGTTGACACAGAGCTAATTAAACAAAAGCCCTTCTGAAGAAGGTTTTAAATCTTGATTTGAAAGCACTCAGGGAAGGTGACTTTTTAATATCCTTAGGGATTGAATTCCCAAGCTTTGGGGCGTAGCTGGAGAATGTCCTGTCACCCTTAGAGTGTAGATGGGCCAAGGGGACAGACGGGAGACCAGAATTAGATGAACGAAGATTGCGAGATTGTGGGTGGGACATGAGTAAATCAGATAGTTACTGAGGTGCTGAGCCTTGTACTATAGGTGAGGATGGGTAGTATAGGTTTAGTTATTGATGCTCTCCAGAAGTCCAGACTAAATTAGTCTGTATTTTGTGTGAATCAGAATTATTAGCCACCCACCCCTATTTTTACAGTTATGTGGGACATGTTCATACTTGTTTCGTACTGTATTTACACTTGAGTATCTGGTTAAACGTGTCCTGTTGTCTCCTCAGGTGTGTTGAGCTGTTAACTGGCTGTGGTGCTGATGTGAACTGGGCTGCACAGGGAGGGCAGACCCCTCTGTATTTAGCCAGTGGCAGCAGGAGCCCTGAATGTGTGAGACTCCTGCTGGCTGCAGGAGCTGACCGCACAGTGATAACAAGAGTAAGTCATATCTGCCTCCTTCTTCAAAAGCATTCGAAGGCTTAGCTGTAAAATAGTTTCTAGCAACCTGTTTCATCAGATAATTCAAAAGGTTAATCACGGTTAGAAAACTAGCCCTAACTATAATAAAATACTCCAGAAAACTACAAACTTGTCTTTTATTATGAAGATGTGCCATTCAGCTATTACTATTTTTATTTCTCATTTGTTAGATTTTTAAATTGTTATACTAGTTATTTTGACTAAATTCTAAAACATACAGTGTTTCAATAAAACTTTTTGTTATTGGCCTTTTTAAAGTAAAGCTAGAGAAGAAATAAGGTATTGTGAGTTCCTATGGCAACATAATTAATTCATTTTAAATTCATGAAATCTTTCTTTAGATACTGTTAATATAGAATTAGTCATCTCTATACATTTTTCCCTTGCAGTTGCATAATTATCTTTAAAAATTATTTAATAATATTAATCCTAAATTAGTGACATCTGGTTACTCCCTGCCATGAACACAGTTGAAGACAGAATGTTGATATTCAGAACCTGTTTTATCTTTTGCAGAGATTGAATTTAGCAGAGATTTTGTTAAGTATTTGCTTTTAATAAGATGAAAATTTTGTTTTCTTTTAATTTAGCTAATTCTGCATTATTATTGACAAAATTAATGCTTTCATAGATGTGCAAAATAATTAAATGTATATTATGATATGTGGGGTCAAAAAAGTATTGGTACAGTACATTGTTTCATGAAGTTCAAGTAGTTACTGTTGCTGCATCAGTATGTGTAAGCTGCAAAGGAATGGGTAGTTTTTATTTTCACATTGAAACACACAACCTCCATTTGAATAACAAATGCTAAAACATTCTGAAAAATAATAACAAATGAAAACCCAGATGAATAGTAGAGTTCCCATTCTCATGAATATACATCCTTGCATTCATTTCCTCTTTTACATCCTTTTTTAAGCATGCTTCTTCCAATTCAGGAACGCGGTGAAGCCAGAGCCTATCTCAGAAAGCAGCGGGCACAAGGCAGTAGACACCTTGGTTGGGACACCAGTCCATCACAGGGCACACACAGACAGATACAAACACACTTACACTCAAGTCTATCACTGTGGCCAATTTTCCCAGAACGCAGCTCACCACTGAGTTGCCATGCCAGGTTTCCTCTTTTCCACGATCGCCATTTCCCTCTTACCAGTTACTTCTCATAGCAGTTTTGTTTGGAGGGATAAGTGGTCGGGGCACCAGCTGCCAACCTTGCAGAGCTCCAAAGCTTTGGTGGTCTGGCTGTGCCAGATGAATAATTTGGGAGTCGCTAAATGTGGCCTTTCTGATGTTCTGATGAATGTGAGGTTTTAATGGGAAGAGAAAACAGCACTCTAATCAGGACTGTATAGATTTTGGAATCATATGCCATTGCATAGGATTGAATGGCTGATGTACATGAAGTGGGAAAACCCCTCAGTTCCTGAAATGCGCATTGGTCGATGAGCATTTATTGGAGGCTGGTATGGGCAGGTAAAGGGCAGAGAGCCCATCAGTAAGAGAAAATTATTCCAAATCAGTGAAAGTTTGTGACATTTTGGGGGGCTGCCAAGAAAGCGGTTGACTTTCCTCCAAACAGCCAGAGAGTCTGCAATGATTAGACCCATTCAGAGGAAAACAGTCCTGCCCTTGGTAGCAGAAAATAAAAGAATAAAAGCTCCTTGAGTCTAATTGTATTAATTAAAGCTTTCTTAAATAGGCAACATGATGCTGGTGGTCTGGAATCCAGCCATGTCCTAAGCACCCTTGACTGAAAAACTCAGTGGTAGTACTACTAGTTGCTAATCAGCTGTGAGGTAGCAATTAGCTACTAGCAACCAAACAAGCCTGATGAGCTGTGGGGCCTTCTCGTTTGTTACCGTTTATGTGTTCTTAGAAATGAGAAGAGGTTGTTCGCCCCATTCACATTACTGAACAATACCATATTTTATACCTGGAGCAGACTACTCAGGAATGAAGTCCCTTTCAAAACGCCATCTGGAAAGGGACAATTTACAGTAGCCAATCAAACCTAACCTGAATCCACAGTGTCGGTCACTTGAGCTGATCCTTTTTAAACTTCATTTAAAAGTCTTGAAAACTGCCTGTGTCCTTCTGAGTCAATCACTCAGGTCTACCCAGTGCCTACCTCATGTTTTGGGAATGCTTTTAGATGTATATGAGTAATGTGCTTTTGGATGTGACTAGGTCACATCAATTTCCCCTTCAGGATCAATAAAGTCTTATCTATCTATCTAGGTAACAGAGCATTCGACTTGTCTTCCACATTAACGATTCCCGAGTTGCTGTCAGTCTCCAGGCTTGATGTCTTTTGTTTACAGGTCTAAATGTAGCCAAAAGATCTATTTTACAAGGCTAGTGGAGGCTGATACACTGTTAGAATCACTTGGTTGCACTCATTTACAGAAACTGTTCTTCTGAGGAGCTCACTCCGTTTCTAATAATGACATAATGAGCCACTGAATAAAGGAATACTGTTTTGGTGTTAACTTGATTGGCTGAGGAAAAGACAACGCTGGCTAAAGATGAAAAGAATGAACCAGGGAAAGGCACTAGAAATGATGCTCACAGAGTTATGAAAGTTAGAGCAGCTGGAAAGTTTTTATACAGTATGTAGGAGAGAGGAAGTGCAAGATCACAATTTGACCTCCCAGTGAACTTTATTTACATGGCTGGACTACATTTTGCTTGTGCAAGAACTGTGACAGCATTGATGTCCCTTTTCATCTTCAGAACATGTTGATTGGCCCTTTCCCACTTTTTTATATATTTGTATAATTCATTGTTTCCAAATATATAATAATAATACTATTATCTTCAGTACTTATAATATTAACTTTTTAAATGTTTTCTGCGGGCATACAGTAGTGTAGTGACATTGCTACTGTATATATTGAATTATGACTTTATCCAAGAGTAAGGACAGTGACATTGAAATGATGCTTAAAGAATACTAAAATATTTTACAAGCAAGCTACATAAAACAGTATTGTTAGTGATGTTAAAAATGTCACATAATTAGCAAAATCAGCCAAGAGCACAGTTGTTCTGGTGGGTAATTAAATATTATCTCAATGCTGCTCAGAGGGTTAAAGTTGTCTCTAAGGTTTTCTCTCTTGTGCTTACATTAGAAGAAGATAACTGCAGAAGTTACAGTGAAGTTGTTATTTTTGTTGTCATAACTGTTTCATTTGGTTCTTGCCCAGTTTTTTGTTTGATAGTGATAGTGTTTCTTCCTGGTCAGCAGTTCATATTTGGAACGGAGCAAACTTTGTATAGTATTCACAACAGTACTACATCATCATAATAAGCTGGGTGGATGCTATTCATGGTGTTCCCTCAGAGAGAGGATGTTCTGCGCTATTTTTAACATTATAATAAGGTTTCTGTGAGCTCAAAATCAAAACAAAAAGAGAAAGAAGCACTTCATAAAGCTTGTGGCACTCCTTGTTCTTGTGTTTATTAAGGACAGCTGGACGGCACTTCATGCAGCTGTTGATGCTGGTGATGTCAGCAGCCTCATGCTCCTCATGTATTATGACTCTTCCAAAAACGGAGGCTCTGCCAGTGAACTGGAGAGGAGTGTTGATCCCCCCCACTCCAGTTACACGAAGATCATCCGTTCCTGGGGAAAGAGGCCTGGGCTGCCTGGCGACCTCATCAACCACGCTGACAGAGACGGCTGGACAGCTGCCCACATCGCAGCCTCCAAGGGATTTAAGGTCGGTCAGCCAGAGCACATTGAAGGAGGAAAGAGAGCAGCGGGACTGTATTAACGAAATCACACTGCGGCACATAGATCATGCTGTGTGTGGAAATCATGCTGTTTGGGAAAAATACTTCATAAAATCAGTTCCTGATTAAAAGACAGTTCCTTTATGTGCTTGTGTGCATGGCTACTTAGGAAAGGTAGTGGTGGTATATTGTACTGTATATGCATAATTATATACAGTAAAATATAACACAGTTTGCCTTTTGACTTAAAATGAATGTAAATAATGGAATTATGGAATGCCATTTTAAAATCTATATACTATACATTTGTATAGTTTATTGTATTACTGCCGAACCTGAAGTACCCCACAGTCCCTACCATTAGTCCTTAACCTTCATTTTTTCCAACAGATTTTTTTAGGGACAAGTAACATATTGTAGGCTTTCTGACAAGAGAATAAAGGTAAAAATTTTGTTTTATCCTAGTATTCTGTTAAAAGCCATACACAAGAGAAAAACAAAGGTGGGTTTCAATATTGAAGCAACATAAGCACAATATAAAATTAATTGAAATTATTGGACTGGAGTTTTTGTTTTAAGTAGCTCAGATTTGAATTCACCAGAGCAATTGAGATATTTTAAAGTTGAGAAATTAATTGAAAAAAGTAAAACTACAGTGCTTTTCCACATGTATTAGGGCAGATTTTAAACTTATTTTACAATATGTTATTAATTTGGCTAACATTTTTATCAAACAAATGCTAATATTTGTTATTCTGATGCTGGGTATTTACTGAAGCAAGTAAAGTACAAGTAACGTATCTTGCATCAAAGTACAAGAGTATCCCACAAGAGAAAGACTGGCATATCCCATAATTTTTTGGTTACAAACCTATAACCAGTACTCAACACTGCTACCATAATAAAGGCTTCTACTGTATTTAACCAGTTTAGTAATACAATTATTAATAACCACAAAAAAACGATTGAGATCTGGAGTACATGCTTTAATTCAATTTCTCCTAATGCAGTGTACATTGTTGAGTAGGTAAAAATAAAAAAGATTTTAAAAAACTAAAAGTAATTTAATTAGAGGTTTATGGTTTCAGCCTTTTCAACATTCCCTCTGCTAGCAAGATGTTAAAGGGGAAATCTGTTGTGAAACAAGATTAAACTAAATGATTTCAAACTATAATGCCACAATGCTAATATCAAATCTCAGCATCCATTCCCAGAAGGAAATATGTCTTCTTCTTGTACAACCTTGTACTGCTATTTACTGATGTGTGCCCAATGTAGATATAGTATGTCAGTTTTGGGTTGTGATCAACACAAGGAAACAATGGTAACGTGTAAGTCACAAGATAACATTCCATATTCCTAAATTTCATCTCAAGTCCTCTGTCCTTCATTGTTAAATACAGTAGACCTACCTGTAGATTTTCTTACTTAGTTCCTGTCTAGGCAGACACTTTCCAAAGATGTACAGTAGATATTTTGCTGAAGTGATGGTAGGATGTGATATGCAATGCAAAAAGTTCGTGAGTGATGCCTTTTAAACTACATAATTTAAAACAGATGTATGTTTGGCACAAAAAAGAAAAAAAAAATATTACAGTGAACAGCATGTGCGGTTTTGCTTTTGCTTTCAGAATTGCCTAGAGGTTTTGTGTAGCCACAAAGATCAAGATATTGAGAAGAAAGACAGGTGCAACCGAACCATCCACGATGTGGCTACAGATGACTGCAAGGATCTTTTAGACAACCTGTGTGAGTTTCTCCGGTGCATAGTAACCCTTCGATTCTGTGCTTTTTTAAAGCCAAACTGGGCATTCTGGGTTGGGAGAATGTCCATTTTAAAAGTTGTTATAGGCTAGATTGATTCTAGTTTTTCATTTTGCATCTAAAAATGGGTGATTAGGACATACTGTACATCTGTTTAGTTCAGGAAGCACTGACAACCCTGATAAATGTAAACTGAATGGTGAAGATGAACATGGTCGTGGAGATATGCAAAGCTTTTAGGACGGCTTCAGCACACAGTGCTTATATTAAATATTTATCTGTTTGCTGTCATTTTATTAAAATTAGAAATTTCAGTCTTTTTATGATTGTCTCAGTAATTGCACTAAATAGAAATAAGTCATGTTTACGCAGCTGTCTTTCACTTTTTTATAATCTGAGCAAGTGAAGATCTTTTGTTATTCCCAGCTGTTTCCTGTCCTTATGTAGCTAACAGTCAGACAGCTGACCTAATCACAAAGTTCTCCTAAATCAGACTTACTTTCTAATCGAACAGGGATGCTTAAAATTATGTTTTCAACACAGTGCTTCAGTTAAGGGAATCAATATGTTATTGAAGGGCATTGAAAAGTGACCTAGTTAGACAAAAATACTTCTGGAAAGTAAGAGGTGACCCATTTGTTTAACATCAAATTAACAACAGGCTGGGACTTCATATACCCATTTATATAATGTGTCCCATGTGGATCTTTTTTTTTAGTCTAGAGGAAGTATGATACAGAGGATACTTTAAAAAGCACACCTTTTAAACTTTTCTATTCACAGATTCATATAAGGTTCTCGTAAAGATCCACAGGAGCACAGATGAACAGATCTGTTCAGTGGATATTACTGAAGATGAAATCACTATAGGGGTTGTAACAGTTCGGAAACATACCAGCTGGGAAGACATGTCCAAAAGCATATCCCAGGTTGTTGTGAACCACTTTCACTTTCTTTCAAGTGGATGGGAAGATAGGAGCTCGGTCCTAAATATCAATATGGATGCCCCCATTGGCCTGAGTGCAAAAAGCATCTTTTCAGTCCAGATAGGTAAGGTGTTTCCAACTAAAATAATTCTTTTTATGCACCCCTATTACAATTTCTGTGCAAAAATCAACAGTGTAACATACAGTATCATTTATAGTGAACCAAAGGTTTTCACACCATTATTGTATAATCAGAAAATGAACGAATATGTTGAACTGTGTGCCTTCCATAATCCACAGAATTAAACAATAGCAGAAAGACTATAAAACTAGTATTCCTACTCAATTAGAAGACTTATCCTTTTTTCCTATACCTCTTGTTTGCATTAATACCCCTTTTCCACTGGCTGAGTCTGTTATGTTTTACTCTGTTCTTGCAAGAAGCAGTTGGTATTAGCAGTAATATGAATATTTTAGTTCTGAATCTCAGAAACTGAAAGAGCAACAGTGAACTGGAAGTGACTGGAGAGAGCTGATTCAAAAATGATAATACATTTTTCAGTTATTAATTTCATACTCACAAACCTTATGTAGGTATCCTTGTTTGAGATTTTAAAAATATATCTGTTAAAAATAGAAAGCTAAAAAGTATAATAATACAGTGGGTAATTTGCAGTTTTGGATGGCTTGTTAAATGCACTGCAAGCTTGCTCAATTGCCTCCTCTCTTTTTAATTAGAAAATTCATGATTCATTGTCTTATAAAGTCAAAACACTTTGCTGCTTTTCTGATAAAGATACAGAGCTGGATATGCTCATGGAAATGTGTGCTTTCCAATAGCTTCTCTTAGCACCAGGATTGGCAGCAATGTTTTACCAGTGCATGAGCACCTCTCTTCTCCACTGCACTGAGGGCAGCTCGCAGACTGCCCATTGAACTGGCAAAGCATTCTGGGACAGAGCCAGAGATGGACAGAGCCAAGAGGAAACCCTTTTCTAAAGAGGCCTAATTGAGCTTGGATGTAGCTTCAAAATTCCACTTCAGATATTCACAAATCAACAATGATATTCTTAATCCCAATCTCATTAATAAATGTTAAAAGCACTTAAATTTTGGATGTTTTCCGAATTTTGGATGTGATCAATTCAAGTGCAAACTGCAAATTTCAAGAGCATGTTTATTTAAAATATCTTATAAAAATATAAGATATAATATATAAATGAGTATGTGGTTCCATATTGTAACTCAGTTTTCTTTGCTGTTCAGTCAATAGGTAGAGCAAAACTATAATACATTTTAACTATGGATAACAGTAAAACTAATTTTATAACTGAAGACAAACATCTTGTGAAAACCCCTGATTGTGAATTATGTATGATGTTTTCGGACAAAGCTTTAGAAAATCCATTACAAATAAGCTTGTTATCATTCTTTGCTTTCTGTAAACTCCGTTCCTAACAGCAAAATATGAAGGTTTTAAGTACATTAGCTGCTCTGTATGTGAGGAGCTTTGGGGTCCAGAGGACTACACTTGTAGAGAACAATTTACAATACAGGAGAAGAAGGAAAGATTGCGGTGAGGAATTAATTGATGTTTCAGATGAAAAACAGACAGCAGGAAGTGCATGTATTATGTATGAGACAAGAGAGAAGGGTAAGGGAACTTGGCTCAATTAAAGATACACACATGCTATTCCAAGTTGTTAGTGCTCTGCTCCCCTGAATTAGCTTGGAAGATAAAAGCTTGGGTACTTGTGCCTTTTTGTCATCGACATTTGTCATGTTTAGTATGGAATCACATTTACCATACACACCCTCTGTAGGTGAAGCAAACAGTACTTAATTCAGTATAATATTGTAGCATATAAACAATGTGGGAGCAAATCTTCTCTCTGATGGTGGGTTACAATGGCATAAACTGTTATGTTTTTTAGGAGATGTTACTTGGTATCCAGGTCAGGATCAAGCTCAGTCTCCTTGGGAGTTAGTAAGGAAGTGTCACACTCAGTGTGTCACAGTGAGACTGAAAGGTTTGTTTGTTCTTTTTATCTCTGTAGAGTATTCTTGTCCAAACTATTGCATTCTAGAAAGTGGGTTTAATGTAAAAAATCAGCATAAACTTTTTTATTTCCTCTTTGCTTCATCTTTGCAAAACATCACATAAAAATTAGTCATTTATGATTCTGTTTAGTACTCTCAGATTACTCCATGTGTTCACAACTATTTTATAATTCTCTGTGATTACACATCTGATTAATGTTTATTTGTCCAATGGTAATGCCTTTAAAAGTCTTTCTGTTTTGAACTCAATATCTTGGGAATCCATGCAAATAATAAAGCTATAAATCATTTGATTGCTTGCTCTATATTATTTTGGATTTGACGTAGTTTCTAGAGCAGGAAGTATGGGTGATATACAGTACGTGTTGTTTTTCAAGAGTGTTTGGAAAGTTGATGGTTTGAAAGGTTATGCATTTTCCATTTAGATTTTGGCAGCAAAACTGCATATTCAAGGCTCAAAGATGCAAGGTGACTTACTCATTCTTCTGCTGATTTATTTTTTGACAGGCTTGTTGGAATCATCTCTCGATGACTTGACATATGCATCTCTGATCCCACTCAAGTTTCTTCAAAACTACATTCGGCTGGTACGCAGAATAGCACAGGAGACTTTTATAGAACCTGATGTGAAAGTATTCTGTTGTTATTGAGGATATCATAATAGGTTAAACATTTTATACTGGTTGGAGTGTTGAAAACCAGAATTCAGGAACATACAGTATACAGTAGTTAACAAGATTCTGCTACCTGTATGTATTTTGGCATGGCTTTGTTTTAAGTCAAGTTGTCCTTTTATTGATTTCAGTGTAATCAAAAATAATATATGTCAGACAACATACAGTACCTGTTGAGATTTAGTATCTTGCTTTCAGCTGTTTCTGATAAAAAACACATTATATACAGACCTACTCTAAGTTGTGGAATTCAATTAAAGTCAACAATTCAAGTATTTCAGAGTAAAAGGAACTTGTATAAATACTAGTACTGTGATTTTGCCTTGGTTTTGTTTATTTAGTTGTACAAAACTCTTTGGTCATTTGAACAAGCATCTTTGTATCTACATCAGTAGTTTTAGATTTTAGATGTGTCTCTGAACAACTTTTAAATTTGATTCATGTTCTTCACATTTTTCATCGCTAGCAAAACTCAAGAAATGTCAAAAACCTAGAAATGTCAGTTCTTGTGGATAAATTATTTAATCCTTGTGTGCCACCTACTGGCTCTGTACGTAGAAGTAGCTGCTAGCTGGTTGAGAATTAGGTGAGAAAATAATTAAGTCAGTGTGGAATGACAAGGAACTACTGACTACTAAGATTACTGAAGCTGTATTGAAGTGTAGTTTTTAAATCATAAGTCTGGTATGGCTGTAAGTGTGTCATTTTAGTATGAAAACAATGTAATATTTTTTAAATACACCCAAATATTAATATATTTAGTATGTTTTTTTGGCTGTTTTCATATATTTGTATAAGACGTTGGTTGATACACAAGTATACCATGGTGACACCTTTACAGCTGCTGTGTTTAAGGTTGTAAACTGCATTATTCTTCAATAAGCATGAGTAACATATCAACTACCACAGGCCTTTGTAAAGTCTCTGTATGCATTGGTTTTCACATTCAGAAGAAAGTATTAGTATATATCTTATGAATCAAATAATGTAATAGTAATTATTAGGAATATGATTAATTATGGTTCATAATTTGTTTCTTCCCTAACTCCAGACAATTTACAAGTACAGTATGAACAAATATTTGTTTTAAAGATACTATATATATATACTGTATACTGATGGAAAAAAGAAATGCAACACCTCCCCTTCCACAGTCTGGCCCTCCCGTCTGCGTGGAACAGGCAGAAGAGTGACTCATCTGTGAAAAGGGCCTGATGCCACTCCTGATGAGTCCATCACAGCCTCTGTTTGGCCCAAGCCAGTCGGGTGTGACGTCTAGGTGTGAGCAGAGGGCCTCTGACAGCTTGCCTTGCTATAAGGCCAGCAGCATAGAGCCTCACTGTCCTGTCACTGATGCGGGCATTGTGTCTGCCAGCAGTTTCAGCAGCAGTATGGTAGGCAGATCTGAAACGATCTCTCAGGTGGACCAGTTGGTCCTGCTCTAGTGTGGTCACTCGAGGGTGACCGGATCTTGGACGCAGTCAGGACTAAACGCAGTCATGCCTAAACCTTCTCCGCAGTCAGGACACAGTGAAGCAGCCTACTCCATAGTCTGGCAATGCTGGCATATGATATGCCTGCCTGCAGCATGCCAATGGCCCTCTCCTTTGCTTCTGGTGACATTCGAGACATTATGGAATGCACAGAATTGCACAGAAGTGTGGCCTTTTTCTTGCAGTGACCTAAGCTGTGAATTATGGCTTTTTTAAAGTTGACCTGATCAGGCATTGTTCCACCTGGACCTCGTTGGGTAAAAGAGCTTTTGTGTGATTAGCAAGTTGCAATGCCTCACTGCACAAGCTGTATTGCAGGTCATTGGGCTTAAAACAAATTGACAACTTTTTGTGAAAGTAAATAAGCTATAACTATAGTATTCTCATTCCAGAAATGGTTGCATTTTTTTTTCCACCAGTATATTTTGAAATGAGTTTTATTTCTAACAAAATGCAGTAACTGCACTTATTTGTGGTTATCTGGTGTGTAGACTGTAGTAAACACTGTGATACCGAAGATAAAACATGTCCATGTATTTGAATATACAGTAGCAAAATAATGTTGAAATACATTCTCATGTATTAAATGTGGCCTAAAAAGTTAATGAAGGAATTTTTATTAATATGTATCAACTCAGAAAAGTAGTGCACTGTAGTACACTGTAGGTGGATTTATACACTGATCTCAAGACTCAAGACTTCCAGTTGTTTTTTGAGTGCTTTTATGATATCACAAAAAATTAAATAATGGGTTATTTTCTGAATTTTGCATTTCTGTTTTGGGAAATTTGAGTGCTGTTTTTTTTTGGTTCTCCAAATATTATTTAAACATGCTTCCTTTCACAATTTAATTGTGTGATTCAGTGTTTAGTACTTAAAAAGGTACAAATAATTGTAGAAGGATCGAATGTTGCTGGTGATGAAAGTGATGCTATAATCTTTATAACACACACTTGCCAGATTAACTGTTAGTGAAGCTGAGGGGGCTCTTTACAGAAGGGTTACAAGCAAGAGGAGGAACCTCACATCAATCATACCCGTTTGATTACTGGTTACTAATTTAAACAGGAATCTCTTCTAGACATTTCTTGGACTGTCCATTAGATTTGGGTATAACAATGCAGCCAGGAGCTTATTCCTGACCCACAAACAGTTGTGTGAATAGGTTACATCTGTTCTCAGTGTGAAATATACACATGCTTTGCATATGATGTGAAGTAACTGCAATATCCATATGTCTCCATAGCAAACAGGGCTTTCTTGTACACTAATAGGTAATGGAATCCCATCAAAAGGTGGTACCGTATGTGCACTAAAGGCACGAACCATTCAATGTTGTACATTAGACAACAAATAAAATATTTCTAATGCTTAAACTAACTTACCAGTTTACGACAGCATATGACTGAGCAGAGCTGGCTTGCACCTGACTGGTGCTTCTCTATGGAATTCCTTTCTCCTACACTCGGCTGCAGCATCAGAGCCTCTGATACAACCTGGCACTGCTTAAAGATACTTACCTGAAAATGAGCTTCAGGATGTGAAAGAAGTGCAAAACCACCTCACTTTTAAATGGGCTGAGCTAACTGATATGTTACAATCGATGTTTATTGTCACTCAAAGAGTTTTCATTGTCATGCTCACTTGATTATTGGTTACTAATTTGAACAGGAATATCTTCTAGAGATTTCCATTCATCCATTTTCTAACAGCTTTATCAAATCAAGGTTTGTTAGCTATTTAACAAGAACACCATCAACACAGTTATTACAGTGTTGTTCCTCATCTCCAGGCCCTTCAGGATAGCAGTGGTCACATTACATTTCCCTGTGACTAAGCAGCCATGATGAAGTGCAGAGTCACCCATACTGCAGTTGTTTCATGATAAATAACAGCGCTTAACTTGTGAATGTATTTCTGCGCACCATTAAAAGCAAACTATACACTTTGAACCAAGCTCTCAGGCTACTGTAGGTTTGATTACAACCAACCTAGATAAGATTGTATTAAAAGACATGACACTTATTTTTTTCCCAAGTATCTAAACATTTGATAAAATGTTTCAAGAAACTGAGGGAAGGATTCATGACAGGATATTGGCAAATAAATATATTTTGTCACAACTAAGTTTTACTTTATGGTGCTTTCATAACTATCATCTGAGTGTACAGATATGGTATTATATGGTATTTTTTTCCCATAGGTGGAGCAATACCGCAATGTCATCTTTCACGGGCCAGAAGGAAGCTGCCAGGAGTACATAGCCAACCAGATTTCACAGTATATAAAGGTAATAAAAAATAAGAAATGAGTGCATTCATTCTGCTGTGGACTGTGTACAGTATATGTTTAGAGGTATATAATCTATTCTTTCTTCTCAGCACAAGCAAAAACCAGTGGGTATCAGCTGCGACATTGTCACACTGGAAGTCGATGCCAACTTATCAAAGGAACAGTTGGTGGAGTTTTTCATCAACTGTGGTAAATAGCCTCCCTTTTTTAGCATCAGATTTGGCATGTATTCTGTCTCACTAAAGTCGCTAAGAGCGTCACACCATAAATCATGGAATGAAGCCTTGTGTTTTCAAGGCTGTCCTCAGGTCTTGCTTCTGTGCAGGGATGTTTTACAATACTTGTGGCCTTCTATAAAAGATGGTGTTCTGTTAAGCCAGCACTTCAAGGGAGGCAAGGGTGTGATTTTAACAATGTTTTATTCAGTCCATTAATCATCTGGTTCATTTCTTAGATAATCATACAAGGAATGTAGAACTGGATGCTCAAAATGAGGATTTCAGAAGTCTGTGGAATACAGAGGCTATGAATTATTAAAAGGATGCTGCTTATTTATACAGATAAAGGCAATGCTAAATATGGTGCCACATTATAGGATCTGATAGTATAATGTGAGAGTTAGCTACATTATCATCACATAGTCTTCATGTTTACCACCTAAGCTTTTTGATTATATATGCTGTGCAGTCCTTCATTATCATGGGATTTTGTTTATGTGGGAGTGTTAAGGAAGCTGGGATTGCTAAGTCCTTGAACAGCAGGGTAGCTAGAAGTGGAATGAAATAGGGAATATTTACAGTAATCATCTCTGTGAGATTGTACAAGAAAGCAGCGGCTGCATCTGAGATTCATTTACCCAGAGTGAAATTTGAAAGAATTCGCTCAACAGGTCAGACAGATGGCAAAAGGTTGATTTAAGAACTAGTTTAGAGATAGAGTACATTTGGTTTTGCTTGTTGTTATTGTAAGATTAATTTTGTATTTAGTTATTTGAAGGTTTTTGAGGTTTTGAAATCACATTGCTAACAGCCTTGCAATTTAAAGAAAGTTAACATGTTAACATTTGTCTTCATAGCTGGCAGCAGTTGCAACTTTAAGCCTGCACACTGGATTCCAACATTACTTCAGCATAGCCCATTAATTTTAAATGAGAAAAAGAACCAGCTTATCTGATTAAATCAATCTAGTGTGACAATATAAACCTTTGAAGTATGACATAAAGTGCATTGTGAAGAACAGAACGCTTAATACAACAGAAGAGAAAGAATTTACTATAACACAAGAAATTATATAAATATAGATAGAGTGTGGAGGTCATGTTGTAGGTACAGCAGATGGTAGTATGCATACATACATTACTTATGACAGGCAAGGCCCATTATCTGTCTGTCTGTGTGACTCTCTGTGCCATGTCCCTGGTCTTCTGTCTCAGGTTTTCTCATCCCAGTGAAGGAGCAGGCTGGCAGCAGTTGCATAGTGGTTGTGCTGGAGGGCCTGGAGAAAGCAGGTTCTCTGTCTGAGCTCCTGGGTGACCTGTGTGAAGGCCTGGAAAACAGGGGCTCAGGCAGCCCACTCCTCGTGAACCCTGGTGAGGGCTTTGCTGTTAGCTGCCAACCGCCACACAGAACATCATCTATCAATATAGAGAGCAGCCACACTTACTGTAAAGTGTTGTAAATAATTAATTCAGACAAAAGGCAGGGCTTTAATCCAGAGTTGTAATTCGTAGTATCCCCATGAGAACAAACGGAACAGTTGAGTTAACAAGATGGCTGGCAAAAAAGCCTCTTTGTAGCAAGAGAATGTCCTTTCCCACTGTGCACCTCCATGTGCTTAAGCCTTGTGTAAAAAGCTTATGTACCATGATTATGCTACCCTTGAATTCATACACGTTCCACCATGATAATGCCACCCTTTAATTTCAAGAGAAAATTTTCAAAAGCCCTCCTGTAGGGAACATTGATGACGGCAACATGTGTATATACTATCCATGCCGTTCAATAATAATTGCTTCAATTACAAAACCTTCTTGACTAAAAAGAAAACTTTAATCCACCTGGCAGTTATATAACCTCACTGTGTTTTATATTTCCCATCAGTTCAGGAAAGCTCTGGCCTGTATTACTTCCAGGAGGAGAGCTTCTTGATCGGGACTCTGTCAAAGTCACGCCTCCATGGCGCAGAGCTGCTGATGCAGCAGCACTTCCGCTGGGTGCAGCTGCGCTGGGACTCGGAACCGCTCCACGGCCTCCTACACCGCCACCTCAAGAGGAAGCTCATACATAAGGTAAGAACTGCTGTCCGCCTTCCCCCGGGGAAGGACACTGTCCGGAAACATGGACAGTAGTATTTCAGTACACTGTAAAAGTCACACGCCAGGTCACGGTGCCACAGTACGTGCTTCGTCAAGAGTGACGTCAAAAGGAAAACCCTTCTCAAGTAAAATAAGATGGCCTCCCAGTCCACAATACTAAATTTTGTTCCGAATGGCTCTCATGTTCTATACTTTTGAGTTATAAGTTGCAACGATGAGGAGGACCTTCGTGCAATGTACTGTATCCCTGTACAGGGTTGTGGAAAATATCTAATTATCATGACGAGATTATATTTTAGTTACCTGTAACCGAAAATATCTTAAGTGCTGTAGCAGAAAATATCTTAAGGCTTTTGAAACCACCAGTACAATAATAAATCTGTGCAGCACAGCAAACTGTTCTCTGCAGGGTGCATCATCTCCATTTCTAATGCATTGTTTATTAAGGTTTTAAAACTACTAGAACACTAGTAATGGAATGGTTCGAATTAAGAGAGCTGTTAGAAGATGCTAATCAGAAACAGTTCCATTTACCTAATAGGAGATGATCCCAAATGTCTTTTGTAATGAGTGTGAGTCTATTTCTTTCTTTAAGATGAAGGGTCAGATTTCTCCAACATCAGACCTGCTGTGTAAGACAGTGGCGTGGATCTGCTCCGTGTGGCAGCATCTTAACTCCTGCTTGTCACGCCTGGGAACCCCAGAAGCCCTGATTGGACCCCACATGTTCTTCTCCTGCCCCGTCATTCCAGGACAGCCCCTTGCAGTTGTAAAGTGAGTCTGTCCCCACACACGCCTGTCTGTTGCTGATGTTTGAAATACAGTACATATCTGTACAATGCAGTGTAGCCATTCATGTAAAGAAAGTTTATGATATTTACTTTTAACTTTTCCAGATGGATTGTTAAAATGTGAGCCATGTGTTTATATGTAATGTTTACATCTACAGTATGTAAATCAATGTTAGTTTTAATTCTCTTCAAGTGAGCAACCTTGCAGAAAAACTACCATTGCATTATATATATAAAGCCACAGCCCTGGGCTTATGGATATCCCACTGTGTGAAGAGTTTTTACATGTTTTTGTAGTAGCTGAAATAATGTGGCTCTAAGGAGCGCTAAACCACGGTGTGCGTCTGTGTGTGTAGGTGGCTGTCCAGACTGTGGAATGCCGTGGTGGTTCCCAGGGTACAGGAAGTCATTGTCTCCAGGGCGACAGTCAGGAGGGCTCCAGCACAGCGCCAAGTTCCCAGCAGCAAGAGCCTCAGCTCAGGGCAGCAGGCCGTGGCCAAAGCTGCTCTCAGCATCCTGGTCAACAAAGCTGTTCTCCCGGCCTGCCCACTGCCGAGGCCAGGTATATTCTGTTCCCACTCAAACTCCATCTCAGAAAAAAGCAATTCAGAGCAGAGGCTTGAAAATGGACTATGTTCAATATAGTTTGACCAGAGCGGGTTGTTTTCTGCCACATTATTACCTTAAAAATTACTTTTTAAAAAGGCTGGGCTGGGGTTAAAGCAATAAGCTTTGCTGGATAGTATATTATAAGGAGGACTGCACTCCTTTTTTAATTGATAAGTTATGAATGTTTGTCTTATGTTATATTACATATTGTAATGTGATCTGCGAAATGAAGGAACCTTAAAGGATCAAAAGCTAGTTAATATATGTTAATTTTAGAGGACAGTTCAGTATGTACAGTACTATCCCTTTATAATGTGGCCTGTTTTAGTCATTTTGACACAGTAACTTCCCGTTCCCACATAATGCAATGTGACTCGAAGTCACGGGGAAGCAAAGTAAAGCAAGGCAAGTGGCAGAATATGAAAATCTATGTTAAAATGAAAATTAATGAAAATGTAAAGCTTCAGCAGCTTTTTCAAAAGATGTACATACTGTGAAAAGCAAGTGAAAGGCTTCAAGATATATTCAAGATATCGTCACAGTAAGACTGACACCAGGGCAGACATTTTAAAGAAAGGTGCTGCACTAAAGATGATGAATTAGACAGTGCTGTTCACTTGGTTTCCATAGGAATGTCAACAGGGAATCCCAGTCTGGTATAATAATTGTAAGCACAGACAGTCATGCTGGACTTTAATATATTAAATCAACTGTCCAAGGAGAGTCAGGCCTTGGTTTTATCTCTCTTACAAAAGAGGACACCTTTTTTACAGTATAATGTCCCCATCACTGTAGTGTTGCACATTACGACCCACACAGACTGCAAGGTGAGCACCCCCTGCTGGCCTCACTAACACCTCTTCCAGCAGCAGCCTTAGCTTTCCCAGAAGTGCCCCATCCAGGTACTTACCAGGCTCACTCCTGCTGCACTACAGTGGGTTGTCAGTTGTGAGCTGTGGGATGATACTTGCTGTTTTCCTTGTGATGTCACTGTAGATAAGGTTGTAAAAAGGCTTGCTCCCTTATGGATATTTTCTGTATAGTTTTTGCAGCATACAAAATACTGTAGTAAAACACTGGTGTATTTAGATCATAAAGGGTTCATGTGAAATTCCATATTTTAACTCTCTATATATGTCTATATTGTGAATGCTTAGCAATTTAAAATACAGTAATCTTTCAGTCAGCTTATATCACAGTGTGATGCAAGAAGGCTAGAAAATTAATTATTTTTGGAAAGTGTTTAATCATCCCGGTCTTTTCTTTGTTCCAAAACAGGTCTGTTTCACTGGGACTAAATTATATGTATCAAGACAGTTTTATTTTTAGGATCAGTACAATACATAGTTATCATCCATTATTTTACTTAAGGGAGTAAAACCTTCCAACCTTCAGTCAAACAGAGAAAGCACTCAGCATGTTACAATATCAGCTTAAAAAAGGAGCCAGTCAGTTTTGTTTTTACAATACTATAAACCGTGCATTAAGCATATTTAATTTAAAACTGTAACATAGAGTACTTTTAAAGTTTCTCTTGCACTGCATTTCTAAAAGTCAAAATAAATTATCAGGAAGTATAGAACGATGCAATACTGTATAATATTCCTTGGATTCGGTGTTATTTATAGTTAATGACATAAAAATACACAATTTAAAATTAAAAATAGCAAGGATTGAACTTTAAACATCTGAAATGGTGGTTTATATTAAATGTCATCTGTCATTTTGGCTCAAGGGCATTGTAAATTCTTTCTGGAGCAAGAATGCCAATTCTCATCATAATGCAAAGCACAGCCCAGCCTCCCACTTACGGCCTGGGCTCCCCCATTATAAGAGGGTGGCACTGCATGGTGTTTGCACGTAGGAATTGTGAAAGCAGGCTGAATCACAACAGCAGCTAGGCACTTGCTTGGTACTGTATGAAGCATTGCTTAATTTGCCATTTGAAAGCACTAATGGTGTGTATAAAATTCAAACAGAATTGGAATTTCCTTAAATAGTGGCTTTCAGACTGTATGTTGGCTTACATACAGTCAGCCATAGCTTGCACACACTGTCTCCCAGTGCAGGTAACGGGGTCTTCTGATTGACGAACGGGTATACAACACACACACCACCTGCTGCTTCCTACCATTCTGACTTACACACACCAGCAGATAACAACACCTGACATTTGCAGGCCTTTCCACCTGCAACGTGACTAAAAAGTCGTTTGCTGGTTGGTTTGTAAATGCGCATGTTGATTTTGCCGTTATTATTACAGTATTTGTGGTGGGTTGCGTATCCTTGCAGAGATCGAAAACCATCTCTCGGAGTTCCAGGGGGGCTGCTTCCCGCTGCCGGCGTTCACGGCTGGTACAGGCAGCACCAAGAGGAGCAGAGAGATTGGCTCCTGGAGGAAGGCGAACACCAGCCCACGCAAGAAGGGCAGCCTCTCAAAGGCCTGGGGCACAGCCAGTACTCTGAGGGAAGGTGAGGAAATGTGAACCGGGCAGGCTCCAGGCTCTTAGACCAGGCAGGAGGGGGCTTTCAGAAGAAAAGATGAGAAAAAAAATAAGATAAGATCATTTTATTAGCTATGTACAATTTCTTGCATTAGCAATTTGTCTTTTCACATACCCCAGCTTGCTCTCCATGAGACACACAGGCATATAGACAGGGAGAGAGATGCTTGGGGTCAGAGCACAGGATCAGCTGTTTATATGGTGTACCTGGAGCAGCTGGGGTTAAGGGCCTTGCTCAGGAGCCTGACAGAGTAGGATTCCTCTGCCAGCTGCAGGATTTGAACCAGCAACCTTCCAGGTGCTTCCACAGGTGCAGATCCTTAGCCACAGAACCACCCTGTTCAAAATATGCTTATCAGATCTCTGGAAATGAGGGAGTTGGAGCCTGGTCAGTACTGGGAAGAAGAAGACCTCTTAGGTAAACCAGGTTATTGTGGCTAGACGTGCAGATATATCATTAAGTGTGAGTCTTCACTTCCTCAGCACGTTGTTAACCATTTGTTATTTTAACGGGACAACCTGCGGTTTGCCCATTTGTACAGCTGACAAATTTGCTGTTGTAATTTTGTGTGAAATACCTTTGCTCAGCCACATTATCCCATCTGGGATTTAAACCCATGACCTGTCTCTCCTGAGACCTCCAATTCAAATTCAGTCTTTGTTATTAGTCCCTAGAGGACATTCTTGGCAGAGCCCAACATAATACAACATACAGTAGAAACCATCCTAGCACAAGAAAGATTGACATAATTATGTTACATTCTTCAGAAGTGAACTTGCAGAGGGGATATACTTTAACAGTTTCCTAGATCTGTCACACGTGTTGTACATCCTGAAGCACAGAGGTGTCTTCCAGGTGGGAGTAGAGTGAATTACCAGTGGAGGGGCTGTGCTACACACTCCATAATGCTGGTAGTCTTCTTTAGAACCCTTGGCTTGTGGAGTGCATTGAGGTGGATCTGATGCACCCTCACTGATTTTAGTACTTACTGTATGTTCACTATTTTCCTTAACCTATTACTATTTGCTTTAGTGATGTTACCAAAGCACCAGATAAAACAGCACATTAAGATACTTTCAATAAAGATCAATAGAAAAATGTTAAAATATGTCCTTTCTATCTTAAAAAAAGCTAAGCTTCCTCTGCTCTAGTCTCTTCTGGATTTTTTTTCTTTTTTCAGTTTCACAACATTTGTCCCTCCTTACATTTTTAAGTATGTCGAGTCTCAAACATTTGCAATCATTGGTAAAATCTACAGGCTCAGTGACTCTTTATCACAGTGATTTGGAGGGGGATGAGGTTTTTCCTGAAATTACCTTTTCTTTCTACTCCAGAGAAAGTTAATGTCACTTGTCAGTTAAGTCATAGAGAAAGGGCATATTTCTCTATGACTTAACTGACTATTTCCCTACGGGATTAATAAAGTATTATCTATCTATCTATATTCGGAGTTGATATTCTGTGTTTTTTATTAAGCTGACAAGGCTTGTGTCATGAGAAAACTTAATAAGATGTGTGTATATATATATACAG
Organism: Lepisosteus oculatus; assembly: GCF_040954835.1. NCBI lineage: Eukaryota > Metazoa > Chordata > Actinopteri > Semionotiformes > Lepisosteidae > Lepisosteus > Lepisosteus oculatus. The sequence continues at coordinate 45,492,775 of NC_090702.1, read as the reverse complement.
TATTTGACAGTCTTTAGTGTTCAAAATATCTAATAAAGGGAACAAGATGCAGCCCTGTGGTGAACCAATAGAACTGCAACACACCTCAGATAATTCCCCCACTTCTACCTGTTGTGACCTATTATATTTGTAAAAAAAAATCTAAAATCTGTTTTAATTTGAAATTCTTTGCAAGATTCTGTTCCAATGAGAGAGATTGAATCGTGTTAAAAAAGGAAAAACAGGAAAAATAAAATTGTAATAAATAACTTTACTTGGTCTAGACTATTATAAATATCTTTTTTTTAATTTGATAACACATGAAGTATGGTTCTGTTGAGTTGTAAACCGTTTTATTATTTTTAATGTGATTTTGAAAAATAAAGCCTGTTTCTCTTCTTTGCCTTAGGAGAGTATTGAAGATATTTTTTTATATACATTATGACGTATTAGGTAAAGAGCCTGATTGTTTTTATAAGAAGGTGTCTGGCTATTTGTTCACTCTGTTGTAAACTTCAGTTCTACCAGATGGCTGCTGTTACCAAGTCATAAGGTAGCCAGCAGTGGTGTCTTTAGCACTTGGAATTGACACAACAGGATCTTTGGAATATTTACATGCAATTACCACTAAAATCTGTATTCATTGCAGTTTTCTTTTTACACAACTTTAGAATTACACTACCTGTGAAGACTTTAACATTTTGACAGGTGTTTGGATCACTAACCAGAACATCGCTAACAGAGTCAAGACAGCAACACTGCAAGATGTGATATACAGTACTCTCATCTTTGTCTTCCTTTGCTTCCAGGTTCACAGTCAAAGACTGACTTAGACATTCATTTCGGCAGGATGAACTCAAACTCACAGATGTAAGCCCAAAGAAAAATTTCCTAGTGGGATTTGGTATAGGTGATTTATGTCACCTGTACATAGGGAATATTGATTGTAGTATGCACTGTAGTAACTTTTGCAGTTCCTTTGATATTATTGCATCTAAAAAGTAAAAGACAAATTTGAGTCTTTCAGACCTCTAAAGATTATTTTTAAAATTCTAAAATCCTCTTAGAATTTGAATTTGTTCCAGTTTGAGAGACATTCAGATGGTTTGAATGCATTTACTGATTTGTACAGTTTGTTGATACATGTATACATGTTACTTTTTTGGATTTAGTAATATGTAGAAACAATGTTACTTGAGATTAAATCTAACAAGGGATACTTCAGAGACACACCAGGAGATCACTTGGTGCTTCAACTAAGTTCTCCAGATGTTAGGATAATGTGCCTTGTTTCCAGGCACCAGCAGAGGGCAGTAAAGCAGTTGCTATGGTGATGTTCAATGTTAATAATAATACAGTACAGTATATACATTGAGACATTGAAAGGAGATGGTAAATGGGAGCATGTATTCCACAGGAAAGTTAAGGGACACACAGAACTAGTTAAATTAAAGGCCTTCTAAAAAAAGGTTTAGAGTCTAGCTCTGAGAGCTCAGGGAGAGTAACTCTCTAATATCCTTAGAATAGAGTTCCAGAGCTTTGGGGTGAACAGGAGAAGGATCTGTGACCCATAGAGTATAGAGGGCTTGGGGGACAGACAGGAGACCAGAATTAGATGGATTGAACTTTGTGTAGTGAAGGTTTTTTCGAGGTGTGGAGTAGGACGATAGTAAGAGACTACTGAGGTGCAAAGCCATGCAGAGCCTTATAGGTTAACCAGAGATTTTTGTAGTCCACACAAAAACCTGACAGGAAGCCTGTCCAGGACTCCAGGATAGGAGCAATGTGATCATTTGCACTATTCCTAATCAAGCTGAATTCTGGACATACTGTACTGTAGTTTGTTGTCAATGTGGATTTAGATATCCCTATGAATAGTGTTACAGTAGTCAATGTGAGAAAAGACTAAAGTGTTGACCAGCTTTTCAGCAACAATTATTATTATCATTTAAGAAACGGTTGCATTTCACAACAAATGTACAAACAATGTACACCAAAAACCTATTGGCAATTAATGTTTCTCAAGACACATGCTGTAAAACATAAAGAATAAAGAATATTTAGAAATAAAATATTATTTTGAGCTCTGCATTTTGAACTTGGAAAAACACAAAAATAAGTTGCATAAGTTTGCATAAGTTACATTCCTTCGTGTGAACTAATTAGCACTTGGTGTTCACAGGTCAGACAAAGAGCAGCAAAGAACTGTGGGACTGGACCAGAGATTCTCTCTGTCATCTGATGATGAACATGACCTGATGCAGGAGCTGCAGAGTTTGTGCTCCAGTAAGTCTGAGCCGGACATAAGCAAGGTAGGCCCTCAATTCATTTCCACAATTGTAGAATCTTATCTCCACTCTCTGCTTTCTGAAACTGCACCTGCAGTTTTACAGTATGTTTTGGTGAGGTTTTTACCTGCTTTCCCTAGCAAATGAAATCACAAGTCCAATCTCATGAAAATGTCTTGCAGTTATGAATTTTGTTTCTCCTGACAAAGGTATGTCACATACTGCTGCTTTTATCATGTTGCTGCACCCAGTTGGCATTAATAGCCCCACTTTTGTAAATACTTTATACAGCCTGTATGGTTGTTTTACAATATTTACTGTACACCGGCCGATATAAGCATCCTTTGCTTGATGTGAGTTTAATGTGTCACATCACGTGATTAGCTCTGCTTAATTAGAAAATCATACCCACTTAATGTCCATTAAATTTCTTAACCCCTCTTTCAGTTGTGAATGCATTTGAATATATACTTTACACATACACCAACTGTATATATTGTGTTCTCCCTTGATTGAGATTGACTGATCACAAGAAGGTCCGATCCGTAACTTAGGGTTTTCAATATAGCAGTGAGTTTTAATTATATTTGGCTAAATGGTTGAATACCAACAACTGATTTTTAAAAAAACTAGTACATACTGTACACAAAGGGGAATAATTCTGCCTTTCTGACAGAAATGTTCCATTTGTTTTAAATTGCTTCGTTACTTCTGTGTTACCTTTGAGTTACCTTTTCCTTTCGAGTGCCAGGATAATATGGAAAATGTTTTATTTTATAAGAGGGGGGCATTCATGAAACTTGTGACTGTGTTTCAGATTGCTCATTCCAAGGAGGATTTCATTATGTTTTCTGGCTCTTCGAGTGAACAGTCGCCCTTGAAAGCCGATAACGAACAAAGCACTCTGTCACTACCACAGTCGGTCAGTCGGTAAACCAATATATTTTTGGGGGGTGGAATTGTCTATATATAATATACTATGTTTCAGTAATGATTTACCAAGTGACAGCCTCAGTGAATAAAATAAGAAAAATATTTTAATTGTGGGGCGAACTTTGTGAAGCATGAAGTCAAGCCTTTTGCAAGTACTGTATGTGTGCAGCAGTATTGTGGGCTCATGGTGGAAAAGAGAATTCTTTTACCATTATCATCGAAGGTATGGTTTCACTTGCATGTTGGAAATGCTTACAGATGGCTGTAGTTGATTTTCTGACAAAAGGTCCATGAAATCCAAATTAAAGGTCCAATTTAAGAATTTTTCTACTGATACGTTGCACCAGAGTGTATACACTGTAGGTGTGTCATAACATGTTGATTAATGGCAAAAAATCCCAATTAAATACATGATTATTCCATATTGTAACACAATAAATTGTGAAAGCCCAAGGGGGTGAATACTTTTGACAGCCACTGTAAGTCAGACACAGGTGTCCTGATACAGTGAAAGATATGATAACATGGAAACGCGTGAAGAAGATGTTGTGCATCCCATCTTCCTTGTAACTGGAGTCCTAATGAGTAGTCTTGCCTGTGCTTTCAGGCAGCAGACCTGAGTTGACTCCCAGTGATTGTCCTGCAAAGGTTGGATCTACAGTAGATGGACCTACACCACATCACTGTATTAAAGCCAGGGAGCTTTACTGTGATGGCCATGTTTCATATGCGTTTCTAAAATAGTCTCAACTTTGACATTTAAACATTTAGGGGAACTGGTTCGACAATTTTCATGTCTATGCGAGGATGTCCCGTGATTGCACACTTCACACTTCACCTGTCTGGAGATAAGCCCAATACAGTAAAGAGTCCAACAACAAAATGTCCAACACAGCTCTTCCTGGTAAACTTTGCATCCAGCATAACAATTTCTCCTTTTGACAGAAATAATGCCACATCTTTCCTTGCAGGTTAGCAGCAGTGCCCTAAGCTGCAGCGCACCTGGAACATGCAGCAGTGACAAAAGGAATAATGTACCTGGACAGATGAAAGTCAAGTCCCTTCTCCCCATTCCCATGAGTAAAAACACACAGCGCAGTAATAGCACACTGAAATTGAGCAGCAGCAGTACAAGGCAGGAACCACTGAACAATAACTCACCAGAGGAGATTTGGATTCTGCACAGAGACTTGCATGAAAATAACAAGTAGACTTTCTTAACATTTTTATTGACCGTTTTTAATTTGTCTCCATGTTGTATAGTAGAATTATTACGGCCTTTGTATTTGTACATGTTAAGGTACTTGTTACACTGTATTAACATTGTGTATTGGGGACCATAGTTTATTGTAAAAAACAGTATTGAATATAAAAAAGTGCTTAACCAGCTTTTGCCTTTCAGGTGAAAAACATTTTGGATCAAAGCGACAGAACTGCAATTTTTGCTATTGAAATATTTTCAGATATAAAGTGTTCTATGTTTAAATAGTTGCAAGATTGTTTTAAATACTGTTATTATTAATCAGGGTTTTACCAAATATGTGTAAATAAGATATTTAGAAACCTATATGGTATAGAGCTTGGTGTCAGTGAAATTATACTTGTACAGTAAAGACAGTATACTTGTACTGTACATATGTTTGTAATATGGAGAATTGGGTTCATCAATTTTCACTTGTTTCAAAGTGAATGGAATGTGGCAATAAGTAACGTAAATTGCAAACACAGGACATTTTCTTTCAACTGTAAGCCATAATAAACATTTTAATTACCCACATCTACCTGACGGATTTCTGGTGGATGCTTTCTGATGTTGCATGAGTTCCCAGTTTCACAGTAAGGTCTTATAGTTTTATTTAGCATGATTATACAGTATATACATATACTGTACATACAGTGTTTTCATTTTCATGTGAATACAACATATTTAATTTAATCCAGATTTCCTCCATAATATATATACTGTACAGTAATCCCTCAGAGCAACTGCTACATGGGTTTTCATTTATAAAACAGTAACGCATATCTGTTTTTTCATTTAATGATCAGATTCTTCTTTTCTAGCATCTCCGCAGATGAGGAATTTACTTGTTGTTTTTTTACATTTTACATTTCAACGTTTTTATTATAAAGGCTGGTGTGTGTGTTAAGTGCATATAGTACAGGATATTACCTAATGTTTATTCATTTGTTAACGGCTATAACAGTGTAACTACTATACTGTAAGTGAGCAGGAGTCTTATTGGTTTCCTATTATTAGCATTTCTATTTATTGATTATGCAAAATTGCGTTTATGATTAACTAGAAATTGTATTGTTTTCACACTATGATATAATTCTGTAAAGTATTAAGGCGAACATTTTTTAGTTCTGGAATGAATCAGAGATTATAACATGGGAAGTAATGGGAATTTAATTTCCATTATACATTATACATTTTCACCTTAGAGAAAATTAATCCTGTATAAAGAGGGATTACTGTACTTGAAATGTACTATACCGGTTACCAGGAGTTTTAAAAAGTGTTCTGCTTATTGTTACAGTATCTGTACCATTAATTGGATCTTTTGTTCCAGACTATGCGTGTCTGCTTTACTGCACAATTAATTCATAAGTAAAATCTGTATTCTTCAGCTCACTGAGGAACCATTCTAGTAGTAATACTTAAGGAAAATGATCAGTTGAATTCATTTTTTCAACACTTCTTATAAAATGTTAAAGTTAGGCAGTGGAGTATATTTCCATAATGGCAGTAAATAGCTGTTTAGTCTAATTTCTGTTTGGCTAAAGTATATAATAAAAATATATATAAAATTATAGTTTTAAAATTCAAAACAATACATTTCGAAAGTCTTAGAAACTAAAATAAACTTTCTTAAATCACTTTAGAAATAGACAATTGTTTTTCACTTTTATTTTGAAAATAATATGATGACTAAATCATTGTATAAAGTGCATTTCTAAGTAAAATTATGGTATTTGAGGTTAATTAAGAAATTTCAGACATTTTGTTGCTTTCATTACAAAAGGTTCCAATAAAAAGAAGTACATATATGTACTGCAATAAATGTAACAAAAAGAAATGAATGTGAAAAAATGGAACAATGTTCTTTTCCAAACCAGGGATCAGTTCAAAAACGTTTAAAAAAATAGACAAAAAATGCCCTCTTTAAATGCACAGTATCTAGTGCATCAGGATAAAAAAAGAAGTCTGTATCTTTGCAGTGAGAAAAGGCTTTTGACGTTGTGAACATAGTCAGTGGCTCTTATGTTACAATCTGGTGTCTTGCACTTCATCTTCTGCTTCCTCCTGTAAGGCTGTGATCTTGGGCTTGGACTTGCGTTTGCTGGAGTTTCTGCGGTGCAATGGGAACAGCTTCATCCGTTCAGCATTGCTTATCGCTTGCTTCAGCTGAGTGGTCTCATTCAGCAGCTTCTGAATGGAATCATACGGCTTCACCGAGCTGCCTTCTATCATCTGACAAACACAAAAAAATGTGACTTTGAGACTGGAGCTTTTTTCTGAGATCTTGCACAGTGGTGTCCTTTCCCGGGTCCATGTGTGCCAGTGTGGCTTCAGGTATTCATTCTAACTCTTGCTCTAAATGATCTCAGTCAGGTTATTATTGGCTTAAGTAGAGCAATTTCACAACTTGTGCAAGCACTTCAGGTGCTGGTACCTTTGAAGAGACCTAAAAGTAACCTTCAGACATACTGACTACACAGGACCCGAACTGGACACCCCTGGAAAAATCAGGAAAGCCATGTGGTATGCCCTTATTCCTCTCCAACATTTTTTTTTTCCAGTACAACAATGTAGTTAAATGTAGTAGATTAAAACTCTATTGTTTCATATATTCAAAAGAGAATAGATAGGCCAATTTTCTGAATGTTCTAATTAATATTAGGATGTTGCCACCAGCTGAAATATTCTCATTCTCCATCATAATAACTAATAAAATGTGATTTAGTTCATTACTTAGTCAAGTATTCCCCCGATGATTTCTGGCATTCGTTTTTTATTTTTACAAAATGAAGTACCAGCGGCAGCTTTTGACAGTATGAATAGAAAAATTAAACCAGACGAAAGCTGCACTATATATCACCTCAAATATTTCAGTAACCATTATTAAGATGTAATTTTTTATTTTGGTGTAATACCGGTAAAGGCAAGTAAATGTAAGCTAAACCATGTCATGACTGAATTTAAGAGAAGTGTAATAATTCGGTCATAAGAACGCTATCAGCAGGGAAATTGCTGTTACTGGTTTCCATGTCTTCCATGTTTTATTGAAGATACTGCTCTTAGTTAAGACTATTCATGATTTCAGCACTCCATTGCAGAAATAGGCTACAGAGCTAATATTCCAAAACAAGCATCTCAATATGAAAAGAAATGTAACCTTTTCAACAATCTGTCATTTTTTTATACCAGCAGCTTGTCCAGCTTCATCAGAAAATTATTTGTTTTATGTAGTTGCATTAGTAAAAAATATCTCAGGAGAAATACTTTCATCACCACACCCTGCACAAAGTGTGGTTTGATCCCTCTTTGAGTTGGAAAGTCAGGTGTTCAGACATATGCCTTAGCATTCGTATTTTGCCTGTAGATCAGAATCTGACCCTGTATGTTTAAATACTGTATATGAAAAATATACTGTATGTGCTTCAGCAAAAGTAAACTCCTGTTTTTTCTTGACTAAAATACCAGTCATCACAGGCCAAGGTTATAGTTGATTTTTTTTAAGTTGGTCTAAGACAAAATTTGCTCTCTTTAGGTTCATAGATTGTGGTGCACATTTAGCAAGAGAAAAGGTATCTTTTAGGTGTGAGAATCTAAGTTAGGTTTCACTTAAACTCTTTCATAAAATGATCTAGAGTGAGCAATGACTGCAAGGTGTGCAACTTCCTGTGTAAGTAGTCTGACATTTCTAAGACGTTTAGCACTTAGTACTGTTATTTTCTTTCACAGAGTTGTCTCCTGTGATCTAAAAGCTATACTATCTTGAAGTAGTGAATTCACAAAATTTCTGAAAAAATTGCACTCACCAGGAACGACTGGCATTCCATAAGGGGTTCTACTCTGTGCTCTGACAGCATGACTGTGCAGTTGGAAAAGGAATGCTTTAATGTCTTCTTCAGAACCTGTAGAGTTCTATTTTTGGAGAAATTAAATAATTATATACTGTATGTTTGGCATATCCAAAAGAGAAAAAACAGTCTTCCTAAAAACTATGAAGCTATTATATTCAAAATGAATGATTTTAGAATTAGTTTTTACATAAATTCTATATATTCTATATCTTTATTCTATATATTTTATTAAATTTCTCTTTTTAGTAAAAGTGCAAGCTTTCTGTTGCACTTTCAAAAGTGCAATCACTCGGCTGTGATTTAAAGTCATTACCAAATGTAACTAATACATTTGTCTGCAGCACGGAGGAAAGCATCCTTTAGAAAGGCCATGTTAAATACAGTATGTGGCCTTGACGAGGAGGTGAATGTACAGTATGCAGACGTGTAATCACATTCTCAGTCTGCAATGTGCCATACTCACATGGGGTCCAGGTGTGCGCTGGGCTCATCCAGTAGGAGGATTTTGGCTTTGCTGAGGATTGAGCGCGCTAGGCACATCAGCTGCTTGTATCCATTGCTAAGGACATAGCCTCCATCCACAAGCTGAAAATCCAGTTTATCTGGAAACTGTTCAATGACAGATTTGAGGCCAACCTGAAATAAATCCCCATAATAATCCTTATGATGTGAATCATCAATATTTCAAAAACAATATTTATCCAGTAATATGTGCCAATTAACCTTCTAAGCATACTCCAAAGCAAATGTCTGCTTTCAACTAATGGACGCATATTTTAAGTACGTCTATCAGATGGAAATACCCTTAAGATTACTGGAAAGATAATGTATATGAAGGCCATAACACCATGGGCTTTAATCTTGATGATGGCTTGAACGATTTTGGCTTGAGGCTTTGGAGGTCTGTTGCTGTGGATCAATGTGTTCATTCTGTGTGAAAGATTGCTTTATAATACATTATACTGATTAAAAGTTAATACCTGGAAAGTTCTCACTGCTGTTCTGACAAGTCACTTAAGTATGCATTAGTTCTTTTTTAGTTCTGTTTAAACCCTGTTGTTTTCATTCCTAATACCTTCCAAGACATATCTGACAAAGCAAAAATCTAACCTCTTTTTATCAGAAAAAAGGGTTCTGAGAGAAAATATGTAAATAAGTGCAAGGAGTCATTATGTAACATCGCTGTATGTTTGCAATTGGTGAAATCAGTTATTTGACTTCTTATAAACATTTCTTCCTGTTTGTACATTTCAAAGTTGCTTAAGACGTTTCTTTTAGCCAAATGCTTGTAATTGTATTTCTGATCTTTAGTATGTCAGTATCTGCCAATGAACACATGACTGCTGTAGTTTTGAAAAGTGCAACAGTTACTGGCTCATCAGAAGACATCAGGCTTTAAGACCATTTCAACGCTAGAAAAATTATGAACTATGAGGCAATTTCAATTAGTTTTTGAAAGCCAGCTCTTTGCAGTACAAGACTGATAGTGAAAAAATAAATTTCTGGTTATCTAGTGTTTGCTGCAAGAAGCATCATACAGTATCTACATCTTTAACAATATACAGTAGATTGAACTAGGAAATGAGTAGACAGAAGACAGGTTCACAAACCTGGATAAGAAACAATCTGACGATAAATAAGAAGTGTCTCACCTCTTCTGTGACTCTCCAGAGTTCCTCATCACTCCATCGCCCATATGGATCCAGATTCATCCGAAATGTCCCAGATAATATAAAAATTTTCTGGTGGACAGCAGAAAAGAAGAGATTTGTATCTGAACTTTACCCAACAAATTAAATTAACAGAATAAATGTGTTTGTGAGCTTATAAATTAGCTACCAGTAGGTAAATTAGAAAGAGATGTGATTTTTATGTAAAATGGGCACTTCTAAAACAGCATTACTGTTGTTTGATAAACATAATATTTTTTATACTGGTACATGTTGGTGTTATCAAATACAAGAAATACTGTAACCCTAAATGTCAAAGGTCCTTAGTTACAGGTTTGCCTAAGGGACAGCATGTTAGTAAAAGGCATGACAGAAGAAAAAGAAATCTAAAATTACAATACTTCGGCAAATGAATGCAATTTCTGTATTCCGTGTATCCAAATTATTTGTGTACATTTGACATAAGAATATTTAGAACTGCGTATGTACAGTACAGTGTAATTGTGCTTTTGGATTATTTACTTTAGCTGCAGAAATTCTCTCAAATATACACAGTATATACTGTAGATAGTGAGTGTAGGTCTTTTGCCATAATGTAGTGTCAGGGCTACTATCCCTAATCTCCTGATTGCTATAACCAGCAAGTCCAAAAGGAAAGGAGAGATCTTTCTCTTACTACACCCATCTGTGAAGCACATGGTCATGTGTTGATGTTTTTTATGGTTTTACATGGAAACTAAAAACAAACTTTCATCGTGTTCCTAAGTCTGTTTACAGAAGGTTTTAGGTTTTTCTTGATTCTCTGTTGTTACTTTATACAGCACTTTGATACAATAGATGTACCGCACAAATGGTTTAAAGATAATATTACCACAAAAGTTGAAGGCATGTTACTGGAATTGAAACAAAATTCTCCAGGGCATAGACTATAATCTGTGCTCATAGAAGAAGCATGGGCTATAAAACTGTAAACAAAAATCTGTTACTCATCTTTAAAAACAGAAATGAGTTGCAATTCCACTCTCAAAATCCTCTTTACACATACCTGTGGGACAACCCCGAATGCTTTTCTCCACCTCTGCAGGGGGACTGTATTCCAGGAGACACCATCGATGGTGATATCACCCTCAGTAGAAGCCAAGCGTAGCAGAGCGGACAGCAGTGTGCTCTTTCCTGACCCTGTCCTCCCCAACACCCCAACCTACAAATGAAAGAAAAGCTCTTGGTAACATCACTGAAAACAATTAGTTCAAATCATAAACGGACAAATCAAGTCCTCAGTATCTCTTTAATTCATTAACATCTTAAGCCCCTTGTTAAACCAAACTTAGCTCAACTGAGTTAAAAACTCAGATTAAATCCTTATGACAATACATATCTTGAAATATGCTATGTGTTATTATAAAATAAACAGTTTTTTAAATATCTAGTTATCTTTTGCTGCACATTTTAGGATACATATTTTGTGAGGGAATCACAGTGTTGAAACAAAGATATTTCTCAACAGCAAGAGCAAAATGTTTCTGTTGGTATATGGAGTGTATTAAAGCAACTCAATAAGCTGAAGATCAATTGCATTTTCTGTCAATCAATCAGATCAATTGCATCTGTCTTCCCTGCCAATAAGAGGTCAGTAGGATGTTCAGGAATGTTCCTGACTAGTAAACCTACAGACACAACCACACACCCTCACTGACACTCTTTAAAATTGTGTTTAAAGTAATGAGGAATAAGTACACTCTGTTGAGAAAGAGTAATTGCTGCTGAAATGTTATAGGTAAACCATTTTTTAAATTATTTTCAAGGAAATTCAGAGAAGCACATGTTTCTTAAGCTTCAAAGATAAGGCATTGCTTTCTAAGGTTATGAACAGCTCAGCTTTAATTGATTCACAGAAAACTACCTTTTAAAAAGCAGGTTTCTTTTCACACTAGAACCTATTTGGGTTGGTTCACATCCAGACATTTTAAAAAAACACACCAAAACCATTTTTTTTTACCAAGGTCTTTCACTACATACCAAGAAGGCAGAATTAATAACATAAGCATTCTTTTTTTTGTAGTCCATTTACAGTATCTTTTAAAACCACAGTAGGTTTTAAACTAGTGTAATGCGGATATTCACAATCACACATCACCCTCACCCTACCATTGTAAAGACAGAGTCTGAGGATGATACAAGACATTTTTATATATATGTAAACAGAGTATATGGAAAGGTAAGGCTGATGTTTATGCTTGATGGACATGTTGCTGTAGGGAAAATTAGGAGCTGTGTAGTAGAAAAAAATCCTAGTACTCAAAAAAATGCTGATCAAATTCCTTATCTTGGGAGTGTTAAACATTCTAAGATCTGCTATCAAATATTACCGAACCTACAGTATTTTCAAAGGGTGATGTCCCAAGGACTTCTAAGTCCCAAGGATGTGTGCGTGGGTTCACATTTCTGGCATAATTTGGAATCAAGGGACCAGAGTGCAAGAACATTTTGTGAAACACACTCAAGCTCATCTTTTACAGTTATGGTACATAATCTTCTTATTGTACTTTTGCAGTTGTAAGACTATAACTCAAATCATTAGGTTCTAAGAACACAAAGCAAGCGTATAATCCAAGTGAAAAAAAAACAGGATTTCAGTAATTACTGTATTGTAATGGTTTTGACTTCTAATCTTCCTGTTAAATGCAATACTGTATATAATGTGATTTTCTCAGCTTGTGTTCTTTTCTTAAAAACTTATTTTGTATTTTTTCTTAAGAAGTAAAATCCTAACTGATTTATCAAATGTTAAACATAGCTGAGATTTTTCACAAGGGTAGTATTTTCCCTAATCGAGGTAACCAGTACTCACATTTAGCTTGTAAACATCATTAATTCTGATTTATATCTTCCATCGTTGCAAAACAACTCATAGAACCTATTTGAGAACACTAATGACATATTTGGCAAACTTGGCTAAATTAAATGCATACTGTAATTTGGAGAACTGGAAGAAAGGAAGACACTTAAATCAATAAAGATACCACTGTAGTAATAGATAATTAAATCAGAGTTAATATAGACAGGTAAATGCAATGTGGAAGATCTTGTTAGTGTACTAGAAGAAAGAGTTAGCTTACTGAGTACGTACTAAACATAGGTACTGCAAAAAGTCTCAGAAACTTGTTTGTAATTGTTGTATTTAAAACATTTTCAATTTTTTAACTGCAAATAGCATAAAATCAAACATTGCAATACTGCTTTGAGAATATCAGCTACCAGCAGATGACAAACCTGTCTTTGTTCCCGATTTTTCAATTAATGGTCAGAATGTGAAAAATTATTTCCACATTCCTTTACAGTCCAGGCTTTCTCCACATCTGGACAATCTGGCACTGTATCCCCCACTTGCATGTTTTGGCCAGTGTAAATGTTTAAACATTTTTAAAAGTTAAAAGTTAATCTGCTCATTGAGAAAATACATTTCAAAGCAGGTTGGCCCAGTGGCTCAGTGGCTGGCTTTGCTGGCTCGCAGTGATAGGCCCCAGGGTTCAATTGTGGACCTGGGGTGCTATCTGTGTGGAGTTTGTATGTTCTCCCAGTGTTCCCCATGTGTGCTCTAGTGTCCTCCCACTGTCCAAAGACATACTGCTAGGTTAATTGGCTTCTGGGAAATATAGCTGCGGTGTGTCTGTGTGCGTGCGTGCGTGGGTGTGTGTGTGTTTGTGTCAGTCTGCCCTGTGATGGACTGGCGTCCCGTCTAGGGTGTACCCTGCCTTGTACCCATTGCTTGCCTGGATAGACCCTGGCTCCACTGTGACCCTGAATTGGATAAAGAGGTTAGAAAATGGATGGTTGAACATTCCATAGGGATGTGGGAACAGACAATTAGTAGTGCTGTACAACTGTCATGTTAAAACATTTCACAGTAGGTACAGTATATGCCAGGTGAAAACAAGCTTGATGAGAGTTTATTAGAGACATGCACACCAAAAACTGATGCAGATTTGGGCAAACAGACTGCTTATGTATGTGATTCAGCAAAAGTGTTAGCACCCTCCTGGTGCACCTCCGTTAGCACCATGCGCTGAAACAAAATTGTGCAGTTTGAGTTTTTGTATTTTTCCCTTAGACTAAGGGGCCATCCAACAGTCAGCAACTTTTATTTTTTTATTATATCAGGGAATATCTTTCATTACATCAAATATGTACTACAATAAATCATACAGTATATTCAGGCTCAATTCATTCTCTGCCACTGTTATTTTTACATTAGCAAAATTATTTGCACTGGCATATTGTTGATAAGTGGAGGCTTAGGAGCTATGTGCAAACAAGTTGCCAGAACATGACAGTAAATAAAATGAAAACACTTAAATCTTTGATTTTTTTTAAGTGACCGGTAAAAAGACAGAACATGCCCTCTTGGGAGGTTATACACAAGCAAGTCAATGTGTATGTGGGCGAGATGACGAGTGTAAGAGCCATTTTGTACAACAGTGCACTCCCTGATTTGATCCTAACCAAAGATATGCTGGCAATTGATGTCAGGCAGATCATTTTGTTGAGTGTTTAGCAGATGGGTCTTAGAAAATTGTTTATCCATAAACAGTCAGTCATGGAAAATACAGAAGACTACATGAAAAAATGAGAGGAGTATTTGATTCTATTTATTAATATTATTTTAATCCATCATCTTCTAAATGATGACAAGTGAATAGCCAATTTAGATAATAGGCGACTGTTACTGTATATTGTAAGTTGATAAAACTGAATGCTAAAATATCTTTGATATATGTTAAACTAAGTGATTGCAAGGACTGCTCACTTTTGCACGTCTTTGTGACTTTGCTGTACCTGGAACTTTCTGGATAGGTCACCTTTAAAATTAATCTTTAGTCACAAACACTAAGAATGAGATGGCTGATTCATCACAAGGCCAACGTAACTGAGGGCACAAGATACTGTACAGCTGAGTAATTGTCAATGATTCCTTCAGTTCAGTCAGCAGGGCACTGCTTAACTACTGTATATACAATTTGTTTCTAAAACACAATGTGTGTACTGTATATTAAAGGGAATGTGAAAAGCACTGAAGGAAATGGATACATCTGTAAAGGATACTTTAAGAACAGGGTACAAAAGAACTGGAATGAATACAGGTGTCTGTGAAAAATAAACATTCTTGTCAACAGAACTTTGTTACACTATGTTTCAGTTAAAATTAAATTTCTCAATACCAATCATGCATAGCAAATGACCTACTTGTAGAGATCAGTTTCCTGCTGGAAGGTACTGTATGATCCCTGAAATCTTTCTATCTTATTAAAATTAACTAAGAACAAAGTAAGAGACCTACAGTCTCTGACAGGAGCAGGGTATAGCTGGGTATGTTAATGCTCTTCATTCAGAGACTATTTTGAAGAACAAGTCTTATTTATACCCCCCACCCCCCACCCCCAGCAAGTTAGAAACATTTTTAGCTTTTTTGGCAAGAGTGGTGGAAACAGGAAAACTTTTTAAGAATTGTTTTTTTCCATTTTAAATTAAAATAAAAGGGATGCCTGCGGCATTATCCATTACGTACGTAATTTGCAATTCATAAGCAGAGCGATAGGAAAATGATTTTATAAACCAGGGAAGATTAATGTTCTCAGATGTTTAAGTAAATTAAGCAATAATGTGTCTTGGGAGTTTAATTTACAATTGATCCTCTAAAATGGATCTACTTTGCATGACGTTTACATGATATGTCTAGAAGGATTCATTTCTTAAACTTTCTGTTTTGTGCTCAGAATAGTGGTTGGAGGTCAGCTTCAGATGTCTGAGTCTCGTGTAATCCTGTCATGATTAAAATGCAATCACATTTTTGCTTTTTATTTACACAGAATATCAGTCAACACATTACATAAGAACACAAGAATATTAATTAATATTAATAAGACCCAGTGCAAAGCAGGAGTGAATTTTACATCAAAGGTACTGTAGCAGCGGAGTGTGAACAAAATATGTGAAATGAAATCAGAATGGAGGAATTTAGGGCACTTTGAAATGGGTCATTTATATTTGATGGAAATTTCACTAAATGCATTTTGCTCTATTTTAAAATTGAAACATTTAGTGACGGAGTAGCCCTAAATAAGATTTTGGATTACTTTAACTTTACATTAAGTAATAAGAGATTATTAAATGTAATATAATTGGGGGTTATATGCTTTATACTGCTAATAAAGCATCCATTATAATGTAATGCTGTAATGAGGTTAGGATTAGGATAAACACTTAAGTGAATCTACTGTATAGATGCTTTTTTAACTTTATAAAGAACCTCAATTGACAGTAAATTAAAATGTATTGAACACTGAAATATTTGTATATAGTATAAAGAAATTTTGATAGTATGATATTTCACATCTTAAGATAAGATTGGGGAAATCATTTTTTCTTCGTCACAGATAATCAGCCTCTTTGTGAACATGAAGTCCTGTATTTACATTCTTATTTTCCTAGTGAAGTTAAAAATAGATAATCCGTCCTTACCCTTTCGCCTCTGTTAACGGAAAACGAGAGGTTCTGAAGGACAGCTCTCCCTCCTTCAGTGTAGCGGACAGTGAGGTTGCTGACCTTCATGTGACCTCTAGAAGGCCAGTCGTCATCGTTTGCATGCACATTCTCAATGACCAGGTCTGCAGCTTTCTTTCCCCTTTTGCTGGATTTGTGTTCCTCAGAAGGCAAGTCGATGAATTTGAATACTCTGTTGACAGAACGCATCTGGAACAGAACACACAGTACTCTGAGGTCAATCCTCATCAACAGCTAAGTAGTTAACCGGTCTGATTGTTTTTTTTTGTAATGGACAGAGGAATGCAGATAAGCAAATGAGTGTCTCTGCATGCAGCGTGTTTCTCATGGTTCTGTTTGTTTTGTTTTAGAAATGATGCTTGGCTGAAAAGCCATTTAATCAGATCACTGCAATTCCAAATGGGGACCTGTGTTTCGCTGTGCTGGATGTGTGTATGTGTGACAGATTTTTCACACATTAAGCTTGTGCATGCTGGGCGAGCACTGTAGGTGCACTGTATAAGAGCAAATTTAAAAAAAAATCTTGGAAAGATTACAAGAACGAAATGTCCACTGCCTTTGATAAGGAACTTAAAAATCACTCAGCCTTAAAATTGTTCTGCTTGAGTTAAAAAATGCACGATTCTCTTTCTAGTGGGTAAAAAATTAATTTAGTTTTTGTAAACTTTATTTCTAGTTACATTAAACATTGACTTCATATTTTTTTAAATAGCAAGGCTTAGTCAATAGCATATCCTGTGTAGATTTGCAATTATCTATATCAAAATAGGGATTCCACATAACTAAATAATTTGTATTTTTTAATTTGAAGTCTAATACATTTTATTATATCAACATTAGGACTATGGATTACATAAAAAAATGACATATCAAAGTACTGCATACACAAGTCACAAATGAGACAACTTTTAGTTTTATACTCCAATATTTGTTCCATTTATTTCCAATATAATTCAGCTGCTATTCCAAAAAAAAAAAGCATTTAATTAAATGAAATACTTAATTTTCATCTGCACATAGTCTATCTCTAGATTTGGTCCTCAAAACTTGCAGTCACCAGTTATAGACTATTGCTGTGCCACAGTTAAGCAACTTTACTGATTTGGAAGTAAGGAGAGAACACTGATGTATTTTCAGGTGAATGCTGAATTAAGAAGCAGCAGTATTTCTGATACTGACTGATTTGAGTCAGAGCACAGAACCAGCAGGAATGTTGACGGTACAGAGAAGCAAATGATTCAGAGCTCATTGCCTTGTGTTCCAATTCATAATCACATTTTCAGTTTAATCTGAAGTCTTTGGTTTCTATTGTTTACAGAGACAAACCAAGAAAGCACAGTCACTTTGATAGAAGAATGAGACAATGAACGTCAAAATTCTGAGCCTTTTAATCAGATACCACAAAGCATAATTCCAATGAAAAACCGTTTCCATCATATTGATGAACTAAAACAATGATCATAACTCTGAAGGCAGTTTTGGATACTCATGATGAAATAATGAACATACGATACAATATACAGCCTTTTCTAAATATCAAATATTATAACTTACCAGACTGTCTACAGTTATACTGGTGATTACTGTCCATTGAAATGTGCCCATAAGCAGCATGGCCATTGCAATAATTATTCCAATTTCCCCTGGTTTATCACCTGAATGTGAAAAAGGAGACGCAATGTTTAAACAACAACAATAATAAACAAATACTGAAGTAGTAAGCCAGCAGCGGTAACTGACATTATTATAGGACATGGCAAAACAGTATGTTATCAAAATACTGAAGGATCTATTTTTAGAATGCTTTAAAGTTTAAACCAACTGAGACAATAATTATTCTATACATTCAAACTGCCCTCTCTATTCAGACTGACGTTATTTCACCCGTTGTATACACTATCAAGTTTTGAAAAATGAACAATTAGGCTTTTTGTGAAGAATCCATACAATTTAGTTTTATTTACACATACTGTAGGACTATAAACATCACCCCATGTTAGTTTTTTCAGTATAAGATGTGCCTTACGGTTTGTTGCCACAGCGATGAAGGCGACAGCGGAGAAGAAAAAGACAAAGACCATGTCTATTCGGAAGAGGAACCATCGCAGTGTGGACAGGTAGAGGAACCAGTTGGCAGTGTGCACATTCAGGGCCTTGTGAAAGAGAGCTTCAAAGTAAGACTGGCGTCCAAAAGCCCTTATCGTCCAGAGTCCTTTCAGGGAAATGATGAGATGTGAAAAAATTGGGGTCCGAGCTGAGAGAAACACAAAATACAGTTTTTAAAACATGTTCTTTAGGTACATTAACAGGTATTCTGAATCAAATGGAAACTAATGGGCACAGGAAACAAGTGATGTCTTTAGCAGCTTCTGTTGAAAAATAAAATGCTTCCCTAAATGAGTTTAGTATCTGATTTCGATGCAAACCTTGTTATCGATGCAAACAACTGAGCACAATAAATGGCAAAAGAGCATTATAAACTCTAGTTCTAAGATTAAGTTTACTTTCCAGGCTTGATAAACATACTGTAGATAATGTACCCTATCACTGTGAAACAACTGGAGCTGGAACCAGTATTATATAAAAGGCTGGTCACCATTTAGTCTTATTAACCTTCAAATTGTTTATTTTTGGTTCAAAGTTAAAAATGACAGTGGATAGTCTGTTATTGTTTTCTGCCCAGTTTTGTTATGGTTTGCAATTTAAATGTCAGATCAGGTTTATGGCCATATCATTGCCAGATTCTCATTTAATCTTGTTTATGAAATCCACAGATCTGTAAAATGGAAAATCATTCAAAATAATCCCATTTTAAAATTAAAGCTGCCTAAATTTGGAGAGGTCTCGTCATAAAAAGAAGATCATCCTAACTGCAGATTAACAACAAACATAAAAAAGCTGTGAACCTACAGTAAATCAATTTAAATTAACAATGCGTAACAAGTACCTGTGTCCTTAAAAGCAATTTTCATGAGGGTTAACAACATGAAAATGTCTTTATGAACGTCAATTAACATGTTAGGCTTAATAAATTGTACCCACTTGTCTGATGGTCCACCACCTGGCCTTAGGACCCAAAAACAACTATAATAAGAAAAGGACTTATTGATATAGTTTTATTCAGGAAGTGACATCATGAAGGATTAGACTAGCTAAGGTCAAGGAGACCTAGTTTGCAGTCATCCCTCTTAAACTATCGATCAAAAACCTTTAAAGTTTACAAGTGAAAAGGAATGAAAAGTATATTTGAAAAATGTACTAATCAATGAAAACTAAGCGCATAAACTACTGGCCCCCCACCCTTTTACCTTCAGCTTCAAGTTGTTTCAGCTGCTGCCCTGTCCGTAGGAAGTATTTCCTCAGCAAGACAAAAATTAAAATGAGGGGAACAGCAGATATGAAGATGTAGGGCTGGATTATAGAAACCACAAATATGGCTCCCACAACAATCAGCACCAGCTGGAAAGAGGACGAAGAAAGACATGGGTTCTCAAAAAGACTGAAAAATAGCTTTCTAAAAAAAAAAAGAAGATGCTGCACGACAAGATGAGTGCAGAAATGTCCTTGTCATTAAGAATCATAAATGGGCAGCCCTGGACATAGGGCTATTTGAAGGATATTCAATTCTGCGTTTGAATTTACATGCTTTGTTTTCTTGAAAGTCTATTTTCTGCCTATCAGCAAATTAGACATGAAGATGTGACTTAGACTTTCTCTTGTTTTCTAAATTAATGGACGTTTGAGGATACTAACCTGCACAAAATCAAAGAGGATCAGAGGCAGCATGTCATCTATAACAGCCAAGTCCTTGGTAAACCTGTTCATAATTCGGCCTGAAGATAGTCAAATAAATTTAGATAAAATGAGAAGACTTTCTAGAATTACTGAGCAGTCATAATACATAATTACATCTCTCTAGCCATGTACCCATCTTTTAGCAGTATCTTTTTTAATTTACTTGATTAAGTGAATTAAATCATTTAAAAATAAGGGTACAGTATAACACAAATTATGGTTTATGTTATACAAATTTAGGAGTGTAAACACAAATGTATTTTATTTAACTTTCACTCATTGCAACTTATTTTCAACAACAAACACAAGGATTCTACCAAGGTATAAAATTATTGCATTTTTTTAAAGAAAATCAAAATACAAAATGGAGTTGGAATATTAACACCTAACCATAAATACTGCCGCAAAATATACACATTATGGCCACAATCACCGTTATGTTGTAGATTTTAATTATATATTGACAGAAATAAACTACAGATCACATGCAAGTGGCTGTATGTTTACTGTCTTGAAGATGGTTCAGAGATTTCATTTTAATATACAGCATACAGTAGTGCTAAAACAAACTAAAGGTTACAAACAGGAGGACATTCATCCGACTAGTTTAGTCGCTAGTTTAGGGATGCCAAGATGTTCCTGTATTAAGCATACCACCTGTATTAGGCATACAACATGAGAAAATCAATTAACTTAGCTACATCGTGAGGAGATTGGTTTACACATCTTCTCCTCAATAACCGAAGAAATCGTTTTTTTCTGTCTGTTGTGTATCTGGAGAGGTTCTGTTCTACCTGTTTTCATTGTATTCAAGATAGCCATTGGAGCTCTCAGGACCGAGCTCAGCATTTGTTCATGGAGCCTTTTGGAGATCGTCAGCAGGGTGTGAATCAGGGGAATTCCTCTGCAGAATCCCATTGCAAACACGGTCTCAGAAGTGGCCACCCAGATATAAAAGATGTAGTAAGAGCTGGTTGGTGTGGCTATCACCGCGTAGTGTGTTCCAGGAGATGAAGAGTTCCCGGGTTGAGAATTAGTGTCATTAATCAAGATGCTGGAGAAAAAAAAGAGAAATCATGGATGAGAGGTCTTTCTTCAGAAATATTTTTTTCAAAAAGATTTTTGCTGCACACACATAAGAAGCTCAATGTCCAAGAATAAAGGGCCTAATTCACTCATTCAGTTCAGCAGCATCAGAAATACCCAGGCTGGCAACTGAAGGCCCTCCGAAACATATCAAAATATCCCAGTGCCAGAAATGCAGATGGGCAGCTGAACCATTCTTGTTTGCTTTTATTTCCCAAGGAAGTTTAAAAAAATGGTTATGAGTGGAGAAATTATACCAAATATCGTATCTTAATTAAAGGACAATGGCTCAGAGCAGAATGTCCTGTAGGACTGAAAACAGGCTCATATATAAAACTTTAAAAGAATTACCAGGTCTGTTCATTAAACCATAAACGGACCTAAATATAGAAAGGCAATTAACATGAAAGAACAGCAAGATTTTTTTCCTGTGGAAGCTGTGAAAAGGTTAGATTATATGGTACTGTATGTATGATAACAATGGATGAGGACAGACTTTCTAATTAAAGTTCCCAGTTTTTATCTCCCGACAAAAGCCAAAGAGTGTCTGATAACTGCGCAGAATTAGTGTAGCTCCGCTAATGAGACATGCAACTTGCAGGTTATTGTTACAGTATATTCTCTATCTGCTGAAAACAAACAAAAATGGTTATTATTTTTATTTTTATTATTTTCTCTCTTATGGCCATTATGAAAGGTTGCACTGTTGAATAATGCTATGTTTACAACAAAAATCTGAATTTCAAAGAACTACAGTAAGTGAGAGACTGGGTTGGATTAGGGGAAAATAGACACTCAGTTGTGTGAAGAATTTGCCAGTTATTTTCTAGTTACAAAGTAAGTATCTGAACATTTAGGAGAGGTACAGTAGACATGACCTGTACCTAGTTTATGCAATGTCTTCAAATCTTGTCAGAACATGCTCATCAGCACTCCTCAATTTCGATGGAAATCTCATAAAAATTAAAAGTTTATCCTGGGAGGAATTTTAACTTAGATTTTAGATTTGAGAGGCATTACAATTAGCAAAATACTAAAAATGCGTAATTAAGAATTCAAACGTGCTCCATGCTTGGAGATGAAAACTTGCATATCAGAGTCTCTTCAGACCAGGTTGTCAAAGCTAGTTACAAGATGTGTTTCAGTATGCTACAAGCATACAATTATTCCATAACTCTCTATTTCAGAGGGCAGTATGGAGATTTTTCATTGCTCATTATAGTTATAGAAGAAACATTGGAGATTTAAATCCCTAAAATTTGAAATTAGCTATTCACTTACTCTTTAATGAAATAATATCCAACCAAGGACCCACCCGCCTAAAATAAAAAGAGAAATTGCAAACTTATTATTTGTATTCAGCTAACATTTGTACATTAAAATGCAATTCCAAATTTGGCCAATAATCAGAACTGCTTGAATTATTTTTCAAGTATTTCTTACCTCAAATATAAAAACAAAAACAATAAAAATAAGGACATAAACCAAGCTTTTGTTAGTCATCATGTATCTGAAGCATGTGCTCCATGAGGTAGTTTCAAAGACATTTTCACGTTCATCAGCAAAACATTCCTAGAAACACATAAATGAAAGAAAAAGCAGCATGTAAATCCATGGACATAGTATGGAAATATATATGCGCAAACGCATTCCGACCCATCCTACGGTGAATTATTTTTTTGTGAGATTACAAAATGATGGATATATTTAAAAAATATATATTTTGTTCAAAACCCAAATGCTCAAACTGAACAGTTCTTTAATAAGATTATAGAAGGATAAGTTACAGTGAATGTCAGCAGACACCTACAGAAAAAAAATTCTGTTGACTTCCTAAGTGTTCAAACCTGTGAACTCAATAATTGTTGCTATCAATTACAGATACACATCTTTTGGGGTAAGACTCTACCAATTTATTACACCAGAGTGGTGCAATTTTCACTTATTGTTCTTGGTAGATTTGCACAAGCTCCTTCAAGTCGCTTGGGAATTACGTACAGTATAGACAGCCGATATCGCGGTTTCTCAGTAATAATCCATCAGGATTTTGATTAAGCCACTGAAGGACAGTCACTCTCATATTTTAAGCCACTCTACAGTAGCTTTGACCTTGTGCTTTGGATTGTTGTCCTGATGAAAAGTGAGTTTTTGACTCTGTTTTTAGTCTTCAGCAGAGTGAAACAGGTTTTCCTCTAGTATTTGCCTGTACTGTGCTCCATTCATGTACTGTATGTGTTTTCCTTGAATCCCACAAGGTTTCCCATCCCTGCTGAGAAGAACCAACCCCAGAGTACCACCACCATGACTGACTGTTGGGATTGTGCTGACTGGGAGGTGTGCTGTATTGCATCTGCACAAGCATAAACACTTGGTATTGAGACAAAACTGGAACATTCTGGTCTAATTTGACCACAACAACCTGTGCCACAGTTTTGCAGAATCACTCAGTTGCTCTATTACAAACTACAGGTATGGGATATGAGAAGGGTTTTCCACTGCCATGCAGGCCAGTTTTATGGTTATTGTTGCCTGATGTAATCCTTCCTCCTTGCCCATCTCTCAGTTTGGAGTGGCAGTCTGATCCAGGCAGTGTCTGGTAGGTAGGATGCACATACCATTTGTTCATGATTGAATAGACACTATTCACAGGTATTCAGACATAATCAAAGTCCCTTCTCCTGACCTGTGCTTTTCACAGACTTCTCTGACAATCTGAAAGCTCCTAAGGCTTCATACTTGCGTCTTTGGTTGAAATTCACTTCCTGACTGAGGAATCATACAGAGACAGGTGTTTTTACTCTGAAATTGTGAGAGCCACTATTACAGCTCATACACAGATGCCACATAACTACCTGCTCACCTGCTGTAGATTAATTTAGGTTTGCCACAAAAAGGGATTGAATACTAAACCTTACTTTTCCATTTTTTCATATTATCTTTTTAATTTTTATTGCCTTGAAAGGGTGGAGCAGGTTATGTATATAACATATATATTAATTAATACTTCAAAATGTCATGACTGCAAGCTTTAAAGCAACAAACTGTGCAAGGGTCTGAATATGTTTCTGATATTGTAATAGTTTTAATTATTACACTGTAATATTTTAAAGTTATTTAGTTATCAAACAAAGTTTTCTTATTGTCAAGCCAAATGGTACGATTGTAACAATATGGCACAAAGGAAAGGTAAAGAATTACAGGTGTCTCTTGGATAGATTTTGCAGACAATAAATGGTAACAGCTGAACACTGATAAATACTAATTTTTTGCACCTAATTTGAATGGACAGTTCTACCAGCTCATAAATATTCTGAGTAGCAGTCTTAGCCTATATTGTGTTTGTGATGAAATGTATATAATATATAAGATTAAACGTAAGTGTCTAAAAGTAACACTGCAACTTGCAACTATTTGTACCACCCCCACAAAATACATATTATAAAGAACACATCTATAATAACACATGTAAAATTATATATTATTTTTTTTTATTATAATAATTTAATAATTATATATTATTTGGATGTTTTTTGCCACTAATTAGACTTTAAATGACTTGGCTTGTTTGAAATATTGTATTACTCATAATGGTATCAAAGAAATCATGAAAATAATAAGATTTATAATGGCCTAGAAATGCAATTTTACAAATGTTTTCATTTTGAGAAGCAGCATCTTCTATGTATAATGTATTCCTGACCAGAACTTTGGCCTTCCATTCCATTGCTGCTTCTGTCAAATACAGGGTATTTGAAGGTATAATGTACTGTAAGCAAACAAGCCAAGAAATTTAGTAATATAATAAAAATGATGAAGAGCACAGGAAAGAAAATCTACCTCCATATCTTCTTCATCAACATCTTCATTTATTTCATAAATGCTGTCCTTTGAAAGCCGCCGGGCATAAATGTCTAACTCAGAAGCCAGATCGCATTGAGGGGTTATGGACAGTTTTCTGGCAAAGGAAGAGGTCAAATGTTCTCGGCGCCCTTGGCTCTGCGCGTTAGTGATGAAAGCCAAAACTGACTGCCGCCGCTGTCCATGAAATGTCTGCCCACGATCCAGCACATTACTCCTTGGGAGAGCTTCCTCCACTTGCTCGTTTTCAGGGATGAAAGAGAACCTGCGCTCCCCGAGCTCGCTCACAGATTTTTCTTCAGGCTGAATGATGGAGAACTTTCTGGAAGCAGCCAGGGGATTTATGATGACGGACGACTTCCTTCTCTTCTCTGTCTGATCTATGGTGGCCTGCTTGAAGGACTGTCTGGTAGGCTCAGGGTGGAATCCAGCAGTATCATCTACAGAGACACGGCGAAGAGTCTCATCAAGGATGGAGCCTCTTCGCTCTGCGTTGATGTTGTCATAGGCTTCCAGGCCTATAAGTAGAGAGGTGAAGTCAGGTCGCTGAGACTTAAGTTCAGAGAAAGTTCCGTAGAAATAGGTGGTGCCATTGTGTAAAAGCAAGATCTTGTCAGCCCTTTTTAAATGATCCAGTTTGGAAGTGACCACGACACGTGTTTTAGTAGCCATAAGTCTGCACAAACACCTAAAAAACAAAAGAATATTACAAGAATAATGTTGTGAGAGCTCTTTAACTAAGGGGATTGCAGGGATGAAATTCTCCTAAAAACCTAGGCCAGGTTAATTGGAACTATGGCTCTTTTTTTCATGTTTTTACCAAAAACCCTGGACATGAATTTGTACTGACAAATATCTACTCAAATTATTTGGCACAGCAGTTCTTTGAAAATGGCTCCCTGTTATTTAAGGCAGAAGCCTAGCCTGGGCACCCACGTGAACAAATCTAAATTCATACACTTTGAAACCGGTGGTTGATAAGTGTTCCACCTTTAAAAACAGGTAGAACATACAATATTCTCAGCTCTAAAATATGAAGGACTGTAAAAGAAAGTGTAAGTCGTATAAAGATAATAGAGTACTTATAATAGCAGATGTTAAAGAAATATACTGTAACTATGTTTTAAAACAAAATGTCTGCAACATGACATGTCTTGGAGTGACTTCTGAAAGAAAAATCGTGCTGCACACCTCACGAATCACCATGGTGTGGTGTTTTGCACTGTTCCTGGACAAAATAAGAGTTGGGGTACCTTTCTGTGTGGATTTTTCACATTTTCCCTGTATCTGCTTAGGCTTCATCTAGGTACTGTAATAACCACCTCCCAGAAACTTAAAAACTATAAAATTAGTCTGTTTTAATCTGCCTTTAATTGGACAAAAAAGGGTTTGTTCAACACCATTTCTCAAATGAACATACTGCATACACAAATCAAGAGCCTCTTAAAAAAGTTCTAAGGCATTTCCAAAAAATTACCTCTCAAATATTTCCTTCTCTGTAACAATATCCAAATGGGTGAAGGGTGAGTCCAATAGGTATAGATCAGCATCTTTATATACTGCTCTGAAGTGAAAACAGAATTATTGAAAATATCATTTACTGTACAATCAACTGCTTTAATGAAGGTGTAATGAACAACTTCTCACACGTATAACATTTTAATTGTTTTAATATTTCCTACTTTTAAATCCATCAATTTCAATTGCATTTGAGATCTAAATAAAATGTACTGTACAACTTTAAAAAATGCATTTGTTAAATAAATAAAATAATAAAACTATAACATTTTTATGAAACTTTTCATGTTTTTTTTTAATTCAAGAAGACCCTTAAGGTAATTACTGTAATACTTGTGAGAGTTGAAAGAGCGAAGTTAAGATAATCTAATATAAGAATCTAATATGAATAAAAGTAATATTAACTTTTAAAAAGTGTTAAATTACAGTCTTTCAGCCTTGACATAAAATCCATAAACATTCAAGGTAATCTGCATTTTATTTCTGGCTGTAAAAATACTGTCTGAGCTTCTTAATTTAAAAAAAAAAACAGTGTTACACAAAGTTTACCAAGTCAACTAAACTGTAAATGTACTTGATTTAACAACAAGCACATGACATACACAAGTGAACTTTGAGGTCAGTTACAACTAACTCACTCCATAAATCTACTACACCTTTAAATGTGTCACTACAGTACATGCATACAGGAACACAATCAATCAGTTATGGAAATTAGATAAAAATATGAACATATCAAAGCTCAAGGCATTTTAAAATTAATACACCCTAAAGGCTCCTCTGCTTTCAGAATCAGAAAATGTTCATTTTGGATCCACAAATAATGAAAAGGAAAACTGAGCTGACTGCCATGCTCTATCTATTGTTTCTTTAGAAACATACTAGTTAATAATTAATAATTATATTCCTTGACACAATAAACACCATTGTGAGTTAGTGCCACACAAAAGCGAGGAATGAGAGTAGAAACAGGGCAAGACAATGAACCTGGCCAAGCCAATCCGGTCACGCTGTCCGCCACTCAGAGTAACTCCACCTTCGCCCAGACGTGTTTTGTCTTTATCTGGAAGCAATGCCAGGTCCTGGATTCATCAAATACATAAACAAGGGGAAATAAGAAGATTTTACTAATCAATTCAGGTAAATATTTATGGGTTATACATACTATAACTTGGCTTTAACATGATTTCATTCATTGTAAGCCTGTTCATTTGTTCATTTTCTAACTGCTTCATCTGATAGGGGGTCATAGACAACAAGTGCAAGCCAGGATACACCCTGGACTAGAAGCCAGTCCTGTGCAGGGACACACACTGACACAAACACACTCACACACTTGCACCAGGGCCAATTTTCCCAGAAGCCAATTAGCCAGTGTTGTTTGGACTGTGGGAAACCCACACAAACACGGAGAGAACATACAAACTCCACGAAGACAGCACAACATGATCAGCAAAATGCTTGCATTTTATTTTGGATCCATACTACACTCTTCGTCCCAATCTCAGAAATATTTTAAGATTTCTGGTTGAATTACAGTACCTGTCTTAAATTCCACGATTGCACACTTATGTTGACACCTCTGGCCCTGAATGAGTTCAATTGGTGGACACTGTGCACAAACAAGGAGCCTAAAGCAATACTGAAATGAATCAAATAATTTGCACAGAATGCAAAGAGGCACAGAATTTGAAGCATAGCAGAAATTAGAGATAAACAATTCTTCTGAGGCAATCTGCTGAATGATTTTCTTCCCTAGACTTAAAAAAGAAAGACTCCCCTGTGATATGTTTAACTATTTTATTTTATTCAGCTGGTACTGTTCAATAAATTAATCTTGGTAATTCAATGCTGTGGGCCATCTTAAATCAGTAACACAATCGATTACACTGAATCAAACATAATATTTTGCAATCACAGGGTCATATGTTGCGCAGTCCTTGTTTGCTTTGAAAACATGTCTTTGTTTTGGGTTAACCCAGATGAGGTTGACTTTACCCTGGTAGAAGGCCCTCGGAAACCATATTCTGACATAGGTTGGAAAAATAATCAAATCTGAGTCTGTCTCAATACTGTGAAGAGTGAAGGACCAATCATATCACCGGATATTAGTTAAACAGAAACTGTCAGCAAATGTACCTCTTCCAATTGGCAGGCTTTGATGACACTGGTGTATCTGTATTCATCGTAGGTCAATCCAAATACAATGTTCTCTCTGATAGTGCCTGGAATTATCCATGACGTCTGGGGGGAGTAGGATATTCTTCCACTGTGCTTTATTTTGCCTTCCGATGGTTCCAGTTCTCCCATTATCATCATCAAGAGGGAACTCTTTAGAAGAAGTATGTTCGACATGCATAGTTGAACATATCGAACAATAACATGAATCTCCACATTGTAAAAAGGATACTTCATAAAACAAGAAATTGTAGTAGCTGAAGATGTGATGCAGTTTCAGAAATCTATACTGGGACTTGTTTTGGGGAGTCCTTTTCAATTTAACTTTGATATTGTATATCTTCTGTTGTCTGATTTATCTTTTACATCTTTCACAATTTACCAGAGACGGTTAGTACAGTATAAGGCTCATGGGAACCTTTTTGTTTGTTTTAGGTTATTAGGTACTTAATATTTAAATATACATAAGACATTATCAAAAGTAAGCTTTATGTGCAGTAACTTTATATTGTTTACACATACAGATTTCAAAATTGACTGTCATCCATCTAATTTTCTCTTACATTATTTGAACAGGACAATGCATTTTTTAGTTAATGTGTTACAGGAAAGTGCACAGTAGTAGTTTAAAACTCTCTGTTTACATCCTAGCTAAGGTCATAAAATTATCAATTAACTTTTACACATAATGTTTGAGGTTCATTTATCAAATTCCAGTAACAGCCTCA
The DNA here is from genome assembly GCF_040954835.1 of Lepisosteus oculatus. Lineage (NCBI taxonomy): Eukaryota > Metazoa > Chordata > Actinopteri > Semionotiformes > Lepisosteidae > Lepisosteus > Lepisosteus oculatus. The sequence goes on along the minus strand of NC_090702.1, from coordinate 45,463,087 downwards.
TTAATCACTGTGAAAAAAAGGATAACTGGGCACAGTATCAAGATTACAACACATCCTTGGGAACTTTTACATTCAGCAAACAATTAATTTAGAACCTTATGTGGCATTTCATTCTTATGTTCCCGAAAATAAACAAGGAATATAACATAGTAGTTAAATAAACGTAAAGTTAACACAGTGGCGCATTTTGCATTGAGCTGATTTGGAATTGTTTTGTGCTCCAGCCCAATGTTTTATTCTGTTTTGTGCCAGGTGAGTGTATAAGCTACTGGTATAATTACAGAAAAAAAATGAAAACAAAAATAGTTACCTTTCCTGAACCAGTGGAACCTGCAACAGCCAACATCTTCCCCTTTTCTAGATATAAACTGATGTTTTTCAAGACTGGTGTGACATAGAGGTTGGTGAAGAACAGACCTGCTTCTCCATTAGGATTGCCACTGTCTTTGTTTTCTTGTTTTATTTTCTCAAAGAGCTCCCCTATTCCCTTGAAGCAAACAAAAGCCAAGCTTTAAAAGGGAGTGTTTCAATAGTGTCAGAACCGAAAAATCTCTCAGACATTACGTAATAACTCGCATGTTGCATAATCCTGTCACTTTTGTAAAACCATAGTTTATATATTCTAATCTCTACACCTGAACAAACAGTTTAAGAATCTTGGGATTGTGTTGAACAGCACCTCATCACTACATTCTCTCTAGAAAGGGCTTGTGTGAAACAAATGGAAAAATAATTACCTATATGGGAAAAGGATCTTTTAGAACAGAAGAGACAAAATTGGATATCAGAACTGCTGGCTAGATGACACACCTTATTTGTGCACTTTGACATTGTATGGCTTTTTCTTGGAATAACCGTGAAACATAAACAGCAAATATCTGCTTCCCTTTTATGTGATTGATTAAGATTAATCAGTTACTTCAGTAACACTTTATGAGCTGTCAGAATAATCTGTGCGATCTCAGCTCAGCAGGCAAGAAAGCTGATCTGCAGGTGACACTACTGAAATAAAATATTTTATGTAGTTGCTCTTGTGTATGGGCATGTGTGGTACAAAGTAGCCTGTCTGAAAAATAACAGCCTAGCCTTAAAGGTAAGAAGGTATTACTCCATCATAGTTAACAGACTTTGCTGAGTCACTGTTGATGTGGGAGATTCAAAATAATGAGTCCAAACAGAAAATTGTGTGGACATGATCAAGACAAACCCCGACTTTCCAAAAACACAGGGCCTGGAGGACACAGATATGAATGCCTGCTCCAGTTGACGGAGCAATAAACAATGAATCAAGCTATCAAAGGAAGGTTTAAAGTGCATCATTGATAGTTATAATATACAACAACCCAATAAAAATGTGGTTTTAGTGAAAGGTGTTTGCAAACATTTCTCTTTGATTCCTGTTTGATTTGTGAACTTAAAGAAGCCTGTCTAATCATATTTAACAAAAAATACCTAAACACCATTCAAAGATTGTGTGTGCTTCAAAACTTTTACACAACATGCAGTTGATTTAATATTTGCCTAAATAATTTACAGTACTTTCTACATACTGTACTTACCTCATCCCAGGAAGCTGTTACGTTTACCAACTCAACTTCTGTTGTTGTGAGATTGTAATCCAAAACTTTGTATTCCTCTTTTTTAAGAAAATCCTGGAAGATGAAATCAATAATTAGCAAATGTAATTTTGCGTCTGCGCCTCACGTGTCAAGGTTACTAAGAAGATTTTAGAGTCAGTACTGGAGATATTCTACCAGTGTGGTCATTTATGTTTTCATTTGATTTACTACAGGACTCTTTTTTCACCCTAATGTGGAAAACCACATCCAAGTGTTGATTTAACACTGTAACCACACACAAGTTGGATGAGCAAATGATTTTCGAAGGCCCCTTTCAAGACAGGTGTTCTTCAATGTAAAAATGCATGGCCCCGCACCAAGTCACAACAAACAGGACTTACTGTAGTGTGGTTTAAGAACATAAGAAACTTCGCAAACTAGAGGGGCCCATTCAGCTCATTTGGTTGCTACAATAAGGAGCTAAGGCAACTGGCAGAAAGTGAAAGAAGCCCGAGTGCCAGTTTTGAGAAGATAACTGTGGAGCTTGTTTTAGATTCCCACAAGCCTTTGAGTACAAAAGTGTTTCCTGATCTTCGTTTCAAATCCACTTCCCTTTAAGTTTCCATTTCTGTCCTCCGCTTCATGCTTCCCCTCTGATTCTGAAGAATGCCACAAGTAAAAAAAACAATCAACAAACAATCAGAGGTCTCTGATCATTTGGATTGTTTGAAACTGGTCTTCTCGTATTCCTTTCCATTCAAGACTAAAAAGCTTAAGTTCTTTTAGCCTGTCAGAGTGGGACATTCCTTTAAGCCAGGAATGCATGTGATCCAGAGCAGCAATATCTTTTAACACAAACCTGTACACATCATTCTAAACATGATCTTACTAACACATTGTAAGCAACTGTAACAACATCGATTGGTTTAAATTCTGAATTCCTCAGAAAGGCCTTTCAAGGTTACTGTGTTGTTGTTATCTTTGTCAGACCATGTAATAAAAAACACTAAGGATGTGCTCCTTATAACCATAACCAGCTAATGATTGCACTGTGAACTCTTAGTAGTAAAGGAACTTGTAAACTCTTTATATGTGCAATAATATGTGGGTTTCAGCCCAAAACACCAATAGCTAACTGAGTGCATTTTCTTTTAGATGGCAACTATCAGAATACATACAGGTATGAGTATTGTAGATAATATATTGTTCCACTTCAGGTTTTTAGAAATTATAATGCCTTATTAGCAACTCTTAGAATCACTCATACTCTACAGACGTATGAACAGACACAAGCTAAGAATTATTAATTACTCTGCACTTCTGTACTGCAGTTCAGTCTGAACGTGAAAAACAAATGTGTAAGTATGTAAAATCAATCACATCACTCCAGAAGTGGAATCACATCGTTCAGATTATTCAGTGCATATAGTTTAGTGGTGGTGGTTCTCTTGGTGGTGGTGGAGGGGAGTCCCCATTACCTGTAAAGCACTTTGAGTGGAGTGTCCAGAAAAGCGCTATATAAGTGTAAGCAATTATTAACTATTAATTATTATATGTGTCAACCTTTTCTCATGCTTACCTCTATCTTGTTGATTAGGGCCAGGGTGTCATACCACATCTGCACAGAGCCAGGAAACTGCCTTGTGAGGGTCATCCTGAGCACCATGCAGTATGACATGGTGGTGAAGATCTTACGCAGGGTAATCCCTTTACTGAGAGCGTAAGGCACCACGGCACAGATCACCACCAGAAAAGCAGAAAAGAAGTAGGTTGCACTGTAGAAGTACCTCAGATAACCAATCTTTCGGGTCAGATGCATCTCATCCCTGTTGTAAAATAATAAAACAGGATATTTATCAATACACTCCTGGACTTGAAAGAGGAAAATGAATTTTGTGGCAACATGCAACAGGTTTTAGTGTAAGAGTTTAACATTACAATTACTGTAATTACTTGAACTTATGCTTGTATCCAAAGACACTAACAGTTAGACCCATGTAAGCAGCTAGGCATTTTATGAAAGCAAACTACAGTAAGTGAAGCACCTTGCTCAAAAGTAGGACACCATTACTCCATTAAAAAAATTTAAACCCTTAATCTTCTACTTACTAGTCCAAAGCACAAACCACCCCTCAACATTGTGATTTAACTTCTTTAAGATGTAACGAAACATTTAAAGTAGCATTTACATTTGTCATGGGAACTCTACAGTATGTCATGGTTACATTTATGAAAATATATATGTTTTTTAAAATATTAAGAACCCGTATTATACTCTGCTTTTACAAACCTGCATGGCACCTGGCACACAACCAGGGCTGTCTCAAAGTGGGGGGCGAAAAGAAATAGGAAGCAGAAGAGGGAGGATGCAAATGTGGCACTTAAAGGGAAAGGTCTTTGGAAAAGTTTGTTGTAAAAACCAGGAGCGAAGAAGAAACGGACACGGGTGGTGATCTCGAGGACGACAAGGATGCTGGCACCTGATAGCATTAGCAGCAACGGCGATTAGTAGTTCTGTTCGGTTCTGTATGTCTGTTTGTGCAGGCCAGCTAGGGAGCTATTTCATCACCTCAATACTGCTCCCTGCCGCCACCACCACACACAAGAACCCCACCACCCTGGGCCCCGCCCACCCCAATCCTGCCCCGGGCCCAGCCCACCCCTTGAGACGGCCCTGCACACAACCTCTGAAAATAAAAGAACGGTTACAATGAATTTTAATAAATTGCATTTATGTACCACTCTTCATCCCTAAAACATGCAGGCTCTTTCGTAAAAGTAACCACTGTAGAGCACGAGCAAGTGCAGCCCCAACCTCAGTGATTAGGGCCAGCAGCCCTACTGCACTGCAGATCAGAGAAATAACGTTGCCAACTGAAGGGTAAACTTCAGGTTTGTAGCCTAGGTTCTGTAATCCCAGAGGGGAATTTAGCCAAGACGCTCTCTCAAAAAGTGACATGTGATTTTTAATGACCAAGAAGTCTAGGCTAGTCTAGGTAATGTCTCATCCAAAAGGACTGCATTTCCTACAGCACCAACATTTGGGTCCAGTGGGAAGAGCAATCCCTAACAATCTATCAAAACTGCTTACAGTAGCAACAACGTTCTCCTTACGGATCTCCCATTTCACGACCGACCACACCCAGAACTGCCCAGTTTCTGAGATCTGGTCAGGCTGGAACTGTGGTGGGCAATCCTGATCCATCAGGGGAGATGTGCCTGCAGGTTTTCAATCCAACTTAGCTTTTAAGAAGCTCGGTCAGCTCATTGTTGGATTAATGGGACCAACCACTCCCAGATCATCAGGTTCTGGTGCTGTAAACAGACCTAGAAAAACTTGGAGACACATGGGATCTCCACCACTGGACGACAAGGTCAAACAGTGAATAATAATAATACGAGATAAAAAGGTTTCCTTCTACTCACTGTCTAATGTTTTGAATGATCTTTTCCATAATCTCCTCCCAGCCATAGGCCTTTACTGAATGAATGTTTTCTATTATCTCGGATGTAAGTTTGAGCCTTTCACTGATTTTCTTTGCCCTCTTAGCTCTGAAAGACAACAACAAAAAACACAAGCATATTAACATATGTTTTCATATTACAGTAGTCAGACAAAAACTAACAATGAAAATAATTTGGAAGCAATCTGTAATTCGGTGAAATGAAAGGTGTTTTTCCTTTTATTTAATTTTTTATTTATTTCTTTCCTGTTGCCATGATTCAACAATTCCAGTAAGAAAGAGGAAAACAGCTGCCGATCAAAGGAAATGCAGTGAGGAAGTGTCACACCCCAGTGTTGGGTATTAGTAGATGTTGGTAGTGGTTACCAGAAACACTTAAACATGATCTCTGTTCACTGCAAATGATGGACAAGCCTCCGGCAGCACTTGCAATGTACAATAATGATTAATTTCTTCTACTCCTATAAAAAACATCACAAGTGTAGAAATACTGTACCGGGGACAAGTATTGACTATATACACAATATACAGTACAAATGAAAAGCAATACCCTTAATGCAAGGTATCACCTGTACTACACTGTAACCTCCCATACTCAGATCCAAATTGTTCAGCCTTGTAGCCAGAGACTAGGCCCTCTCCAACATTAACCCCCTCCCCTGAGAGAGCATTTTTTATGCTGGCACCTACTGTATAAAGACAGCTTTCTCGAGAAGCTCTGTTCCCTTCGGGCCTACTGTATGTCAGAGGATCCAAAATGGTGGTTTCTGTTTGTATTGTAAGAATGTGTATATTTGATTAACTTTTACATTGCAGTGTATCTAGTGCATGATAAAATAACGTGCAACCATTATCAAAATGCTAGATACGAAGTTAGTGAGATTAACTAAACGTTTGTATATTTAAATAAAGTGCTAGTGCTGAAATGTATACAGTTGTGTGTAGGATCACTGCAGTGAGCAGAGGACAGAGCACTGTGACATCCCAAGCATTTAAAATCAAATTCAGAATACCAGCAGTGATACCTTGTTCTGTCATTGTACCTCTTCAACAACCAACAATAATAAACGTCTGTAATAAAACATTTACCGCCTCAACTGCAAATTGTACTTTCTGCTCTAAATTCACACATATAATTCTCATCAAGCCAAATCAATAAATGTACACCTAATGACAGGCTAGTACTGACAGGTGAAAACACCGTTCAGTGTGGCATGCAGGCAGCTCTGGGAATCTAAGGGCTTCACAGACCTGCTTCTGCTCACTCTTGTGTGGATGAACATCAATAGGCCCTATAAAAAGTTGAGCAGTGGCCGCACGGGGCCGTGTAATTACAGTACTCGTTCATGGGAAATACTGGTGTTCAGCCACACAAGACTGAGGTCTGTTTGTCATTAGTGGCCCCTACAAAATATCTATACTTTCTATACACTTTTTTTTTTACTGTGCCATCCACTTGCTTTTAGCTTCTCTGCTTTATTTGTTGAAAACCTTTGGGAACTATGTTTATTGAATCTTCTGCTTAACATCTGTGTAATTGTAGTCATTGCTGTTAGGAAACCACAAAAAAAAAAAAATTTTCAGGATGCATACTAGTAACACTTTAAGTTTTTTTCTTCAGTTCATTTAACATGAAGACAAGGATAAACATTTAGCACCTGTACGGATCCATCCTATGGGAAAGACAGGCCTGAGCAATGGCTAGAAGAGTTAGAGAAGCCAGTGCACAGAACGATGAGGCTTCAATCAGATCCCAGATAAACCACATCAACAGCATGCACTGCAAGGGGGTAATCCACACAAAGTGGGCAAGACCAAGGCTCTGGAATTCGAAACACAAAACACAAACTTTTAGAGACACGGTACCACCACAGCAAGAGCAGCCCAAGTAACTAACGTTGCAAGTAAGGCACAAACTTATGAAATACCTCCAATTTGTATGGGCAGTGTGAAGAACAAGTGATAATTGCTTTGAAGCAATTGCAATGTGTATGCACATTCAACACTGGAACTCTACCTTTGGAGAGGTTCAGAGCATTTGTTTCACTTTTCTCTAATTGACAGGGTTTCATACTGTAGTTTTCTCATATTCAATCAGTGTGTTAGATGAAGTTGCTTAGTTAGCCCTTATGAAATAACATACAGATGAATTGTGGGTTTCTAAAGAAATGTCCTAAATCCTAATAGAAATCAAACCATTTCTTATAGATGCCTTTGAGTTATGAAACAGAAACAATGTTCAAGACTCTTGAGGATTGTTAGTAATTCAAGGTCTGTATTTCAAGTCCTATGATTCATCCGCTTATTTTATTACTCTCTTACCTATATTATAATTCATGTCAGAATTGTAAACATTGCATGTTATCCACCTTATATATTCTTTCAGGTATTCATTAATAACTGTCTATAAGCAATCTATTAACATGTTATTAGTGACATTATAAACAGGAATAATTAAACACCTCTAACCTTGGGTTAAGGTCAGAATTAAGATTTTGTTTCTAACATCCAATCAATCTACACTAGAGGACATTTATTATCACATTCATGTTACATAATTTATAGTGTATAAATATATTTCATCCTAGTAATCTCAAGTGTTACAGTATGATGTTTTAAATTTGTCTTCTTTAAAATACTGATTCATATTGGCCAAGAGCACAGGTGTACAGTATGTTGGCAATTTCTACAACACAATTCAAGCCAGTCATTAATTAAAACTTACCTCATCAAATTTGTTGAGATTAGCAGACATCAGACTGACCAGCTGGCCAGTACTAATTTTATCGAGAACACGGCTTGACAGTTTTAGAGTCTGGAACAAATGAAAAGTTCAGGTGATGTAAGCGGAATGGAGAATAAAAGAACTAAAAAATAATGCCAAAAAATGAAAGGCAACATAAAGAGCAAACATTACCTTTTTGTATATAAGGCTGAACAAAGCTATTCTGATCTGCATCCCTAAGTGATGAAGGCCGAAGATGGCAGACTGGAGCAGAAGAGATCTTGTAATAAAAAGCAGGGAGAGACCCAGGGCCATGTAATAACCTTGACTTCGCTCTGTCTCATAGAAGGGATCAAATGATGCAATTATTCTGCCCAGGAGCTGTGGCTGGACAGACTTGGATGCTTCCTGTTTTATAAAAATAAACAAACACTGTAAGAAACTACATTTGTAATGGAAATGTGATAAAGTTCAGCAGTCCAAGTGATATTCTGTACGCTGTAACAGAAAAGCTCTTTGACATGGAAAGCTTCATCCAATCAGAAAAATAAGTGAAAAAGACAATAAGAAAAAAGGTGTAATCTGAAAGGACTGATCCTGCAATACTATTATGTTCTTTTTTTCACACAACCAAAAAGGAGTGTTAATCTTCATTAGTAAATTTACTCACCCTTTCTGAAAATGATTTAAAAGATTTCCAACAAATTGTCCTTGAAATGTCCTACATAAGTTTGTCACAAAATTCAAATCTACAGCCAAAATATTACTGTTGCTTAACATGAAGGTTTAAAAACCCCAACACCTTTTTTTCAAACCCCAATGTGGAATTCTTAGCATAGAGAGAAAAATAATGATAATTATAATTAAAATATATCACTGACAATTCATAAAGAAGAAGAGCAAAATAGACGTTTTATTAATTTCAGTCTTATCTCAGGAACTAATTCAATAATACTTTCTCTGTAAAGTGAAAGTGCAAGTCGATGCCTCCACGACCTCGTGGATCACTGACTACCTGACAGGCAGACCACAGTCTGTGAGACTTCAGAACTGTGTGTCTGAACAGGTAGTGAGTAACACAGGGGCACCTCAAGGGACAGTTCTTTCTCCATTCCTCTTCACCCTCTATACTTCGGACTTTAAGTACAACTCAAAGTCATGCCACCTGCAGAAGTTCTCAGATGACTCTGCAATTGTGGGATGTACTGTATCAAGGGTGAGCAGGAGGAGGAGTACAGAGGACTGGTCAGCAGCTTTGTGGAGTGGTGTGGGGTGAACCACTTGGAACTGAATGTAACAAAGACAAAGGAACTGGTGGTAGATTTCAGGAGGAAAAAGGTCAACCTACTCCTGTCTACATCCATGGGAGTGGCGTGGAGATGGTGGACTCGTACAAGTACCTGGGAGTGCACATCAATGATAGACTGGAATGGTCTAAGAACATCGAGGCCATCTATAAGAAGGGACAGAGCCGACTTTACTTCTTGAGAAGGCTCAGGTCCTTCAATGTGTGTAGTAAGATGCTACACGTGTTCTATCAGTAGGTGGTAGTGAGTGCCATTTTCTACGCAGTGGTGTGCTGGGGCTCTGGGATTAGAGCAGTGGATTCCAAAAGGCTGAACAAGCTCATCAGGAGAGCAAGCTCTGTCATTGGGTCTGACCTGGACCCCTTGGAGGTAGTGGCTGAGAGGAGAATGATGTCCAAACTAGAGGCCATCATGGACAACTCCTCCCATCCCCTCTATGACAGGCTTGCAGGAATGAAGAGCACGCTCAGCAATAGACTGATTCATCCACGGTGCGACAGGGAGCGCTACAGGAGGTCATTCTTGCCTTCTGCCATAAGACTGTACAACGCATCCACCTTGCATCTTGGCAGAGGCAACATCGACAGTGACCTGTTTCTGGACTAAACGCATCTACACATCTACTGCTACATCTGTTCTCTTTCTTTTTATTTTTATTTTTCCCGTTTACAACCATTTTTTGTGCAATATATGCCAGGGACCTGTGCAATACATTTATATTTATATCTATAGTTACATCTATATTTATATTCATATGTGTGATACGATTTTCTGTGTACTGTTCTGTTCTAGTTTGTTCTTGTGTGTCCGGACTGTGAGTAACTCTTGTATTGTATTGTATTGTATGTATTGTACTATTATTATATAATTTGTTACACTGTGGCTGTGTTGTGTGTGTTAAGCTGCTGTTGCACTGCAATTTCCCTCACGGGATCAATAAAGTATCTATCTATCAAACCTGTTCATAAAATTAGACTCCGTCAAGTAAGAGTTATTCAGTTACAAAAGTTCAAAAGATACTTGTTGTGCAGAACTCATGATGCTTTCAAGTCATGTGCTCCTACAGAAGTGGGAATCTTCACCACAAGCATGGAAATGGTTTGGCAGAGATGTTCCATGAGACCACAGGAATGTTCCTCCACTCAATCTCTACAGCAAATATTAGAGATCTGTCAACCCAGCCCAACACACAGGTGCTCAGGACGTCTAAGTTATAACGTCTTGTTATAAAAAGTCGGCCAATGCATGATACTAATTCTAGAAGGACACAGAATGTCTTTGATAACCATTGCCATGTGGGCACACGGATTCCAAAATGAAAAGATTCGGGGATTGTAATGACTTTAGTGTTGCCGAGTTGGTTAATGGGGCACAGATTTTGAACAATGCTCAGTATAAGACCGTGATGTGCGATGACCATTGGCAGCAAGCTGAATCCTAAAGTCAGCAGTAATGGTCTTCCACACCGATATGGCTATTGCCACCAAAATGTTTTTGTTCCCCAACACAGACCTCACTTAGTCTTTTGATTTTTATCCGGTATGCAAATGCTGAATCATTGCCAGATGAGACCACTACACACACTGTATAGTCACTGCATCAAACTACAGGATATTCATCAGAGCAAACAATGCATATGACATTCCTATTAATGGTCAGTACTGTATATACAGTCTGCTAATGTACTGTATGTGACACAGGACGTGAACTAGGTAGAGAAAAATATCTTAGCCTTCGTTGTTTCAAAGAAACAATTGAAGAAGCAACTGAGCAGCTTGATATTCTTGTCAGGTGGTTCCCATTCTTGGGGAGAATGGTGTTTATTATCAGGTTATTGTTGTTTAATAATTACCAGTTGAGTCTGCAACCATAACTGTTCCTGTGTGGAAACAATCCCCAGTGTCTCCTTTAAATCTGATGATAGATGAATGGACCTTGAATGCAACTATTGAGTGTGTTTTGTGATATCTATGCAAACAAAATTCCCAAACTTGATGCCACTTTTTCTCAGACTTGACTTTGATGTTTTTTTATTAAAAGCTTGAGAATCTGTGTGCCATTCATGCAGACAGATGCAAGCAGACATCACCTTTGCACATACTGTACAAAAACACATCCTCACAGTTCTTATTGCAGCCCTATTGCCACAGTTTTGTTTGTTTTTTTTCATATTAAAATGGATTGTTATTGCAGGTATATGAAAATATGCTTGGATTTCTCGATTAACATTCACAAAACTTAAGAATTATTAGTATTAAGACTACAAATGTTGCGTTTCTGAAGTGTTCCACTACGGAACACATCAAACACCAGTTGATAATAAAATAACGTCATAGGTCCACACAGATAATAGCTACTGAATTAAGGAGTATGCCTACTTAATTGGTCATCTAATGCAGAACATCCTAATTTTGAATGGGACTGCGAAATAAGTATAATTAAATGTTAATATCAAATACAAATGAGAGCATCTTAAATAATGAAACCCATACTGTATATTGTTCTTATTAAATCTCTTTTCATCCTGTTTTAGATACAACTTAAGAGTCAGAAACTTACCCCAAAGTACAACAGGACTCCATAAAAGGCAAAGGGCCAGAAGAAACAGCGGCGAATGGCATTGAGAAGATTGGGATTTTTCTTCGATGATGCAAGTTCTCTGTCCCATTCTCTACCAAAGACCGAAAACAAGGCAATTAGAAAACTGTCACTGTGTGGAAACAGACTACACAGCTTTTTTCACATAGTTAGGTTGACTCACGTATAACCAGGGAGATCTGGCTAACTTATTAAACAGTAAAGTACACAGAGACCTTGAAGATCGAAAGGGTACCAACTTGTTAATTGAATAAAAGTTCAAATTCCCAGTAGACCACATTTTTGGCTGATTAAAAATGGCTAACTATATATCACCCAACAGGGGGCTGGCAGTTTAAAAGGTCACGTTTCATGCTTATGTAAGAGAACTGCTGAGATCTAAAGAGAAATACACAAATAATGGTAAAAATAAGGGCCTGGAGGAGCTCCAGTCCCAAACAGGGTAAAAACAAGGGCAAACATCTTTTAAGTCGCATGTTTGTGTCTTTAAAGAATGACAGAGGTGACATTTGGGGGTGGCCTGCGCTTTCAATGGCAAATATCCTAATTGGTGACATTTGCAAGACTTTTTAATTATAATCGGCAATATAGCCGCATAGACTGCTAGAGATACGATGGGTAAGGCGTGTGTTTTTTGGGAATATTTCACAGTGTCTGGTGTCTCAAATGCCTACCCACATTTCAAGTAAGACCTACAGCTGAAAGTTTCAGTTGCTAAAACAAGTACTGTACAGGGTTTCTCTGGAAATACAGTAGGAAATACACTTGAATAGCAGGTCAACTAAAGGACCTGCTATTCAAAACATAAGATGATGGTTACAGTGCATATCACAAAAGGGTAACAAGAAAGAGTTATTTATAGTGTTTTTCTTTAATGTACATACAGAACAGAAATGTTATATATAATGGATATATCAATAAATATTTGTACTCAAAGACTAAAATAGTCAGATTAAGGTATTATTGCAATTAAAGGTAAAAATACAATTTTCTGGACGTTGCGCGTGAAAGCTTCAGTGAAAGATTGCGATAAATGCAAACCTTTCTAGTCTTTCAGAAAGATGGTCAGCCGAGTCAAATGAAGGCACCTGATAAACATCTGATAATTCTAATTTCTGCCTGTATCCCTTTCTCAAAATTGGTGAAGCCCACCTGTAAAAAAAAAAACAAATCATCATAAATCAGACCTACAGTACATTCACAGATGTATCACTGATTTATAAATGCCACTACTACCTACTGAACATAGATCTACATTCACAGATTTATGACAGATATCATACATGTCAATAGTATCTATTGTAAACTTAAGTAAATAGAGTGTGAAGGGGATCTTTGTTTGTAATTATTATAACCTAATTGCCTTTATTGAGAAACAACTGTCATCTACAGTAAGTATACAAACAATGTCACAATGGTTCAGTCACTGCTTCTCCTAGAACAAATGTTGTCTGTGATTAAATTTAATATATTATGGAAAGAATATACAACACAAACAATTATGCAAGCTTTTAACACATACAGTAGTTGAAAAAGTTGTACAAAACACACTGGTGTATTTACTTGTATCTACTCAGCAGTAGTTACGGTTTTCGCTATTTACTAGAGTACATGTTTTCTAAAACTACGTTTTACGTGAAGAAAACTAATGATGAATTACTTCACAGCTTTCAATACTTTCATTTGTGATAATTGTATTCTCACATTTTGACACCAAGAAGATCTCCCGCTCCAAAGTATTTAAAAAAAACACTGGCAATGTTTAACAATAGTTAACTCATAACCACATCATATAAGAAAATCGAATTAAAAAATGCGAATTCATTAAACAATAGCTGACTTCTTAATTTCCTATAACTCGGGAAAGCTTTAATGAAATCTGATCCTCAGGCACGTCGCTGCAGGTGCACTTCATAAAGTTCTGAAATAACTTCGGACAAGGTAAATAAATTAATCTGTTAGTCGTATTATATTTTCAAACTTCAATATAAAAATGAAAGTAAGAAAAGTCATGCTATATAATTATCAAACAGCAGGTTAATGAACCACGTGCAGGGGAAAGTACATACAGTATTTCTAAAAAAATATTAGGACTACCAAAACGAATAAGCTAAATGCAGATTCACATCTGCACTGCAAAACTTTAGCAAAACTTTCTTTCAATTTCCATGACAGAAGAAAAGAATCGTGGTTTCATTTTTATCCTTGACTGAAACTAGAGTAAAAAAAAACACTTACCAGAAAAAAAATCTCGAGAAGGCGTTAGCATCTTCTGCAGGTGATTTCTGCATTCTAAAACAGCTTCCGTGCACCTGAGAGATGTGCTGGTTAAACTGGTCATCTGTAAAGTCTCCAAAATTGAATCAAGTCCCCGGTTTTGTTCTCCATGTCAAGATATGTGTGCGGTGATGTCACTGGTTTAATTGGCTCTGCCCTGGTTATAGCGTGTGCGAAGGACAAACCAGAAGGTTTGAAGAGTTGCGCTGTCGAACTCCACGCTCAGAGCCCACGATAAATTCCTTGTGTGTTCTGCGTTCACTGAATATTTTCTCCTCAGTCTGTTAACCTAGAACACTCAGTACATTAAAGGGACTGATTTTGAATAGCAGTGTGCGACCCACCTCTGCCAGATTTCATTCTGAAGTTTTGATTTCCATTTAGGCAACATTGCGCAAAAAAACAGCAGGGGAATTCTTATTTCGGCCAAGGCGTTTGACAAGATGTTTAAGTCTCAATATCATTAAAGCGTTTTCTTACGGACAAGAAGAAATGAACTGGGGAATGAACACCATTTTCACAGAGCATTAAGTGTTAAATTGCAGTATGGTACATAATACAAAATTGTGATTTCTATTATTTTATAACTGACGACAAATATCAAGAAAGTTCTTTTTGCTGCTGTATCTTATTGAAGACTTTCAAGACAATTATTTTAAAAAATAATTTAAATGCAATTTGTACAGTAGTCACAGGAGAATTCACAATTATGGTAACAACCAAACCTATTCCTAAAACGGGTAAGAATAAAGGTAGAATCTGCATATCCATCTTCAGAAAAAAAAATGCAGCAGACAATTTTGTCATTTACTCCAAGCATTTCTTTTTTAAATATCCCTTATTAGCAATTCCTCCTGAACTGCATCTTGGCTCTTTGTGTCACACAGCTTCATGCAATTTAAGCAGTGTATTAGCATCTATATTTGTTAATTCTGTCCTAAACGCCTAAGAATATAAGATTAACTTCTCACATGTCTGTTCTGACATTTCTGTTTCAACTGTAAACATCAAAGGGTGGCAATGCATCATGCTTTCCTGTTTCTGATTTAAGATATTTATGTTTAGTCAGTGTTTACATCCATAAACATTTGCAAAGCAAAGCATTCATCTGTAAGTCTTGATTGTACCACACAACACTGAAAAATGAAATAAAATTTTGTAAACAGTCATGTAATAATGTGTCGGCAAACTTTTATTTGAAACAAAGTTACTCTATAACTCATGTTTTTTTACTTTGTATACAGGTATATACTGCATCATTCTTATCTTTTCAAAGCTTTAAAGAGGAGCAATAAATATTAACCTGACCCCCATAACATACAGAGTGTAAGGCAATCAATACAGAAACAAACATTATTAAAAATAAAAAGTTATGTAAACTTATTTAATCTTAAATAAGAAATAATTTTTGTATTTCAATTATATGTGAATTCAATACCTAAATAACCTTACTGTGTTACAACATCTAAGGTGTCTTCAACAGGGAAAATAGTAAGAAAGCTAACATGGTTCTCATCACACAAGGGAAAACTAAAATATTTGTTTGTAAGTCTTTTTTCCAAAATTAGATGAAAATTTCAGAGAACTCTGGAGAGGTGATCAAAAAGAAACACTAAAGAAACAAATATTCCAATCTAGACCGCATGCAGTGCTAAACGTAGGGGTCGGTGAAACACTGCTTACAACATAAGAACATGAGACCAAACAAAACCTATGGAATAACACTTTTCCAAACCAAAGAGGCTTTTTCTTTTTCTCAGCACCTACAAGCACAACTCAAGCATACAGTATTAATGATCTTTTTTGCACATTTACAAAAAAACAACTGCTACCACATTTCAGCATTCAAAACTTGGGAACCAGCTGCATCTCATGCCCAGCAATCCTCCCCCACAACCTTCTTTAAAGCTTTTACATACTGTAGCTGTTTGTACTTTAGTGCTATCTTTGCTGTTTTGGAGGAGCTGTTCAGTATTTCAATGCTACAAACAAGACCTTCAGAGACCTAAATCACTGCTATTGTACAGTATATTGAAACATTCTACAAAACTGACTAAAGTTAAATCAAATCTTTTTCTGCTTTAAATCTTCAATTATTTTATAGGAACATGTTTTTATTATAATGTACAGATGCAGTGTTTGTTTTTCATTTCTACTGTATGCACCGAAATGGGTGTAGACTTTTCAGCTTAATATTCTTAATTAACTAAAACAAAGTAACTGTTACTGATACTGGGAACTTTCTGTTAGCTTCAAGTTTCCTACATATTTTCTAAGGATTAAAAAGGTTTAGACATTCCATTGTGGAACACAGATAAAAACGGTGAAGCACAGCTACTGCTGATGGTTCAGAAGTAACCTGAGTGGACGTCTAATGAATGCATTTTAACCTGAGCCACAAAAACTCTTCGGTGAGGTAGGGGTTGATCTATGAGCCCATCCTAGAGCTTCAACTCTGACTGATTCATCCACGGTGCGACAGGGAGCGCTACAGGAGGTCATTCTTGCCTTCTGCCATAAGACTGTACAACGCATCCACCTTGCGTCTGGGCAGAGGCAACATCGACAGTGACCTGTTTCTGGACTGAACGCATCTACACATCTACTGCTACATCTGTTCTCTTTCTTTTTCCTTTCCCGTCTACAACCGTTTTTTGCCAATATATGCCAGGGACCTGTGCAATACATTTATATTTATATTTATATCTATATCTATATTTACATCTATATTTATATTCATATGTGTAATATGATTTTTCTGTGTACTGTTCTGTTCTAGTTTGTTCTTTATGTGTCCGGACTGTGGGTAACTCTTTTAGTGCACCCCTCACTGTACTGATTGTATTGTATTATTATTATTGTATCATTCGTTACACTGTGACTGTGTTGTCTGTGTTAAGCTGCTGTTGCACTGCAATTTCCCTCACGGGATCAATAAAGTACAGTATCTATCTATCAAAACACAGAAAACCGCAATGGATTTGTATTTGAATATTCTTAACATTTGGAAACAAAGTCAAGGCAAAGCATGAGACAGATACATTTTTTTTATTACCTCCAATAATGTAAAGAATAATTTTGAAAGGCTGCTGTAAAATGGCTTATTAATTGTAGAGGGTGGTGTTCCAATAGGTACCAAGCTCACAAACCAAGCCTAATCCCAGTAAAACATATAAAAACACATTATGTAAGTAATAGAAATTTCCAGAACAGTAGAGGATTACTTTTTTGTCAGAGCATTCCATAACATTGCTTCCAGTCTCTCACTGAATACATTTTTATACATTTTTGAAAACATAACTGACTCGAAATAAAACAATCACAGGTGCCAGTGACTATCTTGCCCAAAAAAGCATCCATCCAAATAAAGGGAACAAGCCCTTCTATCAAGCCCAGAAAAAAGTCCTCCAAGTCAAATAAAATAGTATATAAAAATAGGAACATGCCCCAAAATAGAACAAATGCTTATATTTGCAAAATAAGTATTGTTTTATATATATATACCTCGGAGTGTTTTAGCCAGACAGACGTAAAAAAAGAGAAACTCAAACCTTGTGAACAAAGATATTGTCAAGCTGAGCTGAAAAGTGATCCAACACACATGCCTGCCTGAGAACTCAAGTGTTTGTTCTATTTTGGAGTACATTGCCATTCTTTTTTCCTACAGACAGAATCAATACAATATAAAGGTTCCCCAAACAAAAGAAAAACAACATTTTTCCCACCCTATCAACCACCCCCATCTCCGGTCACTCGCACTCCAAATATCCAGCCAAAAGATAATAATAATAATAATAATAATAATAATAATAATAATAATAATAATAATAATAATAATAATACACTTTATTTTACTGTATATAGCGCCTTTAAAGGTGGCTTCTCAAAGCGCTTTACAAGATGACAACAACAATAAATAAGAAGAATACACAAGATAAAACACAATTACAATATATACAGGAGACCATGGATGGTGGTACTAAGAAAAGCAGAGGGGTAAAGAATGGAACCAGATAAGTAAAGGCTTTTCTAAAGAAGAGGGTTTTGAGTCTGGATTTGAAGGAGTTTAGAGAAGGTGACTCTCTGATATTCTTGGGCAGAGAGGTCCAGACCTTGGGGACATAACAGGAGAAGGCCCTGTCACCCATACAATGTAGACGGGCTTGGGGGACAGTTAGGAGACCAGAATTAGAAGAGCGAAGGTTGTGAGGCGGGGAATAGGGCGATAATAGTTCAGACAGGTACTGAGGTGCCAAGCCATGCAGAGCCTTATAGGTGAGCATGAGGATTTTAAAGTCCACACGGAATTTGACCAGAAGCCAGTGCAAGGACTCCAGGATAGGAGAAATGTGTACACTTGCACTAGACCTGGTCAGGATTCTGGCTGCTGAATTTTGGACATACAGTACTGCAGTTTGTTCAGAGTAGATTTAGATACCCCAGCGAGTAGAGCATTACAGTAGTCAATTCGAGAGAACACAAATGTGTTGATCAGCTTTTCAGCCACAGTTATTGATAGCATAGGGCATGGTCTAGCGATATTTCTAAGGTGAAAAAAAGATGTTTTGACAGTATGCTGCAAAAAGATGCCATAAATTAAATCACACAAAAGTAATGGACCCACTGTACAGTAAATCCAGGCTTGACCAGGCTGGACCACCAGTGCCCCATACTGTACATCCAAGGTGCTTCCCATCCTGGCACCAAAAACCTGAGAAATAAAATACTCTACACAAATGATGACTGGAAAAGTCAGGATCCAATGATGTCAGATAGTGGGAAGAAGAGATGGCCACCAAAAAGCCCAGAACATTTTAATCATGGTAAGACTAGCCACCAAGCATGGAGTCATCATTTAACAAGAGCACCAACAAAAATTCAAAGCAAAGCAGGTAATCGAGCAAAATATTTTAAGGATGATGTGGTTTTTGCTGTCTGCATATAAAATAAACTATATTCTGTGTTATTCTGAACGATGCATAAAACTATTTTTTCAGGACACCTGAAGAAGGCTTCACAGCCAAAACGTTGTGTTTTCTCTCTTCTTTTTTCAGCATGGAATAAACCTATTACTTGTTCCTTTGCAGACTACGCATGCTGATGCAGCTACCCACCTGAACCACTATATAAGGCAGACTGTAGTACATTCTGTAGCATTATCCCATGACTAACCTTTCTACTGCAGTGTCTTCATGAAACACACCGACAGCATGTGATAATAGTTTATATTCAAATTGTTGTGGGATAAAACAATAAAAAACACAGGAGATAGCCTGTACAAAGACAGAGAACCCATTTCAAAGTACAGTATACTGTAGCTTTCATTAAGATGAGTTCACTGAAGCACACGCTGAAATGACATTTGACCAGCAAACCATTTCAATGCAGAACAATAAAGATGTTCACTGTGTAACAAAAAAAGGTAAAGTTACAGTATATGAAGAGGAAGTACAGAACTACAGTGTATAAACTGGGACTTGTGAGCAAAATAAGCTGACAGTGGGCAGAAACCCTAATTTAGCAGTCATGGCCATTGTAAAAGCACTGCTGTCCTGAATTTATAAATCAGCAGATTATTAATATTAACTGTCTCGGTGTGTGCGTCTTTTTGTCAGGACCTCAGTCCATCTCTTCCCATCTCTCAGTCCCATAGTTGCTCTTCAGACACCAGTAAGTTCTGCTACACAAAAGACCAGACACTGGAGAATTCAAGGCTATCGAGGTTTCTAGCAGATTACATCACTGTAACAAGTTCAAGGACCAAGTTAACCCTGTTCTATTACCATACAAATCGCTAGATTCCTTCGAAGAAAATTACAGTACAGGATAAGCATGTAATAAAGCCTTCTTGTAAAACCGATCATGGTAATATTTAGAATCAGGATGGTTTCCTCTACAAGCAGGGGCTACACACTGATGAAATGCATGGGGAATGTAATAGTTGGGTTCTGCATAGATCACTGCCACCTTATCACGGGAACACGGTAAGATTGTTAGAAGTTTGTATTGGGCACTGCAAACAGACCCCAAAATGAGATCTTGAACGTTTTACCTCTGGTGGACTTCAGAAAGACTGGGCCACAGAGAGACTGACAGACAGTAACAATACATTTACAATACATTTACAGTATACAGTTTATATACAGTATATGTTTCTTAGTCACAAAAGCTTATTTGTATAGGGTCCAGGTTGTTGTGGATAATAGACCTTCCAGCAGCTGGTTTTTAGATCGTCTAATCAGCACGTCTTTCCTTGCTAAGTATCCGTATCCTATCAAATTACTAGAAGTTTTTCAATGTCTGTGCAGCTGGGATTTCAAAGGCAGAATTTCTTTGTCTGCAGTGCGGGGGTACCGGTGGTAGTAGCCTATACACCAGGGGGGGAAAAAGACTTATTAACATTTAAAAAAAAACGTCTGTGTTCACCAGCGCTGAAAATTGGATGTTTGTTTATGTCTGGTCTCTAACATTTACTGAATCTTTGATGACGAGTACAATTTAGTGAATTGTACGGTACATGTTTAGGTTTTTCAGTCCTGTTGGCACTCCAGTTCAACGCTCCCAGAGTTTTGGGGGCCCTGCACTAACCGCGAAAAGATACCCCATAAGGTTTTAATATAGCATGCACTTAGCTGCAGCATACACGCGTCTGACAATACCTTACAGACCTTAATCATGTACACGGAAGACTGAGCACCGTGGGTCGCGCACGGGTTAGCGTTTCGGTCGGTTTGGTCTCGCGGCTATCCATAGCAAAGGCGACTTGCTGTTCGCAGTTAAATAAAAAAAATCGCCATGCATCAAGAAGTTGAAAATGCTTACCCTGCTGGGGATGAAAGTAGTGAAAGTGACGAGGAATGGGAACTTGGATATTCCCGAAAACCAAACTCGGAGGTAAAGAAAGAAAAAGGCATTTGTCTTTGAAAACAAACGGATTAGATGATAGCGAGTACCACAACGGTCGGCTCAAAGCGGGTAATCGAGCAAAATTTTTAAAACACGACGTGGTTATTGCTGTCTGCGTGTAAAATAAACTGTATTCTATGTTATTCTAAACGATGCATATAACGATTTTTAATTTTGTTGTTGCTTTACAAATAATCCGTAGAGATTGAAGGTCTGTTGGTCGTCGGTTTTAAACGTGAAAACGGGCATTTGGTGCGGTTTTCGAAAATATGTATTCCTAATTATTATTTTATTTGTGTATTTTGTAGTTTTTTGGTATTTGAGTGGTTTTACTGGAAGCGAAGATCAAACTTCGTGAGCACGTGTTCGATCTTTTGAAGCGACAAGTTTTTGGCCCCTCCTCAAGACATGTACTGTATAATGAAGATCCTACGGGGTCTTGTATGAATATATGACGCCTCTGTACGCCTCTTTTGGTAATAATGCAGCACCCGCAACGGACTGCATGAATAGTTACGATAATTGAAGCAATGCTTAAAAATAATCATTTATTTTTAAAAATTTTAATGCTGTGTAAATCTGTTGCTTGGTGAACTCCACAGTTAGTTAATGGAGCTGAGAGCGGTACAATGTTTGGAAAACATCCTTATTTAAATGATACCAAACCAAAGTCTTAATATGTTTAATATATACCTTGTGTATTGATTATAAAACTATTTGCACTACACAACGTGCTTTTACTGAACTAAGAAAGCCTTTAAACCAGTAGAGGGCGGCAGTCTAAAAATAATGCAGTCACTGAGCAAATAGAAAGGACTGTTTTTTGCACATACAGTAGCATCGTTAACAAAGTTAACAACAACAGCACTGAACATTTGAATTGCACAAATATCCACAATTTTAAGAAACTATATTTTACTTTGTGTGTTGTTTAGACCTCTATGGCCTAAGAAAAAATGTATTGAAAAATAGCCTGTACATGATTGCATTTCAGAATCCTAAGAGCAATTGATTGTTTAGTTTTTAAGTATAATGTGTCTTATTAACAGGAGAGGAAACTAAATCAATGAGGAAAAACCACTGGAAGTGGATACCCTGGCTTTTGTCAACGGCTGGATGATATCTCAAATAAATTAGCCACAAGCAGTGAAATAAGCTAAATGGGTTGTGTGGTCTTTTTGTTAGAGTTGATTCTTATGGTGTTAATAAATGTAGATGACTTTTGCAATTTGTAGGCCTATATCTAAGTTAAAACTCAGACGTACAGGTAGTGGACAAAAAAATGGAAAAGTCTTTCCCTCTCACTAGTGAAAAGTCAATTAAAGGCCATTCAGTTGCTGTGTTCACCCACTGTGGCACAGAGTCTGCTAGTGTCTGGAATTCTAAAGGATGGAGCCAGCACCATTCTTCCACAAGGAAAGTGTTGATGAAGGTGTGAATCACTGACTTAGGTGTCTTTCCAGAATATCCCATAAATGCTCAATTGGATTCAGATCTGGTGACTGATAGGTGGATACCATCAGTGTCTTGCTCATCAGACCATTGGGTGACTACACATGGTCAGTGGGTGGGGGTCACTGTTATCCTGGAAGACAGTCTTTTTGGCAGGAAAGAAATGTTGCAACATGGGGTGAAGATGATCCCTCAGAACCATTTATGAGCAATAGTATTGACCTTGTGAAGGAGTGTGTCCAAACCGTGTCAGAAAAGTGGATCCCACAACATGATGGAACCACCAGAACCTTTTACTGTTGGGACCAATCACTCAGGGCTGTAGAGTTCTTTAGGTGAACACCCCCCATGAACTCATCTGTTTGTCAGGAACATGGTGAAAGATGATTTATCTGTCCAAACCATAGGTCTTAACTGGTCTGTAGTTGATTGCCTCTGCTCCTTGTAAACCTGGACTTGCAAATGTGCATTGCCATGTGCAGTGAGCAACTGTGGTGTCCCACCATATGGAGTTCTTGGTGGGCTGTTTTTGAGAAACAAGCTTGCTCTCACCTGAGGTTGAAATTTGCAGTCGGTGGTATGCAGGCTTCTGTTAGCCCTGCGATATCCATTAATTAATCGGAGTGCAATCCTGGAGAATGTGCTTTCTCCCACTGCGCTCCTTTGTGGAGGTCTTTCTCTTGGGGTTCCATGCTGACATCACCTTAGATGTCAGTACTCATGAAACATCAGCAAGTTGAGCTGTCCTGGTCACTGAAGCTGAATGCACCCGAACAATCACCCCTCTTCACTGAGTCACTGAGCCTCCTCTGGAATTTTGTTAACCACAGTCATAGGCAACCAGGCTTCTCCAGGATTTTAATATTTGACCATAATCATGCTTTTCTCCTCTGCCTGTAGCTCAGGAATACATTCTAGACTTACATGCAGTTCCAAGCATTTTGTAATTCTTTGTGTATACAGTAGGCTTACGTGTACTGTATGTGTATATCTTGCTTGACACAAATTCTTTGAAGGTTTTAGGATGTGCTATCAATCTTCAGTTCCCTTATTCTAAGAATGAACTCTTCATACTTTATCACACTTGCTTGATGAAATATTTAGAAAATCTTACAGTTTTCCCTAAATTTTCCTCTTGTTCTGTGTTTTTTTCCCCAGAGCTCTAATACCTCAGTACCCGAAGATGATAAAATTTACACTTTCAAAAAAGCTCTGTCCTCTGGAGATGTTCAGATGGTCAAACAGTTGTTGGACAGTGGTAATTTTTTGTCTTTTCTATGGGCACATTCCATTGTTCATTTGTATTGAGTTTCAGAGAAAGTGGTTTAAATGGATCATTTACATAATTATAAAACAGCAATTGGAGAAGTGTTTTACTTGTATTGATTCTAGAATGAAATTTAAGTTGTCAGTTTTGAAATTGATCACTACAATGGCTCTGTATTAGGCATTCAGTAATAACTCGTAGAGGACCTAGTATCTTTTGATTACTGTTCCACCACTTTTTCAGTTACATAGTGGGTGTAATTATTTATGTTCATGATTGCAATTTTACCTCAGCTTTGTGGTGCTAATGATGCAAAGATGTGATGCAAAGATTTCATCCAGACATTTTTTTAAAGAAGCCAGGGTATCGGCTTCAACAAAATGGCTGGGTAGCTTAAAGATAACTTGAAGGCAGCAAGAAGAGACCCTCCTGGAATTGAGTGTAAGACTCTATTCTTTGCAGGTCAGTCTATTGCAAGGTGGTATGCCTTAGATCCCAAGAGACAATCCTATAACTCTTATAGGTCACTCCAAAGCCATGTCTTAAAAACTTCAAACTCTCGTATTTTAACTGGTTTAGTAAATTAATTCACTTCAGTCAGTTAATGGCCATGTGAGGCCCTTGAGAACTAAAGGGATCTGGTATTTTCATTTCCAACGATCGTTAAATGATTGATTCTGACCCAGGGATCAACGGGGGTCTTCAGAAACAAAGGAAAGTATTTCACTCTCGTTTTAGGCCACATGTAAGATCTGTACTGTCACAGAGTGTATTTCCTGCTTAAGTGTTTCAAAATGAAAGTGTTTAGCAGTGTTAAGAAATTGCTGATTGCACAGTGACCTATATAACCTCTCCAGGACCAGGGTTGTCCATTCCTAGTGTGCTGTGTTGAAATATATGTTAGATTGTCTCACATTTGTGGTTTAACGTTTCTTGGACTCTCAAGTTAGTTCTTTGGTGACCTCGGTGTACTCCAGAACGTTCGCCTCAGGATTTGCTATTGCATTGTCTGTTCCTCCAGGTGTGGATGTGGAGTGTCCTCTTGGGTTTCAATGGACTCCGCTGATGTGTGCTGTCCACACAGCAAACTATGAACTGGCACAGGTTCTGTTGGACCGGGGGGCTAATGCCAACTTTAGTAAAGGTAAGAGGTGGCGTTTTCCTGTTTTGAGCAAAAAGGGTACCATTGGAAAGATAGATGGATAAGGAGCAGAATATAAAACATTTTTTTTTAAATTCCATTCAGTGTTTTTATCTGAGGTAGCATGATGCCATTCCCAAACTTTGCTAATATGAGCTGGCTTTAATGTTTATAAGTGACAGTCTATGCATGGCTGTATGGTTAAGATAACCTGTACTTTAGTATGCACTACTCTACATTAAACAAACGTAACCAGTGTGCAGAAGTATTATTTTGTTCTTTTGATTCCTTACACTTAAACCTTTACTATTTAATTGTATTTTGCTCCATAGAAAACAGAGTGACATGCTGTATTACCATCCTTTCACAGTTTACATTGTGCATCAGACTGATTCACATTAATTTGAATAGGAAAAGTATGACATTTATATGAATTGTTTTAGAATGGAAATTTTGAGCAAGTGACAGTTCAAGCAATGCAAAAAAAAATACAACAATGAGAAAAATTTATTTTTGAATATATCATATATTTAAATCTTAGGTTGTTACTGTCAAAATGTGCAAGAAATTTGAATTTGGTTTGTGAGCCCTGTGCTTAAGTTTCTGTTTTTTAAACTACTTTTTGTTTTTACCAAAGGTGGGATGAAATTATAATTTGAACATTCACTGTTGGTCTGAGATTATTTAATGGTTATGACGCAAATTAGAAAATATTAAAAACATCCTCTGATTCACAGTATGTTTTCAGTTTACACTCAAATTCCTGTTTCTTTTAAAAATTGGATGCATCTGTTAGTCTCGACGAACCACGAAGACGCTCAGTGAGTTGGCTTACAATGAGTGAAAAATGGAGACAATTACATGTCCTGCACAAATGGCTGTAAGAGGGCAACCAGAGCTCGAGGCATCAAAAGGAAATAATTAAAAACAAAACCTAGAAATACAACTTCCTAATTTCAGTTTTGCAAAAAATGCTAGTGATAAAGCCAGCACACAAAGCAGAGCATTGTCGTCACTCTGTCAGCTGCACACAGAGATCTGTTTATTTTCTTTTTCAGACTTCAGACAGAAATGACTGCTGTTTAAAATCAGATTTCAGACTTATTCACCATGTGCTTCTAAGTCACTCTTTTAACTAAGTTTTAAGTGGTGGTAAAGGTTGTGGCTTTGAATCGCATACAGTGCTTCCTTTGCAGGAACAGTGAAGCAGTATCCTTGCAATAAAAAAGTATACATTTTTTATTTTGTTAAGTACATGAAGTAACAGGCATTTTACAGTGTGCAAAAAAGTCTGACTGTCATAACAAGACAGTGCATGTAAATAGTCCTTTTTCTTTACATTGATAGGATGCGATAGGATATGTTACTATTCGTATAGAAAATCACTGATCCCTTTCTCTATTGCTAAGTAGCAATTTTTTAACTTTATGTAATCAAAGAATGCTCTCTTTGTTTGGGGTTTGAAATTGAATATATCTGTTAAGGTTGTAAGATCTGTTATGAACCTGAAAGATTCTTATCGTAGTCAGTCTTATCCGTTGACTTCACAGAAAGTGTTGAGTCAACTAAAAAACACTTATTTAGGTTATTTTACCATTACATCTTGCCCAGGAAATACAGGGTGCAGTGGTCCCTATTTTTTGCCAATGTTGCATTTCATTTTGAAATTGCATACATACTGTATGGAGCTTGATATATGCATTCTGTTGTTCATTTGCAGTCTTGTGTAAATGTACATAATAAGTATAATATGTAATAAATTACAGAGCAGAATTAAGGTCGTAATGTGCAGTTTTACAATAAATACAAAACTGCAATGATAGAATAAAAGCAGATAATTTTCCAGTGCTGACAGGTTAAACTCAAAGTCTTGAGCAAGACTCCTTTTGAGGGTCTCTAAGTGGCATCAGTATGATTCACCAAGGGGAAACTGGACAATATTTTTATTGATTATTGATTTTTACATGCTTGTCTTTAATTGTGGAAGACACAAATCTTTTATTTCTCTTTACAGCAACACTTACAATGACTGAAAGTGTGTTACATATTACTAATAAGTTCAGTCCACCATTTTCTGCTTTTTAGGCAAGACGTTGTTTAACATGTCTTTGAACTTGTGACCTCAAAGTAGAATTGCATGTTATACGATTAATACTGTGTTGCTTTTATACCCCATCCTTCAGATCAGTACACAGTCCTGATGTCAGCATGCATAGCCTCTGCACCAGAAGAGCAGATTGTCAAGTGTGTGGAATTACTGCTGTCCAGGAACGCTGATCCCAATGCCTTTAACAAGTAAGAATGCAGTTTTTGTTTGTGATAATTTCTCTATCAGGCTTTGAAGATCACAAAAGAGTATGCTATACTACATTCACATCAAGGGTTGTATAAAGACTATCAACAAAGCTTTTCTTTTGTTTTTTGTTCTACACATACATCATGACTAAGTGGATTTCTGCATTGCAAAACAACACAGTTTAGGTTCTATTTGCGTGGAGCGGAGCAGAAGAAAACACAAGAAAGTAAGTACCACAGACCAGCAGCACTGTCTGTTAATTTCTAATGAAATGTCTAATGAAATGGAGTTATATTTTCTTCGAAAGCTAAATAATTTGTGCGAACATAATACACATTTTCCCAGAATGCATCATTCCTACTTCTGATTTCTTAATTACAGGTAGTTTAGAGGAGCGCATGTATACATCTTGGACTGTTTTTTTTTCAGTGGAAATGAGTCGCATGTTTCGTTCTGTGGAAAATCTCATTGCGGAACTAGGGATGATATAACTATTTTTAAAATAAGAACATTTCGGCTTCTCCTGTTATGGCACGTCTGAGTGCACAGATTTTCTTTTTCCTTCAGACAGACAAACAATAAACACCACTTGCTAAGTTGACAAAAAAACTAACTAAAGTATGCTACTTCTGTGCATTAACACTGTCCAGATGGATTGGCAGCCATAAGTTAAACGGAAATCAGTTTAAAAAATCGAGGTGTCTGGAATGATTTAGAATTTCATCATCTGTGGAAATTTCTCATGGTAAACCATGGGTGCAGTTCCTCTTCTCTGACGTTGTTTTGCTTGTAATGTTGACTGTGTTGCATATTGCCCAGAGCTGTGGCACATATTGTTTTAATGGCTCTGCAACCTTCAGTAGGAAATTGATTGTTTCCTCTGTAGACAAAATATTTGGAAAAACAATAACTAAATAAAGAAAGAGGTACTGTAGATTGTGATGGGGGGCCTGAAGTAATTGGGTATGTGGTTCTGTGTTACAGTGTATTTTACAGTGGATTCACATTTAATTTTTGCTGTCTTCATTTTCATAAACCTTTCAAGCAAACTAAATATGTTCAAGTATGTACATACGCACATTTTTAAAAGAGCACTTCGTTTTCTTAATGGCTGTACTTTAGTAAATTAAACTAGTTTTAATATCATCTTTACAATAGCTCTGTTGTTTAGCTGGAGTCAGGATTCTTATAGATTCATAATATTTTGTAATGCATGCCATCGGTCTCTGGTATTCTTTTTCTTCTACCTTCCTTGTTATAACTAAACTAAAAAAAGCTATCTGAATTTCTATCTCATGTCATTTTATTGATTGAAAGTATCAGCAAACCCCCCAGCATGCAGAATGACTGTTTCAGCCACAAGAGAAGCCAGGAAAGGGTGATTTTGGATTTGTTGTATTGTATTCAATATGGCCAACTCTGGTTCTGGAGACCTACCAGTATAACTGGTTTCTCTTAAATCGCCGATTACCATAAGGTTAACTTGTTTATTCCCCTACCATCTGGCAGAAGGTTCCGGTCACTCCAGTCGCGCACAACTAGACTCCAAAATAGCTTCTTCCCCAGAGCTGTCAAGTTGGTGACGCCCCCACTCCCTTCCACCTTATTATGATCTCTCCTAACATCCTCCTGTACCCACAACCACTGTACTCCTACACCACCACACACACATGTAAGCCAAAATTGTACTGTCCCCTCGATAGCCCAGTAAAATTGTAACAGGCATAATTATATTTAATATTTATTAATTAACCATACTACTTTTAACCATACTATTTTTTGCACCGTTCCAAGAATTACCTTGCCAGAATTACCAGTTTCAGCACTGTTTTTGTCCTGTTAAATTTTCTCTGTTCGCAGA
Organism: Lepisosteus oculatus; assembly: GCF_040954835.1. NCBI lineage: Eukaryota > Metazoa > Chordata > Actinopteri > Semionotiformes > Lepisosteidae > Lepisosteus > Lepisosteus oculatus. Next base: position 45,434,234 of record NC_090702.1, on the reverse strand, counting down.
ATTGTGCACAGTTTTGATTACTTGATTACATGTTATTTATGTTATGGTATTACATGTTACTGTTATTGCTATTGTGTAACTGTCTGTTGTCTTATCTTCTGTCCTATGTATATACTGCACCTGAGTGACTAATGAGAAACACTTTTCATTATACTATGCACCTGTGTAAGTTTAATGACAATAAAGTTGAATTGAATTGAATTGAAAAGGTTAGAACATTTTAATTTGTCTAATTAGATATAGAGATTTTCATTCACAATTAGTACAGCAGGAGCAGCACAGTGGTGCAGTGATTAGAATTGCTGCCCCTGGACCTGGGGTGCTGTCTGCGTGGAGTTTGTATGTTCTCTCCATGTTCGTGTGGGATTGCTCCAGGTGTCCTCCCACAGTCCAAAACCACACTGGTAGGTTAATTGGTTTCTGGGAGAACTGACCCTTGTGTGAGTGTGTTGGTGTCTGTTTGAGTGATGGACTGGCGTCCTATCCAGGGTGTACCCTGCCTTGTGCCCATTGCTTGGCAGGTGGGCTCCAGCTCCCCCACAACCCTGAATTGGAAGAAGCAGATAGGAAATGGATGCGTATAGCAGCACCCTGCTTCTCTTAACTACAACAGTTGGCCACTGATTCCAAAAATGATCTAAACTCCCATGTGATTCAGTTCTTTACAAATTGATGATTTAAGGATGACCTTGCAGACCTGTTAGATCATGACCGCTACTGCATTGGAGGTTGCCTCAAGCGTTTATAAGATAGGGGATTGTAATGGTTGGGTTTTATACAAAATTGCAGCCTTTAGGTATTATTCCTGAGAGGTATTTAAGAAGCCACTAAAGAAGCAATATATGGGAGATGAATTCTCAAAAATTGCTTGCAGGGGAATGTGTTTTATGGAAAAGTGCAGAAAGTTCCTAGGGAAAAGTATGGAATAAAATATCGGTACAACAACCTTTGCAATCATTGCTAAGATGCTTAACACAACAGTTTCCTGTTGACGCTTATAACTATAATCTGTCTTTGTGCAGTGTTACATTGATTACTTTGTGACATTTCTTGATAAGGGAAGATAAGTTATTACAACATGTACATGTGAATGACCTTGTAACCTATCTGCTGCTGATCTCTTTTCCCTCAGACTGATATAAACTCTGTTGCTTTACTACAGCACTTGACATCCTGGGAAAACATGGAATTTAATAAAGGTTATGTTTTTCTCACCTTAGTGAAAATCCAGAGGTGCACGGGGGGTGAAGGATATTGGATTGGTAACATTTGTTGGAAGCAGTATTCTATTTGCTTTGTGACTCAACTGGTTGAATTGATGTGTTAATGTAAAATGTTACAGTAACTTTTATAAATGTGGTTGGAACCAAACATGAAGGATGCTGAAATGTCCTGCTGTTTTACTGAAAGGTGGCGATATTTCACTGTATTTTCCACTGCTTGTTATTCAGAAATAATACTAACATAAATTAAACACCATGTGAGTTAAAAATGGCTTTGGTACTAAAAACTGGACTGAAGTGAATAAAATAAAATGTAGGTCTTGTTTTGGTGTAGTGTGCAGTGTTAGTAAAGCTAGATGGAAATGAATGCAGAGTACATCTCAGAATCTGATTCTGTACTAATAAGGTGTACAGTTCCATCCTCTTCAATTTTGGTAAAAGAGAGTAAGTGCTGATTTAATGAATAATAGAAAATTTGTTTTTTGTTTGCTATTGTGTGCACTCACAAATCTTTTTCATAAAAATATTTGTGGTTCTGACTTAAATAATGATGTTTAATTACACAAAAAGCAACTGTACTTAGGAATGCTTAAACATAGGTGTTTATTACTAAAAACACAAACCACAGTATGAATTTTAGTTATCGTTGTTTCTTTTGTCATTTTTGGGATCAGAGGGTGGATTGTAATTTTTTCCCCATAAAAATTAAGGGAATTGTTTTTTCTCTTCACTAATTGTCGCTATACAGAAGGCTTTTGGGGAACGACTTATGGTCGTAAAATCAGGTATGGTGTACATGTAACAGCACAGCTGGAGAGTATACTGCCCACATATGCCTGAGGAAATTAGGGGATTGGTGTCGGGTGTGGCAGCGCCGGGTCTCACAGGGGAGATGCTGGTAAGAATGAAAGATCAGAACCCCGGCAGGGGGCAGTTCTAACTGTGGTCCTGGAGGGGGTTGGCAGATTTTACAGGCCCTCCACAGGGTGGGTGTGAGAGAATGGGGCTGTCTGAGAGAAACCGATGTCGACGAGATTGTCGGTGTGATGTCTGGTTTCAGTGGGGACATCTGTTTTGAGTGTAATGGCCTCAGTTGCTGCATAATTGGCTCACTGGTAAGAAGAAGGTGGTGGGAGTGAGATCAGCCAAAAGGCATTGACCGGGATGAGGTATTTGCCACTGCTACCACCGCCACCGTGTTGAAGGTGGACTTATTAGTAAATGCAGGTCTGATTCGGTATGTAAGATGTGTGTGATTGTGCGGTGGCATGACTTAATTCCCCCAGCCCAACACACCATCCCATTCAGAACAATAACAACCTCTTAATTAAATCCCTGATTTTGAGTGATGACAATGCTGTTTGTTAGCTTCACTCTCACTGTATGTTAATGAAATTAAGGCATTCTGGAGACGTAGTTATTGTTATACTAAATTATAGTAAAATGTAAAAGTAGTAAAGAAACAGTTGGAAAGTTTAATTAGCATTTGTGTTAGAAGGAATGCTTTGTAAGTTGACATACCGACATAAGCAGTGTTGCCATCTAGTGAAGACGTTTCAACCAACCTTGTTTGTTTTCTGGTTTAGTATTTAAGTGATGCTAAAATTGTGTCCAGCCATTTCTTAAAAGACCCCAGAGTTTTGCACCTAACCACCTGCCTGGGTTTTCCAGATATACCCTCATCCCTTCATGCAAAAAGGTGTCAAAAAGGTTTTCTTAAATAAATTACCTTGTTTCCAATTGCGATCCCATGTCTCCTGAATTTACGAATAGCTGCCTCGTTTCTGCCTCTGTGTATCACTTTGAATTTTACATCTTCAGATCAAATCTCTTCTCAGTCTCCTTTGCTCTCTACTGAAGAGATGTCCCTGTATATGACAATCTGAGACCAGCAATCATTTTTGTTGCTTTTAATATCTCATTTTATTATACTTATTGTGGTGTTGTGACCAAAACTTGAACTTGATATTCTAAATTAAGTCTTACCAGATGTAAAATGTGAGAAGACCATTCCTGGATTTAAATTCAAAACTTTGTGCTTTATATCCAAGCACACTGTTTGTTTTTTTGTTGCTTCTCCACTTTAGAGCATAGAATCTCTCCTGTCAGTACACTGCTTTTTCTGTGCTGAGCAGGTTCAGTGAAATCAACCTCCCTTAACTGTATCTCCCTCAGTTAGTTTTGCTGGCAAAAAAATCATTTAAATACTAGTAGGAATACAGTGTGTATTGAAAGCTGACAGCTCTGTGCATTTGTAAATGAAAAAATGTTTTAAATAGACAAGTGGTACTTTGTGCCAAGAAGTTTTTAAATTTAAGAATTTGAAGGCTTTTAATTTCTTTTTTTTTTTTGCAAAAAAAAATTAAATCAAGCAATAAATCCACAATTGACCTATGCTGTTGACAGTCAGCATGTGGTAAACCAACAAGTCACTACCTGCAAGATACATGCAAGTCTCTTATACCTATTTTCAGCCACTTTATTTGCACCCACTTAATGTTATACGTTTAGTCTTTTATAGAAAGTCTTGCTTGCTTTTGCCTCTTTTCATCTCCTATTTATCCAAACATTCCCACACCTTTGAAGTCACTCATTCAGAAAGAGCAGAAGTGTTATTTTACATAATCTCATCTGTTTGTGCAATAATTCAGGACAAATATTACGTAAGAAGGATGAAGGTGTACAGTGTTATCAGCGCTCCAGTCACAGTGAATTATGGGAATAAATATTTATTAGTCATTTCGCAACACCTGAGGGTGGAGAAACGGTGTAATACAGAGAGGCCCGGTGTCTTATGGTTTTGTTCCTCCCACATTCTCACTTACATAATAGGGTCTAATTGTTTAATGAGCTGTATAATAATACTTCTAACCAAGCTCTGATGTGAGTTATAGATAATTGTGCTTTTAATGAAGGTTAATGCCTTGTGGAAACAACAATAAAATTCATTGTGAAAAATCCCATATATTTGGAATTTAGAAAATCGATTGCTTAATTCGCTTAATTTGCTTAATTAACTCAGGCTGGCACAAACCCAGAAGAGAGAATGCCCTCCAGGAACTGTCTAAAGAGACTTCTTTTGCCCATATAAATTCAAGATCAGCAGCCAGTTACAGCTGTGTTGTTCTTAATACCATAAATCTGAAAGGTGTTCCAGTAAGATGCATAGAAATGCCGGTTTTATTTAGTCAAAATTAGATATAGCAGAATAGTGAGCCTCAAAAAGAGCTGCGGATTCTGAATTCAAACACACGAAAGCATAGAGACCTGTTATCTCTGAATTGTGAAACAGCGATAAACTCATTCCCATAATTAACATGACAGTCTATGTATTTTATTGCATTTATAAAGTTTTAATAGTTATAAGATAAAGCATTCTGGCATAGTTTTTATTAGTATAGAAGAAATGGATTCCAAAAGTTCTTAGTTTCAGCAATAGAAACAAATTTGGTAACCTGCTTCCTCTTGATGTGGGAACTAACATTGGACTATGCTGGTTGCATGTTTACTTTGCTGCCCTCTAGTGGTTCTTTACTCGTCGTGTAAATGTAAACTAACACTTGGGCTGCTAAAAAGGTTTTATTTAACTGAAAACGTGTTTCACAGTAAGACAAGATAATGGTAGAGTAACCAGCAGTTTTCATTATAGAGAAGAAAAAAAATAAGCCCTGAAGGTCAGTGTTCTTGGTTGACCTGGGGGGAATTTGTCTAAGGTTTTTATTGTTTCTAGTTATCTGAAAATAATGTTTTACTGAGTCACTGCTCCTGTTTGTGGTGTTCATGGACAGGATATGAAGGCGCAGCCAAGGGTGTGAGGGTGTCCGGTTGGGGGGTCTATGGGTGGCATCTCTGCTATTTGCAGATGATGTACTTTTGGCATCATCTGACTGTGACCTTCGACGCGCATGTGAGAGATTCTCCGCCGAGTTTGAAGCGGCTGGGATGAGAATCAGCACCTCCCAAGATTGTGGTCATGTTTCTCTCCTGGAAAAGAGTGGATTGCTCTCTCCAAGTGAGGGAGGAACATCTGCCCCCTTAGTGGAGGAGTTTAGGTATCTCCGGATCTTGTTCACGATGGAAGAGGGAAGCGTGAGATCGACAAGCAGATTGGGGCAGCGTCGGCTGTTCTGTGGGCACTGTACTGGTCTGTGGAGGTGAAGCGGGAGCTGAGTTTGAAGGCAAAGCTCTCGGTTTACCGGTCGATCTGCGTCCCTGTCCTCACCTACTGTATGGTCATGAGCTGTGGGTGATGACCGAAAGAACGAGATCGTGGTTTCTCCGCGGGGACGCTGGGCTGACTCCCCGTGACAGGGCGAGGAGCTCGGCAATCTGGGAGAGCCTCGAAGCAGAGCCACTGCTCCTGCAGATCGAGAGGGGCCGGTGGAGGTTGTTTGGGCGTCTCATTGGGATGCCCCCCGGTCGGCTCCTGCTGGAGCTGTTCGGGCCACGTCACACTGGGCGGAAACCCCGTGGCAGACCCAGGACACACTGCAGGGTTTATATCTCTCGGCTGGCTTGGGGGCGCCTGGGGGGGCCCAGGAGGAGCTGGAATCTGTTGCTGGGGACAGGGAAGTCTGGGCTGATCTACTTGGCCCGCTGCAACTGTGACCCTCACCAGGAAAAGAGGAGTGAAGATGGATGGTTGAACTTGCCATCGATTTGAGGATTTTTCTATTAGTTGTTATAAATTGAAAGATATCAAAAATATCCTGTATATATATTTAGACAACCCAGAATTGTCTTTGATTTCACTGCTTTTATAACGTTTACAGTGTGAGTTGATTTATGCAAGCATGGCCAGTCAGGTAGTGTTGTCAGTTCTGCTGTTCTTGTTTCAGTGCAAGGTGAAGCAGGTTTTTATTTTCACTGTGAAACCTTTTTTTTGCTTGATATACAGGAAAAGTATGGAGAGATGACTAACAACAGTAATAATTGCAATTTACACACGTTTAAAGACTGAAAAGGCTTTGTAGTTGCTGAAAAATAAATGCTTTTTAAATATTCGAACCAAGGCACACATATTTCAGTTAATCCCTTTTTGTCTTTCTAGGTATCACATGACTCCACTGATGTTTTCTGCCAGGGATGGCCATACTCAAGTTATAGCCTTGCTTATTTCCTATGGAGCAGAAATAAATACCAAGGATGTCAATGGATATACTGTATGAATGAAGTCTTTTTTTTTAATTGTGCCAGCAATTTTCATTTTCTCACATGCAATGAATTGTAAATTGTGTATTTTTCAGCTGAGAGTCTCTAATCGTAGTGAAAGATGATTGAACACCCTTTCAGCTCCCAAACTCTACAGTATATGTTCATTTATCCATCCATCCATCCAAAATGTCTAATAGTTGTCTAAAAGTTTATTTTCCCAATTTATGAACTTCTGATAAAAATCAGACTCTACTGAAATGTCTAGCTACCTAGTATATACAGTAGATGTCACTGTGGTTTGTTTTTTATATTGGGGATTATTTTTGCCAGCAGTATCTATTGCTGCCAAAGGGGTGATTCTAACAATGTGTAGCAGACAGATTGAGATTCAGGCCTGGCAGACAATTGAAGTAGAAGTATGAAGATTACAGCAGAAAAGATCCTGAAACACTTTTCAAAGATATGTGGCATACAAACTAAACATTCAAACTAAATAATCAATTATTTAAAATATCTTTCGTCATTTCTTATTTTCTTATTTGCAGAAATCATACAAAGCTTAAATCTGTTTTTGCCTTAATACTTTTTGAAGGCACTGACACTTGCAGCACAGTATGGGAGAGAAGGAGCAGCTCTGAAGTTGCTTGAACTAGGTGCTGACATAACAGTCAAAACAAGGGAAGGATATACAGCAGCAGATATTGCGAAAATGTACAGACATTCTCAGGTACGGCTCAGTTTTCCTTCAGACGGTTCCTCCACTTTGTGAAGTACTGTACATCGTTCAAAAAGAAAAAAAATATCTGTTCAGATTCATTTTCTTTCATATTAACAAAAGCAAAATTGTGTCTTCACAGAAATTGCAGTGTAATTTGTTGAAGAGCAGGGTTTTATCTTACTAGTTTATTTGAAATGAATTACATTGTAATTCAAATGATTGGATTTGAAATGCTGGTTAATGGTTGATGTACTCAGATATCAGTAGTGCATTTTGTATTGCTTTTGATTAATTTCTTACTAATTATGAACACAGATTTCTAGAATCCTTGCTTCACCTCATAATCTCCCTGGGAGCAGGGAGCATTTATCCAAAGAGGAGACACTCTTCAAGTTTTTCAAAGGGAATCCTGACCCAATAACTCCTTCTAGAGAGAGGTAACTTGAATTTTTTTGGTGTGAAAAATGTTTGGTGGTTAATTTATTGGCTGTTTTGGTGTTGTGTGTATTGAGGGTGATTTGGGGTTTACTGCTGCAGCTCACAGCTCTAGGTTTGGTTCCAGACTGGAGTGCACTCTCGGTGGAGTTTGCATGTTCTCCCCGCACTTGTGTGGGTGTTTGTCCAATACTCCAGTTTCCTCCTGCCTTCCAAAGGAGGAGTGGCTGAGTTAACCAGGATGGCTGAATTGTCACCACCTCCAGGTTACCATGACGCTTACCAGGAATAAGTGGATGTACATACAGTATGGTCTACTGTTTTTTGGTATGATGTTTTTGAGCACAACCTAGTGGCACGTCAGTGAAATTGATCATGCTTCATGTTTAAAAGTGGCTCATGTTTGATGTGAAATGTAAACCCTTTTTGCTTGTTTCTAACAAAAGTGCGAATATTGCTTGTTGGCAAAGTTTATTAAGCATCTGTGTTTGTTTCAGCTCCTCTAAGCTAGGAGACATTGAATTGCTTCTGCACGGCCTAGATTTGGAATATCTCACAGATATCATGTTGGTGAGTAATTGTTTCTTACTCTTAGGAAGTCATAGTTCTTGACTTTGTTAAGACATAGTTCTTAATTTTTGTGAGATGAATGTCATATGTTGGTGAATATTTGGTTCCCACTCAACAAGTGTTCAAATGTTTTTGTATTTCCCTACTGAAACTTTATAACAGTCTTAATTTTATTTTAGTCTGCAGCATTGCAAGGTGTGAAAACAGATGAAGAATTCACTCTTGTAGTGTCAGCTAAAGAAAAAAAGGCTTGGTGGTGGTTATCATTGTTTTTTTTTTAAACAGCCCCTTCTTAGGAATACAACTAATTGAAAAAATACATTAATGACTGATCTTATCAAGGATGCAAGGCAAATTAAATTGGACAGAGAGAATGTACTTTAAAAGCACAAATAAAGTAGTTTCTTATCCTATTGTACTGTTACAGTATAATTTCAGAAATCAGTGTATCCTAAAATACAGCAGCATTGTGACACGCGTGAGTAGGTGTGCCATAGATTTTTGGAAAGGTTGTGGTGATGAAAAATTAATAGATTTAGATTTTCATGGCAGTAGAAACAGGTATAACTGACTTCTTTATTGATTCTCCAGTCTTAACGAGAGTTTTATCAGGTGCTTAATGTTTTTGTAATCAGTGCTTCAGTAACATTGGCAGCATTGGCTGTTGCTAGGCAACCCAGCACCAAGTGTAGGATTCAGCCTGTAGCGCCTCCGAACAAGGCTTCAGTTAGAAAACATGAATTTTGATATTAGTTAGTCTTACAAATCTGATGCACGCATCAGTTCCACAGATACAGCCCACTTCCTTAACTTCAGAAGACACAACAAAATGAGTTCACAATTAGGTGTAGTTTGTAATCTAGTTCTTAAATGATTTCTGAAGCCTGATTTTTGTAAACAAATATTTTTATTTAGGTCGACTTATATTTAAAATAGTTAACAATGGTATGTTATAAATGTTCTTTGAAAACTGTGCAGTTAGGAGACCCTTGTAGAGCTTGCACATTTTAGCAACTGCTTTGCAGTGTAATGCTTACTTTTCCTCATTTAAGAATCAAGTTAGACTTGGTCTGTGGCTGTTCCAAAATAGTTGTGCGATGCTGGAGAACACTGTCAATTGTAAAGAAGACTTACATTTTTCTAATTCAAATGGCATACACTCCCAAATACACATTGGCAGAAATTCAAAATAAGATAATTTTGATGGTGACCATAAAACTGTTGCCAGACTACTGTTCATCAAACATCTCATATAATGATTATGAGATAATTAATGGAACCTTGTACTTTGTATATGGTAAAATAATGATCATACTGGTTCTTTTTAGTATAGAACTTTGGTCTTAAATGAGATATGATTGCTATGTTTTAATTTTTACTTGAAATATAATAATTTAGTAACACTTCTAATTATGGCCTGCAGAATGAAAACCTTGCATGTGAAGTGGTCTCCACTGAAACACTCCATCCATCCATTTTCTAACTGCTTCATCCAAGCAAGGTTGCGGGGAAGGCAGAGCCTATTTCTGCAAGCCAGGGGCACAAGGCAGGATACACCCTGGATGGGACAACAGGGTACACGCAGACACAAACAGGCACACACTCACTCAAGGACCTGTTTTCCAGAAAACCAGTTAACCTACCAGTATGTCTTTGGAGTGTGGGAGGAAATCAGAACATCTGGCAAAAACACACATGAACACATAAACATGCAGATTAGCACCCCAATTCCACAACTGAACCCAATGCTAACCACTGTGTCACCATGCTGGACCCCTCATACAGTATATCATCGTGTTTCAATGTTTATCAGTGGAGGTGCTTGGATTACAACACGGCAATAACACTATTTTAGGACACTGGGCAGTCCATGATGATTCCTTTTGCTCATACAGGACAATGACATATCATGGAGCCACCTATTGACAATGGAGAAAGAAGACTTGGAAAAGGTTGGGAATCTTAAGTTTCTTTATTAAAATAAAGATTCCATTGCCTTCACTTTTGTAGTTGACTTTTTAAGTTGTCATTTTAATTATTTGGAATATTGTTTAAATTAAATTTACAGTGTAGTGCAAACGCTATCAGTTAAATATGAAATTACCTTTCTGAAGAGTGGGACTCGCTTTATAATGTAATACAAATGTTATAATCCTACTTTCTGCTCTATCTCAGTTGTTCAGTTGGTGGTATATCTGACCAGATGCAATAAACTACAGTACTGTTGTCTGCAGTGTAACTGAGTATTTAAAAACAAGAACATAATGTCAAATCTAAACTTGAATGCTAAATGCCAGTGCAGCAGCATAGTGTTTAAAGTAATGAAAGAAAACTGATTTTATGCAGCTTAGTTTTGAGTTATTTTCATTGTTATACTTTTCCTTTTTAAAAAGAGTTAGTCGCTGTAGATTTATCACAAACATGTTTATCACAACAATATGCATTTTTGGGACTACTTCGTGGTGCCATGTTAAATTCAGAGTAAAGTAAAAGTAAAAAATACTTTACCTTTGTTAGTAGGAGCACTTATAGAGGCAGATGTCATAATGTGTTCAGGGTCTATGGCAATGTAATTCTGTTATTAATACACTTTCAATACATTTTTTTAGTTTAGTTGATCTACTAAACCAGTGTAAGCTTAGACTAATCAGTTTTGGCATTGTTATTAAAAAAAGCTTCATTGAATTTTTTTCTCATGCCATGGGGATCATACCTTCAAGTCATTTACTGTTAGTTTAGATACCTTAAAGTTGCAAATATTTGGAATGTGGTATCTCATAGCAATACATTGATAGTGTAGTGCCCTTATCAGATTAACTTTACATTTAATATACTGTATATACATATTCAATAAATGTGCATTTTGCAATTAAATATACAAAAGATGATGAAGAAAAAAGTCTAGTTTAATTAAGTGATGTGAGATACAGTACCTTAAATGTTGTTATAATGTACCAAACAGATCCTTATGCAAGTATGACAGTTATAATTACAGTAATAAAGGAACAAGGCCAAATAAATTTGTTATCCAGTCCAGTAGTTCTGTATCTTACTGGGAGTAGAAAAAACACTTCATAGAAGAGACTGTCGCAGTGGAAACTGCTGTAGTTGAACATAACTATTGAAGTGTGGTTTATGGATTTACAGAAACCTCAAAATTGCCATGTGGACATAAGGGGTATATGTGGTATATATTCTCAAATGGATAGTTCAGTATTTCTATTATCGATCCTTGAAATGAAATGTTATGTGTTTGTCAGCTCGCATTCTGATCCTTCAGTTGCAGAGTGCCCCTAGACATGTTCCCAGTTTTTCAGTGTTGATTCATTCAATCATTTTGAAACTTCACAATTTTATTTTCTAAGGTGAAAGCCAAATTTAAGTCACAACTGATCATAATGTTGACCATAGAATTGAAATCAAAGATAGTCAAATGCAGAAAAAAAATAGACATTCAACTTTCTGGTTTTTGTGTTGGCCTTTTAAGTGAAAATCAAAGAAAACTAAACTATGCCTACTGCTTTGCAGCGACCTTTAAGTGATGGAAATGTTGATGTGCCAAGTGACGGAGTATCTTTCCATAGATTGGAGTCCGAGATCCTGCCGACCAGAAGAAAGTTCTGACTGCAGTACAGGAGATGCAGCTGGATAAGATAGAAATAGACAAGTTTGCAGGACTGGAAAACTTCGACAGCAGGTTCTTTACACAGCTAAGCCATCTTGTGGGAAGGGTATATGTTTCTCCACTTAAGTGTATGTCAGATCACAATCAATGATTATTTTGTTGTCTAAAAGCCACCAAAACAACTTACACATAGCTCAATATTATCAGCCACCTTTTGCAAGGTGTAGGCTACACATCAAATTTTGGACTATATGCCCTTCTTTAAAAAACAAATATGAGTCAGTTACAGTTTCTAAACGAAACGCTTTTCAGTCCCAACTTACTAGTTGAAAGGTTGATATCTTATTCAAATCACTCAAGCCTCAAGCAGTTTTTCTATATCCTGTCAGATACTTACAAAGATTGGGTACTCTTATACAGTAAATGTATTTTTTCAATGTTTTCATGGTACTATATTTATAAGGTATCAATCCTAGATAGAGGACTGCTGAAGGAAAACGGAAGGTGATTGGGATTTTCACATGTGGGTTTATTTATCAGTATGATACACTTATAAAATGACTACTATTAAATTACTACATTATGTTTTTCTTTTTGTATGATATTGTATTTTCAATTTTCTGATTTTTGCAGGTTTAACTTTAATGAAATGGACAGGTCATAAATCAAACTTGCTTTTTTTTTTAGCTAATCCAATTGTTAAATAGACTGAGAAATGGAAAAATTAACTTTAGCAAGTTAGCAAACTAACCCACACTGGGAGGGTGCTAATTTCACATAATTGTGATGGACAGAAAACCTGAACTGCTTCATGTTAGTCTACACTGCACATACTCCCTTTAGCGGTACTTTTATATTCTCTATTCCTCCTGTAAAACAGTGACCACCTGTACAGTGGTTCCAGGACAGTGTTTCTGTACTGTAGGATATCCTCTTAAAAGAATCTTAGATATAAACAGGGCTGAGATCAAGCTGCCTTAGGCCAGCCTGTCAGTGATGTGTTAGTGATACTTTAATTTAAGCAGAGGACACTAAGGTCCATAGTTTAGCGAAAACAAGTACTATTGTTAATCAGAAGAAAATCTACACACCAGCAGCCATATCACCCTGCAACTCACAACTGAAAACCTACTGAAGCTCAGCATCTGTGAGCCTGGGAAGACCTCCCAGGAGACCTCTTGGGGAAAAAACTAAGGTTGCAGCTAGAAGAGGTATTAGAGGGCACTCACCTAGGGTCTGTGTGGATCCTAATGCCCCAGTATAGTGACGGGAACACTTTATTGTAAAAAGGCGCTGTCCTTCGTATGACACGTAAAACCATGGTCCTGACTCTCTGTGGTCATTAAAAATCCCATGGGGCATTTCTTAAAAAGAGTAGGGGTGTTACCCCGGCATCCTGGCCAAATTTCCCATTGGCCCTTACCAATCATGGACTCCTAGTAATCCCCATCTCTGAACTGGCTTCATCACTCTGTTCTCCTCCACACTGAGAGCTGATGTGTGGGGAGCGTTCTGGAGCGCTATGGCTGCTGTCACATCAGCCAGGTGGATGCTGCACATTGGTGGTGGTGGAGGGGAGTCACCATTACCTGTAAAGCGCTTTGAATGGAGTGTCCAGAAAAGCACTATATAAGTGTAAGAATTAATAATAATAATAATAATAATAATAATAATAATAAAAATAATAATAATAAAAATAAAAATATGCATTCAAGGAGTGGATAGAGGTATTTATTTCCTGTGCATTAATTTAGTGGCATTGCCTGTGCACACACATTGAGCAATATAGCAACGATTCACATAAGCCACCACGTATACAAGTATTTATTTAATAGACAAAGTACAGAAATTTAATGAGCAAATGTTCTTCATATATGCATGCTTAACACATTTGCATTGACTTGTCAGTTACAGTACATGACTCACTCATAATATTTCCACCTACTGTATGCTTAGGAATCAGTTCATATTTGAATTGCATGTCATACTTTTATCATTGAAATACAGTTTTGAACAAATTGCTTACCTACAATAATAAGTAAGAACTGGAATTACCTGTAATTTTTTTCCTGTTACACCCATGCCAATTGGGAATCAAAAACTTGATTTCACAGGAGAGGAAACTTGCTCTCCACCTGTTGGATTCACACTCTGGTAGCTCCACAGTACTTTACAGTAGAGTTAGCCCCAGTGGGAGTGACTAGTTTTTCTCGGAGTGCATCTGGAAAGCCCTGAGAGTGAATGTTGAAAAGCCAAGGACACAGGTCAGACTCCTAAGTTGGTGGTGTTTGCCCAGTTGCGTACGGTCAGTTGCACTGTCTCAGTTTCAGCTGGAGAAGGACAGAGCTCACAGGTTTCAAGTGCTGATTGAGGTCAAGTTGCATTCTTAATGCATTTATTGGCTCTGCCACTTGGAATACCTACTGTACAGTAATAACCCAGCAGATGTTTTTCTATTGTCCTAACTGTTCCGTCACTCTTGAAACCTTTCATTGTCTTGTTTCTGTTCATAATTGCCTGGATTACAGTATATATCACATCCGTTTTTGGACTGTTTCCAGTGTAACTAGTGCTTCACAAAAATGAATGTGCAGGTGTACTGTACCTCACCCTGCACACGAGGTTCCAGAGCAATTTGTGCTAAATGAAATGAGTGTTAAATAGGGTCACAAATACATTGAGTTACTGGGAGAAAGTTCCAGAAATGTGAATCAAACTTGAAAATGTGCTGAAATTATTGTAGAACTTCAGAAATGGGCAGGGGCAGGGAACCAGACTCTGGGAGTTAGTTGAGGAGCATGTTCTCTGATGGAGTTTTGCTGTAGATTTGAATGATCCACTCACAAATCCACTTTCTCACCTCTTCCAGTTCAGGGTCGTGAGGGATTTGTTTTTTATCCATTATAGCATTTGCTTTGTACAACAAATAATACATTGCAATTTTGCCAATAATCTTGGCTGATTATATTTAATTTTTTTATTTTAAAATTAATTCAATCAACTAAAGTTATAATGTTTATCTGCATAGCATTGTAGTGCAAACGTCAGGTTAACGTGTATTGCTCAAATAAAGTAAAGGTTGTGATAACTTTGCGTTCAAAGAGATCATAAAGATTTCTTTACCTCGCTGACCCTTTGAGTTTTCATGCTTCTAGATAGTATCAGGCAATTTAAGAATATTTTAATACTTCAAATTTTATATTCTGGCCTCTAAACTGTTTTGAATTCCTTAAAAATAAGTAGGACAATGGGCCATGGAAACAAAATCTAAAGAATTGTAGACAAAAGTTAATATTTTGAAAAAGGAAAGGAACTGTATGAAATACATTTTTGTAAATTGATGTGCATTTG
This sequence comes from Lepisosteus oculatus, assembly GCF_040954835.1. Taxonomy (NCBI): domain Eukaryota; kingdom Metazoa; phylum Chordata; class Actinopteri; order Semionotiformes; family Lepisosteidae; genus Lepisosteus; species Lepisosteus oculatus. The sequence goes on along the minus strand of NC_090702.1, from coordinate 45,419,158 downwards.
AGGAATGTGACCCTTTGATTTGATCTTAAGACATGTTTACAGTGCTGGTGATCTTACCATTTATCCAGGAGTAAATACATTAGTCAGGATAAATTAGTCATTCAGTCATATAAAAACTAACAAGGAGAAAAGTGAACTCTCTTTCTATCATGCATGAAATAGTAACTTTCTAAAACTTGACAGTGTTTACGTAAGGAACTAACAAAGTGCTAAAATAAGAGATCCCTGCTGTTCAAAATGCAGTATTAATATAACACAATTGACAACTCTGTATCTTAGTGATATTTCATAGAACTGACTGTAAGATTTCTGATGTGGAGTGAGAGTGATAAAAATGTGTTTTTTTTTACTTAGCTTATCCAGACATATGCTTGAAACTGTGTTAAATGAAAAACGTAGAAACTCATTACGAGAGATTTTACACTGGCAGAACTACAGTAATCTGCAGGTAAATTTTGAAGGGTGAATTATTGCTCTTTACTAACATTGGTGGTCAGTCTCCTTGCTTTGGAAAGATTGGACAGGCACTACAATCGGAATGCAAAGGTTTTGATATAAAGATGAGCTAAACCCTCTTTTAAACAGCTTGGCTGTTCAGGTCTTTTCAATGAAGCTCAGAGTGATAAAAGCACAGTTAAAAACACAGCCTAGCCTATATTCACAAAGAAGCACTAGGTCTCTGAAGTTCTGAGTTATGCATGCTGAAAGTTCCCCTTTTAATTTTCATTTCTCTCTTTTCCTCTGCTTGTTAGCCCCTCCATCTAAAAATCTTTCCTTCTGAGAGCAATGGCCAAAGCCTTTTCTTTTCTTTTTGAAATGTACTCAATAAATCACACTCCTGTAATTTCAGGTCAATATAATTTTTTTGTTATGGTTTATTTGTCAGTAATTAGGAATCGTATGTTTACTGCAGAATGCATATACTGTAATACGCTTTGATATCACTTCTGTTGTGACCTCTTCAATGTGACTTTTCTGTTGTAGACCTTTGAAATTCAACTGTCGCAACCTAAATGAAACAACTGATGAATATTTTTTTCTATGCCTATTCTGTGCCATAATGTTATTTTCATGAGTGGGTATTTCCTGTGTGTTTGTTTTAGCAGTGAAGAACTGTACAATTTCCTCATCAGTCTACAACAGCAATGCATGTACTTGACAGAGACGGTTCAGGATGTCATTAACAGGGTACCAAGACATGTAAGCACGGTAATGAAAACTCCCCAAAATTGGTTAATTTTAGTTAACAGCCATGTACAGTGAATTAATCTATATTTCTCTGGAAAATTGATGTATATTTATTTGTTTTCTTAGATTTATCAACGTTGACAGTATGGTAATACATTGACATTGTTGCACTGACTTGAAAAATTGGTTCTGACTATATTCTTAGATCATTTAATTATGTAAATATCTGCTGATTTAAAAAAGGTAAGAAAATAAGCACATACTGTTCAGTAAGAGCAGTCATGCTTACGTAGTTTTATAAATGTCATTTGTTCTGTGTCATATTTTATCTTTAGGTTATTGTTTAATTCATGTTATCTAAGTTATTGCAGTTCCAAAAATCTCGCTACTTCACAATTTTGGTTGTAAGTCATTGTTTTAATCAAATATTCATCCTTCCCATTGCAGCGAGTCCTAAGCTGGGATCCGAAAAGGGAATCACAGTCTCTCTGCGATAAACTGGTGGCACAGACGATGGACTTGCATAAAGAGATGATTTGCTTACATAACCTGCTTGACAAGGTATAGTGAATAGGCAGCCAATTCTTGTTAACTAGATAAGCTGATACTTATACACAAGAGTGCTGGATCTGGGGGGCCTTTGGTTAAACACTTTTGATCAAGAACTGCAGATGCCATCATAGAACAGGCAGTTAAGAGTGGGTGGAAAAGGTCAAGGCACTGTTAACAGCACGTATTTCAGACAGGCTTTGACAACAAAGAGACACGATCTTGTCAGAAAGCGTTGCTTGAACTAATCGACTGAGAGAAGACATGGTGGTGTCAGGATCTAGCTGTGACAGCTTCAGTGTCAGACAGGAATTTGCTAGTGAATGGAGCCATTTGGAAATCTGGTAGCTGTCCTCTGGGTCCTTCTCTTCTGGCACTGTTTTGTAATGTTTTTAACCCATCTTTTATCATTCATCTGATCTCCAGTGTTCATTTCCCCTTTAAGTGCATTAGGAGATTAATGGTCTCCAAAGTATTTAAGTAAAATATTAGTCTTGTGAAGTATGTGTATGTGCAGTAAATAATGTTACTTTGGACACTAAGGCTTTAGATCTATAGTAGTATGTACAGGAAGATAAATATATTTTTTAGAAAATTAGCTTTATATGTCTTCACATTCTAAAGTGTTTTTTTAGGTTTCAGCATAAAACTCATGATAGAGGAGGCTTAGAGGCCTATCTAGTTCTCTGGCTGGAGCAGTGGTTGTACTCCATATTCCACAGGTTGCAAGTACAGATTTGGTCTGTGCTTTTAGCCGTGTCTGTCATTTTGCATCTATGCATCGACGCCAACAAAGCCCCTGTCACCTTACGTCACATATTGGAGTGAGGATTGGCACAACATTGGTAACAGGGACGTCACGGAATAAATTCCCTGTGATTTAGAATAATCAGAACTGATAGTGGTTAACTTCTTATAGCTCCTGAGGTAGGACTGTTTCAACCTGTGGAGGGGGTACGGCCCCTATTTGGGTTAAAAACAATTCTTTAAAAGCAAAAAAACCTTTGGAACCAGTGTGGTACACCCACCAATTCCCACCCAAAAGGATTTTTAGTCCTAGAATCTGAAAAGAACCTCAATAAACTTGCAAAACATATGACTCGCTGTTAAATAGGTGTATTTTTCGGCAGTGTAAGATGGATAATAGAAAAGTGTTTCATATACTGTAGTAGAAACACTATAGTAGGTAGCGAGAGTGTGAGACTGGGAGTTGAAACATGAATCTAACATTGGATATCATATAATTTTGGAATCTTTTATTATGTAGTTATAATTATGTAGAAAAATAATTTGTATTAACATATTGCTGATTTTAATGCAATTCTGAAAGGAATAAGGACATTGCCTTTGGTTGATTTGCCACCAAATAATGCATCTGTAACTGGGAGTTTCCATGGGTTTGTGTGCAGCCAGGCTTGAATGAATATAAATTCATTCAGGGTTTCCGCGGGCTTCCACAGACCAGTAACACCTGTAACTAGTCGCGTGCCTGAGGATTTGAAGTGTTAACTGTATGTGGTTTGCATATTGGGCTTGTATTAGGCTGTGCAGCATGTCACAGAGGTACTGTTTATTTTAAGCAAAGATGTGATTTGGGATCTTAGTTAAAGATGGCAAGAAAATGCATTGTGGACATAGCATATAGTAGAACTGCTACAGAATGCAACACCTTCAAATTATTGGAAGTGCTTTCAATGGAGCCTTCTCCATATTTGAGAGAGATCATAATTGGCTTTATTAAAGTTTGTGTGCATATTAGTATGTTTGTATACAGTATGCTACACTAATTAGTGGGATTTAGGAGAGAAAAAATTACAATTTTACCTGTTGAAGTCCACATTTTCAGAGACTAAAATAATTTGTTTTTCTATGTTCATACAGATAACTGTTCTCAAATTATGTCAGGTAAAATACCACAAAAAATGTGGAAAAAAAGAGACAGTTGTGTCTATCTTTGTTTGAAATTATTAAAACAAATTAAAAAATTTAAAAGAACCAAATAGATAGAGCTTGTGAAGATGTCCGGAAAAGTTCATATCAGGGGACTGTCATATAACAAGATGCTCCCTTGCACCTAGGGCATGTGAATTTTCTCACAATAATAAAAGAACACGACGGTGTTTAAAAACAAAATCACACCATTTGTTGTGCACAAAATAGAATTCCAAGCCTTAACTTTTTGTTTTCGTGTGGGCAAACAAAATGCAATCAATATATTTTTTAAAGTTAATCTGAAATGCAAAAAAATATATATTATGTATTATATATATATAAAATGTTATGGTTAACATTTCAAGGCAAAAATTAATCAAACATGGTGGGAGATTATTCCTTGGCATAATCTGCAGATCTTTTTCAGGTTAGGGGGAAAACCATTTTCACCAAAGTAGTTCAACAGTGAAATCCCCCAAAATGATCAAAGTGTTAGGGGTTTTAATCCCCATGTTCGCTGTGTGAGTGATACCAATGAATCCTCCACAGAGAGGCTCTGGGTCCACAGCAGCACTGTTATAAATGATTCAGGTTTATCCCACTGAAAGAACAAAATTAATTCCCTATGTGATAAACCTTGAGTAAATTTGCGCATGTGTAGTTACCAAATAGTGAGCACTCTTAATGGAAATGAATGACCTGGGTCATGACAAACTCTCCTGCCTTACAGTATGGTTCAGGCATTAGCCCTACTAATGAGCCACATCTGAAGATGCACAAAACTTAACAAAGAAATAACAGAGACAGCTTCCCAGCAAGGCACGGGACCATACTGGAAGAAAGAACACAATCGTTACAATACATTTACAGATGCAGAAATCACCGGGTCAGATTGAAAAGTTAAAAACTTTGCTCTCTCATACAACCCTCATGTATTTTATATACAGTATTTACTATGCTCGTCACACAACTGCTTCGGTCCATGTGTAAAGCAACATAATAAAATAATTAATTCCTGAAAAGCAGGAGCGTTGAGCGCTCCCCGTATACAGTACACAGGGGCTCACATTGATCATAAACTTGAAAAAGATGTGCCTGAGGTACTTGGACACCAGGTACCCTGAAGAATGTCAACTTTGAGTCAAGCTATGCAGAAGACCGGGACCTTAAAACTAGCTAAATGTAAAAAAGCTATGCGAGAATCAGAATTTGTCAGCATTGAGGTGAGGTCGCGTGAATTTATTAGACATACAAGAAAAAAAAAACATTTGTTTTAAAATGTCTGTCTTGAAATTACCTCACAAGCCTAGGCAATGATACATATGAATGTTGGAGACTGACTGTAAGTTTGCAAACTAAATATCAATGATTAGAGTATTTTATTTATTCACAGTTTTGCTCTGCAAGAGTTGTATTCTTAAATGTTTTTAAACATTCATTTATAATAATTAACTAATTTTAATTTATAGCGGTCCATGCAAATCCAACATGACCATTTTTATTTTATTTGGATTCCTGAATTTTACTGTAATGTTTTACTTTCATTTTAGCTTCAGACTGTTAACCAGTTAGTTGACTGCCAGGTACAATTCTATTTCATTTCTTGAAACAAATCCCAAAGCTAATATATTAATATAATGGAAAACTGATTCGAATGTTCACCTGTTGTTCTATGACAATGCTGCAGCTAAATTTCTTACCTGACTTTACAACAGGTTATTGACCTCTGTACACATATACAGTACCTGTGGATCGTGTGGAGTCTTATTCTTCTGCTGTGGACAGTGAAGTGTATCTTCATTTTTAATCTACAGATAACAGGTTGAGCTGTATCAATAATTATCTTAATATTCAAATTTAAAATACTGCAGATACTGCAGTGAAAAAGACCCGCTGCTTCTAAACTATAGAGACTGGCCTTTATGCTGTGGACTGTTTCAGTGGTAGGAAAGTTGAGATGCTCTTAGTGAGGACAACATATGCTAAAGAAACAAGTAATAGGTTTATTCCATGCTGAAAAGAGAAGAAAGAAAACACAACTTTTCGGCCGTGGAGCCTTCTTCAGGTGGGTGAAGAACCTGAAGAAGGCTCACACACATCAAGAACGCTCCATGGCCGAAACGTGTTTTCTTTCTTCTCTTTTCAGCATGGAATAAACCTATTACTTGTTCCTTTGCAGCCTACGCATGCTGACGCAGCTGCTCACCTGAACTACTATATGCTAAAGAATACACATTGATATCAGTCCAACAATTTGACACAACCTTCCTTATGTTTCTAACTGAATTCAGTGTAATGTTTTGATCATGTGTGATTCATGTGTGGCATGAGTCTGATATGGAGGAATCAAAGCTGAAAACAAAGCTCCGAATTCCCCAGAACCTGTTGTTTCGCTTCTAGATGAATCAAGCAGAAGACCCTTGTCGCCTTCCCTTGCCTGGTGCATGCGTCAGCTGGAGAACAAAAACCCTGAAGAGGGTACTGGCCGCCTTGTTTGGAGTTGGGTTGCTTTTTTGTTACACAGTTGCTAAAAAAACATAGATCCTTCTGTGTGTGCATGTTCTGTTATTCTCCAGCCAGTGCGATTACAAGGACAGAAAATCACATTACATGAAGCACAAATGACTAAAATTGCCAGAGAATATCTGTTTCCTCCTCTTTTGACATTTAAGCCTTTTTTTCTGAAGCGTATTGTTAATTGAATGTGATAACATAGTTATATGTTAACTGTACATTGAGTGATATAAAATAAATTACTGTAGCTTATCGGGTGGTATTTTTCTTTTGATCTGTTTCTCTCAAGCAGTGGTCTGTTCGTGATGTCTTTTTTTTCTTGATAATGTTTGATTGCTGCATTTTGCAAGGTTTACCTTGACAGTATGTATACACGCGAATCTTGGGTATGTAGATTTATGAGTGTTATCAGATATCACTTCTGATTTCTGTTTTTGAGTCATTTGTATAATGGTATAGAAAGCGAATGTTCACCTGATCTGTTCATTTTGTGCTGATTTCCATGTATGACTGAAGACTTTTGTTGTGCTAATGCACTTTGCAGAATTTAAAAATGATTTAATTAGTGTGAGCAAGTTTAGGAATGGTTTCTGCCGTCATTGTTAATGCTTTTTTTTAAACCACAGTTTTAGATTTACAATATTAAATTTATGGGGAAACCTGCAGTGTAAATTAATTTGACTTATTACTGGAGTTATAGATCAAACAGTGCATTTATATGGTAAAGTTCACTGTTGTAATTCTGTCCTTATACTGTATGTTTATTAAGCCATTGGTGTAGACTGTACTAATGGTAACCCTGTAGTGATTCCTTAAATAAACATAAAATCTGGCTTAACAAACCTGGCAGTATTTCTGGACCTATTTTTCTCCAGAAATGCTGAGCATATCCATACCTTTTTTTTCTCTCATGTAAAAAAGGATATTTGCTGTGATTGTGTGCTTTCATTACAACTTGAACTTGTAGCTGTAAAAATAAAATTCTGTCTTCTCTTTAAACCTCTTAATTTACAAAAAATGGCACAGTTAGCCTGAGTCAGTATTGCCAGTACTAGCTAGAGGCATAATCCTGGGCAAATGAGCCACAAGTGCTACAGACCAAATCAGAACAAATTGGCAACAATACCAACCATATAACCCAAACTATACTTGCTTAAATTTAGTTCGGTAGACACTGTCCTGTTTTTTTGCAGTTTTTGCTGAAATAAAGAGACTTTCAACTTAGTTCATGCCTTTTTAACAAATTTCTTTTGTTAGGCAGAATTTGTAAACAAAAATTACAAAAATTAGTTCTGTAAGTATGTTATTTTTATTTTACAGTTAGAATTCCTATTTTATAGACTTTGAAATATATGACCACTGTGCTACTATATGTAACAGTTGTCCACGAATAGCATCCTTTTAACTTCTTGCAGTTTAAGATATAAGATTAAACTACTGTATATTCAGTTTCTCACTTCCAGCTGTCATTTTGTTAACCCTTAAAGTAGTTCTAGGCAAAGCATTGCTTGGAAATGCAATAAATGTAAAACCATTCAAAAATGTGTGTGGAATTGTCTTTCATTAAATTGTGTATATGCTGATTGTTTCAGCTTTTGAGAAGCTAAGGATAGGGGATTCCAATTTGACTGTTAATCTTCTTCATCTCCTCGGCTGACAAGACCCCCAGATACAAAGAAATCGTTCAGATTAAATCGGTTACGTAAACTGGAGATCAAAGACTGCGGAAACGCGGTGTGACAATTCCACAGATCGCAAAAAGTTCAAAAGAATGTTATAATCCAGTTTAAGTGCGCACATCACTAATAAAGTATACTTTTTCCTAAATAATACACATTTGCTGCAATAAACAAATTCTAAAAATGTGTTAGATTAATAACGATGGCGAAAGTAAATTTAGTGTTATATTCAGTTCCAGTTTACTTTTCGGGTTTGTTTTCGGAGGTCATTTTGATGAAAATCTTTATTTCTTTTGTACGACATTAAGAAAAAGTCCGTTACCACACTCCCGAAAGTTCTTAACTATTTTTTCCTGGAAGCAGTTTACTGTATACCTTGCTTATTGGAAATCGGCTAAGCTTGAATTTATTGTCAAGGTAGCTTCATCAGATACAAGTCGATTTTTTCCACTACATTCCATCCACGGGGATGTCTGAGCCCTCCCCTTGTGTAAGCAATTTATATCCGATACCAGCTAGTGGGTATACCCATCTTAATGCCCAAATCTTTCTCCGGCGTGTACAGACTACGGGTCTCTTCTGCTCTTCTTCAGAACGCCTAAATCAGCCATCCTGAATCTAGTCCCTATAAACTATTGTACAATAGCATTATTAATCTGCAGTTTTATAAACAGAGTAGTGTTGCTTCTTTTTTCTTTGATTTTGACCAATGGAAATAATTAGAAAGGCGTGATTGAATGTAGCTCCAGCTAGCAATTGTTGTATAATGAACTTAATGCCCAGCGGGATATGTTTTTATTTCTCTGTAGCTATCTGTTGGTTCACCTCAAGGGTCGACTCATCTTGGTGGTGAGTATGTACGGAAATGTTCGGGTTTTATGAGATTTAGTAGTGTTAAGAAAATAAAGTACACTTGTGATCGCTTTTTAGAAAATTCGTGAGAGGGAAGGGATTATAAAGGCTGCTATCTCCTCAAGACTAGTAAGAGCTGAAACGTTTTGTAACTGGCAACTTTTTCATGTTTTAAATTACATCCGAAAGATTCTGGTTTTCCGAATATTACTATGCGTTGTCATACCTCTTCACAACTTTAACTTCCTGTATGTAAAACAGGACTGTTACTTTTTCAGATTTTTTTCCCTTAAGAAATATACAGTATTCCTTTTGCGTTTAAATGTTCATTTCATAGCCCTCACTTGAATTCTGTAAGCCTTTCGCTAAATCTCACGATCACTTCAACATACTAACGTGAGTTTTAAATTGTGTAGATTTTGTGAAAACAACAAAAAAGGGAAATGTATAAATAAAATAAGTTCATCTTGTCTTTCGATTTAGAAACTCGACTGAGCTCGACTAGTATTTTGAATTCAGGTCGGTACCTCAGGTGGAGGTGAATGTAGGAGACAGCACTAAAACATGAAGCTTCGGTTTCTCCTATTGACTTTTTATTAACTATAAAAAAGTCATCTGGATTTCTGAAGGAAAATCTTTCCTTTACATCTTCGATGCAGGTACATGGGTACTCTTGGATCTCAAGTGATGTGCGACAACATTCCTGGTTTAGCGAACAAACAGCGCCAATTATGCCGTCAGCATCCCAAAATAATGCATTGCATTGGAGCTGGGATTAAAGATTGGATTGAGGAGTGCCAGCATCAATTTCAGCATCACCGCTGGAACTGCAGCACCATTTCAAGGGACCATACCCTGTTCGGCAAGCTCCTTCTCCGAAGTAAGTCCTGTAATGAGGGGGAGGCATCATATTTTGGAATTAGGACATTCTCATTACATTTAGTGTAGTTTTGTAATGTTCGAATCATTACCAGGTAACATCAAAATATAGAAACATTTTCAATATGTTTTTCTTATAAAAAGGCGAAAGTGATACGATATACTGTGATTAAGACAGAGGTATAATTAAGCCCCTGAGAAACCAGCATCATTAGGGGGCTTTTAGTAGTCTTGGGATCGCGACTAGAGGTTTAAATAGTGTTTTCATTAATTGTACCAGAGCACGTACAATTCTATTACGTAAATTTCACGCCCTGTTCTTTAGGGAAAAGAGGCAATAAACAAGGAGTATTACGTTATTAAAATTTATTAATAAAAACATGCAAAGAAAATGTATTTTCATCTCTTCGAATATGCGATTAGAATCACCACTTGTAAACAGATAATATTAGTTTTACGCAATTAAGCGAATCAACGCACATTTTATATTTTCGGATGTATAAAATATTTAGACTACGATTTATTTTTTTCAGGTTTTAGATACACCTCATGAAACAATGTCTAGCTCTGAAAATGTAGTATTCATTTTTTTCGTTTACAAAATGTATATCGAGAATAAACGATCATTTTATTTTAATAAAAAACATTGCTGTGTAAGGTGATCTATACTACTTTATTAAATCCTGTAACCTTCCGTAATGACAAATTGCATTTTTGCGAAGGAGAAATATCATTTATGCTGTTAAGTAATATGTAAATATTTTTAGCGCATAATACAAAGTGATTTTGGGGGTTAAATTGTAAAATATTCGAGAAGCATGTTTTTTTGCTTTTCTTTGCACCGACAGAACGCAAGATTTTTGCCATTTTGTACATCCTTAAAATATAATTTGAGAACCTTGGTAAATTGTTCTAGTCACAAATGTTGAAAACAAAACAATATATCAAGTATATTTTATTTAGATAAAAGATTAGGTCTTTGTGAAAGTTCACTTAATCGGATTGCGTCATTTAAGAATCTTGTTTTAAAGGGAAATTGGACATTCATCATTTAGTCTGGAATTAAATATTTCACTGCACTTCATTTATCTCATGATATCGGCGTTTTAATACCCTGCCAATGTTCCCTTCGAAAGGTGGGCTTTATGACAACAATGTCTCTAATATAAGACTAATTTTTTAATGGATTTATTAAATCCTTTTAAATTCATAATTTCAGCAGTCGAGTCAGAGCCCACACCAACTCCAATTTAATCTTCTTTGCAAAGTATTCAGACCTCCCATACAGACTTAAGTCCTTTTAAAAATGAATTATAAAGGTGATCTGATTGGCAGCACTTCGTCACAGCACCATGAGGATCTACTTATTGTCAATGTCAGGACCCTAATTTCAAACAATTGCAGGGATTTTGTAGCATTCCCAAAAAAGGAGGGACATTACAATAAACATTTCCTTTTAAATATGGAACACTGGAGCAAGGATCTAGTTATCATCCTGTCACACTTGTCTTTCTGGGAAACTATTCGAGAAGCATACTGTATAAACACGGCTCTCTAATTTTAACAGATTTCATAGAAGTCTTAAGCATACCGCAGCTCCACAAGTGGGTTTTAATCCTGGCAGCACTGTTCCTCTGGAATCCTACTAACACTCATTTTATTCTCAGAAAGCTTTGATCAAGCATTATCTCTGCCACCAGCAGAGGAACTAGATCAGACAAGGATATTTGTGGAATTTCATTGTACTCCCAAGAACAGTTCTAAAATGAACACATTAAGTCCAAACATCCAGGGGATTTCACATTTCAGATCAGACAAGATGCTTTATATACCAATGGTGTGAATATTTTTTGAAGGGGTTTTATTACTTTTTAAATTTACACCTGTACATTTATAAACTAACCACAGTGCAAATGAGAATCCCATAAAACCAACACAAATCCTGTCTGCATATACACTGTTCTGTGAAAATACTAGATGTCCCCAAAAGCGGATCGTTCTACACCCAGCAATTAACACCACAACACATTGTGGCACTGACTCCTTTAGATGTTACTGTCTCTGTCATTCAGTAGCTGCTTGCAGCCTGAATTCTGCTTACTGTATTTTATTTTGGCCGCCAACCACATAGGCTGTCTGAATTGACACATTCACCAGGTTTGCTGTTGCTTTCAACAATGCAGCAGAGGTGTGCACCAAAGCTTGTCTTGCCAATTTACTTACGTTAGCACTGTTTCCATAGCAGAGCATCGTGAGGAAAAGTCCTGGTCTGCTACTACTTTACCGTCTTCAAGAATTATGCAGGATATTACATGTGTGGTCACGTGTTTCACAGGAGGACACGTGACTCCTGTGAAACATACTATTGTCTATAAAATTGCAAGGGTACTATTGCTATAGGTACTATAGCTGCTCCTCCCTAGTAAACTTACCTGTCAATAACGTGCCTCAATTAAAATGAAACTGCAACAAAAAGCCATTGTTGGTAATATATTTTAACAGCTGTGAAACACTGAAATCAACATCTAAAACTAATGAAACAGCACCTCATCATGATTGCTCTGAGAATCCAAATATTGATACGTTGTTCTTTCATCACTACCCGATTGAAAAATGAGGTCACAATCAGATCTTCATTGGATGCCTTCAAAACCTGATGTTGCTGAAAGAAATGTATTCTAAACATGAATTATCTTTGGTAGTGGAACAGTCAATGAAAAAAGGGCAGATAAAACAGCCTTGAGTGATTAAGGCTCTGTAGTCTGTAGTCTGGTTGAGTCTGGTTGAGGGGGTTAATTTGTTTTGTGTCTCTTTCCCAGGCAGTCGTGAAGCAGCGTTTGTGTATGCCATCTCTTCTGCCGGAGTGGTGCACACTCTGACCAGGGCCTGTAGCCAGGGGGAGCTGGAGCCCTGCTCCTGTGACCCAGAAAAGAAAGGCTCTGCTAAGGACAGCAGGGGCTCCTTCACCTGGGGGGGCTGCAGTGACCACATCGACTATGGGATCAGGTTCGCGCAGGCCTTCGTTGACGCCAAGGAGAGAAAAGAGAGGGACGCCAGGGCCTTGATGAACTTGCACAACAATAGAGCAGGGAGGAAGGTATTCCCTATCGCATCCATTTTCTAACTGCTGCATCCATTACAGGGTTTTAGGGGAACCAGAGCCTATCCAAGCATGCAACAAGCCAGGATGCACTCAGGATGGGATGCCAGTCCATCACAGGGTAGACACATGAGGGCCACTTTTCCACGCCGCCAATTAACCTAGCAGTATGTTTTTGGACTGTGGGAGGAAATCAGAGAGCACCCACAGGAAACCCAAATGAACACAGGGAGAACATGCAAACTCCATGCAGATAGCACCCCAGGAATTAAACCCAAGGCCTCAGCACTGTGAGGCAATAGTGCTAACCGCTGCACTTCCTTATACCCCATTGTTCAGCGTTTGATTTTACTTTTCCACTAATACATTAACAAAAAAAAGTTTGAACAGAAATATGACTTCATCTCAGGCCTTGTTGTTGAAGCCCAACAATGGCTTCTGTCAGACAATAGTAGTTCAAGTAGGTAGCTGTGTCAGCATGTGTAGGCTGCAAAGGAACAAGTAAAGGTTTATTCCATGCTGAAAAGAGAAGGAAAGAAACACAACATTTCGACCGTGGAGCCGTCTTTGGGCGTTCTGTCAGACAATGACTGGCTGAGATCTTTCTACTACTGGGCCCAATGATCTCCTCTCGTTTGTAACTATCTTCATAAAAATACATAAGTAAACTTTACATGATGATCAGAGTCTTTTCAGAGATTTCCAGTGCTGTAAAACACTGAGCGCTGAGCCTATTGCAGATAATGAAAGCTTTGGTTTTTTTTAAACTGACAAAATATTCATTATTTTAATAGTACATTAAATATTCTATTTTCATAGGACATAGAATATTTTAGACCTAGGATAGAAATACAATGTGCTGTATATGTACTATATTTTAGCTATTGTCAAAAGGGGTATAAATAGTGTCAATTGTTCTCCAATGACTATACAGTACTCTTAGGACAGCCACCCTTTGAGTGCAAATTTACATGCTACATGTAAATCCTACAAATTATGCAACAATAAGAGCTGATTGATTTTTTTTTATTCTGAAAGGTCAGTATGTATGTCTTACAAGGGAATTCTGTATAGCCGTTAGGTTTTATTGACATGAAGGCCAGGCAGTGACTTCACCTCTTCACCCCTGACAGGCGGTGAAGCGCTTCATGACACTTGAATGCAAGTGCCATGGTGTCAGTGGATCCTGCAGTGTGAGGACCTGTTGGCTGGCTATGGCCGATTTCCGCAAGACGGGCGAGTACTTACGCAAGAAGTACAACGGAGCAGTGCAGGTTGTCATGAACCAGTATGGAACTGGATTCACTGTCGCATACCGAGCGTTTAAGAAGCCAACTAAAAACGACTTGGTGTACTTCGAAAACTCTCCGGATTACTGCATCAGAGACCATGAAGTTGGTAAGTCTGATCTGTGAAAAGAACCTTCCCATCCATCCATTCATTTTCTCACAGCTGTATTCAGTTCAAGGTCACAAGGGAGCCAGAGCCTGTCTTGGCAAGCAGCGGGCGAAAGGCAGTATACACCCTGGATGGGACACCAGTCCATCACTGGGTACATACAGACACAAACACAGACACACTTACACTTCAGGCCAACTTTCCCAGAAGCCAATTACCCTACTGGCATGTCTTCCAAAGACAGTCTGAAGACTTCAGCATGTCTTCAGACTGTCTTTGGAAGGAAATCAGAGCACCCTTGAAGAAATCCATGGAGAGCATATAAACTCCACTCCTCACAGACAGCACCCTAGAACCAGAAGTGAACCCAGGGCCCCAGAACTGCAAGACAGCAATGCTAACCACTGCGCCACCCTAGAAACATAGTTTAATGTCTAATTTTATTTTTTAACCCATTAATGATACTAAATCGTAACCTATAACTATACCTATAACTAACTGAGACAATGGTTTTCATAGATTGCAATTGGTTTCTTGTTTATGTCCGTAAACTCTGGGATGTTGAAATAAAAGCTTCACCAGATTGTAGCCTGATTTTTGGTTTTGGTCAGTATTTAGATGGGAGAGCTCTAAGGAAACCCAGTGGTGTTGGTGCACCAAGTGGCACAACTCCCTCTGTACCGAATTTCCAAACACAGGGACAGTGCTGTTGTACTGTTGTACTGTTGGAAGGAGTAGGGGTGTTAACTCCAGTACTTCTCTGAAGGTCTGGCTTTAATCAGTTTTACTGTTAAGAATTTGTGAAATTTGTACATAGTAGGGCTGCTGGCACATAATGGCTGCCACACATCAACAGGTGAATGGAGAATTGTATTGATGGAAAAGTGGGTCTCCTGTATGTAAAGGTGAAGTTCTCGATAAATTATTACATTTAATTTCAGTTAAAAGTTAATTAAATCTTCACTTAAGTAAATCTGCACCAACTGGAGCAAAGATTTAAGGCACTGGTGTTGTGCCAGCTCTGCTTATCTTAATAATTATCTAAAAAAACTACAAATAAGCACCGTATATTTGATTGCTTGCATTCCACAGTTGCACAGATAACTATTAGAGACTGGCGTCTGGCTTTGTAAATGAAAAATCAGGGGAGATTTTACATTTTATCCCATTTGTATCTCTAAAGGAAAACAGTTAAATTGATACTATAACAACCAGTTTCTGAAACACAGACAATTTACACCGCCCCATTTAGACGAATTGTAGAGTGTGATTTACATTAAGTGGTCAAATTGGCTTCACTGTAGTGTTTTTAAAACACCAGTGTTTAATCTTATTAGCTATTACACAAATGAATTCAACGTCTTTCTTACATAATGTTCAAAGTGCTAAAAAAGAAAAAAAGAAAAGCCCTAAACATTTTTTCCTTTATCTGTTACATCACATTTGCATTAGAGATGTATTTTGTAAAAAGAATGATATCTGTCAAACAGCTGTGCAGTATGAAATGATATTGACCGTCAGATAACTGAGCATATAACACACATTACATACCTATCTGGCACAACCTGTAGCAAGACAGGAGATGAAACACAATCTGAATCCTGGCTAATATAAATTATTTTTTGTGATGGGTGTTTGAAATGGGTATTGAGCCCCTGCCATGCCCTAACTTGTTGAGCGTCTGTCTAGAAACAGGCATATTTCTGGTGGAAGGTCATGTCTGTCTAGGATGAACTTGTATGAAATGTACCCAGCAGTACAGGATCATCATCAACTTTGACTTCAGGGAAAATGTGTTTTATAGCCACAGGTGGCTTCATTAATGTCAGTGCCTGGGACATTCTGAAAGAAATTCCATTATTTTTTAAAACTGAGATGTTAAACAAACCATTCAGTACTTTTCAGATTTCTAAATTGATCTTAAAGGGAGATTGATCACACATGGATACTTGTTTTCTAAGAGGTTGTTCACCTGATTTCTAGTAAATTTCACATCACATCAGTCAACAACACATTGAAAAAGTCCAAGAGCCAACACTTCTTCTGGTCTTGAAAGAGTCCAAAGGTTTCCACCAGGGCAATGCAAGACCCCATTGCTAGGATAACAATGGCACAACCTCAAGAAAACCATGTTGAGGCCTTGCCGAAGTCCGCTTTCTCTCCTGACATGAGTCCAGTAGAATTTATATAGAACATCTCTGGGATCAGTTTTCCAATGCCATCAGCTGGAGTCAAGAGGCCAGCATGACCCATCAGTATTCAGCAAGAGGCTACACTGGCACAGATTGGGCATTGGAACATCAGTCAACTGATGAGTTGACTGATGTTGATGTTGACTGATGTTGACTCTAGGCTAACTAGAGGCTGATCAGGTCAACACTGTGGAGATAATGTGGTGGTCAGGCTTGATACTGTATGTCTCACACTGAAAACGTAATTCTATTTATTCAGTGTTAATACTTGATAAAATCTATTAGACCCCATTATTGCATTTTTTTTTTGCTTCAGTATGCCTGGTCACACTGCCATCACAGGATGGTGAATGTGATCATCAACCTGACGCCATGGTATTTTTGTCACAGGGTCTGTGGGCACAGGTGGCCGTTTATGCAACCGGACATCTCGCGGCGTGGACAGCTGTGAGGTCATGTGCTGTGGAAGAGGGTACGACACCTCCCGAGTCACCAGGATGACCAAGTGTGGCTGTAAATTTCATTGGTGCTGTGCTGTCCACTGCAAAGACTGCCACGAGGTTGTGGATGTGCACACCTGCAAAGCTCAAAAAAGTGCTTACTGGCTGGACCAGACATGACACCTGACCACAGTACAATAGGGATGTCATTTCACACCTTGATATCCACAGGTGGAGGCTTCTAAAGATGTTTCCTTGGTAATGGGAGTAACTCCTCTTGTGGTTATGGCTGTCCTACTCAGAACTGCTTACCACAACCAAACTGAGACAGAGCATACAGAAAAAAGCTCTAAGTAGACCCTTACACGGGAGTAATACAAATTCAAAGACATTTTTAATTGTCCTCTTGCTTAAATACGTTTAAGGTGTAGAAACTATCTAAACACCAGAAACACCACATAACCCGTTCTTCTTCCTGATATACTGTTATATTGATATCCTATAGGATGGTGATATTTAAAGATTTCAATCTTACTTTCCTTTGTCCCTGGTACTGTATATACAGTACTGTTTAAACTCACTCATATCTTACACAAGTTCTGTGTATTGTAATTTTAAATATACGTTTCACATTGTAATTTAAAATAAAGATTATGTAACCTGCAATACCAAATGAGCTGATAAAGCTATATATCTGAAATACAAACAAAGGATACACTAGGTTCATGCTGTCTACAGATGTGAATACAATGAAATACTGTGTACAAGTTGCAGGGAAAAAAAAGCAATTAACAGCAGGTGGTCGCACATTTTCTTAGATTTGTATGATCAGATTCTCCTGCATCAAAATCTAAAAACACTGTACATCAGTGGAGAAAAAAACAACATTTGAGCAATTCTAGAGAATGACAGATTTGACAATTTGACAGTGTTTACAAACATGTAAATACCTTTATTTAATCAAAGAAAAAAAAAACGAAAACCCATTGTTTCTTAATGATTACTAGAGCAGTTTCATCTATTGTGAGAATATAAGTCACTTTTGTGTTTTCATAAAGTATATTGCAATTATGTATTTTTATCTGCATGGTAAATTTAAAAAAGCCAAACGAATTCCTAAAATTCAAGTGATTTTTTTCTTAAGACAAACGTTAGTGACTCGTGATATATAGCAAATAATCCTCTTAGTTGTCTGAGAGTAAATATTTGGCATTTGCAGAACGGAAAGAAAAGCTGGAAAAAGAACAGCAAAAAATATTGCTCCCAAAAGTCAAGTGTCAAACGTTGTTCTCTGAAACTATGGAAAATAATTATAAGGAGGAAAATCAAAACAATCCACCAAAGAAGATTAAGAACCTGCATATATAAATTGTTTGGATGTTTGTTCAAGTATATATAGCCTAGAAATTAACACTGGAGTGTCGTGTAGTGGAGAAAAAAAAACACAAGTATTTAGATTTAATTTCAAGGCCGATTCACATATCAATCGGCTGCACAACAAGGTATAATATCACTTTAACATGTTCCTGTATGAACGGTGTGGAGCTGGGCTCATTGTTTCTGCAATACTCACCTCCAAACAGTGGTCTTTTCATATATTGCTTGGGTGACCGTCGCACTCTCCACCAAGAGCCTAAGAAACGTGTTTCTCTTCCAGACACCAAACCAAATATTAACAAACAGCTTTAGACCCAGCAATCCGCTTGTTCGCAGTTGAAGGAGGGATTTGGGTAATGAATATGGGGGGGAAAAAAACCCAAAGTCTCGTATTGCAGCAATACACAAAAGTTTTTATTTTTCATTTTTTAGCTTTTTTTTTTTCCCTCTGAAGGCAAAGTAAAACTGAACATCACCTTTTTTTGTACAACAAAAAACAGGTTTACATGAGAACAAACAAAAACAAAAAGTCTTTAACTGACGGTCACCGTTTTCCCTTTCCCTGTAACACTTTCTTGTCGTCCACAAGAGTCAATGATCTTGGCACTAACACTGTGGCAGTAGTCCCTGCGTGTTCTAGATCCGTGTCAGCTGGTGCCACAGGCTGGAGGGTAGGATGTTCTCCACCTTTTCCATTATAAAGTTTAACGGTGCAAACAGGGTGCTGAGAAACTGCCAATAAATCCACAAAGAGATTTGTAAGTGCATGTCTTTTCACACAGCCCTAAGCAATGTACAACATGTCTAGCATTTCAGAACTTAAGGTCTTAAAGGACAAAAGGTGAAATTGAGCCTGCTAAAACAGTTTTGCTCTTACCGTTCAACGCCACATTGCAGCATGGCATGAAGTTTTATTTATGATCTTGAATAGTTTACCAACCTAACCTTACATTTAAAATATACTGCTGATGATTAAAGCAATAAATGACATTAAACGACATTTTAAATTGTTTTATATAAACCCCAAAAAGTAAATCTACACAATAGAAGGAATCTTTAGCAATTTTCTTTAACTTAATTTAGCCTAGGTTATGGTTTTAATGGAATATATATATATATGGAGTAGTTTTATTTTGTAATATTTCACTGGGACAGCGTTTATAGCATACCACTATGTCTAACAGAAATTCACAGCATCTGTGAGGACTACAGTCGCATCAGATCTATTTATCAGTGTGCTGTTCTTCAGCTGGCACCCTGTTGTTCTGCTAAAAGGTTAGAATTTCACCAGAGTGCTGTAACCTTCACACGAATTACTGCACAGCATTCTCACACCTGTTACCTCCGTGTTTATCCCTCATCAGAATGAAAGCTTAGAACAGGATTTTTTTTCTTCAGTCTAAACTTGCCCAGGACTTTGAAGTCTACATGTTTCACCCTTTGAAGTAGGTGAGAGAAATGACAAGCCATTAATCGATGATAAATGCACCGAAGGATTACTACCTGGCTAGATATGTACAGAATCCAGAATAGCATAAAGTGCATTTTACAGATGATTTGCCATTTTAATACTGATAACTTCTGAAGACTGTAGGTAGCATCCATAAATTATTGATACCTGGACTGTCAGTTGTCATTTTGTAATTTTACCCATGAAAATCTTTTCTTTCTTTTTACCCATTCTACCAAATGTTTTCTTTCTCGTGAACAGGGTCATGAAAGGGACAAAATGAATAGTGTACAAAAGAGAGCTGATGAGTTTAAAGCCTCATCAATGGATGATGAGCCTCATTCACAGAATTGTGATTGTCATTTTTGACACACTCCCAGGGAGTTTTTGACTGTGCTCTTTTGCTGGACATGGTAGAAAACGGGTCCAAAGAGTTGCAAACAATATCACAGAGGACATAATGAATGAGAAAAAGGGTCTGAAATAAAAAGGAGGTCAGCCGCTGTTTGAATTAAACTTTAAAGGTGACAGTTCTGGAAAAGACTCTGTTTAAATTACCCCTGTTAAATTGTATAGAGTTAAAGTATCAACATATAAACAGTGTTTCAATGCTAAGTTACACTGATGCAACATAAAAGGTAGTTTGCCTTCTCATCAATCTGCCTTTCAAATAAGATATTTGAGCAAGGTCTGTTTATTTGGTCATTAAAGATTTCACAACTGTCTGAAAGAGCAGGGGTGTTAACCCACTGTCCTGGCTCAGTTGCATTCTGGGAATGAACAATCCTGCCTGCCTAAAACATTTAGTTCAAATGGGGAATCAATTTCTCGTTTCTCCTTCTGATCTGATGCAGGGGTCTGCTGATGCATAATGGCTGCTGGTTGTCTTCCAGGTGTGTGCTGCACTTGTGGATGAAGTGTGTCCTCCTCTCATTAAGTCATTTTGGGATCCTTTGCTATGGAAAGTGCTTTTACAAGCACTATTATTACCTGTTCATGGTAATAATAATAAAAAAAACAATCCTGAAGTGCTGACTTGCTGATCTGGTCTTTAATCATGTAAAGCACAGTCTGATATCCTCAGTTGCTTTAAAGGAATCTATCTCTTCGTTTAAGAAATAGTACTTGATCATGAACAGTGTAAGACCATCTACCTAGAGCTGAAATATCCTTCTTCAAAGCCCTGCTCCATATGAGGCTATTTTCATTATGTGATCAGTTACTGACCAAACAATTTGATCATGGGTAATTCTAAAACTATCACTCTTCATGGGTTTCATTTAAAAATTTTGAGTTATCTTTTGCAAAGGTAGTGGGTGAAAAATAAACATTCATGAATTGGTTATCACTATCCAGTCTGGCCAACAGAACTTTGAATGGAAGAAGAGTAGAGTGGGACAAAACGAAGCCAAGGTTGTTAAGCACAACTTTCAGATTAATGTGCAACAGACTAGGATCTTGAGCTAAATTTAGCTAGTGAGTGAGTCTCTCCCTGCCCCCTTCCCTAAGTACCCACTACCCAGCATCTGCATCTCAACATGACTTTGTTTTAATATTGTAACGATTGGCTCCTGTGTTGGCGGTGTGGGGAACGACAGGCTGGAGACAACTTTACAGACTGACAAGGTTTTATTGCCATTTTACTTACAGTGAGGCATGCTAATCACAGAGCAGGAAAATAACTGGAACGGCAGAGTGTGAAAGGGCAGGCATCCGTTGGGCACAGAGGAGCGATTCATGTTGATTATTTTAGCTGATTACTATAACTTTGTGATTAATGTTGTTTGATTTAATTGTTATTTTATTTGACGTAAAGGTGGTACATTAGTTCTTTAATTAACATATAACTTTAATTAAGGGCTAGAATAGGATATTAAAGGCAAATTTTGGCTATTCACTACAGTTCTCTGTACCGAACCCTTGCAAATACTGAGACCCTACTGTATACTAATTTCTCTCCTTATATTGGCAGTTAGAAAAAATTAGGCTCTGTTTTTTTAATTCAGCCAAACCCAATCTGAGGTGTACTGAAGCATCATGCGGACATTACCTATATGAAATACAATTACTTCAGTCCTTATTTCAGACCGTGCTGACATGTGTTGACTGAGGACACGACGGTTATCCAACATCTTGATAGCACTTGATGTGTGTTGCACGTTATTCACATACTTTTAATGTTTATTATTTGAATGAAGTTCTAACAACTCTTTGATATGTTTTGCCAACATTTACAGTGAAGGATAGGGGCCTGTGGACTTGGATCTTGTTAAAGACAGGCTTTGAATCCCAGGTTACGGAGAATTAGCTTGGTTATGGATCAAAGGCAGAGCTTGAGAAAAGTCAGCAGACCTTAAAGACACTGCAGGGGTGGATTGGGCTTTGAGCCCAAAACAAAAACATATTCCTAAATTCAGTCACTTTTCCCAAAATAAAAAACTATGATTCAAAAAGGCATTTGTTTTTTTAATTCAGACATAAATCACCTTTATGTCAGATTATTGTGCTCAAATAAGAGGAATGAGGGCTACATGAACCCTGCAGGAAGTCCTTACAATTGTCATCAGATGTATTAAGTATCATACAGTAGAGTATAACCCGACAGTACAGTCATATCAGATCTATGCATTCACATGCACCGTGTTTCATTGGATGCAAATCGACCTGACTGAAGAGATTCACAGGCATGCTGATGGGTTCAGTGATGTACAGGTGATTATACAGTATGTGGCCTTCACAATTTCATTTCTTTCTTGGTTAGTTAGCTTTGAAGAGCCTTATCTTGAAGCTTACAGGTGCCTTGCAAAGAGAGTTACAATAAAATCCACTGAGCATCTCTTTTTCTAAAGCTGCTGAGACATTAACATCACATTAAGAATGCATACTAAAAAAATACAATCATTTTGGTACAGTATGTCATTTACCTTACATTAGCTTGTAATTCTAAAACCTCGATATTACAATCAGGTTTAAATAGGCCAGGATTAAACAGGTGGGAATGTGTGATGCGTCTTGAGATGTCAACATAACACAGTTCCTCATACATACTTACAGCTTTAGCAAATACCCCCATGAGCTCTGGGAACTGGTGTGTGAGTAGTGCGAGCATTGCTGTGAAGGAGCACAAGCCTGCTGTGAAAAGGATGAAGAAAGGCAGCTCTTTCTTGGGGTAAACTGAGACTTCATGAAACACTGTATATAAAGAGTGAAGGAAAGAAAGACAAAAAGGCTGGGGTTAAGGATATTACTTAAAACTCATTTAAAAAAACCAACAATTATTTCAGTCCGTTGTTATATAATTTGTAATGCAATATCTCTAGACGATACGACATTAGAGGCCTAGTTTAGGGCTTAAATTCAAGCTAATCACTGATTAAACCAGATACACAAAGCCAACTGCCAACCAGTTCTTATAAACATTCCTCCCATTCACACAGCACTCATATACACATGTATCCACTTTAGCTTTTCAATTCAGAGTAGAGCGCAAAACATCTTACAGGGCAGGAGCTCTCTGTCAGCTGTCTCTGTGCAGATTGGGTAAGGGTAGAAGAGGTGGCCTTTCTCCAGAGGATAGGGGATCATTCGAAAAGCTGAGGGAGACATGAGGAGCAAACTAAACAACCCGGATCTATCTCACACGGCAAACATGAAAAGGTGGCAGTCCATTCAAACACAGCACAGTAAGGGACATTTTTTAGAACATGGGATTTACTCCATTTTAAATCATTTTGCTACGGTTAATTCTAGAGTCAAATGCTGCCGCCCCTCCAGGTTGCCAGTACCCAGTGCCACTCACACTGGGTGAGGCAGGGAACTGCAGCCATGAAAGGTTTGACAGGAATAGGCCGAATACAGTGATCTCTGCTATTACGCGAGTTTTCAAAACAGGAATTGGCTCGTACGCGAAAGGTAAATAGGGGAAAGATGTCTGTACGGCGCGAAACTCGCATTGGCTTATACGCGATGTCATCCCCGACATGTTTACTTTTTGCATCACGGAGTAACACAACTGAAGACAACGGTCCGCGGAGGAATACACATGCTGCCCAGTTGTCCCACGTGCTTTGGTTTGGAAGTGCTAACTGGGAGGTGCTCCTCAATTTTCGTGAAATGTTCACTAAATCTTCCTCATTGCTGTAAATATGAGTGGACAAGGCGACAAGAATGCGTCTAAGAAGTATGCTGGTGCTAAAATTTCAGGTGGTGAACCTAAATTTACTGTAGCACAGTATTTCTTTATTATGAATTTAAAATGTATTTCAACTGTGCTAAAAATTTTATTAGGATAATTATTAAATTTGGTAAAGCTTTGTTGAGGCATTTGGTTAGGTTTTGAGTGGTCTGCCCCTCACCCTATTTTTCCCATAATCCCTGTAATTTTTATTGCGCAATTTTGCATAACACAAGGTTTTACAGGAACGCATCTATCGCGTTATAGCAGAGACGCCTGTACTTACTCCCTTCCCAGGTACAGTGCAGGAGGTTCAAAGCGCCTTCCACTCTTTTCCAGTGCTGAAGATGAAAGAATGCATATGCTATTGCTTCACTGTCCCCTCTCTTTAGAATATGCTCTGGTGGCAGTATTAAACTTTTCATTTCTAAGAGGTACTACAAAAGACAAAAAACAGGATACAGAAGTTATTTGCAAACTTGCATATTCCGAACAATAGCTTGGTATAAAAAGAGAGAAGGCCATTTGACCCATTGGAAGATTTAGAGTTAATTGATCCAAGGATTCAGGGCACTGGTTTCGACAGCAGGGCTGGGGAACACGTTCCAAGCTTCCACAACCCTCCTGTTTTTATTTTAAACATCTTAGTAGTTTCCACACATGCACTCTGGTTTCACTTCTTGGTATCTACCGGTAAAAATGCCTCAGAATTCAATGTGTTAAAAAATGTAAAAAAAAGAAACCTATGACATGATTTAAGAATTCTAAATGCCTACATAGCATTTCTTCTGTGCACTCCTGTATAAACAATCATGAAGAAAGGCGGAAGTTGATGTATTTTTCTTCAACATAATTTTTACATTTGACTAGTTTTACAAATTCAACATATCTTCCAATAAGAACCATAAGACAGCTATGTTGTGAGACCATGTATACATTCGGAATAAAATATGCCTTGACAGAAATCATTGTTTGGGTATTCAATCTACATGGCTGAAAATAGAGAGCAGTTCAAGAACAAATACCCTGACTTAAAAGACTATTCTGGATTAGTGTGATGTGTATATGTATATATGTACAGTATAGCTATGTACTGTTCCAATAAAGACTGGATGACAAATATGGAGAATCTCTAAACAATCATCCAGTAAATTTGGTACATGAGAAGTGTAGTGGAAATGCATTTCACATGAAAACATCTGTTAGTGAAAAAGCAAAGCACCCAAGAAATATACAGTACGTGTATGTCATGAATTTGCTGAAGTGCAGTGTTCTTGGAACACATGCTGTAAAGATACAGTTTTTAAGAAGCCAGGGTAAACAATGTCCCACACACAGTGGTGTCATGACCTTCCTATGAGAAGTGTAATCAATAGCTGGGTATGCATTAAGCTAGAACTGTACAAGTCTCTGCAATGAGACTTTCCATGTCATAGAAACACCACTAGTACATTTCTGAGATGGTATATTGTGTATCATAACATGCATTACAGGACAAAGTAAGGACATCCACATTTAACAATGCTGGTACAAGACAGATGGTTCAGGCTCCATCTGTCTCACCTTCAAATAGCAGCTACAACAGCAGAACACTGCCTCGCATCCGGACTCCATTCTTAAACCACCAATCAATAACGTTTCATGAACACAGCACTGGCGACTGACCTTGTGACTTTCACAAGTCACAAAATTTGTTTTTCAATAATTCAATGGCTATAAAAAAACTGCTTACATTTTAAAATTCATGTTTTTTTGCAGGGAATCACAAAACTGAACAAAACAGTTTTATGAGTTATAGTGAAGGTAAGTTATTGTGCGGTGTCTTAATATAGTACCTCAATACACCATTTAGTCATTCCATACAGTTTATTTCTTGAAACAGTACATATTACAATTATAATACAGAATATTATAATTATGTAGTACACTATATTAAAATATAGTAAATTATAATACAGTACATATTGTACTGTATCTCAATACATGCTCACCGAGGTGTATACTGTATACACATTCGACTTGTAATGTTTACACTTGAGTGTTTACTTGGTATATACATTGCTCTCTCTGTGATACTCACTTTTGGTACGTGTGGGTTAAACTCTACTGCTCTGTGTATGGCTTCTACCGCGTTCATCTCTGCAGTGCTCAGGCCTCTCCTAGATGCAGCCTCTGGAGAGAACCTGAAAGGAACAGGTTGTCAGGACTAAGCTTGTCTGGCAAAAAATACAAAGCAGGAAGCAAATCCACAACTTCCTAAGCCTCAAATACAGTGCCTGTAGAAAGTCTTCAGCTTGAAATTGAAACACACTGAAGCAGGATTTATTTGACCTTTATTTACTCGTCGCAACACCCAGTCTCCAAGTGAAAAACAGACGCTCAAACATTCAGAAAAGTAATTACAAATGAAAACCTAGAGAAATTAGTGTATACTCCCCTTGGCTACAGTGATTGTAAACAAGCTCAGGTCAGATACGTATATATATTTTTATGAATCAGAACTGCTGAAGTTCTTTTATCTTGTATTAACCCAATCTGGAATAACCGATTGTAACTTTCATATATCGGCTGAGAGCAGTGGCCTCAGTGCCACCACAGGAGAACAAGACAGTGCAGACTCTTCTAATCTGCCCACCCATGGTGCTATCTATCTTTTGACTTGCTGAAAACCCTACAGTGACCTACTGTACATACATTCAGGGCGGACCTGGATAGAGATCCCTCCCTCACACTGCCACCAGCTTATTAGCACCTGGGATGTTACAGCAATTACATTTTTGTCCCATGTCCTGGGTGACACATCCTATCCAGCCGGCGATGATCTGTGTCCTGTCACACAGTGGAGTTCTACGCAGTGTCTCCTGCTGGCATAGGCCAGGCTCAGACTTGCAACACAATGTTTTAATGTTTAATGTTTCTTTATTAGCCCTATACAATTTCTTGCATTAGGAATGCGTCTTTTCGCATACCCCAGCTTTTCTCCAGGGAGACACAGAGACAGGGAGAGAAGCTTGGGGTCAGAGCGCAGGGTCTGCCATTGTACGGCGCCCCTGGAGCAGTTGGGGTTAAGGGCCTTGCTCAGGGGCCCAACGGAGTAGGATTCCTCTGCCGGCCGCGGGATTTGAACATGGGTTACAGAACCCAGTCTGAGCTCAAAGTTATCACCTTTATCGGTTCAGCCAAACAGGAGTACCATTGGGATGGGAAAATTGCATTTTGGTCATTTTTAACCCAGAATACAAAACTGGTAAACATCACTTATATTTAACATCTATTAATTTATAATTTCTCTTAAAATGCCATTATAAAATGAGACCCAGTGTAACCCTAATTTGCTTATCCTTCAAGCACCCCACAGTTAGGAAATATTTCATAAAAGCTACATCTTTCCATTTAATTTCATGTAATGTGTTGAAGTTCTTTCCACTCCTAGATGCATCAAAGCATACGATCTTTTCAAAAGCTTGCAGGCAAAAATTATGTTTCCAATAGAAAAGAACACTTACTTATCTGACACAGCCCTGGCTTTGAGAAGAGCTGCTGTGTAGCATATTGTTGCTGATTTGGGTAAGCTAATATCTGTGAAAACACAAAAAGGATCATATGAGTGTAATCCCCAAAAAGGGTCCTAAAAAAATCATTATGCTCCTTTTGTAATATGGATATTGAATAATAAATCCTGACATGAGTGTATTCCTGTAGGAATATTCACTTTTAGCTGCGGCATTTACTGTAGATAGTGTCGATCATGTGGTTTTTGAGTACTTCATTTTCATGTTGAAATGAACCACTAATGCCCAGTTAATATAAATTGAGGCAGCAGTATGGACTAGTGGCCAGGGCTCTGGACTTGTAACTGGAAGGTTGCGGGTTCAAATTCCAGGTGATCTAGTACTCATGACCATGGCACCTCAATCAGATTGCTTCAGAAAAACACTCAGCTGAACAAATGGGTAAGGATATAAAATATATTTATATAAAAATATAAAAGACTGATAAAACCCTCAATCAAATTACCTATGAATTGATATGTCTGTGTATTTATACTGTACCAACAAAATAGTGATTACAGAACTCACCACTAGAGGGCGTATTTTCTTTCAGCCTGAAAGTTGATTGTGTGTATATACAATATATATACAATACTGTATATAGGCGATGATACAAAAGATGGAATAATAAAAATAATAAACTTAATTTTAAACGTTTTCTCAAAGCACCTTATAGTATAAAAGGGGGCTGAGATATCAAAGTACAACAACAAAGTCTGTAAAGGAGAGAAGGCCATTAAGCCTATCTGTCTCGCTTAGTGGTTACAAAACAATAGTTGTAAAACTCAACTTATTTCCTTTATATCCAGGATATGTAGAAAATAGTGTTCCATATTACTAGTTATAATGGGTAACTGCAATACAAATTTCTCAGACTGGTTATTTTAATTTCAGTAACAAATTAAAGTAATAGTAATTTACCAGTAAAATTGCAAATTTTGTACTGCAAATTTGTATACATTTCGAATGACATGCAAAACCGTGAACTTTGCAAAAATAGTGTTGTTTCCGTGTGGCCGCAGGCAGATGGGAACCGCCGGTCTCAACACGGGTTGCTCTTTTTTGCAAAACGTAAAAGTATCTAAAAACCATGTATGTGTCGGTTTCATTAAAATGTTTACTCTTTTAAACAGTAGCAAAATCTGTTTGGTCTAAAGCATGTTTACAACGTTTACAATGTAACAGGTCCGCTTTTGCGTCATCTGACGTGTTGTTGCCTCGTTCTGAATCACCGACAATGACGGCAATATGACTCTATGGATACATTGAAAACTTGTCTCTTTAGTGATGTAAATTGGAAGCTGTACACGTTACTGTGTACTTGGTAGTTTCATTGTATCATGCGTCATTACTGATTCATTAAAACCCCCGAAATGTAAAAACAACATTGCAGCTGAACTCTTAACAGGTTTTAGAGGAGATTCTGATCTCAAACCCCAGAGAGTGTAAAACCAGGAATTCTTTCCAATGGTTTGCTGATTAAAATACACCTCCATCCCATGTACAGCTATTGTACTTACAAAAGAACAGTAAGTATTTTCTTAAAACCTGTTTGGAATGGCCATGTTTTCATATCAGAAACATTTAATTCCCATTGCTTTACAAAAGCAATACACAAAAGAAAATAATTTCTGGGGGATATAAAAACACCTAATATTACTCATTCACCTTAAAGTACTGAAATGCCAAAATAAGTTAATTAGCACATTTAACCTAGTACAGTAGCTGACATGATAAATACAATGTTTAAAAATCTATCCATCCATTTTTTAACTGCTTTATCCAGTTCAGGGTGGCGGGAGAGCCCAAGTCTACCCTGGCAAGCAACGGGCACAATGCTGGATACACTCTTGACAGGACGCATGTCCCTCACAGGTCACACACACACCCACACCCACACCCACCAGCGACAATTTTCCCAGAAGCCAATGAACCTATCAGTATGTCTTTGGACTGTGGGAGGAAACAGGAGCACCTGGAGGACACCCACACAAACACAGAGAGAACATACAAAATCCCCACAGACAGCACCCCAGGTCTGGAACTGAACGCAGAACCCCAGCATTCTGAGGCAACAATATTAACTACAGAACCGCATCTACAGCATCAAGATGCACTGTCTCCTAATTGTATTTAAAAGATAGGTACAGTATGTCATTGTATAATAAACACCAAAAATACAAATCATTACAATTAAATTATTGTGCGTATTACACCATGCTATGTGTATTATATTAATATTAATTCTATTAAAACAAATAATATTATTTAATTTCCAGAGGCCTATCCACCATGTAATGGTTGTGTCTAGTACTTTGACGTGGCCTGCTTGAGGTACTGTACAGTACATTGAATAAAATCAGACACACCAGAGCAAATTAGTTTGACACTCTTGAGCTACTTAAAGGATACAAGGATCTCCCTCAACTGCTTTTTGAAATAAGCCATGTTTAGGTCCAGCAACATGGCTGGGCAGTTTGTTCCAGACCCACAGACAATTTTGGAAAAAAGTGCCTCCTGCTCTCAGTTTTAAATAAGCTTCCCTTAGAGATTATTGGACATCAATCATAGATGGTTTTAGTGCAATGATATGAGCACTGTACTACACGTTTAGAGCATGTTTTAGCCACGTGATATATCACTGTGAAATGAACGTAACTCATCAGATTCATTAGGATATGGAACACCACGTACGTAAATAATATGTACAGGCCACAAAATTGTTAGTGCTTCAGTGCATCTAAAATGTCTACTCTAATGCTTCCAGCTTTGAGGTCCTTGGAGAATTTAACCTTGTGAAGAGTAGAAAGTGAGAAAGAAAAAGCAGTTTTAAAGGCACTTAAAGAACTTTGGTCTCAAGGCAGCCAGGCAACAAGATCACAGAACTGTTAGTCCACATTTGTTATTGGGTGCTAATATCCCACTACAGGGAAGACAGCTACAAGAAAAACAATGTACTCATGTAGTGCCAGGAGGCTACTTAAGGAAAACACAACACTGATGTAGACATCTTATTAAAAATGTAAAAAAACAGATCAGTTATGTACTGTATCTTCACTAAGGGAGGACACTGGCTGTGTTCAGGTAACTGAAGGTTAGTACAGTAAGTGAAGACAACTGCCGTTCTAGATCTCTTTCTAATGTATATTGGTTTTATAAATAGTAGTGATAACAGAAAGATTTAAAGTCTTTCTAATCTAATCCACAGTACATTCTGCCTCCTGAAAGAGATCTGTTTACACATGCACATACTATATTTAGCATGAATGACACTTTACTTCTGTGAAGTTGCATTGCTTGAACAGAAATTCTCAGCATATCAGCTGCTGAGCACACTCTTAAGTAAAAAATATTGAATTTGTTTTTTTAGTACAACAACTACATACAAGCTTTTCAGCTTTATGTCCTAGTCATTCTTTTAAAAATGCTACATTTCTGCAATTAAAATTGTGTTTTTCGCCCCTGTATTCCTTTACACTTGCTTACCGTCATATTTTGCTAATACTGCTTGTACATCAGCATAGGCCTGCAGTTCCAGTAAGGCCTCAAGGAGGTTTTCGTGGATATTGAACATACTGAGGAGAGGGAACTCCTTCATTAACTGGAAAACATACAACTGTTGTTACATGTAGTACCTTACAGGATGAAGTCAGGCTCAGAGACAGCACAGCTCTAACTCCATCTGCAACAGTAGTTCTCAAAGCCACTGTGGTTATAGCAATGTAACCCGATTTTATCATTTTCAATCGCAATATTTTGGATGCACACAAAATACCGTACTGTAATAAGTTTCTCATAAACATAAGAAAGGTAATAACACAATATAAAACATAACATCACTTTATTAGCCCTATACAATTTCTTGCATTAGGAATTTCTTTTTCGCATACCCCAGCTTGCTCTCCATAAGAAACACAGACAGGGAGAGAGCCTGAGGTCAGAGTGCAGGGTCAGCCATTGTACAACACCCCTGGAGCAGTTGGGGTTAAGTGCCTTGCTCAGGGACCCAATGGAGTAGGATTCTTCTGCCGGCTGTGGGATTTTAACTGGCAACCTTCCAGCCATAAGCGCAGATCCTTAGCCATAGAGCCCCTGCTCAACATGCATATATACATATAACATATCATTCTGGCCACCAACTTGTTTGGTTGCCAGTTGTTCAAAGGATCTCATCCCCCATTTCTAGACAGAATCAGGTTCCAGGGCATTGTCTTCAATGACACACCTGGATAGACTATATCAGACCCACAAATAACCCTTTGTATAACAAAGTGCCTCCGTTATTCATTGCTTAATTGAATCAAATGCTTCTTTTCTTTCACCTGCTAAAGCCTCATGATGTGACATGACAATGTTTTGACAATGTGTGTATTAATGATAAAAATGAAAATGGAGCAAGTCCAATTAAACCACAGTGTTCCAAGTGTTCCAAGTAGGGAATCACAGTGTTATTGCAAGAATCCTTAAGAACTGGTGACATTATTGTAAAGTTGTAAGTGCTTGTCTATAGTTCTTTTCATTATCCTGGATTTAAATCTGAAGACATCTCAAACTCACAAGTGTTAAACCCTAAATAAAAACAATCTAATGAAGGCAAATATATATATTTATGATCTTAGACTGGTTGCTCTGTTAAATCGTCTTAGATTTCTGAAATGTATTAAAGAGAATAATTCTGAAATGACAGGAGACCGCTTTAAACTAACTAAACAGTGTTGTACCACACTACATAAAGATCAGTAATGGTTTTTTCCCCCCTTGAGAGATTTTGAAATATTTTAAATTTTACTGCTAGGTGCAACAATAAAAAACAAGAGCTGTACTGTAGCTTTATACTAGTGGATTGCTAATGGCATGTATTCTCTACAATATAAAGAAAGCACAGGGAATGAGAATGGGCACAGTGGCAACAAGATACAAAATAAGAACAGTGCCAAATATCTGTTAGCTGCAAACCCATCAGTAGAAGCAGATATTGACTGAACTGTGACAGGACGTTTTGCCACTTCACTAAATGAGTTTGTTTAATCAATCCACTCTAGCCATTTGCAGAGCATCATGGGTAACAATACACTTAAGAGTATATGCATATTTATTGTGCATCCAAAACATTCTTCATTTCATTAAATGTGATGTCTTTACCAATAAAGGGTCATTTGGAGATAATCTCAGCAGAAGAAATTTTGAATTTTTTAGGAATTGCTCTGTTAGCAATATGCTCTGTACGCTTTAGAACTACTGGTGCACAGGCTTTGTAATAATATACAACTGGCTTGCTATCCAATATAAATACAAATAAAAACTTCAAGTGAAAAATCCACCCTGATCCTGTCTCCAAAGTCTACTATTTTCCTGAAAAGCTCTAGATGGGCTTTTTATATTCACATATATAACATATTAAATAGATGTATAATAGATTCAACACAAGAGCACTAAAATCATTCTGTGACATTCGGTAACTTTTTCTGTTACTCAATTTTATGTATGTACACAGTTATATGTGAAACTTTCTTTATTTTCCTTTAATGCTCTTCAATTTATAGGATTCATTATGGGAAAAAAATAAACTCCCCCCCCCCCCAATAGTGAACTTCTCAAAAATATTCTCTTTACTCAACTCTGAATCTCAAGGTATATTCACAATCATTCAGCTGTTTTCCACTGCCTGATCCTAAAGACTTGGGAATACTTACATCTCTCATCATTTTCACTGCTTCTCTTGTTCTTCCCAGTTTTCTAGCACACATTGCTAGCCTTCTTTTAATGTAAACCAAAACATTTGTATCTCTTCCTAAAAAAAAGAGGGACAAATCACTTATTCCATACAAGAAAAAAAGATATTTTAGAGGAGAAATATTGTGTAGTATATAGTATCATAATTATCAAAATTAGCTGGGACAACATGTTTATGAACTGTGAAATAATATTCTCTCTTTACATTAAGCACATCTTAAATTGAACAGATTTCAAACCTACATTAAATGCTGGTCTACACCTCTGCTGTGAATCTGCAGTGGTCAATATACAGCAGACGATAGTGGAAAGTGGAGTTTTGTCTATACTCAGTCTTAGTTGCTTTAGGATCTTTACCTGAGAAGAAATGCATGTTATTGGAGTTGCTATTATTCCAGGGCAATTTACTATACCAACATGTACAGTACTTTATCAGGGCTCTGAGCTAAATGATGTCTTGCACAGTCTTGGTGTGTATAATCCGATTTACTCACTGTGCTGTGCTTCATACTGGGCCCCATGATGCTGGAGCTGCTGACTGCGCCTGTAACAGCCCTCTCCTGCCTTCAGGGCCTGTTTAAAAAGCTTCTCGGCCTCCACAATCGTTGTGGCTTCCTCTTCTGCCAGGAGGATGTATGCAGTGGCACAGCTGTTCAACACAAAACATTAAAACTGTCGTTTTACACAAAAAAAAACCACGACAGTCCACCACCCCTCCCCCTCTGCAACCATGTTAAATCCAGTACTGTGACTTCTGTTATAAATTATACCATGCGGTTTAGTTGACATTTCATGCCAGCCCTCTAAAGCAGATATCGAATGGGAGAAATGTGCAAAATAAATAATTCATCATCTGCTATACACATGCATCAGGCTCAGCCTTTTGTCATTCCATGTAATGTCATGGATGGAGGTCATAACGAATTAATAAAAGAGCAGACAATGCCTCCAGTAACATAAGCTTTAATGTGATGCCTGGATCACAAGGGCCATATGTTTTAACAGAAATGTGTTCAACATGGTGGTGAAATCCTATCTCTTTCATTGCTATAGCGTGCATGCCGAAAATCAGACACCCCTCTAGTATAATGAATACTCATAACTTCTTATTCATATCTGTAGCAAACAGGGAGCAAGGCGATGGGTAAGTATCTTTGTGATTATGGGGAAAATATTTCATCTTATAGACGGTGACTCACTCATCTAGCTCCAAAGCTTCATGTGCAGCTGAGATCCGAGCCTGCGGATTTCTCTCTCTCCAAGCCTTCTGCATTACTGTCAATCAAATAAAACGTCCGTTCAAAGATTAAAGCCGATACGGCATTCCAAAAAGAACTTTACTTAGTGTGTACTTCATAGCATGAACTTAGGATTTTGGCAGTGTATAAATTAACATCCTTAAAACGATTTTCATGTTTTTCCTCATGTCTCCCAATTTGAAATTGGCATTTTTTTAAATGGATTGGTCCACAGCAATGTCTCCTGTGGCAGAAGGAGGTTGGCAGACATCCAACTCCAACTCGCCTGCCCATCAGAACTACTCATCTTTCAATGTGCTGCCAGCCTCATCATGCCCTATAGAGAAGCTACACATCTCTCACATCACTGCAAGCATGCGGGAGTCTGGACCAAGGAACTCAAGCCTGCATTTGCATTGAGCGCCTTCACCTGCTGAGCCACTCGGAAGCCCCCAAACCTAACTTTTTAGTTTATCATAGTTTGTTCTTTGCACAAAAATCTATTCCTTTACAACATACATTTTCTGTTAACATTACAACAAATAAGAGTTCTAGAGCTCAGGAGCACAGCAGGGGAAGGCCCTGTCACCAATAGTATGCAAATGTAGATGCTAAACATATTTCTCAAAGACGAAAACTAATAAGTCTCTTGGCACTCCTGAATGTACGTCTTGAATGTCATTTTTTTCCCCAATATGAAATAGCTTGATAGACTACAATTCTGACAATATATCATGTACTATTTGTAGCCAGTACTTTGTACTTACTACTTTAAATTTATTATATATGTGATGCATTAAAGAAATAATTTGCCTATATTGATGACATTTCTGGATTTTTACTTAGTGGCTTGGCTTTTTATGCACAACAGGTTGTGTTTACAATGATGCTATCCAACCAATAGAACCGATGGACTTATCAGAGGGTACCTCTGAAATATCACTTGTGGTTCCTAAAGTGGTTCCTTATTATTTTGTATAAAACTGTTAATGCAAGGTCAACAGAACAGGTGAAAGACATGCACACAAATTGTCTGAAGATCCGAGTAATACTCCTTCCTTGTAAATCATGGAAACTATCGAAAATGTCAGACAATGCCTGTAGACACCTCAACAATAGATTAGCAGAACAGAAAGAGAACAATATTCTATACTATAAGAATATCTATAAGAGTCAAAACACCACTGCAGGAAAGAGAAACAAACTTCTTCTTTCAGATAACTTTCATCTGATCAATAACATGAACCTTTTGTTTAAGTCTATTTATTATTAATAGTAATTATTATGCAACATTTAGCCTTCCAGTTTATACCCATTCAAACAGCATCATCTTAGATTTTCATCATCACCTCCAATGACATCTCATTAACACAGTTCTTACTAGCATCAGCAGGCCTTAAGTGATCTGTGTCACACGTGAAAAATGTCTGGTGATCCTGGGCAGAAAGATTCATATCGTAGTATGTGAGAGGCTCTCTTCCCGTTACCCACGTGTACCTGAGAGGAACATAACCAAGAAGGTGTCAGGATTACTACGAGCATTTAATTGCAAATCCTCAGCACTTCATAGTTCACAAAAACGTCAACATAATGTCTGTCAAGTTAGTCTCCAATCCTGTACTGGACTAAGGAGGTGCTGAAAATGAATGAATGCAAAGTCAATTTCTACAATTTATTTGTTTTGTATATCCGTTTCTGTATTCAAAAGTAAATACCTAACGGAGATAAGAAAAAAAAATGTTTGATTATATGAACGGTGTCATCCAATTTAAGCAACCTCTGCCAGCTCGTTGGGGCTGATGCAGAGTACCTGTGGGAGTGCAGTTGCATAATGTGATCACACTGACTTACAGCAAGGAGACAGAAGAAGGTTGCCTACACTGAGAATTTGTTTCATTTATTCCATTTAATGTTTTCTATGTGCTGCGAGAAAGGGTTTCAAAAACAAATATATTTCATGAGAAAAGGTGGGTCTTGTGGTAGCCACACTCTTTAGCATTTTCAAATTTATCACTCAAAGGGTTTTGCTAATAGTGGCAGTCTAGTGCCAGTCACTCTTTGGTGAATAAAAAAAGAGAAAACCCTGTATGATCACATCATAAATAGAATGGATAAGAGACAAATGTGTCTGATAAGCACATAAATAAAAAATCACACTGCTCATGCAGCATTTTTCATTTTTAAGGATCCCAAAGCTCTTTATTTGTAGTACAAAGTCCAGTTCAACCACCACGTATGTGCTGAACCCCCCTGGATACTAGAACAGGTGGACAAATTAGAAATTGTTTTTCTAGTTGCATTAAGGGGGAACTTTATGAAGATCAGATTGCACAAGCCCAGGGCAGAACACCAGTCCCTGGGATTAACACCATTACTATTATGAAGAGCATTACAGGATCTGTAATGATAAAGCAGTTAAGGCTTGGTTTGAAATCTCATCCAAATGACACCCCCTACAGCACAGTGTCCACTGTCGTCATACTGGGGGTACTGGTTTGGAGAAGTGTCACCTACCGGTCCACTAACATGCCTTAAAGCAGCAATATAGCAAATAAAAAGGAGTCCAACGGGTTATTGTGATAAGAAAATAGCTTTTTTTTAAATAAAGCTTTACACTCACCGGTTATATTCTGCTCCTCTAAATAAATTTAGTGGGTTTCTCCAAACTTTACATTCTGCGGACAAAAAAAAAAGAATTTAAATGAATTCCAGAATGGGATTACTGGGGTTCAGAGCAACGGCAAGAAAACGAAGGCAAGAATTCCCTTCAGCGGATTTCATTAGGCAAGCCTGCAAACCAGATTCAAACAGGGTGATAAGAAGACTTTCCTGTGGTCTGTGCAGTACTCCGCAGAGTGAGGAAGCAAACTAAATTATACCCACAGGGATCGGGCAAACTAAGGATACATTCCTTTCCATTGCCCCCACCTCGGTCACAATTCCTGTTTATTTTGGTGCATTCACAGTATTTAGATCTCCAGAAGAGATCAGCATAAAAATCTAAAGATGGTATTAGAGCACCTTATTGCGGTCTCCTTAAAATTCATCAGTATTGTATTATAACTGTATAAGCTACGACAATAGGGAGCTCATGGCTGTTATCTTTCCAAAACCAGGTGGAGATCAACTGTATAATTATTAACAGGAACAAGCTTAAAGTGAGGGAAGAGATTGTTTTTTATGTAATCATTAATCACCTCCTATTACAAACTCTCTCAATCTGCAATGATTGTTCAAACCAGCTTCTTTCCCTCCAGCAGCAGAAATGCCATTAGCACTGTGACTCAGAGCAAAACTGACACTGCGTTGCCAGAGTGTGAACATCAAATGGACCAGTGGCACATTATCACTAATGTCGCTACACATCCCACGAGCTGCTACTGCACAGCAAGCAGAGGAGACCCTGACAGACTTGCACCCGATCCCCTGCTTGAGCAATTGTGTTTTGCAGAAATGGGAAATCTCATTCACAGCCAGATAGTGGCACAGCCCAGGCTTGAACCTGTGACCTCTGAGTCACTCACTCGGGATTCTCAAAGATCTGGATAGGGTGGCAGTATAAAAACCCTCTTATTTTCCCAATAAGAGGCTTAGGCAGGAACAAATGTGTAAAAGAGCTGGTGTTTAGCAGAATTCTTCATACACACTACTTAGGATCAAGAGCTTTGGCTGTTGCCATTTCCATAATCAAAATTGTGACAGGGGTTAATCTGTCTTTAAGCCATTTAAAGGCTACAGAATCTTTATTTTCACTTTAAGACACTGAAAATCTGGAATTAATGGTGACTAAGAGAATGAGCTGATTAGTAGATTGTCAGGTCTTGTGTCAAAATAAGGTAGGTGTCTGTATGGCACCACATAACAGACAGGCCACAGTATCCCATATAACTTAATAATTTACAGGCAAGAGGAAACTACTGAATACAGTGGTGAATAAATGGATTTTAAAGAGGAAGAAGTAACAAAAACAATAAAACCTGTTCCTGTATTTTTCAGTCATCTGAAACAACCGTCTAGAATTTAAAAACCTATATGATTATGCAACAAAATTATACCAAAGAAGAGCCAATGGAAAAAATGCTGGGAAATGCCTTTAATGTTATTGTAGTTTTAAAAGGTGGAAAGATTTGCAAGTTATCAAATGCATCTAAGAAGTGCATACATGCTACAGTAACGTCATATAGACACCAGTAGATGTCATACAGAACACAATGGATTCAATAAGCTGTAGCTGTTGTGCAGTTTTCTCTCCCTCTATGGTAATCAGCCATGGAGCAACATTAAAAACAAAGTAACGGCCATCTTAATAAAATATACAACAGCACATTGGTATATTTAACTATAATTCCTCTGCTCTTTGAAATGACACAAAGAAAAGGCAGTTTAAGTGTAGAATGGTCATGAACATTCAAGAACAAAAGTGAAGCGTTTTAAATGTTTTGTGAAGAATTGTACGTACCTGACACACTTTGTCGATTTGAATCTGAATCTCCATTACTACTGTTGGAGTTGCTAGGAGTACTGTTATCGACTCCGCCCAGCAGAGGGCGCAGGTGACTCACAGAGACTTGTTCAATGAAGGAAGTTCCGTACTTCCGAAAATACCACCATTCAAATATCTACAAAACAAATGAATCAAAAAGCACCAAAAATGTTATTCATGGATCTTCGTGTACCGTCTTTAAAATCATACTCTTTAATGTTTGTTGTTTAGGATCATAGATAGCATAATTATTAGACGTCTCAGAATATTTTTGCACCAAGAGATGTTCTTTTAGATAATGTAAAATACTGTGTTACATTTGTCTAGATGACTTAATAATTTGATATTCAAATAAACTGGAGATTGGTTTACATACATTAAGAGCTGTGCAGACTAAAAACAGACAATGAATAATATAAGCAAATCATGTCATCTACATACACTTGATGTAAACCAAGTAGCTGTGAATTGACTGAAATTTTAATGTTTTAAACGTTTTGTTATACTTCAAAAAAGATGCTTTATAATTGTTAGGAAGGTTAAGTAGGAGGGATGTTAGGAAATGCTTAATATGACATTGACATTAAAACATTGTATGCAAATGAAAGTGAAATATATAATCTGAAGAAATGCATTATTAATATCTGCTTGAAAGCAAATTTAATTTTCTTTACAATGTTTAAAGCTTTAAATACAACACCTTAACACAATACATCACTCAAGCTGAGAACACAAACTGCTTTTTACTTTAAATTAGTTTAATATTTTAAACAGCATTTTAATTAAATCAATTATCAGCCCAAGTTCATTAGATCTAAATATATATTGTGTATATATATATAGTTCAATGCTTTGTGATGTGTGAGATTTTCTTCAGGTTACATTAAACCATTTTAAAGACCACAGGCTTGTCACGGTCTATTCAAATTAATACTTTATCAGACCAAAGCTAGGAAATGAAGATGAGTTGCAACGTTTGATGTCTGTAAGCATGTTCAAGTTGTAGTCTCAGATTGTTCCCCATGCTTCTGGCATGGGCTCAGGGTCACTGCAGGCCTTTCCAAGAATAAGAGGCAACTTTCTGATAATGGGTGGATGGGTGAAGCAGAATTAATTATGAAAGCAGCATGCACACATGTAATTGAGTCAGTGTGTGAGCTAACCCTTTGTTCCTTGTGCATTCAGTTACTCTAAGCTTTAACAGCAAGGTGATCATTTCCAAACACTCCAAGTACCCATCTGTGCATTAGGAACATGGTAATTTTGCCAAACTGAACAGAAACCAAATGCTGTCCTATTATCCGTTTGCTTGGAAGATATTACTATGGCAGAAATCCTGTGTACTGTCTGTATAGTGACTCCATCCTATACATTAGGAGCTTAGAAAATGAGGACTGTACAGTAGCAGAAAATTATAGGATGCAAT
This sequence comes from Lepisosteus oculatus, assembly GCF_040954835.1. NCBI lineage: Eukaryota > Metazoa > Chordata > Actinopteri > Semionotiformes > Lepisosteidae > Lepisosteus > Lepisosteus oculatus. Next base: position 45,379,003 of record NC_090702.1, on the reverse strand, counting down.
TAGAAGCAAACGTGATCAACGTTTATTGTTTAATGGCAAAGCCTTCAAATAATTGCAAACTGCAAAGAAAAAAAGCCATACTGTATACTCCCCCACTAGGGATATAAACAAATAGTTTGCATAAAATGCAATGAAGGCTTAAGAATATGTTTTGGCTTCAACCTGCCAGCTCTAGGCAATGAAACCCTGGTCACGGGCAGTGCAGGTGTGGATGTGGAACGGAGCTGGGCAGTCAAGTCTGAAGTCATTTATTTATACTGCAGTGAGCCGATTTCCACTGCACGTGCAGGTAACCACAAGTGAACAAGCATGCAGGGGAATAAGCTGCGATGCACTTACACACTGCAGCGATGAGATCAACCTGATTTTTGCCACAAGGCATGGTCAATGAAAGTCCATGCCTGCTGAGTGGGGCAGTAATGGCCTGTGTTTCTTTCCATTTTGGCTTAACAAGAGGGAGAAGCACAGGAGCACCGCGTTACAGGAAAACATTGCCGACTTTGGACAGAAGATCAAAATCCCGAACAAAATTGAGAGACAAATCTGATGAGCAGATAAACATATACAATTCAAATGAGCAAAGGAACACCAGTAGCTAAATTAATACATACTGTATTATAGAAGTTTTATAGAATTAAATGAATAACCCAGGGAATGCTCCTCTCAACTTCAACCACAAAGTACGAGTACAGGGAATTGAAGTACACAATGGGTTTGAAGGAACACTCAGGTGTTAAACCGCTGTAGGAAAATCAAATCACAGAGGCCATTCAATATTTCCCAATGGAAACACAACCTCCTAGTTTGGAAGTGGTTATGACCCAAGCCAAGTGCATGTCTTTTTACTAAACTTTCAACAGAGACTGAAACCTTTTCCATTTAACCTGAAACTGGAGCACCAGTTTCTCAGACCAGTAATTAAACCTTGGTAACAAAGGCCTTTCAAATTTCACAGGTTTCAAATAAAGTGCAAAATTGCCAACTTTGTGAAAGTACTTTACGGTTGCCATGTTGTCGCAGGCAGACAAGAAAACGCTGGTTTTGCCACGGGAGGGAGCGAGAGTTTGTGTGACCTATGGTGTGAAATCAGCCCTTCCTGCTCACTAGTCACTGTGAGTGAATGAGAAACATGGTCTCTGAAAAACATGAATTATTATGAGTATATTTTAGTTGTTTTTTTCAACATGTCTCTGGCCCAAGCCGTAGTCCCCACCTGCTTCAAGACAACCACCATAATCCAAATACCGAAGAAAACCACAGTGACATGTCTTAATGACTACCGACTGGTGGCACTTACAACTGTCATCATGAAGTGCTTCGAGAGGCTGGTCATGAAGCACATTAAGACACCATTCCGAACACACTGGACCCATACCCTGCCCAAGACATCCACAGATGACGCAATCTCCATTGCCATAGACACTGCCCTATCCCATCTGGATAAAAAGAACACATACGCAAGACTACTAGTCATCGACTTCAGCTCAGCTTTTAACATCATCATTCCAGAGAAACTAGTCAAGAAACTCAGGCACTGGTGTCTCGGCACCACCCTCTGCAACTTGATTCGGGACTTTCTGACAGGCAAACCTCAGGTTGTCAGGCTTGGAAACCACACCTCCGGCACACTAACTCTGAACACTGGGGTCCCCCAGGGGTGTGTGCTTAGTCCATTGCTCTACTCCCTCTATACCCACGACTGTAAGGCCAAACACAACAACAACTCCATCATCAAGTTTGCCAATGACACCACAGTTGTAGGTCTGATAAAAGACAGCGATGAGAGGGCTACAGGGAGGAGGTCAATCTCCTTACAACATGGTGTGAAGACAACAACCTCAAAACCAAGGAGCTGATCGTTGATTTCAGGAAACTGCAAAACGGACATGCTCCTATCCATATCAATGGAACTAAAGTGGAAAGGGTCAGTAACTTCAAATTCTTTGGTGTCCATATCATCGAGGACCTCACATGGTCTCTCAACGCCACCTGTCTGATCAAGAAAGAGCAACAGCACCTGTACTTCCTAAGATGGTTGAAGAAGGCTAAGATATGTCCCTAGATCCTCACTAACTTTTACAAATGCACTACAGAAAGCACGCTGACAGGTTGCATCACAGTGTGGTATTGCTGACCGCAAAGCCCTACAGCAGGTGGTGAAAACTGCCCAGTCCATCACTGGGGTTGCCCTCCCATTATACAGGACATTTATGACAGTGCTTGAGGAAAGCTCTAAGCATCATCAAAGACCCCACACACCCCAGCTACAGAATGTTTGACCCTCTACCATCTGGAAAATAGAACCGGAGCATCCGGGCCCGGACTACCAGACTCAGAGACAGTTTTTACACCCACACTATCAAACTATTAAACTCCCAGCCTCTCTCACCTATGATCTGAACCTCACAGTGCCTTCCTTCTTACCAAAAACTCAAACACACATTGAAATCTACCTCTACCTTACATGTCAAGAAGCTCACTCCCCATAATTTCTATCCCTTTATTTCATTCTGTTGATGCATGTTTTTGCACATCTGATGTTGTTTTACACATTACCTGTTGCCTTTTGTCATTTTGCACACTGCCTGTTGTCTCTGTCTTTCTTTTATTATACAATTGTATTGTTGTTTTTTGTACTGCTTATCGTCTGAGAGCTAGCTAAATAGCATTTCGTTATACCATACACCTGTATATGAGTATAATGACAATAAACTTTTTTGCAATACTTAAAACTATCTAAAAACATGTTGCCTTATATGTGTCAGTTTCATGAAAATATATACTATTAATATAGTAGTAAAATGTGCTTGGTCTAAAGCATGTTTACAATGTAATAGAGTCGTTTGCGTTACTGTAAGTTTTGCTCTGAATCGCAGAAAATGTTGGCAATATAATGCTACACATACAGTACATTGAAACTTTGTCTCTATAGTGATGTAAATTGGAACATCAACTGTTCAGAGGAGGTTGCGTGAAGCTGGCATACCAGGAAAAATTGCTGCAAATAAACCATGGTTAAGAGAGCAGAATAAGAGGAAGAGAGTTGCCTAGGCCAAAAAACAGAAACTGGACCTTTGAGGCCAGCTTCACGCTACCTCCTCTGAACAGTTGATGTTGAAACATCTGTACTTCTAGTTGCATTGAGTTCAGCTTGTATTTCAGGGTCAGTTATTATTGTCTTCATTTCTTAAAGCTTTTTTCCTTGCTTGCTAAGCACATTCTGCCATGTTCATTCAGGAATTACAAACAATTGCCCATCCTCCCTATATTTATAGTAATCGTGGACCTTCCCTTGTTTACCAATAACTGGTGACAAAAGGTAAATAAAGTAAGATGTTAGTTACCTGTGAGAACATCTAACAAATATAATTTTAAACTTCTTTTAGTGTTCTAACACCATGTTATACACATTTCTGACTTTTAACTAACCTGGGTTTACAACTGAAATCTGCTTGCTTTGGTTGTTCATTTTATTGAAAATGAAAAATTAACATTTTCAGTGCAGTTCAATTAAGATTATAAGTACAGGTTAATACGTTGTAAAGCACAGATAATTGTGAAAAACCTGGTTTCAAGCAGGTGTACTCAAACTTTTGACTGGTACTGTATATTGTAAAAGATAAATAAAGACACTGCGTTGAAAAATAAACTCCAGTTATAGGCTTCCTCGTTTCAATAATACTGGTGCAATAAGAACATTTTATTCAGGTAAATAGTTTAGAGTAAGGAGTTATGTCAGTTTGGGAGCTGGAAAGGAACAAGCAGTCACACCTGAAAAGCTTTTTTTCTTACTTCCTTTTATTTTTAGCATGCAGTTACTCTATGGTTGTTCAAATATAACAGCACTACATTAATGTAGTTTGGAACTATTATTAATTATAGGAGGGGAAAAAAGCAATAAACTTACCAATATAAGCCCAGATATTAAAGAAGAGGTTCCTGTCAGGGCGACGTAAAATTTTGGGGTCAGCGTATTTAGAAACATGCTCACTAGAGATGGAAAAAGAGAGACAACACATTAGACAATAGTTTAAAAATAGTCCAAGTCAACAAAATAAAAAAGCACAAAGATGACGTGGAGTACGGAAGCTTATTAGCTCTATGGAGAAGAAATTATTTTTTGCACTTAAGATAGTATTGTGTTTAAATAATATACTTTTTGCATTAAAATGCAATCATTAATTTGTGAACAATATTGCCTACTATATTAATATATTGTAATATATGCATTTATAATGTCCCTTACAAACTTGCATTGACTTTAACATCAGATGAAAACGGTCACACTCCTATGATATTCTACATGTGAAACTGCAGAAAAATGTACTGTACACGGTTTTTACTACTCTTTAAACATTGAACGGACTACATTTATGTTGACTTGACAGTAAGAATTATACCTAACAGTAAACAGCAACCCAATAATGTACAAACTGCATAACATACACCATGCAGACATTTATGAGCATTATGTTCTGTAAATCATGATTTTAAGAATGTCTGGGCTTTTAGGTGAATGTTCTGATAAGAATCAGAAGAATAAAGGAAAAGCTACAGGACCTTTCTGAAATTGTTTATTATAACTTTCTCAGAATTACAGGGTGGATGCATTGCAATTTATTGGTAAATCCTCAAACCAACCTTTGCATATACTACTGTTAGAAGAAGGAACTTTTCAAACAGCCTCTATCCTTGTCTGTTGCTTGCAGATGTCCTGACTACAGCAGTATACAGGAACACAAAGCCTATCAGCCGACTTGTTAACTCTTTCAGACCAGGTCCTTTGCCATGAAACCTGACGATGAGTAACGTAGAGTCACCATGGAGAGGGTGAAAGTAAAGAAGGACTCTTTCAGTCCTGGAGACGCTTTAGTTTCTGTGAAAGTCTGTGCATCCTCAGTCTGTAGCCAACTCCTCAATGGGAGAGCAGATGGAATACTTCAATGCCTGTTCTGCTGGCTGAAAGCAGCAGAAGAAAAAGACCCCCAGTCCTCCTGATCTCCATACCGTTGACACTGAAGAGATAGTAGCTAGAAGAGTGCTGCAGCTGACAACTGATTACGATCTTCGAGAGGGACTGGGAGGATTTTTAAGGGGTAGTGGTAAATGTTTTTTTTATTCTGCAGTTGATTAGGCACAGATATTTTTTCCCCCCACAAAAGAAATGACTATCATCTTCATGAAAGCAGCCTGTGAACCTCTCAGTACAAACAGAGTTTTAAACCGATTTGCATTGACAGAATCCAAATGCTCTGTCGCTCCAATTAATCTAACAATACAAAATGCATCCCTTTAACAGGGCAATTTAACTCAGTTATTTAGCATTGTTTTACTGAAGGTTTCTTTTGCAGAGTCACAAATGGACCAGAAGAGGAACAGCGTTATGTTAGGGCAACAGTTTATTTTACGTGTCATTTTCCTGCTTTGATGGAAATTTATATAATGTGTGATTAGAGTTCCCTATTTTTATAAAAGAATCATTTGTTGAAAATCTGTCACTGATCCGATAAGCCTGCCTGCTAAACTGCTTCCCTGGGCACCACTCATCTGCCCCATCCTGAGTAAATCTTTGTCAGGCCCCCCCCCCAGCTGGTGTCAGCTGTGAAACAGCAGTCAAAATGACCCGATGCGGTCTCTCTCATTCTACGAGGGATTATTAACAAAAACACCCTCAGCTCAACGATAGTCCCTTAGCATCAGCAGATGAAACAACAGCTGTTGAAAACCAACAGTGATTCCAGGAGTAAGTTGTGTCTATCTTTAATTTAATGAATTTGAATCACTTTTTTTCCCCAGCCACGTGATTTTGAAATTGACAAATTTTCATGCTGCAGCCCTCAGCTACAAACTCTGTGCCCGCACACGGGAGAATGAGGAAGAGTTCACAGACTCTTCTGATACACTACCATCGATCTAGTCATCATATGGCACATCTCAGGCGATGCACTTCATGCAAGAAGTTGAGAGCTGAATGGAGGTGACAAGCAACCCTCACCAACTGTACTGCAAGCCTGCAAGTGCAGAAGGCCAGGGATTGATTAGGGGTGGACTTATTCAACCCTGAACCAACTCGAACTGAGTGTATTTAATACGTTCTTTTTAAAGATGTAAAACAATTCAGCACCAAAGAACAAGAACAGATAAGGATTCCAAAGGTTAAAGTCTGTATTTATACAACAATTTTACCAAAACACTGTTTTACAGTATACAACGCCTAAATATGTCTAAGGGGTTAAAAGCAAAACTAACAAATTTGCAGAGGTAATTTAACAAATATTTTAAATTTGATTAATAAGCACTTTAATGCTTTCGAGCTTATAGAATATGAGTAGCAGACTCAACAATTGTTTCAATAAATGCAGCTCCCTTTTCCCAGTTAAATGTACTTTAGTCTTGTGAAGGTACCTACAGTCATTTCATGCCCCATTCATGCTAGGGATCAAACAGAAAAATAACCATCCGACACACTTAATAGTAACAGAATCTTGAATCATAAACTTAAAAATGCATAATTCAGATGGTTTTTGAGTTATAAGGTGCAACACGCTGCACCATTTTGTCACTCTTATCTACAATGAAAATAAGATTGCAGGAGACAGAATATACACTGCCATATTTCAATGAAGAAAAAAAAATATTTATCAATTAGGGATTAACACCCCTAGTTTGGGAACTTCAATACAGTAGTTTGAATATAGCCTTTGTCCTTTACCATGACTGAAACTATTTCACAGGGTGAAAAAGAACAACACTTATTTCTCTCCACTCTTATCAGAAAATAAGCTGCAAATATCTGATGCAAGACAAGGAGTATGCTTTCTCATGTTTGTGCTGAACTTGCTTTTTGGCTCAGCAGTTTAGAGATGCTATACAGCAGATGACATAAATAACATCAGACTTTTTCCTTTGATAGAGCTAAAGCTAACCTCCAGATCTTTACGCTAGATAGGAATCATATTATCTTAGGTCAACTGTTTTCCCATTAAAATTCAATGTGTTCTTTGTGACTACTTGCACTGAAACACCTACTTTAATACCAACATTGAGTTTTCTTTAGTTCTGAAAACAACAGTTTAAGTTCAAAAAGCCTCAAACACACAAAAAGTATGTTTTTTAAGTACAAAAAGTACTTAACCACTTTCAAAATCAGGGGACGCAATTGTTTTACAGGAAAGCAGAAAACATCTCGAGTCTGTGCTACATATACTGTGTTTTGTAATGTATATATAACTTATCTAAAGAACAAAACATTTTCAGTAATAGACTGGAATGGGAGTGAGTCTCCACCTTCCCAAGAGGTCGGAACGCTTTGGAAAAGAGGCAATATGCTTGCCTGGAAAGCCTATGACCAGGGTTTAATTTCCTTTCCTCTCTGAGTGTTAAAATACTGTTGATAAGTGCATCTTTGGCAAAGTTTGCAGATAACACAGCACTAACCCAACTGCAATATAAAGTGAATTTGTTAGTTTGGACTTTTTGACTACACAACTGAAAGCCTGAAGAAGGCTCCACAACTTCGTGTTTTCTTTTTTCTCTTTTCAGCATGGAATAAACCTATCACTTGTTCCTTGAAAGCATGAAATATGAATTGAAGTAAGAGGACATGATAAACCTTAAATTAGAAAGAGACTGAGAAATTCAGTATTTGTATGGCCCAGGATTTTTGGAAAGAAATAAAAAAGAAACAGAGGAACATTATTCTTTTCAGGATGCCATATGAAACCTAGATATGAACTGACAATGACGGACATACAGTAGTCATAATGACATAACTGACAGACATGATATAAAAAGGTAAATTCAATGTACCTGTAATGTATTTACAACATGTAATGTTTAGGTCCTTTACTACATGTACAGTGGTGAAAAAGTGTTTGCCCCCTTCCTGATTTCTTATTTTTTTGCATGTTTGTCACACTGAAATGTTTCAGATCATCAAACAAATTGAAATATTAGACAAAGATTACACAAGTAAACACAAAATGCAGTTTTTAAATGAAGGTTTTTATTATTAAAGGAAAAAAAATCCAAACCTACATGGCCCTGTGTGAAAAAGTGATTGTCCCCTAAACCTAATAACTGGTTGAGCCACCCTTAGCAGCAACAACTGCAATCAAGCGTTTGCGATAACTGGCAATGAGTCTTTTACAGCGCTGTGGAGGAATTTCGGCCCACTCATCTTTGCAGAATTGTTGTAATTCAGCCACATTGGAGGGTTTTCGAGCCTTAACCGCTTTTTAAAGGTCATGCCACAACATCTCAATCGGATTCAGGTCAGGACTTTGACTAGGCCACTCCAAAGTCTTCATTTTGTTTTTCTTAAGCCATTCAGGTGTGTTTTGGATCATTGTCCTGCTGCAGAACCCAAGTGCGCTTCAGCTTGAGGTCACGAACAGATGGCCGGACATTCTCCTTCAGGATTTTTTGGTAGACAGCAGAATTCATGGTTCCATTTACCACAGCAAGTCTTCCAGGTCCTGAAGCAGCAAAACAGCCCCAGACCATCACACTACCACCACCATATTTTACTGTTGGTATGATGTTCCTTTTCTGAAATGCTGTGTTACTTTTACCCCAGATGTAATGGGACACACACCTTCCAAAAAGTTCCAACTTTTGTCTCGTCAGTCCACAGAGTATTTTCCCCAAAATCTTGGGGATCATCAAGATGTTTTCTGGGAAAACTGAGACGAGCCTTTATGTTCTTTTTGCTCAGCAGTGGTTTTTGTCTTGGAACTCTGCCATGCAGGCCATTTTTGCCCAGTCTCTTTCTTATGGTGGTCATGAACACTGACCTTAACTGAGGCAAGTGAAGCCTGCAGTTCTTTGGATGTTGTTGTGGGGTTTTTTCTGACCTCTTGGATGAATCGTTTCTGCGCTCTTGGGGTAATTTTGGTCGGCCGGCCACTCCTGGGAAGGTTCACGACTGTTCCATGTTTTCGCCATTTGTGGATAATGGTTCTCACTGTGGTTCGCTGGAGTCCCAAAGCTTTAGAAATGTCTATATAACCTTTTCCAGACTGATAAATCTCAATTACTCCGTTTCCCATTTGTTCCTGAATGTATTTGGATCGCAGCATGATGTCTAGCTTTTGTGGATCTTTTGGTCTACTTCACTTTGTCAGGCAGGTCCTATTTAATTGATTTCTTGATTGAGAACAGGTGTGGCAGTAATCAGGCCTGGGTGTGGCTAGAGAAATTGAACTCAGCTTTCCAAAGATGTGATAAACCACAGTTGATTTATGTTGTAACAGGGGGGCAATCACTTTTTCACACAGGGCCATGTAGGTTTGGATTTTTTTCCCCTTAATAATAAAAACCTTCATTTAAAAACTGCATTTTGTGTTTACTTGTGTTATCTTATCTTGTGTCTAATATTTCAATTTGTTTGATGATCTGAAACATTTCAGTGTGACAAAAATGCAAAAAAATAAGAAATCAGGAAGGGGGCAAACACTTTTTCACACCACTGTATGTATTCCAATTCTTAACTGGAACAAGGTGCAAAAGTGACAATTCAAAAATATTCAACAGTTTATTGTTTCTTCCCTTCATGAGCTTGATTCTAACAATTGTTACCCAAGTAGAAAGTAAACAGTTTCAGGGAGCACTAAATAATCTGGGAAGTGTTTATGGACTAAATATAAATCAATTCATACACTTACTGCAAGTGACTAGAAACTACTTTAGATACAAATTTAACATTGTTTGAAATTTCTATCTTCACCTAGGGATGCAGAAATATTACAATAAAAGTTAACAGGACAAATTGCTCCCTTTTTTAAAACTCCATTCATGTTTGACAAGTCAGAAATTCTTCAAAATATATACCAAAAAAAATCAACCATACTCCAAGACCCTTATTTGAATAAAACAAATGTATTTATTTTTTACCTGAGGGATTCATATTTTATCAAGGTTTTTCCTGAATTTATTTTTTCTTATTAATATACCATATTCCACCCTGTTTTTAGTACATTTTACCACAGTGCCAAGTACATAAGTATCCCATAAAAATAATCTTATTTTATTGATTTAAAAAGCCATGGAGACTTTCCTCATGTTTACAACTATAAATCACTGTCAACTAACTACCTTTTAAAATGTAGGCTATGAAAATAAAGGTAGTCCAATACTGATGTATTAATGTATAGATGGTATTTGCTTAACACAGTGCTCTGGGAACTTAACAGAATAACACCGCTGTAATGATCAAATTCTCAGACAAGCAGCACTTCTATGATGAGTCCTAAAGGTCACTGCTGAATCAGTTGTGCAAAACTAGCACTGAAGGTCTCAATGCACAATGAAATGATCTTCTCTGACTCAGCCTGGTGTCTGGCTGACAATGGGTCTTAATTCATTGCTAAAAATAAGCAAATGAACACTTCAAAGCAAAAGCATCTGTCAGTCTTTCAGGGCAGTTGAAGACAGTTTGGACAGTTCTTTATACAAGAAAGTTGGAAAGTTCCGTTTTCCCCCTGCTTATACACTACAATCACATTTAGTTTAGAATGAGTTTATGACATCACATTAACTTATCGTGAATCTGTCTACATTAACATAAGGGCTGTGAGTATATGTGAGTAAAACATCACTACAAAAGTACATTTTTAGAAATTATCCTTGTAGGATGTATTGAACACAAAAGCATACTAATGACCACCTGTCCTGTGGTTTGTGCACATTCTCAGACAAAGTTTACAATGAACAGAATTTCAAAAAATCATATCCACACTTGTACATTTTAGTGATTCTTTCAACTCCTGCTTGTAGAATTATGCTTGTGGCTCAGAGTGTGATATAATTGCTACATGACACACAAAGTTTTGTGTTACCCAGTCCCATGTGTAAACATGTAGCAATTATCAACTGCTAAGAGAAATCCAAATCAGGAGCACAATACAAAACCTACCAGTGTATGATATTAATTGAAAACTGTCTAGCAATCTCGAAGCATGAAAAAAAAACAGGAAAAAAGGATCAAAAGCAATTACAGTTTACCTTTGTATTATGAGACCATATTAAATGGGACTTTGAAAGCTTCTTCTTGTCATCTTCTTATGCAAAATAATGTACTTGTATTTTTTTACAGAATGGTCATCATCATGAAAAACATGGATATATGGTACTCATGCAGAAACTGTGGATAGCTATTTGATGCCCTTCCAAGTTGGAACAATAGAACTTCAGATACTGTACACTCATCCCCTGACTTCTCTAAGGCTCCAAGTTTAAAAGAACCATCTACAGTAGTCAGGCTTTTAAATAAACCATAAAGCAGGGTTAGTAAACTGCACTCAGTAAAAGTGGGGGCATTGTTTTCATAGGTACAGTATAACTGAAGTAAAATGGCAGCAAAATAAACAGTAACTTGTATTTGTTTGCAAAATCAAAAGAGGAAGATCACATACCGTATAGTACCTTAAAAGAATTTCAGTACAATTTTAACAGGCATCCCCAAAATGTTCACTAGCTTAGTGTTAGTTATTACTTGAGTCACTTAAGCTTATTTGTTAATATCTTGGTTTTTTCTGCAAAGATAACCAGTCCCATATTAAACACATGGCAACGATTTACAAAAACATTCTCTCCTGTACACTCACATGTCTGTAAAAGTTGCAGAACAAGAATAGTAAAATCATTCTAAGTCTGTACCAAAGTTATCTGATTTAGAACATAAGTACAGTAAATAACAAATCTCCCTACAGCTAGAAGCCACTACAGATTCTTTGCATTGATCTTCTTACATATTATACGTTCTGACAAATGCACAGCTACTGTACATGCCATGGTTTTTGATTACACATGTCAAATTTTAATAAAACAATTTAAATCTTTAAATATTTTTTTTACCCTTTTCTGAAATATTTTCTCCATCTGTCATTAATAGCACTATATGATCATAACAGCTCAAGGGTGGCAATATTGTAGAACTATTACAGTACAGCGATGAGTTAATAGTTAATTTAGGTTTCTGACTGCAGTAGGAGTAACACTGTTTCTAAGAACAAAAATAAAATGGAAAAACTCTCTCTATTTTTTTAAATATATAATTTTTAGTTATTTTCTTCTGTAGTAAATATTAGTTTGGCACCAAACAGATATTTAGCACATAGCAGATGTGATTTTTTTCATACAGTACCTCAACCACCACATATCATTACAATTGTATTACCACCACAGTTTTTCTATTTGTACAAAGCAAAGAAAATTTAACAATTGGGAAAAAAAACATTTAAAAAGGACTCACTTCTAAGCAAGGACTTCAGATTTGTGAGCATAAATTACTTGAGGATTGTAGTTTAATCCTTTGCCCCTTTTTACAAACATGTTCTTCTAAATCCTGGGTCTGCTACCTAGCATCTTCTAAGATTTAAGTTCAGAAAGCCTGACACGGCAATTCCTCATCTCTTCATCAGCTCTCCGGATTGCATTATCAGAATTAACATTCTGTTGATCTGGTCAAAGAATCGGCATGTACAAACCAAGCTCTCTCTGATACTTGCACACCCCAGGGTCGGTAATGTATCTTAATGGCTTCCTCTGGGCTGCCTTCATTGCAAAGAGATACAGATTTTAAACTACACATTCTAGCAAATATATAAAAACTGCTGAAGAAATAACTAACATTTCAGCACCTTGTAAAACAGTGCAATTCGCTATATTATCTGTATTCAAGTAGAAGTGATTTTTTGATCATTTAGTTTTCTTTTACTAAACATTTAAAATTCTTTCCCACCCCTGCCCCTGGATTACTCCTCTACCTTCTGCTTTTTGTTTCAGCTGAACTCTTGATTAAGCTTATTGAACATTTAATTTAACCATTTGGCTGTTAAATTTAGTTTCAGCTCCTGAATAGCAGAAGACTAGAAATTAGCTTGCACTCTGAGCCAAAAGCTGAATTTCAGAATTCCTCTCATTTAGGTTTCATGTTAAGGTGGAATCTAATTTGTGGGTTTTATACAGTACATTTTTTGTGGCATGTTCATAGAACTATTAATACTGTAGGTGCAGGAGTGGGGAACAGTGTCAGTATGCATTGACTGCAAAGTAACAAGTGAAGGTATAAAAGAATAGAATTTTGACCTTCTTCGGGTGTAGGAAAGAGAGAGGAATGTTGCAGAGGTATAAAAGAGAACACAAGACAAAGCAGGCAAGAAAGTTTATATACTGTACCTTTTGTGCTTCTCCTCACACACATTTGAAGAAGGCTCAAGAGCCTAAACTTTTTTTCTTTCCTCTTTTCAGTACAGAATTAATTCTTACTTGCTCTATTGCTATTTATTAAGTGTGTGTACATCAAAGTACACTTTGATCGCAGTCAGACACTTTGCAACAGCCTGTACAACTACGTTGCAATTAACAGCTTTCAGTTTCAAGTGAGGTTCACCATTACGCGTCCTTGCAAAACAAACAGCACATGAAACACATAATGATTGTGGTCCCTAGCTGGTTGTCAGTGACTACAGACTAACAGCCAGGCAGCTTTATTAATTCCATAATCTGTCACTGGTGACACTTGGCAAAAGCAGTCAAGTAATCGGCTCGGTTGAGGATTCTATTAGATTCTGGACCTTCAAGCTTCAAGGCTTTCAGGGGATGTTTTAAACAAGGAAATAGTTTGTTTCTTAGAGTTGCTGTTCTGTACTGGATTCAATATTTCTTTAACCTTTATCTTTTGGAGAAGAATGGAATCTCGTGCGAGTTAAGAGACCATTTTTAAGGTCAACTGTAACACAGAAGTATTATAAGAGGTAGAGGTTATTTTAACTCCATGGTTTTGTACCACTGCTAGTGGATATTACTTTGTGTCCAGCTATGAATAAATTGTTATTGTTTTGCTTTAATATAAACATAAGAAATAGAATGCATTTTTTTTTCATTAAATGAAAAAACAAATGAGAAAAAGCTATTTTCTCTGTGAATTTCTATTGCAGACTGACTATGGGATCTCTGAAAAGTGATCTCTTAGCTTGTAAAGTTGTCTTCACCACTCTGGGGACCATCCAGCCCCCCCTTCTGCTGCTCCTATGGGAGATGATCCTATTAAATTTTCATACAATTTTCTACAAAACTGGCCACTGAATGACCTACTGAGATGATGAGAAAACACAGAATATCTGACCTTTTCAGAGCTTGGAGAAACGGGCCTTGTATGTTTATGTTTAAAAGAAAGTGTTCAAGGATGAATCCTTTTCAGATTTAAGGAAAGGGAACAATTGATCAAGTCAAAGCAGGCATTCAACACCCTTTGGAAGGAGCACTTTGAAGATCTACTCAATCAAGAATCCAATGACAATGATAGCGCTTTCAATCCATGCATTCATCTGCTTTACAATATGCTCATCCCAAACTTACTTCCTATATTTCCTAGCATCTCACTCAGATTCATTATTGACAAGCTGCATGCTGGAGTGCAAATGACACACAATCCATTCAGGAAGCTGATTTCCTACAACTCTGGTCCAAAACGAATACCATCCTAATTACACACTGAACCCCAGCATACAGATGACACTGTGGCACGTGAAATGGATCACCAGACAACTTTCAATAGGCAATATTTACTGAAGCATACAAAATGGGACTTAGACTTAATCCTCTGAGCAGTAAGGAAAGCACTGAACACTGAGAGCAAACTACAATTGCCAAAATTAAAAAATGTTATTAAATGTTGAAAAAAAACCCATAAAAAACAGAATTAGGCCATCCGGTTTTATCAGCTCCTCATCCTCCAGAGGATTTTCTATTAACATCAAAGTTCCCTGAGAGAAAGCCAAATCATAACAATTGTCTGAATATCGGCAAAACGTTTGTCAGAAAAAGCAAGCCTCTCAAGGGGTTCAAGAAAATATTTTTCCCCAACTACTTAACGTGGCTGTGTTGCATGCATGAGAAAAAACGTCGCTCCCGAGAGGCTCCCACAACCTCTTCAAGCTGCCGAGTTTATAACCCAGATAAACCATTTCTACCCACTATGTCATCCACGGCAGTGGAATGGTACTTGACTTACGTTCACTGATCGCTAAATCCGTCTTTGTGAAGTTCGATGCTTCAGAGAATACCGCACTGAAGAAGAACTAATTATCTCATTCCCTGTGCCCCTTTCTTTATGTTGAAAGGGTTATTTCACAGCCACATCTGCCACAGTGGTTGGGGCGGGGGGGGGAATGAAACATTACTGTTTGTCCCATCAAGTTGAAACAGTTTTATTGATTGTACATCACACAGTCATGGGGCTGCACTGCAATGAGTTTGCAATATAATGGGCTGCATAGTGATGGGGCTTCTGTTGTAACGGGCTATGCGGCAGTGTCATTGCAGTTTGAGTTTTGCAGCAATGTGGTGATAAATTCCAATAACGCTGCAGGTCTGCACTCATTTTACTTAGTTCCAGGAATTATTTGTGCTGACTGCTGGTTTTTAACTTTCTTAAGTCTCCTTAAAGCACCTCCCTGAGGATCTAAAAGTTTTTAAGTTTTGGAACAATTCTGAAATCAACCCTCATTCAAAGAGAAGACTGTGAAATTTTGTACTGCTTTTGCTCCTTATTTGTAAAAGTGCAAGGAGTGGAGTTCCGGCTATAAACTACAATTTTGCAGCTTGAAACCTAACAAATCACATAGTAAAGTTAGACCTTTGGACACTGAACTGTGAATTAAAAAATCTCATTAGTGTTCAGAATTCATAACACAAGAAACAAGGTAACTACGACAAACATGCTGACCAACCAAGAGGGTTACTTGCACTCAAACAAAACATGTCTAACTACAGAGGCCATCAAGAAAAACAGGACTCTCTAATCCTGTGCAGGTTAGTCAAGTTCTTAGAGATCTCAGTTTGTATCTACACAATACTGAAGGCTGGTACAGACATTTCCAAGATCAAGGAATTCTTAAACCCACTGAAAACTGCTTTAATTATCTTCTATTTAGGCTGAACTTTTGGACATTCCTATAGTACATCTTCTTAATCAGTGCAATACCAGAAATCTCCTGTCTTAGGTTCCACCTGAGTTGTTTTGCTAGCATGGTGATATCAAGTTGGCCTTTTAATACGGAATTCTAACTGTTTTCCTTTTCAAATATCTCTTTTCCATAGGTATTACTATTAATAAGATCACATTTCAATTCCCAGTCCTAAGGTCTGTTAGCATTCTTTAGCCATAGCTAGTCATTGCTATTCATTTCAGACAAACCTATTTGCAAAGGCTCTACAGTAAGTATTTAGAGACATACATGTAATTGACCATGACCAGACAGGTTTCTTGAAGGGGCCTGTTTGCTTCCAATAATAAAGCACCTCTTCCATATTCTGGATCAGGCCCTCCACTACATTCTGCAGAGATGACATTAGAATGGAACTATAATGGAACATTACTCTAGAATGGAACTATATATGGGCTGTATGAGAATGTTTTGGTATTGGACAGTAATTTAGCCCCACAGTAGCCTAACCAGATCGTGTATAGACCACACGATTAAGCTCTTCGCAGCAGGAAATGAGCTGAGGTATTTAACAAGGTTTCCCATTATCAGCATTGTTCTTTTTTAGACCCACTTTCACAGATAATTAGCCAAAATAGTAGTCATTAGTTTCATTAACATAATTCACTCAAAGTTCATGACATTCTCCTGTTTTTTTAGATTTCTAGTGCAGTTTCACAGTCTAAAAATCTATTTAATAACCTTAGTAGGTACTTTGGACAAAAGCTGAAAGGGTTCTCCATGAGCAAAATCACCTGACACATGCAAACTGATCCACACAGGAAGTGAGATCATTCATTCTGTAAATAGTATACATATTACAATAGTGATTGTGAGCGGCAGAAAGCTACACGTGAAAGTGATCTGGGTCTTTATGTACTGTAGATTCCTGGAGTCATTATAAAGATAATGTGGGGAAACAAAAAAGAAAATGTAGCAAAATGTGTGGAATTTAATAATAATAATTGCTTACACTTAATAATATAATATAGCGCTTTTTCTGGACACTCCACTCAAAGCGCAGGTAATGGGGACCCCCCTCCACAACCACCAATGTGCAGTCCCACCTGGATGATCCATAGGGGATTATTAGGAGGCCATGACTGGTACAGGCCAATGGGAAATTTGGCCAGGACGCCAGGGTTACACCCCTACCCTTTTCGAGAAACACCCTGGGATTTTTAATGACCACAGAGAGTCAGGACCTCGGATTTAAATCAAAGGGAACTATACTCAAGTTTTATAATACTTCTGTAAGAGCTCATTTAGAATATTATTTGTTCTCTTCTGGCTAGAATGCTACAAAGAGAATACTGTAATCTTAGAATTCAAAGAAGAGCTACAAGAATAATTTCTCATCTCAGGGGATTGTCATAAAGCTTTGAAGAACTAGTAAAAACCAATTCTATGTAGAGCAAAGGAGATTGAGAAGAGATTCGATCTGGGTTTATACAATGTTTAACAGTATAGTCAGAGTCGGTCTAGATGACTACTTCAGACTTGACATTTACTGTTCTCTGCCTTAAACAGGAACCTTTTCATTTACATAGTTATGGGTGTCTTGAACAGATTCTCAACCAGGTGGTAAGGTCCAAACGCTGGGGTCTTTCAAGAAGCAGCTGGGAAAGATTTTGGATTCACCTAACTACTAAACTATCAAATGAGTAAATGAGCTGGATGACCTTTTCTTTGAAAACAATGTTATATTCTTGAACTGTACTTTTATAAAATAAATGAAATCTGTGCTAGCTGAATTGAATCCCACTGTTAGGATTAAACATTCCTCCCCCCCATTTTCATATTAATTTGAAGCAGTCAGGTTCTATCTATCTATATTTGGGTATTATGATCCTTTCTTATTTCAGCACATTCATAAGGAACATTATGGAGGTTCTGAATACAATTGAAGCAGATTTGACCAAGCAGTTTCCTTTATAGGCTATGCTAAATGGAAAGATTTTGATTAGAAAAATGAATTTATTATTTTCCATCATCTAATTTTAACTGAAGTACCAAGTATAAATTACTTTTATTACTACTAGTTTAATCAGGATGTGTGAATGGCTGTAAGTGTGGTTAATTACTCTGCAAAGCTTGATCGTTTTAAGGAAGCGGTCAAATTTTGAAGCATCAGCTTAAAGCCACCTAACTTAGGAGCCGTTAATTAAACCATTTAGTCTCCAGGAGCTTCTTTTTCGTTCCCAAGACCAGGCCAGTCTCTCTTGAAGAGGTTGAAAAAATGCAAACTTGGCATTCCAACTGAAATTTTATTCTCTCTCTCCAGTCTGGACTATTTTTTTAGTGGTGGGCTCTTTTACTACCCTCTCTGGTTTAGAAAGGCTTTTGCACACATTTTAGTCTAAAGGGAGACTTATTTGCTCTCTAAGTGACTCTAGCTCAACCTTTCCTGCCTATGAGATATGCTTTTCCTTTACCTCATTCAGAGCCTGACCTAGTAGTAGAGTCACTGCCAGGAGCCTAGTCTCCATCTCTAGATCTTCAATCCCGGAGCAGAACAGCTGAATTCCATAAGACAGCATATACGACCCAGGGCAAAGCATGGGTCACAGATGTCAATCTTGTATTGCTCCAAACAGTGGGCACAGACTACTAGACTGTGACTTTCACAGCAGATGTCCCGTTGATCAACCCTGACTTTAATCACGAACAATGACAGATACATGACGAATTCACCAATCGCACCTTGCATCTAATATGCTCTTTAAACCTTTCTAGGTCATATTTTAGACAAAGCCATAGAATTAAAACGTCCCTTGTTATGACAATTTATGATTTTCTGATGGCTTCAGTCTCTGGGTAACTTATTCCCCGGTATTCTCCTGCTTCTGAATTAAAGCGCAGTTTTTGATATGGTCAATCATGGCATTCCATTGGAGCACTTCAAATATTATACAGAGATCGCCAGTACGTCCCTTAGTCGATTTGGCTGCTATTTGGCTCACATGAGCCAATTCCTAAATCTTTTAAACCTGATGTTGTCCCGCTTACTAAGGGTATTTTACAGGATTATGTGCTAGAATCTTTACTATTTATGAATTACAGTACATGTTGCCTCTTCTCCACTGCTATGCTGATGACAAATGGATTTACTTGCAGGCAAACTGAATACTGCTGCTGAAGTGACTGCACTTTACAGGTGCCTCTGTCGTACAAAGCTGTGGACATCGCAGAACTGTAAGCTCAATTGCAAAAAGACTGAGGTTATAGATTTGCAAATATCACAAGGGTAATGTTTTCTCACCTGTGTATAACACCATTCAGCTCTATCTGATGATGAAATATTGATGCATACGTTTATTTCATCTAGATTAACCTACTGCAAATTCTTACTTGGTAGGATGTCTAACAGGGCACTTAAAAGGCTTCAGTACATCCAGAAGCTAGTACAACCTATCTTCAAAAAATACCTTCAAGATATTACTTCCATCTTGTATAAATTGTACTCATTCCCTGATAAATTAAAAGCAGGCATTTCTGCTCTCCTACATGTGTAAGGCTCTGGATTGTCTAATATAGGGATATTGTAGTCTAAAAATTAAAAATGAGATCTGCTTAGTTGGGACTTCTTAATCTGCCAAAGACTGGGCTCTAATGGGTGATAAAGCCTTTTCTTGTGCAGCATTATTTTCACTGCTCGAATCCATTAAAGACAAATAGAGAATTTTAAACATCAAAATCTGTTTTCATTGAAGCTCATAATGTATAAGCTGGTTTTCCTTTTTACTGGTCAATTAATATTTTATTGGGTCAAATCACAGTGCCTTCTTCTTTTTTTACTGGTTACATGTATTATATGAACATTGAACAAAACTTTTAGTTTTTTTTTAACTGCCTATAAATAAAAGTACTATATATTTTAATTAACAGGTTTTATGAAGATAGTTATCGTTCCTCAATCTCTTAAACCTATACAATAAATTAAGTTTTTTTTTTCTTTTGCGAAATAGCTTATAAAGCTATATGCAGTACTCTCCTCTATTATAGTGAGATGGCTTCTCAGATGCTGTTCATAATCTAAACTAAGAACAACATATGATGACGTCAATTAAAATAAACATTATAATTTAATTAACCATTTCAGCAAATGGTAATCGATATAAAAAAGGAATTTTAATGAATGCAATCCCTCCTGCTGACAAGTCAAAAGTAATAAACAATGTACTGTACAGGCACATCATTACAAGGTTTAAATATCCAACAAAAATAGCCGGAGAAAGCAGTTAATATTGTACCATTTTGCAGCTCTGGCAGTCATGTAACCATGGCAACAGAAACAGCTGGTTGCTGTCAGGTCTAACCAAGGAAAGTACCATTGGTTTATCAAACTGCCATTTCCAGTAAACAAACCTCACATGTCTAAAATAAGATAAGAAAACTAATTTACAGCATTTCAAGCCAAGATAAGAAGCATTTTAATTTAGAATAATATCCTCTCTCACAGCTAATAATTGTCCAGATCAAATATTTTATGACGACACTGAAACCTTACAGACTACTCCTCCCAGATCTAAGAAATTATCCAAATGTTAAAACAGAAAATAAAATATTTTTTTTGCCTAAAATGAAAGCCTGTGTTTTTTCAAAACAAAGCACATAATAAAAGAACTGTAAATACTTGGCTTCACCACTTTTTTTTAAAAATATTATTTTTAGATATTGATCTTGCTTTGGTCTATCTGATCACACAAATGATTGCTCTTTTTTAGCACAATTCCAAGTGAAAGCTAATGATATAAAAATATTATCTAGATTTATAAAGAAATTAGTTTACACTATTATACTACCTTACGAGGTAAAATATTTCACTCTAAATGAAATTTTAAAAAAGTGTTTTAACTTCAAATAAGGTTTACATTTTCTAAACTTGGGGACTAATGGGACTATTTTGGTTTCCTATCATGGTACTTTAGAACTGAAAATCTTTTTTATTCAGATAATTACTAGTGTCAAATGTTATGTTCAGTAAAAAAAAGGAAAAAGTTAGAGCAACCTAGATTTTGGGGAGTGCCATATTCTGTATTAAGACCACTGCTCAAAATGTATATCAATCATCTAAATGCCAGTATAGTTAGTAAACTAGTCAAGTTTGCAGATCAATTCTCCCAAAACAGGAGAATTAGCAAACACTACAGAATCTGCAAATGAAAAAAGTACAAAATCAAGACTATACATGCATATTTTAAAAAAGTAAGGAAGCAAAATGGAAAACACTAACTTGAAAATGCTATTGATAGAAACCACTTAGGTATTTATGTTGACTCATTTTTACTTCTAAGCAATGCAAGGAAGCAATCAAACAGCAAACAAGATCAATATATGAGGAACAAGTACAGGTTTATTCCATGCTGAAAAGAGAAAAAAAGAAACAACATTTAATCTGTGGAGCCTTCTTTGAAATAATTTCAGCATGGAATAAACCTTTACTTGTTCCTTTGCATGCTGACGCAGCTACAGTACCTACTGTACTTGAAGATTAGAATATATACATTTTTCGTAATTCTGGTCTTTTTTTACACAAAGGATTGTGAGGGTCAGGAACAAGTCACCCAAACATGAAACACTAGCTTCTTTCAAGACTTTACTGAAGGAGATCTTTGGATGAATCAGCCGAAGTCACTAGATGGCCCCCTACTCATGTCCAGTATATAAAATATTTCCATCATAGCAAATCCTGTCCCTACAATTAATATTCAGTTACATGTAGTTAGACCCACGTGGTTAAGAGGTGCAAATAAAGATGCAAAAAGTGTAGTCTGATTTTCATGTCACATCGACCTTTACATCACAATATATGCTTTTAAAAAATTATATTTAAATATATAAAAATATTAATCTTAACACTGCACTGGGGAGCAGCATCTGAAATAAATTTCAAATTTCAATAAGGTTCCTCTCCTCCTTATGGCCTCAACTGTTATAGAATCTTATATTCTTCAAGAAGAAGCAAAAACACTTTTCTTACAATCATGGGTCATTATTGAAGCTGCTTACCAAATAAAAACGAATACCTTCATCTCAGAATTTCTTAGTCATCACTGGGTAACGTGGCTCTACACAGCATGTACTAAAAGCATGATAGTAACATAGGAATTTACTATCCTTTCAGACAGACAGCAAATGCTGTAGAGTTGTATAATAAAGACCTATGCATAATTCATGAAAAAAAAAAACTAGAATGGCAAACCTGCCCCAGGATTTACCTTCAGAGCCAATTCAATACTCTGTCTGGTTCCTATAACAGCTGAGTCCATTTTCAGTTTGTGATATACAGTAGTAGAAATATACACCCAGAAAAATAGCCCAGTGCTGGTCCATTACAAAATAAATTAAACTAATTGGCAGGCCCCTTCTCTTGTTCATTCAAAAAACAAACAACATATTTTCACATCAGGCGTGTAGTTCTTGGCTTTAATGTGAATTTGCAATACCTAGGGACCTACAATGAATCTGTTACATAATCAGGTCTCTTTTCATGAAGCTTGTACAGAAGTCCCTTCTGTATATTTTCCAGATAACTCAATTAATTTCAGGAAACAATAACGAAAGAATATACATATACTTGTACAGAATACTTGTAATCATCTTTTACATGTTCTCAGAATGTTTGCTTTCATCACACATCTTACGCCATGAAAGCTTTGTTAAACCAGGAGAGAGTGGGAAAACAATCTAGCTCTTTTTAGACCCACACGCCAGGGAATGTAATTCATGAGCAAATTCATAACTGCCTTTTTGCAGAAATAATGAACTCAAATGGACAAATTACCCATTCTGCTTTATGAAAACCATCCTCAACTATTGGTCTTGCATAGCTATAACACAAATACAGCACCACAACACTGAGATATCCAGAGTGTGCAAACAACTAATGGGTTTTATAATTTTAAACTATGTCAATATACTTCTATCACACTGACGTCAGGGAAACAACTGAGGCATTACTAACGTGGCAAATGTAAAAAAAAAAACACCTATCTGAACAAAGCAAAAGGGAAAATTCAGTCAAATACAGGGAAGAATAATCTGACCTCTCAGTAGTCTGCATCTCTTTCATAAAGTGTGGTTAGGAAGTGTCTGGCCCATGTTTACTGTTCCATGCTACTGCCTTTTACATCAGAGTAATGTGAGAAAATTTCCAATCTTAGCAATTCAAAAATGTTCTTCATATATAACATGCATCAATTTGGATTTTATGCCATCCAGTACCCTGAAAGATTTCCCAGGGAGATTTCTGGAGATCCAGTAATACTTTTGTTAATGTCATCCACCGGTAGTGCAAAAATATGTGTTAAAGTACATATACTGCATTTATATACGTACATACGAGATAGGCACTTCCACACGCCAGGTCTATCCTGCAACTTATGCACTGAACTGATCTGGCATTGGAAAGCAGGTCTTTGCTTGGCACAAACTCAGATGTCAAGTCATCCATCCACTCAACATTTAATGCCACACAGCAATGGTTCTGAAAATAGGACGTTAATGAACCGCTAATTACATCTGGTCTTCAAAACTGTTGGTACCAGGATAGCCTTGATAGACAGGTCACTCGCTGCAACTAATGTTTCCACCAACCTAACAGTGTGCATCTTGTTTTGCGAATGCTAGACATTTGATTTTAGTGGCTAAGCATAACGTATCAAAGCTTAAAAGGCACAGTAAGCCTAGCCTTGAATGTCCTTGGAGCTTTTTACTCACAGGAAGAAAAAGTGGGAGGGTGATATGCATTTCATCTCTTTAATTTTGTGGGATATAAATGCAAAAATAGCATCCAATGTAGTATCACATGAATACAAATCTACATTCACATAAAACTCAAATCTTACAAATTACGATGTCTAAATATGCATACATGACAAGCAAATTAAAAAACAAAACAAAGGAAAAACTAGCCTCACCTAAAACCACCTACCTCGCTTTTAGAAAAGCACTCAACTACCATAGAAATATTTATGACAAGGAAATTTGTCAGTCATGAAAACTGAGACGATTTTTTTTTTTAAAAGGCAATGTGCCCAAGACACACCAAGAATTCCCCCCACTTTAAATTCAATAAATACTTTTCAATGATTAAAACAATAAAAACATTTAACAGACATCTAAAACAAGAGAAGAAACCCATCAGATGTTTAACAGTCAGAGCAATCCTAGCAACATACACAACGTGTAGAAACTGCAAGTGTGAAAACTGCAGTGAGGGAGATGGAAAAACAGTTTGTCTTGAGGAATCGCAGGAAGTGTCTGTAAAAATAATACGCAACCCAACCTACAAGCAAAGAATAACAATCAGTTAATCAACTTTGAAAGCATGAGGCTTTCTGTTCTGTGTAGCATTCACTACTTAAAGAAAACTTTTTAAACCTGAAATTAATTAGCTCACTTTACCCTGTTCCCATGTCCCAGTGCCTTTTATTTTTACTAAATCTTCTGCATATTCTTTATCAGATCTAAATGATTCTGTAAACTAGCTATTGCCATATGGCATTCAAATTATAGATTATAACTCATTCCATCTGGTGAACATTCCTGAGCTCAATATAATCCCACCGGATCAATGTCAACTCACTCCATATAGATTCCGAAACCTCAGTGGAGAAATAAAAGTGAAAATAAACCCCCTGACAGTCTTTTATGTAGCTGTACTGAATGCTCTGATTTTTTTTTTAAAAAGGAAATGAAACCAGAAAATTTCACTTTAATATTATTCGTGTTCCAGTTCAACACTTGATAAAATGGAACTGGGTAAAAAGCAATAAATGCACATGCTACTGTTTTTGGAGAAAAAAAACACTTCTACTATAACAGGGCAAACAGTCTTTGACTTCAATGTTGAGGTGATAAAGGCAGAAATAGATGGTTTTGAGCAGAACATTTAAATCCCATTCATTGCTTAAGTAACAATAAATGTATTAACCAGGAACGGTAATGCCAGAAATATTTAATTGCGATTTTAAACAAATTTGAATTAAATAATGAGAAATATATACTTGAATAATAAAAACAAATCTGAATTTAACAATAAACAATATTTAGACAGAGGTAACAGAATGTTACATAATTAGCTTTCACATGCAGACACCGGTAGATAAGACTCTAAAGAATATGAAAACAAATGCTGTAACGTCTGCCTCCTATTACACTTCCTGAACATGGCTTTATAAAGCAGGGAAAACCGCTTAAGCCACAAGTAAGTCTCCTAGGAGCGGTGCCCAGCTTGGCACTGAAGGAAGAAAATATCTTCCAGTGGGAATTTGTTCATTTAATGAGAAAAATTCAGAGGTCAAATCTTAATCTTGATTCCAAAGTGTGCTGACAGTGACCTTAGCAAAAAAAAGAACTGAGGATCTAAAAGATGTTTTTGTGTAATTGCATCCACATTACCAAGAAAACATGCCCTTACTTTTTTAACAGCACGTTTTCCAGAAAGGCACAACGAGAAGAAAAGTTCACTCCATATATATATATAATTTAAATGTGTACTTTTCTGCAAAACTGGAAATCCACTACAAGATCCATCGGTCATTTTACTGTAGCAGACTGGACAGATTTTATTACAAATTTTACAAAGCAAAAGTGATTTATTTCTACATTTTTTATACCGAGAACAACTGGCATTGAGTCTTGTGGTATGGAAAAGCTTTCCTTGTTTTCAGAAGGAATGACCTTTTCTTCTCAATATGTTATTGTAAAACTACTAGATTTTATACATACTTTAGGCACAGCTGCTCAGGCCTTCAGCATTAAAAAGCTGCCGCTTTCTAACTCAGCTGTTGACTAATGAATTTTGCTTTTCCCACATTTTCAGCACCCAGGCCAGAGTCTCATAGCAAAACAGTTTCTGACATTTCGCAAAGAATTTATGCCGGGGATATATAATTCAATTGCAAAGGACAGCACAAATGCCATCTGACTGTTTATGCAGGCAGTTGAATTGTCTTTCTGGAAAGGTAACCACTGCCTTGGTGTTGTACATTCATAGCATATGTGCAAAGAGAAGCATTTTTATGCATAACATCCAAAACAAACAAGCAAGGAGCCCATGCTGCCGACAATCTGCTAAGCCATTTTTCTTTTATTTTCTTGATCTTAAAAAGCAGAGCAAAGCGGGATAAACAGAGATCCTGGGACAGACTGTCAGATTGAAGGCTGATGTAGGGGGGATGTGCACAAAGAATTTTGCATCATTCAACAGCATCATTGCCTCTTTGTGCAAAATGGTAGAGCCCAGAGCCTGCAGAACAATCTGTCAGGAGGAAGCATGAAACAAAACAAAAAAAAATCACAAAGAAACACCATCGCTGAACACACACAGAAACGTACGGAGCAGAGATGCGGTACTTACATGACGATTCAGTGCCGAACATGGCTGGCCCAGATGCTGTTATGAAAAAAAAAAGGGGGGAGATGAGGCAGCTACACAGCAGGGGTCATGAAAGCAGACAATGCAGCCCAAGCACTGTGGCTGCCAGATGCTCTATTCCTAGGCTTCAAACAGCTTTCCCTTGGACCCAATCATAAAAACACAAGTACTCCTCAGGAAGAAAAACACCTCCAAGCCTCTGTTTTAGATCCAAGGTCCTGGTAACTGGATGGAAGTCCTCCTCCTTCTGTGATGCAGTGTAGCTGCACTAGGTAGCAGAAACCAGATACTGCAACCCACAAGCCGGGCTCCCAAGTAAGACAATAGCACAAGCTATGCAAACACTGAATGACGTCAAGACACTGCAAAGACTGACTGCTGTTAACCACAGGCTTGGAGGGCTGAATGGGAGCAGGCGAATCAAAGGGGGATTCTATTGTAGCAAAAAGCAAGCTGCACACATCCCCCACCGGAGCCAATTCAGGGAATACTAGCACCTCACGCCTGGTAGAAGGGCAAATTGAAATAGCTCACTAGCATGTGGGGAATATCACAGCATCAACTGATGCAACAAAGCTGACTGTTACTTTTCTTTCAGACGCACGACAATTTATGTTCGGGGCAGAGCTCCCTTACGGAGCAATTTGAAATGTGTTACTGAAAATTACATAATGCGCTCCGATGTTCCACCTCATTTGTTAAGAATGTTAAGAACCTTGTGACAATGTTGCCTGCATCTCTGTTTCATGCACAAAGGCTTAACATGAGCACATGAATAAATAGAATGGACTGCGATATTTTAGGCAATGCTGTCATGTCTCTGTAGATTTCAGCTATGTCCTTTTGTCTCACACAGGGTCATGTGTATTGATGCACTGTTTGCTGTCACTGTGTATTGGCTGAGGCTGACAGTCCACAAGACTAAACCCCCCAGACCATTAGAGTGAGTCCCATACAAATTAATTTAAACCTTCTGCAAAGATAACACTATCATATACAAGACACACTGATTAAATCATCCCTAATATGCTAATAATAAGCTATATTCTTCTAAATATGAAGACAAGAAAATAAGAAAGGTTACAAATGAGTTTAGGGCACTGAACCCATCTCAAATCCATTTGTAGTTTTTTACATCCTGTGTTTTATCTGTAAAATAATTCTGGCTAGTATTTAAATGCACTTTGTGACCAAAAGAGGTCCTTAGAACCTTTGATAACATGCAAAATACAGCAATAAATATGCATTACACAAAAAATAATGTTTCTATTGTTCTTCTGAAATTAGAATACATGCAACAATGCAAAAAAAAATTAGACACACAAAAGTAGTTGGAAAGTCACGCAGAATTACTTCAAAGAGGACAATCACAGCAAAATAAGCATCTCATCAGTGTTGCTAAGCAACAGTAAAAACATAAAATGAGTGCTCCCAATCTTCAAAGGAAAAATACATTTCTGTGGAAGTGACAATAGATTGTTGAAGCAAATGGATTGTTTCTGTCCTAAACAGAAGAGATTAACAAAAATTTAGTGCTGGGCAAATGGCAGATTGGATGTCAAGAAATTGATTTGATTAATGTAAAGGTTAAAAATGATAGGTAGTAATCATTTTCGGAAATTATATTAGCTCAGCCTATCTGGATTCTTATTTTAATTTCAGTGCAACCGAAGTTCTGTACTTACCAGACATTTTCTTACTGGTCTTTATGTCAAATTTAAAGAAGACAATTTTTTAAAAGTATAATTTTCAGACACTGCCTTTTTTCCTGAACCATAGGGACTTGAAGGAAGATTTAAACTAGGCTCTTCTTACTGTACTGCTGATGGAAATATGACTTGATTTAACCTAAGGCTTAATTCAAGGCAAGGAGAGAAACAAACTACTTCTGTTTTTTAAGGATGGTCTATTTAGTCTTTGAAATGCAATGGAATCGTACAGGTTCTTTTTAAACATCTTGAAAACGAGATGTTAAGTGTAAAATACAAAAAAGAAAACACTACCTTGAACTCCAGTATGTCAGCTTTTCACATAACAGCATTGTATTCTGTCATTTGCTGGAGGAACATAAGTCCCTCCCACATCTGGAAGCACAGAGTTCAAATTTTGTGATGAAACTGGACTTTCCCTATGTTCAGTTCATTGTCACGGAAACAGGAAGAAGACACAGAATTTCCCCAGGCCTGACTGCTGATTTTTCTGGGATTTTTCTGGTTAGAATCCGAGACGAAGATCTGATTATGACCACAGCAATTTGTTTTTATAAAAAGGTGACCTACATGAAACCATCCAATATCAGAAAGCCACTCTTAGTAAGGTTACTGGTAACCTGGAACACATCCTGGAAGTAGAGGACACAAAGCAGGATGCCAGGTCGTTCACCACAGACATAATCTCAAATAGAAAGGTGCAATGCAGAGAGATCCAACTAGCATGTCTTTGGGAGGTGGAAGAAAACTGAAGAATTGATCAAATCCATGCAAATACAAATAATAATAATAATTAATATAGAGCTTTTCTGGACACTCCACTCAAAGTGCTTTACAGGTAATGGAGACTCTCCTCCACCACCACTAATGTGCAGCCCCACCTGATGATGATGCAACGGCGGCCATAGTGCACCAGAACGCTCACCACACATCAGCTATCAGTGGGGAGGAGAGCAGAGTGATGAAGATAGATGGGGATTATTAGGAGGCCATGATTGATAAGGGCCAATGGGAAAATTGGCCAGGACTCCGGGGTAACACCCCTTATCTTTTCAAGAAACGCCCTTGGATTTTTCATGACCACAGAGAGTCAGGACTTCCGTTTTACGTCTCAACCGAAGGACGGCGCCTTTTTACAGTATAGGCCCCATCACTATAGTGGAGCATTTGGACCCACACAGACCACAGGGTAAGCGCCCCCTGCTGGCCCCACTAACACCTCTTCCAGCAGCAACCTTAGTTTTTCCCAGGAGGTCTCTCATCCAGGTACTGACCAGGCTCACACCTGCTGAGCTTCAGTGGGTACCCAGTTGTGAGTTGCAACATGATATGGCTGCTGGCTACATATATACACACACAAGAACCTAAAAACTCCACATAGAAGGTGCCTTGACCCTTTAGCAAATTGAACATTATTTTTTGTTTGTTTAAAAAATTAATAGTACCCATAGGGTTGAGGGAGAAGGGGCTTATTTCATGGGTGAATGAAACTCAGCCATGCAGTTGAAGCCAATACAGCCTCATTCAAGAATCTGCAGGATGAGATCGATGTCCATCCATCTTAAATCTTGAAAAAGGAAAGACTAAACCAGTGGAAGTGACATATTTAATTAATCTGCTAAGTAATTTGAAGTCTTTGAAAAGATGTGAATTCAATGTGAATGTGAATTATTACATTCAAAACAACTCCTGAACTGATAAAAATAAACATAGTGCTGGTTCTACTCAATGCAGGAATAGGAGACCTCTAACGAAAAACTTGGTTACTGTCTTGGTGGCACTCTTCACACAGAGCAACATTTCCAAAAAATGCCCCCAATATGGTGACAGAAAATGATGTAGGGGATGCCGTCCTCTTGATATGATTTTAAACTGTGGTCCAGACAACAACTGGTCATGAATAGACCCCCCAGTTCATAAGATAGAAGTGTTAACCATGGTGTCCAGTCCTTGCTAAATTCCGGTCTGACCTACTGTACCTTAAGTTCCCCATTAACTCAATTGGAGAAGTATCATCTCACCACTTCAGCTGATTTGCTGTGGAGTGGGGCTGGTGGGTTATATTATTTCAGAGGTAGATGGTAGGGCTCCTCCTATGTGTAAAACACTTTAGGATATAAATGCTATACAATTTAAGGAATTAGTTAGGCATCACAATACAATACAAGATGCTTAAGATTTGACTTTTCACCTATTATAGGCAGTACTAGTTGTCTATTTGGCAGGGCTCTGAGGGGAGATGTTTAGAGATGGGGTAGTTCAAGTGGGCATATCAACACTGGCCTTAACCATATTTTGTAGACTACTATAGGCAGAAATGTGGCACAGATAATATCAAAGCCATTCACTGCACCAGAAGCCATTTGTATCTATGGCCTGTTGTTTGTAAAAATGGTAAAGGAGATTAAAGCCTAGTACTGGTAGGGTGAGGGTATTAAACAAAAGAAGTAAGGAAGCTGGTAATTAAGATAACCATTTTGTTTAAATGGTGGCCTCTAGTAGAGTATGATTCATTTTCTAGAATTAATGGTTTAGAGTACTCTGTCTATTGAATACTTGGATTTATTTATTTATTTGTCTGAAAAAAGGGTTCAGTTTTGACTGGTGTTACAAAAAAGAACTCCTCAAAGCTGACATTTGACAAAAAAGAGTGTTGTCAATTCCAGCTGTCCATTAGATTAGTGTTGATCTCTCTTTAAATGTTCGAAACTACCTGAAAAGCAATAATTCAGAATGTCACAGGGTGCTTCTTTCAGCTTCTGTTCTTCTTCTTAACCAATTATCAAAAGCCTTTGTAGGCACAACTTCTGTAACCACCAGGCTATATAAAAAAAAACACTGAATCAGTTGTACCAGAAGAACCAAGCTCAATGTTCGACGATATGTGAACCTTTTCAACCATTTTCTTCCTATTTAATGATTATAGGATATAATGCGTGTGCACTAAGGAAGGCCAAATAAACTCCAATCAAGACTGGATGGAGATATGATGCAAATCATAATCAATTAAGATTGTACTTCAATACTTCTCTATGAAATTATCAAACAAAATTATCTTTGATGACTTAAAGTTTGCTAAAAGCACGTAATTATAAGTGCAATGCTGACCAAATATATTCATACTGTATATTATGTTCAGATATATACCATTTGTAATGCTAAGGAGTAACATAAGAGCATTACAGTGATTCTTTTGTGGGTTTCAACATATCATGAGAGAGTACCCTGAAATGCAATGCATTCTTAAAATAAAGCACCAAGATTCCTCAATGCATAATATCAGGTTATTAAAATGCCATTTAACAAAAAAATACTTCACGGCAGAACATCTCTGTACATCATCGTTTTTAGGAGTACTGCTCTGTGTCAATGTTCATGAGTGTTTTTGCTTGAAACTAAAAAAATAAAATTATTACTACCAGTCAGTAAGAAACAAATGCTGTTCTGATTTAACAACCTTTTTTCATGACTTTGTATTTGTGATGAGATTAATATGAAAGAAACAGCAAGTACAATATACAGTATTTTGTGAGATTCCATTTATGCATTTGATCATATTAGAATAAAGTGATTATTATCTATTATCTATTATTATCCATACTAAGTGATCATAAGTATTAGGGGACATTCACATAAATTATATAATTTTGTTATTATATATACATTTCAGAGTATACAAGTCAGTATGTGGATGCATTTCCTTTGAGGTATTAACTGCATGTTAATACTCAGCAACCCGCTGAGTTCACCAGTCTTTGTGTGATCATTTGACATACTCGGCTGCAGCCATTTTGAAATCTTGCCTATGCCTATTCTTGGAGTGTTCCGAGCTTAAGAACTGTTTCTTCAGCGTGCAAAACGCATGCGTACGCATAAATTGGATTTATAAATGGAGCTTTACTTGGCCAGTCGAAGATTTTCCACATTTGTTTTCCTCAAGAGCTCCTTAGTTGCACTGCCTGTACTGTATGTATGGGGTCACTGTTATTCTAATTGAAGCTGCCCCCAGTAAATTTAGAGCGGTAATGCTTCTGTGAAGTGCAGAGCTACATCACTAATTGCATCATCAATAAAGACAAACCCAGGTCATAACATTACCTGGATCTTGCGTTACAGATGGAGTGGTGCTCTGTGAAGAATCTGCAGTTCCCTTCTTTCTCCACACTTTAACCCAGGCATCTCAAACTCATTTACTATAGCATGCCATATTTCATTTAAAAGTATGTTAGGAGGGCCACGCACACAATAAATTTATCAAAATACAAAATTGCATACTACATACATCTCTGTTCTGCTGAAAACAATATTGTCAGGACATCTCATTCCACATCTCAAGAAACCCATATAAAACCATAGCACAAATATATACACCCATCTGTAGTTATGCAAACACTCAATACATTTGTTAAAACAAAACATTTATTTTATTACCCTTTCCTGACAGTACAAAAAACCACAGTGGAAGGATGGAAAAAGACAAGCATTCAGAAGGCATTTGTATTGCCTGGAATGTAGCTGTCCAGTACATTCACATGCATTCAGGAAGTATTCACCCCCTCAGATTTGTTCACAATCTGCTTTGTTGCAAACTCAAACAGAAATACATTTATATGGAATTTTATGTCAGGAGCTATGTAAGTTACTCTATAATATCAAAAAGTGCAATAAAAGGTCTGAAAATGTTTCACGTTGATACTGAAATATCTATATTTGATACTATTTGGGTGACTATTCCGCCCCCTTTGCTATGACACTCCAAATTGAGTTCAGGTGCATCTAATTTCCTTGTGAAATCACTCTAAAACCTGAAAAGGGTTAACCTACAGTCGGTAATATTAGTTGACACGACTAACACGACATCCCCCCCTCCAACCGTGCATGTCATACCAGACACTCTACCACACAGATCAAGAAGCTGTCTTAACAACGCCATGATATTACTGAGAGGAGGCACAAAACAAGGGAGGAGTACAAAACCTATATTGAGTTTGTAAAGTTCCCAGGAGCACACTCAGTTCCATAATTAGGAAATGGAAAGAATATGATGCCACCCAAACCTTTCCTAGAGCTGGCCATCCTCCTCAAACCAAGGAACCTCGGATTTTTATATATCCTGTCCAATAACAACAATCTCTGCTGCACTATACAGATTTAGCCTTTATGGAAGAGTGGTTAGATGGGAATGCTTTTCAGCAGTGAGGACAGAGGGAACAGTGAATGAAACCAAATATAGGCAAATCCTAGAGGTGAACCTGCTTCTGTCAGCAAAAGACCTTCGACTGGGGCACAAATTCACTTTCCAACAGGACAATGACCCAAAGCATACAGCCAAAGTGACACTAGAGTGGCTTTAGAGCAAGAAGGAGAGTATCTTTGAGTTGCCCAACCAAAGCCCAGATTTGAATCCTATTGAGAAACTGTTAAAGATTGTGGGTCAGCAAAATTCCCCATCAAACTTGACCGAGTTTAAGAAAATTGGCAAGGAAGAATAGGCGATAATCCCAAATGCAAAAGTGCAAAACTGGTATAATATTGCTTACACTTATATAGTGCTTTTCTGGACACTCCACTCAAGCGCTTTACAGGTAATGGGGGCTTCCCTCCACCACCAATGTGCAGCATCCACCTGGATGATGTGACGGCAGCCATAGTGCACCAGTACGCTCACCACACATCAGCTATCAGTGGGGAGGAGAGCAGAGGAATGAAGCCAATTCAAGACGATACATATAGACGTATCCAAGATGACACAAAGCTGTAGTTCCTATAAAATATGATTCTATAAATCATTTATGCAAAGGAAGGTATACGTATCTTAACAAGATATTTCAAATTTTCACAAATTTGTTACACAATAAAAAATATGTTTACCAATTTAAACTGTTGTGTATGTTTTATAAATCAATAGGAAAAATTAATTTCAATCCATTAAGAATTAACAATATTTGCACTTGTTCGGGGAGGTGAATAAGTCTCTGTACTGTACAGTTTACAGGTTTTGAATGTTTTGCCAATACTAAATCAGATAATTAACTATCATAGAACATATATTTTTTCTTATTTTGACCAGTCAGTGTCTTTAAGGTAACTGAGTAATACTGTGCAGTTTTCTAGACCTCAGGAATAACTCAAAAGCTTTTTAAAAATTTTGGTTGTGCTCTTTTTGGTCAAAGACACACCCTTTTCAAACTCTATATGTGACATCATCAAAGAAGACCAATTTGAGTGGATAACTGGGTAGAGGTAGAGAACCACAAGGAGCACACATCTGCAATACAGGTATATCACTAAGGGTGCCTGCTTCTTGTGTGGGCTATACAGGGTTAGACAACAGAATCCTGACAGGTGACAGCAACTTGCCTTTGAAGGGCCACACCCACTCCACGGGCGATTAGATTGACATCCTCGATTTAAACTTTCCATCACTTCAATGCAAAGTTATGATAAAGATAAAAGTTCCCAAAGCCCATACAACTCTGTTCCAAAACTCTCCCAGCTCACCTTAGAGCCACTTCTACTCAGGCTGTTGAGTGCTTGGTGCTGATGAATTCACAATTTGCAGTATAGTTGAACGTCTGCTGTTTCTGTGTTATGCCAGCTGAAGATTTTGATACTATGAGATTTCACAGACAGTTGTTTTAGGCTTTTCAGTCATCAACTATGGGTGTTTTTCTTGGGTGACTTGGGTGAGCTAGTTTTGCCTGATTGGCAACTGTAACTGTTTCTTCTTAGGTACAGTATATCCCAAAGAGTTGATTTTGGCATGCCAAGTTTCTGTTTTATGTTCTGATTTTGTCTTTTCTAGGTTAGAAACTGCCTGTTTTTCCTTCATAAAGTTTCATAAAGTTTTTTTTTTGTCTTCAATACAAGGATACAACTAAACTGATTGTAAAAATAAAACACTCAGTAGTTGGACCTATCAGTCACAATGACTATCATTGCAATCACGGCCTGAGCTCAGAAGGAAATTAAGACCAAATTAATTTATTTATTTAACGATTTAATGAACAACCTTCAACAAAGTAAACTGTACAGTTCAGAAATAAGGTAGTTTAGTAAGAAGACTTGATACCGGATTATGAAAATTCTCTCAACTGTATTTTGGTTAATGCATGAATGGGACATTAGACAATCGGGTAATAGTAGTGTCTCTGGAAACATTCGGTCTTGAGGGAGCCTTTTATGGTTATAAGCATAAACACATGAACAACAAAACAGATCCATCCAGGCTTGAGTTATCCTCATAAGATTGATTCACAGCACAGCACCAAGGAGTTGTGTACGAAACAGCTTCTTGGTCTGTGCTACCATCCTCTGGTTTAAACCAGTACTACAGATTTTCTATAGTACTTGAAGCAGCTACAATCAATGTTCCCATTCCCATTCATAGTTTAAAAATATATACAGTATATAACAAATGTTCTCTACAAATCAAACCCCTAGCCTCCACTGTACCAATATGTAGAAAAATGACAAGTAGACCTCTTAAATATAATTTCATATTTTTTGTATTATAGATTTATTAAGATTAACAAGGGGCTACAGTACCTTGTTGTGAAAGCTGATATATAAAAATAAATTGAATTGAATTAATTAATTGTTATATTTATATAATAATGTTTCAGTTGTGATTTTCAATAGGATTTTCTATTTTTTGCAGTATACTGTACCTATTTCTCAGATATATTTATTATAATAATTATACTTTGCACTGTATGGCACTTTCCTAGACACTAAACCCAAAGTGCTTTACAGGTAATAGGGACTCCCCTCCAGCACGAATATGGATGATAACCTAGATGATGCAACAGCAGCCGAAGTTTACCAGTACACTCATCACACATCAGCTATCAGTGGGGAGAAAAGGTATGTTTTCTGAATTGATCAAGCTGAATTTGGTATGTGGAAAAAAAAAAAAGACTTCACTTTGGTCAGAATTTTAAAATATTCTGAGATTGTGGTCAAGGGTTTATTTTATTTTTAAACTTTTTATTTAATTATGAAAGAATGTACAAATAAAACATATACAGGAGAAAGTAAAATAATTTACAGCTTTCCTCTTTCATTTTTTGATTATATATATTTTTATATAGTTATTTACATTATGCTAGCATGGATGGGAGGTTACATCTAGAAATATAATCAGCAGAAACACAACAAATAACCAGCAATCTAGACAAAACAGTTTCAACCTCTTTCACAGAACAAAATCAGGTCACAATGGGGTTACATACCCAATCCAGGCTTGCCAGTATTTGCTCAATCTTTCTGCTCATAACCTAAGAGAAGAGGTGATTTTTTCCATTATATACATTTCCTTCACAACATTGATCCAATGTTTCAGTGTTGGGGATCTTTAGTATACCATCATTTTCTCATGACAGTTTTCTTACTAGCAGCTAAAATAGTTCCTCGTATACACAGGTATATCTATCCTTTAGTTCCATATAGTCAAAAGTAAAATTACCCAAATAGAATTTGTATGTCTATGTTTACTATACTAGTAAGTGCATAATGTAGGTATATCCAATACTGTTGTATTTTCAGGCACATGACCTCCTGCTTCCTGAACTGCTTCTTTTTTGTTTTGCTTAAATTTTAGGACTAAAAAAAAACAGTCAAACTTTTCTAACAGAAATTTCTCCAAACTGTGAACTGGTGGAGCTTTGTTGAAATCTCTGTATAATGTTCTACTGTTCTGCAGGAATTGTTTTATCATTTTCTTTTTCCCCATTTAATTTTAAATATATTGTGTTTAATCTTTTTTCATATCTTCATTGTTACTATACAGTTTTGATATTATTTTCTTCTGGTTGCTCTGCTGGAATGAAGCTATAAAATAATCAGGAAATGTATTTCCTTGTGCTGCACTTGGTTGTTTCACAGGCTCATTTTATAGAATGTTACTTCTGATTTTAAAGGTCAGCAAAGTGGAAGTGTAGTACAATGGTTAAGTGTACTTTAGACCATTCTGATTAACAATATTCTCTTACATTATTTGTATGATAATCCACCACCCATCCATTATCAGGTTTTGCTGCTTACTAGATCTTTATGAGCAAATTCAATTGCCGCATTTTGGGGATTAATAAAGTATTTTTGAAGTGACTTATAATTACAGAATACTAAAATTATTTTCCTCCTTTTTGGTAAAAGTGTCCTTCAAGTTAAGGCAACACTTCTAATTAATTCACTGTTTACATTAATGAAGAGTGTCAGTTGTTTTTTTCCCCATTAAGGTGACTGAACAACAAGTTTCTTTACATTTTGAGCGATAATAACTTGGCTTTAAACATTTTAAAGGTATGACTTTGAAATGCCATTCTCGTTCCAGAAATGGCAAGATGGGATACGGCGGTCATCCAGCTAGATGAGGGGCCAAATGGCCTTCCCTCGTTTGTAACCTCTCTTCACCCTCAGAGGAGCACCTCTACCACAAACACCCCAGTTCTAACACAAACGCTTCAGCTGGCTGACCTATAAGCCATGTGTTAGATGCACAAGTGAACCTGTTACAGTACATCCTGGCACTCAACAAGTAATGAACAACCAACGTATGAAATCAAGGCAGGAGGTTCCTATTGCTAAGTAACACTTAATGCATATCCTACAGATTTTACAAATAACACCTTATTATGTATTAAGGCATGTACAGTATTAGCACTTAGCAAACTGTTTCAGTAGTAAAGGACTAATATATTATAGAATTATAATGCCTTATGTATGCCTTACACACTACTCCTAAAACAAGAGTGTTATCAGTGTTTAATTTATAAATATGGTAATCACACTTCACTATTTAATTTCTGCAACAGGTCATTTCTTTCTCCTAAAGTAAGTAATCCAATGCATGTTTATGTTTTACAGTAGTTACATCTAGTAGTACATTCATTAATCATTAATCATTACCAAGCTGTGACGAGGTTACAACTGTATACACGTACGAGCAAAAACCCAACTCATGTACGCAACTCCTTCACTTGAAAAGTAGTGTTTTCAGATCATTACAACATAGCCTTTTTTTAAGAATCATTTAACTAAGCAAACCTCAAACTTAGGATCTCAAGGTGTTTGCCTCTGCCTTGTAGTGCCTATCTGAAATGTACTGAACAAACAGAATACAATTCACACAGTTCTTTATACGGACGGAAAGTGGAGAAATATTTTTTTGAGACAGTTGTTTCCTATATGCAGTCTCTCTGGCAGCAGCCCCTGAAAAAACTAGCTTGCAGCCAAGGGAATGTACAGAATGAAGCTGCCCTGTGCCTGTGAAATAGGGATATACAGAAATAACACGGCTTTGGCTTGAGAGGATAGCAATGACTTTAGTTATGAAGAGCTGGAGCTTTATTACTCAAGTTACTGCTGGCACACAGTTTCTAAATAAAGGTCTAAGGAGAGGGCTGCACTGAAAAGAGTCTACCAGCAAGGCCACAATGTATTTCAAGAAGAGTTTTCGAACACTTCTCCATTCTTTACATTTACGATAATCCAAATTATAGCCTTATCAAGGACAATAACTCCACAGCTTTGAGTAGTCTTGAGGGTACAGGTCGTTTTTCTTTCCACGTGAGGCGATCTGAATCTTTCGTGTTCCTAATAATCAATTCCATAACTTAAAACCCAGCAAACACAGCAGATGAGAATTAATCTTCTTGAGTGCCGCACAGAACGGACCTCACCTTGTGCAGGACCTGCACCTCAAAAACTGATTTGTTTTTTAATTTTAATTTTTTGTGGGGATGAGTCTGTACATGCCATATAGACAACATGCAATCAAAAAAATGTGCCAGTTGAATACATAGAGCCCTACAGGAATGAAACAGACCAAAAGGAATTTTGTTTCACTCACTCTCATTTAATGGACTACAACAAAATGCCCTCTTTCAGAGCTACCTCTGTCATCCCATGTAGTCCCTAGCTAGTGAAGGTGCAGTGATGTTACAATTCAGATATGATCCGGCAGAGATGTCTTGCTAACCATGACAAGATTCAGTGGCAGTTTCCATCATTTTCAATTAACAACTATTTTCTGCTTGTCGTTTTGGAAATTTTAGGATGTATTAATTGTACTGTATTATATATTTTTGACACCACACGAACAAAAAATCTTAATTTTAACAATCAGGAGCTGTGGGAGCTTTCACACATTCCCAACCACTTGAGTTTCTAATTATGTAACAGCAATAATTTTCTTTCAAGCCTGTCAAACTTAACACTCTCCCTAGACTTCAGGTAAAAATGGAACAATAATTTTACAAGACGCTGGATTATATCTCTCAATGAGATAGAGATAGAGTTGAGGACACCCATAATGCACCAAAACACAAGTTCCATTGCTGTATTAAATAATCACTGAAAGGGCCACATCCTCATTCAGATGGACTATAAATGTGTTCTACTTCCATCCTCCTGGTTTTAGATAATTTTAGATAATTGGGGTTTAAAAAAATTTAGAAGATTATGAATTCCATGGAATAATTTGTGTGTTTTGAATAATAAAGTGTTTTGAAGCTTCTACGGTGAATGAAGCTTTGGGAATTTACAAAATGTCACTTCCTCAGAGATATCCTACCACACACTCAACTGCAAGAAAACACACACCAAAGTCAATAACATTTAGCTAGATAATATTAAAAGGTATCACACCCACAAAGGCAAAGTATAACTACGTCCTTACCTCTCTAAGAAAAGTCATAGATTCATGCAAAGAAGACAAAAACAGAAGGGCCTGACTAGTCAACAGTAAAACACTATCCTGTCAAAAAATGCTCCTATTTTATACTTCTGAACAAAAATACTAACCAGGTTCTAACTTGCTTTGCATCTTGAGCTATATTTCTGTCTCTTTGTAAGGCACAATTGATTTTTTCAAACAATACTTCTCCACTCCTGGGATCAATATGGCATTTACTACTGCAATGTAATTGCAGCTTGCACAACATGACTTATCTGCACGGTTAAACAAACCGAAATAGAGCAAAAAACAGAAAAGCTGAATGTCACTGAAGTTTATTTAAATTTCACTTTACACTTCATACTACAATATACAGTAAACTTCATCCAGTGTTTTTATCGAGATGAATGTACAGCATTAAGGATGCTTAGAAGCAGAATGCAGTTTCAAATAGTAAACAAACAAGGTTTCTAATTAGACCAAACAATGGAACAGTTACCCAGGCATAAAGATGGAAACATTCAATGAAGCCTGACCCAGTTCTGGTACCAGGGGAATCCCTATTCCCCTGACACGCTCCTCAAGTCAAGCAAGGCGTTAACAGCCAAAACAAGTTTTGGAGCTAATTTAAGATGTCAACCTTGTCTTTCAAAGACAAATGGGAAAAAACTCCCAAAAGGTATACAAGAAAATACATTTTATTTGTTTAACAATGAAAACTGCCAAGAGCTGCTTCTATGCGTGGTTATGCAATTGCCACTGGAGTGCAGTGCACTCTTGGAAATAAACTAGATGCTATGATCTAGTGTGATAGGGGATTAACTGGCTAAATGTTGAAAATTACATGCTTTAGCTGTTTAAAATAAGTGGGAAGTGAACATTGTTGTTTGCATGTATGTAATAATGACAGCAAACTAGTAAAATCTCTCTTAATTATGTAACAAATGTTAGCATCCATGAGATGATCAAACTGGGACTTTATCAAGTTCTAAGAAATCACACAGGAATGTTTCAAAATTATGTCAGGACAGCCAAAATGCTTTTGATTCTTTCTTAATGAAAATAGGTTTTTATGAGGTACACCCCATGCTGAAAACAACAAATGTGTGGAGGCTTAAATGTCAAATGTATAGTATTACTGAATGTACCAGAGTAACAGTAAATTCGTATTTTCACATCGAGGAAGTGTTAGTCTGCAGAACAATTTTTCTCTCAGCGATTGTTTTGCTTCTTTTACATATAGTATTAAGCCACATTATATACTTGCAAATTTGAAAACTACTGTAACAATAAAAGCCATGTATAGAGATAAAATAATTTACATTGTTTATTTTAAAATGAGGTTGATATGATACATAATATTTCAATTTTGCGATGTGGGTTTTCCCACTATATATCTGTACGTTATTACACCCCCATTCTTCGCGGTGTCTGAAGATGGCCGACAATGGCAACATGTAGATTAGTGTGCAAAACACTGACATGAATGGGGGTTGCAGTAGGTGGTTTAAAGAAAAGAGCACCTGTGCTCCCCTTCCATTCAGTTCTAAACACTGCTTTTGGTTTGATGATTAACTTGTTTGTTCCTGAAACAAACACTACATGGTTATTAACTATATGCATAAAAAAGTCTCTGACATAGCTCCTTGCAACCCCCATCTGCAGTATTCGGGGACTTGACTTCTAAAAAAAAGGGTTTTCCTGTGGTGATTAATGGCATCATCTGCGTTCTTACCAGGAGAGGAGCTGCTCTAACCTGCTTGATCTAGAAAGTCCACTTCTGATTTTGGATCACTACTTATCCAATCAATGTGGCAATACCACACAACATCTGCTTACAGTTTTCACCATGCAAGACAACGACCCTCTTTATTCTGAGGAAAGCATGAACCTACTACTGATCTCCCCGGTATCCTCACTAACATTGACTGATCCGCAGGTTGACGTCAGGTTTCTTATCCTGTCGCCCATTTCTTCTGTTGGTTTCTGTGCCTCAAAGCGAAGGTATTGTTACATGGTGTTCCTGTGTGTTTCTTTCATGTGGTTTGTACCGATACGCAACCTCTATCATCCTTCTTCACAGACTTAAAACACTGTTTAAGCATCTAAAATCTATCAGCCACTCTATTTTTGAGTGAATGGTAGAGATGTGTGGAGATGTGACGGGTACCATTTTTCATTTTTGCCCACAAAATCCACAGTTGTACATTTTGGTAAGATGTTACTTGCCAATCATTTTGAAGCTCCATGCTTAGAAAAGGCACATCTTGTACTCAGCATAGATCTAAAAGGTTCTGACAATGCAGAACAGACTGGACATTTCTAATGTTACAGGGCTGCTGGTTGTGACATTCTTGGTATTTTAATATGCCATGAAACAGTTAAAAGGTTGGTGACTTAATACCATGTCACCAGACCTAACTCTTGCTGAGTTTCTTCATTTTGACCCAACACTCAATGCTTCCTGTACTCTACTTCTCTGTTTTATTGGCAATTACGACTCTCAGTCCCACATGATAAAGAACATGGGAAAGAATATAACGAGTGGAAGCCATTTGTCCAGTCATCTGGATGCTAAAGGATAATTGGTCAGGGAATATCATCCAGCCAATTCCTGAAAAAAAAGCATGGCTGGATAGCTTGTTCCACAGTCCCTGTTTTATGGTTATAAGCACAATTCCAGTTAATTTTCCAATTGTTCCCTATGATTGCACCGTTGATTGTACCTCAAAGGCGCCTGAGCCTTTTTCATACTTGAACCTAGTCGCTATGTAGCCATCTCTGCTCAAAACTTTAAAAAAAAGTATGTCAGTGTAGTGTCATGCTTGAAATCACAAAATTGCTGGTGTATGTAACCAATAACTCAGCCTGGTAATCCATCAGTTACCATAGAAAGCCTCTGTAACATAATTAAATCAATTACTTTCCTTGCCCTACAGCGCGTACTTAAGCCTCGCGAGAATGGTATCCCTCACTGTCATAGAGTTCCTCCAGTGCTCTGTATTTCCTAGCATTTCGCTCTGAATTTCTCTTTTCCTGGCATTGACTTCTTCGCTTCCTTTCTCGTATTTGCCCATGACTTCTGCTTGCCTGACTACGCTTTTGGACTGCCTTTGTGTAACGAACTTGGCTTACCTCCCAAAAAGTTCCACTGTGCATCACTGGCTTGGACCCTTGCCTGCCTGACTATGCACCTGGACAGTGTTTTACTTTCGCTTTCGTCTGCCTGATCACCACCACCTCCAGAGCTTGCATCGCACAAGGATCCAGCCTCCCATCTCCTGGCCTGTGCACTCCAGCTGATACATGCAACGGTATTACATGTAGGACATTACCTTCAGCCCAAGAATCTATTGGGTTGTTCTA
The DNA here is from genome assembly GCF_040954835.1 of Lepisosteus oculatus. Classification (NCBI taxonomy): domain Eukaryota; kingdom Metazoa; phylum Chordata; class Actinopteri; order Semionotiformes; family Lepisosteidae; genus Lepisosteus; species Lepisosteus oculatus. The sequence continues at coordinate 45,335,878 of NC_090702.1, read as the reverse complement.
TTATAAATAAAAAATGTTCTATTATTCACTATTACAACCGTACCTCAATCATTAACAATTTAAGAGCAGTGTTCCTAGTACAGATCCATGTGGCACTCCACTAATTAAATGACCCCAGTTTGAGCATTTAAACCTTAACTGTACTCCTTGTGTTATATTTATCAATAGAAACACAAGCATTTCATCAAATGCATAGTACTTAATAAAGGAACTTAATTAAAGGTTTTCTAGACATCTTAATAAAACATATACAGGTAACATGCTGCACCTCTATCCAATACTGTTGTAACTTGTACAAAGAACCCTAACAAGTTGATTAAGCAATATCTACCTTTTCTAACTACAGTGTAGGGATAAGAAGACTCGTGGTAAGAGACATGATTCTTGCAACATGTTGGCATATTTGAAGTGCTCTTTTCAAAGTCAATTTCAATAGTCATGCTTTCAAGTTAAAGAGTACTCAAAAAGATTGGACCCAAAATAAATGTTTTTTTTTTAACTGTGTGCACCGCTTTACCATTTTTCCTATGTAAAATTTAAGATTACTAACTAGAAAAAAAAACACAATGAACTTAGTTCAAGTAGGGAGCTGCGTCAGCATGCGTAGGCAAATTTATTTGTGTGCAGTTACTGCTTTCACCTAAAAGTCTTTATTTGCATAAAACATGTTACATAGGATCAGTTGTCTGTGTCTTCAGCTACTGTTGGTGAGCTAGACTGTCACGGCTCTTTTTTGTGCAGGCTTATCTGAATAAAAGAGTCTCCTTGTGTTTTCTCTATGGAATTTGTATGGTCAAGACTGTTATACTCTTATATCTCTTTTTAATGCAAGCAAGTGTTGCTAGATATGAGCTTAAAATCGACCTGCAATACAAATTTTATATAAAATGAAAATTGTTGGCAACGTTACAGTTATAAAAGATTTGTGACTATCTTTGAAAATATGAAGTAATACAATACGATATTGTAAAATTTTACAATACAATATTGTAAAATTTGCAGACAATATACAAACTTACAGAAAACAAAGTTAGGGGTGATAGTGGCCTTTATACCTTTTTAGTGTGAAAAAACCCATACGTACTCATAACTGAGATATGAGCGTTCAAGTTTCATGTCATATGGTACTGATCTGTCTTTTAAAAAAATATATATAGACAATAATAGGCAATGTGTGGCACAGAGGTGTAAGGCAGCAAACCTAACCACTATTCAATTCCTGGAGTGCTATGTGCTTGGAATTTGTATGGTCTCCCCTTGTTTACATGGGTGTCCTCTGGGTGCTCCTGTTTCCTCCCACAGTTCAAAGACATACTGGTAGGTTCATTGGTGTCTGGAAAAATTGACACTGGTGTGAGTGTGTGTTTGTGTCTGTGGGTACCCTTTGATGAACTGCCATCCCATTCAGGGTGTGCCCTGCCTTGCGGCCATTGCTTGCCAAAAGAGTCGTTTTGGCTCCCTCGTGACTACTGGGTAGTGTGAAAGTGGATGGATGGATGGATAACAGGCAATACAACCAATGAGGATACCACACAATACACTGCAAAGAATCAGCACACCGTGCTCATCTTCAACACCATAAACTTCTGGCAAACACCACTTTAACTCATAAGAACATTGAGTTACAATCTTGAGTCCATTTGGTAATATTCATCCAGAAATTTGTATTAAAATCGTACAATACAAAAAAAAAAACACTTAGCGTCCTAACGTGGATTACAACAGATTCGACACTAGTCGTTAATAATAGAGTTGTTTTCAACACGAGCTTCCTACTGTGTAGAGACTAGGCCGGTGAACCGCGGACACTAATAATTAAACGTGATGGTTGTTTATCATGTAGTTAGTTGTTCAAAATCTTTAAAAGGTTTATCTTTTGCTTGTGTTTTTTCCCCAGCAAAGACGTCAAGAGCTTGAAAGTTCAAGGTTATGTTCAGAAGGTCTTGGGCCGTTAACCGTGACGTCACTTCAGTAACGCGTTCTCTCGCTTCGGTTTTGAAAGCGTGACCATCTCGCGCGGGCGTTTTCCGAAGAGATAACTCTCAACTGACACCTTACGAATAGGTCCCGTATCACACGTGTTAAAATTCAACGATTACACAAAAACGTATTTTGATGAACTGTAATTATCAGCAGGAGAACGTGTCACTCAAATTAAAAACATTTGGATTGAAAAACAGCAGCTGTGCAGCCTGCCATGTGTTTGCTCACCCCAAACTCCAACTTCATCCCAATGTATTTGTTACAACAAGGAAAACACATTGAAACTCCTATGAAATGATTAAGTCGTTCATCTCTGAAGGTAATAGCTGACAATAAAATATTGCAAGAGGGGGTACTTCTTTTCTAAATAAATGTATATTTTATGATCTACAAGTAACATGAACTAATCTAGGTACCTTTATGAAAAACAAACATCTGTTGACTTACCCAGTGAGTTGCATAGGGAGTAGCGTACAGGGTAGATGATGTGGCTTAAGGTTTTTGGCCAGCGGGTCATGGATAAACATTTCAGACTTTAGGACCCGGGTGTCTATTTTCCTAGTCTGCTGTCTAACCGCAATTTAGTAACTAAACATACTTTAACAACTATTCAAAGGTGTTAATAAATAAGATGAGAAAGCAGCATTGTGCTTCAAACACAGCCCACTTTTACCCTCCAAACTTTTTCGTCTGGTTGCACAAATTGAAACAATGTGGCTCACTGAACCCAGCTTGTACTGTATACGTGTCTGACTTTCTAAAAAGTAAGGTAAGAAAGAAAAAAAAAACCTTTTCAAACCATCAAATAAAGCGTGCACTTTGATTTCGGGGGCTTACCTGTCGTAAGATTGTCGTTGATTTTCAAAGGCACTCGCAATATGTAAACCAGAAATAGCATAACAAAGAACCACACAGTCCAGAAGTATGTCCAAGACCAGACGATGCACGATTTCAGCTGATCTAAGAAACCAGTTCCACTTTCGGCCATGTTTTAGAGCTCTCTCCTGCCACAAGCCCTCAGTGTATTGTGGGATGATTCATGCCTGGCAGTTAGATTGAACCGCACTGAAGGATTTGGGGGTAACACTAGCGAGGAAAAGGGGTTTACCGTTTTTTAGCTTTATCTGAAACGTGTTTGCCCGTATGGCTTTGTGGGAAGAGGTCTTCACTGCTTCGTTTCGCTAGGTGTAAAACGGTGAAATACAACAGGCTCAGACAAAAAAAAAATATTTTTTTAAACTACCGTGCGAACACTCATACCTTCCACACAGAACTTGGTGGTTTGCCCCCTGTTTTTTTCCCTTAACACTTTTTGAGTATGTTTTGTATGACTTTACAGTGCGCACGTACTGTAGGCTACATTTTTCGGATTCCAACTTTCTACGTAGAAAATCGCTTTCTGATACAGAACAACGAATCACGAATTTTGTGTGTTTAGACAATAGTCTCACTGATCTGTGTGCATGTGGTTCATTGTAGAAACATACGTATTGTGGAATCAGTTTAAAATATACGCGCCAAGAAAACACATTTATACTTTGTTGAAGAGTTTTTCTATACAGTATCTCTAAATCAATACTCCACAGTATGTGTAATTCCTGAAGTGATTTGCATAAAGGTACTGTACAACTCGGTAGGCTTAAGTTAAACACAAGTGACAACTACCTTACCTACCCAGAAAGTCAATACATGCCTTTTAACCTTCTAAAACTCTTTTAAAATATTATCACTGACCATTGCCGCCTTAAAATACGAAAAATGTAAGACGCTTTTTCCCCCTATAAGCGTTTAACCTGCAATATCATAAAATTATAAATGGAGATATCAGTGAAAGTGTTTTGCGTTTCAAGTGGAATATGATTGTAGCGTTATACCATCAAAGCAATATGTGGAAGAAGAAGTATGATTTGCAATTTGCAAAAGTAACTATTTGCTAAATATTTTTTTAGTAAGATTTATTTTCGCGGAATGTGCTAGTATTACTGGAAAACTAAACGTGAAGTTATATTAAAGAGTACAACGTTAAATACTGGGAGCCAAAGGAAAATGAAAAAATGGTCTTGAATTTATGCATTATCTTGCTACATTAACTACTTTTACATTATTTTTTCATTATGTAAGTTATTTACGGACTGTTAAACAACAATGATTTTTAAAAGTTTGCTGCTCCTGGGTAAATTCTTGAGTCAATCTAAATGCATACAATCATGAAAATTAAGGGGTTGTGTGAAATTTTTGTGTGAAAATTAAGATGTGTTGGGAAGAATTACAATTACTTGTGAATATGTACGAAAGATTTAAGAGTGTACAGTCTTCAGGTACTTAAAGATGAAGGCACCCGACCACCCTTAGGCGTTCAAAATAGGTCATGAATCACTTTCTTATTAAAGCCATTCAAGTCACATGTCCATTCCTAACAATTCCAGGTGTGTGGCATGTGGGACCAGGCAATTATGTGATTTTCCACTTATTTCCATTTAAAAATCTCTTTGTGAAATGTAATATTTTCAGCCTTATTACCTAATGAGATATTTATACTGCAGACATGTAAAATGGGCTGCAAATAAGAGGCCATTTGATCCATATTGGTTGTTTGGTAGTTTAGCAGACGGACTATTAAAAAAGAAAGATGAATCTAAATCTAAGATTTCTTATAGCCATTTATTAAAAATGCCCAGAGCTTGGGCCTCAAACCACCACTCTTTTTGTAGTTCCAGATGCCCACAACTCTGTATGTAAAGAAGTGCTTTTTATTTTCCATTCTAAATTAGTTCCATTTAAGTTTCCCACGTGACACTGTTTGTTTCATACTGAGTGTGAAGAAGTTTCCATGGGTTGACTATAAACCTTAGGATTTTACATTGAGAAATCCTCTCAATTACCTTAGTCATATACTAAAGAGGTTTATCTCCCTTATCCTGTCTGTTCATGATAATCTGTGGATTTTAGGATTCATTCTGGTTGCTCTTCAGACAACTCTAAAGTTACAATAATAGTTTCATGGTATTGTGACTGAAACCAAACAGAAGATTCTAAATAAGGTCTTGCTAATGCATTGTAAAACTTGAGCACAACTTTGCTTGAAATTTCTCACTTACCCAAGCTTTCTGTTCTCTTTTTTATTGCTTCACCACATCTTAGTGAGGATGTATAAGAATGTGCAGAAACACGGATCCCGCTTGTGCATGGCTTTCTGCAGCTCACAGTAACCTATGTGATGTGTGGGGCATGCTCTGACAACCTAGGTGGATCAATTTGCAATAATCAGTGTTAAATTTAATTTGGCAAGTGCTTGTACAGTCTACAATTGGATCTACATCTATTGTAATTCATTTGCTAGTGTTTCCGTTTGCCTGTTTTTGCAGATGATTTTTGCATCGTCTGCAAATGTAACTATTTTATAATTATTTCAGAATCTAAATTGTTGAAATAGATCAAGAAGAGCAATATCCTCTTTGAAACACTTCTTATATCTGCTCCATGTCTCCATTAGAGGTTAAGCCGGTTAAGTTTTCTTAACCATTTCTTAATGCATATATCCATACACTGTGGCTTTTTATGGTTTTGAGAATCAACTTTAAATCAAAAACTGGATCAAAAACTTTATGGAAATCTGAATAGTCACAGTCACTGGTATTATTTACAGTCCTTGTTGCTTGTTCAACAATTTTTACATTACAAATACTTTCCCTTTCTAAATCTAAAGAATGTTGTTGGTTCCTAAAATGTAATTTTGTTCATAATTAACTATGATTTCCATAACATTACTTTATAGTCTTCACACAAGATTGATTGTTCTATAGAATGTGTAAGGCAGTGGATTTCCTCAGTTTTCTGATTTTATTTAACAGATTAACTGAATAAGCAGTCAAAGCAGCTGTATTATTCAATTCTTAATTGGGAGCTAATGGAAAGAAGATTATGAAATCTGTAAGAACCCAGCACTCAAGGACTCAGGTTTATATATAGTTTATAAATCCCCTTTTTTGGTTATCTATAACACCTGTTGTAGAGCAACTAAAAAGTCTCTCTTGTAATAAGATGATACAGTTAGCAGATATTTTCACGTTTAGAGTTAACCAGCCACTTATGGATCATGAAAGAAAATATTTACAGTAATGAAAAAAATACGGAGTCATGTGCTACTTGTTTAAATAGAAAATCTGTCTTTTAATGCAACATAATTGAGATCGTATTACAGTTCATTCCAAGAGGAAATAAATCACCAAACTGACAGACAAGATTTTAATACAGGTATATATTACAATGTGCCTTGTTATAATACAGTCATGTCTGTTTAACAAAAATAAGAACTTGGGGGCCCATGTAATACAAACGTCTTTTTAAGTAGATAAACATAAGCACGTTTTAAGCAATGTTCTTTGTATTTAGCAAGATGAATAAAGATACAGACCTAATCAGTGAAACCTGTTTGTGTCAGCATGATCATGTTATTTTCAGGTTTTCGAGAACAAGCCAATGCACTCTTTTGCTCAGTAGACACACGATGATGAACACTTACACATATAACAGTAGCTCAAGTGGTGAAGAGGGTGACTGCTTGTGTAAGACTGACAGAATATGAGCCAATAAACAAGTTTTTTTTTACATTAAAGAAACTAATTTTGGAAGATTCCTATTTTCCTTTAAAAAAGTAAATTCTAAACTACACTTAGAATGGGGATAAATTTAAATAATTTCTATTAATATTTTTATGGGGTTTTTTGCATGTAAAAGGTGTGGTCTCACCACCACAGTAAAATTGTGTGGCAAAACAGGCATCTTTTATGTATGAATACATTAAAACAATATATATATTTTTAAAAAAAGAAATTGGGTAATATTTTAGCAACATAAATTCCAAATGCTATAGTGAATGTTAATGGCATTTGTAAAAAATTCTTATTAAAAGTAGGCATCTTAAGTGTAATAAATGTTTTACATTTTGTGAGACCAAACCTTTCATTAATTTAATTTATACAAGGACAAAACAACAATCCAGTCATGCATATTCTTTTTAGGCGTTCTGCATCTCTTTTCCTATCTTGTAGCTCAAGATCTTGTTCCAGTCAATCTTGGTGCGTGTCACTGGGAGCTGTCGGCGTAAGGCTTTGAAAGTAGTGTCCGACATTGTCTGGTAATTTTCATTAATGGCAGTCTGAAAAATTAAAAAACACATGGTTAAGACACTTAAATTTTGCATTGCTCTTTTATTTAGTTTCTGACAAATTGTGCAAAAATATACTAATGCACAGATTGTCTTAATTGTAATTTAATATGGTGTCAATTAGCTTCTATTGAGAGCTAAGCATGACAAGTACAGGTAATTGATAAATGTCACTATTGAATGCCTTAAAATCAGAAAGGATTTATGATGTGGTATGATCACCTGTATATATAGAACAGCTGACCAAAAAATGGAAATGTCAATTTAAAGTCACATTACAGGACTTTGGGGCCACCACGTGCAGCCTTTATAGCTTGCATACACTGTAGCATATAGTCTACCAGTGTGTGGGTTTCTGCAGGAGGGACACAACACCATGTTTCCATTAGAAAGTCATCCAAATTACACTGGCGAATGGAGGTGGAAATGCTGTCTCAGGCATATACCAGATTATTTAATCTATCCATTTTCTAACCACATCTTTGAATTCAAGGTTGTGGGGTAGCTGGAACCTATCTCCGCAAGCAAATGATGCAAGGCAGGATACTCCATCCATACACCAGGATAGTCCATCACAGGGCAGACACACAGACTCTCACACCTAGGACCAGTTTTCCCAGAAGCCAGTTAACCTACCAGTACATTTTTGGACTAGGGGAGGAAACCGGAGCACCCGGAGAAGACCCATGTAAATACAGGGAGAACATACAAACTCCCCAGCACCCCAGGTCTGGAATTGAACCCAGGGTACGAGCACTGCGATGCAGTAATGCCAGCTACAGAAATCTGATAAGTTTTCAGTTGAGTTCAGATCTAGTGTGTGATACTGCCATGGCATATAACATCAGTGTCATGCTCATCAGATCTTTGGGATAGGACACTATCATCCTGAAACACAACCCTCCAGGCAGGAAAGAACTTCTATAGCATGGGGTGAAGAGGATCACTCAGTACCGTTACATAGGAATTAGCATCGATCTTGCCTTTTAAGGAAATGTGTGCACTCAGTCTACATATGAGCACCACATGTGTTTGTTAAGCACCATATGAGCACCATTGTCTGTTTAAGAACTTGGTGAGGAATAAGTGGTCCCATATCCCTTTGAGACAACAACTGCATGACCCATTGAGTTCAACAGACTTTGGTAATAATTTGAAATGCTTTAACAAGCCTTTTTCTGTCGTCACTGAGTTTTTTCCTCTTCAGGTTTTCACATTTAGTTTTTCCTTCATTTTATAATAAAATGCATACAAAATTGGACTCAAATCTGGAGATTAACTAGGTACAAATTCCAATTCTCATTTACTAGACTCACCAACAAGCGTTCAGCTAAAAGGCAGCTTCCTGTATTATAAAATATGGACCTAACACAAACTAAAAACTAATATTTTAAAATATCGCAATTTTCTACATCAAGGGAAAAAAGTGAAAAGAACACATCAATGCAGAATAACTGGATTTCCAGCACATCAGTACAGTATATTTTACCATTTAAAAAGTTTCAGAAATTCCAGAAGGAAGTGAAACATTAAAAGTACAGATGAGTTTGTTCACTATGCTCTGAAATGGTATAAGTCATTACTTCTTCCTCAGGACTATTAAATTATTTCAAAAACTGCAGACAAGGAGCAATTAAGAATTACATTAGAAAAACGACCATTAAAGCAATACATTTACAACTTTACAATGTTAATTTTGTCAAATGTCATACAAAAACCTTTACCTGGTACTCATTTTCTGCAGCCTCCATGATCTTAACAAATTCCTTTGCAGTTTGAGATTCATTCTAAAAAGAAAAAAATATGACAGTCAGAAGCCTCTTTAAATATATTACATAAGGCATCTGGTTTTATGATAAACCCTGAGTATTTAAATCTTTCTTAGCAAACATCTTCCTAAGCATCTCTGTTAACATACTTGTGGCACATGAAAAAGGAACATTTGGCTTCTTTTTTCACTTTATCTGCACATTGCCTTTTCTCATTTGAGGATTTCACTGAACCATAGTGGAGAATTGTAAGATACAATGGAAAGCTGCCTGACTTCTTGGGTGGCTGAAGCAAACTCACTCTCCCACAATGGGAAGTGTCTTATTGCACAGATCAAAGCATGATTAATTATTACTGCCTTGATATGAAAATAATGAATAATTTGTGGAGAAAAAAATAGTCAGACTAAATGTTAAATAATAAACTGTAAAAAAAATCAGTTAACACTTTCCCTATTGTTTAGTTACTAAACACTCCACTGTACATGCAATTTGTTAATTTTTTTATGTTACAGAGTTGCTTAAACTTGGTCTTACCTAAATGACAGAAGCCATTTTTCACTGGCAATTCAAGATTCCAAAAATACAACAAATGCCCCAGAAATATACAAGATGCTTTGGTTACCAACCTATCAACCCCCTATTATATTATTCCATGCAAATAACTGATCAATTTCTAATAAAAGGAATAAACATAAATATAACAGCTATAAAATAATAGTGAGTTGAATGTGAAAGGCTGTATTTACTTGAGCCATGTAAACAAAGTCAAACTCACACATCAGAATTGTGAAAGTTAACTGCATATGGCAGCTTATCACATTCAGATGACAAACTGGGCTTACAAATTTGTGACAAAACTCTAATACCAACACAGGCAAAAACAGTGAGCCACCCACAAAGAATGTAGTCCACTATATTACTCAAAGAACTTAGAAACTGGCTAGTGGTTTCTGAGAATAAAGAATGTACATGGACTAATGTATATGCTACATCACCAAATAAAAGATGACACAGGATATAATCACAAATCATTATATCATTACTAATTATTTTTCATTTCTACTTCTTTCATTTTTTAAACTTGAAAGTGCAAGTACTAGAAACTAGACAAGTGCAAGTACTACAAATGTCTTCAAAGTGCCTTGATCTTATTGTTCAAAATAATCTGGTATTCCATAAAATTAGAATCCTTAGCTTCAGATTCTGTTCTTACTTTATTATATGTAAGTGAATTAATAAAACTGAACTATTTTCCCTTTTCTTAAGTATATAACTAATCAAGCTGGTATGCGAGAGTCAGACCTATGATACTGAACTGACTGTGACATACTCACAGAAAGAGACATGGATTCCTGGACATCTTTATGGCTCACTAGCTGAACATTGCCATCTTCATAGTAGTGAACCTATAATTAAAACAACAAGCTATTTAAGTTAGGGAAGAATTAGCGTATTGTGATATTTCTGTTTTTCTGAGTCATGCCCTTTAAAGTACACTTTTAAGACAATGTGCCTGTAGTATTTAAAATGGTTTCAAGCATGAATTAAAGCCTGTCACCACATTTTTAAATTGTATAACATACTAGAATTAGATTTTCCAAAAGGTCAGTTCTGCTCTGTACAGACTGACATGCACAAATAGATCATTATATAATGAATGTATAGAATGTATTAAAAACTCTCCAGGATATGTTACAAGATGTTGCTTGTTCTGGTAATTCTAAACAAGCATGCACTTCTGCACATGATAGACTACGAAACTGGTATAAATGTTTCAAACTCTTTCATGCTGTAAAATCCTGAACTTTGGCAAAACGAGTTGCTCAGTATGTTTAAACAGATACCTGAATTTTCATAATTCCTACTACTTGGGTTGTTGATGGGGTGACTGTGAATTTCCATTCTGACCTCCAGCGTCCATTCCTTGAACAACAGAAAATCAGAGTTTTAAAAACTTTAAAAAACTCCAAAGTTGATGAAATCCTTCACAGTAATGCTTGTTCTAAACATAATTATACAGTTATACAATACAGCTGAAAAACAAAGCTAAAATTCTGGTACCAGTAGACTTATTGAGAAGATCACTGTAAGCATTCAGCTCCTTAATTAATAATCTTAATCCTTAGATTAGGACCAACGTGGTGTGGATCCACCCCTGCTCAGTATTTTTTAGCAAAATGTTTGAAGAACCCAAGACACCAGCCCATTCCAAAGGGATGATACAACTGGCAAGAACCTAAGCAGCTTTTCTAGGCCCTTAAGGCAGTTAAAAATACCCAAAAATACGGTAATTAAAAGAGTGGGATTAATCATGATCTCAGGCTAATCCAATTCTGTTAAATCACAAACTAATTTTCTGCCACCTTAGAATACCTATATTTAACAGAAACCACCAATATGCTCTAACAGCGATCAGAGCATCCTGAGTGAGGTTATTTAGCCAGCCTTCAAGGGGATGGGATAGAAGATAAATTAGGCCTAAAGGGACAATAAATAGGACACACACTAGAGAAAAGGGGGATGGATGATCTCAGAGGAGAGTGGAAGCAGAGCTAGGGAAGTGTTTTTCCTATGTTGTCACGTATTGTTTTATGTACTGATTTCTTATTTGTGGAATCCATAGGCTAAGGTGCATCTCTTTGTAAGTGATGCCTCGTTTTGAAATAGGAAAATTGGTACATTTTCTAGAGAGTTCTGGACAGGATGCAGGTTTCAATTAAGGTAAACTGCAGTTCAATTTTAGACAGACATTGTAGGTATTTTCTGTGTCTGCAGGAGACAGGACTCTATAAATCTGTGTGTTACCAAAGATGTGTAATAACTATTAACATTGTCATATATTTCTGTTGCAAGTATACAAGTATTCAAAACCCTCAAGGACATTGGCCAAGTCATCCCAGAGGATTTATTCAGAATGAATAGTGACACAAACCAAAGGGCACCAAGTGGAAACTTAGTGAAAGTGCATTTAAAACCCAAGAACTAGAGGCACTTGTTCACCTAACAAATTGTGGAAGTATCAATCAAGCTACTGTGCCATAATGTTTAAGCCAATACACTGGAATTTTTCAAAAAATGGCTGAAGGAGATCCTTGGATCAATTAACTACTAACTACCAAACAAGCTAGATGGGCTGAATGGCCTCCTCTCCTTTATAATCTATAATCCTTTAAAATTACACTATTTTAGAAAGTGAAAGAAAATATATTTTCTAAAGGTAACATATTTCATGCATAAACACTTAAGATTGTTTGGCATACATATAAATGACAAAGAATAACATTAAACACATTGTACTTATATTACCTGTATTTAAGTTAAAATTATACCAAGTCATGTGAAACCTATAGTACAGTCAACAAATGCTATTTTCAAAGGTGATATAACAACTATCAAAGCAAAATAAATGTACATTTAGGTTATAATTTTGAAGCATTATTTAAGTTATTTAATGAGAATTATTAAGCTTTGGTGCTGTATTTCCCCAGTTCCTTATACTTGGATTAAGAATGTTTCAAAAAATGGCAAAACAAGTTTGTATGACTGATGAGCTGCTGACGGTCGAACCAGCACAACAGACAAATAGCCTTCTCTTATGTGTATAACCTGCCTAATGTTCCATGACAAACAGATAATGGCAATTCCATTATTATTACTAATAGCAGTGAGTCTCTGGGGGTGTCCACTGCACATCCAGAAACCCCTCACAAGGGAGCAAGTGATCAGTCCAGGATGTACTAGAGCATTGTAATTAAATTATACTACACTTCATTATTACATTCCATCATTGTTTTCTTTACCTTGGGTTCATACATTATTTTAGCTCCATATAAGTAGTTGTTTTAGTACTTTTGCAGGGATAAATTGAAATATGAGAGAAGGTAAAACTTACCAGAAATTTTTTGGTTGAAACTGATGGCACTCAATACATACAATGATAGTCTGATGTCCATCAATAGTTTTCCCATAAACCTAGAAGCAAAGTTAACTTGCACAATGAGTATTTTAATAATAAAAGCCTTCTATTAGCAACAGATATCTAAACGTGCAGATAGTATAAATATGATTCCATGTATAAATTGTGATTGATTCTTATGAATAACTGTACATTCAAGGTGAATTAACAAATTTCAGGAAGGGGTGTCAATGTCACGAATTAATGTCTCCAACTATAACTAGCTAATGAAGTAAATGAAGTCTTACCCTCCTCAGCAAATATACTCTATGTAAATAGAGAATGACATTTTTAATTTGAGATTACCAGATAACTTCAAATATCAAAAAGGTGGTACTGTTAAAAAGCATGGAATGAAAATGTAGGTTGTACATACATAGGCTTGCAATAAGCCATTTCTCATCAGGTTTGTATCCACATAAAATCTGGGGTTTTAAAATGTGTTTTATAGTAATGTTATAGTGGAATTTATTTAAAATAAAATGATTCACTTTTCCCCAAAATAAACACATGCAAAACATACAGATATATAGAGATAGAAAACAAAATCTACTGGGTGAATCCCATATGACCAATCTACAGAGAAAAAGACTACTGTTCTGTTTGGTTTCTAATGAATTATTTATTCAAACACCATGAATAAAATGTTTGGATTTCCAATTCCTTATAACATAAAAGGTCTTTTTATCTGTAAAGTCAATGAAATGAAAGCTGAATATTAAAACTGGCTGAAATGCTTGGTATATGCATGAGCTGAGAGACTCGGATTGAAATGATTCAAAGCTCATACTCACAGTGCACATCCCGTTGGGGTAATGCTCCTTCACATAAGCCCTGACCGCATTGTCCACAGCACTCCTCCAGGACTCCACAGCGTTATCTACATCGTGAGAGCGTGGGTCACTCGCCTCCTTCCGTAAATGGTCAAACTTGAAGGAAATCTTGTTCTTTGGATCCAGGATTCTGCCATTTCCCAGATCACCATGTTCTGTTATTAAGACCTGTGAAAATCAACTTTCAGTTTATCATCAATTTGTCACAAAACGGAATTAAACATGTGCTTCCTACATTTTTTTCTGCTAATACAGTGCATTATCGATGTGCAAGCAAAACCATTTTCGTGGACAAGACATTAATTAAAGTCCACTCTTTTTCTTACCTGATCATCGTACCCATCGATTTTTACTGGAGTAAACTGGTCCACATTGTACTGTGCAAATGCACTACAGAAAAAAAAAAAGATGTTTAAAATTGTTACTTTCAGCTTTAAAAAGATACAAGAATGGACTTAAAATCAAAAGAGCTTATCTAAAAATATTCAATTTTAAGTTTTAATTTATTAGAATATTTAAGTGATAGGTTTCTGTATCACATAAATACAAAACCCTAGTTACAGATTGTGGAAAACAATATGTTTTCATTTCTTATTTTTATTAGGAATATTATTGATTCTACTGACCATTAAAGCAACAAATGTGTAAATGTGATTTTCATAAATAAAAGAATGATGTGGGACAGTTGATAAAAAAATGCATCAATATACTCACTGAAAATGTTAAAACTAATAAGAAATTATTTTTTGAAAGATGTGGGGTGTGAAAATGCATAAGCTATCAATACTTACTGAGCTGCACCTTCCCTGAGAAGATTATCATTGTTAAGCAGCAATCGCACATCTGTAAAAAGGAAAATGTTAAAAATCACTAGAATATCAAAGTGCTATAGTGATTACACAGTAATATAGGAAAAGCACCTCCTTACCAAAGGTTTAAAAATGGAGAATCCTAAAAATCAGATAGAAAGCACTGTAAACAGTGAGTTTAAAATCAAAGGATTTCAGGACAAGGATCATCAAAGTTTTTTCATGAGCTAGGCGGCTCCTGAGGCAGTAAGGTATTCAAGGTAATTCAGTCCCATGTTCACAATTTTGCTCTATATACTGTCAATAAAACTACTAAACAGAAATCATTAAAACTGGTTATGACTGCCTGCCAATTGCATTTTAGACCAGTCATCTACAATCCTGTTGCTGGGAAAGGTAAAGAGATTATCTAAATCCCAAAAAGAACCTTTAAATACACAATATAACTCATCCAAAAAAACACTGTTCCAGAAAAAGTGGTACATTTGGGGAATGACCTTTTCTTTTAAACCCACCTCCACCCCCCATAAAAACTTTGGAGGACTTTTTTATTTTTTTCTTATTAGACAAAAAAAATCTTACATTCACAAAAAAATAAACACAACAAGAAAAAAAGATTAATTCACAAACTTCCTACTGATATTCTTAACATCCAGTGCCATTCAAGTAAGTCTCTAATGGGTCCCAAACATTCCTATACTCATTAGGTTTTCCCTGTTAATTATATGAAATCTTTTCAAATGGGAAATGACTTAAAAATGCGAATTTGAAATGTTTCCTTCTGATGCCATGTGGAATTAAAATCATATCTTACTATTCAATACCTATTTGTGCCAAAACACACCTTACCTCAATTTCCTGGCTTGACATTTATTTCCTAGAATGTAAATGTCTCAAAATGACCAGAGGAGGGTTTCAGTAAAAACTGTCCTTTCATTCTCTGACAAGTATATGGCATAAAAAAACACAGATGCAATATAACAAATTCATATTGTGGGTTAAATAGTAAATGCAGGATGTATTAGCAACTAATATATGGTAACTACAATTAAATATGCATATAATTACAATGGTTACCAAAGTCTGTTTATCTACTTAGTTTAAAGACTTAAAGCTTTTAATACTCTTATTTCTGTGTGATTTGTGGAACAAAAGTTTTATAAACATCACAATGGTGCACTAACCTATTTATTGAGAAAATCAATGTTATTGACAATGAAGTCTATCAATAATCAAAATGAGACCACGCTGTTAGAACAGGACAAAAATGTAAGTAACAGTAAAGGAGCTAAAAAAAGGTCTGGAAAATATGCAGTGATTTCTTAGTAATAATGTGCATTTCTGTTAGTCACATGCAAAGCAGAGTAGATGTATGAGCACATTAGTCAGGTCCACTTTACCTCACTGTGCATACAGTGAGACTTAAAAAGTTCATACTCTTTTGTGAAAGAACAGCCAAGCCAAGTGGACCATGTACCCAGCTCCAGCCACTGGTTTGGTCACAACTAATACCTGTTAGTGTGGGTTTTGAGCTATTAAATTTCAAGTCAACAGTAAGACTACAGTAAGAGCAAAATATTTTTTTAACCAAAGCATAACAATGAAAAAACTAAGATTTATTACAATAAAAGACACAATAAGACAGGGAATGAAGCTGGTAAATATGCAGGTTAATATTACTGGTAAAAAACTATGCACTGTCACTACATAACCGGAATAATAGATTCTAACAGGTAATAAATGTATTGAACACATTGCTGGGGTACTGCACCTATCTCTTGATGAGGAAAATGTTAGGTTGGAAGATTGTTAGTTCAGTTGTTTAATATTATGATGTAAGGGCTGTGGGGTCTAAACAAGCTACCCAGCTTTGTTGTTAAACATGTCTTCTTTCAAGAAAAAGCAGGATGCGATCCTCCAATCTATTAGCTACTAAATGGGCCAGATGGCCCCCTCTACAATCTGTAACCTTTTCTGTATTTATAAGAAATAATACAAGCAAATATGCTTTGTATGAGAAGCAAACTAAATGTATTTCTTCACCTCTTCATGTTTTAGAAGGAGTGGGGAGATGGGGAACTAAAACATTCTGTTCAGCATAGTTGGATTATGATGAGATGCAATTAAAAGATGGAAAGGCAGTATTCAGAATACCAAGTCTATCAGAAGTCTTTGGTGTATCAAAATGCTGAAAAAATTGTTTTCACCTACAGAAAACAAATAAATGCCGAACGTAATGTTAAAAACCATCCAAAGCAACAAGACCGTCAACAACAAGACTTTGACAGTCATTATGCCAAAGCAGGCTAGTAATGCAATAGACTTCTGGAGCCTTATAACAGCTGTTTTCACACTGCCTGTAGCAGAATGACTTATGAGCTAGACCCTCAATTCGGAACAAACGACTATTAATATCAATCTTGCGTTGCTAGCATCTCCTGACTTTAAGTCCATTAGGAGATCTCAATACCAGCTTGTGGGCTGTGTAACAGTGGCTGAATTTTTAAAACAACAATATCCTGACGTTTTGTGCTGAAATTAAAGCAAATTTAAGATATTTCATTCTTGCTACACCATAATGTGCAATCACTCACTATGATTTATATCTTAATGATTATCACGCTGGCCACACATTTGTTTTTGAAGTTCATTACAAATTCATCAATAGTTGCAATTGAAAGGGAACACGAATTGTTCAGCTTAAACAATAACATTTCTTTAGTCTATAATCAGCTGAAAGAAATGTAAGAAGTGGGAGGCTGACTTTGACGAGATTTGTGTGTTGAAGCATGAGCAATATGCAAGGGCAACACAGAGGACAACATTTTCTGTGTACACAAATTATAAACTGAGCCCTGGAGATAGTCTGAGAAGTTTTGGGTCTCTGAGAATGTTCTAGAAGCTTCAGGAATGCCTCTCAGGCCTGGACAATACAAGTACTCAAACTGCAAATGGAGAAACTGTGGATGAGGAGGTTGTGGTGTACACATTATTATTATTATGACAATGCAGAGCATACTAAATAAACACAAAGAATATCCCTGAAGCGGGGGGTACAGATTTTTGTCATAACTTTTTTTTATTTGAGTACTATGGATCCTCACTTTGCAGAGGTTTGAGATCCTACTATAACAGAGTTAAGGGAACTCTGGCCCCAACAGGGCCGAAAGGTAATCCACTGATTTCTAAATTTAACAAAATTTTAATTTAACAATTAATGGATTTAAAAATTACTTTCCCACAATTAATGTGGGAAATGGAGTTAGAAATATAAATAAAAAAGAATGTCGTCATGATAAAGAGGAAAAAATGCTTTTGATCTCTTATATCAATAGAAGTGAAAGTGAAGGAGAATAAAACAAGTAACAGTGAGCATCTGTTTCAGGTGCCGCTGGCGAGTGCAAATAGAGAGGATATAACAGCACCAGTCTTAACACCTGCTGTAGGGGTACTATATAGAGTACAAAAGAAATTAATGAATCACCAGAACCAAAATGTTTCAGAGAACTCCAATGGCAGTTCCATTCTACACAAATCAACTCATCTGCATCTCAAGTACTGCACGTGAGTTTGGTTTAAAATAAAACATTATTCAAGCTCAGACCAACTTTCATATTTCTAATGTTAGCTTATCATAATTCAGTGGCTATTATTCAGTCCCAGATCAGCAGTAATTAAACTATATGACGTCACTGGATTAAATCAGACCACGTTATCTAACCCACGTTATCTAAAAAGACTGGTGTACCGGAAACTCTTGTCCACTGTACAAAATTAATCTGTAATCTTCAATTCAGTGTAATTATCTGAACTGTCAATAAAACTAAAAGCTTTTGAAAGGTGCTGTAGTACTGATGCTGGACTATTATGGATAGCAAGATGCAACATTTCTCGTGTGCAAAAATGTTAAATCCAAACTCACCGTTGAAAACTTCATTGAATTCTCCAGGAGGAGCATGAATGACAAAGTTAGCAGCTATGCGAACCTGCAATGATACCAGAAATGAACGTTAAAATACAACAGGAAACCCACTGCAACAGTGTGGCCTCACATAGTAACTCTCTACATATTTTTATTTCTTGCTTGAGTCAAAAGCATTTAGAATAGCAAGAGCTGTCTTGCCATAAATACATTTTGGAATTCAAATTCAGATCTGAGCACTGCAGAAACATCCTAATAATATTGTTTCCATTTTTTAAATCTATATTGTGGAATCAACTTCTCATGTACAAATTAATATAAACTACATACAGGGTTTAAAAATTTTTTTTTTAAAATATTTTTTTTAAATAAAAATATTTTATTAAGAACTGTTCTGAAGTCTATCTCTACCTGATGAAAAAGCACCTTAAAAAAACCAACAAACCACGTAATTACTAATGCACTATTGCATTAATTTTGATATATATGCAACATTAGATTGGTCTTCACGTGCATGGATTCAGACTACATGTCAAGAAATAATGCAGGTCAGTCTTTGGGATCTTCATAAAACGACCTGTCTCTGCAGTAAGCAATGCTTTAAGACTAGCTCTATCGGCGCAACACACACCACAGTAACCATTGTTACCAAAAAGAGGTACCTAACCAAGAAAATTCTCCAAACCAAAAGTCTCTGAACATAAATGATAATAAAATGGATTCTACTAAATTTCTGGTCACAGGAATACTAAAGATTATTTACTTAAATTCACATTTTATACGTCAATATAATTATCTTTCTAGAAAATCATAAACGGTTTATTTTTTAAAGATAGGAGCCTATCACCGCTGTTCTAACAAAGTACATACATTTTCTTAGGCACCAGGGGGAGATTGTTTTCATCTGTATCCTTTGTCTGACATTTATGTTTGAACCCAAATTAAATAAAATTGAAGAATTAACCTATTCAAATGCTGTAACAGAAAAAGAGGCAAAAGAATATGGAATGTTCACTCAAGTGTTTTCTCTTCCTTAATTTGTAAACATTTCTAAATAATAGATACACTCAGCCTCGACATTTCTTCCCAAAGTATCTTAGAAAATGTCTCGGTCCTGTCACTCGCTGGAAATGTGATTTTATGTGATCCTTGAAAAGGGTAGCAGAAAAAAAGAAAATCAATCATTTGCCTGGAAGAAGGAAAAATTACAGTATTAACTCAAGAGAAATATGTACAGCCTAGCGTAAATAAAAATGGATTTTCAACTGTTTTGTCCACAAATTTTACTGAGAAGCTTGTGAGCACTTCCTGTTTGCAACCACATCTGAAACTGACAAGTGTTGCAGTGACAAGCTCTCCCTGTGCTGTTCATTACCATACATGGGCATGAAAATGTGCAAGAGAATCCCTTGGGTTGCCTGAGCCCCAGGGCAGACAGACGTCTTGCTGGATGTGGTCTGAGTGACAACTAGTTGCTGCAATTACCTTCTCCCTCACGAGCATCATTCATTTCATATCTGCAGAGGCTGATTAGTCCACTGATATCACAAAAGAAAACAGTCAGAAATAATTCATGCTTGTCTTGCACTGAGGGTAAAGCTGTACTGTAAACAAAACAAAATGCTGTAAAAATTAGATATAGAATAAACCCTCAATTTAACTGACTAATTGGCGGGGAGGGATGAGTCTGTTATTGCTGTCAAATCACAAAAACAATTATATGAGAAATATATACACATATGCCTTCTGGGTTTTTAACTTATTTTAACAATTACAATCAACAGTCAATAAAAACTGTTCATGTGCCGTAGATATGTATGAAATTCACTAAAGCACATGAAACTAAAACTACAACCATTGTAAGCAAATGAACTACCCTATAGTTTGCCATTTATATTCCCAAATCTTAAACCTATGTGGTATATATTTTTACCTTGTTTTATTATTTATACATTTTGCGGGGAAAGTCAGATATTTCTGATTTCGCAAACATAATTCTAACAGTGTTTGTCAGTTAAACCTGGAGTTTAATGTATTTGAAAGAAATGACAACTCATTTCAATACTGATACCAGAACAACTTACAAAACACACATGTATTTGTTATACATAATACATATGTACTTTTCAATTTTCACAAAACACCATGCTCTAAAGCACTGTGCACCATCCTGCTACTCAATGTGCTGCCTACCAAGAATTTCTCTCTCGTTTACTGGACTTTTGGAGGCTTTGCAGTCCCAAACCTAGGCCGTGAATGGGCTTCCAGCACTCACACTCGAAAAGACTTTCAGTACAGCAGCTCTACCTGCGCTTTGATTAAAGGATTTCCTCTGTGGAACATTCACTTTCTGTTGTAAATCTGAATGTTCTCGCCTTAAGTTAGAAGTGCTGATAAAACTCATCTATTTGCCTAGATGGATTTGTGAAACCAGGCTACCAGTTTCACAAAATGCATCATTTCCCCGAAGGTAGCTTTTTTACTTAGAATAACCCGAAATGTCATTGCCCGTACAGTACATGTCAACTGCTGAAGCAGGGTGTCCGTGCTGGAAGACAGACCATGCAGCCTCCTCCTAAATTCACAGTACCAGCTCAGATCTCCTCAAGCCCCAGAGAGCCATTCTCTGTACAACAAGTTTTAAACATCTGCCACAGTCCCCTTACTGCTAAGTTCCTGCCAGCTAAAAGTACTCCCCTATTAAGAAAAAAAAAACATTGCATTCCACATTGTTTATCATGTGGCACAGAAAGCATCAAAGAACTGTTTTAAAACATTTCCTCTTGAATATGGTTTTAGAAGAGATGGAGAACGGTTTTTACTTGAGCCCAAATCCTATGCATGTAGAGTCAAACTGGGAAATGAATAATGGAAACAAACATTTCTTACTCCAGTAGTGTTAATAATTACCAATGGTCCTGTATGAACGTCAGTATTGTTAAATAGATTTTATAATGCTTATATTACTTATGATCATGACACTGCCTTAAATGTCACATAAGGGAAACATACAGAACATTTTGTAATGCATAGGTTAAGTCTTGAATCTGTCATTACTGATTTCCTCACTCTGGTTTGTTGTTAGGGTACTGCTAACTTTAATTTAAAATGAAAAGCCTATTTTTACATGTGGAGGTTTTAACAAGTCACCAGAAACAAGCACGTACTGGAGATTTAGTGCCAGCAGCAAGAAAGATACTTCCCACACCACAAGCCTATAAGTGTATAAGAAGTCACAGGGGTCACTGTATCACCAGCAGCCCTGCCAACCAATCCCACTCCTACCCTCAGCAGTGCTCAGCCAATCATGTGCCACAACTTGGGCCTGCTGGTCACAGCTGGCTAGTCACATGACTCAGGCTTGAACCCTCAACATCGGAATCCTTAAGTGCAACCTGCCTTTGGCAGCACCTTCAGTGGGAATATGCATAATCTTAACAATACTCCTTCAGCATAGCGATTAATTTTAAATCCCAGTTTTAATGATATTTACTAAAGGGATTATCTTCCAACAAATTGCCATCATATCAAAGGCCATTATCTTCTGTACAAGAGTACACACTTGTTCAGCCTAATTGTCTGTCTTGTCTTTTAATTTGGTTTGGAACAATACTTTTTTTTTCCCCCATATACTATGCACTGAACTTTGCCCCCATTGTTTTCTAAAATGAAAACAATCACCTCTGTTCAAAAAAATCATTGACAGCTCTTGAGCTTAAACACAGACTGATGCAAGCAGAAACATACTTCCAGTTCTTGTTTGGTAGTGTAAGTACTCTGTAAACACTTCATGAATTCCAAACTGGTGTGAGTCTCTGAAGTACTCTACAGATGATGTATCTGTGCACCTGAAATAAATGTTAAAAGGCTAAAACAAACTGTTTTTTTTTTCCAGAAAATGAAACCTTCTTAAAACACCTAATATGCAAAATATAAATAACTCCATTCCAAAACAATTTGATACTTTTCCCATGAGAGCTGCACCATGTATATGTACCCTACTTTATTATAAATATACAGCTGCATTACCAGCACATGTGGAATCTGACGTTTTGTTTCTGCAAATCTGTTGACTTTCATACAGACAAATCATTTACTATTTCCTGTCAGATCAACTAATGTGTATTTTGTGTAAAACATCATGAGTTGATGTTTTGGGTGAATAGCACATCTTACACTGGCAGGAGAGTGAAGTATTTGCTCTACTTGTGAAAGGTCTAACTCTTATGCTCTTGAGCTTTCAGTCTTTTCTACTCTAATTCTGAGTCAGGAAGTGGAGTCCATCCTAGTTCCTTTGCATACGTTCATAATTACTACTACAGATGTTATATTTAGACTATTCAAGGACCTTTTGCCTTTTCATTTGGCCTTGAATAGTTTGTAAATTGCAATTATTCCTTGATAACCACAAAAAAATGTTCTTTGTAAGCACAACTAAATGTTTGATCCAAATTAATCAGAAGGGACGAAAAATACTTTCCTACATAGGCATTTAAGCCACAGATGAGGTAATTTAGAAAATGGAATTTAATGGGCTTTTCTTTTAATAATAACAGTTATTTAAATGTAATGCAAGTCTGTACCTATTTTTTGTAAAACATTAAAATGCTTATTTCTTTATAATCTGATGAGAAATATTAAACACAGACAGTCCATTATAAAAAGGAAAATAAAGGTATTATAACTGTAAACATAGGTAATGTACGTTGAGTGTTTTATAGCTCCTGTCCCACAAGAGTGCATTTGGAGATCAGATTGTGCCTGATCTCATTCAATGATTGTACTCCAGGCACTGTGAAGGTCTCAAAGTGCCAAAAATATGGATGGCTCAGATAGCGCTCGCTTCACGAATGCACATACTGTCCCTTGCCTTGCCTGTCCTGGTAAAAACGTCCTATCCAAAAAAGCTGGGTTGGCCAACAATTGCCAATTCCAATTTTTACTAAAAGCCAGTAACACCGCAATACCCGCCAAGTTTGATTTACAAGACAGACAGACGAGTGGTTGGAACCAGAGGTTTATGGATCTTTGCGCATAAGACATGCACTGAGTGTGTCCCAAGTTCTATATGACTAGATAACTAAAATGGTTGAGAAAAGTCACTGGTTGTTTTACCTTGATTGTCATTCCAAGATCATTCCGAGTCATACTGAGGTATGTCATACCTTATATTAAAAACTGAAAAGGCATCACACAGCCAGCTAATGTATACAAGAACTGAACCTCTTTGTCAGTGACACCCAGTTATAAATATTTCACCATGTTAGCTTGCCCAGAGGCTGGTAGTTGTAACTGGAGCAAAAATGCGTCATGTCTTACAGGTCAAATGTAAATGGAATCATTATGGTACAGACTACTGCGTAATTATATTGTAAACTGAAAAGGCATGAATCATTTTTTTTTACATTGACATATAAAGAAATGGTATTTACTTACTACCATCACCACTTTCTATATTTATAGGGTATTTTTATAGGTTTGGAAAAAATGTTTTACTCTTGTTTCTTATTTGTTATGTTTAAGAGAAAAATTTAATTTAAAAATATCTGAAAAGTATATATCTGGAAAAACACATGATGAAAGTGTTCTTTAAGGTATTGAAGCAAAACGTTCTGTTCTACAACATTTATTCCTTTGACCATGCTAAATAACCTTCTATTCGAAAACCTGTTACCCATTCTGTCAAAGGGGTCCTTTCTGATGCTTCTGATATATTATGCCACAAAAGGCATTTTTCAAAGAAAAGTTCCAAATCTGAACCTCTGCTCTGTTAGCAGAGTAGAGGCATGTCCACACATGATCAAATACTTGATACTCAAATGCTCACTTTTCTTTTGTCTGGAAGCCACACATTGTTTTGACATGAATTAAACCCATACAGGAAATAAGGCAATACTCTGATTTTAATCTTAATAATGCCACTTTGCACAAATGATTAAAAACTCTGCCCATTCTTCAAGCATATGAAATGTTATCACCTATTCATATGCAAAATGATTAGAAGCTGTGAGCATCTACAATTTTAATTTAACCTCTATTAGTTTACAAAAAAGTTTATCCTGTGGTAGCGTTTACAGTAGAATTAAAAATCGTGTAACTAAATGGGAATTAAACTGATGTGCTTGTCTTGAAAGAACACCAGAAGACGGACACAGAAATGTCACAGACATTGTAAGGTGAGTTCACACAAGCATGCTGGGAAATTTCTGGTAAGATTCCAAAGACTATGGCAGAACACTTGTTCGAAACAGCAGGGGGTATTTCTCACAGGAGGACAGATGCACTACTGTGATGGCAAAATCAATGAGTACCATCACTTGACTGATACATCTATATTAATGCCTGAATGGAAAAAAACAAAAGCAACACAATAAAAATGTTGTTCATGAATATTGCCATTTCCAGAATACGCCTCTGCACGTTTCCACAGGAAGAAACATAGCAAGGTACCAAGTCTTATCTATCCAGTCTGGAAACAAACTCAGCTTTTGAGAGGGTACAAGTTAGGATTGCAGGAATGTAAGCAATAGCCCTTACATTAAAAAAAATGACCAGAATCAGTCTTCTTCTGGGTTACTACGGATAGTGTAAATGCATCTATAGTCAGTGTTTGGTTCCCTGCTACATATTATGGAAGAATTGTTTCCTAGTGCAGTAATCTGTCTACCACAAATGCTAAGCTATATGGTCTTAGTTATAGTGAAAGGTTTCTCTTTAAAAAAAGGCCAACAAAATTACGGTAAAGACTAGATATCCTAATCAGTTTTAGCATGTAAGAACATTACATTTTTTTTAAAGGACAGAATCTTTCTGCACACATTTTCTTTGAATTTCAACTAGTTTATCTGGTTAACACAAAGGCATGATGAGGCCATTCAAGTTAAATTAGGTACAGCTTGTGTTCAATTAGACTATGTGCAGAATTGCATTATGTGACTCGAATTAATTTCACACGGCACTGAGACAACACAGCTATTGACATTCTTGATGACCCAGTTACACCAAGGGTGGATCCGTGGAGTTGTGTTTTTCCATCTCTTATTCCTGTTATTCAACAGCAGAATGTTATGAAATATGGAAAGGTACCCTTAACATGGCATTCAAAAATGTTTGGGCATAGTTTACAAAGGATAAAACACAAATAGTCACAGTAATTCCTTCAGAGAAAAAGTACTATAATCTGCCAAACAGTTCACCACCACTGTAGTCAGTTATATCATGCTATTAAGTGAATGATTTAGCTTTAGCGAATGTTTTTAGTGGGAAATTATCATCACTGTGGTGACTGTTACATTTCTGTCGAATATTTTACCTTTCATTTCCATACTGAAGAGTCCCAAATGTTTTCAGGTCACTAATGTGTGGTATTTGTTGTTGCTGAAGTGACATTGCTGCACTGAAGGATTGTGAACTCAACAAAATGTCAATGCCAAGACATAAACCCCTAAGTGCACAAGATACAAATAATAAAACTGTTGGCTTTTGACAAAAAAAAAACTTCAGTCACCAATGAACTATCCTTCTAATTTTTAGGCATCACTCATTTCAGTTTGACTTTCAATCACCCCACAGAAAAAAACAAAACATAAACAACTAAAAGGCTAAAAAACCAAGTGTGCTTGTTCATTAGTCAGCAACTTAATGTAGATTAATTTCACTCCATGAACGTTACTGGTCTCCACAGCTGGGTTTAAAACTCTTGATGTCATATTAGTAATCTTAATCTTTACAAATAAAATCTTACAACACAGATGTACTAGGTAATGAGGGAGACTGTACTGTGCACTAAAACAGTGATACAATATGATCAAGAATTTATATTTAATTCTCATGCATAATATAAAATACAGTCTTTTAAAAACTTACAGCAAAGCACTTTTGCCTCTCTGATGTGTTCTATTCGAAAGACTGCAGTATTTCTAACTAGTCTTAAGTAACCTTAGCACAAGTATAAATCTAGAAGTGTTACAGCATTATACAAGCTGCATCAATTTCTTGGTGAAAAGCCATAAATAGTACAAATCAACAGCTTGGGTGATTTTACAGAAAAAAACTGGTTATCATATACAGCTTTAATGCACAGCAATGCAATTTGAGTAATTGATTTTAATGTGCACAGAGTAGTGTTCCTTTAGATTAGATTTCGATTAATATTAATAGAGATGGACAGAGTTGGACAGAGACGGGCAGCCAAATGCATTCTGAGGTCTAACACTGACAGCCTCAAAAGCACTGACAAAGTCGACCCAGTGAATTTCTTCAGGGGATCTTAAATGTTTATTCAGCAAATTCACTCACTGTTTTTATTTCAGGATACTAGCAGTGTTGGTTAATCCCTAAATAATACTCAGTGTCATAAAGACTTTTCTGATAAGGGGAGGTGCATGTGATGCTCAGAGCCCAAAACAAAAAGGTACTAAATTCCTTGAAACCTGTTTAGTCTTGTCTCATACTGTGACTATACATTCATACCAGACAATTCAAATTCTTTATGGGAACTAAATGGCTTTTTAGTTCTGTTAAGGGCAACTCCAAATGAAGACCTGACAACTCAGTCACTGCCAGGATTCTTAAACATGTTGTTTATTCTACATTTATTACATTTATTACACCTTTTAACAGTCAGATGGATTCTTGTTTTTACAATACACTGCTGAACAGCTAAGAACTTGTCATCTTGCATTTACAATCCTACTGGTGAAGCAGGCCAATATAATCTAGTTTATTTCGAATGATACATCACTGACTGCTACAAACAAAGTAGAGAAGTCTGCTTTATAGCTGCCCACATTTCACAATAAATAACCAGGCCGCGTTAAATGCATTTACAATCCAAGAACCACACTGCAAGAGCGAAATATAGCGAACTCCGCTTCCAGTACCCTAATTAAATGGATGCTATCACAACACATTCACCGCATCATTTCTTGTAAATTGAGGGGATGGGAAGTTACACAACTCCGCAAGTATAATCCGGCAGTTACCTCTGTACCATTTACCTTACTACAAGTTTTTTTTTTAGTTTGCGAACCATTATTTCGCAGCACCCTTTCTAGTACCCTAGAGGCTGCTAAGCTTTCCTGAGGGCCCGTACAGCTGCACCGCGGAGAGCGTCCTTACTAACTTCAACAGCAACACTGCAATTGGAAAACCTGCAGCACAGTATGGGGCTTATTCCTCCCGGCTCTGGTTCTTATTGTGCAAACTCGAGCAGTAATAAGCAAGCAGCGCCAATGGCAACAGGGCGTGTACTAGTAAATACATATCCTGTGTGTGCGAAATGATCACAGAAAAACAGGTCAGACATAAACGCAAATTGTATGACAGAAGGATAACAATGCATACTACCGCTTTAGGAACTGGAGCAACTATATGGAAACCCATTCCTATTTTTGCGATCGGACCGTACAAGGAGTCCCCGTTTGAGATTCGCAGACAGAAACGGAAGTTGGGCAGGGACTGCTGAGCTAAAAATAATAGACTAGTGCAAGCCTGAACCCAGCGGCCTGTCGCTACTTGTAAAGATGAACAACGCTATACTTTACCTGAGCCCCTATGTATAAACAAGATCGGAGTTAAAGACTATTAAATCCTGCATCACTCTCTGTCCTAAGCCCTGCAACCAACAAAAGACATTCCGCATCTCCTACCTTCTCCTCATCAGATAACTGCTCCTCATGATCCGCCATCTTTCCTTCCGGCACGACGGTTCACTGAAGCTCACCCTGACGTCATCAGAAGGGAGGATTCCCACACGAGGCTCGCGCACTGCGTACGGAGCTGGAGAGTGTGCACAAGGCGCGCGACTAGCTGCGAGCGGCGGCACAGCCGGTCATGATTCTGGTCTCCCTGGATCGGTGGATTATAATATAACCCGGCAAACATTTAGTAACCTTTCTGCAACGCTAAAGGTGCTGATAAAACGAGAGGTCCCGATAGCTTACGTGTTAATCAGCACTAAATAAGTGTATTATTTGTTCGTTATTGACCCCATCAAAATAGTAGACAAATGTTTCACTAGTCGGAATCAATTCCTCAATTTATATATGTGTATGTATTTAATTTATCACACTTCAATCTTAAAATGTTGTGCCTTTCAAACTGCACCTCCCAAGAGCAATTTAACACATTGGCGCAAGTCTTTTTAATTTACCACTGCCAAAGACGGCAGCAATCTGTAGACTGAGCCGAAACCCAGCGCTTATTATCTGATGAGGTTTTCAGATATCCGATTAGATCTGTTCTGCCGAACACTCGGTTGCTTGTTAACACTGCCACCTTCTGTTGTGTTAAGTATATTATTTGTATTGACTTTTTTTTTACCTGGTTCGTCTCGTATCGTAAACATTGGTGTAGAGCTCTTAGCTAGGTTGTTTTAAACTAGTCTAGTTAAAGGGTTATTGTTAATAAACGTGTTGTAACTATGTTCATTCTAAAAGTCCGAATGTATCGTGTGTTTCAATCAAAGCTAAAAAATAATGTCCTGTGATAAAACACTAAACGCCATCTCAACATTCAGTCATTCATCGAAAAAATAAAGACAATTTGAGCATTTCAGCATTTTGAAAGAACAATTGTTAGTTAACTTTTTGTGTAAAATTATTTTGCTCAATGTAAATAAGCAAAGCGTGCTATATTTAAATGAGGCTGCGGGTTTAGTCTTTTACTGGTTATGGTTTTGTGTGAAATGATTTGGACAAATCGCAAAATCCGAAATATCAAACAGGATACGCCTGAAACAGACAAAGCGACGAAGCTACTGTACGTAATCAACTTGCGAATTGAGCTCGGAAGGTATTACTGTACGTGACAGGTGTCGTATCCAATTCAGTATCCCCTGGAAATCTGCATCCCCCTACGTCATGCATATGTGACATCTCAGGGGCGTATGATTTTTCTCATCTTCTACATATAAAATGATTTACAGTAAATGTAACACATAAGGGCAAAAGATGCATATAGCCTTTGTGTGCTTTCTTTTGGGTTCCCGCAACCTACCGAAGCTCAGCAGGTGTAAGCCTGGACAGTACCTGGATGGGAGACCTCTAGAGAAAAACTAAGGTTGCTGCTGGAAGAGGTGTTCATGGGGCCAGCAGGGGGTGCTCACCCTGTGGTCTATGTGGGTCCTAATGCCCCAGTATAGTGACAGGGACACTATACTGTAAAAAGACCCCGTCCTTCAGATGAGACATAAAATTGAGGTCCTGACTCTCTGTGGTCATCAAAAATACCAGGGTGTTTCTCGAAAAGAATAGTGGTTTGACCCCGGCGTCCTGGCCAAATTTCCCATTGGCTTTTACCAATCATGGCCTCCTAATAATCCCCATCCATGATCTGGCTTCGTAACTCATAGCTGGTGTGCCGTCACATCATCCAGGTGGATGCTGCACACTGGTAGTGGTAGAGGGGAGTTCCCATTACCTGTAAAGCACTTTGAGTGGAGTGTCCAGAAAAGCCCTATATAAGTGTAAGCAATTATTATTATTATTATTATTATTATTAATTTGAGCTTTCATTCACGTGACAGCGGTATTTTTTGTGCATTTTTACATTACCGTAATCCTTAGAAAACGCATTAAATACACAGAGAAACCCATGTAAGTGCACAAACAACGGGGTCCTTTTTATCCATATCGTAATAAGCAAAGGCACAAACATGCACGAGCAGCCTGTATCATCAAGTTATCCTGGAAAGTTTGTGGAGCGCATGCGCATTACGTAAAGGGGATACAAATTTAGAAGGGATGAGAAAAATATACTGATCCTTGTGTAGCACCATCATGCTTTGTCGGCAACCATGCTAAGTATCCTAGATCTCTTCCTGCCAGTACTCTACCACCATTGCACACTCCTTAATATCCCTGGTCATCTATATCTGCAGATTACACTATAGGACTTTCTCAATTCTTGGTTGTTCCGTGTTGTTTTACTTGTAGTTGACTCATTCTTGAAGACAGCCCATTTTGTTCCCTTGCTCAAAGCCACGTGGTTGAAGCCAATATTTTAGTTTCCTTCAAGAAACAGCCACTTGACAGCTTTAGATCAATAAGCTACCAACTTCCCAATGGACCAGATGTAAACATTCCGATGTTCTTATATGTATATGTAGAAGTAATGCTCTTTCTGTCTTTATTAGCAGTGGTTTCCTTTTCTGAGTCCCACAGGCAAGTAGACTTCTGAAGATCACAAACCGACAATTTGTCTGTGACGTACACAGGAAATAGCTTTTATGCATTGTGTCTTACTGTATATCGTCTCTTGAATTCAGATTTTTTTCCTATTCCATCCATTTTCTTAACTTACAAGTCTGATTTTTTTAAGATTGAGGTTCTGTAGTTGTTTCCAATTCTACCTACACACGCATGTATATCAAATTTGTCTGTACAATCAGGCCTTGAGTCTATGAAATTTCATATTAAAAACCATAAATAATGATGTACAGTATTGCAGTATGCATTACCTCAAAAAGAAAATCATATATACCATCCTTAAATAAATAAAACCTTTTATAAAACTAGTTTTCAGTTGTTTAATGTGAATTAAACTGTCATATGTTTCACAGACTTCTCTGATACAGCTATTTTGAGGGTTTGCTGTGAATGCAAGTTTGCAGGTTTGAGGATTCAAAACGAAAGCACACTATATACTACACTTTATTCCGCCCCCTTTGTGAAATTTTAGTCGGCGATAAGGTGCAATAATAATAATAATAATAATAATAATAATAATAATAATAATAATAATAATAATAAAATTATTATTATTATTGCTTACCCTTATATAGCGAAAATGGTTATAGTAATTAAATCTTAAATAAAAAATAACGTATGGAATACCAATTTCCTGCAAACTAAATGTTAAAATGTTAATATCATACAATTCATAGATCATTTTATACATTACGCTTTTACTTAAAAAAATGTGCCACCACGTGCTATTTTATGAAGCGAGAAAAGTTCACGGTTTTAGTTGTAGAAACGACTCCGGGCCACAAGAGGGCGTCGACGCAGCGTAAAAAAACGGGACGTTGGCGTTTCAAGGAAAACATTTAGCTGTAAATAAAATGTTTAAATTTTAAATTACAACAAAAATACTTTACAGTAATGTTAGTCAGTACACTTTTACACTACACTGAGAGTACATATATGTTCGAACAGACCTTATGAAACTCACACCTCAGGGTTTGTACATTATCATCTTGGCGCGCAATAGATCATGTTGACTAATATGGAAGGTATGACGGTAAAGGACGCTGATTTGAGAAATATGCCAAGTGATTAGGTACAAAAGCAATGTTAAGCAAATGAATCACTGCATGCCTTGAATGTAACCTTTGTTCCAAAAATTTACAAATGGCAAAGGCAGGTCTTAGTTTAAGACAGGATGGTCTTCAGCTGTAAATAAATGTGAACAGGTGCACTGCTGTAAAAACTATTAAAAAGAAATGCCATTTGCAAACCAACTCAACTGTTTAGTGTACTAAAAGAGAAACACTTCACAAATGGGAATCAAGGAATATTGAATAAAAAAAACAGATGTGTCTTAGATTCCTCCTCTACACAATGTAATCCTTAGATTTTGTTGTAATAGTAATTAACCTGATTCTATATGGTCTTACAGTGTGTCCAATTTTTTTGATAATTACAAAACCATTTGCAGTTTTTTGAATTTGCTATTCTTTGTACACATACAGCGTGTGCTATTTTTGATTCTTTATGAACTGGAATTATGTTAAAAGTTGTATTCATTCATGTTGTTTTCCCCTTGGATAGTAGTGTCTGCCTAACATCTTCATTATCATTATCATTAATATAAAAAAATAATTCATTATGCTAAAATTTCATACCTGTGTGGAAATGAAAAAATAGAGTGTTCACCAACATTATTTATATAAAACAATTACAAATACAAAAAAAAAAGACAACAATGAAAGTAAAGTTTCACCTGTCCAGCTCATCTGCTTGAAAGTGCTCTGGATGAAACCAGAACCTGATGACTCTTGTTAAAAGTGTGGGGTCATTTTTGTAGACCAAAAAAAAAATCCCTATTCCGATCAATAATTTTATTGGTTACTCAATATATTCGAGGCACAGTCCATCATGACACAGTTATTATATCATCAACAAAATCTCATTTTTATTATAGTTTTATTTCAGCAAGACATACCGAGAACATAGTATCATAACATGTACCATTATTTGTAATAATTTCCAAAGTGGGGTAACGTGTATATATATACACATACATCCACATATTTCAACAGGACACAACTTGACAAATATTTCAGTGCATTCATTTATACAGTATTTACACAAGCACTGGATTTGTAATAGTCTACATACTGTATGTAACAATTATATGTACCACGGCTTGAAATTGCCCATGATGTTCCTGTGGATTGATAGAAGATTTTAAATATATTCTTTATCTTTCTATAAAAAAATATAGTACTTCCAGAGTGTAAACAAATATTAAAACCTACTGATCACTACTGAGCTACACAAAACAGCAGCAAGCCCAAAACAAACTATAAAGGACAAGAATGCCAATACTTTCCACAGGAACACATACTGTACATTGAAAGTCACCAATTACTATATACACAACAGGACTTAATTTCTGTTAGTAGTACATAAAATATCCAGTGTACTGCTTCTCATTTAGCTGTGAACTGTGCCACAAATCTATGCCATCTGCATGAAAGTACTATAATTTTCCACTCTGTACTGAAGAATAGAAG
Organism: Lepisosteus oculatus; assembly: GCF_040954835.1. Classification (NCBI taxonomy): domain Eukaryota; kingdom Metazoa; phylum Chordata; class Actinopteri; order Semionotiformes; family Lepisosteidae; genus Lepisosteus; species Lepisosteus oculatus. The sequence goes on along the minus strand of NC_090702.1, from coordinate 45,302,697 downwards.
GACCAAACATTTGAAGATATATGCAACATACCATGTTTTAATAGTATTTGGGCTCGAGTGTGAAATAATTAGGCTGAAGAGAAAAACAACTCTGGTTGGGTGCCCCAGCAAATGCATTAAGCTTTGAACATCCTCAGTAGTATGCGTTTAATTCAGAAACGCCTCAATGATAATGAGTCCCAATCCATGTTGCTCTTGGCAGTAGGTTTGATCCTTATCCATGACTAGGGGCTGGAGTGTGGAAAAACAGTGGACATCTATGAATCTTGTTTTTGGACTACGGCTCCTGGTAGCTGTCCCAGATCCGTTCGGGATCGACTCCGTGGAGTAACCTGTCATGAGAAGGATGACTGTATTCTTGTAGTTTTGCTTCTGTAGGATAAATCCGTCATATCTCTGTGTGCATCGGACCAGGACAGTCGTGACCACAAGAGCAGTGGCATCTTTTCATTTGACATTTTTTCTCAAGGCGTCATACAGTGCATCATTATTGTGTGCAAAAGACTCTTGCCTCATGTGCAGCATTCCCGGTCCAGGCTGGACTGGGAGGAGATGAGGGAAGGGTAGGGCGTGAGTCTGTCGATGTTAACGTACGTTGTGTTCAGCAGGATGTAATGCTCTCCGCAAAAACTCGAGAAAATGGAAGAGATCCTAGCAACCAGCTCTGAAAAAGTTGGCCGGCGTTCTGGTTTAGGGTGCCAACATTCAATCATCACATTGTACCTGTAAAATGAAAAAAAAACCCATCAGAAAGCACTGTTTATATCATAATATCAAGTCAAATAATTGTGTAGATGTTATTTTTAAAAAATAGTTCTCCTATGTTTACAATTTAACATCCTGACTTAATTACTGATATTTTTAAGTGTTCTCAAAAACAATCAAAAAAAGAAAAAATTATTAGGACATCTTATGTTATATGTTTAACATGGATTTCTAAAACAGACTTTCATGAAATACACTGTTGCCATATAAGACCATAGGAAAGGTTACACAATGAGAGGAGCCCATCTAGCTTGTTAGTGTAGTTAATTGATCCAAATATCTCATCAAGACATTTCTTTGAAAAAGCCAGGGTGTCAGCTTCAACCACATGCTTTGCTCCACACTCCCTCAACCCTGATCTTTACTCTCAGAATCCATATTTATTTGCTGATGGTGTTGTAAGATTAACGTGTGCTAAATTCCTAAACTCTTTGTCAAAATGTAAACGCCCCCATTTATTGCCTGCAGTACACCTAAAGTACCTGATTTCCTAATTTCAATCACACATTTCTCAGTACATTCCAAGCAGGAAAGGCACACAACAATGGCCCATCCTATCTCCCCTGCAGAAGACATACAGTACTGTACTTACAGTGAGTCAGGGCAGAACTCCGGCTGCAGCAGCCTTCTGCCCTGCAGTAAGAAGACAGTGATGTCGAAGGAGTTGATGTCTGAATAAGGAGGGGCTCCTCTGGTCATCAGCTCCCACAGAAGCACTCCAAAAGACCACTGCATGTGTCCAAAATAAAAGAAAAACAAGAAACATCATTCTCATATGTGAATAAATATGAGATTCTTGTTTATGAAGTAGTAAGGGTCAGAAACTGCACCAGCAATGAAATTTACTTCAAAATCAAACATTCATAGTCATTTCTGGGAAGCTTAGGGCATACACAGATAAACATGATTGGGTTCATGGAACCTAATCCAAATGTTTAACAATAAACTAGTATTTGTGCAGTAAGCTGAAGAAGTGACTCACTGCTCATGTATAAAGTACTGTTCTCAGCCTTACATGACGTTTCACATACCACTGGAATCTAGGTTCTTTCAGACCTAGAGGTTAAACTCTCATAGCATTTCAACCACATACTGTATAAGCATTCGTGTCTCACCAATAATTAAACTGCTCCAGAGTTAACATAGTTTTATTGATTACTTATTACTTCTTCCTGCCACCTAATAAACAAAATGCAAACCAGCTGTTAATTCACTCAAAAATGAATTTTGCACAAGCTCTTTGACTCTTATCCTTCGCCTCCTGGGGCTAAGGAATGGATTATTTGTGAATGAAAATATTCAGCGTTGGATCACTATATTTTGGGGGAGGATATGCCCTTGCTTAAATAAGGTTAGAATATTAAGTTGTTAAGTAACAGCACTATACACGGAAAATTGGTATAGTTAAAATGTTTTATAAATGTTTAATATACATTCATAAAGGATTTAACACAGATGCCACATAATAAAGTATTTTTTTTTTCGTGGGAGATATAATGGTATTAGCTACTGTATAGCAGCATCAGGTTGAGTAAAACAAGGGTTGTACAACAAGGTCTTTTTAATCTTTCTCACAACATTTACAAACGTGGCATTTCATTAATAAGAATTATTAATAAATAATTTAACCTCACATTACAACAAGTACAGAACCAGAACATTAATTAGTGTTCTTTTAGCTCAGCTGTTAATGTACCTAAATGTACTGATTTGGTGAAATCCATATTTGGCTTTATTTGGATTTGATTGAAGCATTACATCCTAAGGGTATTGTGTCTCTACATTTAAATGTCTAAGAAAATAACTGCAACCTATACTTTAGGATAAAGTATAAGTTCAACAAGACAAAATTTGAAATGAAAGCATAGGAACTGCTGCTCATACCACATCCGACTTTGTTGTAAATTTGTGAGTCTGTAAGCTCTCCAATGCCATCCACTTCACAGGTAATTTGACCCCACTTTTGTTGTGTACACTGTAGTATTCTTTGTCATAGACATCTCTCGCAAGACCAAAATCAGCAACTTTAACTGTGTAGTTTTCGTCCAGCCTAGGAACGAAACAGATAAAAACTGTTGACTCTACGTGACAGACACGCTCCAAGGGAAGCAGAAATACACACAAAGGAAAAACACCATGCAGAGTAAAAGGAAACAGGATTAACAAGTGATAAAAAAGGGAACAGCTGCTGATGCTGAGTGTACTGTATAATTAAAGTCTTTGATCTTCTTTCAGATGTTATTACAGTGAGGTCTAGTATTCACATATTCTCTTATATACTGAATTTGCTGTGAAATAATGAGGTTTTATGCTCATGAGAGTTAAAAAAAGACCTGCACAGGAGGAAAGGTATTAAAGTCAAGAGAATTGTATCTAAATAGTATAATGTAGAATTTTGTATTTGCAGTCAAAAACAACTAGATAAAACTATAAAATACCAAAACTACAAATTCAACTGGTAAAGTCTTTTTTTTCTTCCTAACCTTTCTATTTGAAATGCCATACTTACATACAGTTCCTGGCGGCTAGATCCCTATGCACAAACTTTTTGCTGGCAAGATATTCCATGCCTTTTGCTATCTGAAGCCCAAACCCCATGAGATCCTTGACCGTTGGGTTCTGTAAAACATTGCAAATTAACAAATAAAAGCCATCATGGAAAAACAAGTCACTGTTCAAATGAAAACTTTTTTTTTGTGTAACTGCAACAAATTCATAATTTCACTCTTATCAAGAATATGACAATCTTTTTTATTTAGCTCAAAAACAACACAACACCCCCTCCCCCCACCTTAAAATGTAAACTACTTTTTATACATCAGGATTTTAATTTTATATAATACTTTAGCATGGGTGATTTCTAGAAATGTAGATATAATGTAGGTGACTTTATTCAACATGTTTACATTTGTCATCAACAGCACTGATCTGTGACAGGTGTGACCACCATTAGACCGATACCATTTTATAACATTCGGTCTCATTCCTCTCAAAAGAGCCTGGACAAGTACAGCATATGTCTGTTCCTTTATCTCTGGCTCTAAATGCCACACATCACATCATCCCAACTCATTCTTCAAGTGTTCAATACAATTTAAGCAATACAACACAGCATCACATGGGCACACAAATTTGCCCTCTCTAGAATATGGAATCAGACATGGGAGTTCAAGGCCAGGACACCTCCAGTTCTGACCCAAAACTACAATCAAGAGTCTCAAGAGACTGTGAGACGAGAAACGGTTTGCTGTCACCCTGGACCTAAAGTGACTGATTTGGTCCACTGACAGTTGTCAGTTGTTTTTGTGCATGTGGGCACAAATGACATTTGGGATAAACAGCACAGCTCATTCAAGCAACTTGGCAAAGAACTGGAGAATAGAACTAAATAAGGCATTTCATGCAAGGATATATGATTAAAAGTGTAGAATCGGAATCAATGGATGGTATATTAAAATTGCATAATGCACTCATAAGGCCCCACTAGAGTATTGTGTACAATTGTGGTCACCATGTTACAGAAAAGACATTACTGTTCTGGATTTCAGAGAAGAATTAAGTGAATAGCAGCCATCTACTGTACATTCTGGGGCTTAAGAGAATGTCAGTGGGCACATATACTGTACGAAGGAGCCTTGAACAGAGAAGACAAGGAGGGGATCTGATAAAAGTACTCAAAGTCCTTAAAGGCACTGACAATTGGAGATCTTCATAATGAACAGTGAAACAGTAAATTGTGTACAAGTGCATTTAAAACCGAGAATACTTCTTTGCCCAGAGGGGTGTGGGAATGGAACAATCTACCCAGCCATGTTGTTGAAGCCAAAACCCTGGTAACTTTCAAGAAACGGCTGGATGTGATCCATGGTTCAATTAACGATTGATTATCAAATGGGCTAGATGGGCAGAACAGCCACCTCTCATATGTCAAATTCCCTAACATTCTCAAGTCTGATGACTAGGGCATCAATGGTACTTTATATCTGTCACATTCTCATTTCATAAGAAAGCTGTTGTCACATGAGCTCATATCAGGATGAGCCTTTACGAATGGCAGCCATTAAACCAGCCAAGAAGGTGCTCCGGCAGATGGGTATATTGTTTTCTTTCTTGATTTTCACCACACTCGATATTCACCAAGTTAAATGACCTCATATCCTGAGCCCAATCAACCCCTTCTCGAAGAGAGAGATTTAGTGTTTGCAGATTAGAATGGAGAACTGCTTCAGTGCGCGAGATGCAATGGAACAAGGAGGGGTTAATTCCATGCAGATCGGAATGAGGCTCATCCGCTGAAATATTGAGTGTTTCATTCCTTCCTTTTACTTTTCAGCATGTAATTAGCTTCTGCTTCTAGCAATTTAGAGCTCATACAAAAAGCAAAAGTGGTCCAAGCTATTCCAGCAGATCGCAGTTGAACATGTGGCAGTCAATCAAGAAAAAAGACACCAATCAATATCCACAATCTATATATCTATTACTTTTATAAAAACACTATTTGTGATATGTCTATTTCATAGCTCAATATTCATATATCGATTCTTTTCCAAACCGCTTTTCAGTTTTACAATGGACGGTACTTACATGACTCTCATCCCTGATGAAGTTCCTAAGGTCACCATGTTTCATGTAGGGCAGTACAACTAAAGGAGACCCTTCACTTGGAAGACAGATGCCCAGCAGTGAGAGAACATTAGGATGGCTGAAATCTTTCATGATGATTCCTTCTTTGAGAAACTGAGATACTTCCTCAATGTCTGTAATTCCTAATCAAGACAAAGCAAAAAAAAAGTGATCCCTTCTTATCTGTAAAATCCACAAAAAGCAACCAAATTATTTCCCTCCTCTAGAAAAGGAACCATCAGCAGACAAAAGACTAGTAATTCTGGTAATTAATTAAATCAGCTCCATGCTGCATTTTGTCCTTAATCTGATACAGTATGTCTTCATGAAGCTTCGTCCAAAAAGGCAACTACATTACTGAAATGTCCATAGAGTAAATAAAAAGTGATGCTATTTTTTTTACATCCTAGCCTTAATGTGTTAATCCTGCATAGAAAACAATTTCGGTGAACTGTAGGTGTTAATATTTCACTGCATGACAACTAGAAAAATGTCACAAGAAGCATGAAAATGGAGATGCATTCAAAACTACTAACAAAACAATCTGCATATGAGACAAACATAAAAAAACAACAAAATAATATTATGGCCTTATTTACCTAATCAGGTATGATAACTGTATTAACACTTCAACAAGTGGCACATTTTATACTAAACACTATGCAGAAAAATCACTCAAAACAGACATAAACTGCTTTGCACCCTAATTCTTGAAAATCATGTCACATCTATTCTATGACCGTTTTAAAGTATATAGTATCTTTATTTATAAAAATCTATGTGAGCTGAAAATATATATTTTTTATTTGGACATAAGGTCAACATAGAAAGTAAACTACAAATAAAAAAAAACACCTTTTCAATAGTTACAAATACAGTTGAATTGCAATATCTTCTAACATGGAGAAATAATAATAAAGGATAGAAGGGAAGGCATGCCAGTTTAAAGCCCACAGACAAAACTAAACTATTTGCTTTATGAAGCACCATCCAAGAGAAATGGCAACATAAATCCTAGTGCTAGAAGTGGCATGTTATATAATTATAATAAATCATAATGTAATATCCATGGAAAATAGGACATTTGTCATGCAGCTCGCTTTTTTTCTCCACAAGCACCACCACGCACAATTAAAGAAAATGTAAATACATTAGCCATGGGGGTTGTGTATAGACTAATCAATTTCAGCTCTGCTATAAATATGAACATTTTTCAATCTGTTACTTACTGTTAAGAGATTTTACTGCACAATGAAGTTTCAGGCCCTCTTTATCCAATAGAGTTCCATGAAAAACACAACCAAAGTGCCCTATTTCCCAAAAAGACAAAAAAGGCCAACATTACCCAGTTTGAAAATACATTTTCTGTTCTTATAACAGCATGAGCTGTTGTGGGTTATACCATCAAAGCAGCATCGAACAATAACGGAAACTGACATCAAAAGACTAGAGCTAATTTCCCTGTCCACATCTTATAAAGAATATATATTTTATAATGCTGAAATAGAAGGAAGAGCTACAGTATGGCACTCTTTTTAATTCTAAAAAAACATTACATGCTTCATAGTTTTCAACTGAAACTTTAACACAGGACAACGTAACATGTTGTGTACACAGCTGGCATATTGGGACCTTTTTATATAGCAACAAAAAATCTTCATGCACACCGATAATGAAAAATGTAATAATTATTTGGCTCATGTCCTATCACATTCTTCCAGACGACAGTGGGTCAGGATTAACAACCTGCATAGTTCAGAAGCTCAATAATGGGATAGGAAATTGAAATGTGAACGACATATCATCCAAATCCCTTCAGATATGAACCTGTACACATTTGTATTTTTTAATTGCAGCAGGAGGCAGAAAAAGACTGCTTTTGTTAATACAGAGAGAACAGATTTCTTGATGTTCACATCTGAAGGTCAAATGAAATGTCAGGTACCACCACTTAGTAACACCATGTAAGCAATTTATTTGTCAAGTATAAACAATTTAAATCAATTTGGGAAAGCAACAGTTCCAGGGACACAAGTTGAAATCCTAAGAAATCAACCCACGACAAAAGTCAGAGTCAGGAGCAGAAAACTTAATTATTAACAAATTTCTTTACGTATTGTTTTTTTTCTGACTCAAGGCGGCAGCCCTTAAACTACTTTCTCCTAGGGTTTGGGTAGTAGTGTAATGAGATTTTTTTAAAATAAGACAATACCCCGATCTGTGTGTCAAGTCTCACTAGGATTGCAGGAATAGTTTATGGCACTTGCCTCTTCCTATGACTTCATTAAGGTGCAGGAGAAGGTCATCCCGGGCTATGACCACGTGCTGAACTTCCTTCAGGAGCTCGGGGTTGAGGCTGCTAATGTCGATGTGAACAGAGGAAGGAAGCAGAGGGGTGGCTAGATCCGTCTCTCCGCTGGACAGAATCGGGGACATGTCTGAGTGCGGGTACGAGGGCAGCCTGCAGGACTCGGTCTGGGACAGAGTCTGACTCTGATCTAGAATACAATTGCCAGCGGTGTCAGAAAAAAACATGATCACCATCTTGCTTTTTAGGAAACAATGTGATTAATGAAAAACATGTTACATAAAAAAAATATCCACGATATGATCAAGTCTCCTAGTAAATGCAATGTTTCCTTCTTTTTAAAAATATTCCACAGAATAAAAAAAAAGGGAGAAGTGGAATGGTGAAGTACTGTACTGACAAATTTCACGCACTTTCAAGAGCATGCAGTAATAAAACAATACCATACCCTCAAGCAAAGTAGTTCTGTAATCAACAGATTCATGGGAAACCATTTCATTTGTCGGGCTGACACTCCTTGCATTAGCCAACATTTCCAAGTGTGGAGTATGGGATCTCCCGTTATACCAAACCATTCCCTCATCTAAATCTACAATCAGACAGAAAGGAAAGGAGGCCGTTTACACAAAATGACATTTTTCCCATTGCATTCAAGCTTTCCGATTTATTTAGAACACTTTCTTGCAAGAAATGACTGTTTCGGTGCCGAACCAACAGAATGGATGATGATTTCTGGGACTCCGCTTGCAAAGATAAAAATAAATGTTCTGCCACAGTATGCCGGACATGCAAAACTAAAACAAAACTATTTGAAATGCATCACTTTCATTAACACGTCAGGATGAAGTTAATCACAGTATCCGTCTCTTCCGAGCCTCCATGTGTAACATACTGTAGCGTTGTTTAAATATGGCTACATTATTTAACTCAAGTTGAATCAGCCTCTAAAGGCATTTCTAATACAGTATGATTGAGAACACATTTAAAAAATATGTAACTGCCTTCAACCACATACACGACAGTATACATTATATGCAAAGAAATATTAAAAATGATTTAAATATAGAACCAATCATTTTTGACCATTTGTCACATTTGTAATGTCTTACTCTACACTGATTATTTTAATTGCATGCATTTTTGTATATAATTGTATTATGTATATATACTTTTTTGAGTACACGTTATAAACTCCAGGATGCAAATAATGACTTATTTACATATATTACCATATTGCCATAATATATGGACCTACTGTATATCAATGTCAAGAAAAACATTTAAAAACAGGTGATAAGTCCCAAAGTCTCATATTTTACCTTCAATATGTTTCTTTTTCCTCATCCACATGAAGAGACCCAACACCACAAGGAGCAGGATGCTTACTGAAGTCACACCTCCTATAAGCCCAGTATAGTCCTGCTCCTGGGCAAGCATTACTTTCCCAAGGACAACGGATGACATTGCTTGCTTCCACTAAATATAAAAAATACAGGGAACACACACACAAAACTCTTCAATCGGAAGTTAAGGAAAAAACGTTGCATTTAAAGAAAGAAGTGTTCCCCCCCCCATCATGACATGTTACAGAAGCAGATCTCTGAAGGTAAGGGGTTATGTGCACATAAAACCTGGAAAATGAAATTCTTCACAGCAAATTGAATCTACTGTCAGTTCAATCCCTAAAGTGACACTGATGCTGAATTATATTCGCCATGAAGCAGAATGCACAACAAAGATAAGATTTGATAAAATATATTGTAATACGTTATCTCATATAAAAGAAAACCTTGTTAAGATCTGAACAGATTACCAATAGAGCTAATGTCAGAAGGTCTGGCTGGTTAGAATTTATGCCTAGCATAGAGGCTGTTGCCTGCTAGAAAATTGACCCTGGTGGCACATAAGTGTTTTATGTTTAAGGTGAGGGTACTTAGAATCTATCTGCAGCAGGTGCAACTGTGAACTAAACTGCCCCTTTTAAAGGATTTCCTAGGACTGTTTCAGGTTGCTTAATGAAGGCATGCACTCCACAACAAGCTCTTAACTCAGAACCCGACAAGCCTCGCCAGTCTTTGATAAGGCTGAAAACCTATTCAAATGACAGAATTATAGTGTTAAATTGGCCTCCCACGGGGCTCAACTGGTAAAGACGCTTGTGTGAGAGGAGTTTGGAATCAGAAATTTGAAGTTGGCTCATGTCACTAGCCAACTGTGACCAGGATTCTCCCAGTGGCAGCTCTCAATTGGTTGAACGCAGCCAAGGGCATGGTGGGATTATTTCTCTTGGCTCTTGCAAAGCACCTGCGGCCTCCCCAGCTCTTGTCGGCTTGCAGTGCTGTTGTACATTCAAATCATCACCCGAAACTTAAGTACAGAGCTGTGCTGCCGGTGATGTGCTAAAAAACAAGCAGTGTGAAAGGGCATCGGTTGGAGAAGCCTTGGCTACGCTTTCTCCTTCTTCCCCGTGTGCGGTCATGGGTTTTTTAAGCTGAGATGTACACAAAAAAATACTATTGGCTATTGCTATTCCAAGTTGGGGGGGGGGGTAAAACAAATAATTGTAGATCTTTAAAAAAGCGATACATTCTTGTGCTTTGGTTTTCCAAATTGCAGTCTAAACAACTCAATACAGCAAGTTCATCATCAGTATTTTAACCACAATATATTTGGTCAGCATCTGTAATAATAAAGGGCCTTTTTTGTATATTGTTACACCAATATTAATGTAGTAAGGAAAAAAAATGCACATAAAACTCTGAATTAACAATGGGCCATTGATTCCGTAGTTCTGGAAATCTGACAAGTTGCGAACTAGTGAGGAGAGGTTCTTACCTCCACTTCAAGTTCATTGTTGCCTGCCTGGAGCTCCATGGGAACTGTGCACACTATTGTGTTTCCCACCAGATGGATATTCTCACAGCTCCTGTTGCTCACTTTAAGTACTTCACCTTGCACAGCCACTTTGTCCAGTTGGGGTACCTAAGAATGAGAAAAGGCTAACCTAAAAATCTGTTCTCAAAAAAGAGGGAATTGCTACTGCTTCCATTTCAGAGAAAATGATCTGAAAATAAAGTTTTGCTAATAAGGCAGCCACCTGGAAGGATAAAAAGCCTTTTATCCTTCCAGTTTTCTTTTCTTTTTTAAAGTGTCCTGTTTTTTTATCAGAAGAAGAACACATGACTACAGGATAATGCATAGTAACTATTTAGTGATGGCAAATCTGAAATTCAACACTGTAAAAGTGTGTGATAACAAAGATTAAATGCACCATGGTCAATAAGTCTGGATCACATTCCATGCATAACAGTCAAATGTTTTTAAATTAGACACACAATTCTAGACTGCACCTGTTTTCTAACACTATGTACCAAATGGAACTTGAACATGTAAAAACACGCTGACCTTTCAGTGCAGAACTATGTACAGAACACTAAAGTCAAATAGCACTAAACCAAATATTTTTTAAGGCATATCAAGGTCTCTGTGTACTGGATTTGTTCTCAGCACAGAAGTAAGCAAGCGTTAGTTGTGTAATTGATTTTAATACTGTACAAAAGTGATTTTTCAACCTTTTCACTCTCTTGTTTTCAGCAAAGAAGCCTGGGCTGCTAACATAACAGTTCACAATCTATGCATTTGTAAATAACAAAGAAAAAAGCATTTAGATTTTACCCCCTTTGAAGTGTGATACAAAATAAATAAATAAGGCTGAAATGTTCAGACAAACATAACTATCAATTTCAACATTTACCAGAAAGTGTAATATGCTCAAGATAAAGTACATGACATGATAGAATGTTTCTATGACCTCTGTGAGCTGTTTTAAATGAGCCTTATCAGAAAAGCAAACGGGCCTGTCCTCTAGAGTAATATAAAGGCAATCTTTGGCTTAAGAAGGCTGAGACATTGTTGGGCACTAGTCTGAGCTTGGAAATGTAAGCCCTGTCTGATATTTTATACACTTGCTCTCAATGCACAGCTGCTGTTGGTTAGATTGCTATAAAATTCCTTTTGTCCTCTTTTTAAGAGGTACTTTTCCTTTACAAAGAAATGTGCAAGATAAGTAACCATACAACAATTACATTGTCAGCCTTCAAAAAACAGCATTTATCAGTACAAAAAATGTTCTATATTTGAGAAGGCAATAGTCTGTATTTCATTTTAAAAGTATAAGTAATAGTTTTATTCCATGCCGAAAAGAGAAGAAGGAAAACACATTTCAGCTGTGGAGCCTTCTTCAGGTGTGAAGGCTCCACGGCCGAAACGTTGTGTTTTCTTTCTTCTCTTTTCGGCATGGAATAAACCCATTACTTGTTCCTTTGCAGCCTACACATACTGATGCAGCTATCCACCTGAACTATTTTAAAAGTATTATGTAATTAACACTGAAATGCTAATACTGTACAAGCAACATGATAAAATGACTTACTTTTATCTCCAAAATGTTTTTGTTGCCTCTTGAAGTAATTTTCGGTTTCTCGAATTCTTCAAATTTCGGATCTTCCACGTACAGTAAGTCAAACTGTCTCGTGGCAAAACCATCGAAGATGAAAGAGACCTTTGTCACCACAGGAGGCAGAAGCTTCAGGTCTTTCAGAGAGGGGGTTGGGCAGTAGATTACATGCTTGTCTTCACCTTGTGTGCATGCCTAGATAATGGAAAAGGCTTGAATTTTAAAGAAGCACTTTCTATTTATACACACTTTTTCAAATTACCCCCCTCTCTGCTGTTTGTAACCGTGCGCATGTAGTTTAGATGTCATGCATTCATACGGGTTATGTTCTAACTTAACTGAAGTGAGCAGGTTCAGAGCAGTTTAGCAGAAGAGGACTGAATAATACAACTTTCATCAGGTTCAAGCAAGTGCTAACTTTTCTCCTGAAGCTGTTCCTCCAACCATGGTATTAATATAACTAAAAACACCAGAATGTATATGGATATGTCCTTCACTTTAGAGTAAGAAAAAAGCTGTTGATCTTTTGAGAATGAAAAGATTGTTGACCTGAACAATAATAACTATACAAAGAAGAACAAATGTCACTGACAGGTCTTTAAAGAAGCACTAAGATGCTGACACAAAGCTGCAGAGCCTAATTTTAGCAGTGAACTACATCGTCAAGCTGTACATAAAAATATATACACAAAAAAAGTCCTTTCTCCTTCTGCAGAGTAAAAAGGCCTGAATCGGGGATAGACTATACTCATGCAATAAGTATATACCATTCAGTGCTTTAGCTATGAGTAGGAGGACCTTAAAGTTAACGTTGCTTTTCAAAAGTAGTAGTTTTTACAACAGCACTACACTGTTAAACTTGTCCAATATTTTAAAAATATATCTTTATAAACAAACAAAACTGCTAAATAAAAGAAAAAGTCAATTGCTACCATCAGGTTGAATAAAGATATCCTTTTATTAATATAAATATCATTAAACAGGGATATTGGTACTAAAAATGTGTTTATATCGGCTTTTTAAACTATGTTTAATTAAAAAAACAAATGCCACAAATTAATATAAATATCCATCAAAAAGGCCCTCAAAAATCAAGCAACAATTTCAGATATCAAGGTACTGTGAAAGAAATTCACAACTATTACACTAGCATGTGAAAGTTCTTGAGCTAATTTACATGTAATAGAGACAATGTATTAGTGCTTTAATTATTACATATCTCTTTTAACCATATATACTATATACTGTAGCACATTATGCGACAGTGTAGGGGTGGACTTGGTTATTTACAAGTTTGGCTATTTGTGAGGGTCTGGTGCCTCTACAAAGACCCTGTTGCGGTATAACAACTGACACCACACGCATTCTTGATGGCTGCATCTGTATACTAAATGTTCTGCAAAAGTGATTGGTTGAAGCTTGATATAAAAAAAGAAATAACATACTGTATATTAATAGTTCAGTATTACATTTTGTAGCCAATTCCACCAGAAACCAAAACAAAATACTCAGTTAAAACTTTCAGATCGGTCTAGACATAAAAATGTTTTAACACGTTCACTTTAATGGACGTTTCCCCACAGGAAAATGTTGAAAATCCCAGGATAAAAACATATACAACGGCAACAAACTTATACAACACTGCTTCAGGTGTTCTATTATCAATAACTGTAAATAGCTCCCTAAAGCAGCCCTCACCACATCCCTCCACAAAAAGAAAGGATCCAACTGTGGGTACAGACTAAGATTGCCACAGGAACAGACTCTCCAATTTTACAATTAAGATCCTCACAATCAGCATATTTAGAATCTCAGCAGTCGTACGCTACAATTTCCCAAAGTCAAGTTCCCTTGAGCTTTCTCAAGGCATATGATCGCTTGTCATCGCCTGAATTTTAAGATTTTTCAAGATTCACATCTTCTACACAACAACAACAAAAAAAAATGGACACACAATGCCTTTCAAGGAAATATAAATTCCGAAGTAGCTGGCTTTCATTTTCTGCCATCTCTAACGGAAAAACAGAAATAAAATGTCATTTCTGTTCTTTACAAATATCACTTAGAAACATTATTTGAAACTCATATTTTATCTTATCTTAAAAATGAGCACATGACTGGTGCACTTACAACAAATTAAATTGAGCACACTGTCCAGTCAATAGCCAGTTCTTTATGATCTCAAGCAGCGTAGAATCAGACAATACAGAATTGAACAAAAAGAAGGAAAAAAAATATTCTCTCTGAATCTCACTAGAAATATCTGCCAATGAATACATGCTCACAGTAAAAATGAATACATTGTCCTCTCAGTAGCACTGAGGATAACGAGATTATTCATGACTCAAGGTCCCACCATTTTTTTCCCTGTGAGTAAGTAGGCTCCTAGATTGATAAAAGAATAGATGTTTTCTTTTTAGATGACAGTTGTGTTAAAGCTACTTGTCAGATGAATGGAGATTTATTTTTAAATGATTTAGTCATAGTGTCGTATTTAAAGCGGCAAAACGTTTATATAATCTATATGCCTACTGACTGTGGCAGACAATTCCCCCTCAGAAGTATTTTACTAGACATTAATTTAATAGGCTTATGGTCTGTGGTACTTCACTGAGCTGAACTAAAATTTCTTCCTATAAAGAATTTAAGGCATAACAGCTTTGATGCTCAAATGTCAAACCACAGTGTGGTCTGCATTTTCTTTCTGCCCTCAATTATTTATTGAAAGTGTTTCAGAGTTATTGACAAAGAATACTTATTAATTTAATTTACGTTGCACTTTAAATTAATAAATGATAAGGAACATTTTATGATGAAATATTTGAAGGCAGCAGAATGGTAGACTTTGACTATATTTTCTAAAAATGTACCCTTGTTTCTTTATACCTTTGAATTGATTCTCTAACCAGGTGGACCACAACATAATTACACCTTCTTTACATCTCCAATTACTCAAACCCATCCCTCCTTCTAAGGATTCCTGCCAGAAGAAGACTGTAGCCCAAGGGCCAAACCACTCTGTGTTTCTTGTAAGTGCTGCTGCTAAGTCCTGTATGTCACAGAATCCATGGAAAAAGTGAAGTGTGTTTTGGGCGAAGCTTCTTTTGAAAGTTAAAATTTAAATTAGAAATGTGCCCTGAGGAACTCAGGGAGGCTGGCATGCCAGTTTTACGGGACTGAGAATACATGTTGCTAAATCCTAAGAAAGATATGGCCTTGCATAAGTATTGGTTGTTTGTTTAAAATAAATAAATGACCCTTAAAAAAAACTAAGAATACTGGATCCAAACTGCCTGGCAGCTGTGTAGGTTCCAAACCTCGCTCATGGCTATGAACCTTGTGACCACACACAGGGGAGAACAAGGAAGTGTACACAGACTCCTCCAATCACCCTCCTTTGAACCACTTAACCTTTGTATGTTAGAGGCACCACAGCCAGTACTGAGTTTGTAAATCACAAGGTGCCGGGGCACTTAACTGTGACAGGAACTAGAACATAAAGGTAACGCACTTTCATCACATTTTCAAGCCACCGTATTCGATAACATAATAACAAGGAAAATTAAAACACTTAATTAGTCATTTTAATGCAATAGTTATTGAACATGTTGCACATTGAACAGTGCGAGTTGGTGGTATAGTGGCGAGCATAGCTGCCTTCCATCACCAAACGTTTGGGGGCAGTGTGGTGGCTCTGTGGTTCAGGATCAACGCCTGTGGCTGGAAAGTTGCTGGTTCGTATCCCGCGGCCGGCAGAGGAATCCTACTCTGGTGGGCCCTTAACCCCAGCTCCTCCAGGGGCGCTGTATAAATGGCTGACCCTGTGCTCTGACCCCCAGCTTCTCTTCCTGTCTGTGTGTCTCATGGAGAGCAAGTTGGGGTACACGAAAAGGCAAATTCCTAATACAGGAAATTGTATATGGCCAATAAAGTGATCTTATCTCATCTTATTATGGAAATGATGTTACTTGCATGAGACTGAGACAGTGTCGAATTTTGCCGTGGCGGAGGACCTGGTCTTTGGGAGCAGTGGAGCAGTGGAGTTCGAGGCTATCTAGGGAATGGAGCAGAATGCCTGTGATCCAATCCCAGCAGAGCCAGAGCAGAGCACAGCTCCACAGTTTGCATATAAAACCCATGAGTAACCATTTTTTATTGCCCCCAGGAGGTGCTCGGAGTGCGGACAGTCACAAATCAAGACGTGCCAGAGCTCCAGCGAGTCCTGGTGCAAATTAAGAACACGTCACTGCCCTCGACCAATGGTCCAGTGCCAACTGACGGAGAGGTACATGAAAATACATGCCTGTAAGCTCCCAGGGAGCCACAGGGGTCAATGAGACTCTCAGAGCCGAGAGAGACCTACTATATCCTCAGTGGCACCCACGAAATTGGGCACACTGCCGGAGGAATCCCAGGCACAGTAGGCCAGTCACGTGACCCAGGCTCAAATTGAGGTCAGGTGAACAGGTGACTGGTTGAGCTGCTCGGGAGGCCCTCTGCATTTTTTTGTACAATTCAGGCATTTGTTATTGGTATAATACCTGCAGATACTGGCGTGACAGAGCGCTGCAGGTATTTCACACTAGCAAATCTTTAACCAACACACTCACCACTTGAAATTCCTTTCCCTCTTGTGGTGGGACAATAACCATTTGCAGGGAGTGAGCAGAGTGCAAATAGACTCCATGTGCAGAAACTGTACTTCCTCCACTGTGTGGAAATAAAGAAACCTCCTGTTACAAATGGGCATCAGAAGACACTGCTTTGGCTCTGTTTTATTAACTGCAAAATCTAACAATCCCTGAGCTCTGAGAATATCCACAAGGGCTCTGATAAAATGTTTTAAACATGCAAAGCGTCAAATATCTTATTCCTACATGTGCTCTCATTCCTGCAAAAAGCTCTGGTCCAGACTTTGGGGGTTCCTTGATGAAGGGTTAAATAAAGAATCAAGAAAGTGTAATCTAGCAAGACAATAATATGCGAGATGAGTGATGCAGATTCCAGCAGACTCAATTCTTCACTTTCTCCTGTGACACGTTCGAGTTCTGCATCTTTGTCTTGAAATGATTGACCTAACTCACCTGATAAAGGACCTTGATGGCTGAATGTTGGATATGAAAGGATCTTCATTGTAGGTGTACGAAGGAGCTTCAAGGAGAGTAGAGTCAATCTTCAATTTCACAGGAAATTGTGAAGGTGCAGTCTGAGGTGGAGTCTTACATTTCAACAAAGTTTCTGACACACTGAGCAAAAAAGAAAACCTGTATTCAGTTGTGGAATGTCAATCAATTTTAAGATTATCAACCAAAAATTATGTTGTAATTATTTTAACTGCTAAGGCCCAAATGATGATCATCGTAAAAATAAGGCTGTTAGCAAATCGAAAACCATTTAGAGTTTTATTCATTTACCCTTTCACATAGCATGTGGATCATTGCCTTACATTGTACATTGTTCCATCAGATCATGAAGCTGAGCTGCATACACTCTCACAAAGTCTCTGCAATCACATTTTAATGACAATATTTCATTGGGATCAAATGATTAAAGTAACTACTCTGACAACACAAAGGAGTAATTAAGTAATTTCTCACCTTTCCAATACGCACACCGAATTTCCAACAGTAATTTGTCTGGCGTTTCCACTGTCTAAGAATGCTCCTTTTAAGCTTAATATCGTTCCTCCAGATTTAGGCCCAGACACAGGAAAGATTTCATTTATAACTGGATTCTAAGAGCAGAGCAACAGAACATTGGATTAAATAACATTTAAACAAAAACATTTATAGTAACATTTTGTAAGAGAGGTCATTCTTACCACATAAGAAAATCCTTTTACTTTAGCTGCATGATTCCCACTGTGCACTTCAATGTCAACATTATTACGTTTGCTCTTCACCTCCCCCAGTGAACACACCAACCTACAGAGAAGCACAAAGCGATTCAGACAATATAAAAGTGCAAAGAATTTGTTAGCATTATATATGCAGATGTGTTAATCACAGCAGCACTATACATATTTATTTTTTATATGCCCAGGCTATATAAACAAATTTAAGGTTGAATTTGTTAAATGTAATTTATTTGTAGGGAAAAAATGACCACCAAGTAATGCAACACAGGAATAGTGAATTAAAAAAATTGAAAATATCGGAGGTTTGCAGTTATCAGACACAACAATACATTTTGGCACAGAAGACCTTTCAGCAAACAGACATTTTGCATGAAAAATAACACTCTTAGTTGTTTGGCCTTCCATTTTAAGGTTCAGCATTATCTAGTGGCAAACATTCAGCAAATCATTTCAACCTTTATGACCATCTCTCATAGGAAAGAAAACAGTAATAATTGTGGGACACAAAACACAACTTGATTTCATAGGAACTTACTTATTACTGTTGCTGCTTCTTGTATCCAGTTTACATGGAGAGCCACCTACATCAATAGCGATTTTTCTTGAATCAAACTTTTCACTTTTATTGAAACCAAAATCTCTTCCACAGATCGTTAACTTTGTTCCACCTCCTAAGGGTGCACTGAGTGGAGATATCTAAAAAAAAACAAACAAAGTAGTTTGAAAACTGAGCACTTAAATTGGTTATTTTTGTGTCTGTTATCTTAATTCACCACAGTTTTTGTCTGCAATTTTTGTAACTAAAATGACAGTTTAATTTGCTATGATGCACGCCATTTGCGTAAATGATGATGCAAACATTCCATTAAAGTGGTTTCCCAGCAGCTTATTTAGTTCAGTTCCTATTAAAGCTTCCTTTCACAACACGGGGTGTCCTTATAGACTCGGCAGTACCACCAAACAAGCCAAGCTGACAAGGTTAGCTCTTTTACTCAGCAGTACTAAATATTCAAATTATCTCGCCTCATTTGCGGCTTGAAAGGCTTTGGATTTTTTTTCTCAATAAAGGAGAGGCAGGTCAAGTATTTGCGTCTCCTACGGAGGAAACCCTCAGTAGCTCATAAAGGTCTATCTTGTGTTTCGTATACCACCCACGGAGACTGGCTGTTGAATTGCTTCACAAAAGGAATATTGCTTCCTGAAAGTCAAGGTCATTGTACCTTTCTGCTCCTATTCTTCTGGTGTGTTTACTGTCCCCCTGCCTTCACAGGATTGCAATGAAGTGACCGAGGCTTTCATGAGTAAGGCTTTTTCAAGATGAACAGCTGCTAACGTAACAAAATAAAATATTCGCTGTGTTGATCGATATGGTCATTTTTGTAATTATATCACGTTCTGCTGTAGTTTATGATAAGATGAAGGGTGGCACCAGTCTATTTTCAAAGTAAGGGATGAAAAACACATGTAACGTGGGGAGTGAGCTGCGACCTTAGAGATAGCTGGGGGGCAGGTTTCCTGAGTCCAGAGGCCAGGGCTGCACTGGTGTGCTCTGGAGCAGCGGTCCTGGCACCATCCGCAGCTCATGAACACAGGGGCCAACAGGCATGAGCTGCAGGACAAGAAATGATCACATCCTGGTCCCCACAATGGAACCTTTGTGATCTGGAAGAAAAGGGAATGAGTTACAAGTGAAGTTGAAACAGTCCCGGCCAGCGTGAACCCTGCTTTGTGTGCACGTTGCATGCCGGGATAGGTGCTGGCTCCCCTTTGACCCTGAACTGAATTATAGGGTTGGGTACCCCCTCTGGAAAATGAACTGCAGTATACCGTGGTACACATGCATGTACCACAATATGTGGCGCGTTATACCGTTTACTATTTTGCATGTTTATATATGGAGACTCTCTGATAGTTTGATTTCATGATTAGTAAAGCATATTGAGTTGTATATGAAATAAAGTAATGAAAATTGTTGTTTTATTGGAAGCAAAGAACTAGAAATAACACTGAACAGTGTAATGGAACAATTTGACAACATGCCAATTTTTGTCAATCATAAAATGATTAAATCTTTTTTCACAAGGTATTGGAGGATAATTTTGCTTAGCAAGATAATGAAAAATTCAAAATACAAAAGGTGCTTGTAAGTTGTAAAAATTTTTCTTTACAATGAGGATAGTGGACACTCACAACCTTACGAAACATGTTTAGCATGTTCGATTGCACTTGGCTATTTCATCTAAAACTTCAAAGAATCCTCAATACTTGCTTAAAACATTGCTGAGACAAGATATTCTGAAACATCTTAAGACAATCTAACTTGCAAACAAGAAAAAAAATCAAAGCATGTCTTATGGTAGTAAGAGAATTAAAAACATGATCAAGACTTGACTTCCTTCCCACTAGAGTTACAGTAGAATCAGAAAAACTAGAAAAAACAGCACATGTTCAGTGGGTCATTGAAAATAAGTATGTAACATGTACCATTAACAACATCAATGGTAAACAACCCTTAATAATATTACAACAACCGTACCACGTGGAGTTGTAAATTATATTTGATGATAATTTTCTCTGATTCTCCATAAAAATATATGGGTACTCTTAGAAATGAGAATTGCCTTAGCAAGACAACTCTAAGGAATTACCTTCTGTTTTTCAGGAGAAATTAGAAAAATAATCCCGTTGTTATCATCAAATACTCCCCAATTCAGATTATTTCCATGTGATTTCCGAAATATCTAAAAAATATTTCTAAATTTACTAGCCAATGAAATATGGGAAATACCTTTAGTATGACTTTTTTTTTACTCAACCTTCTAAAGTCAATGACATTTTTATTACAGTCATTTTGTTATTTGAATCCAATTTGATTTCATGAATGTAAACAGGAGAAAATCTGTTACAAAAATCGAAAAAATAAAACGGCTGACGGAAATTGACGGAAATTATTGAGTGTAGCAGTACGGTCTAAGACGTACCGTGGTATGTACTGCGTGACTAAAGAACCGCAGTTTAAAAAAGTGTTGGATGTAGCTCAAACTTGGATTTTTACCACCTCGGAAGAAAACATATATTTGGAAAGTTATGGGAAATGCATTAAGCCTTTATATAATTTCTAAATGAAACATTTAAAAATACAATGTAACAGTCATATGCAAGGATACTGCATATGACTGTTGAAAAGCTCTTTCTTAAAAACTCTTACTCTGAACCATCACACATTCTGTATGGGACAATTTGCAAATGCAGTATTAAATCACTGAACTGCAGTACAAATCTGACAATGATAAGGAATTACATCAGGCAAGGAGTTCGTAGTTTTTTGGAAAATACTTTGCCTTACAATGATCCTTATCTTAGACTACAAACCAGTGCGATCAACCTTCCAACCAACCTTTAATTGGTTTAATTATGTACAGAAATAAGTGGGATCAACTCTCAAACACTCAAGATTACAAGCATTCAGAGTGCTATATAGGTCTACTGATTAAATTTCCCTCTGAATCAGTAAACTTAAGTGAGGGGAATTCTGAAACCCTTCTTCAGGCAAAGGATTAGTGGTAATTGCTAAAATAATATAATAATAAATAATATAATAAAGTGTTCAAGAAGATTATTACAGAAACAGCTCAGTTGGGATGAAGACACAAGATACACACAAGTACTCCTGAACTAGTTCTAGGAAACACTGCTTTAATATAATACCTATTTTTACAACTAATTACCTTTTTGGAAGAATACTTTTAAAAGAAAATAATTTTAGAAATGTATCTAAGCTTATCCAAGCTATTCACCTTGTTTCCTGTGATCAACAATGAAAAGCCATCCGGTTTTTCAGCCGATACCACGGCCACTTCAGGAGAAACTGGCAAAGTGTCCAACTGGAAATTTACGTGAGGAGTTCTTTGTCCTGAACGGGAAATCACAACCTAAAAATACCAAAAATAAAACAGAAACAATTAAACTTGGTGTAATGTGCTAGTTAACGCTGAAGACTATATGAATCTTGAGTCCTTAAGCCTTCATGGGTTTGGATCTTTTCATGATTGTAGAAAGTGAATAAAACCGACAGATGTTTGTAAATTATACTTATTCTTTAATCGACAACAAAAAGACCAAAATCGACGACCGAAACTTTAAAATTACAAGTCAGCACTGGTTTCACAAGTTTCGCACAACTGAGAACTAGATAACAGTTGATTCTTTCTATTACTTTTGTGGTCTTCCCATGTAAGGTTAAAGCGGGATTTTCTTTGCCTCGAATTACAGTAGTTCCCAAATCCAATTCTGTAGAACAACACTGTTCTTTGGGGATGAAAAAGAGTTGGTTACAATTACACAAGGCTCAACATTCAGAAGCGAAGCAAAGCTGAGCCCAGTCAGTACTGGGACCTAAACCTCTTGGGATCTCAACCAGATTACTGCTGCAGTTGGTGTTGGTGGACCAGTAGGAGACACTCTTCAGTCCATCACACTGTAGCAAGGACAACTGTGCTTCAGATACATAGTCCTTTAACTGCGACACTAAACTGAGGTCCTGACTCCTTGGTCATTATAGAACCCATGGATGTAAAGGTTCACTAAGAGTGAGGATGGTTAACTTAAGCATCCTAGTTCAATTTCACTCGGCGCTCGCATAATCTGGCCACCTGAGAAACTGCCTGTTAATTCTAATTATTCATTTCTCCATCCGATAATCTACTGTACTGTGGGGGTGTCGGTGTGCATCACCCAGGTGAGTGCTTTACTACAGTGATGGATGGGAGTGTGTCATTTCATACATACACTGCAGGATGGGACGTAACATGCTTTGCGATTCTTCTGATGGGAATTGCTACATATATCCAGGCAATTGTAATTCCTAAGTATTCTACACTGTAAAGACAGAATTGGCTCTAAATGAACAAGTAATAGGTTTATTCCATGCTGAAAAGAGAAGAAAGAAAACACAACGTTTTGGCTGTGGAGCCTTCTTCGGGTATAAGTGGCTCTAAATGTTTTATTATTTTAATGTCAGTATATTTGGTTGGCCCTAGAAAAGGCAAGAATTAATGGTGTATATTTCATCACAGCAAAAAGTTCAAGGTTACACTCCATATAGGTGCCTTTAGAGTCTGAGCCTCTTACCAGGATAGGCACCAGCTACCCCATGACCCTGAATTGAATAAAGCAGTTAAAAAATAGATGCGTATGGATTAATTTTAGTGCAGAAGGTAAAATCAAATAAATGCCTCTTAAGTTTGTCCCTGAAAGGCCCATCTAAGACATACAGTTCACTATTAAATACTCAACATCATCTACACAATTTCTTATTACAGGTTAAAATTTTGGAATTTGTCCCCCTGTATGGAGAGTATACTTTTATTAGTTTGTGTTAGTGATATCAACTTGATATGTACAAGAATTGCAAGAGAGCATTTTTGATTTACTGTGGGCAGTGGTGTTTCACAATATAATTTCCAAACATGTTGAGAGATGTCTGAGCCTTATAGCCTTCTACGTTTTTCATGTAAGGTTTACTATTACTGTTTGCTGCAATGGTATACTTGAATCCTGCTGAGCTTGGCCGTTCTAAAAAATAGCCTCTTCAAAGCTGTAATAATAGAGGTCTTTGAAAAAAGTCTCATGTATTAACACGGTCAAGGTTGGTTACAATGCAGAAACCACTGAAGCATATAAGTGGTCAACCATCTTCTAAAGGAGAAAGCACTGTGCTCATCTCTCCACATTTTGCTCAGTAATTCACTGTTCTGTGTGATTTGACCCCAGACTGACAAAGAAAACACATCCTTGTCTCCTCTTGCTAATGTAAAAGAATGCCTGCATATTTCTACAATCGCATTTGCCAAAACAAAATCTGAGAAGGCCTCCAGGCAGAGATAAACTACATCATAAAAAAGCTATTGTGCCTGCAGGAATAATACCACTGGAATTCTGAATTCCATTTCAGTTGGCTTAACTTTATTGTATTTAAATAATTCCTCTGCTGTTGTATCTAAAATGTGAAAATGCATGAAATTAAGATTCAGTACAAAAGGGGAACAACGGATATACAACAAAGTGAACATTTCAGTGGAAAATACTTTAATTCTTGATAAAATAAAATTTTATTTTTAGTAACTGTAAATAAAGTATGTTTACCCCACAGCTTTTAGCATAATTGAAAACTATAGGTGTTGAGAATAATTCTTTCAAGCAGAGATGTTTGCTCCACATCTCCAGCTCCCAACTAGTACAAATGTGTCATTGTGAATGATCACACTGTGAATTGCACATCAAGTACTGTATTACACTTATTGTAACCTAAAAAAGACTCTTCTAAAGGAAAATATTTCCTTTGGCTGAATTGGCATCACACAAGAGAATTTCACAATCAGTCCTGTTCCAAATGCTTTTTTCTTTCTAACAAAAGGGAAATAAATCGCACTGTATCTGGACTCAAAACAGTTCCTAGCATTCTCACAATATTCAAGGTTAAATTCTCTCTCTCCAGTGGACAGCTCACTACTCTTCACAACAGCTGCAGCAGTTCAGCTTCCCAAAATCTGCCTGAAACAATGGGAAAACAGCAACAGCTGCTCATGTTCTGTAACATGCAATATGAAAACTTGTCATCGAAGTCTCACACTAACTATTAACACTGCATTAATTTTTAATTCCACTTCCTTGCAGCTGTTCCATTTTTGTGGTCGACAATTTTACTCGTTTCTGCTATTATTTATAAAATTTGGGTGAAAAGAACACTGAATTTGGAATACCTTTCCAAATGTGGACACACACGAAAATCAAAATTTGATCTTTATCTGTCTCCAAGATTTTTTCATTCTAAGGCAATGTATGGAGAAATACCTTCTGACAGAGAGGCCACTGTCAAATTTAACAGGCAAGAAATTTAAGCTACAGGGCAAACTAATAGAATTTTGTTTCTGTTACCTCTCATTATCTGAATTAAGAGGGCAAGCATAAATAATCAAGTATACTGAAATTCATTTTAGATGAATGTTGTTAAAAAAACATCCTGTGAGCTGGTCAAAGAGTCTACTGGGCAAACAGGAAGTACAAAGTTTTCTCAGCTTCACTTTGCACCTGTGTATGTTTATTCCTTCAAGAATCAAGGATTCTTACATGAATGAAAACCAACAATATCCTGTTAATTTACATATAACAATAAAAAGGGAAACTGCACATTCTCCTTGAGTGCTGGTTTTAAAAGGGTCTGGTTTGAAGTCTCTCATTAATCTAACCTAGTAGGGCTACTTTCATTATTGTTCCTTCAAAGCAATATGAACTACCAGTTTTATCTCTTGTGGAAAGTCTAATCTGATGACTTTTGTCATTATTTACTTTTATTTGTTTGTCAGACTCCTGAAAAACCAGTTCTAAACTGTTACAACATCATTTTCAGCTTCCTAAAGAGCCTGTACATATTGCTTCAAAGGGTATAACAGAAAGTCCTGAAAATTGTATTCACAGTATGCAGTTGTTCATTTTAGATCTACTGTTAGGATTTTCTTAGCTCTTTCTCCAGCAATGGTCAACAGTAAAACTAAAAAAAACCTTAACAAACTATTGGCAAACTTACACTAAAAAAGAAGGCAATTACTTTTTAAATAATCTGCCACACATCTTCCTGAATTCAGACCATATTCAATGGAAGGTCTTGTTACTGGTTTTAAGGCTCTAAGAAATCTGGCTCCATCATTCATCTCTGAACTCCTTCGTGTTTACACTCCCTCTCGTGGGCTCTGGTCAGATTAAGCTGGTCCTTTTAGTTCCTAGGACTAAATCTCAGACTTTTCGTGACCGGGATTCTTCTGTCGCAGCTCCGTTGTTATGGAATGCGCATCCTCTGACTGTACGAGAGACAGTTCTTAGACTGTAAGTTCTAGTTTTGTTTTTTTACTGTGCCTTTTTGTCTTTTTCTTTATCACCATATACAGTGTACTTGGGTTTCGATAAGGCACTTTAAAATTAAGATTATTATTATTATTTCTCAGAAATTATGTTTGTATAGTACAATGAAAAACAATTCAGTGGTATATGATATATGCATGAAGACGAGTTTGAAATTCTGAAATTTAAATGTATTGCTCAGTTTAAGAATTCATTTTGGGAGTTGAGGCAACAGTGAAACACCAATCTGGACTTACCTGAATAACTCGGCCCTCAGAAGTCCCCAGATTGGCTACGGTGAACTCCCCCCGGGTGAACACTGCGATGGAGGTCAGCAGGACGTTGCTGAACTGCCCGAAGAACAAGTCCAGGCGCTGCATGGTGGTTGTGACTTCCAGCTGGTACCCCTCTCCATGCTTCCCACACCCTGATGTGTCATCTGGCAAGCTCTACAAAAGAACACATGCCTTTATATTAAGGCTTAAGAGTCAAGCAGATCACTGTTTTTCAGAAGCACGCGGCATTACGCCATTTTCGAAATTTCCCATTACCTTCCTTGCTGTACAATATAACATTTCGTTGGGCTATTCATCTCTTAACACATAATCAGCCAGATAAGCAAATTTGGCTGAAAAAGACAGAAGTGGCAGTTTTGTAATGGCTGTGGGTAACGTGTGTCAAAAAAGGAATGTCACACTTCTTTTCAAAGTAGCTTGCACACTTATGTGACACATAAGGCTTATAGAAGAGGGGTTAGTTTTGAGCTCCAGTAAACAATAACCAGACAACAAAGAAACTGGACTCTTTGTGTATATTTTGTGCCCAAATGTAGCATTTTCTTCTTAACATTTCATGAAACGCTAATAAAATGAACCCAAATGACCACAAGAAGCAAAAAAAGGGAAAACAATTGGTACAGTCGATCAATTTCTAGGTTTTTGTCCCATGCCTTGACTCCCACCCATTAATTATTAATGAAGAAACAGAACATGGCATTGAACTGTGACTAAATATTTCAGTTAATGGTTAAAGAAACACTGTAAAAACAATATTCTTTCTTAGTTCTTACTACTTTCCTCTCATTACATGGAACATGTTGTTTCTTATATCTCTGGGGAGGTTTCTAAGGCAAACAAATTTCCGTGTTTTAGTGAATTGTTGCACAGTTTAGATTCTCACAAAGCCAAGCCTTCCTCTGAAATTAATAGAGGAAAATACATTAAGGAATCAGGATATATTACAATAGAATGAAAAACATTGTCATAATTTTCATAATTTCTGTTGAAAAGGGGAATCGCTACAATATGTGATCTAGTGCTAAATTGTGGCTGAACAAAACTACAGTATATGGTGAAAACACTGTTTTTCCAGTTTCTGACTTTAAAAACTTATTTGTGGCTATTGCATTAAAGTTTTAATACATGAGCATAACTATGAGTGTGCATTATAGTACTAAAACACTCTAAACTGCTCATTAAGGATACTGAATGAATCTAGGTACCATTTATATGACTTAGAAGTGTAATGTTACAGGACATCATGAATCATACAGTAAACGTGGGTGGACTTACAATCTTGAAATTGATTTAAAAATGTTTGCGCACTTTGTAACTGTAGATCAAATCACTTGCAGAGGAATAAGAAAAGTTATGAAAAGGAACAGAATAATTTCAATGCTCTATAATCTGATAATAAGAAGATATTAATCACAGCTGTGAAAAAAAATCAATAATATCTGGTCTACAGGTGCTTTTATGTACTGTAAGCTGGTATGTAGAACTTTAGTGTATTTTTTTACACTGCCAATCTGTTCTGTAAATATATTAATTGTTAACATTGATGAATTTCAGCATTTGTTACATTAATAACCAATTTTTGTTTTGGTTGGGTAATGGAGCTCTTAACGTTTGGAAAAAATATCTAAGTGAAGTCTAAGTGACAGACTGATCAGAGGATTAATAAAACAGATTCCTTACTGTTCAGTATGTATATCTGTTGTATACGATGCTGGATTTTTTACACTTTGTTTACTTTTATTTTACTGAAAAAGATTAGTTCAGAAGACTGTGCGGTCGCTCAGAACAGTTAGTATATTTTTCCAAAGGAAGCACAAGTTTATCTTCATACTCTTTAGACCTGTTTTAACAAGTCTTCTCCTGAATTGTATTCCATATCTTAGGGTATGCCAAAATTTGCCAGTTTGTTAATCATCGTGTCCCAGTTGTTAGAATGACATTAATCTGAAATAGCCCATTGTTCTGGCAACTGTTTTTAAATTCAATTTATAAAAGGACCCTTTTCAGACAGTAAGTTTTTCATGCATAAAAATTTAATAGATTTTTGAACTAATAAGAACAACACATGATTTACTAGTCATTCAGGGAAAGCAGATTCAGTTGAAGTCCACAGTTATACTTTTTACTATGGTCTGTCTAGGGATGTATGCTTATATGTTTGTATCTCACTTAAACTTTAAATGAGAATGAAAAAAATGACCACAATATTTCCTAAGAACACTGCAAAAGCAGCATACAAATTTCAAAAGATTTAGATAAGATTCAAAATACCTGGCAGGTTACTTCTAATGAAGACAAGTACAGGGTTTTATAAATACAAATGATATACAGTAGCTCTAAATACAAAATGGAAAAGGCTTCATATGAAAAAGACTTATGTGTTTAGGTTGACATCATTTTAGACAACAATGAGAAGCAATTAAAAAGTCTAACAATGCATTAGGATATATAGATAAGGTGCAGAATTTAAATCAAGGGCTGTTATCTTAAATAGTATAAAGCATTAGTAAGGCCTCATTAAGAATACTGAGTACAATGTTGGTCACCCCATTAAAGATATTGCTTCTCTAAGTTACTCCAAGACAAGAGCAATTAGATGCCTTTTGGAGCTTAAGGGAATGTCCAACACTAACTAATAAATAAAGAATCTTGCAAACAAAATCTGAAAAATATCACAATTATAAAAGCTTTGTGAGATGTACTTGATCCCAACCCAACAGGTGAACCCTGCAGAACAAAATATATCCAGATGTGTTTTTTTTACATTTTTTTCCTTTAACCCCAAACATGCACTGCTTTACTGACTCTGATTAAGTTTCATAGACATGCAAGCCTATAAGGTATCTAAACCGTACAATAATTTTGTTAATAGCAGTCTTTTGTTCACACTGTTTCAAAAGCATTAGATCAGCACTACTGGAATCAACATAAACATCTTATTTTCTTAGGTCGGATGCTGATCTGACAGATTGAACAGGTTTTGTAATTGCAGTGTGGTCCAGGTTTTAATACAGCAGCGTGACTTTCTTTCAGGAAGATCAAATGAATGGGGTGTATTAACTGTACGCACAGACCACTGAATGTTTTGCGGGGTTTGTGTTCAGTCTCTGAAACTCCCTTGTATGAAACAGAGTGTTCTTCCCCCACTACCAAACAGAACCCTTTGGTAAACTTGCAAGACTGGCTTGGTATTTATTTTGAGTTTCCCTTATCCTTAAGGCTATAATACTGTTCTTTAAAACAATCTCCTCCCTTTGTTCTGTCAAGACCTTTCGCAGAAAATTAAATAGAAAATATTTGCACTACCTTTAACGTCTACATAAATACTTTCCGTTTTGTTTTAGTTCAACAGCAAGCTCCACCATTCTAGGTAATCTGATCCCTGTGTACGAGAGTCCTACACATGTCTTTTTTGTCTGTAGACTTAAGGATTCCCATTTTGAAACTCCTTGTAAACCAAGTCCAAAAATACTTCCTGAATGCATTGCTTGATTTGTCAAGAACAGAAATGAGAATTAGCTCCAGCTTTGAATTTTCACATAAAAGACGCAGGATAAGACTAAAATAGCACGCAGCTAGAACGTGCACATTGTGCCCCAGTCTTGCACGGCTACAGTAGGATCAGTTCACAAGCCCACCTGGCTTGTGAATGGCACGTTATAATGAAATTTGATTCTTGAACTGCTCTTAGCAGGGGTCGTTTTATTTCATTATGAGGCAAGGGGTTATTACTGTGAAGGGAATTGGAGAACCTGACAATAATGCCAGATTAGAAGCTGCTAACTGTGCAGCTGGCTTGAGGCTGTACTCTGGCCTGCGACAGCCATAAGGGAGCAAACGGACAGGATACAGACTATTGGGGCTACAGCAAAAAAAAAGGAAAAGACTAGGAGAACAATATTACAGTTTTCTATGTTTTCTGAATTGCAGGAAAACTTTCAAAAATAATGGTAATGTGCTAACCCCCCCCCCCCCGCACAACTACCAAAGCACCTGCTGCAGAGAAAGAAGTCTAAACCCTGGAGCTTTTCTTTTCCCTTGCTCACACACACACAGTCCTCTCCACAGATAGGCTCTCCTGCTCAGGCAAACTTTGGTCCAGACCTGCGATTTGTTTAATCATTCACGTTAAGCACTTTCTGCCCAGGAATGGCCTGGATGAACACTGGGCTGTAAACTACCCTTTTTGTTATTTTGGACATTAAGTGTAAGAATCGCTGAGTACATATTTTTCCAAAGAAGAAAAATAAACCTTCGTGTTTCTTTTTTTAGTCTTTAAATAAGGTAGGGAGTTGCAAACAAAGAATGGAAATATTTCCCATGTGTTTCTGGAATTTTACTTTAAGACTGTGGGATGGATTTTTTATATTTATGTTTTTATTTAGGTTTAATTAGAAAGAAATATATAATTAATTATTTGTTAAGATCACTACTTAAGTTTTTTTTTCCATTTACCAGTGCTGTCCCAGTCTTCTATTCTGATTGCTAGCAAATCCTATTAACTCACAAAGACATAATGAGCACACTGTATCTTTCTCATGATTAATTTTTTCCCTCTAAATTAAAATATACTATTTATACCACCTTGAAAGTATATATACCACCTTAAAACATACCTTATTTTAAGGTGGTACCACCCTGGAGTCTGTGTTGGGTTGTGGGCTACAGTCACAGATGGCTATAGTGACAGTTGTTCCCCAAAACAAAGCAAATTAAGTCAGATTGATCCAGTTAATGCCCTGCTGCTTAAATGGACACTCTCCCATTTTCCAGATGTCATAAAGGATTAAATAAAAACATATTTAAATTGTAGAACAGACAATTGAGTAATCTTGTCTATAGACAACACTTTTGCAACTGCATTCTTGAACCAAACGATCTGCAATACCACAAACAAAATTCTCTGTGCTTAAAGGCTAAAACTCTCAGATAAAGACAGCTGGTGGAATTACTATTTCTGTTATTATTCTTTGCATTGGTTGAAAATAGCTGTACAAAAAAAGGGAGAAAAACAGCTAAGTATTCATTACTTGGCACAAAAATGTGCAAAAAAAAGTAAGAGAGACAGTTGGTAGGGATTAAAATTATATTTGGTATGACCTTAAATAAACTAGTAACAAAGGCCACTGTCTAACAAACTGCTGTATCTATACCAAGAAGGTAAGGGATATTCATAAAGTAAATTTACTTTTCAAGAAAATCTAGTTTCAGGGTTGATCGGGGCAAATCCAGCCCTCAGTTACTCTTACATTCTAATGGGCTAGGTGAAGAGTGTACCCTGGAGCACATGATTTTTCTGGGTAATTTCAGCATAACAGCCTGTTGTTACTCATAAGAAAATGCATATCCGTGCCAGAACATTAAAATGCAACTAAAATAGGCCAAAGGGCACAAATAGAAAAAGAAAAACAGCCATAGCCAGACACAAAGTGTTTTAAAAGAAAAATAAGCTAACACACTAAAAAAGAAAAACAAAACAGAAGTTGTTGTGGGTGAGGGAACAGAAAGCTTGAGAATCTGAGGGAAAGTAAAATATTTTTAGCTGTTAAATAATACCCATGGCACATTCAAAACCAGACTTCAATAAAGTAAGAAGTGGATGGAAAGGCCAAGAGTTTTTGCAAAGCTTTCTGACAGACAGGATTTCACAGCGTGAGGAATTTCAAGCTTGCAAGCTAATGCTATATCTAAAGGAGCTTGCTGCATAATACAGTATGCAGCCAAAAAGAGGCAAAGATGGCCTTAGAAACAAAACATATGCTCCCGACTGGGATGCTTGAACACTACATGGTAGTTTTAAGATTGTGGGAGGACGTAAACAGGTTATTCAGACGGCTGAGTGAGATTTAGCAGAGAACCACAGTCTACATCTTTAGACAGTTCATGTAAAGGTTTATGGAGTATGGATGTAAAGTTTAATATGGTTTTTGTAGCATGATTGCATGGGGTAGCAAGCTAAACTAGAGTGTGTTAATTCTAATTTAGCTGAAGCTGAGCTGACAAAGCTGACGAACGCAACTGCAAACCCACTTTTATGGGAAAAGTTACCGGTGCTTCTTTTGTTTAAAGGGTTACATACAGTAACATGAAATTTTCGTAAGCATCCTTTTTGAAGTTGTTGTCTTGTCTGTTTTCTAAAATCTTTAAAGACTGAAACACTTCCGTCAACACAACCTATACAAAATGAAATCTAAACTGGCAAACCAAAGAAAGTGTAAGACAAACTGTTTCTACACAAACCACACAAATGAGTCAAGAGCAAACTGAAGTCTACCCAGCTCTTAGGTTTCCTAAATAATATTTCATCTTAAATATGTGAAAACAATGTAAAAGTACA
Source organism: Lepisosteus oculatus (assembly GCF_040954835.1). Classification (NCBI taxonomy): domain Eukaryota; kingdom Metazoa; phylum Chordata; class Actinopteri; order Semionotiformes; family Lepisosteidae; genus Lepisosteus; species Lepisosteus oculatus. The sequence goes on along the minus strand of NC_090702.1, from coordinate 45,270,159 downwards.
AACCCAATTAAGACACAATGTAGGGAGTGAAAAGACAATGTTTTCTTACTTAAAAAAGGAGATTTACTGGAATGTTTGCAAACGTAAGTTCAGCAAATGTTACATGGAAGAAGAACAGCTGATAACATACCATCTGATCCATTATAAGTCATACTGTAACGGTCTCAGCACACTCTAGCCAAGTGGCAGATAACTTCTTTTTTAAACTTTGAAGGCTATAAACAGATCACAGCAAAATCTTGTCAAAAGTTACACTTGTAGGTAACTGCAAGGGTAACTGTCACTTGTAGCCTTAACATCTGCATGAAAGGAATGCTTTTAACTTAAAAGATTTTTTTATTTATTTACGAGGAAGCTTTACATTAATCACTTTAGAAGAAGAACACCAGATAACATTTAGTGAGACAGTATATATTCCAGGGAAGACATTAAACTTTTCTTGGTAAAAAAAGAAGTCTTCACGGGGTTTAAGCAAATCAGCCAGGATGGCTGTTGACCAGATTGTCTTCAAGTACTTCAAAGCCAGGAAACTTCCTCTAAGGTAATATGCAAATGAACAAACCCACTGTAAAGGTTTCGTGACTTTGTTTCTCCCCTGAGTGTCAACACTGAGTAAATTTTTGTGCTTATATGACTGACTAACTCATTAATTACTTTTACTGTAGGTCTTTTTCAGTTGCCTGCTTTTTTTTTTTATATGATGCTCTTTCTGGAAATTCTTGTTTGAAAAACGGTAAACATGGTAAAAAAAAATATATTTCAGGCACCTCACGTACAGAACGCAGGACCAGAGCTATGGCTCCTTTGTCATAACCTGTTGTTCAGAAAGGAAGTGTGCTTCCTTATCGACAACAAGTGATAGTTGGCACAAGCTTACCCAATTGTGTTTTACATCATGTACAACTTCCACATCTCTTCAGCCTTACCAGGGTGTGCAAGGTATTTTACAGAATAAGAAGCTGGTCTTCTAAGATTCAGATAAGAACATAAGTCCACAAATGAAAGGAGGCTTTTTTACCCATGAAGCTCATTTGTTGCTAGCAGTAAAGCGACAATAGAAATGATGAAATTGGATTTGACAACATGGCTGGACAGCTTGTTTCAAGACTTGCACTATCCTAGTGCCCGCTGGTCTCAGTTTTAAAAGCTGTTCTTTTAATGTGTAGCAGGGACAGCACCAGGATACAGGACTTTCTATTTAATCCAGTCTTCCATCCATCCAGTACCAGAAAGCTATTTATTCCTAGTAGTCATGATGGTAACCTGCAGCATATTCCACAAACACAAGGCACAAGGCAGCACGATATTCACAGACTTTACACCCGTCAATCCCAGGGTACACACACAGACAAAGAGGGACAGTTTACAGAAATGCCCATTAACATAGCCAGTCTGTCTTTGGAAGATGGAAGGAAACATGAGCACCCAGTGAAAATCATTATGAACACAAGGGAACATGCAAACTTCACATAGAAGATGCTCCACTTCAAAGATCTGTGAAGTTGCAGCGCTCACTGCCACACCACCGTGCTTTAATGCCCCAGTTCCATACGGAGCAGAGCGGTGGCACTGTGGCTAAGGATGTGTGCCTGTGGCTGGAAGGTTGCCAGTTCAAATCCCGCGGCCGGCAGAGGAATCCTACTCCGTTGGGCCCCTGAGCAAGGCCCTTAACCCCAGCTGCTCCAGGGGCACTGTATAAATGGCTGACCCAAGCTTCTCTCCCTGTCTGTGTGTCTGAGGAGAGCAAGCTGGGGTATGGGAAAAAACAAATTCCTAATGCAATAAATTGTAAATGGCAAATAAAGTGATCTTATCTTAACCAAGACTTATTAAGATTATGACATTTTACCATCATCATACCATATCCACAGGGAGACTGCAGCAACATAAAAAAAATGTGTATTGTCACACTATACATTTTGTAATCACTGTCGCAATCAGGCAGAAAAAAACATTCACTGAAGGTTCAGAGAAACAAAAATCCGTGCCCAGCCTAGTTTAGTTTAATGTGGGGTTATGACTTTTTAGCACATCAATTACTGTGCATATGTAATGAAAGCCACAACAGAGCACCTAAAACTAACGTTAAATCCTATCCAAACAGTGAAATGAGAAACGCATCACTGTGATCTATCACACTTACAGCTCATTTACAGTAGCTGCTTCAAAGCTAATCATGCTCGTGTAAGCACCAGATAATCAAGAAAACAGGGCAGGTTACACCATTTAAATAAATCATACCTCTAGGGTTTTGACATAAGAAGAGTTAGCTTTTTAGGTGTTGCCCACCTTACTAGTTTACCTCATTTCTGTACACTGCTGCACAAACAGAGGAAAAATAAAAACTAAAACAGCCTTTCAGCTGGTAAAAGCTGCTGCTAGCTACACCTGCGGTACCTTAAAGTACAAACTTGCATGCAATTCTTGTTGAGACAAGGTGTACTGATGATAAAAACTGAATCATTAAGAATGAATCTGAGGCTAAGACTCTAAGGTGGTTACCTTATCATTGGCTTTAAGAGCTTCCTGATATGAAAACAGCAGTCTTTCCAGGTGAATCATTGTTTGGTAATCCAGAGTGCCTACAAAACTTTACTCTCTTTACTCTACAAAGCATTAAAAACCACAGCACTGCTGGAGCAGAATAAATCGGTGCTCACCAAGGTTGTTTTTGCAAAATGTGTTCTTGGTTGACCTAAATTGTTTTAACAAATGTTTATTGAAACCAAACAAAAACTATGTGAGCAAAGTAAATTTAGCTTTCCAAACAAAATCTATTTCTAATTATTCTTTGAAATAATGCAATGGAAAAACAACCGATTTTAGAACGTAAAAAGAAAAATAAATCAATTCATCAACTAAGTAAGCTATTTTGTCTCTACCACCACATAAACCATATTAATTTAACCATAATGTCGGCATAATTAAACTATCTGCCAATCAAAAAAGCCTTCTGTTGGAATTATATTACTCACTCAAATCAATCACGCTTTGGATTTAATTTAAAACCAATCAAGTTATGGTTTTTCTTAGAAATCAATTGTAATTTAATTAGTTATTTTGACCTTAAATGTGGTTCCTTGTTATTTTGAGAACCAAGTGTTTCTTACAGAAGGGCATGTTAGTTTGCTGGTAAGATTCCAACATTTGTGTCTTTGAAGCATGCAATTACGGTCCAAATCAAGGTATATTTCTGTCTATTTATTTTATTAGCTAATATCGCCAGACAGCAACATGGACTAACGATCGATAGTGCTTTAAGAGCTCCTTGAAATCTCCAATCTCCCCAACTGAAGTCTATTATGAAAACATTTCATTTGTCTTTCATTAGTAATCGGAATGAATTCAGCTTCACACTAATGAACACAACCCATTACTTAAACTATATTTAATTCGATTCCACCACATTTGACATTTGAAGACTTTACAAAAATCAGGAAAAAATGCCAGCTTCTAATTCAAGTTGAAATGTTAAGAGGGTTTATGTAGCCATTATTTATAAATGGCTAATAAAGTAAAGGATAAACATTCATAAAGATTCATCTTTAATGAGGTGCCATGAACTTGTATACACCCACTTAGCATATCCTGCTCGGGCTTGTCAATACCAGCTTTAAATCAAGTTGCACTGTGTACTTGACAAGAACAAACTGCAAAGGGTAAAACCAGCAAGAAACGGTTGCTGGCATTCAGTTAATACTTTTTCAAAGGCAACAACATAAGAATAGATCACCAAAAGCTTTTGTACTTAAAAGCATGCGTTTAAGTAGTGAGGATCAATACAATATTTCCTTATTATTTGAGCTGGTTTGGTATGAACAAGTGAATTCAATTTGTATCATAGAATATCTTAATGTGCTTTGTCTTTAAGGTCTCTTGAGAGTTTTTCTTGCAGGGTTGCAAGTTTTCATGTGCGCATAACATAGATCTCTTTCAGGGCAGAACTGAAACACTTTTTAAATATATTTGCAAAAGATAAGAACATAAGAGAGGACACAAAGGAGACCTTTTAGCCTGTCTAGTGTAGGCTGATTGGTGACTGGAAGCTAATGGACCTGAAACTCTCATACAGTAGTAAAACCCATGCAGATAAAATTGCAGCTCCTTTTAGTATTAGTCATGCTGGTGCATTTCCGAATGGTGAGGAATGTGCAGTATTACAGAACCTAGAAGGCAACAGTGTAGCAAGAAAGGGAGACCTTGATGCAAAACAATTAGTCCTATTGAGTTCTATAAGATGCTAGACAAAAAATAACTTCTCTAGAAGCTACTTGTAATGCTTGTGAAAGTCTTAAATACTGAAGGTCACTCTGAGCAAAAGCTGGAAAATTAAAATGTTTAATATGCAGTTACTGAAATTAGCCTGTCGGTGACCTTCTTCTCATTTATGGGCACAGTTGGAAACACATAAATTAAGTTCTTGTGAATTTGCATGTAAATTGTGATTAACCTGATTAAAAACAAGACTGGAATTCAGTCATTGGCTCTTCAAGTCATTGTGAAAAATGCTGAAAGGACAAAAAAACTTTCCCTTTCCATAGTTGTTTTCCAGCTGTTGGTGACCTGGCTGGCCTGTTTTGAAGTACACATCGACAGTATGCAGCATGTCTAACTGCTTTCCAGCTGCTGTAACTGAATCTTGTTGCCTTCTGAACTGGGGCCATTCAAAAAGTGTCATAAGACTGAGGCAAAATATGTCTTACATATTTTTGAAGTAAATGGTCCTGCGATATTATTCATCTTCTATCAAAAACACCAGCAATGTAAACATCCATGCAATTTTTTTCACATCAAGAAGCGCGACCTCATCTTCTGTAATCATGTTACCTCTACTCACTCTCTCTCACTCTCACTCTCGCTACATATATTCCCAAGTTCACCAGCTAAAGGAATTTTACACACCTTTGTTGCTCTACGCTGCTATTTGCACATATTCTGTACATTTACTTTTCTGCTTTCAACTCCACTGGTATTCTGTTAACAAAATCTAATTTCTCAGCTCTTTGTTAGACATTGAAAATTGGTCTTGTACCTACAAGACCTACAAGCTGCTGGTCTACTGCGGTCATCCCCCTATTAAAAGAAACCTGGTCCTAAAGTTCTTAATAAGTACAGACCTGTTTCCAATTTGCCATTTCTTGCAAAAAGTCAGAAACAAGTGGTTGCAACTCAATTGCATTTTCACCGAGTTAAGGCACGGGTATTTAACGACTTGGAGATGGGTTGTGAACCATTCAATATCTTCTTCTATTCTGACAATCATGGAAGTTTACTGGATGTTATGGAACATTATTTAGAGATTACTACTACAGTAGACTCGCAATTTAGCACTCGCAGATTAATGCGGTCTGCTCCATAAAATAAAAAGCACTGAAAAAATGCGTTATTCTCTGAAAACGTCATCAAGCATGCCTATGAGAGCTAGTTAGTGAGCCTATATAGTCCGGTTATTTACTTTTGATTATGGTTTTAAACTTATATTTAATATGTTAAATTACTGTAAGAGGTTATTAGGGTTTTTAAAGTGTTAGAGGGTACAATTTGACTACAGGTATGAGGAGATTTGACTTTACGTGCTTCTCAAAATGCCTAACTCCTGCAAAAGTTACGAGTCGACCATACTTCCCTCTGTTGGTTTAACTCCCATTGGCTAATAAAAGTCTGCTTGTAAATTTTGGCCATTTAAATCTGATGATCCTCTGGGTGTTCCACAGGGTTCTGTGCTGGTATCTCTGCCCCTTGGTCTGTTTACCCACCATCATAGTTTTCGATTTCACCAAGTTATGTAGATGACCCTCAGATTTACACTTGCCAACTCAACTACTACTACTACTACAACTACTACTGCCAGACTTTACAGTTGCCAGTATGATATTAAGATATTTATGCAATAGAGCATAAGATAATTTATCAAGATTGAAGTCCCATTTATTGGCTTTCAACAACACTTGCACAAAGCTGATGATTACAGTCTTGCTTACCACAGTGCTATAATTAAATATAACAAAACTATCTTTTTTCACATTTGAGTAACATTGTTAAATCCTTGCTCTTTGTAGTGTAGAAAATGTTGATACATGCCTTTACAGTTTCTTATTTTTGAGCTACTGAAACACTTTACTTACAGGGCTATTTACTAAAGTACCAAGTACATCCACAATTATCTGGCTTCTGAGCAACAAAACTTACTGTGCCTAAACACAGCTCCTATCCTGTGTAATTTGCGTGGCACAAAGTGAAATTCAGACAAGATTGAAAGGTTCCTGATTACATATACAGTAAAGCACTGACATCTAGCTCCAGGTTACTTTAAGGACTTTTGTAGGAGTACAGTCCAACCCTAACCATCAGATTTTGATTTTCTTATTCTACAGAAGATCAAAACCCACAAAATGGGTGACTGGGCCTGCTCCTGAGCAACTCTATAGGGTGGAACAACAAACATTTTGTAAAACACTCTTAAATGCTACTATTTTGCCACGGCTATTAATCTATAATTTAGTTTTACTCTTGGTTTTATTTAACCAATTTACTGTGTTTTATTCATTTGAGTTTTTAAAAAGCATTTTAAAATAAAATGGACTGTTTTAATCTCCTGCCTCACACAATATAATGTATAGCCCTTGAGTATGTATGATCTAGGCATGGTGATTAGCACTATCATATACATACTCAAAGGGCTATACATTATATTGTGTGAGGCAGGAGATTAAAACAGTACATTCATGCAAAACTGCACCGCTCTGCGGTTTTGGGTTCGACTCTGGAACGGCACAGTTTTGCATGAAGTCTGCATGATCTCTCCGTGTTCATGTGCTCCACTTTTCTCTCATTTCACATCTCAAGATTATAATTCCCATTCCCATCTCATCACATTCCACTACATTGCTAAAAAGGCAACATACTGTACCAGTAGTCATTAAATGTACACAGTTCGTTTTGCTTAGTCTGCTTTGCAGGGAGTGATAAATATTTTTGCTGTGGTAACACAAAATAAATTGCATCAATATTGTCACTTCAAGCTGCCGTTGAACGTTTCTTCACCTAGACACACCCACCCTGACAAAGTGTACATAAGGTGGAGCCGAACTGCAGTGATGCTTTCCAGCTGCACCTCAGCCAAATTAACCAGCTCAGTCTACAGCAATAGAAAAGAGGCACACTGACATTTAAAACTGTCTTGTTTTCAAGCAGTTAGGGCAGATTCTAAAGAGGGCATTTAGGGTTATCATGGAGACCTCCTCTATTCCATCTTAATTAAAAGAACGCCTAAGCAAAGACGTATGCCACCTGCATCACCTTTTCATCTTCCACGTCACGGTAGGAACATATGAACTGTTCATACTCAGCCGGCTGAGTATGCTCAACAGCTCAATAGACAATGGAACAGAGCACTCTGCTACTGTATGTTCCTATTTATCTATAGAATAAGATTTAGATCTTTTGGCTCAGACCCATCAAGTGCTCTTGGTAGAAGCATGTTTTACCAAGACATTCTTTAAATCCAGTCTTTTATAGAGTCATTCTGTTGGGTGGAAGTTGAAAGCCTCTGATAACATTAAACCTATGACTTGGTGTTTGAGGTTTGTTGGTCAAATTTTCTTTGTTTAATCCAGGCTTTTGTTTTACGGTTACACAGAGAGAGAACTACAGTTTGCCACCATTGGCCATATTGCTCTGTTCTTCTTAATACAGTTCAAAAGTACTTTTTTAAAAGGTCGTGTCTGGTCCTTTTGGGAAGAAAGAGAGCTACAGGACTAATCCTGGTTGTTTTCTCTCAGTATCACAGCACATCACCCGGTCATATACATTTTCAAACATAGTTGACTGGATTCATGGTCTTTTGCTAAAGGATTATGTAATTTCCCCAAAAATAACAAAAAGATGATTTGATTCATCTATTTCTATTTTAATTAAAAATTATTTCAAGAAGAATATTCAATATTCAAGAATATTCAAGAAGAATATTGGTTTGAGCTAAATAAAGTTGCAAATACATATTAAAACAACATAAACCTTAGCATAACAAAAAAAAAAAGTCAAACATTTTATCTTCTGTACTCGGTGGTTGCAGAACCCACTGCACAAACTCATTTTACACTTCAATCTATCACATTCTTGCTGACTACTGTAAATGATGACAAGTGATGGAGTAGCTTTCAGGGTCAGGAGAAGTACAGGCTACAATGCCACACCTAACAGTCACTGGTAACAAGAAAATAGCACAAGTAGATTTTAATTTCATAGCCACATTCACTATACATTGCAGTCATTTAAAAAATATAAGGAACAAGTAATAGGTTTATTCCATGCTGAAAAAAAGAAGAAAGAACACAACGTTTTGGCCGTGGAGCCTTCTTCAGGTGTTTCTTTGTCTTTCTGTCTTTCTTCTTTTTTCTGCATGGAATAAACCTATTACTTGTTCCTTTGCAGCCTACGCATGCTGACGCAGCTACCCACCTGATTTAAAAAATATGATGTTAATAAGCTTCTAGAATACCAACCATGATAAAGTAGACACACTGATATTGTAAATTGTGCTGACTGTTACTGCAAAATGTAAGACATTGGCAATATATTTTTTTTGTTAAAAATCTACTTTGATTAGCATTAATTAGAACCAATTTACATCTGTACTGTTCCTCATTAATAACACTGAGTGCAAAAATATTGCTCCCTCTATATCAAAAGGGGGTTAATTAAATAAAAAAAGAAGGAAGAAGAAAAGATCATTTGAGAAATTTAGAAGAAAAAAACACGGGGTCATCAGCAGTTAAATTCATGTTTGTATTGATCTGATGGTATAAAGATTGGCTGGATCAATAGTGATATATTGGAGAAACAAGAAAGACAGACGGCCCTATAAAGACCCCAGTGCAATGATTCATTGCTTCAGTATAGTGAAAGCCACACAGAGCACTTTAATAAGAAGGGGCAGCGCTAAAATCCACTGCGCTTCAGAATAGGCATTTGCTGTATTTACACTACCAAACAGGTATTAAAAGATATATATATATATCCTTTATGCTTTTCAATATACGATGGGAAACTGAACTATCCTAGATGTACAAACTATACACAAAACATTAACCAAAGCAGCAGGTTCCCTTGTTTCGAGTCACTGTTTCAAGTTTACCAAAGTATTACTCTCATCTTACCACATTGTAGCACTGCTTCTCGTGTGAGCCTTTGAAATGGTACAGTTGCTTGGTGTAGCATTTCCGAATCTCGGCATTGATGAATCTGTTAAGCACTTTAATGGGTACAGCACAGACGGCAGACTTGTTCGCCGGCTCGGGAGAATCCGGCTTGCTCCGGGCAAAGACCGCGAAGAGCACATCATCATCCATCGAGAGGCCCATCTCTTCCGCCAGTGCCTCTCCAGGCTTCGCGACGTAAGCAGCTTGCAGGACGTTGAAGGTTTCCGTCCTTGTTGATCTCTTCCTGCGCTTCTCCGTCAAGATGCACTCCAGAGGCATTTCCACGTACCGCCGTAGCTCGGTGTCCGAAGAGCATATTCTCACAATCCTCGTGTGAAAGGACTGGGAGCTGGCCGTCTCCTTCTGCACAGTCAGAAAGTAGGCATACGGGCCGCTCGTAAAGGCGTGGACATATTTAATGGGATAGCCGTCCCTCAGTTCTGGAATAATATCCATGTAGGACTGGTCCGAGAAAAAACTAAAACCGTCCTGCGTTTCCTTCATGCGCCTGACCGATATAGAGTGCTGCAAAGGTTGCCAGGGAAGAGAGGGGGTCGCCGTGTTTCCAACAAAGAAAATCACAATCCCATTGCTTTGAACGTTCAAGACCTGGGTTCCTGAGGGGCTCACTATGCAGTCGGGGCACCCGTGTTGGCCCCCATTGGTTTTGGGGGAAAACATGCACTGCACGTCCGAGTTTAGGTCGGGAAGATCATCCGCCAGTACATGGCGTTGACAAATGCCATTGCTGACCGTGCCACAGCTAAAGAGCTCGTCGTCGTAGTACGTTTCAACAAGCAAGGCTATGTTAATGTTATCTTTCAGTACACTTACAGTGGAATTGGCCTTATCTTTACAATCTCTGCACGGCTGACAGTCCTTGCTTTCCCGCACAGGTCCCGTCTTGTACTCGGAGAGCTTCTGCAGGTCTTCAGTCAACATATGAATTTTGTTCACAGCTCCGAGGTAGATGTGGCCCTTAAACACGACCAGGTTTTGTATGAAGGTGTCAGCCACAAAACTGGGGAGGTCGTACTTGACAGTCAGGTTTACCTCGGAGTTCCTCAGAACCTCCTCGCATTCTCCTTTGGTCTGCACCACCCGATCCCAGAAAATTAGAAAAATAAAAGCAGCTCTTGAAAGGTCAGTCTTCATTTTGCCTCTGTTGGGAATGGAAAAGAAAACAGGCGATAAACTCCAAACTAACACCATTAATGGTTAACTGAAAGCCGACTAACCTTGTAACAGGGTGATTCATGAAGGAAAAGCTTTCATTTTTATAATCCGATTAGCCTAGGCTCTTGCCTCAAACTGTTATACAAGCTCATGCTTCACATAATTTTAGATTTAACACGAGCTTATCCACAGCAAGGTATGCTAGTGGTTTACTTGTCCTATAAAGACAAAAAAAAACTACCGAGCACAACAGATTTTAGAAACCAATTCTTTCTCAGTCAAGACATTTTGAAATTAATTGCACAGCACAATTATTAATGAACAATACTCACTCAATCACATAAACATTGCCATTTCTAAGTGACACATGATGTCTATTATATTTCTACACAAAGAATCTGTTTGATCTTTAAACAGAACATTACAGCATCACAGAAAAGTGAAGACATCAGCAGTCCTGTTTTTTGTATTATTTTCAGTTATGGGTATTTGAATAAGTGGCATGGTTAAGAACCTGCTAGAGACAACAATCAGTGTATCTTAAGAATCTGCTTGCGTTAACCAAGCAACATGTCTGTGGTTCTGCTCAGCTGCTGCTATTTGTACCACAGTAGAGTGACTCACCAGCGACACTGCTCTCTCTAGTGTACAACCACAAACCTATGTTTAGAAGCCATCCTTAGGGAGAAACGGAGAAAACTCAATTAATAACAGAAGCCTGAGAATCTCCTGAAATGATTATTGTTAGCCTGGAGAAAAGCCCCACTGTACCTTTTTACAAATCTGGAACCGAGTTCAGACATTATAAAGTGAATGGTAACTTAATAATTTCTGTGCCAAACTGGGATTTACCAGATTCTCAGGCCTGTCACCAAACAGGACTACAAAAACAAAGGTCACTTCCACCATTCTGAAAATTCTAAAAAATGTCCAAAACCATGCTTTGTTGTATATTTAAAACTAGGTTTTCAATGTGTTTGGTTTGCCAGTTACAGTAGCTCAGTTATTACATTCACAGTTAGCTCTCAACATTAAAGAATATTCTTGAATCCTGTAAATTCTTTCTAAGTCAACAATATTCTTTAGAGAAAAAAGGGAAAAGGTGAATATTTACCACCCGTCTAAGTACTAATAATAACCTTTATTTCATATACTGTATATATTTATTGTAAATAATTCTCTTAGCGCTGTAGCCACAATTTATTACAATTAAAAAAACTATTACAATCTTATGGCAGGAGAACAGAAAAGGTTAGTTAATAATGTAACGGACAGTTCAGCCTGCTTTATAGTTTATGACCTATTAATACATTTGAAGAACGGGTATCTTTAGTAGTTTATATTTAATACACCTGCCCCCGGAACAGCTTCCTTTAACTGTTCCTACACAAGACCGAAAAATAAAAATAACCCGATCAAAACAGGAACTCCGATTGGACTCACTGAAACCTACAGCAATTAAAATGTGGAAAGTGGGGAAGGTGACTCATTAAGTGCAATGGCTGGCTGGCACTAGAGGCATTCTTTTGTGTTATATGTAACCTCAGTACAGTAAGAGAAAAGTAACCTTTTTAAAACAAACCCAAAATGCACGGGTTAAACCTCCCGGCAACTATTGGGGTACCCACTCACCTGACACACTGACAGTGCGAACGATAACATACGATGGCTAAAGAACAAAACATGCCAGCGATTTCCACACACCACGCATGAAGCACAGCACGGGTGGGAGAGCGCATTTCTTTCCAGGCAGAGTTTGTCCAACACCGTAATCGCCGGTTAAAGAAGTCATGCCAAAACTTTGGTGCTGTATCGTTGTTTTGAAAATGTAATAGCCATCGTGCTTTTACTAAAGCACCGAGTTAGTGTTTATTCATTTAACCACCTCTCCTGCTACGAATAGTTTGTATTAGAGGTTCGGTTTACCATCTAGTAACACACAGTAACAGAAAATAACTGTCCCGGCACTCGGAAAATAATAACGATAATAACAGAGTACGCTCACCTGTTAGTTTCACGGCGCCCTTTCTTATTTAAATCATGTCGGGTTGCATGCGTTTAGAAGCAGTATCCGCTTAGATCATTTGTATTTGAAAGGAAAAATCCCATGAAGTAGTACATGGACTCTTGGTTGGCGATTTCCACGTTTTTCTGACTTGGAAAACTTGTCCCTTATTATTCGCAGTGCAGCGAATCCGGCTGCTCCACAGGATACGGACCTGTGTGACTCAAGCTATTGGCTGACCTCTGCTTTCGATTTTTTTTTTTACAGAACAAAAACGTACAGAGCTACACTATGCCCCTGATAAGAGTACCTCAGAAGCACTAGTTTCAGGTGAGTTATACAGGTTTCAGTGAACCAATTGCGTCACTAGGGTTGTAGCATTAGCGGTGGGCGTATGTAAGTTCTGGAAGTAGTCGGACGGCGTTCGTGATCGACATTGTAGTAACCAGCGCGTAATTGTAACCATAAGTAACTTAAAACTAAGCAATCCGAAATGGACAAATCAGGTTTTTAAATGTTTGTACAGTATCTTCCTCACACGCGGCTGACTCCCTCAGGAGGAGAGACAACAACTCTTCCCAAAGAAGAATAATAACGCACCTACTGTTTAGATAGCAAAGTAGCACTTGACTGAAAGCATTTGTGTGGTGGTGTGAGAGTGGGATCTGCCAGACGCAGTCTGTAGCCTTTACAGCTGATCTGGATTTTCGGACACTTAAATATAACTTTCTCGGTCGTTGCTTTCACATTTTCCACTAAAAAAATAATCGTTCACCATCGGACAAATCTCAGCTGTTTGTGCTCGTGCTTAATTAAGGTCGGTTAATTGGGAATTAAAGATTTCCATATATTAATAACGACATAATATCACGATACTGTACTGTATTTTTATTTAAAAATAATAGCATGTGATTTTTTGTGAATGTGCCTGATAACAAAAACAGATCTGTTTATGACATTAGTACACCTGACTCCCGTGTCTCTCTGTTGGAGGAAAACAAAAATGCAGCTATTAGGCTCTGACCTACAATTGGCTTTTGGGTAGAAACCGAAAGATCGTGTGATGAAATGCACAGCAGTTACTGACTTGATTTGTGTGTCACTAATGGACTTTAATCTTTGTTCGTCCATCACGTGCGGCAGAAGTGGGCTTCGCAAGTAAAGAGAAATTAACAGGCCCTCTGCGTAAACATTAAAGATAGAACTACAATGTTTGGAGAGAGGGCTAGGACACACAGGAAATGTATCCGTAAAATGCAGACTCAAAGTTCCGAAATTAACTGTTGTTTGTATGTACTATGTATAACTTTTGTATTCCGTTTTGGACTCTTAAATTCTACTGTCAGAATTCTTATAATTTAAATGTTTTTTATGACATTCATCAAAAATGTGTTTAAGAAGGTATTGTTGACCATCTGTCTCTGTTTATCTAAAATTATATATCATTATATTACCTTACGACCAACATGTAAAAAATGTAAAACTGGTTAATCTTGAACATTGTAGGTAGTATAGTGAAGCACAGTAATAAACTCAAAGCAGAAATTATATATTTGTATCATTTAAAAACAGCAGTTGTTAAGGTTGTTTAACATTTGTGGAACACGACAGACGTTCTCTACCAACATGCCTCTGATTTGGATGCAGTCTGAAAGAGAGAGGGAATGAAATAAATCTTCATTTCATAAGAAAATTAGTCAGGGTATCAAGAATTACAGCATGCCAGATTTATGCTGGTTGTTTTTCATGGTGGATTTAAGCCTAGCTGTAAGGTGAGCTTCTCTGCTCTGGAATGTCAATTCAGAATAGTTTACAGTGAACCCCTAATCAATAAATGTGCAGATAGGACAGGGAACAGGATGGAGGCTCTGTTTTGTATGTCCATCATGTGCAGCTACGAAGTGGACCCAGTAAATTAACAGGCCTAGTGTGTAAACATTAAAGATAAAACCACAATGTTTGGAGAAAGGGCTAAGACACACTCTTACTCCTGGAAGGTCATATTTGTGTACAGCCTGAATCTGTGCTGTCTAAGAGTGTTTTTGGCTTGCTACTGTATATCTCTGAAGCCAGGCAGGTCTTAGCCTTTTACTGGATCTATAAGGATAGGATCTGGCAGTTGGACCAGAACAATTATTTTTGTCTTGGAAAGAAAATCCACACAAATACCTAAAACAAAGAGGTTTATCTTAAGCCAAAGCCCTCAGTTGTCTATGAATATGAAATATTTCATGATACAGTTTCGTAAGAACACTAGATGGGTGTAAGAAATCTTTTCTGCCAGCATTGCCCACTGTTATTCGGCAATGCATTCTGTTTTGGTCTTTTGCCTTGAAGCTGGTCTTATGATTTGCCTGTGAGTTGGCAGGCTGTGGCTGCTTCTTTGATCAGCCCATTGTCTGCTCATTGTAATCACTGGCTTTCTGGAAAAGAACCAGAAATAGCTTTTGGATCATAATCACATGTAAGGACCACTGTGCTGAAAATATAAGGTTGGAGTAATTCATCATTGCATTCACAGTGTGAAGGATACAGCCATAGAACAGTGCGTGTGAATGGTATATAAATGGCTGGCATTTTTATCGACAACTGGTCTTCAGTAATGTTAGGGAGCATGCCTAAAAATTAATATTTCCCCTCTGTTTTACGTGCTGTTGCTATTGTATGGGTTTCATGGTAATTTCTAGTGCATTGTGATTAGTAATCTATGCTGTTTTGGATGATGGTAACATCATTTCTTTTCATTTCTCAAAGCCCAGAGTAAAGTAGTCAGCAGCCATATCACTCTGCAACTCACAACTGGCAACCCACTGAAGCTCAGCAGGTGTGAGTTTGGCCAGTACCTGGATGTGAGACCTCCTGGGAAAATGAAGGTTGCTGCTGGAAGAGGTGTTAGTGGGGCCAGCAGGGGGCGCTCACCCTGCGGTCCGTGTGGGTCCTAATGCCCCAGTATAGTGACGGGGACACTATACTGTAAACAGGCGCTGTCCTTCGGATGAGACGTAAAACTGAGCTCCTGGCCATTAAAAATCCCAGGGTGTTTCTCAAAAAGAGTAGGGGTGTAGCCCCAGCGTCCTGGTCAAATTTCCCCTTGGTCTTTACCAATCATGGCCTCCTAATAATCCCCATCTATGAATTGGCTTAATTACTCTGCTCTTCTGCCGTCACATCATCCAGGTGGATGCTGCACATTGGTGGTGGTGGAGGGGAGTCCCCATTACCTGTGAAGTGCTTTGAGTGGAGTGTCCAGAAAAGCGCTATATAAGTGTAAGCAATTGTTATTATTAAAGCATCATGTATATATTTCATTAGGTATAATGCCACCTGCTGGACAAAAACTACATTCGTATCAATACTCCGCAGTGACCATGACAACACAGTTTACTCATGGTAAAGCATAATAAAAAAAGAAAGCAAAATCAGCATAGCACAGCATTATTCTGACTAGTTTTAATTTAAGGGCTCACAATCTCTGTGCAGCAACTAACTAGAGCAACCAGCATTATTTATCACCTGAAGGTCAATATAAAACGGAATTAACTGCTGACAATGTAGAAACATCTATTGCTCGCTTGATTAATGTTTCAACCTTTAAGAGTTTTCCGAGCTAATTTTGTGGATAATCTTCTTCCTTTTATCTATTGACATATCTATTTGTTTACTTGGCTGTTTCTGTTTTAGTAAATGACATAAAATCAAATCGTTGTGGCTATAGATGTACAAAATGTGAAAACTATGTACATTTTCAAGTTTTCTTAGAATCCAAATTTAATTGCCATCAAACAAGCAACAGGAAAATGTGCCTCTAAAACGCTGACAAAAAGATGAGGTCACACATTGGGACATAATGTCAAGATGAAAAAAAAATGTAATATTTTAGACTTGGTGCTATTTTACTCATATCAGACATGTCTGGAATGGATAGGAAATTAGGTGATGCTTATCTATAGATACATAAAAATAGCTTCTAAAGAATAATAGCAAGGTGCACTTTAAAATCACAGAGTATACAATTCTTGTTAATTTTATCTTCATGCTTCGAATACCAGCTATAAAATATATAATAAAGATTTCATTTCAGTGTGTCTCACAGATTATTGTACATAAATCAGATGAAAAGACGATACTGATCATATCACAATTTAGGGATCATTAAAGGCCACTTCCAAAATGAATTTACTTCTAGATCTGGATCATAGTTTTTCTGTCAAATGAAAAACAGAAATATATACACAGTCAACTCAGTTCCTTAATATTTATATGAAGGCTGATAACACTAATATTTGGCTTCCTTTTGTTTATCACAACTTTGGCATAAACATAAATGTCAGCAACACTTTAGTTTAGGGCTTGCAAATGCCACCTTATGAATGCATTGCAAGCAAGATCCTAATATTTAAGCATGTATTAATAAAGCATTAGGTAGCAAAATCTACCTTTTGCTAATAAAATGAAATGATGCATCATAAGTAGAAATCAGTTTTTATACAGTATTTATTAATATTATATTTATAATATTACACATTACACATTCCTAAATAAAGTGTGAAGACCCTAAACTTAAAGTGTTAACTAAATTTCTAAAATGCCTTTGAGGAAAGTGCTTGGAAGTATTTGACTATGTGCACATTTTTCACCTTACTGAAAATTAAGAATACAAATATATTTCTTAATGAATATTATTTGCAATGTTTATTTTAGTTGATGATCTAGACATGCATATATTCAAAAACAAATTACGCCTTATCATACAGACAGGGAAGTCTTTTTGCTTATACCACAGCATCGAAATATTGACTAAATCTTTCGCAGGCACTTCCAATATTTACAATATTTTTAAGGGTAACCATTAGGCAGTGAAGCACTGGATTTCATAATTTGGGGTATACAATATGGGCCACTTGATGTGTCTGCCTTCAAGAGTACTTTTACTTCCTGTAGATTACCTCACATACAAATTTGAAATTGGATGTTTCTGCAGTACATTTGTCACAAAAGCAAATCACGGAAAGCACATTTAGCTCCTGTAGGTACAAAGACCACAAAGAAGTACTTTTGAGGATGTTAAACCATGAAACGCAACAAGCTTGTACTTAAAAAAAAACTGTTTTTGAAAAGCAAACAGAACTCATTTAAACAACAGCATTATTTCAATAAGTAAATATTCGGACCATAAGAAAGGTTAAAACATTTTCAATCCAAATGTTGTCTAATCTGCTCCCTTTTGATTATATATGTGGCATGTAGCAAGATTATCAGTCACAGGGGAAATGAGAAGAAAATGTTCCTTAAACTGAAACATTCATCCATTGTGAAGACAAGAGTAAATCTAAAATTCTGGGTCCCAAAGGGCAGTTCATCAGGAAGAGCAGAGTGTGTTGGACCAATTGACAAGATAAATATTGAGCAGTCTCCAGTACTGGGGAGAGTAATGACATTCAATTGACTGACTTAACAGGACTGATGATACTGTAGGAGCAGATTTCTGAAAAACACCTTTGTATGTGCTGTTATTTCCATGGGAATGTACAGTAGTATGTGGCCTGTTAACAAAACAACTAAATGTTTCAAAACTAATGCTTCTGAAAAACACCTTTCTACAGGTATGTGCAGTTATTTCCATATAAATGTAGTACGTGGCCTGTTACCCAAACAACTCAATGTTTTTATTTCATAACTAATGTCCCCAGATAAAAGTCTTTTTCAGTTCACAGAGGAAAAAATGTTCCCTTTACTGACACCAAGAAATATTTAGATTTTCTATAAAAACTAAAGCAAATAAGGGAGCTTACCCCCCAGGAAAATGAAATTATCTCAGCGAAGCTGTTTTCATTATTCATACATGTGGACTAGTCAATAAAGAGATCAGATGAAATTTGATTATGTCAAATGCACAGCTGATTTTTACACAATTACGTCAAAGGCTGCCAATTAAACCACTCCCTTTGAGTCCGTCAGCCTCATGAATCTGATTTTGCTTTGTAAGCTGCTCATCATGCCAGAAAACAGCTGTTTGTTATGCCCAAGGGGTCTTCAGCACAGCTGCATCACAGAGGACAAAACCAGCC
Source organism: Lepisosteus oculatus (assembly GCF_040954835.1). Classification (NCBI taxonomy): domain Eukaryota; kingdom Metazoa; phylum Chordata; class Actinopteri; order Semionotiformes; family Lepisosteidae; genus Lepisosteus; species Lepisosteus oculatus. The sequence continues at coordinate 45,251,710 of NC_090702.1, read as the reverse complement.
TTACCCTCTTTTTCCATGGTGTCTGGTTGACATGTTCCAGTTCCTTTGCCTGAAGCGTGTTGTGGAAACAGGTAATAAAATAAATCATAGTCAAACCACGCCTGATGCTTGTATCGAGGAATAGTGCACCTTAAACAGACAAAAAAAATCTAAGACTCCCATGATTATAGCTAAATGAATCATAAAAATGATAGGTAACTTAATAAAGAGGAAAGATATAATATTAATATAACATTTAAATGGGAAAAATATAAATGAAAAAGAATATTAGTATTATAAGTGATGATTAGTAGTTATTATTTAAACATAATGGTTACATTTAAAGCAAAAAGTCCTACATATTTCTGTATTTTATACTTTCTAATATGTTCTGTGCATTTTATGATACTGTTTATCAGCAGTCTTGGAATCAACAGAAAAAATGGAGAACGTATTGGGAAATGAAGTGAAATCTTCATGGCACTGGCTAGCACACATGAACCAAACACATGTCGAACTCTTCTAGCCTGAAAACATTCACTTAAGTGTTCTTGGATAGAATGTATTTGTTGAACATCCCTTTGGTCTTATGTTGATTTTCAGGCTTGATTTGATCCTACTGTAGTTTCAGGTGATTCCTGAACTCATATTTGTAGTAATTACATGTTGTACAAACACTCCAGGCACTGTAAACCATTGTATTTCTAAAGTAAATGGCAGTACTTTCCAGACCCTGGTCTGTGCAAATGCAGTTTTGTTTTTAAAAATGTCTTTAATGTGATACAATATACAAAGCTCTTGACAGCTTTGGTGGTAACTTTGTTCATTTGACATGATTGTTTTTTCTGCCAAAGTTTCATATTCTTTCAATATCCATTTCACATTTCAGTTAACCTTGTAGACTTTCCTTAGAACTATCAGTGAAACCAGAGGACTTGAGAGGAAACTACAGGGATGTGCATTTGAAACTGAGAACAGGATTCAGCTCTTTAACCAGAGGATTGTGGGAGTGTGGAGTAAGCTATCCAGCCATGGTGTAGAAGCCTATACCTTGTCATCTTTCAACAAACAGCTGGATGAGATCCTGCCAAATGGACTAGGTGGGAGGCTGGAACACGTTAGCCAGCCTTGTTGTAGCCCGTACCCTGGCTTATTATTTTGCTTGCTTTCGTATACTCTTCACCCCGAAGAGGATGTCAAAATTCTTTTCATATAGAAGGAGGCCACTTCCTTCACTGCTGATATGCAGCACCTATTTTACACCAGCTGTCTCATTACACAGCTGTTCAGGTGAAACTGCGAAAGGACTCTATCATGAAGAAGGCTCAGCAGCGCCTTTATTTCTTGAGGTGCCTCAAGCGATGGGGGATGCCAATACATGTGTTGGTGAACTTCTACCGCTGCACCATCGAGAGCGTCCTCACCAACGGGATCACCGTGTGGTATGGCAACACCTCTTTGCGAGAAAGAAAGGCACTGCAGAGAATGGTCAATATGGCCCAGAAGATCATCGGCTGCGGTCTCACCGAGATCAAACAGCTCTATGAGGACCGCTGCCGTGGTAGAATTCTGGCCATCACAGAGGACAGTCACGACAGAGGACAGTCACGGGCATGAGCTCTTCACCCCACTGCGCTCAGGCAAGAGATATGAGAGAATACGGACACTTACCACTAGGTTCTTCAATAGCTTCTATCCACAAGCGGTGAGACTGGCGAACACATTTAGCCATCCCCCTCGGACCACACCTACACCATCACCATCTACCTCTTTATGATTTCTTATCTATTGCACATCTCCAGTCATTGTTTACACGTCTGTATTGTTTACATTCAAACTGTCTACATGTTTACTTGCACATTGTCTATTGTTTGTTTGTACATTGTCTTGATGCACTGTTTGCACTTTGTTTTGTTTTTTACACTTGTTTTGCAATCGAGAGACTTTCTGTAAGTAAGAATTCCATTGTACCAGTACCGGTAACATATGGCAATAAAGTTCAAGTTCAAGTTCAAGGTAGTTGCAAAAAAGTGCCCCTTGAATTGAATTTTGGGGCAATTTTGAGAAGGACAGATTTGGAATTTGGGATCTACTAAAAACATAGCTGTGGGATCTTTAGGGACCAAGTAGTCGGGAAGTATTTGTCTGAAGGCTGCCGCCTCCAAGCACTCTGTGTTCCTGGTAACAATAAAGGGATATAGGTGTGAAAATTCTCATCCAAGGAGAAGAGCTCCCCCTACTGGTCGTACACCACTTGCACAAGTAACTTGATTTTCCTTGTATCTCTCCCATCCCAGTACTGAGCAGCCATGCTTAGCTTTGACTATAAATAAAATGCTAAAGAACTATAAAAATGTAAATTGCCAAGAACACGTGCTGTTCAAATTCTCCACTACCAAATTCTGAAAGCTTTTTAGCATCCTATTCCTATGTTTGCACTGAAAGGCCTTAAGGGTATTGTCATCTAGTGGTAAAAAACATGAACTATTACAAAAAGAGGGCTATGTAAATTAAGCGTAAACTATGTAAGGTGATTTATTTTCTGAAAGATTTTCACAAGCTTTTTATTATTAGTTGTAAGTGTTTTCATGTAAGTGCTCTAGGGAACGTTTCTTTGCATTTTTTACAGTGGGAACTATAAAATATGTCTGTGGAATTTTAATTGGGATCAGAGGATGAAGAGCAGAACTTTGTGAAGAGATTCAGTTAAATTAATCTAAAATCCTTATAAAGTAAAGGGGCATTCTCACTCTCAAATCTATAAAAAATAACAGAGAAAGAGAAAAACAGATCTAAAGGACCACAAGAAAGCTTGCTCCGTCTGTCCAAACAAAAGCAAAAATGTTTTATACTACATACAGTATTTGTGCAAAAACAAAATGTAAAACTTTTAGAAATAAAATTAATTAAAATGTAGTAAAGCAAAAGATGTATAAATCATAAATGTGTCATATAAAAAGAGCTTTATAGTTTCCAATACACAAATAACCAAAACACATTATGCAGATTAATGCATACTACAATCTACTGGCAAAATGTATGCTAATTGTTGCTATATGATTCTCAGTAAAATACTTCTGTTTGGTTATTTCTTTGCTATTTTCCTCAGCTTATTAAATTAATTTCTTTGCTTCTCCATGCTTACATTTACTGCAGTTACACAATAGTTAACCATTGTTTTTCAATTGTGATGTATTTTTCATAATCTTTCAAACAGGATTTATGTCACAGATGCATAAATATCATCAATACATTATTATGTATTGCGGTCCATGTGGGTCCTAATGCCCCAGTATAGTGACGGGGACACTATACTGTAAATAGGCGCCGTCCTTCGGATGAGACGTAAAACCGAGGTCCTGACTCTCTGCGGTCATTAAAAATCCCAGGGCGCTTCTCGAAAAGAGTAGGGGTGTAACCCCGGTGTCCTGGCCAAATTTCCCCCCTGGCCTTTACCCCATCATGGCCTCCTAATAATCCCCCTCTATGAATTGGCTACATTACTCTGCTCTCCTCCCCACTGATAGCTGATGTGTGGTGAGCGTTCTGGCGCACTATGGCTGCCGTCGCATCATCCAGGTGGATGCTGCACATTGGTGGTGGCGGAGGGGAGTCCCCATTACCTGTAAAAGCGCTTTGAGTGGAGTGTCCAGAAAAGCGCTATATAAGTGTAAGCAATTATTATTATTATTATTATTATTATTATTATTATTATTATTATTATTATTATTATTAGTCAGGTAGAGTAAACAAAAATAAATTATTTTAAATGTGAAAATTATCTATGTTAGTGCCTAAACAGGTTTAACTGACAACGTCTTAGTTAATACCAGTATTTTTAACTGGTTACTTTCATGGCATGAAAGCTTAGATCTCTTGAGTGAAACAATTAAAAATATTATGCAAATATTATTATTCCACCCTGATTTCCTTCTATTAAATGCTTCAATTAATTAGTGAGTTTGAGAGATCGTACTGTATGTTTTGACTTTACATTTTGGATGTAACAGAAATTAATAGAATATCGTGGAGAAATGAAGACGAAGGACAGGAAAATATTTTGTATATGTTGAGCAATTTTTTGAACACCCACGAGAGGGCACTAGACGCGAAGTTTTAAAAAGTCCGCGAATTCAACAGAGAGGCACGAACTAACTACACGACAAACATCCAATGGCTGAAGCAGGGCACACGTTATAATGATACAGTAATGAATAAGACTTGTGTTAAAAGATATTATGTATTGATAATATTGATTATTATTCAGTATTTTTTAAAGAAGGCCTAGGCATCTGCAACATGGCAGGGTAATAATAATAAAAAGAAAAATGTCCTACTAACACCTCATCCAGCAGCAGCCTTAGCCTTCCCAGGAGGTCTCCCATCCAGGTACTGGCCAGCCTCACACCTGCTGAACTTCATTTACAGGGTGCTGTGTAGTCTCACAATCCCCTAATCTTCACCTTGTGGGTAAAGAAGGGGCTCCTGTTCTCAGTTTTTAATGACTTACACATAGTTTCCACTTGTGTCCTCTGGATTGTGTTTCACTGTGTATTCTGAAGATAACCCATTGGGTTGACTTTGCCAACATCTTTGAGGTTTTTTAATATCTGAATTAGGTACCCTCTTGTTCTTCTTTATTCAAGACCCATATCATTAGATGAAGACTAAAGTGTAGTTAATTCATTTAAGCCCAGGAATGTGTCTTTCTTGTAAGTTATTTCTTGGAGCTCACTGACTCCCATCTGGTATCTAAAGTTCATGTTTTTTTACTGCCAGCATGCAGAGCCCTGCTCTTGTGCCTAGCTCCATCCTTCCCACCTGCCAGGTGTTAAATCTAATTTTTTTTTCTATGTTAAAATCTAATTATTTCCCATACTTAAGTACTATTCCTCTATAATTGCCTGATTTGGTTTTGTTACTCTTTTCACAGAATATATTAGCAATTTTCCAGTCCATGGAAAATTCCAGTCCCGTTTCTTGAGAGACTGCTGGAAGAATTTTATTAATGCCCAGTAGATAACATCTTCTTTCCATAAGTACAGTTGTTAGAATACCATTAGCCCTGATTTTTTTTTAAGTGCTTCTAGTAAAACCTTCACCTGTAAAACGTGTGCCTGCTCTATCCTAATATTATTTATATAGGACTTAGTGTTTGCTCAGCCTGAAGCATATTCTTCATGTCTTATTTGAGAAACACCGAAAAAAATATTTTAATAGATCAGGCATTTCCCTTTGAATAAAAGTTTTCCATCTTTAATTCCAAGTTCATCCTTTACTGCTCTTTTGCATTTGTAATACTGAAAATCCATTTGGTTATTGTAGACTATTTTAGTATTTTTTTAATGTCCTTATATCCATTTTTGCTGTTCACATATTTTCTTTAACACAATATATTTCTTTTTTTGTCATTTTAGAAATGGATAAATTTATATTTAGGTCAATTTTAATTGATTTCATTTGGTCCACTATTTCTTATTTACTTGAAGAATTAATATTTTTTGGTGCTTCAAGCACAACATCCTTAATGGGGTAAGATCAGTTTTCTACTAATTTTATGATTATCCTCTCCCATGTACTCCCATTCTCTTCTTTTCTGCAATGGGAAATGTCTCTGTATAGACTGAGTCTGTAGAATTTCAAAGTATAATTTCCAGCATACAATATTGTGGTTAGAGTTTCTCAGTGGTTCCCTTATGGCTGTTTTAGCGTAGCATATTATTTCCTCTGGATAATCTGATGTCCAGATTGCCAAGTGGAGTAGGTTTCAATGTAGTATTGCACATGTCAGATTATTTAAATATTCCATACATAAACTCAAACACTTTGAACTGGAGCTCTATTTGAAGTGAAAGTCTCAGCAGTCTCTCAGATATGGAAGGAATTAGGCTAGGGCTAATTCTGACTTCTTACATTCTACATCACAGTATGTGTCTGCAAAATTAAAGTAACATTTGGCAGGGCTGCCCTACCAGGGCTCAGCTGGCGTGTTCCCTTTTCAGAACAAAACAGTGGGATCATGATATTAGTATGTTCCAATTCCAATATGTGAGGAGAAGCCCACTTAAATGGATTTGATGTTGTTAAAACATGACAGTATTACAAGTAATGTAAATGTAATATAAATTCTTGACTTTTAATGTAATTATATTTCAATGCAGGCACTCTTTTCAGCCATCACTAATGTGGCAGTACTGTTGAAGTCCACCACCTAAAACCAGCTCTAACATGTACTATATAACCAAGAAAGCATTCATGTACTGAACAAACGTGATAGCTCCTGTGCAGCTGTTTTTTTTATTTTTGCCTGTTGTAGAAAAAGAGGAAAACAAGAGCCATCCTTTGCTTTTCAGATAATAAAATCATTTCCAGCATGGACAGTGAAAAGCAACTTACAGTGAGCAGGGGTGTAAGGCAGTGGAACATCAGTTCTACACATTGTGATACCATGATGTAGTCGAGGTTGAAAGTAGGGAGCTCGCAGTGGCTCGTGGTGCATGTGTGTCTATGACTCAGTGAGTTTGAGTTTCATCAATTTTCTGCACAGTAGGTAATCTGTCCTTCCTGCCTTCGGGCTTACCATAACTCTAAACCCACTGACATTGGTGGTTTTGAGTGATTGGAAAAACTGTCCCCCACAGCTCTCACTAAAATAACCCATTTTAATGCAACAGCTCTTCTCAGCAAGGGAACCCAATCTGCAAGTATGTTGCAGCTTTTCCCAGATGCTGCTCCACGCTGGCACACTCCTCTACCAGTATGCAAGGAGAATCCTTCGCCATCAGCACTTTATTTCATCATCAGCCCTTGATGCAATAAAATGTGCACTATTTGCCTAATTGGAAACATTACTTGCATTTGAGCAATCAAGTCGGCAAAGCATTATATCAGATTGTTGTTTAGAATAAAACAAATACATTGATTTGGCAGTTGGGGTTTTGAAGCTGATGACGCCTTATTTTTCTTAAATCTGTCATCTGTAGCTTGAGGCAGCCAAATCTTCTAACAGCAAGTCAGAACAGATGGCTGATTGTAAAAGCTGTACAGTAGGCATGCATAACAGGGTGATACACATTCTGTACCACCCAACTGCAGTTCACAGTTCAGGGGAGCACTGTTAATGTTTTCTATTCTAACCCCTAGTGGTTCAGGAAAACACACCCAAAAGAAGAGAAATCTACAACCTCACCGTCTTCGCTTCCAAAACAGACAACTTTATATTCCCCATCAATAAATATCACTGTGTTTGATTAAAATTAAAATATTTGAAATATGCTTTAATATACCTAATGTAGTACTATTGAAATTTCTGCTGTACTTTTAAGTGATGTTTTATAAATGTAGTACTACTGAAATTTCTGCTGTACTTTTAAGTGATGTTTTACAAATGTGAATGATCTTTTGCATCACATTTCAATTTACCTGTGAAAGTTCAGATGTTATATGGAGTCCTGTTTAATTGACCTTGAAGTCTGGAGTATGCTGTTGTTGATCTAGCCATAGTGATAATGTTAGCTGCTGTTTGAGCGTTGTAAAATACCATTACATTTTCCATATAAGCTGCAGTGGTGCTAGTCCAGTATTTGTCTTCCAAGTTCTTAATCACAGATAATTGATAATTGAGTTCAGTTCTCAATATGAGGCATATTTTAATTTTTCTCTCGGCTCTTAGAGCTAGAAATAAGATCGAGAACTCTTAACAAGTGGAGGAGCAACGATAAAGTTCTGTATGCTGTTGTTGTTGGAACAATATACTTTAAAGTATTTTTTAAAACAAGGTTTAAATGCAGTAAAACAGTTAAAGAAAGGTCTAAAGAACCAATCAGATCAATTAAATGCATGAATTTACATCCAACAAGTATATACAGCAGCTCAGTTATAAATAAAACCAGCAGAGACCGAGGTACCATCCTGCAGCCTTGATCCTGGTGTACCTCTGTCTGCTGGTTTTCTTCCTAACTAAGCTGCTGTATATAAATGTTGGATACAAATTCATAACTCTGATCATGTCTTAATGCAAAATATTTCAAGCCTTCTTTGTATGGTTTATGTCTTAGACATATAGCTACTAGACACATAGCTACAGACAACACAGTTAACTGGAAATCACAGCCTTCTCAGTCCTTTGCACCCCTGGTTAAATATGTGTCTCCTTAACAAAATATTGAGTGATTTGATAAAACGGTTTAAATTAGGTTCACAAAGCACACAACTGTAGTCATACAAAAACTGTTTTGTCATACAAAACTGAAATATCATCTGTTACATCATCTGGGAGTTTGCAGGCCGGAGTTGCCATGGGAACACGGAACATTCCCATGAGCAGTCGTCCGTTCACTGGCCACGCGAGAACGTGCTCGGGCCATCTCATTGTTCCCCCTTCAACTTTTCAATCAGGCAGCCAATCCAACACTCAAGCGCCTGATTGTTCTGCCTATCTCAGGCTTGATTCTCTGCTAGACTGACGCTCTGACATGTAGCTCCCTAGAGCTGTGAGACCACTAACACTACATACCTCTTTCAACTGCAAGCATTAGTTTACTACAGTGGCGGACTAGTGCAGGTCACTGTTTTCGAGGCCTCCACCTGCTTGCTTCTCTGCACCAGGTGCTTCAGTCTTGCTGTCTAGTCGGCTCTCGAGAGTTATCTGGAGACTTACGAAGTCCTGCACTTAGGTTTTGGCCTGTCAGCCTTTTTTTAGCAAAGCTCGGCAGCACCTGCAGTGTAACGTCACCATTGGATAAATTTCCACCCTCTAAGGTTAGTGGAAGCACCTTTGACAGCAATTACAGCAATTAATCTGTTGTACTGTACAGTAGGTCTCTACACATGGCACCCTAGAGTTGCAATATTTGACCATTGTTCTATGCAAAACTGTTCAAACTCTGTCAAGCCTTGGAAAGTGTCGAAGGCTAGCAATCTTCACATCATGCCACATATTTTTGATTGAGGTTCTGACCGGGCCACTCAAGGACATTTACCTTTTTTGTTCCTTAGCCTCTCCAGTTAAGCGGTGGCTAATTCAGGGGCCGTTGTCATGCTGAAATGTGAACGTCTGTCCCAGTTTCAGTTTTCTGGCAGAGGGTAGCAGGGTTTTCCTCATGGTCTTTTCTGTATTTTAAACCATTAATTTTCCCTTCTGTCCTGCCAAGTGCCCCAGTCCCTGCTGATGAGATACATCCCAGTAACATGACATTGCCACCACTGTGCTTCACAGTAGGATGGTGTTCTTTGGGTGATGTGCTGTCTTGGGTTTGCTTTTAGGCCAAAAATGTCTATTTTAGTCAGACCACAAAACTTTTTGCCAGATGTTTACAATACCATTTTTTTTCAGTAATGGCTTCCTTCTTGTCCTCCTGCCATAGAGGCCAGATCTGAGGAGTGCTGGGAAATTGTGGTCACGTGCACACTTTGATCAGTCCAGCCCATAAAAGCTCTTTTAAAAGGTGCCATTGGCCTCTGGGTAGTCTCTCTGATCTGTCTCCTTGTTCAGTGCTATCTTCCTTCCTGAACCCTCATTGTAAACTCCATAAAAAAGCCCACATAAACCAAAGGATGTGTTGTTAATGTTTGTATTTTATTGTCTTTGGCATGATATCAGATTGTACAATAAAAGCAGGGAAAGGGAAATTCCATTACATATAAAAAATATTAACTTTCTAGGTGAATACTGCATCTTCACAGACAGCAGATAGACATATTTGACACCAAAGTGAGCAGCTGTCATCAGTTGGAATCTTATCATCATTTTAAACAGTGAAGGAAATTCAACTAAAACTCTTTTTAACATATAACAGATTCTCCTCACCAGTGTGCACTATACAGTAAACTTCAGAAGTTGTGAAAAAGAGGAACTGTTAATTATCTTTTTTGACTACATACATAAAATACAATGTATAACTTCAAGATTTTTCTTCTGTAATTTTAAGGCTCAAGAAAGTGAACTGAAACACGCAGAGGGTTATTCAGTTCTCTCCTCAGTGTAGAGCCAATAGAATCTGTCTAATATTTTAGTGACACGTGCTTACTAGAGGCATTGCTTCTTATATAATCACCACCATTTCAGCATAACAAGTTTTCAACATCTTATTCCTAGCAGTGGGTACATAGACTAAGTGTTACTTGTGAAAGAAAACATTGCCTTTATGCTTTCAAACATCATGAAAAGCTTTGCTAGGAATCAAAGAGGCAATGAAACAAACTATGCAAGATTGATCTGGCTCCTAATCATGTGTTATTTTGTTGGCTGCGTTTCTATATACGATCACCACAATGAATAAAACTAGCAGCATGCAGCACACTGGGCAGCAGGGTGGCAAAAAGAACATTCTCTTCAAAGCTGCCAATTTGAGAGAACACTCTGCTGTTGAGGCATAATCCAAAGCCACCGATCCCACTGTGCAAGCTTGCGCTGTGTACTAAAGGAGCTTAACTTCTGCCAGGCCTCTGTAGGTATTACAGTTACTAAACAGTGAACAGTACTTTATTGCGTTGTACAACGATGGAATGAGAGAGTAAAAAAAAATGGCGTAGCCTCCTAAGGCAGACTACCAAAAAAGGAGAGCTCAGTCCCGGAGTGATAAACAATAGAGTAAAAAAAAAATCTAAGCAAGGCTTTTTTTTTTCTTTTCCTGTGTCAGTGTTCATTAAACTGTTGCTGGAAAGCAACTGTGAGCTTGTAGGCAGCAGAGCGCTGGTGTCCGACCAGCCATGGAACCTCGGCTCTTGTGTGTTTCTGGTCCCTCTTTCTTTTACACCTCCTTGGTCATGGACACCCGCACACCGCTGAAGACCTTGCCCATAGCTTCGAACAGGGGGTCGCAGAACGTGTGGATGCAGATGGAGTAGACCCTGCTGACGCACTGGATCTCGATCAGGTAGCTCTTGACGCAAGGCACCACCGCCCATATGTGGAGGAAGGACAGGATGGCGAAGAACAAGCCCCAGATGAGGGCCAGGGGGATGCCCACCAGCGCGGTGAGAAGGCGGTAACACCAGTACTTGGTCACGGTGAAGGTGGTAAAGCTGGCCTTCCAGATGCCGTCGAAGCTGTGGGTGCCCTCGGGTTCCGCGATCACGTCCTCAAAATCGACCTAAGTCGGGACAGAGAAAGCATCGTTTGAGCACTTGTCACAGACGGCACCCCCCTTCGATTAAATTAGCTTCAGACGAGTGGACGACATCGACTCATGGGAGATTACTGCTGGGCTAGAAAGACAACCTAAGAGTCAAGCAAAAAGAGCTTTAAACAAATCAACAATCAGGATTTCTTACACCGTAGACAGCTTGTCACCACATTGTTACAGTACATCTGCTGGCATTTGCGGACATTTACTTTAACAAAACTGCTTATATATCTCTTATTTTTGCTATTGATATGAAGCACATTTTCACAAATGTAGCAGCGATTATATTCTGCTTCCGGGACTTCCTCTTCCAACCTAATTTTTTATTTAAAAAATAAAATGGCTCAAACACATGCAGTGAAACAAATAAATGTGGCTGTGTATTTTTAAGAGCATGTTTTTGCAAACAAATAGCATCATTTGTCAGAGACAGAACACCGAACAGGTGATGAGATGATTTAACCTGGTGAAATTCAAGAGAGGAGCCATTATGCCCTAATTATTGATAGAATAAAGCCTTTACTGTATGTCATTAAATGTTGGAGGCTGGAATAAATACCTCAGGTAAATACATAAGCAAAGGAACCAAGGTTTTGAGCAGACCACTCAAATGGGCATCGGCAAGTGTGATGCAGACACGCAGAAAGAGATAGACACTAATCTGGTGACTTATTGATGGATGGGTCTAAGTGTGATGATCTAGTCAAGAGTCTTCGGTTGCTACAAAACTCCTGTTGTAGAGACACATGACAACCTGACTCCACGGAGGTGCAATGATCAAGTGCCGGGAGGTGTGCTAATGGAACTCAGAAACCAGTGAACAGGCACATGCTTGTCCAAGCTATTCAAGAGGAATGGCACAGTTACTGTAGATTCGTGGATCAATAAGCTACTAAGTACCTCATGCGCTACATGGGCCAATTGGCCTCCACTTGTTTGTTTTTGGTGCATGTGTGAAATTGAGTAAAGAAATGGGGCAGGGTGCACTCTCATGAAATACAAACAGCCCTATATCAAAGCCAAGTGTTAAAATGGTGTAAAGTTGGTTTACAAGCTGACTGTTAAAATGAGCATTTCAAATGTTTCAAGCTGCTCGTCTGTTTCAGAATTTGATCAAATAAAACTTGTGCTTTCACAGCTGAACTATAATGATGTGGCGAAGGCCTGATGTCCTTTCAGTGTTCCAAGTTGTGTTTCTCAATAGTAGCAGAGAAAACAAGCTCTAAACAAGCACTTCAGATTTACTATAGGTAGAAAGAACCACATCCCTGCTTTATTAGACATATCCAACAGGAATATTTGACAGAGAAAAGATTCACAATTAACACAGCATCAGATGAATGTTTAATACTGATACTGCTACCCTATATCTTCAACAACTGAGAAGCAGCTGCAACTTCTTCTTGACTATCTTATCCCTACCACTTCATAAAGCAAAGATGAACATTGTTAAAACCCACATCATTTACAATTGGATGGCTACATATAAAGTATTTTTCGGAATGAATTAGCTTAAACAAACACAATCTTGGTAGAATTCATCTCAAATGAGAGGGAAACTGGCAACAGTAATTTCTATATTATGTGGTTGTTTCATATAATCCATCTTTGGATACACTCCAAGCTTTTTTTTTAAAAGAAAAGCAATGAATTATGCAGAGCATTTTGACGTTTGACATGAACAAAAAAAAAAACACACTTCATCCGCATCTAGCGTCATAAATATTTAGCTATCTTTATACCCAAGAAAAGGTAGCTGGATTGCAATACATTAAAAATGAATCGACATTGTAAAATAGAGTTAAATTCCTGTACAAGCTGATCCTAAAGATGTCTAATTATCACTGTCTTTCCCTTCTCAGGTAATTGTGTAAAAGGTTGGCACCGTTTCCACTGAAAGAAGACTCTGAACACCAGGCACATATCTTGATATGCATGGTGGACAACATGGGGACTTTTTCATTGATTTCACAGTATACGCTCTCTTCCAAGGGCCTCCGAACAGAGCAACAGCTCAGAAGTGGGGGGGCTGGAGAGCTCTGGCCTTCATCTCGTTAGCTACTTATTGTGCTTCAAAACCATCTGAAGTGGAATGGTAGGCATGTGCACAATGTAATGTTGCAGTCAGTCCTGGACACACACTGTCCCTTCACGCTTGTGTTACACTTTTCATTTCAGTACGCTCATCAGACTCTGTGTCCAGAGAACTGAGACTATAAAAAGGTGTTACAATGTGCGGTTATTTTGTTCATTTAACTATTTGTTGTAATTAACTACAACAATTACTGAGAAAGTGTCAAAGATATTTTGTAACCTTTTGTTATAATTTGTATGTTGAAAATAAATATACATATTTAAATGTATAGGTCACAGGACTGCATAGTGGCCTAGTGTTTAGTATTGCTGGACTCCTGTGTTGCTATCTGTGTGGACGTTGTATGTTCTCCCTGTACTGTCCATGTGGGCTTCTGCCAGGTACTCCAGTTTCCTCCCACAGTCCAAAGCCATGCTGGTGGGATAATTGGTTTAGTGGAAAACTGGGCCTCGTGTCGGTGTGTGTGCCTGGCATGCAGGGTGTATCCTGTCTTAGACTCGTTGGTTGCCCAGGTCCTACCACAACCCCGTACTGGATAAAGAGGATAGAAGATAAATGGATGGCTGGATGTTTAGATCATTTACAAATGAACTCCAAGCACCTTTGTGATGAGAACAGTTTCAATGTCAGAGCAATGGTATAATATTCTGTGGGAATTTTTAGTTCATCTGCCTGCATCTACCTATTTTTTTAACTTCATTTTGAAAACAGTGACACCTCTTAACATACTGTTCGTGCTTTTTGTTTTTACATTTCAAATAAAATAGGGTAGAGAAATTCCAAAGAAATATACTTTAGTTTAAGCCCCCTTCATTAATGTCCTGGAGCTCAGCCGAATAACTATGCGAGAGCATGTGGTATATTTTTACTTAGAAAAATCAAGTGTCAAGAAGAAAATGTCTGAGTTTCAGGAGTGGTCTCAACACATCCCAGAAATAACTTCTGGGCCACACTGCATTTCAGTATAAAAGACAAACCGTATACAAAATTTGGTAGTGCCCAAATACTTTCCAGAAAACCCATATTTATTTTTTTTCCATAAGAAGGGATGTGAAGACTCCTGTTGCTTCATACACTGGGATAATTGCTCATTTACCCTTTTATGTTTTATGTGTGTTTACAAAATGGAGAGGAACTGGAGTCATTCCCAGATGAACTTACACTTGTGCTCCCATGCTGCTGCAACTACTGTGCACAGTTGTAAGAGTGCAGTTTACCTACAGGAAAGGCTGATTTTCCAAACTTTTCCCACTAGAGCTAAATTTGTTTCTGAAAATGCTAAAGGGATGCTGAAGGTTATAATGTGACAAAACCAAGTGACAATCACAAATGGACAATTAAAAGGGGCAGAGGCTGCTCAAAATGTGTTCATCCTGGGTGAAATCTGGACAAAAAATAATTTTATGGAGATCTATTACAAATAATAAAACAGTAACATCACTTAATCCTGTACATATAACATCAATGCTATCAATGATGTCAACTAAATCTTTAACAGTAGAATGAAAATAGAAAATGAAAAAAACAGCAATATAACAGCACATTATCTTCTACCCATTCTTCACTTTTACCGAGTCTTTAAAGCAGATGATTGCACATTCCTTTTGTAGTAGTTTTATACAGAGTTTATTACAGTCAAATACAATTTGGCTGAATCAATACAGTACAGACATTTGAAATAATGGCAAAATATGTTATTCACACACAGCCCTCAAATCCACATACCCCATTAGTATGAGGGCTATGTATGTTTTTATTAAAGACATACATAGACTTAAAAACAATTTAAGTCTTAGGTGCCGTCTCTCAATAGAGCATGAAAGAAAAATAACATCACAATGATGTTATAGTATTAACGGTTTCGGACAAACAGATGTAAACTATTTAGGAAAGCAAATTCTAATAAATGTTAACTGTACTCGAGATTCCACGTTCCTTCCTTAGTTCTCCTGGCTCCGAGTTCGGAGCAGAGTTTGAGTTTGGAATCACTGGCCGTGTTGACAGCAACGGCTCGATGATTAATCCGTGTCACCAAACCAAAAGGAGGGAATCAAATGAACGAAACCATCCAACGGCTCAGGAAGCAAGGCGTCTTATTCACTGGAACTATTCCTTCAAAAAGAATGCATCATTTGGGAGCGGCACATCTTTTTTTTGCCAGCACGCTCTATGGTCGAGTGGAAGTTATCATGTCCATAAATTGTTGTGCGGCCTTGGACACGTTGTGCACAGGGCCTTCAAGGTTAGCGTGTGTCCTCAGCTGCAGGAAAACAGGTCACAACTATGACCCTCAAAGGAACTGTAGCTTCTCCTTGTTACACTTCTCCAAGATATTCTTCCAATTGTCTGACAGCGGTTCTCAGCATTCTCTGGCTGGGGATTTACATTTTAAGAACTCAGTCACAAGAAGGACCACTAGATACACACAAAAATATAACTGAAATATATACACTTAGGGTGACGACTGCTACTATGTAAGAAATTGTTTCTAAGCGTTCCTTGTTTCTAGGATATACTGTACCAGGACAGTTTGCAATGACCTCCAAAAATCCCAGGACCCTTGGAGGAGGACCACTGGTTTAAGCCAATATTATTTTTGCCAAACAAGTTAAGTCTTAGGTGCTGTCTCTCAATAGGCATGAAATAAAAATAACATCACAATGATAGATTATAGTATTAATGGTTTTGGACAAACAGATGTAAAATATTTAGTAAAGTAAATTCTGAAATAAAGCAACAATGTATACAGGCCTGACTTTTCCCCAACTGTGTTTATTCTAAATTCATCCAGAAAATTACAGGTTAGCCAATGTTAAAATAGACACTTGCAATGACGTTATGTCAGGATTTCTTAATTCTGTCACAAAGGCCAACACAACCTTGTTGGTAGTTACACAGTCTCCAAATAGCACTGATTTTGGACTATCTAATGCATGCAATGCATGCAAGCAAATCTAGGAGTAAAAATCTTGCTCTGTGAAACAAGCTCTTAAACATTTAAGTCTGACACTTCCTGCTCTGTTGAAACCACATAACAGGTCATTTTCTTTTCAAACCTTTTATCAGTTTGAAGCTGGATTTCAAATGTACTTTCCTTATTAATGCGCAATGCGCGATAACAACCCAACAGTCTAAATTTTAATTTGATACCTTTTTGGGTACACACACAAGAGGCCATTTCGCCTCTGACAGACCAAACCAAAGAAATGTGCGTGGACACAATGTGGTGAGCATCATGCTGTGTCTGTTCAAGCCAAGCAGTAGGACAATAGAAGTGTGAGGTTGTGGGAAGAAATCTCCTTTAACCCATTCAAAGGTCAGGTGCAGATTGAGGGCACCACAGTAATGCAGCCAGGGTCCTGGCTTCAAACCTTGTTCTGTGCGCAGTGTGCATGCCCTTCCCTTTTTCTTCAGATTTTCTCCAGGTACTACGTTTTCCTCCCACTGTCTAAAGACATGCGATCTACGTTAACCAACACTGGCCCCCATACTGTATATGCTTGTGTTTTGCATTAAACTGGCATCCTGTCTCGGAAACTGTACTGGCTTGTGCCCTGTGTTGGCAAGGTAGGCTCAAGCTCACTTTAACCTTCTACAAACAGTGCATTTAGTGAAATTAGAATGGATGGATGGCGCAGACTGAAGACAAACCTACTACTCAGCAATGCATTAAGAAGTGCTCACACTACATCACTTTCAATAGCCAATTATATCATTCAAGGTCAAGGTAGCCCGAAGCCTTGGTTACACCCCGGACGACACTCCAGTCCATTGCTAGGAACACATGGACGCACACACACTCATGCCAGGGGCAATTTAACAGAAGCTAATTAACCTACTAGCTTTGAACTGTTGGAGGAAACCAGAGCACTTGGGTGAAAACCCACAGGTACAAACTCCACACAGCTAGTACCCCAGGAACTGAACCAGGTGTCCAGCACTGCAAGGTTGCAATGGCTACCACTGTGGCACTTGAGTTCCTAAGGCCAAACGTTTTCCAGGAGCACAATGCAAGACCACACAGGGCTAGGCACAATGGCACAACCTCAAGAAAATTTTGAAGTCTTGGCATAGTCAGCCTTTTCTCCTGACCTGAGTACAACAGACCCTCTGTGAGACTAACTCAACCATACCATCAACAGGAGTCAACTCCTGTGTGAAACGCTCACTATCTGACGATAGCAGCAGAGGAAAAGTGGCAGAATGTTGCATAGCTGTCTCTTGGGAAGATGATTAGGTATATGCATAAATGCTGTCAGGAGTCCATTATCTTTTGTTCATCTACTGTATATACAGTTGAAAAGCATATAAGAATGTAAACTTTGCTGCATCTGGATAGTCTTTCCAGGGCTTACTTTCTCAGAAAATGTTTCCCGGAGCTGAACAGCCAGACAACACCCACACATCCACTGATTCACTCTTCCCAATCCTCAACGTCAAAATGGAGTTAATAACGAACGTTTGGCAGGGATAACAACAGTCAAGCTCAATCATCCTCAGGCGGTCTGTAATTTGCAATTAATCATGATGTCATCTCCTCACTTAAACATCATAAATACTGCACACTATCTCCCTCTCTCCCTCTCTCCCTCCCATTTGTCTCCTTGCATCCCTCCTCCACCTCCGCAGCCAGCTGCCCCTCGGTCACTCCTCACTCTGCAGAGGTGATGGCCAGGAGGTTACCCCTCATCCAAGTGGGTTAAACCAAATTATTTTAACTTTAAATACTCAATAAACCTTTTTTATGGCTAATTCTTGGCTGTTGTCATTCCTAGTTAAAGTATCTTTATTAATCCTCAGTGGACTGTCCTTTTCTAAACAGAGGCTGAAGCCAAACTTATTATTTTCCAAACATTTAGCCACAATGAGTTAATTTCATAAGAGCAGTTATGTATTTTTAATGTCTGTATCCGGTACTCCATGGCACAGCCGTCTTCTACCCTTTTACCCTAACTTATAGTCCTAAGAATCTGAGACGATGTTCCGTCTTCTCAAAATATGGTAAGCGATTTAATTATTTTTTTTCCTCATAATTGAAGAGCTTAAACTACACATTGAAATTATGCATGGCTGCACACAAACGTTTCCAGTTTCCAGCTGTTCAGAGTTTCTTCATACACATGGAAATATGTACACCCTTGGTAAATATCAAAATGAATCTGCTGGAATACTTTTCAAAACAGCAGATTGCTCAATTATTTCCAGTAACATCCTAGCCTCTATGGGATCCACCATAAAACAGTCTTAGGCTTCAGCACAGGTGTTAAATATTTACCTTACTTTAAGTCCCGGATGTTTCATTATTTGTTTTTCTAGTCCTAAAACTCAAATCATTCACCTGAAAGGAGGATTTGGAGTTCTGAAATGTAATTATTTTGAATTATTCAACCGTGGTGAGCCCGAGGCATTCTACAGGTGCCGTTTCTTACTTTTGGATTTCATCGATCCATCTATTCTCTTCTTCCAATTCAGGGTCATAGGGGAGCAGGAGACTATGTTGGCAAGCAAGAGGCACAAGGCACAGTTCACTCTGGACGGGATGCCAGTCCATCAAAGTGCAGACACACAGACACTCAAGCACACACTTGCACCAGGGCCAATTTTTTTACAAGAAGCCAATTAACCTCGCACTATATTTTTTGGACTGTGGGTGGAAACCAAAGCACTCAGAGGAAACCCATATGGGAATACAGGAAGAACATACAAACTCCACCAAATAGCACTCCAAGGTCGAAAGTGAACCCAGGGTCAAGGCACTGCAAGACAGCAGTGCTAATAACTTGTAATTTGTCTTTGTCTTTATTCAATTAATAAATGTGTTTTCTGATTTTAAAAAATGCAATTGACAAGAAATGAATACGTGCGCGAGAGACATTTAAGGAGTATGCACGCAAAGGAGTATTTGCATGTTCAAAACAGTAAAACTGGCATCTCCATTTAAAAGTCAAATACACATTCAATTTCTTAAAATAAGTACCCTTCACTGGAAAACTGCACTAAATTTAACCATTCCGTCAACAAAATACTGGGCACCAACCAATGTCAAAGCAAGAATACAGAACACCACTGAGTATTTTCAAAGAATTCCCGTTCTTCAACATACAACACAAATGAACACCATTCTGCTTGAAGTGTAGTGAAATAAATACATATTTTTAATTCAACTTTAGTCTACGACAGAATATGATAGAAAACAAACCACTCCAAATCTTCAGTCGTTTATTTTCGCAGTATGACATTCCTTCAACGTGCAGGATGTACACTTTAGAAAACGTTTGCTCACGGTGCAAGCAGGGTCGGTTTGAAAAGTCCGATTTCGGAGTCGACTACAGTATGTACGGCTGCTTGCTGCGCTCATTTACTGTACGTTTGAGTGTTGGATCGTTCGTCAGCTCACGGATGATTTATTTTCTCCTTCTAAATAATGTTTCAGTGACAAGTCAGTGACATACCAAAGGGATTGCATTGACTCCATTAAAGATAAAATAATTCAAAAACTGTGTTTCTCCTCGCAGGATATAGGCATATATATATAATTAATATATATATATAATTATAGGGACATCACATAGGGTTTTTTAATGTATTGTTTTATTAATTTATGGGCACTCGATAGAACTTTAAAAGCCGTCGAAATTCCAAGGATAAAGGACCTCAGGACCTCTAGTAGATGCAGCACGTAAAAATTCACATACCAACAAGAAAGAAACACAATCTTTCACAAGTTCAAAGATATGGAACATATCAGAACTTCGATGAAAGTTGTCTTAAACTTTTCTTATTACTATACTGAAACGTCACATTTCCCTTTCTACAAGTGCATATGTACCAAGTACCGTGACCATTAAAACGTTAAAACATAAACACCTGTTCGCCACACATACTGTACAAACCCTGTTTCTCAGTTAATATTTCAAATCTTTAACGGGGATGTAACATGCGCACCCACGTACCTTCACCACATCGTCGTTTAAGTGTTTGGGATCCCGGTTAACCAGGTCGATTTCTTTAGTGTGAACATCGTGCATCGCTTTTTCGTTCATACTGTCGTTATCCATGCTCTTGTTGTTCGGCTTGTAGATATTTCCTTGCTTCCTAATGAATGGCGAGTGAAGAAATCCCTATAATCCCGATGGAGAAGAAAAATAAAACTGAATCAAAAAAATCAAATCAAAAGCGGACAACTTGCAGAAGAGCAATGAGTTTGCAGCGCGTCTCAGCCTGGGATGGGTTTAAGTGCATAAAATATAGCACCACACCCCTCTGAACTACGAGTCTCGCACTCACCACAAGGGGTCATCTACAAACACTTTGACTCCAGATCAAACTCCCAAAAAAAGAAAAGAAAATCCAAAATAGATCGTCTTTTGAAAAACGGTATGATTTAATGGCAGAAAAAAAACATCTACCACCCAAGTATACAAAAAAAAAACAACATTAAAAATTAAAACAACTGCAGCTGATTTTCAGAACAGTGAACAAACAGGTCTTACAGGAGCTCACCTATATGGGTAATAGGCATGATCATTTTTAAGATAAAAAGAAAGCACAAGACCAGTTACGTTAATGCATAGATTTCTGAATGCAATATCAAAATTAACGGCAGTTGCCTTGAAGCATAAAAATACCAGACCGTGTCAGAAAAAACAGATCAAAGGTTTGCCGTGTCAGAAAATAGACAAAAATAGACTACTTCTGATGCAGTTTAGTACGTCAACGTCTAAAATGAATAAAACGTTACAATTAAGAAATTATGCGTTTATAAGATAGCTATTTCGACCAAAAATAAATAACTTGTCATAAGCGCAAAGATGTCAATACAAGATGACATAGAGACCTGTTAAGAAGCAAGTATTTAGCGATATGTGTACACAGTGTATGTAAACAGTTTGAATCGGTCACTTTAAATTGAAAGCTATAACCCTTCAACAAACGTCTTAAACGCAGTGCAGTCCCGAAAGCTCGCTTTAACACAGCGTACCTCTGATTCCTCGTCCTTGATACCACCAGTCATACTGTCCTGAACCTGAAATGTGATCAGATTAGGATTTCTCGGCAATACAATAACTTTTTGAAGGAAGCAAGAGAGCAGAATAGGCGTGGGGTTTGATGGTACTGGCGGGACTCCAGGGTTTGTGCTGTGTTAGTCAGGATGACATCAAATCCTTACATGTTTTAACGTACTGTATTGACAGGAGGCTCGCGAAGTACGGTCAATGATTAGCCGGACAGTTAAAAGCTGCACCGAGCATCCTGTCTCTGCAGCAAACCAACCGAGACGCACAGATGCAGAAGTGTTTCCCCCCCCCTACTTTTAATGTGCCAGAAACTGCAACCATCCATTAGCCTGTCACTCAAGAGAACTGAAAATAACTGGAGCAGGATCCGACAGAACTGTAATACTGTATAATTAAGAATCGCGCAGCCCTGTGGGGAACAGAAATGTTCGTTAATGCTTTCCAAACTCGGTGAACGAGTTAACACACCTGCCTCTGGTCTGATGGTCGCAACCGATGTTGACGGTCCAGTCTGTTTACATTCCCAGAGATTAGTTCCACTGGCTGGGACACCTTAAACCTTGTTTAAATGTCTCCTTGCCTTTATTAATCTCACTGTGCAGGGACTTGCAACCAGAAGCCTACAGTGTGTTTTATTGGTTATGGGTTATGTGATATAAACCAGGCCTGTTTCCGTCTTTACCGATAGCAGTAGAAAATTGTATTAAAATGTTCCCATTCTTATTCAGTTCTCATCATTACACAACTATGGGTATAATGAATCCCCAGGAGCTTCATTTCACATTTGTTTAAATTAGAATTGAAACAAGACCTATGAAAAGAACCCCTATGCATTTGTGAGCAAATTTAGATTAAAATTATCTTTTTGTAGTTTCAATTTGGTGGAAACTCATTGGCAGCACACCAGCTTTGCCCAATTCCTGCCCATTATTCTTGGCATTTAGTTCAAGGTGGTTGGTCACTTATGGACAGCAGTTCTCAATAGGATTCAAGTCAGGACTTTGGGGTTTCTCAAACCAATATAGTGTAGCTTTGGCTTTGTTGTTTGGATTATGGTACTACTAAAATGTGAATTTTTGCCCCAGTTTATGGTTTAAAGCACATTTTCCAGTGTGGTCTGAGGTAATATTTGTCTCCATCTACTGTACATTACCTTGAGTCTTGATAAGCTTTCCAGTCCCTGCCGATGAGAAGCAGAACTATAACATAATGCTGCCACCACTGTGCTTGACTGAGTGATGCAATATGTTGGGTTTGCATCATGTCACGCCCGCCAGCCAGCGGAGCTCAACTCATAAGAGACCTTACCAATACCAGCAGCGGGTTAATAATAATAAGAAGCGCCGCTGCACGTGTTAATACATCAGCACACGCTCTACTGTGGGACAGGCAGCACTATTTATACCATCCAAACCCGCATCCAGCTGCTCGGTATGGAGTCTTCTCGTAGAGAGCTCCACCTCACAGTTATTTCAACCTTGCTTACTATACGTCTCCAGGATTCTGAACTACCCTTTTGCCTCTCGACCTTGAACCTCGCCTTCTGATTTGGATTGTTTGCCTCTATATTATCTTTCGCCTTTCGACCGCATTCTCGCCTGACGTTCCAGGTTGTATGCATGTCTCGATATCTACCTGCTCCTGCATCTGCATAGGATCTGCATACCTCTTCATTGGGGATTCCTTACACATCAGATCTAAAGCTTTGCATTTAGAGCTTAGACTTGAGTGCTTTGTTGTTTACCCCCACCTAGAGTGTGACTTGAATATCATTGACTTCAGTTGAGCTTGTTAGCTCTTTCAAAGTCACCATTGGCCACACAGTTACATTTCTAACCACTTGTCCTTGCCCAGCTGCTTCGTTTGGAGGGACAACCTCATCTAGGCAGTGTCTGAATGTCTTCCACTTCTTAACGATTGACTCCAGCATGTTCAAAGAGATTTTAAAGGTCTCTGAAATGTTTTTATATTCTTCTCCTGATCTGTGTCTTTCTACAACTTTATCCATGAGTTATTTTGAAAAGCTCCATGGTCTTCATAGTGGAATATGTTCTTGGAATTTGAGATACTTCACAGAGAGGTGGGTTTACTCTAAAATTATGTGAACCACTATTATCGCATGGAAATATGGGCCTCTAAACTAATTTCGTGTGCCCAGATTAATTTAGGTTTCCCAGCACAAAATGCTGGAATACTTATACAATCATAACTTCTATTTACTTATTTTTTTTGTTTGTTTTTTGCTTTGGATGTAAGTCGTGTACATAAGAAAGTTTTAATTGCTGTGTCAAAGTGTCCTGATTGCAACAAAATATGAACACTGTGCAAACATCTGAATACTTCTGCTGGCACTGTATATACAAGAGTGAAGGAGAGTTTTTGTTTCAGATATATCAGTCATTAATAATAAGGGTTTGCTTTCTTCAGGCCATTGTACTGTGTTCAACCTTCCTCCGTGCTAAGCAACCCCTTTTCTAGTTATTAATTATTGTGTGTATATTTGTGGATCTAAGAAGCATAAATAAAGCATAAACATGATGGATCTGTGATAAGAACATATTATGTAAGCCTGTTGCAGTGCAAAAAAAGAATAAGCATAATTATACATCACTTTTTGCAGATACCTTTGGGTCTGGGGACAAGGAAGGTACTTTAAACAAGTGCCTTGTACCCCAGTACTGAAAGATATGGGTGCACGTTGTTGCCTAGTTGCTTTGCAACTGGGGCAGTGATCTTTATATTCAAATGATGGCAGAGTTTTCTGAAGTGCAGTCCAATTGGCCCTTTCAAGATTTCTGCGCTCTGACAGGATGATGGCAATACCCTCTAGGCCATCAAGAGAAGGCAAGTATAGCACTTACAACACAGCAACTGTGAGACCAATTGGAGAGCAATGTTTTATCATGTCTCAACCAAATCATATGCCTTTGCCCTGTTAAAAGCAACATCTCATTCCCCTTCCCCCAGAAAGACAGTAGTAAACTTGTGCGCTGTACTCTTTATAATGAGGTGGTAGCAAGTAAAGCCAAAGGAATGTTTGGGACTCATGAAGCAATCCTTATGAGATGGGTGGAATCTGTTCTTTCATGTTGTGCATCTGTACCTGTGCTTTTGTTTGTACTTCTCTATCCTCTTTAATTTTGGAATGATCCTTCACTACCATGGGGAATCAGGACTGCAGATTGAAGGGAACCACAACTGTACTTGGCTGGCCAGCAAGTTCTTCCCACCCAACACTGAAATAAGAATAACCTTCAGGTACTGGAGTGGCTGTATGTTCGGGCCAGTGCTTTTGCATTTACACTAATGTGTAAGCCAGTTCTTATTCTCTAACAAGGTTATTCATATACAGAAGATATATAGATTGTGCGATTGAGACAGTTGAAAAGAAGGAACTCACTTCCTTTAATGAACTCAAGAGATAAGGCACCTTGTCAGCCTGATATTCTGCATTAATACAAAACAAAGCAATGTTAGCTGACAGAGTGAATATTATACATCTAAGGATGATTGTGAATGTCATTCCTCCAGAAATATCTCTTCATTAATCAAAATCGAGAATCCTTGATCAACCAAACCATATTTCTACAATGGTAAACTAAATTGTTTCTTTTAAACATTACTTTCAGTTAAAGCCTAAGGAAGTGGATAAGAAGTGTTTAGTCTAGTGAGGAATTATTATGAAGCACCGGAAAAAAATGCACCTAACCAAAAATATAAATTGTATAGATAATTATTAATCAAAACCTTTCTCAAGGTTTGTCATTTCTTTTCCATTTTTTTTATTTTAAAATAACACAATGTAATATCCTCCAGTATGTTTCAGTTGAGGAAAAAAACAGCAATGCACATTAAGAGATATTTAAATGAATAATTTATTTGTAAAATATAATAATCTTGTGGATATTATTTTCTCAATTAAAAATGTGCTTTAGCTTTATTATATACATCTGAGGCAAAAGAAAAGGTATACAGTTTTTTTCAAATCATTTAAAAGTATATAATTGGCTACATAATTTTAAAATTAGCATAAATAACTACCGTATGTCTAATACAATTACACAGAAGAAGATAACAGTAAAACCTCCTTTGCCTTCTTTTTCAGTACCCTTCCAAGACAAATGTACAGAATCACACATGTAATAGAATCTGAAATATTAAATTTAATCTGAGAAACACAAAATGAAATAGTTCTTTTTGGTTACACAAACTTTATGTGCCCTGTTACGTTACAGCATGTAAAACTATCAATATGCTCACAATGTTTCCCTATAATCTCCATTATTATTTTTTAAAGAATATAATAATGTAATGATATAAATAGAAAAAAATAAACTTATTTCTACTGCTTCTTTTGGACTTAGCTGTAAGGGGTAAATATGAGGTTTCTGTGACCTGCAATATGTGAGTAGTGGGTTTTTTAATTACTCGGGTTAGTTACAGACTTATTTTTTTATTCTCTGTACTGTAAGTCAGAGCAAATAAAAACCCCTTGATACAGGCTGTATTCACACTTCTTTTTAAGGGAGCTCTCTTTTGTCAGTACAGTAGATGTTGCTTGGCACAATTGTTTATTGATTATTAATTGTTTATTAATTAGCAACTTCTTTCATGTGGTTCCATTGCAAATCAAGAAACCAAAAGAGGACATTCTTAAAATATTAAGACTGAACATGAGATTAAACTGAGAAGGGTGTCTTTAGTTTAAAACTAAGTGATGTGGGAAAGTGTAAATCCTTTAAAACTAATAGTCATTTTTAATATTTTCATATTGCTTTCTTTAGAATGTAGAAACGAGTGACCTTCAACCATGTTTTCAGATCCAGCTCAATTTTTTGGTTGATATTAGGAGATGTTCTGTTAACCATGTTGCCTAAAATACTTTCTGAGCTTGAATTCTAGCAAGGTGCGTTTAGAGAGAAAGTTTGATTACATTTTCCTCTTATGTTACTTTTTAGGCCTTACGGTCAACTCTTAGATTATTACACTAGCAAAACCAAATATACAATCACATTTAGAAAAAAGAAAACTAAAAGCAAGCCCCAGTTAACAGATAATGTGTCTATTAACACAAACCTTTAATATAAAACACATTGGGATTTATTATGGCAGACCTCACTCACTCACAATTGATTCATGTTAAATTAGAAGCAGTATTTTTTAACTTAGAGTGTATCAAAAGATATTATTTGCTAAAGTAAAAAAAAATCCAACATATATAGTTAGTAGGAAGTACTGAAAATAACATTTATCAGGCCAATCTACAGTATATTACCTATTTACAGCCTTGTATAAAACTCTACATACATTTCATTCAAATGAGCATATCTCTCTAAAT
This sequence comes from Lepisosteus oculatus, assembly GCF_040954835.1. Lineage (NCBI taxonomy): Eukaryota > Metazoa > Chordata > Actinopteri > Semionotiformes > Lepisosteidae > Lepisosteus > Lepisosteus oculatus. The sequence continues at coordinate 45,225,154 of NC_090702.1, read as the reverse complement.
AATATTCATAAAGCTAAAACAGTTGTTCTGTATTGTATTGCACACATCATACACTTCTGTCACCTAGAGATAACGTACCCATCCTTGCATTTAAACCAGCACCAGATAGTCGAAATGCAAATGCTACGTGCTTCAGAAAAATGGAATGAGAAGGAATAACTTGGTCGCAAATTAAAACTACTTTCCTCTGCCTTTTCAATCATTATTAGACTTATTTCTTTAAGCAGGTGTTGGTTAATTTTGCAAGACCTGGATGTTGACAGCAGACAAACACCTCCTCATACTCCGGAACAAGGGCGAGATAAATATGTCCACCAGGCTCTTCCAGACTGACTGAACAGAAGGCAGTGCCATTATGCAGCTTCTGATTAATGGCATCACAACCCTGGAAAAATGGAAGACAGTATGAAATTCAGAGGACTCCCATGCACACATCAGATAACACTGGATATATGCAACCCCCTATGAATTTAGAGTATCACTATACTAAATTGCATGGTGTTATAAAAGCTTCAGTATGAATTATTATACAAGCATTACTTGTTTGTGAGCAGTAGTTCATACCTGCAATCTGTTTATATACTGTAGTCATGACCAATAAAGTGATGTCTAGTTAATGGTGAGATGTTTTACTCAAAGAAACTGTGCTGTGTATCTGTGTGGCTATTTGTATTTGTTTGTTCTTTGTAAGGTTATACTGTATATCAAATATGCCTCTATCAGTGTTTCTTTAATGTTGTGTTCTGACCTCTTAAACGTCTTTAAAATTTTAGAAACCATCTGTACTTTCGCAATATTTCATAAGTCTGACTGTAATTGGAACATAGGTATGAAGAACAGACCATGTCCTTTTAAATCACTAAATATGGACTTGAAAAAGCATGTATTTTTTAAATCCTTTCATTCAATGACAATGCTGCCAACCTACCAATTTTTATACAAAATTCAAATGTAAGATATTGGAACAGCCCAATTTTAACTTTTATCTAAGATGCTTCAATGTTATTGTTCAAATACTTTCAAATTTATCTTTTTATTTAGATTTGTTTTGTTCCATTGACACTTTTGAGGTATAGTGTACATAACTTTGTGAAACGTGATGTGCTTTGAGAGTGTAAAAATACACAGTATTCCTAAAATTATAGCACTCCTACTTAAGGCGGTTTTTGTCATAACAGGCTATTTAACCCTACTGTTTTTTTTTTCCTTGCTGCTTGAAAGCAGAATGCTGGTATAAACCACAGATAACCAAATATAGTAAAGTGTAACTTGCAAACTCCTCCTTCGAAACCCAAAACTCACAGCTTTGGTATATTTATCCCACCTAATTTAAAGAAAAACGTATCTGATGTTTGGTATTCTCCATAGCATAAATGCTAAGATCAACTCGCTAAAATGTCTTTCTCCCGGGCCTTTCTATATCATGGTCTACCAACAAACCAGGTAAAACGCAGGAAATTAGACAGGGGTTGAAAATGGCTCAGAGCCTCTAGCAGCTTAGAATAACACGAAATCATACCAAATATGTAAGGCGCTCAGGACTGCGAGTACAATTCCGGCTACAAAAGAGAGAGGAATTGCAAGAAGAGTTGTCAGTAGTTTGTAGAACACATATTTAACCAGCTCGAACACAGCGTGGCTTCCAATCCACACTTTATCAAAGCTGTGAGTAGTGTCCGGCTCTCCAACGACATCCTCGAAGTTAATCTGCAGAAAGAAGAATGAATTATGCTATTACACCTTCCACATACTGAATGCTATTGCAGTTAGCCATCAATAAACAGGAAAGAAACAGTATACCATTTGTACCGCAGTGTTACACAGAGCTGGAACTCTTAAAATGTCACAAATGCGACACAAACTGTGCAGTCAATATATTAAAAGCTAAAACTAACGTCTTTGTACTGACAAAAAGAACAACTAAGGCATTTTTAATAAGAGATAACGTGAGATAACACAAGCAAAGATGTAATATGACAGCTGCCAACACTCTCCTCCCCCGAGCGATTAGACTCGGTTTCTCTCCAGCTTCCTTACCTTTAAGTGCGAGTTTATGTCATGCGGGTCTCTGTCTGGACCGGTGCGGACTTTCGTCTTCCTAGGTAGAATTGGTTCAATGGACTTATTGAACTCGTCTTCGTCCATGATAATGCTGGTTTCACATTTCTCTTTTTCTAATCCCATTTTCAACCTGCACGGTACAAGCACAGCGTTGTGTTCGGTAGCGCTCTTTTGGCATTTGTGTTTCTGCTGCGCAAGTCTGTCCCAGACAGGCACACGCCCCGTGAGGAAAGCAGCACTAAGGACAAGCTACTAAGGGCGCTGAATGCTCAGTTCTCTTTTCTCCCTTGTATTAATCGGGTATATTTAAATGGAAAACCCTTAGAACAATTTGCTGTTATTAGGTCATACCAGTAGATATACAAAAGAAGTCTGTTAGAATTGATGTTCTTTAAAGACAGGAAAACAAATGATCGTCACATTCCCTGTATAGAGGTGTTGCTGCATGTACAGTAAGTGTAAGGATAGAGTCCTGACACACACCTCTGGATGCTGCTATTAGCTCTTCTGTGAAATGATTCATTATAAATACTCACTCTATCGCCTCAACAGGTTAATGCTACTGCACCTGCACCCTGGCCTGTCGATTGGTCAATCAGGCAAGATCTTTAGATTTTAAACTCATTAAGGGTGTGCCGTGGATATGGCTTAATTAAAAGGAATGAAATACTCTTCTGACAATACAAATATGCAGATAAGATATTATAATTTATTATATATTTAACTTTGATTATTATATTTGTAATGTAAAAAAACCCAGCAAATATTCCTAAACCCTTTCTATTTGTATATATTTGTATATATTTGTATATATTTCTATATTCCTAAACCCTGTAGCTATTTGTCACAAACATTAAGTTTGTGACAAATAGCTACAGAAACCAAATCTAACTTTACAAATATAGTGGCCTTCCAGAACAAGTATGGAATGAGCACAGGTGAGCAAGGCTCAAAATGTTTTAAATGTCAAGACTGATCTCAGTTCTTATTTAAAGATTAGTTGTTCCTAACCAAACTTTTTTAAATGTAGCATTCACTTGCATACACTGTGTATGTGTAATCATTATAGATCATATAATTTTTTACTAACATGGTAAGTACTGATAACAATATTGGTGTAATGTGAAGAAGGCTCCACAGCTGAAACGTCATCTCTTTTCTTCTCTTTTCAGCACAGAATAAATCTTGACTTGTTCCTTTGCAGCCTACGCATGCTGACGCTGCTACCTAGTTGAAGTATATGCTGTATGAATGATATCACTCACAGATTTCAGAGCAATGTGTGGAAATGAATTTCCGCTACATTTGTAAGAAGTTGCTGCCACACTTGTTAGAATATGTGAGTAACAGACTTCAAGGACATATGATCATAAATTTAGTTTTACTGAAGCATGCATTGCAGGATATTAAAAATAAGTTTCATTAACTTTTGTTTTGATTTTCAATCCAGGTGCTACACCCCCTTGAAAGGATTGCAGTTTAAAGACTTGGACTCTGGCTTCTGCACGTCTGAATGACTGTACATGTTTGTGAATACATTCGTCATTGAAAAACATTGCTTCTCAAAGGTTTGAGTGGCACATCAATGCAGCTAGCTACAGTAAGTGTCTATCATCCTGCATTTCCATCACATGCACTGCATGTCCTTTACATTGTTATCCATGGTGGGCGTTTGCTCTACTCTCGCACATGAGTCGCTATTTGTGCCAAGCCTATGTGGGATTCCTGTCCTTACTAAAGACTGACCACTCTGCCTGTATTAAGTTAAATAAGGATGGTGATTCGATCTTTTGAGTAAATTATAATTCCTAAATAAGAACCTGAAAGAGTGACTACAATCAACAGTCACAATCAAGTTTACATAAATAAACATTTGAGTTAGAGAAGAAACCCACTAAGTTGTATTTTCAAACTAAAATTGCTTCAAAGTTGTAATCGAGTTAACTGTTAAACTTCAGAGTCCTGTGTCTGTATAATGAAAGTGCTTTTCCCCCTACATCTATTTTAAGTGTTATCAACATTATTGATGTTTGAAAACGTTTATATATCTGATAACTTTAACTGTTAATTCCCTTCCTTTCCTGAGTCACAGTGTTTTCACAAGTTTAAGAAATTAAAAATAATGAAACACTTTAACAAGAATGTTTAGCATTTTGAAGAACATGCCGGGTCAATAATTAATTAAACAATATAAACAAGAAAAAGTTGTCAAAATGTAGCTATAGTATAGTCCCTTTTACAAAAGCAGTTTTCTGTCAGCTGAGAAAAACATAACCAGAAGTATTTTCTGTATCATGATATTTTGCAAGCTCAATTACATGATACAGGTTGTACAGTATGTGTATACTGTATGTGTCCATTAATAAAAATATACAAAAAGAGTAACAGCAGTTGGCATAGACACACAGTGATGCATTTTTAATGAAAGGGAGTAGTTAGGGGAAGGTGAGTTCATTGTTGAAAGCTAAAAACTGCAGCAGACCATGACAACAAAGCTTAAATAGAACAGCATTGAAAACTTTTTTTTTTCCAGTGCTTCTCACAATAAGACCGGGAATCCACTGGGATTAAAATGTGCACTTTTCTGAATACAACCCATTCAGACAGCATAGGGAAAGAATAGATTGTTTGTAGCTGAAGTGAGGCAAGCCAGTGGCCTCATACATTGTCAACACGAAAGGCTGCATTTCCAACATGTTGGTTTTAGAAAGTCTCTTAATGAAATCTAGTGTCAAAATGACTGGGAGCCATGTGTCTGTGCAACACTTGTTTACAAGGAATGTGAATGGGGGCAAGGGGGAACTCTTACAATTATTAGAACATTATCAATTCATTTGGTAATGTTGGGTATGGTCTTAAAATATGGACTCACAGTGGAGATTTTAACCATGTTAGAAAACGTTTAAAAACCTGTTGGCCTGCATACTCGGATATGTTGAGCATTAAACATCACAACACTATGCACAGTGTTTCTTTGCTGCCCTCCAGATGGTTTTAGGGCACAATTAAATAGAGTCTGTTTTGCAGGTAGACACAGCAATGCAGCATTTCAAGTTTCTCACAACATTGTGAAGTGATGAGATGATTGATGTCTATGAAGTCACTCCTGTAAGTATGTAAAAAGATCAAAATAACCACAATAAATGGAGACTCTGTTCTGCAGAGAAAGTGTCGTGAGTGTTTGATAGTTTTGATAATACCAAACTGTTATGAAGTAATGGTAAATATCGATCTCTTTGCATGTATATTTTGTATGAATAACTAATGAATCTCACAATATTTCTATCTTAATATACACTCAAAATAAGATGTGTGAAGAGATATGGTACAGACATATTACAATCATGGTGAGAATTAAAGATGAGCATTTTAGTTGGATGGATGGATGTATTTCGCATTTGTTTTTCATGAAGTGGCTAATGACTTTACCAAATCAGGGCATTCCTTACTTTCTGTGTCACAGGCAAATAGATCTCTGACCATGAAAAAAAAAAATGTTTCCTTTGTCCTAATCAGGAAGTAAACATTCATTAGTATCAGCAACAACAATATAATCAGTCTGTATCCCTTTACCGGTATTGTTGAGTTTGAGTCAACTTTTGAAACTTTTTGGTGGTGCTTGTCTGAAAGTGGATTCATACTTTATTAACAAACCACTGCTCTATGCACATATCCCTTTCCCACACTACCTTCGATAATGGTAAGAAGTAAGGCACCATTCTTCACCATTCAGTGAAACAGAATCACCATGACAATGGAGCAACACAATGCATTTTATTCCCTTGGTAGAATTTATCATTCCACATACAGTACAGTAAGTGTGACGTGTTCTTTTATGATGGTAAAACCTTTGTAGTGGCAATAAGATTTTTCATATTTTGAAAACCAGGAACCAGATGCTCGTGTTCCAACAATTTTGTAAGGCTGGTTTTCCAAATTACATTTTTTTTCATTTCTAAAATAAATACTGTTGATGCATGTCCTATTCAGTTCAATATAAAATTGTGGGTTGAATTGGTCCAGGTTATCCAGCTGTATAAATGGGTATCAGCATTGCCATATACTGTAAATGCACTGCTGAAGGCTAAGACTGCAATGTACAGTGCCTTGCAAAGGTAATAATGTCCCAGTATTTTGTAAACAGAATTTGAAGGTTCAAACTGAACACAATTCTCTGGGTGAAAATAGCAAAAACTGCAAAGAAAAGACAAAAAGCGAAAGACCATTGGGAATTTCAGACTGCGTGGGTACTGTATGCAATAAACATAATTAGCATCTTGGAAAGTATCCCCCAAGGCATTTGAATACACAGAATGAAAAATGAAATAAAAAATATACATATGAATTAATCTTTGTGTCAATAAGTGATGCCAGAACAGAAAACCTTTTACATACAATCTTCTCAGGAATAAGTACAAGGTTAATTTGAGATAAATTTCTATGAACCATTTTATCATGTGTATTTGCAAGTTGCTGGCAACACAGTTGATCCGTAGGCTACAGTATCACTCAGAGACAAACACAAAAAGGTTTTTATTAACATCCAAACTATCATAGCTAAGAGAGCCAGATCAGACTTTATTTTTAATGTAAACGTGACTCTATAAATACAGGTACTCTCTACAGTGTGTTCCCACCATTTTCTTTAATAAAACCTATACTGTATCTATAGAGTATTATTGTACAATTGCCAGAGAATACTGTGATTGACATTAAGGTATTTTATGCGATAGGAAAAGGAGGGTTGGTGAGCTGTTTTTTTCCTGCAAACTGCTGTTATTCATTACTCAAATTTTTGTTACTGACATGTGTGAATTCTTTCCAGAAATAATTACAGCATCAGGTTAGAAGTCTTATACTAGTATCATGAACAAAGCTATGAAAAACAAAATTGTGCAATATCATCTACTGCAGTGTAGGAGGAGTGCTTATACTATACCGTATATCTGGAGCTTACACACGGCAAAGGATTTTGGATACCAGAACATAAAAGGACCTCATTACGTGAATATAAGCAGTTTTTTTTATTTGCACGTTTTACCTCAAATTCGCAGTAGGTGAGCTGGTGTCTCTTGTGAATTGTCCCTCTTTTGTTGTGTGTGAGTATTCATGCCTTGTGATGCACTGGTGTCTAGCATAATGGGCTGGCACCCTACGTTTTACCCTTATACAGGTACTTGCAGGACAGGTTCCAGGTTTGCCATGACCAGGAGCAAAGAATGTTTCTGATGATGGACAGAAGGATGTTTAATTTTCCATTCAATTCCTTCATATTTTTGTGTGTTTGTGAGTTTAGCATTGTACAACTTGACAGCAAAACACATTTCTTTTTCAGATGAGTCTGACTTTTCTCTTGTCATCTCCTTATTCAGTGAGGTGGGAAGGCGAGACCTGAGTGGGCTAGTCGGTTCTATCTTCAAGAGGTTGGTACCTCGATGTGGGAGTGAGGAGTGGGACAGAATTGTGGGAGTGCGGGACAGAACTGTGGGAGAGAGGGACAGGGCTGTGGGAGTGTGGGACAGAATTGTGTTAGTGTGGAGCAGGGCTGTCGAAGTGTGGGACAGGGCTGTGGGAGAGAGGGACAGGGCTGTGGGAGTGTTGGACAGAATTGTGTTAGTGTGGGGCAGGGCTGTCGGAGTGTGGGACAGAGTTGTGTGAGTATGGGACAGGGCTGTGGGAGAGAGGGACAGGGTTGTGGGAGTGTGGGACAGAATTGTGTTAGTATGGGACAGGGCTGTCAGAGTGTGGGACAGAATTGTTGGACTGTAGGACAGAATTGTGTTAGTGTGGGGCAGGGCTGTCGGAGTGTGGGACAGAATTGTGCGAGTGTGGGACAGGGCTGTCAGAGTGTGGGACAGAATTGTTGGACTGTAGGACAGAACTGTGGGAGTGTGGGACAGAATTGTGGGAATGTGGGACAGGGCTGTGGGAGCGTGGTATAAAATACCCAGTCATCTTGTTAAAGTCAGTACTGAGGTATCTTTGAAGGAATGGCTGGATGAGATCCTTGGACCAATTAACTAATGACATTCAAATGGACTAGGTGAATCAAATGGCCTCCTCTCATCCTTAACCATTCCTATGGTCTTATGATCTATTTAACAGAATGTCCATGTTCAGTCTAGAGTGATACAGTCAAAGACTGATGCTCTGTGGCATGTGCAGATCACCCCTATCACAAATCTTAATCTCTCAGGCACCTCCCAACGCCCAGCCACACAGCACCTCCTCTGACAGTGGTAAATTCTACTTCACCAAAAAGCAGGCTTCCTGTCCCTGGAAATTTAAGGCTGTCATGGTTCCTAGGCAATTCTGTCACTATAAGGGACTCTGTGTTAGAGAAGCAACAATAGAATCAGCTCATTGGTACTGCAGGATAAATGCTGAAATTCTTCAAGGGACTCTAGGAGAGTGAACATGCATTTTCTTAAAAACCTTATGAAATCACAGGAATGTATTTTTCATTATGTGCCTACAAATCCATCCTGGCAGGAATGAAGAAACAATTTTTTCTTTACAATTTAAGACGTAGAGCAACCCGGTACAATGCAAGCTGCGTATCAGATTTGCAATCGCTTGATATTATGAAGTGCATACGGAAAATATTACCTTAACAAACAGGTATCTGGTCAACACACCTGGGCCACACCTGTTGCCACAGGCATAGTAACCCGATAAAGGATATATCTTTCAAGAAAAAAAAATCCGCTCCATGGTAAACAAGAGTCACTTGAGGGGAATTTTTTTCATTTTGCAGCAGAATCTCCTTTCTGAAGCCCAAGGCTGCTGTTGGAACAAGCCTTTGAGAAGTTTGCATAGCAATGTTATGACACGGTCACAATCACACAAGCCTACACAATGTAAAAGTCTAAAAGTTCATGAAAAAAATAAGGGTTCTTAACCTCCTATAAAAATTCATCAGTGTTTCAGCTTGTTTTAAAAACCAAAAGTTGCACCATTAAGATATAACAATGCCACAGGTTTTTTTTTTTAAAACCTATTAAACAAGTACAAACCAGCCTAAATCCAAGTCTTAGATATGCATGCAAGTACATTTCCACTTTCCTTTGTGTCTTTAATTGCTTGGAGGGAAAGTAAATCAATGATGTACTCATATTTAATACCAAAGTATTGAAATAAAAGAGTATTATATCACCATTGTGAATAACACAATGAGTTTATACAGTACATAGATAACAATGCAAATATCAAATAACACAAATAAACATGCTAATGAAAACACATCTTTCAAGTTAAATCTTATTTAAATATATTTTAATATTTCCTAAGATGTTATTCCAACTAAATAACAAAAAGAGAAATAACCACAGCTGACTAAAGAATGTGGTGCTGGACAGTGAATAGGTTCCATCATGTGAAACTAGGGGCTAAAGTATCAGCAATTCACAGCTGTCGATGTTAACCAGAGATCAAGAGGCAGTACTTAAGAGGCTTTTGAACCAAAGATGTTTAAGAGAAAGCATGATTCACATTTGCGTATAGGAGCTTTCGGTCTTATAACATGAAAGGGATGACAAGTATTTCTGAAGCTGAGCCGTCCAACTACATTTTAGGAGATAATACATTATTGTCTGGTTCAGTAATAGATAGTAATGAATTGTTAAATATCTGCTTGCAACCCATAAAGCAAAAAACATTACATTAACTTGAAATATACTGTACTGTACCTAGAGTTTTTGTAGTTGTATAGAAATATAATTGAAATGTGTGCTAACAGTTCATCTCAGGATTGAATACAATATGTCAAATACACTAAGAAGTGAGGCTGTATAGTGCTCCGGAATTCATTTCAATAGACAAGATGTGCAATACCCAATTATAATCATTTCTCTAATAGTTGTAATTTTTAAATCATTCATTTTCTTACCGCTGTATCCAGTACAGGGTCACAGAAGGGCTGGAGCCTATCCTGGCAAACAACAAGTGCAAGGTAGGATATACCCATAATGGCACACCAGTCCATTGCAGACACACACAGACACAAACACAACACACACCCATTCACACCAGGGCCAGTTTTCGCAGAAGCCAATTAACCAACCAGTATGTCTTTGGACTGTGGGGGGAAACCAGAGCACCAGTAGGAAACTCATACGAACACAAGGAGAACATATAAACTCCACACAGACAGCAACTCAGGTCCAGAATTGAACCCAGGGCCCCAGCGCTCTGAGGCAGCAATACTTACCACAGTGCCGCCCGTAATTATAATTATAGGAAAGATACTTCATGCCTATGTTTCATGCAGTATGTCATAAATACTGTCTGCACAAAGACAGACAAAGGCTGGAAATTAAAGAAGACGCAAACTTCCTTCCACTGGTTTACCAAGATGCATGTTAAATCAACTAGGGGTCAACCTCAAAACGTCGTAGAGGTTATGACTTCTGTTATAAGTTACTTTTTTAGGACGATCATTGTCTTTTTTTGTTGTCCTCAAGACATCCTCTTCCGATAAAAAAGTGCCTCCTGTTCTTTGGAGTTTCCACTTGTGTCCTCTGGTTAGTGTGTTACTGTTCATTCTGAAGAATTCGGCTGGGTTGTCTTTGTCAGTGCCTTTGAGGTTTTAAATACTTCTGGTCCCTGCACCATCTTCTCAGCTCAAGACTTCTCTTCTCTTAAGGTTCTCTTCCTTCATCTTTTTTCCCATACATAGTCAAAAGCAAAAGGCAATGGCACTTGCCTTTGTTTTGACTGCAATTAGAGTGCTTTTAAACAAGTGACTGGCAAGTAAATCAGAAGCTTAGATATTTAAACTAGGGTAATGTTAAATCTTGGCCTAAACACGAGGAACATTTGGTATTAACTGGGGGTTTTGTTTGAATCTGCGCTGATTGTTTTTTCTTTGAGCTATCAAAAAAGAATGCATCTAATGTATGTAATCATTTACAAAAAAGGTTAGAATGATAAAAAGGAACTGAAATTTGAAGCCAAATGGCAAATTGTTTATGAATGCCATACATATTTCTATAATTAATGATTGCTAGTAAGCTTAGGCTTTGCCAGTACAGATTACTGTAAACACACACTCAGAACACTTTAGAAATACAGCACATATTTTCACCCCTAATTAATAATTAAACATCACTAACCAATTATTCGGATTGGATATTACATAGTGAGAAGTTGTGATGGTGCTGCATAAAATACTACTAATCAATTGCCCAAACTATTGTCAAGGGATCAGGGAACTTACTTAATTCTGATCCAGGTCTTTTAATTCTGATCCTGGGATTTATCCTTATTCAGCCAGAGACATTATTTTTTAATTCAGTAAAGTGAAAAACAGCTGTGATGTTTGGTTTTCACTTGTGGTTGATTATAAATTGCTGATAACCTACTAAAACATTCTTCAAATTGTTCAGATATCAACAATACTTTTATACGGGCATGTAGAGGCGATGTGTTCATCTACATACAGATAAGAAAAGTTAGAACCACACTCCACACAGGGGGCAGTAGAACCCTCGAGTGTACAGCACTCAAATTGTTCACATTGTTTAAACTTGTTTTAAGACATATCTTTTCACTATCCAGTTTCTTTTGAAGTATAACATTGCTTACGACTTGGTTTTGCTGGGTCAATTTACAGCTCGTTTTTTCTTTTTGTTTCCTTTATGTGTATTGCATATGTGCTGTTGTGTAGCCAGAAAATAAATTTATTTATCAAGCCAGCCCCTGTATCACCCTGCAACTCACAACTGACAGCTCACTGAAACTAAGCAGGTGTAAGCCTGGCCAGTATATGGCTATATGGAAGCCCGTTTCAGCCAGGGAGTAAAAAAAAAACGCGCTATGGGCTTCCATAAGGCTAAATTTCCCATTGGCCTTTACTAATCATGATCTCCTAATAAGCCCCATCTATGAAGTGGCTTCAACACTCTGTTCTCCTTCCCACTGATAACTGATGTGTGATGAGAGTACTGGAGAGTCCCCATTACCTGTAAAGTGCTTTGAGTGAAGTGTCCAGAAAAGCGCTATACAGGTGTAAGGAATTATTATTATTATCCAACACAAAAAAGATATAATACAGTATGTACAGTATGGACAGCTTTGGACAAAGTAAAATACTGGAAAATATTATGAACAAGATGTAAGAAGGTAAACATGCAATTGCTGACCTATTCAGCTTGTTTGTGTTGGTTGAGTAGAAACCTTAAACTACACATTAGTTTTCAGAGAACTTTCATGATTGCAAAAGGTTTGCATTTTATTAGGCTCCCAAGTGTGTTGGAACTTGGCTATTGCCTAATGTTAGATACTGTAGATCAACAAATTCATGCCAAAAACTGGTGATCCTCATGAATGACCTGTGAATTCGTAAAACCTTTTAAAGTTGTCCTGGGAAACACAGCAAAGATTGAACTGAAACATGGCAGAGTTTAACAACACCTAGATGCGTTTCACTATTGCACTTCACAAGTTGTTATGATAATTTTTATGTCCACAGCAGAATATTAACTTCTTGTAGAAACAAACCTTTCCTGTATAAAATGCGTTTGGATAATTAACTTCAAACCTGTAAAGGTATCAATCTAGTAACAATACAGTTAAAATATGGTTCAGTGGCATACCTGCATGAACTAAGATGGCCAGCTGACCTCCATTTTGTTTTGTAATTTCAGTTTGAGCATTAAGTTGAACTTCAGTTAAAACAAAAGGTTTTGTATTTAGTTCCAAAATGGATAGGCATCATCACGTGCACAACTGGCTTCAAATTTAAAGAACTGTAATCCTACACAACAAAATAAAAGCACTGAAATCAAATAAATTGTAGTGTCAAGTTTAAACCATATACAATATGTTATAATCTTGTTACTTCATTTAAATGTACACTTGTGCTGTGTACTGTTTGGTTTTTTTATTATTTCCACATATTGTTTTGAAGAGAACGTAAAGAATCGACATTCCTTCATGTGTAACTTCCTGCAGCTCAGAAATACTCATGTGCTATATATAGAATGTGTTTCTAGTACCAGCGTGAATCAATTTGCTCTTGCACATCAGTGTTGAATTTTATTTGCCAAATGTCTTTCCAGTCCTTGATTTTGTTTAAGTCTGTTCAGAATTCCCTTGTCTCCATTTCTGTGTTTGCTTCTTCCAGCATCTTGAATCATCACCAAATTGGACTGGATGGTTGACTATACCAGTATCATGATCATTGAAATACAGTAGATTGGGAAGAGCAATGGTCCTAAAACAAATACCTGCTGCACACCTTTACCTACATCTCCCTAGTCAGAGCTTACTCCCCTTAAAATAGCACTCTTTTTCCTGTTTTGTTAACCAGTTCTCGACCCATGTGCATGGATTATTTTCGATTCCTATGGCTAAAAAAAAGACCATATTATTCTGTCATTTCAGACTTCTTGTCATGAAAGGCTCAGCTTTAATTGTAGACTTTAAAGCATAATCCATTAACACAATTCAACATTTCATCTTAGTAAATCATTAAAAACAATGTTTACATCTCAAACTGCTACTGCTGAAAGACTAGCCAATTGACATCTAATCAGATGGGAATAATGCAATATAAATTTTAATCTTCCTTTATCTTATTGTACTCCTTTTGCACAACATACTAAAGATGGTACCTTAGAATGACAATACAAAATACACTGTTAAAATTAGTCCAGAAGTCTTTGCTGCATACTTTAAAAATATATTTTTCTCACCTGGCCAACACACTGACCAATCTGTCATTTTACAGCATAATTAGTTGCTATTAGTGCAGCAGCATCTTGATTCTTATTTTTTAACATCTGGCTAATTTCAGTAAAGTTAAAGTAGTACTCTCACAGTTGTACATCAGTCCAATAGTGCAGTTTATTTTTGTAAGTGCTCAGTGTTTTTGTCCTTTGCATTAAGCACATACAGTATATGGTTTATTACTTCCATTATGTAGAAACTTAACTGCTAATTTTCTTTACTGTATTTGTTTCATAAAAGCTACTGTGGTTGGTTTGTCATGGTCTTCATATTAGTGTAGATACTGTAGAAATAATTGCATTCTACCTTTGCTCCATAGCAACCTTATTGTCACATTGGTTTACAATAGAATTTTATAATAATGCTTGGAAGCTGTCAAAACTACTTGCATTTTTAATTTTTCTTGATTTTGACTAGCAGGGCACAAAGATTTTACTTGTCAACCAAATTAGCAGGATTGGGTATTCAGCTCGCACATTTCTGTCTGTTATTTACTGCATTGTTTTAGAAATTGACTGCCCTACAGCTGTATAAATGAGTTCCAAAACCACAGAGTCTGAAAATAAACCAAGCACCACTTGTAACTTCTGTTGTTAAGTGTTTAAATATGTCTCTTCTTATGAGCTGGTCTTCCAGTTCTTAGTTATTCTTTATCTACTTACTGCTCATAATGATGCAGAACTTCTCCTTAATTTTTTTTAACTTTTACTCCAGAAGAAACTTTGCTCCAAATTTTCTGAATGTAGAGTATGGGTTAAGAAACAGAACGTTTAAATGTACCTACATCAATCAATCAATCAATCAAGGTTTATTTATCAATGCACGAACAGTACAGCACACAGCGGTGTTGACGGCAATGAAATGCTTTGTCCACAAGCTCGTTAAGAGGGATAGAGGAGTAGAAGGACAGGAATTCATAGGGATTAGATTAACGAAAAGAAAAAAAATTAGGATACAATAAATTACATAATCGCAATTTACAATACAATTTACAGATTGTGCGAAAGTAACACAAGGATAAGAGGTATTTAGCGCTCTTCATATGTGTCCTGAGAGTGCAAGTGACAGGGGGGCGCCAGTGCACCTGTCAGTTCAAGGAGGTAATTGCAGGCGTCTGCTATGGTTGGCTGTTTAGCAGTCTTACTGTCTGAGGGAAGAAGCTGTTATGAAACCTGGTGGTCTTGGTCTGCATACTTCGGTACCGTTTTCCGGTTGGTAGTAGAGAGAGCAAGTTGTGATTAGGGTGACTGGGGTCCCTGAGGATAGACCTGGCCTTCTTGAGGCATCTAAGAGAGTAGATATCCTCGATGTTCAGTAGTGCGCAGCCGTTAGTGTTTTGAGCCAGTTTCACCACCCTCTGGAGTACCTTCCGCTCACGGGCGGAGCAGTTACCATACCAGGCAGTGATGCAGCCGGTTAGGATGCTATCAGTGGTGCACCTGTAAAAATTTGTTAGGATGTTTGACGGCATGCCGAACTTCTTTAGTCTGCGGTGGAAGAATAGGCACTGCCAAGCTGTCTTGGCTACGAGGTTGGTGTGGTGGGTCCAGGTTAGATCGTCTGTGATGTTGACACCTAGGAATTTGAAACTGTTGACTCTCTCCACTGCAGACCCACTGATATGAATGGGTGCGTGGTCTGTTCCTCGATGCGTCCTGTAGTCCATGATTGATTGATTGATGGACAGACAGCCTAATCTTGCAGTTGAGATCTTCATCTGTCCACCATCCATTGTTGACTCTACTGTGGGTCTTACAACATGAGAAGAATTGCATGGCTTGACACTGTAGGATGAGCGTTCACTGCATTTATAGCTTGTGTGTTTGCACGTGCACTGTGGCAGTAAACTATGCTGATTTATGTTTTGTGGATCCAAATAAAAGGCTATAAAAGCTTACCCTATGATTAAAGATGCTAGGAGTGAATGATCAACAAACTGTTAAGCTGTTTTAGTGAAATACAATGGCAAGAGGACTTTCTGGAATCATAGATATTCACAAATTTCCAATGCCACTCTTCCAAGGAAATCTAGTGTCCTCCATTTAAACTATAATATAAAATTTCATGTTTCTGTTATGGGCAAGTATCAAATGGGCAAATCAAACCTAAACATGATAAAGAACTTTGGTGTGCAACAAAATAAAGTGTATTATTGTTGTTGTTGTTCACAATTTTAAACAACAAGATACAAAAATGTCTTGGAAACGTCTTGGTCTTGAACTCAGGAGATTTTGAAGGGACATGATTCGTGTTCAAAATCCTCAAAGTGATTAACAAATTTTCCTCAGACAAAACATGTACAAAACATGAACCAGAAAACATGTGGGAACTTTGAGAATTTATTATTGAAAATAAATGGCACTTTTTTTACACTCAGGGTTTTGGGACTATACTGTAGAACACGTTCTCTAGCCATTTTCTTGACACTGATACCCTATCTTCTTTCAAGAAACAAATTAATGAGATTCAATTACATATGGACAACTAAATGCTGAAAGGCCTCCTCTCATTTGTAACTCTTCTTATGTTTGTATGTTTTTATATTCTTATTTTCAAACAAGCAGCAACAGCTGGCAAAAATAACTCAGCTAAAAAAAGCAGGAATTGAACTTGAACTTCATCTTGAACTTTATTGCCATATGTAACCGGTACTGGTACAATGGAATTCTTACTTACAGAAAGTCTCTCGATTGTAAAACAAGTGTAAAAAACAAGACAAAGTGCAAACAGTGTATCAAGACAATGTACAAACAAACAATAGACAATGTGCAAGTAAACATGTAGACAGTTTGAATGTAAACAATACAGATGTGTAAACAATGATTGGAGATGTGCAATAGATAAGAAATCATAAAGAGGTAGATGGTGATGGTGTAGGTGTGGTCCGAGGGGGATGGCTAAATGTGTTCGCCAGTCTCACTGCTTGTGGATAGAAGCTATTGAAGAAATTGTAAAATCTGTAATCCCTTTAAAGACTCCAACAAACCTGTGTTAGTACTTTATCAAACACAAAAAGAATAGTGCATGTATTATTTCAGAATTTACACAGACACCCTTTACTGACACGATAGGATTGATTAAAGATCCTGAGAGCATTTTTACTTCATCTGACATCTCTTCTCTGCTCTGGAAAACACCCAGCCTTTTCATTGGAGTAAACTTAATTCCCGCCTTATTACCATTTACATATCTCAAATCAAGTAGATAATTTGTTAAGCATTCTGGTATGTTTTCCACTTAACCAACAGACACCCAAAGTGCCTCTGGATATTTTATGAAACAGTGTTTCCATAAAGACTTAGATAAAGCAACTTCTAAGAAATATGTTGAATTCCACTTAAAAAGATCCAGTCTTTCAAGATTCAAGATTCTCTGTTTCTGTAATACAACATCACATGATTATCTGCTGTTGCTAGGTGGTTATTAATGTGAAAGTGTAGTGAAAATCTGAGGAAAATAACTGTGTGAGGAGTACCTTTTATCCTTTTTTCTAAGGAATTATATTCCAACAAGATGCAACCTTAAATACAGACAATGGCTAATTGTCCAACTTACAGATATTTAATTATTGATAGTTTTGGTTCCAAGATTCAGTTTTACATGTGAATTTGGAACAAGTTGCATAGCGAACTTAGAAATTGCATCCTGACCGTGTTAACTCAAGCACAGCTCATGTTTAATACTGCCAAAGCAGTTTTATTATTATGAAAAAGTTTGACGATTGTTAAATATAGTTCTGCAGGTGAAATCTAGTGAGAAACAGTAAGACAGAAGCCACATATTGTATTTACTTCATAGTCAGTTTTACTGAGAAATTCAGCTTGCTTGCAATGGAGTGGGATGATCTCCCACAGAGAAAATAAGTACCAACTAGGTCAGATTATGACCTGGCTAGTGGAAAGCTAAATCTTTACTTAGTTCTCATAAGTTCTTTCATTTGCTGGCTTCCCTACACAGCATACAGTACATTACAAAATAACATAACAAAAGAAAAACTCTAAATACTGTAAATGAATGAAAATTAAACCTTCACACCAATATTTCAAGGAATAATTAGGAACCATTTTGCACAGTAATGCATTTTTAAAGGTTATTATTGCAGTATAGGGAGGATACAAGCAGGAAGCAGGATATAGGCTTGGCTTTGGAAAAAGAGAGTAAGAAATTCTTTCTGAAGAAATTAGACCACACACCGGCTTATTTTTCCATCTTATGGTAATATTTATAAGGTGATGTTTACACATAATAACTGAAGTAACACTCCTATTAACCTCACCCTTTAAAATAATATAAAAGTTTAAATTATATTGTTTCGTTGGTAATTCAAAATTAACTATTTTCCATTGTGAAAATGGAAATTAAAAATGGTAAAGACTATACAACTTTCTTTTGGACGCGTAGTGAGAAAATATTTTTTTCATTTTGAGAGTCACATGGGAAAGTTCTTGTTTCGGGGAATGTAGTTTGAGACAATTGTTTTCAGTAAAAGCTGTTTTTTACCCTATTGACTGATACCAGTACTTGAAAAAAAATATTTTCAGTTGATCTTTTTGCTTCCTATCATTATTATTTTTCAATCTCTGCTTCGGTGAAATGTAATTCGTTTCCTTCAAATTCTGAATTCTGGCACAAAAGATGTACTGTTGTGCACCATCATCAACAATAATTCCATTGTTTAACAATGTTTTTGCAACAAAACACAGGATCAAAATTCCAAGGCACAAAAAGTGTCTTTTTTAAAACAAGAGGCAACTAATCTGCTAAGAACTGTCGAACAATCATTTTATATATGGTTTATGGCCTTTTCCCATACAGTTTGTTGGGTATACTCAACATTTTTGAGAAGGTACTTGCTCCTCAAGGTTCAGCTCATGGAGACTTCTTGTCCTTTCTTGGCGATCCATTCATTTCGAACTGCTTCATCTATTTCAGGGTGCAAGGCAGGTTGCCAGTCCCACTGCTGCCCAGTTGACACACATCCAGCCACAAACACAGCCAAACACACACTCACATGAGGGCCAGTTTTCCCAGAATGCAATAAACTTTGGACTGTGGGAGCAAACCAGAGCACCTGGAGGAAACCCGCGCAAACAAAAGTAGAACATACAAACTCCATGCAGATAGCACCTATGTCTGCAATCCAGTGCCAATAGATCAACTTCCCAGCCTTCTTTGTCTTCATTTTTAAAAAATTAGTATCTCCAATTGTTTTTATATATTCCTGCTTCCTTTTGGAATTTCAAGTTGTGTGTTTTTCACGTCTTGACTCATGGCTATGAAATTAAGGATTTCCTGTTCCAGTCAGCTAATATCCAGCGTTTCAACTTATAAAACCTTGATCATGGATCCTTCTTAGGGGTGAGCACCTTATCAATGGATCTCACTTGATTTAGAGACTCATTTGCAACTTCATTATCAGTAAGCAAAATAAATTTCACTTTGGAGAAGAGCATAATCTCTCTGCTGGAAATTTTTCACCACTTTAAAACTGAGTTGTTGTTTTTACATATTTCCAGAAATGGTTAATGTCAGTATTCCTCTGAAGGTAAAAGTCCTTGATCTTACAAAAAACATAACATAACATCAACATAAAAGAATCGATTCAGATAAATGTGTTTTAACGATCAAAACGTTGTGTTTTCTTTTTTCTTCTGTTTTTTCCAGAGTGGAATAAACCTATTACTTATTCCTTTGCAGCCTACGCATGCTGACGCAGCTACTGTACCTACCTGAACTACGTGTTTTATCTTTGCTTACTTTTTAATTAGAATAGTATTTGCTGCCATTTGGTTTCAAAGCCTAAATTTAAATAAGGGTTTGGAAACCTCAACATATGAAAATGTTTTTTTTGCATGTCTGGCAACAGGTGATGTACACAGCGCAGGTGAGCATAACAAGGAGTGTCAAAGGTAGAGCGATTCATCAATTACTCAAGAAGATAAAAACACTTAGAATTTATGCATTTTCCAAGAATACAAGTTAAGTCAAACCAAAATCTTTGTTAATATAAATCACCTGAAAATGCTGACAAATTCAGTTGGAATGCAGTTTAAAAGTACATCTGAGGACTTTTTAGTTACTCATCCAGTAAAATACTCCACTTGGAGCTTCTATAAGCCAGCTAATCTATTGGAGTGGGATACATCTGGCCAGCTGCTGCTGAGTTTAGTAGAATCAGGTGGTTACATCTCCTTTGTACTGTGTGAAAGCAGGTACTTCTGCTTTCAATCAGCAGAGCCAATTCAGCTAAATCACTCTCTATACAGCATGGCATGGACATGACCACTGAAAAAGAGAGTGCTATCATCTTGTTTATATTCAAAGAGATGATTACTCTGGGTGGGTACAGACAAAAAGGAGGAAGTGATCCACAGTGAAATGCTAACCGCAGTAATGCACCTGTGTCAAGCAAATTAATGTGTTTACCACAGAGCTTATTTGAATGGCCGATTCTGAAGTAAAGCTCAAAGCTCTGTGTCTGGCCTCCACCACTGCAACATGTCTCGGTTTATGCCTCTTTGCAGAATACATTGTTGCTGAAAAAGGTGAACGTTTCAGCCTCCTTGGCAATATGGCTAAGATACTGTTATGATTGTCAAAAAAATCATATCACTCTAAAATCAGATATGTGATTTTGCATATTTGTTAAATGTTTTGATATATTCAAATGGTTTAGACTGCTGCATAAGCACTAACATTCATCACTGGTTAGAGAGTTGATAAGGCACAGATGACGAGGCGATTTAAGCTGTTGAATGTTAAGTCTGGTAAAAATCAAAAGATATACAGTACAGTACATCAGCCATACACCCTGCTTATCAAGAGGGGAATACCTTCTTGCCCTTGATGTGTTGGAAGCTAGACTATGCATTTAGGGGTTAGAGACCAGTAAACAGACACATGATTCTCTAGGCTCTATGAGAGGAATGGAACAGAATCCAACAAGCCACCATATGTTCTGGTGTAGAGTGTGCCTCTCAGATGTATAGATTTTATTACTTCCAACATTGGCCACACATGAGCTACTAGCTAGCTTGTAAACCCCCTGTTGATAAACCCCACAGCTGATCACTGATCACTGAGTTTGTGCAAAAATATTCACGAATATACTCATTTAAGGTTCCCTTGTGGAAGTTTTATTTTATTTTTAATTTTGTAGCATTAGCACCTTCTGCAGTTCGCTCTTCCTTTGTCTAAAAATTACAATTAACATATAACAGCAGAAGGTGGTCTGTAACTCCTGCAGCTATAAAGGAACTACTTAGGATATTTTTGACGATTTGATCAAATAATTGATATATATATATAGTATGTAAAGTGCCGTGTAAATCTAGAAATGTGTGTGAGGTCCTAGGGATGTTTTGTGTTCTCTGTCTTATGTTGTTTAAAAGTGGCTGCATTCTTGATATGTCAAACCTGCTCATTTCATAAACAGGACTCTATATAGAGAGACAGAGTATTGTATAAAGTTACACACACCATAAACTGGAGCATTTCAAGCATCATGGACTTTTGCCATGACTGGGGCCTGATGACAAAGGTCAGTATTTATACCACGGTTCGGATGTGCTGTTGGGGAGACTGGACAATTCAATTTTTTTTTTTTTAAGGTCTCTCATTTAAAACCGACACTTCATTGGTAAATGAGCTTGCCCGCTGGCTCTTGGATTCTGAATGGATTCAAAGGGCAGTCATATTTCTTCCCACGGGGCACGGCTGTTGAAAGGAGAATTAAAAAGTAAAACAACAGATTTTTTCTTTCTGGAAGGTTTTTATCATCTCAACGCATTAGGACTCTCAAGAACTGGGGGCTGCATCTGCTGTATTCATACATTCATGCATCCGAAATTAAATGGACAATCAGGACTGGGCTGAGTCCTTGGAGAATACTTTGTAAACTACAGGCTTTAAGAAGATATATTTACCACGTCTTTCAATTCCATATTAGACAATTAAACCCAAATAAGGAAATCTTCAGTGTATTTAATGCCACATCACACTAAAAAAATGCAGTGAGTCTGATAACTGCAAGCAGCTGGTATGAACAAGGTCCAAAAGCTTAGGCTATAATAAACTCCAACAAAATTAGATTTGATTAATGCTCAACTATGGCCTTTTAAATAATTTTGTCCTTAGCTATGAATGGAGTTGCCAAATGAAGGATAAACTAGCCACAAGGGCACAATCAAGACAACAATATTGTCACTGCGTAGCCTGTTCTCATCAGATCTCAGACATTAAGCAAGGTTAGGTTTGGTCAGTAATGGGCCAGAAGGCCTCTGAGAAAAGGAAGCTGCTGCTTTAATGTGTGTGGGTGGACCAGTAGGCAACACTCTTTTATCTGACTATTATTTACATATCCGTACCCCATAAGAGTGACCTGGGGCACTGTGCTGTAGGAAACACTGTCAAATGATATTAAATTATATATTAAAAATAAGTCCTGATTGCTTGGTCATTACAGATCCCATGTCACTATTCGTATGAGTGAAGGTGTTAATCCCAGTTTTCCTGGCTAATTTTCTACTGTGGTCTTATAAAACCAAACCTCCCTAAATACAGTATATACCTCCCCATTCTGGGGATGTTATCCTTGTCTTCGTCTCCGATGGATTACCTGGTTAACGGATTACGGACTGCTCTCTCACCTACCCACATGGACATGCCTGGACTCAGATGCCTTTGATTGTTCCCCTATGCACTGGATCACAGACTGTCACTGCTCACTACTGTCACAATAAATCCTGTCGTTCCCCGAAGTCCATCTCCTGCCTCTTCCGGATTAAACCGTCAGGCATAGGGCCTTTCCTGCACACTCCATGGGAGGCCGACCCGGCTCCAGTAACAGCTATACAATGTAAGCCATAATTAAGTGACAATTTGCAAAGCATCCTAACTAAAACTTACTTTCATTTAATCAAATGTAAATTAAAACTTGCTTTCCACCTTTGCAGAACATAACACTCTGATTTTAATATTACTCAGCTGTGACCTAATAATGCCAATAACAAAGGTCCAAAGGAAAACTGAAATTATGCTTTCCAGATTCCATTTCTTGTGAAGACTCGCATAAAAAAAGCAGTCAAACTTTAACTTTGGAAATTTGATGTACGACGTTTTGCTGCTAAAATGCAGCACGGATATCTTTTTTGCATAGTCTTTTGGCAAACTTTGTAGAAATCGGTGGAGGTGCCATTTGAGATAGAGGACATGGCCACACTACACTGATGCAACAGGCACAAACCGCAGACACAATGTGTACAGAATGATTGCTGCTCAATATGTGCACCATTAAATAAACTGATAAAAACACATACTTCATCTTTAAGCAAAGGTATATTTGAGAAGAACACAGGAGTTGCCTGTCAAGACTGAGAGGCACACAGAGGAAAACCTGCTGGAGACTTAAAACTGAAACAAAAACTCACCTTTCAGGAGGGATGCACCCTAAAGCACAGGGTCAAAGCTGTGCTGCAGTAGCTTAATAATATGTCCCTGTAGCCCAGTTCAATTCCTGAACAAATCCTGCTTGACTTCTACTGAAAATCAGTTGAAATTGCCATCTGTGATTAATACACAAGCTTAAGCAAATCTGCCAAAATGTATCACAATTGCAACAGACTTAACCCCCCAAAAATGGTGGCTGGAATTGCTGCCAAAGGTACCTCCATCAAATAGTGGATTCATGGGTCTGAATAATTATTAATTCAATATATTTCAGTTTTTCTCTGCAGTCTTTGCTACAAACATACTGTATCTTATCTTTAGAAGCCCTTAGTTTGATCACTCAGATATTGTATAAAATATTAAGTTTAAAAACACGTGTACGCTTCATATGGTAAATTCACAAAATGAGACACCATTAGAATGGTCTGAATACTTTTTCAAAACACCTTATCCTGCTTCCCTATGCGCAATGTGGGCTATTGATAAAACTGACACTAACATAATTAGTCAAAAAGTAGATATTAACTGTTCAGGGATCTAAAAATATTTGTGCTTTTACCACACAGCTGGCTGTATGAAGAAAAATGAACAACAACTTTCTCCTCCCCAGCATGTCTCTCCACAGAGTTTTCAAGCTTTTAAAATGGTATTGTACATCAAATTAAAGCACAGGAAAGGGTACCAAATACCTCTTTTGCCATGAGAACCTAGAATTTCTAGTAGCTGCCTTCAATGTACAGTAAATTATGTTTCTATGCTATATTGTGAAAAACACATAGAAAAAAACAAACAGTTCCAGACCTAGAGTGAAGGAAATACCCATCAGTGAAACTCCCTTTTTAAATTCCCTTTTTACTATAATACTGCCAAGACTGAGCAATGTGGTTTTGCCTTTGTCCTCATGTGTCTAGTGTGATTGCCAGGAGTGATTTCCTTTGATTGGGGCAGTAAATGTTGCAATATTTAGCTGGCGTTTTCATGTTCTAGGTCTGAAACGTTTTACAAAAACACCAACAAACCATTTCTGAAGAGTTGTACCTTATGTCAGAGGAATGATATTTCCATTACTGTACTGCAGCCTCAGACAAGATTGAAGGCAGGGAATCAGATCGTTACCTAAATGCTGCTCCCATGATTTGCATAAGTTAAAGCCTTACTTTGAAATATCATCGCTATACTTCCATTATAAGAAACATGAGCTATACTTAATATGAAGAAAAAAATGACTTACAGATAGTATTATTTTAAAAGGAAGACAGCCTTATTGAGATGCTGATATATTCTGCTCAGCGGAACTTTTCTCTCCCTGTGCCTGAAAATGAAAGAAAAGCGTTAACATTTGTCTAATCAAGGACTAATCACTGTAATGTCCTGTTTGTGGGATTATGAACATGTTGTCTTTCACTTAGAAGGTTTTTCAGAATTGTTTTAGATGATGCAGTATTTTGACCAAAGCAAAACAATTCTTGAGATTGTTTTGATTTTTATTTTTGTGATTCTGTGGAGTTTAAAAATGTATTGACAGATTTTGAAGATTACCCCCTATCTGGGATAAGATAGTATGCTTAAAAGAGCTAATAAACTCTAATTCTATAAATACATTTTATTCTTGAAAAAATTAAACATACAAATTCTGGTAAATTGGAAAATAATACAATTGACTGATTCTCTATGTTTTATCATCTTAAACCTATATGTTATGTTTCTTTTCAGGTTTGCTGCTTCAGAGTTTCTAGTTGGATGTCTCAAAGGATGAACAAACACTTTCAAAATTTAAATCTAATATTTTAAAAAAAATCTTATATTGTGGGTACCAACAATCAACACGAAAATTAATTTCTGAATGTAGATAATTTTAGATAACAAGTACACTCTGTCAGCAAACATTTGTAACCTCTCTTACCTTTATAGTGTCCATATATGTGATACTATCCCATATGAAGTAACGTGTAATGTACTGCAGACGTAACATCCACTTCAAATCACAATGTAGTCAAGGACTATTCATATGACTTCCTCTATTCCCCAACACTTAAATATAAAAACCCAATTAATGTGAGTTTTACAGCTCTTTTTTTACACCAAATTTGTATTTTGCTTTTAATAAGGAACATCAGAATAATAAGAAGATATGCAAGAAACTAAGTTTTTCGGTTTCACTTCTTCCACCATGACTTTACTGAACCCCTTTGGAAATGCGGTAATTTTTGAAGGAAAAGACGTTTTGCGAATCAAGGCAGGATAGAACTGTACATTAGCTGAACTGTTTCAGCACAGACATCTCTGCAGTCCTCTGTGAAGGCACGCTGCTTGCTTCATGGTCATTGATTTCCAAGTGCGCATGAGCACTTGTGAACTTTTACAGTACATTGGGAGATCTTATGACACTGTAAAGCCCTTTTAATACATCACAACCTGAGGTTAATTAGTTTATGCAGTAATGCTTCATACACTGGGCGTCATATTTACTGTATGTAAAGGGTTCTGCAAAGGAAAGTCAACATTGCAAACGAGCAGGTCTTCTTGTGCTGCTTTTGAGGAACCTGTGTAAAAAGATAAGCCGGAGAGGGGGATACAGCATGTCAACTTTTAACATGCAACCTGCTGTTACCACCAATTAATAAAGCGCAGGAAAACACTTTTGTTTTCTTTTTGCAGCTGAACATTAAATTACGGCGTTATCTCAGCTCGTCAGGCAGTGGCCTTGGGGAGCCAAAATAAATGGACGGAGACCAAGTCGCATGCTTAATTGTCTGAGCGGTAACGCTCACATTCAAAACAAGGACCGAGAGTAATTGCCTTCCCATCTGCAAACGAACACAATCATACTTCCCAAAGCCTTGGCCAGTAATGGAAACGCCACGTCTCTTTACAATGGAGCCTGATTTTGATCTTCTTAGCTCCATTTGTGAAAGGCTGCAGCTTTCAAACAAAGGAAGGTGTTTCACTGCACTGTAGCTATATAAAGCACTTTGCCTCAGTCCTTAGGCAGTTCTTACCATAGTCTTCCCACAGACTCTCTGCCAAGCCTACACAGTTTTTCCTGGCTGTGTTTCAGGAAAGTACAGCTTCAAGCGTTCGGATGGAAACTTAGAGGGCCTTTTGCCTGGATACAGTGAAACATATACAAACAGATCCCTAATGATTCAGCCGAGGCAGACAGGCCCTTCTTTATCACAAGGCATGCAGCTTCAGACCGCTGTTATCGCATCAGAATTTTTTGTAATCCTTTTGCATATTACAGGTCAGCGATGTTAGCACTTTAACGCCAACATCAGCCTCCCTCTGCAATGTGAGCGAACCTACAGAGAAACACAAAACCGGTTTTCTCAGGATTCTAATGGTGCTGTGTATTGAAGCAAAAGGAAAATTCATGCAAATTACACTTTTTTTTTCCTACAGTAGTGACTCACTCCTGTCTTTGAAAAGCTTAGCCCGCAATGGTTAGGAGATTCCCCTGTTGATTTGTATAAACATATACAGCTGGCAAACAATCTCTGCTTGGACTCATTTTCCATATTTCATATTTTTTGGAGCATAAATCCTTGCTCAAATGAATGAAGACACAAGTAGCCTGAATACGTGTTAAGCTGAAAGTATGTATTCAAAATTACATTTCTTAAACTATGAAAAGAAAAGGACTTGAATAACATCTATTAAATCTCTAACATTTAAAGTAATTGATCATCTGAGTTTCATCATGCTTAACTTTTTAATGCACTCAAAAAGCATGTCCTCCACACAAATTAATGTAATAAATGTGTTCCAGAACAATGACAAAGGTTGCAGTTGCTCTGCAGAAAGACTGAAACTAATTTTCACAGTTCATTCAACGGGATTAGTTAAATTAGAAAGAATTTACCACCATTCTACTGCAACATAAACTGTCCATTCTCTGCCATCTAGACTCACTTCAGGAAGGATTTAAAACCTCTATTAAAAAAAAAAGCTCAATTTTTTTAGTCAGATCTCCTGCCTGGTTTAATTTCTTTGTTCCAAGTCTTTCCTCCTGGGATTTCCATGACTTTGAACTCCTTACTTTTCCTGATTTTAACTGTTAGGAATGACAACAGCCTCTTTCTGTTTCTCTGTTAACACCAAACACACAGCAAGCAACATGACAACCACCCTGCCTGCAGTATCCAATTATATTTACTTTCTCCCTTCACCCTAAATGAACCTCACCTGTCTTTCAAGTACCTTGGATATCAACTCTTTCTCTGTTGGAGCTTCAAACTGTAAAACTTCCCATTTACTCTCTGTGCTAATAATCATTCGTGTGCAAAAAAACGTGAAGATTAATGGGGACAACAATAATCTCATAGCTATACAGTACCTTACACTTTTTGTTGCTTTAAAGCATGCAATCGTGACACTTTGAAGTTGCAATTGTGACAGTGGACCACACCTCCCACTGCACGCCCCACTCCGCGGCGCGTGGGAATGCGCAGCTATCACACCGGAGGTTAATCAAGGCTGCGCTTTAAAGATCCCCACGCGGCCACAGCCGGCGTTCATCATAGAACCGAATGAGTACTCGGATCCACGAAAGGATTATCTCCTTTACTAGAGAACAGCACATTTGCAGACGACTACACACCGGCACACCGCACAGAAGACAACAAGCGCTCTGCCTGTGCTCAGGCAGCCTCCTATGACATCCGACACTATCACACAATACATATTTTTTGCATACACAATCTATTCCACCTATTCATGCCCTTTGATATGGCAAGCCCATATTAATGTAAGTACACACAATTGCCTTAGCAAACCACACAGTTTGCCGAGTGGCATCTGTCTGTGTGCGATAATAGTGGTTTAGATGATTTCTGTATAAATACAACACAGCAGAATTAGCCAGGAAAACCGGGATTAACTCCTCCACTCCTACGAACAATGCCATGGGATCTTTAATGACCAAGCAGCCAGGACTTTGATTTATCATCATTTGAAAATGCGTTATGTGTAGGTGTCTCTTTTTTGTGTGCATAAGATATTTTAATTTCTATTTCAATTTTGTGAAATTGTCTGACATATTTCCTCACATGTACAACATTACTATAAATGGTACTAATAAAATTCATAACATAAATTGTATTTTACCCAGCAGTAAATACACACCCCTTTTCTGTGGAATAGATGTGAAATTATGAGTATGACCCATTTCATAAGTTTTTGGTATATTTGACAGAAA
The DNA here is from genome assembly GCF_040954835.1 of Lepisosteus oculatus. NCBI lineage: Eukaryota > Metazoa > Chordata > Actinopteri > Semionotiformes > Lepisosteidae > Lepisosteus > Lepisosteus oculatus. The sequence goes on along the minus strand of NC_090702.1, from coordinate 45,196,719 downwards.
ACATGAATAATACCTAAGAATATAGTATGTGATTCTCCCATATGGATAATTTCAAGCAATTAAAAAACATGTAGTGGGTAAAGGAATAACAATAACAATAGAACAGGTATCTCTGTCTTGAGGATGTCAAGTAATGAAAATGTACTCATGTACTGTAGCTCATGGAAATGTTTTTGTCATAATGGTTTCTGTGCCTAAAATGTCTGTGCTGTGTTGGCAGTGTTGACTGTATACAGTACACTACAGAGACTGAGGGAATCACATAAAGTGGGGTTAGATGCCCTTGCCAAATTACACAGTTTGTCTTCTGTGTGGAAGTTAGACATTAGCAATTCTAAGCAGTGACTTTTGCCTTGTCGTCGTCTTGAACAGATGCCAGCCCCTTTGCAGTGCTACTTAACAAAGTCAAGAATCAAGGACTAGCCTATTCTGAGGCGTGGTCGTACAATAATACTGTAGTAACAGCCTTGGAGAGCAGCTTCATTGCACACTCACTGAAGAAATCAACGTCCTTTTCATCAGAACTTATCCTATGTTTACAACAGGCAACACAAGAACGGAGGGTCTTAAAATGTCCTGTTACCGTTATGGTGCCCAGGTCTGCAGGAAAGTCAGATCAGAGGAGTATTCTGCCATGAACTGTCTCTGCATTTTGGAAGTTTCAGAACCAAGCTTTTTCTTCAGTGTTTCCTGAAGTACAATCCTTGCTACTTGTCTCCAGTGTCCTTTCATTTCTTTTGTACAAGAACACACGGCATTGGGCCTGTTTAGCTCGTGGTTATGAGGAGCTAATTGATCCAAGGACCTTGTCTGGCCACTTCCTGAAGGGGCTGGGTAGCTTGCCACAGACTCCCACAGAAACACAAAAAAACTTCCTGAACGAGTTCATTGGGTGGACTTTAACAATGGCTTTGAGGATTGTGTACATTTAAATCAGCTCCTTGTGTGACATCCTCTGTTCATGACTGAAGAGATTCATGTATTTTTATCCCATCGGCATAGGGCATTCCTTGAAGAATGGGAAAGTACCTCATCAGTGTTCTTTGGAATGACTCCAAAGGAACAGCAATTTGTTTTTTGTAAAATGGTGGCCAAATCCAGACACAATATTATAAGTTATAATTACATCCTCATTCAAGAAATTGTGAAGGACTGTGGTAAGAGTGGGCGTATTTATCTCAGGAAGGGAAAGGGGTCCTCTTAGAATAATCCTAGAGAGGTATGCTGTCCTTGTACAAGTCATTGTTCTCTGGTGGTCTTGAATAAATTGTTCATTATGGATGCGTGTTTAGAGCTGGTAATCGTGAGGAAGCTTTCAGGGACGGTGTTATTTGAAGAACAGTATCTCCAGATTTCTTCTGGAAAGGGAAATGTTTCCTTGTATATTATGTGCTATTTTTCAGTGGTGTTGGATTATAAAATGAAAGGCGCTCATAAAAAATTGTTTCTATTATGTACTGCTTTACTGGTTCTCCTCATTGTCTAGAGAAGGAGGATGTTAATTAGTTGATTATCAAGGTGTACAGAACTGTTGATATGAAAACTCTTAAATCTTTCAGCATGGAAAGGGGACGTCTCTGACACTATAGGCTGAAATACCAAAAAATATTCAATTATCTTTTGATAATAAAGTGTGGTAAATAAGAGAACTAACGGGCTTCATAAAACTGGAAGACTGAAGAGTCTGGCTGCACTATTCTGAGCTGTGAGAATTTCCAGCGAAGGTTTTTCTCCAAGGAACAAGTTTAAATGTTCTAAACAAAATGTAAAAAATTAAGCCACAACAGTTTCAGCTGCTTGTGAAAAAAATAGATGGAGAGCTTTGTTGAGAAGTTACGTCAGAGTTTAAAAATAAAAGAGGACATCCCCAAACCTGTGTGGCCCAGCTGTATGAGGGTGGACTCATCTGGCACCGAATTCTTTTTGGATCATGGGATTTCCTCAGCTGCTTTACAAAAGGCCATAAATTAAATAGAATAATCAAGCAAATTATTGCTCTGAGGCATTGTGAACCATGTAGTGGTCTCACATTTTCCTTTGAAGGAGCTTTTGTTTTAAAGGAAATTGTTATAGAAGAAAATTGCTTGTAAACAAAAAGAAATATGTGACGTTTTGAGGTAATCTTCCTGTGCAACTGTTTGAGGATGCAGTTTCACTGACCAAAGTTCACAAACAAAGCAAAAACCTGTGGAACAGAAAGTAAGATTAATGGAAAACGCAGTGGTAACCTTTCCTCAATAATTTTGGTCATCTGACTGGGACAGCCAAAGAGAGGCATATACTGTTATACTGGAACAACAATGTGAACTTTCATAAGCTGCCACAAAGCCTAAAAATATGTAGAGAGAAACAGATACAGTTAAAAAGGTTTCTCCTGGATGGACTTCACTTAATATTCTGACACCACCTGGCACAAGAAAGAAAGGAATGCACTAGACTCTTTCCAGATCCAGTAGCACAGATGTTGTTAATTACAATTTAAGAACAAATTATTGCATTAATACACAGGGCACAGGAACATACAGAGCTGTGAAACCTAGTGGATTCTGGAAAAATAACACTGAAATCCCAGTTGTGTGATGAAGACAAACACTGTGAGATCTATCATAGTCTGCACACACATTCTTATACATAAACGTACAATACAAACATGCATGCTCATATCAGTTAACTTAATTTTATTTATGTCTTAATCCATTTGTTTTAATCTGGGATGCTTTCTTCATACAGTTAGATTCACATTGGTTATGGGCTCTTTGACACAGATAATCTCATGACATGATATTTATTGACTGTTTCCTCCATAATGGCATCTGAAATTTGACAGTCAAAGGACCGTGTAACCTTAAAAAGGGAAATGTCAGCTCTTACTCAATACAGATTGTAAATTTGAAACATATTCTAACCCTGTAATGTGAGATTAAGGATAGAATATGACCAAAACAAGTTTAAACTGTTGTTTTTAAATGGGAATGGTGTTTTCTTTCATTGCACAGTTAAACACTCAGATTCTTCGGTTATCTTCCTGATAATTTCCAAGCCTGCTTGTTACGGCTTCTTTTGATACTGTTACTGTTTTGGAAAGTTATTTATAATTTAGATGTAAAACAAAAAACAAAATTTGTTTTGCTTTCTTTAATGTATTAGATCATTTGGCAACAAGACGTTTTAATTGATCTGGAGATCTCATCCAGTTGTTTCTTGAAAGAAGCCTGGGTTTCCGTACTGCCAGAAGCCTTTGTGAAAAGGAATGCTTGTCTTTGAAAACTACTTCTATGTAGTTTCCACTTGTGTACCCTGGTTTGTGTTGATTCTGAAAAGGTCCATTGGGTTGACTTTGTCAATGTGTTTGGCGATTTTTAAATGTTAGAATCAAGTCGCTTTTAATCATTTTCTGTTTAAGACTAAAATGCTTTCATTCTCTGGATCCATTCCATTATCAATTCCATTATACTGTACTGTATATGCAGTTCTCAGAATGGCAAGGAACATCACAACTGATTCCATCTGTCCTCTCCATTCTATATTCATCTACTCCTTCTGTATAGGGTGCCAAATTCAAATAAAAACATTTTTTCAGAAGTCCTTTGTCCCCTCTGCAATAAAACTACTCAATGAAGGTATGTAAATGTAGTCACTCCACAATCTATTTATTTCTCCAACTTATTTGTATGTTCTGTACGTCTGTGGGAGAAGCCAAAGACAGATTTCCACAGCAGTGGACAATAAAGTAGCTATCTATTCATGGGAACAATATATTTTTTTTTACTAACAAGATTACCAAAATGTAAAATTTACATTTTGCACCCAATTACCCTAAACTTGTTTTTCCAAGAGAATGATTAAAATACGTATTATTAGTTTTATAATAATAATTCCTTACACTTATACAGTTCTTTTCTGGATACTCCCCTGACAGCAGCCATAGTGCACCAGAACGCTCCCCACACATCAGCTATCAGTGGGGAGGAGAGCAGAGTGATGAATCCAGTTCATAAATGGGGTTTATTGGGAGGCCATGATTGTCAATTGGATATAAATGCTTGTGAACTGCTTTACAATAATGCCTACCGAAGTCCTAAATGAACATTGATTATGCTGTACATTTAAAAAAAAAAATTGGCGAAGAATTTGGGTATGTTTGTCCATCACCTTAGTCTGCAAGTTTGACACTGCTTTGTCCAGGGTCTGTCTCACTGTCTCAGGTGTTTTTAAAAAGATGTTTGTTTCAGCTATCATACCTTTTAGCACCATACTCATCACAATGGAATGCTGATGCACTGGTTAAAGAATGACAGCTGTTGCACTCCCTTAATTAGCAAAAAATAACCCCTTTTCAATGATTGGGTTATAGCAATAAATTCATATTTCTAACAAAAAGATAGGTTTTTGAATAATATAATAAAATGACAGCTTTTTAGTTGTTCTAAAGTGACATTGAACATCAATTCAGAGAGTTGCAAAATCTAGGATGTGAAAGTGAATTACTGCCACTGCAACTCAGCCATGTACTCTATTCCAGACACAGGGCAGAATTTGAAGAATTCTCAAGAGAACAAATTAATAATAAATATTCAGAAATTAGAAGTATCGAAACGTAATGTGAAATGTATTATAACAGAAGTTGGACCTGTATTCATAAAAGTAGTTCAACCTGTCAGCCTTCCAAATTAGGTTATGTTTTCTGTTCTCTTTCTATTGACCTCTTTGTGAAAGTGTACACAAAGAGCATGGAGTTAGGTCTGAAAAGAGAGTTTGTACATCAGTCTTATTGTCTGCAAACAGTCCAATGGGTATGATAACCTTCTAAATAAATACATAACATATAAGCAGACATTAAGCTAATAGAGGTAATCAAGACACTGCTTTTACAAGACCTCTTCTACGAATGTTCTCATAAATAAATTAAATTATTATTATTAAATGGGTATACCAAAACCGATATACGAGCTATTTATGAACACTTACACATACAATTAAAGTTGATAAGTACAAGATTCTTCCCAAATTTAAAAAATGTTCTTTTTGCAAACAATATTTGGACTTGAATAGTTCAAAACACAGTTGCAGAAAAAAAAACAAGTGGCAAGCTTGTGTGTGAGAGGACTGTTTAATAGCTGACCTGCCACAAGGGGCAGTTAAAGAACGCTATCATCTGTAATTAGACACAGTGGGTGAAAATTAGTTAATTAATTAGACGGTGAAGGGTTTAGAAGTCATTTTTTCACAGGAGTGCAATTAGTGGTATTTAAAGAGCCTCAAGGGGTTAGTTGGTGGTTGGGAATTCGATGGCATTTTGATGAGGCTGCTACAGAGCAGTTTTTGTTGTTTACTTTGCATGTGCGTTAAAATAAAGCCTCTTTCACTGTCCAATGTGAGCATTCTGGGGTTTTAGGAGTTCGGATCCTTTGAGTCAACTTTGTTAAGGGTGGGGATAGTCTTAGGCTCATTTTATAATGGCAATGCAATGTGTACAACTATGCATTACTCAAGATGTAAAATTCGACACCAGTTACAAGGGCATTCTAACTTACCATGCAATTACATTCCAATTGTGCCACAATGTAAACCTCTCAGTAGTTTATAGAGAATATTTTGCACAGCTGACTATTTTAATGGGTGATAAAAGTCCATCAAGTCAGATTGATTGACTGGATGAAGCGGTTTGATTAAAATGTGGGAAAAACAACTTCTATTCTTCTCACACCCTTTGAAGCTTGTGACTTCACCCATTTTTCTGAAGTCACACTTCAAAACAAAGTGAAAGGTAATGAACAAGGCAGTGAGAAAAGAAACATAAGCTGCAAGGCAGGTCTATTGAGTAAGGTAATATTGAAAAGGTGCTCAATTCTAACTTTATAAAAAACTGCATAATTATGAATAAGTCTAATATGTTTGTATGTTTGTAAAAGACTCCCAATGTAAATGTACTGCCACCACCTCCCACGCATTGTGTATACAACCCGAGTTTGAGAGGGCTGACAGCAGCCAAGTTAGGTACCTCCATCTTTGTAGCTGCCCCTTGGTCATTTCTCACTCTGCACGGGGCCTCCAGCCTCCTCGTCCCACAGCCAGGAGGTTGGCTCTCAGTCATGGGGATTAAGCCAAATTTACTATGACAAAATGATTTTCTATGACTTTCTATTACTATGATTTTCGATTATCTAACCACTTCTTCCAGTTCAGGGTCACAACGGAGCCGGAACCTATCCCATCAAGCACCAGGCGCCAGGTGGGGTCCATCTCAGGACACACACACAGACACCCACACCCTCCCACCAGAGCCAGTTTTCACCCAGGCTAATTAACCTACCAGTACGTGTTTGGACTGCGGTAGGACACCAGAGCTAAACATTTTCAATATGCTCAAATTATTGGGTATTGTTAGTCTTGTTGCACCAACGTTTATGTCCAAAAGGGAAAGAGAAATAAGCAACCCTTGAAGGTAGGAGAATTGCCCTTGAATTGTCCATCTTTCTCATTGACTGCTTGCAATAAACTCCGGGGCCAAAAGGACCATTTTTCACTACATTGCTGCAATCTAATCTTCTGTCCCATTGAATGAAGAGACATTCCTCTGAGAGATGTGATATGTGGCTGTAGTTCTAACCTTTTCACTAACACTCGGCTCAGTAAAAGATTACATTTTCCCCATAGCAATATAAATTGACTAAGATATACTTCTTAGAACAAAATCTGGACCCCCCCCCACCTAAAAAAATGAACTTTCATGTAACATATGTTTTATCTCAATTTATTAATAATTCTAAGATACAAAAAACAGTGTATGCTTGTCATGAGTCTTAAATCACTGCAAAAATATGTGTTAGCGTGGAAAACGTCAATCTGTGACTAAATGTGGCTGGGATTTACCTGCCAGGAACAAGAGAAGTCTTGACAGAAATGAATTTGTTTAATTTTCTTCTGACAATTTGCAGATCCTCTGACTTCCTGCTGGTTGTCAAAATGCAGCATTATAAAAAAAACAGTCTGTACTGTTTGAGACCTCAGTCAAGTACTCATAATACAGCCTTTTAATGCAGAATATCTTATGAAGAATGGGTTTTTATTGACAAAGTTCTGTATTACCAGGGCGTGTGGGTAGATGTGGATATGCTTTTAAAACAAACAACTATGGAACTGACATAGTTCTAGGGGATTTAATAGTAAATTAAATCCACCCAAGTAAATGGTCAATTGTAGAGCAGGCCTAGCTCTGAGATACAGATGATGTAAATTGAGGCTTTTTTAATTCCATCTAAATAAAGCGAACTGAACAAACTGAAAACGGTCTTATGATTCAATTGGGTATATTTACAACACTCATCATGGATATGCAGCAAGAGATGTTCTCCATTTAATTATTTCTGTATGTTATATATTTTAACTGTTACAAAAGGGCAGCAGAATGTACAATCAGATTGCTTAAAATATTAAAGTCTAATTACTGAAATTGGACTATATTCACTTTAGTTCACACCTGAAGAAGGCTCCACAGCCGAAACGTTGTGTTTTCTTTCTTCTCTTTTCAGCATGGAATAAACCTATTACCTGTTCCTCTATTCTCTTTAGTTTCAATTCATTAGTGGCAATAAAACAAATTACCACACAATCACTCCCTTCGCTCCAGGGAAACGTTTTGTATTAAATTCAGCCAGAGTTTGCAAAAATTCAGACAACAAAAAGAAACAGCAAAAAGAACACGTAATGGAAACATGTACTGTATACTACTGATTTTTTTTTATTTAATTGCATTTCATTATTATTAACGAATTGCTTTACAAGACCAACATATTTCAAAAGGGAAAAGCTTTTTGGCAGCGGTCTCCTTAGTTGAACTTTGTTATGCCTTTTATGTGATTTAGTAAACTGGCTTCTACCAGCCAGTTAATTAAATTACTCCTCAGCATTGATTTAGAAATATTTTTTTTTGTTTGTGTGTGTGTATATTTCAGTTTAAAGGGAAAAGAACTGCATGTAGATGTTTTCACAGAAAGCATTGTTGTTATGTACAGTAGTACAGGCCTGTGCCAATAGGTATGAAAAAACGTGTGTATTCATGGAGGGCCGTAGATCATCGCGTTGTCACCCCAGTTATTCCAGCTGTGAGGAGTTTCCATAGCTGGTGTCTCCCCCCTCTTCAAAGCCCTGACTCCCAGCCTGCAGCCATGTCAGCCTGTGCTATCTGTGAATCACTGCTGTGGAATGTAACACAGAGAGGCTGGTGTTGTCAGACCAGGGGTCACATATTTTGCTTTAAGGGGTGGGCTGCGCTGGGCTGCTGGCAGATTGCTTTTAGTCTTGCCACCAGAGATGGAAACATTGAGGAAAATGAGAAAAGGGAGGGAATGCGCACAGGGGGAAATACCTTTAAAAAAACACTGTGTTGAGGAATTTTCCAATTTTTTTTTAACGTTCCACAAGCCTGCATCCTGTAATGGCCCCTTGTTCTATTCAAACTAAGCTGTGTAATTAAATTTTTGATTTAGATTATTATTCAAAAAACTTTTAACATTATGGCCTTGGCAGGGATAGGCCATCAGAAAAAATGTCACTGGGATTCATTTAAGTGTTGAGTAAGATCGACTGAATGAAGGAAAAATTGAGAAATAAATGTCTTTTTCCAGTGTTGCTCAAAAAAGATGTAGCCTTCTGTCTGGAATAAAGTTCAATTTGTGAAAGGTTACTGTGGTAGATTAATATTTAAAGTACTATTAGCTTTTTTGAAGCTGTAAACTAAGTGCAGCTATTCTTCTGGAATGTGGTATTACAGTAGCTGTGCATCCCAGTTAAAATATTAAGGTGTTTGTGCATTGATTGACAGTTTTATATTTGTTTTGTATTTGCTTACCATGCATACAGAGTTTGAATTTAAGATTTTTAAATGGAGGTATTAACCTCCACAGGGAACATTCTTAGGTTACAATGCACATATACAGTATAGCAATGGGTGTGTATACTTTTTAGTTTTTGATAGTTCTTTGCAATTCTTGCTGACATTTAACTTAATTTCACGTTTTTAGTCTGAGGACAGAAAAAGGTACAGTATACGGCATTTGCAGTTAAACAAAATGGGACATCATTAGAAGAGGGTAAATACTTTTGTGAGACACTATACCTAAAATAACAGAAGAATATAGTCTTAGTCTCCGTCTATTAAGTAATACTGATTCAAAGCATTTTGAGCAAACTTGCCCAACTCAAATGTTGTTACATACAAAGCAATTATCTGCAGATGTTACTGTATGTCGGTGTCATGAATGTAGGGTCTACTGTGCTTTAATGGACAGCCTGTAAGTGAGCAGGCATGTTGCTAACTGCAAATAAGTTATTGTTGTGTAACTGTCATATGTTTTAAACCCAAACACTTGCTATGGGAGTTAAAATATGTTACACATCACCTTGGGTATGTTTAGAAATAGTTGTGTATCCATTTTTTTTCTGTTTATACAACCTCAAGCAAAAGACTTATTCTATAATAATCAACAAATGTATCATCATACATCCCAACCAAGCATTTTCACTCTACTTTTTTTGGTGGGGGTCATGGCAACTGTATCACCAGTACCCTCAAAACAAACAACAGTAGGATATTTGTGAACACAGAACACATGGCACATCGTTTGAGGCACACAAAGAGGTTTCTGTTCACTACCAACTACGAACGAGCAAGGCATCGCACTGTAAACCACTCTGTTCGTGATTTTTCATGGCCTATTAAATGATAAATTAGATGCTGTTATGATACTGAGTCATGCAGAGGAGCTTTCCAAGACTTGATGAAAAGGATGCAAGAAGCGGACTGTTTTTGCTGTTGTGCAAGTATTACGAGGTTCTGGGTCTTTTCACTCCAGCATGCTTGCCACATCCTTTGGCTGCAACATGTTAGCAGAACAAAACCCCTGACAAAATATAAACCTGGCAAATCTTGTAAAAAAACAGCAGAGCAGACAATCAATGAGCAAGGGTAGCAGACATGTGTTTGGGGATCTGGTTCTGTGCTTAAGTTGAAAGTAGTCAAAAATGAGACTACCAGTTCTAAAAATGCCAAGGAAGCCTTTTTTAAACAAATGGAACACATATTTATCTGCATTTTTTTTCTTTTACCACTTTATTTTTAAAATGACCACAAACAATACCACAACAAAAAAGAATTACCCCATATATCAGAGCTATTACCCTTACAGCATGCTGTAAAATTCACTGTGCCTTAAAGGAGAACAAGCCCTGCCTGGAATATGAAATGCGTCCTCTCACTTGATATCACTGTAGGCTTGCAGGCATCCCAACTGGTCCCACTCAGCAGCCCCTTTGACCATCACAAGCACGAGTAATCCTCACATAAACCTTACAGAACCTTGCTCTGACCCTATCGCTAAATCTGACCCAGGTGCTGATGCAAACTCTAACACTTTATCCAAAAGGTAAAAATAACCCCAAATCCCCCACCTTTCTCTTAGCATTTACTGTATCAGAACCATGACAGAGACCCTTGCCTTAATCCCACATATTGCCTTATCCATTACTATTACCCTAAATCTCCCTTTAATCCTACCCGCTTTCAGAGCAGTGCCTCAGGGGTAGTTGAGTAGAGCCCTGCGCATGCTGGATTGCTGTCACTGTCCACCCCATGGTCTTGGGATGGTTGGTTTCTCCCACACACAATATGAAAGACAAAGCATTTCCCCTTTTATCAGTTTTGACACTCATATTTTTAATTGCACCCGATTTTGAAGCAGGCATGAAACGGGAAGTCATGACCAAAAAATCAGTAACTGCAAGGGTCTTTTAGGGCATCTAAAGGATTTCTTTTTTGCAGATTCTAAATTCACCAGTGCTTTAAGAACCATACTGTATATATACAGTATACAGTATACATTACCAACTTGGTAGTGTGAGAGTTTAAAATGGTCAGCATCATCTAGGGCATTACTCTTCTTCATACTGTAGAAAAGTGTCAAACAAGGAGGGTTGAATCTTTCCATCTGCTTAAATTACTTAACAGAGATTTAATTGTACAGGTCTTTTGGGGTTTACCTCTCTCCTCTCTCTGCATAGTGGTGATACGTTGTTGCTGGACTGGGTGGGGTGTTAAAAAAAGTCATTCTTTCAGAGAGAGCTCGTACCAGTTGGGAGGGTCTGTCTTTGGAATACCCTGCACACATTCCACAGCAGTTCATGTGTACACTTCACAAGACATTGCCAATAATACTTTAAACATTCACTAAAAAGGTCAAATTAGAGGGTGACTCCAATGGGCCTGATCATATTTCAAAATCTTACAATGTTCTCTTTGCCTGACATTTACTGTACTGCAGAGAAACAGAGCACTTCAGAGGTCTTGGCATACTACCAAAATTTTGTTATGGGCACCTCACTGGCAAATCATGTCAGGAAACAAATACATTTCTCCTAGTATTATGCTGTTTATTCACTCTAAATTTACAAAATACTGGGCACCCTCTGCCATCACACTGTAATGGATTGTACTCATGTTTCTAAAAAATGTAGCAGTATCCATCTTTATCACCATATATGGCAGTTGTAAATTCCTGCTTCCAACATTGCCTCCTAAATTTTCCAGAGCGTTGGCAAAGCTTTGTATGAATGCCGCAAAATTCTAATCAGGCTCTTTAAGTGTGGGTTAAGACACAGAAAGGGCTCACTCTAATATTCTTTAAATGTTTATTTAAAATAGGCAAAACAGCAAGACCCCTAATGAAAAACAGGTCAGTGGATGTTGGGATGAGGCTCCTTTACCTCTGATAGGGAAATACCCTCCAAAAAACAATGAAAAAATACAGGTACGGTTCATTATTAAACTTGCTTTCTGTTTATACAACCCCAAGGAAAAGCAATGTTCTATAATAAAGAACAAACGTATCATCACACTGTACATTTTCATTCTACTTTTTTAGTGGGGGTCATGACAACCGTACCCTCAAAACAAACAACAGTAAGATATTTGTGAACGCAGAACACATGGCACATCGTTTAAGGCACACAAAGAGGTTTCTGTTCAGGGCTAACTACGAACAAGCAAAGGATCGCATTGTAAAAAACCTCTCTGTTCTTGATCTTTCAAGGCCTATTACATGACACAGTAGATGTTGTTATGATACTGAGTCAATAACACAGTTACACCTGTCCATTTTCAATAATCCCTTCATGCACTACAGTGTTGCAGGGAGCCAGTCTCTAGCCTGGAACACAGGATGCAAGGCAGGATACACTGTGGATAGGAAAACATTTCCATCAAAGAGCACACACAGACACTACTCGTGCACTCACACATACAGGGCACAATTGCGAGCTGTCTCTTATTCTGGACAGCATGCCTTTGGATGGCTTGAGGAAACTGGAACAGCCAGAGAACTGGTCCAAGAACACAGAAGGGGACCCAAGCCTGAATGAAGAAAACCAAGTGCTGTGAGGCCTAACAAACGCCAATAAACAAAATCAAAACATGAAAACAAAAAATCTGGAGCTTTTACCAGCTGCAGTCCTGGGGCGCATGAGTTTGAGTGCCCAGGCACTTTCCTCTTCAGGAACAGACGTTTCTAATAAAGCTGACTGAAAAGAATTATGGAAAATGTGATTCACGTTGTGAAGAAAAACTCCTGATGGGAATAATCATATTCATTAAGTAACACTAAATCTGAACTAAATCGGAATGGGAATACATGCTTTAAAACTTTCATTTGTGGGGGGGATAATAAAAACAATTCAAGCCATCTGGGTGTCTGACATCTCTGTGTTAACTCTGTTGCCCCTCTCCCAGTGTCCCCTTCAGTTCATACAGTATGTTACTGTCCTTTCTCTGTCTGAATCCAACAGCCCCAGTGATCACACAGACACAAAAGAGAAAGGAAAGCCTCTGAGACTTACTATGCATTAAAATGACTCACATGTCTGGCAGTGGCATGACCTAGGGGGTATTGCGGGTTTGCACAATGGCTTTTCTCAGTACGCCAAAAATCATGCAAATGTTTAGAGACAGACATGGCACCTTTAGAGACATCAAAGAGCATACAGAAGAAACAAGGTCACTTGGCCTTACTGAGCGCTGCTGATCACCTTGAAATAAAGACTATTGTCTGTAAGGGGGCTTGACATTATAAAATATTACCATTATCTATATATTATCATATGATAGAAATGCATTGCGGTTTTTTGCCTGTTTTAGCCTTAGTAACCTTATTAACCTAGAGTTTCTCCTTTGTCACATTTTCTTTCTTTAAAAACCCTGGTGCAGCTTGACTTCTGGAGAGAGCCAGTGAGGCCTTCTCTGTCAGTTGGTGCCCGAGTTCCCTTTGCCAGTCTTCAGCCTGTGAGAGTCTTCCTGCAGTCACATGGTATCCAGTATGACGTCACGATCGACAATCTCCAGGTGTAGTGGATGCTGCTTGAGTGTTATTTAACAAAGTGCCATTAGCAAAGTTGGGAACAATCCTGTGGGTTTTTCAATGAAGTAGAAGGCATACTGTACGTATTATAAATTCAGATTTAGATGAACTGGCTTCTGGAAAAATTGACTCTGTTGTACGTGTGGGGGTGTCTCAGTTTGTGTCTGTGTGCTCCCAGAGATGGACTGGCATCCCATCCAAGCCTCCATAAGTGTTCAAGTGTTCAAATGGAATAATTGCTATCTTTCAATCTACTGCAATGTAGAGATAGTTTATTGTATCACTGTACTGGCCTTATGCAGGCTGCATGATGCAGATACAAAAATCAGAATATTATTGTTTGTCCAATTGCAGTACATCTATTAAAATAATGGCTTTGTTTGCAAAATTTGATATTAAATTGCAACCTGAAAGAATACATCAGTCCAAACCAATTGTTTCTTTTGTTTAATAATTTGATTGAGAAGTCAGTTGAAGCCAAAGACAGTAAGATGTCTTGTTCATCTTGATAGTTTTTTTCCCAATTTATTGTTAACCTTCCTAGTTAAGTACCATAACAAAAGAAAAGAAAATATCTAATGTGATTCATCTGTGGCTTGAAATGCTCAGGTTTTGCTGAAGTTTCAGCTTTTACAGGAAATAATTTCTAGTAAATGTAGGAAATAAGGGGACCTAGCATTTCATTTTTGTTTTCTAAAGCAGCACAGGCACATACAGGAGGAAAGGAGGAAATTCACTGGCCTACAATCGCAGGAAACAGACACAGTAATGTACTAAAAGCTATAAGTACACAGAGCACAAGCTCTGTACAGTATATCTAGTAAACCTTAATACTACACAGTTAACAAGAAACAAATTAAATCATTCTCATTGTCTAAGTACCCGGCCATTCATTTTTTAAAACTCTGAGCTTCAGGGCAAAATGTATTTCAAAGGTTGGATAAAAAAATAAACTGACATAATTAGAATAGAAAAGAAAAACATGAATTTCTATTGTTTATTAGCTTTCTGATAGTTTTGGAAAACTACAGTAGATGGAATTCACTAGGAGACAGGAAATGTGGAACAAATTTCACACTGGATTAAGAAGCTTTGAAGGTTTTCCTTTGGATCCTGTAGAAAAATGTTGAACAGCGTACAGTATGAGCATCTGCTTCAGTGTGCAGCTTCTTATGAAGATGATTTTCCTGGCAAAGACTTGGACATACACACACCTTAATGTTTCCCATCCGGATTCATAATCAGTCAGTGCATACTGCCTCATCATAACGACACAATCTGAATGATCGCCTTTAGAATGAAGTCTGGAACTATCTATATAAGGTTCACTGTACTACATTACTAAAACAATCAACAGTATGTGATTCCATCCACTGACATGCCTATAAATAAATATATCCATTTAAGGCACTTCACAATTCTAATTACAAAGCAAAGAACAGTACACTATAAAATATACTTTTATTTGTCTTCTCAAGAAAAAACGTACGTTTAATTTTAAACTTTTATCTCTAACATAAAGGTAGCTTCTTTGTTTCCTAAGGGTTGTTACAGTACTTCCTTCTAGATGTCTAAAACAGTCAGTCATGTCCTGAATTTCCTGTGTGGCACGCCAGCATTTATTTTTGATGACAACAGAATGGCAAATCATTAATAAAAAGACTTAAAAGAAAACTTTTCACAGAGGTGAACAGCGAGTACATCGTGGATTTTGCACATGAATTCTAATTATAATTTGATGACTCCTCTCATGGGTAATTAACACTACTGCTTCGCAGAGCCTGGCTTCAATCTCAGACTACGTTGTCTTCAGTGTGGAATTTGCACGGACTTCCGATGTTTCTGTGGATCTTTGCTGAGATCTTTTCTCCCATGTTCCAAAAACATGCTGACCCCGTCAATTGGAGTTTCTAAATTGTGTGTGGGTAAACTCTAAAATGTATTCTGCATGTTGTATTACTGCCTTTGTTCCCTGTATTTCCAGAAAACATCTGGCTTGTTGTGATTCTTACCACAAATGACCACAAATAAGTTTTGTTTTCATATATTTATATGTAAGGATATATACTGTATATACAGTACCTTAAACTTGCATACTTTGAACATTTTTCCAGTGTAAATTATAAACATGGAAATACATTATGAGATTCCCTTCAGCTACCAATTGTAATTTTATTTAGAATAAGATGGAATTTAGTTAGGACACAGAATTGCTATGGAACTACTTTTTCAGGAAGGTCCATAGGATCTTTAATGACACTTCCTACAGTAGGGTGTTCCCTGGATATCATACTGGGCATTGGTTTCTGGTCCTGAGGGAATTTCCATCACAACTAAACGAAGGACCACAGCAGACTTTCGTGGCCGCAATGGAATACAAAACATTTAAAACACAATAAATTATTTTGTGGGCACAAACCTTTGTATGAAGGAAAGCAAATCCATTCTTAATACACTTCTGCTTGAAGGAACACCAAAACAGATTCAGATAAAGAAACTTGTCAAATCAGTTTCAGTGCAGGGTATTTTTGAATAAACATTCCAGAATCCCTGTCTTAATTTCTTCCTTTTTTAAGCAACTTTCTTGCTGTAACGTTGCTTCTTAACATAAACCACATTCCTGAAATTGATTTGTCCAGTACAAGGACCACAGACAGGATATGTGTCTAGACATAACAAAGGATATTAAAAATGGATAATGGGACAAAGACACATTTTCTGTCGCCGTTCTTTTATTATAAGATGTTTCGGTTTCATTAAATCAAAGATCAAGTTCCTGACAGCTGCGATAAAATGAGTGTCCTAAAAATATGTAGTGGGGTTTATGTTATGAAGAACAGAATGGGGATGGGAGAAATCTCTTTTTTTCACTGATCTTCAAAAGTCACAATTTTGTCTAGAAACAGTGCATAGCTCTAGTTAGTTCTGGCTTGGTACAAAATACACTGACAATAAAAAAGACTCGACAGGGAATACCATGCAGAGCAACCAATTCAGGAGCTAGTACAGTTGGAAGCTTTTGGCAGAAGAATGGAGCAAAGCTCTGCAGGGTTTAAATGAGGAGTAATCAGCTAAAGGTTCTTCATTGTGTATCAACAGCTTCATTTCTCTTGGATGCATGTCAGGGCTGTGTGTCCTTTGCTTGATAGCAAAGCAAAACAAAACAGCTAAATGATAACAAAGCTAAAAAAGTGAATGGCTCAGAAATACACACGTGTTGGGTTGATCCCTCTATTTGAACAACAATTGGCTTTTCCAAACCAGGGGGATGTTAAGAGGCAGGGGTAAATGGGATGGAATCTGTTTGTTTTTTTAAAATGTAGATATAACACAATTTGAAATCGCCTCATGTTACTATGCGGCTTTTGAGGTCCATGTGTCCATTGAGGGGAGAAATGAGGAACAGGAAGCAGACCCATCGATCAGAATGTTCATCTTGTGGCACTCTTTGTTCAGTGTGTGCTTTAGACAGATCTGTAGTGGATTATTGGAGAGACATCCTGCCGACACCCTGAAGTCACAGCAGTTGCCAACTAACCCCAACCTTAAGTTCAGCAACACTGAGCCAATTATACGCTGCTTCCTGAGTTATTTGGTAAAGGTTTGCTAGTGACATGACCTATAGTAGGCTTGAGTGCACGATGCCTGCATCACAGGGCTCAACCCAAGAGCCAGAAAACCTCATTTTAAACCTACCAGCACAACAAGCCTGGACATCAGGTATGGCTGCCCCAGATTTACTGCAGGAGTCACAGTACTTTTTTATGTTATTTCTGTTTGAAAACAAAATTGTTTGAACGGACTATAATGCTGATAAACAAACAAATCACATTTTTCTTCACTGATATAGTTATCCTGGATGGGAATGTCTTACTTTACTTTGTCCATGCATCACATCTCAAAAATTCCCATGATTCATTCTTCTTAGCATGTTCTATGTCTCCAGGATCCTGCTCGGTGAACTTCTAACCTCTCTATATCGCATACAAATGTCTTTATTTCTATAGAAACCAAACCACAAAGAGACACACATCTTAGCACTGACACACTATCTTATGAAAGGTGAATAATGTGATCATTGTGAGGTGAACCCAAGGAATTTTCGAAGAGGAACATGCCTTGATATTTTTAATTTACTGAACTCATTCGAACTATTTTAATTTCTCATACTGTAGCTAAACATCACATTCAAACAATATGGATAAGGTAAAGGCTTTATAACTCTGGAAATTGTAGTGGAATACAGAAAACTTCAATGTCATTGAATAATTGATAGTTAAGCTACGTTCACCCGATGAACAAAAGTTGCTCCTGCCAGAAGAGAAAAAATAAGTTAAAAAAGTGGAGGGTTATTTAATATTGTCTCTTCCAGAAACAACATTTTAAATTCCAATTGGGTAAGATCATGTCGGTTTCAAAAGATTATA
Organism: Lepisosteus oculatus; assembly: GCF_040954835.1. Classification (NCBI taxonomy): domain Eukaryota; kingdom Metazoa; phylum Chordata; class Actinopteri; order Semionotiformes; family Lepisosteidae; genus Lepisosteus; species Lepisosteus oculatus. The sequence goes on along the minus strand of NC_090702.1, from coordinate 45,178,886 downwards.
CCAGTCACGAGCAAGCTTGTTTTGTGGTATGATGTTTAATATGTTCTTGGGTGTGGTGTTTGAAAAATAAAAAGAGCACTTGGATCAAAACAAAGAGTGAATGTTTAAATGATTATAATCTGCAATTATCTCAGGGGCAGCGAGAGTTCGTGTCTTCACCGCAGTCCCCAAAAACATCAAACAAAGAAATCAGACTATTGCAAAACAATGGACAAAATCTGATCTGATGGATCATATGTGCACTGTATTACACAAAAATATAAAAACTCCTCAGGAAACAGTGCGAAGCTGTCTATTATAACAATTAAATACCATATTAAAGAATGCTTAAGATGCACATGTATTATTTTTTACTGTTGTCTTCTCCTACACAGGCATGGCTACACAGTATGTACTGTATATAGGCTGTAAATGCACAATGTCCATGTCTTTGCACAGCAGCCTTAAATTTCCCATGATATTGTTTAAGAGGGAAGACATGCAAAATGCCCTGACTAGAAAAACAAACCTAGGCAAACCCTCCTTCCAGCTTGCTTCTCTTGAATGACTATCAGTGGGTTCCTTGAAGCACATATGAGTTATGTTCTGTTCATTGCTTCTGCTCTTTGATGGAATATACAGTAATTCCAGATTTCCACTGCAGTCACCATATATCACATTTAAAAGAAATTTCATCTTATCTCCACTTGACATAACTGAGGGTTTTTGAACCATCGCTGCTGTTTCTTACAGAAAATGAAATAAGGATTGAATCTGATTAAATTACTCTTGTACATCATTAATATAAAGATGTCTACAAATGCCAAACTCTTTTACTAAAAGAAATTAAGTGCGTTTCTAGATGTGTTGCATGAAATGCAACCAAATGCAAATGATAAACTAAATTGTAGGAGTAGTGTCTGCTCATCATCAACCGATCAACTCGTAAGTTTAGTCAGAAATTACAGCATCTTAATTGAGGAAAAGCTGTGTAACTTTTGCAACTTGGAAGCAATTTCAGATATACCTGAAACAAGGTATATCTGACACTTTGGACTGACTGAAGAAGCAAGTGAAATAAAATCTTAAAAAAGCAAGTAGTTCACTTATTTTATTAATTAATACTGGAGATGTTAAGCTCAGCTGGATAAAGTGCTCCTCCAGGACAAGGGTATGGTACTCCTAGTTTGGGAAAATGGATGGATGGATTTTTTTGTAGATGTTTTAGTCCATAATAATAATAATTCCTTACACTTATATTGTGCTTTTCTGGATACTTCACTCAAAGCACTTTACAGGTAATGGGGACTCCCCTCCACCAACACCAGTGTGTAGCCCCGCCTGGATGATGCGACGGTTGCCATAGTGCACCAGTACGCTCACCACATACCAGTGGGGGGAGAACTGAGTGATAAAGCCAATGCATGGATGGGGATTATTAGGAGGCCATGATTAATAAGAGCCAATGGGAAATTTGTCCAAGATTACGTGGTAACACCCCTACTCTTTTCAATAAACACCCTGGGATTTTTAATGACCACAGAGAATCTGGATTTTGTTTTTTTTTTACCTTTTTACAGTATAGTGTCTCCGTCACTATACTAGGGCATTAGGACCCACACAGACCACAGGGTGAGCGCCCCCTACTGGCACTACTAACACCTCAACAGTAGTTTTTCCAGGGAGGTCTCCCATGCAGGTACTGACCAGGCTCGCACCTGCTGAGCTTCAGTGGGTTGCCAGTTGTGAGTTGCAGGGTGATAAAGCTGCTGGTAACAAAGACTGAGAGTGATGTGGAGTGACCAGCCTTGTGTGAGGCCTTAGTAGTGTATCACAATTTGTAATTTCCCTTGTTTTATATACATATTCTGACTGTTTGCCATTTTAATAGCTTACCCACATTGTCTAGAAGATGGAATATGTCTGCATAAACACATAAGTCTTTTAATTATTCTCTTCAACCTCAACATTTGCCATTTTGTATTTATAATTCATATATAAAATAGCAAGCCAACACTCATATCACTCTGCAGTTCTCAACTGGCTACCCATTGAAGCTAAGCAGGGTTGAGCCTAGTCAGTACCTGGATGAGAGACCTCCTGGGAAGCTCTGGTTGCTGCTGGAAGTGGTGATAGTGGGACCAGTGGGGGGAGCTCACCCTGCGGTCTGTGTGGGTCCTAATGCCCCAGTATAATGGCGGGGACACTATACTGTAGTGGGCGCTGTCTTTCGGATGAGACGATAAACCGAGGTCCTGACTCTCAGTGGTCATTAAAGATCCACGGGCTTTTCTTGATAACAGTAGGGAGTTATCCCAGTGTCTGGGCCAAATTCCCCCCCATGGCCTTTACTATGGCCTCCAAATTGTCCCCATGTATGATTGGCTTGGGATGGACTGGCGCCCCATCCAGGGTGAACCCTGCCTTGCACTTGTTGCTTGCTGGGTAGGCTTCGGCTTCCTGCGACACCGTATGGTATAAAGCGGTTTGGCAAATGACATGACATATAATACAGCTTTTACAACCTACATGTACAAATGTAATGTACTTCTTTACATGAAACAACATCAGCTGGCTGTTTGCAAAGTGTTTAATTTTATCTATCATTTTGAATTTCATTTTCTGTTTCTACGGTGTTAGCTTATCCTTCTGTTCACGATCATCAGCATGCTTGCCTAGTTCGTAAACTATACAAGAATCTAGATTATTGATATCCATTCGGAAGAGCAGTAGTCTGAGTACAGATCCCTGGCCTACTCCATTAATTACATCACCCTAATTTGAGCGTTTACTGTACCTCATATCCGTACTTTTATCTATTCTAAATTCAAACATGCAAACATTTCCCCAAGTGGCTATTGCCTGTGATTTGAAAATTAATCTTCTATGAAGAACTTTTTCCTGAGCATTTGTTACAATCTAAATATACAACAAGTAAGACCTAACCAACTTTTCTAAATGTATATTCATTATTCATTTAATTTTCATATAGGTAATCCTCTGATTCTAATAATTGTTTCCATGTAAAACAAGTCATACCTATTGGTCTGTTATTACTTGGTTCAGATTCATCACTGTTCTTATAGATAATCACAACATTGCGTTACATTATGCTATGTTAGACTACATTAGACTACATAACCACTATATTAGGAGAGGTGGAAGTAGGGGAGTTTATTGCCATATGTACATGTATGTTGGAATTCTGCTCTGATCTCTTGGGACATACACAGTACAGCAGATGACACGGTAGGACAGACAACTCTACACAATGTCCTGCAGATAGTGCTCAATGTAAACAGTGCATAAGTTTCAAGGCATTAAGAGAAAACAAAAAATGAAACACAATAACTTATGTTAATGGACTGAATGACATTTCAACTTTTAATGTTTTAATGCATAATGGTAAAAAATGCTGGAAAAAAAGCTCTGTAAAAACAAGTCAGGTAAGTTAATTGTACTGGATTTTACGGTCATGTCAGACAAAGATCAGTTTGGATATAAAATAGCGCCCCACAGTGGTCCCCTAGCGATGTTGTATTTCAGAATTCTCTTTAAGGAATATTCACAGGAGAAATGCGGGGGAAAAAATCAGTTCTGTTTTTCAGTAGAAAAACAAAAACAAAAGAAAATATTGCAAAAGAAAGGTCTAATAATTTTTAATGACATTTTCAGGAGATGGAAATAGGTGACTACTGACATATACAGACCGTCATCAATGATGAAAGTCACTCATTTCTAACTTCTAAAATCATCTGTTCAAATACCTTCACTTAGCATGTGAAGTGGACTTTAGTGGACTAAACTGCGGACTTAAAGCTATATTTGGATGAGTTTAAAAGCTAACATTTTCATTCTCTGTTATTATATATTTGGCTGGTAATCAAAGAAAAATCTAAACAAAGCTATGTAGTTTTTATCATTTACTAAATTGTTTCAATCCAGAATTTCCACCTCAATCCATGCTGCTAAAAATCAGATCAAAGAAAAGCTGAAATTGTATGAAGAGCCAGTCTGTGGATTTCATTGTCCATGTTTGTGAAATTGGGGACTTCTTTATCCCTTAGGAAGCGCATTTGTAGACAGCTCAGAAATATCAGAAATTAACATGATTCAATTTCTCACTCAATACACGAAAACCCTACTGTAACTATCAAGTGAAAATTCCAAAAAATGTTCATAGGATTTTACAATGTATCAACTCAACTATAATGAATCTATAAAGGTTATTACTTGGATAATACCACTGGTGCTACATCCAGATTGGCACTGGGTTCTTGCAAAACGATGCCACATTTTCCATCTGCATTTCCTGCTTGTGGCAATTTCCTATACTTTACTAGAACCATATTACAGAAGAATAAAAAAAACTCATTACGATACAAATAAACGGAAGAGTGCTGAGAGATGTAAACTTCAAAGAAGTTTCTGCCATGTTTTACTTTTTTGTGCAAACAGAAATTTACCAAAAAACTTTCCTGAAATCATGTTATGCAATGTAAAAGGTAACTTTTTGAAGGAGAAAACATTGTGCAGTACTACACTGACATAACATCAAAAGATGGCTCCCTCCAGAACATTTCTCTCTGAATTTGTTAATGAGGCACAGATGAAAGTTACAGTAATGGCTAACCAAGCATTATCAGGTTATTAGTTTCACTGTAGTGAGACAATGGAAATTATTTTGTCAGTTTGGACCACTGCCATCAAAGACAATAGCGGGGTTTCCTTGAATTGTGTGCAATTTCCATGTTCAAATCAAAGAATCAAAGGGAACTTGTACTTTATGCTATGGGAGTAGTTATTGACAGAGATATCTAAACTTAAGGTATGCCAGTTCATATATAATATAAAGCTCATTATAACAGCAAATTGAATCAGTACTCTAAAATTTCAAATTGATTACTGATAAGGTAGAATGACACATTGATCCATTTCATACTTCAAGCAATAAAATATAAAATGCATATGCTTTGGTTTGATCTACAAGCTGACTTGAAAGAATACTATTAGCGCTTAATCTCTGAAAAACAAGCAAAGCAAACAAAAGTTAATGTTACTGCAACATTTTATTAAATAGAGTGCATTCAAAGAACAGTAAAGTAGGATTTGTCACAAGTTTTATAATCAATTCCACTTATACTGCAGTAGTAATTAGAAAGATGTTGTGCTTTAATAAGCTACTACTGAAAAATGAATTAGTCAAAACCTTATCCTCTGCCATTGAAGCAATGTATTTATACTGTCGTAGCCCTACAGTTTTGCAACTATACAGCTTCTTTTACTTTTCCAAAACTTAGAACCATCAATACTTTTTGTCATACCTACTGTACTTGATTTCCCAGCACAGTCAGCTTGCAGGCTCTAACCATGTGACCATGCGACTGTGCACCAGAGTTGTCTTGAACTGTCTTGGGGAACGCAGCCCCATTTTGGAGGTTCTGGAGGAAAGGCACGTAACTCACTGACAGCACCGCCTGTCTTCAAGAGCCCAGGAGTCCGCATTCCCACCCTAACCTTGGCAATGCTCAGCCAAATGATCTCCCCTGCTTGGGAATCCTAGCGACAGTAGGCTAATAACATGACCCAGGCTCGAACCCGTCATCACCAAGCTCAGCCTGCCCATGGCAGAACGTCTTTGTTACTTTAGTTACTCGAAAGGCACCACATCTGTTTCACTGTTTGAGCTTAGCATTTACTTTGGGATGGGGGGGAATACTGCTAAGATAAAATGTGTTGGGTTATGGCTAATGCAGCTCAGGATTAGTTCAGTAGTACTCCTGCAGAAAAATACAATGAACATTACAAAAAGTGACCAAAGGAAGCATTAGATGTGTAAAGAAATCTGTTTTTCCTGCCAAAGCTATCTGTGGCTGCGTGGCTGAATTAACATATTTCACACGCCGATCCTTGGAGCTTTTGGTTTTGGAATTGCTGTCAGCTTCTTTAAGACATGGTCTTCTTCTTACACTCCACAGAGCAGAAGAGCATCCCCTCCACCGCCATGAACCTCTGGCCCACCAGGCACTTGGAGCAGCAGGAGCACTGGAAGCACTCGGGCTCGGCGTGCCAGTTGAAGCTGCCGTAGGTGACCCTCTGAGCCTCGGGCTCCACCGCGTTCTGGCAGCCATTGCACCGCTGGGAGAGACACACAGCACATTACCGCCTGTAACCTTTACAGCATTTTCCTCAGCAGCGCCGACGAGTTAAGAAACTCCCAGCAAGGCTGACGGAGAAGACGGTCAAACCAGACACACAGCTGTCCAGATTCACAAAAACTGTGTCTCGCTGGAGCAAAAACGAAGACTGTACTTCACTAAGTTAACGGTGACCTGTATTTATCACTGAATTTAAAAAAAATTACACTTCTGGCAACCTTTACATTAGAATCTGAGAACAGCGTGAGGTGAGGTAGTGAGGTGAATACATTAATTTAAAATGTTAAAGCTGTCGTAGAAACTGCAGCGAGGCACTACTTTTCTTTATACGGCCTCAATATTCAATTATAGGCATTAAAATCTTCACGTATTTCCCTTTTACAATTGAGACTTTCATACAAAGATAAAATGCTCAACTGGGCCTCGCAACCAATTTTAGACCCTGAGTTTCAGAAGTAAGGAATGGTACTTATTTCATTCTGTTGACTTGCAAAGTATTAAACATTCGTGGACAGTAAATTCTAGCACATTCCAGAAACAATCATTACCGCAGCATGGCTCTTCATGTAGCAGGGTCTGCACACAGGCTTCTCATTCACCATGACGTACGTCTCTCCAGCCAGGACACAGTCACAGTCAAAGCAGCAGAAATGTTTCAGGTGCCAGTTCTGGCCCTCCGCCTGGGTGTACTCGTTGCTAAATATCAGCTGCGAGAGACATGAAAGAAAGGCCCACAAGTGTACAAAATCAGAGTTCAACACTAGAGCTTAGTGCTTCGATCACTGAGGCCAAAGCAAAGCAACTGGTAAATAGCTTCACAAGCGGTATCTGCAGCTGTTTCTCTGTAGTGGTGGTATTCACATAATTAGCGCGGCCTGGCACGGCAGCAATGAGAGGAATCAATGGCAGACGGCAGAAACCTCATTCCCAGGGCATATTCCATTCACTGTACGAATTGCAAAACCCAGCTCCAGCTGGGTACTGTACAGCGGGGTCTCGACATTGGGGAATTTTAGCATTCACGAATTTGCCTATTGGCGATTCGGTCTGGCTGACGGGGCCTTAAGCAAAGGGAGGCAGGGGGAGATGAGACCGAGCTGAAGGTTCTTGACCGCAATTTTCAGATTAGCGGTTTAACAGACGGGCGTCATGAGACGAACCCAACTAGTGAATGCGCTCCTCCCTGCCGCCGAGCCCCTACTGCACACTTCGAAGCGCGGAAATAGATGGCGCAAGAGTAAGAGCACGCTTCCAAATGCCAGACCTCATCACAGCCGCCGCAGCGCGGCTTCTCGCTGTCGCCATAGTGACGGCCGCAGTACAGCTGGTTGTTCTTCCAGAAGTAGATCATGTCGACCAGCAGCTCGGTGCAGGTGCTGCACACGAAACAGGCCGGGTGCCATAGCTTGTCGTAGCCAGCGCGCTCCGCGTACACTGCAGGGTCGCCTTCCCTCATGTCGAGCTGGCAGCGGTGACACGACTGTCGCGGGGGACACAGAGAACACATTGTCTTGGCGCTGTTCAAGAACCGCAGATCATCCGGAAAAAAACCCACTTGACAACACATTTTTTCCCTTTCAAAAGGATCAAGCAATTGGTGAAAGTGAAGGAAATTACAGGAATACCCAACTCTGGTTCTATAGGGCTACAGTTTCACATCATGCAACGAGACTATACAGTTAGAAATGCCTGAAAGGAAATCTTCTGCTAGTGGTCAATTAAAAGGCTTACTGGATGCCTTGGTTACTTTTACATGCTTCAGAATTATCCACCATTATTTAGGTATGCTATGTTGCTAAAATATTGCAAAATCTCTTCTTTGTAATGTAAATGTAAAACAATTTAAACGCTTTCATTAAAGATGACAATTTGTTTTAATTAATGTGGAAAAGGGCCCCCTCTAGTGGTTAGTTTTTTACAGCGCACTGCAATATTGCCGTGAACTCCTGCTCATTTCCTGTGCAAAGCACTGAAATGTAAATTACTCTTCGAAGCTCAAGGTTAACTTAACTACAAACTGGCACTTCAAAGTTACCGATAAATGCTCGTAAGACACTGTTTGTAATTTTAAGATTCCCAGATGAAGTAGCTTTAAAAAGATAACCGTACACCTAATACACTTCAAATACATCAACTTGTAAGGTCCCTGTTTTTATTTTTCGCAGTGATGTTCATGCTTCTTTACAGAAAAAATGAACGGCCAGTGCCAAATATCCCTCCGCCATACAGGAAAGGCTTATATATGCATACTGTGCAACACTGCATTGAAATTAACTTAGTGTTAAGTTTGATATTTCAGTGACTCAAAATATTAGAAGAACACTAAAAGTGTTATAAGAAGAGTGCGATTAATGAGAGATAAAGTATTATTGTTATAATTATAATTGATTTTTATTCAGAGTCATCTGAAAGCACTTAATATATAGTTGAATCCACACATGGTCATTACACAACTCGAATTACAGCCAGAGTTACACATGCAGGCTCAAGTCAGAAGAGACTGACATGAAAAGTAAAAAGGCCTTGAATGTAGTTTGATGTGTTGTGTACACTGTTCTTGGGAGTCACGGGCCTGATCTATGTGAAAGCAGTACTATGCACTTTGATCCCAGTCACTTTAGTCATGTACGCATAACCCTGCCTTTGGATGAATTCTACTACATGTTGCTCTTTCAAAACATAGCTGCATTATACTGAAACTCAGAAAGGTGAACAGGACAGAGCACTATCACAGTGAGGAAATAAGAAGCTGATGTAACAGATTAGCAAGGAGGAGAGACTATATGAGGGTGTAAAGAAGTAATTTCCTGAATTGCTACATCCAACAGACCAGTTTTTTTTACTAATCTAAAAAAAATTCAACAAGCAAGATAAGAAACAATATGAATGTCGTATTTTGGGTGTGAAGCTGAATAATGGTATTAGATATTTTAACTGCATAAAAATGTAGTGCATATGTCTGGCATACACAGTTGATTTTACTTACAATGCCAAAAGCCTTCATTTAATTATAACCTATATTTTAATAATATATCATGCAACAGCCAATCAAAATAAAAATGATATTGTGCAGTAATAACAAAAGGACTTCAAAAGAATATGGTTGAATTAGAAAATTAAATGGCAAGGGAGTAAGATCCCTGTGCACCGCCATGAATGCCAATATTACAAATAATCCCAGAACATAAAATAATCCTATCACGATTAAAAGTTTAAACTATTGAACCGTATAAACTGTTCTATAACTTCCCAGTCATTTGTTTGTGACTTACGCAAAGCTTTGATCAACAACTACCAATATGCAATTACGAAGACTTGAGCAAGACTCCTCCACTTCATGTGGAACAATTAACGACTGTGTGTTTGACAGCAAACTGGAAAAGGAGTTAGAAACATAAAACACAGATGCTGTGTGAGACAACAATGTAACACTTGTTAAGAAAAAGCAGGAGAGATATTAGAAGACTTAGCAGAGGAAGACTTACACCAGTCAAGCCCAAATCACTGCCCGAATCTACATTCCAATCCCAGCTTTTTTTAGAACTTACTTGTCTGTCAGCCCTATATGTTTTGTTCTGGTGGCTGGTAAGCAGACTTACATACGCGGCGCCCTTCCGGGGAGCTCTCTTCGCCCCCATGGCTCCCGCGGATGTTGTGGTGCTCCTGTCCCCGGCCTCGCGGGGGCCCTTCTCTCCGGCCTGTGCCTCCATCTCCTCGGGCAGCGCCACGTCTCCAACTCCCAGCGCTTCCTCCTTGTACTTCTTGACGTACTGCTGCATCTGCTTCACCTCGTTGGGGGACAATTCGTGGCATTTCGACGGGTCCTGATCATGTTCAGGCAGTTGCTTGGCCATCTGTTTTTTACGGTAGGCTGCGCCCTCAGTGCCCACCACAGGCTGCTTTTCCTTCGGGAGCATCTCAATGTAGCGCATAGCCTGGAAGCAGGGATTTAACACCCATTAGGACAAACCGTGCGGGATTCCACCTGAAGTTCTCTTCACCTGTGGCTAGGCAGTCTGTTCCTGAGTCACTCCCTAATAATATTCTATAAAAAGAGCAGTTTGTGCAAATTATATACGGTTTAATAAGCCCAGACATTTTCAGTGCTTTTTTCTACAGAGATTGTTTTCCTAAAAAAAAAACCTTTGTGAGGGCAGTAAATTTCATCAATTGAATAAGAGGAAATGAGGGGAGGAAGAATATAAGTGTTACACCAGCTCAGGTTCATATGGGTACAGAACATTGTGGATTCCAATTTACCTCCCTAGCACAAGTTCCAAAAACCTTGCTTGGGAAGCCTTTTCAGAAACTGTTTGATTAGAAACGTTTTATTTACACCGAGGTGAAAAGAAACGGAATCTTAATAAAATATGCAACAAGCACAGACCGCGTGGTCTAGGAAGTAAATAATTTTAGTTAATCCTCAAGACATAATCTTATGCACTTTTATATGAAGTGTGGTTTTCCCTACACACACACACCTTTATGAAGGGTACTTCAAAAAAACAAAAACAATAGTAAAACAAAAAAATAGAATATTTAAAAACAAGAATGTCCTGTTTATACCAATAAGTTATTTTTAAACTGATGCCTTAATGTGCTAGGAATGCCCTTCAATATAAACTATGTCCTCCACTATGCAAAAATGTTAAAAACTTTAAATGTAGTTCTGCTGGGCTGCAAAATAATGTCAAAAACATATGCAAAGTAAATATGTCTGATCAATTACCTAAAACTGCAATATCAGTTCTTGCACTTATTTAAAACAAATAATTTTCTGCTTAGAATGTTGTACAGCTGCACATTGAACAACAGAAAAACATTCAAAAATCCTTGATATACATTCTAGATCTAAAGTCTTGTGGAAAGTTGAGTACATGGAGCACCTTTTTGTAAGTAACATTGAAAATAAAAAAAGGCAAATTATGCCTATAATTTGATAGTTTTCTACCTAAAGAGATTAAAAATCCATAATGCCAACATGCTACTAGAGACCACTGAAGAAAACACGCTCAGTATCCAGCGCAGGTCCTCAGCTCCCTGAGTGAACTCAATGACTTAAACCTACAGACTTTTCCTTATCTAATCTACCAAAAAAAAAAACCTGCCGAAAGACAAAAAAAAACACCTCTTTCTTCCTGATACTCATTACAAACCAAAAGAATTACTCATAAAGCTACAATAAGTGACAGGCAAACAGATCGTTCACTCCTCCCCTCCAGCACAGATCACTTGCGAAGGCTGGGGCTACTCAGCAGATGTGGCTTACCAGGCTCTGATTAGCCACTGGGGGAGCCCACTCGTAGGTCACAGACTTGATGTCCACATCCTTCTTGGCTGGCACAGCGTTGGTGAGCGTGACCATGTTCCGCCTGTACTGGGGCACCCCGTCAGTCTTCAGCTTGGCGATCAGGGTGGTGTACTTGGTGTCCTCCAGGAGCTTGCCCACCTTCTTGTCCTCCGCCGAGCCCGTCTGCACATCGTGGTCCTCAAGGCCACACTTGCAGTTGCGACAAACTTTCCTGCGCATTTAGCACAACACCGTCAGCCAAGGCCAATGTCCTCGCTTACAGATCATGACAAACCCATTTAAAGAGGCAAAAAAAATCTAAAGGCAAAAGTCCACTTAGCACATTCTTATGCTACTGTAGGAGATTGTGAGTGCCTGTTCACTTATTTCACCAGACTCATATATGGATTGAAGTTTCATTACCTCTCACTTTTTTAACCTTTTTAAAGCTTTTCTTCAATATTCACAGAAGATCAGAACTGTCTGATATTCAACACCCCACACAACCAGTGGATTTTAGCACTTACCAGCTTTCTTCAAATTTAGCACATTTAGTATCAGATGTACCTAATAACAATTTTCGCTGGCTGTACTGTGTAATAAATGAAGCACTTTATTACTTCTGCTAATCCATGCCATAGAATTAGCTCAGCAAGTGTGGGGGGTGGAATGTTATGAGCAAATCACGACCCTGAAAGGCTTAATACTAGGCTCGACTAAACAGCACATCATGCCTCAACCTGACTGCATATGAGACATTACTTTATCCCCTTGCAAATTCACTACATGTGGGGACTTGAAAATCCAAGCTAAAACTGAAACACACAGAAAATTTGAAATGGTGTAAGAATATTCCACTGTTTACCTCTGTAAAGGGAGGACTGCTAAAAATGTACAGTTTTCATTTTAACCTTGACAGAAAACAGAAAAGAGAACATATTCAAAGATGAAAAAAACAAGTATAACCCTAAACTTTCTGAGGCTTTTTTAACTGTGCACAGAAAGAGAGCACTGCTGACAAAGCTTGGAGACAATAAAACACACAGAAATATCAGAGCCAAAACAAAGACAATTGAGACGTGAATTAGCCAGTTCACACTTACATTTAATAAGTTAATATGTTAACTGGGATTGTCAGACCAATGGCTAAAGGTTATTACTAAATGGAAAATACACTCCTTTTTCTTCAGAACGGCAATAAAGTGATTCACTGTGAATGTTTACAACAGGGACTGGTTGGAGAACAATATGGTAACTGCTGTGTTTTTTTCCCCAATATGATTACTTCTGTTTCAGACAAATGCAGGAAAAACAACATATAGTTTTTATCCGGTGTACAAGGCCATAAGAGCTAAAGTATGTACAATGCAGTAGCAGATAAAGGTTATTTAGAGTTCTCTTTATCAGAGGAACTAGGGTAAAGAAACGGAGTAGTAACAGGCATACAAACCTTAAATAGCTGTAGGTTGGAAAATATAATTTAAATGACCCTTTATCAGCAAGTTTAGAAAAGCCTGAATTGCCTCTGAAAGGTTCCAGGGGCACTGAAATAATACAGGAGCATTACAATAATGCAGGGGTATTGCAATAATCCTCCAATGCTACTTAGTGTTTGGAGGCATAAGAAAGAGCTTCTGACTTTAAATTTTCTAAAAGACCTGTAAAAATTTTTATGGCAGCTGAATAAAAAACACTCATATCCAAGCCTCTGAATAACCATGCATATTCATTCACCCAATGTGATTATCACAAAATTAGTCCAAATTCAAGACATCTCTAAATGATAAAACCCACAACCAGCCACCACATCTTCTCTTTCGAAATAATATATAGTGATGGAAAAATGAAACGCAACATTTTCTGGAATGAGAATACTATAGTTATAGCTTATGTATTTTCACAAAAAGATGTCAAGTTGTTTTAAGCCCTCTGACCAGCAGTACAGCTTGTGCAGTGAGGCATTGCAACTTGCCAATCACACGAAAGCTCGTTAGGTGCACTTTTACCCACGAGGTCCAGGTGGAACAATGCCTGAACAGGTCCACTTAAAAAGGCCTTAATTCAAAGCTTAGGTCACTGCAAGAAAAAGGCCACACTTAGTCAGTTTTCTGCGCATTCCATAATGCCTCCAATGTCACCAGAAGCAAGGGAGAGGGCCATTGGCATGGTGCAGGCAGGCATGTCATGTGCCAGCGTTGCCAGACACTATGGAGTGAGCTGCTCCACTGTGTCCAAACTACAGAGAAGGTTTCAGCAGACCAGCAGAACAGATGGCCGTCCAAGATCCGGTCATCCCGTCGAGTGACCACACCAAAGCAGGACCGACACATCAGACTGCTCCATCTGAGAGATCATTTCAGATCTGCCACCCATACTGCTGCTGAAACTGCGGGTAGACACAATGCCCGCATCAGTGACAGGACAGTGAGGCTCCATGCTGCTGGCCTTATAGCAAGGCGACCTGTCAGAGGCCCTCTTCAGCCTGTTCCACGCAGACAGGAGGGCCAGGGTGTGGAGGAGGAGGTGTTGTGTTTCTTTTTTCCATCAGTATAAAATAAACAGTTGCTGTTATATTTGTGCATTAAAAAAAACCATCAGTACAAACCTCCAGAAATGAAGTTCGAAACCTTCACATTTATCTTTGCATTTCAAACACGGAGCTCCTGACCCTACTTCATGGCCCAAGGTCAACTGTGGACAAAACAAAACTGTGAAAAGCACTGAAAATCAGTTTCACAGACACATCATTCATTGCATCAATGCAAGCTGGACAGAACAGCAGAATGTGGTTCCTGACGTTGCAGTTCAGCGCCTGATCAGAAGGAAATAGAAAACGACATGATCCATGTCAGCATTGTAAAGATCAATTAGTGCATTTAAGGCCACCTGCTCCGTTATCACAAACATTAGAACATAAGAGAGGTTACAAACAAGAAGCTGCCATACTGTAGCTAATTGATCTGAGGAATTTAATCCGACATTCCTTGAAAGATGCCAGGGTATGGGTTTTCACAACAAGGTTGGACAGCTGGTTGCCTACTCCCATAAGCCTTTGCATAAAGAAGGGCCTCCTGTTCTCCATTTTAATGCACTGCCTCAGTTTCCACTGTTTCACATATGCAACCCATATTCACAGAAAAAGATAATAAAAGCATGACTTTTACCTTGCCCCTTTTTACCTCATTGTAAAGACCTTTTTACATTTACGGTGTAAATATTCTGGACTTTTCAATCATTTGTATATTTAGGGTCATGTCTATAATACCTGTCTGAATATCAACAAAGAGAAATATTGTTCTGTAAAACACCAGATCATCCTCAGCGCTTCTTCACTGTGAATCGGTGATCTCATTTGTTATGTCCTTGAACTTGCGACATAAGTTTGCACGTTAGCAGTATCCTTAGCGAACTGCAGCAGCTTTAGTCCATATATAGTCAAGTATTTGATGTTGTGAAAAAAAAACTCCAACAGAAATGGAGCACGGACCTCTCAATTCTCAGAAAAGAGATTTGGCAAATCTGCAGAGGGACTATAGCACAATCCTGAAGGAGTGCAGGCCAACACTACTGAGGAATGCAGGCTTTGACTTCATTTTTAAAAAGCAAAGCTCTGCAAAGAGCATGCACTACATTAAGACTGACACTACTCAAAACCAGTGCTCACTTTGGCAGTGAGTGGGACAGAATCATAAGCCTTCAACAATACAGTAGATCTCTGCTGGACTGTAGTAGCTGCAGTTACCACTTTGTCTGTTCTTTATACCTGAAATATGGCCATCATTCCCCTAGAAGCCCTTCCCAGACACAGAGAGGATCTTTCAGACACCAATCTAGGAGTCTTAACATTTAAAACTCGCACAAAATTAAGTCCCCTCAAACAGCTAGTCAGCCAGGAAACCAAGACCCATTTCAGAGTAACTGGTTAAGGAGAATAACCATGGAGATCAGACCCCCTCTTTAATGAGAGCTGAGTCAGAGAAGACTGCAAGGGCAAGAATAGGGTGGAGAGAGGGATGTGAAAATGAAACACATAAATGAGTAAGCAGTGTGATATTTATATGTGATTGGGAGGAAGTTTGCCTATTGGATTAGATTTTGACCTCCTCCAGAGCTCAATTTTAAAACTCTAATTGATGCATAGTACTATCTGCAATAAATCCTTGCTAACATACATTGACGTAATGACGTGAAGCTTGCACTTTTTTATGACATTAAACTATCCATGCTGCTCACTATTACATACAAACTCCTTCTCCAAGTGCTGTATCACACACCCAATAAGTACATAACAGTGACATTTTTTACTTTCTGATAAGGTGCTACTCACCCAGAAACAAGGAACAGGAACACTTATTATTCTGTTGAGAATCATCTTGTAAAATAAACACAAGAACTGTTATCACCACCAAGAACATAAGCACAAAGAAAATTCCACAGGAGTAAACCATCCATCCCTGTTGCACTGCCAAGCCGGAACCTAGACAGACGCGGGCACAAGGCGGAATACAGTAACCTGAACGGACCGGTCTGTGTGAGAGTTCATGAATAATTGCCTTCCAAAAAAAAAACAGTCTTCAATAGAATGTTTAGAGTAGATAAGAAGAGTTAAATTCACGGCAGATAATCAAACACATTATGTGTACGAGTGTAGTTATAAACCGAGCTTTAATTAAACGGCACTCGACAACTCAACACTTTTAAAACCATCCGAGCGTGAAGGAGGCTTCTTGCTGTTGAATAGTACAAACAAGCGCACAGCGTGACATGACCAAATATTGCCGTACGGTTTCTAAGGGGTTTTGCATCTCTATACCACAATTTACAGACATGGAGCTGGAAGTAGGCCCGACTGTTTTGGCTTAAGATGCCCTGCCAAAAGCTCCATTAAAATGATGAACTTGAGGAAACGGGAAACAGCTGCTCCGTGTCAGTGATGTCTAGGTTAAAATAAAGTACTGTAATTTCGTCTGTCGTCTCGTTAAATGTCAACGATGCCACCGCACCACACCAACATAAATTCACGAAATATGTATCAAGACATATTCATATATGTTTGAAGAGCGAGTGCATTACGTCGTGCACTAATATATGTTTCCCACAATATTTATAAATACCAAGGATACCTTAACAACAGAAAGGTCATTGGATTAGAGCAACTGATTGCTGTAAATTCTACTTTCTTTGTGTAAATATTGTAAATTAAACAGGAAGAGTCTGATGATTTTCTCAGTACTAAGGGATTCAGCATTAGATTACGAAGAAGTGCTGTGGATCAAAAACTTTTTTCTCCAAATGCAAGACGTTAAGGCTGAGTTCCTACAAGATTCATCTCGCATTATAATCCTTTTGCTAGTAATGTGTCATTCTAAACGTGCTCAGTAGTACTGCTATATAATATCTTTCACTAATGGTTTACGGACAAAAAGTCTTAATATTCAAAGAGTATTCTTAATAAATCAGACGTTAACGAAATTTTCTAAACCCGGGACAGTGTCTTTTAATGTAAAACTGGTAAAAATCTTTTTTTTTTCCTAACACCATCCTCAAACAGCACGTCGAACTTTTAGAAAACTATTGTAATTATTTTCTTGGGACCCCAAATTATGTTTAGGGAATTGAGGTGACAGGACACCTTTGGGCGTTGACGGATTTCGGCTGATCGGACCCTTATTCAAAGACAGACATACCTTTTTAATCTCTTTTTCCACTTCCATGCTTCAGTTCTTGACGCTTTCTGTGGAGTCGGTAAACGGTCGTAGGATAAACAATGGAAAGCGGGTTTAAAAAAAAAACTCTCTGTTTTCAATCGGCTTTGAACAGCGAATCTCACGCCTGGTAATTGTAGTGAAGGATCACCCGGAGCACATATGCTGCTTCATTGTTTCTGAAAAAGGACTTCCGCTATCTCATTCCGATCTCCCACTCTAAACCAATAGTAATTGACCGCGGGCACTGGAGCAAAGACCTGCAAATCACAACTCTCTGGAGGAGAGTAGACACACCAATCAAAGCCAAAAGTCGTCCCACGTTTTAAGCATGCAGGGATAGTTCGTGCAGAAGTTTGAGGGGTAGAGGCTGCTGCAGTAGCTAAAAATTCCTGATTAAACTCACATTTCTAGGTATTTGCAGGGAGAACAAGTGATAACTTTCCTGTACCGTATTCGATATGTGGTGTGCCTATACCAATTATATGTAACGGGAAATTACGATTTTTTTAAAGTATTTTTAAAAAAATGGTCACGGTGTAGTACAGTAGTATCGTGGAGAAGACGGATGCTCAAAAGCCAGTGCTGCTCTTTTTGTTTTTTGTTTTTCGAGCTTTTGATGTTCTTCACTCTTATCATTTTAGTTACTTCTGGAATCGATGGTGTGTGACTTAAAACATGTTCCTAAAATATCGTTAATTAAAAATGAGTTCCTAATGGTTCTTTCTTGGGTCTGATGAAAAAAGATCGAGTAATATTCCTACTTAAGTATTTTAATTTAACGAATTAATATTCTCCGTTTTTGCCGTTTTTGTCAGGTAAAAACAAGGGAATTATTACGGGATTATTAAACTAAAGATTTCCCAGCAAGCAGCATAACAACCAATACGCACTCAAACGTAAGCAAGCTTGATTTAAAAAAAGATAACTATTCATGGAGCTGGTTGACTCCAGCAAGGATCAGAAATAAATTAATGCAATACTAATGACAGCATTCACACTGTAGGGTTATTTTCTGTCATTTCGTATCCCAAAATGTTCATTTTGATTGTTCTTTCCAGACCGAGGTAACACTAGTATTTTAAAATACAGAAGACTAATCTTCAAGGAAGGAAGTGTGGTTCATTTTCTGAGTAAAGTGTAGTTTTGTGTTGACAAACGCCCTGAATAGCTCAGTTTCCTTTTTTACACGAGACGGCCATGGGCCTTCTTGGAGGAAATAGCAGTCCTCAAGTATTATAACATACAGTGGTGCTTTATGAAGTATTATCCAAAAAGCATGTGATGTGTAAAATAAGCATTTTTGTAGCATCTCGGTAAACTACTGGTCTGTTTTAATTTGCTATGGATGCAAATTACTTTTGAGGTTCATGGCGGTACAAGCAACCTGTTACAAACAACCCCATTTATTAAAAAACAACGCCCACATGCTACAAATGATAGCAATTCAGCTGCGCCGAGTGCCGTTTGTAAATAATTCATTGAAAGTGTGGGAATTCCCACAAACAAAAGTGACAGTTCAGACTACAACCTTGAAAAATGTCGATAACGAAATGCATAAAAGCCGAAAGCAGTTAATTCCGTTTACACGAAGAGGATGAAGTCTTTTATGATTCTGTGTAGCCTTGTTGTGGCTGCTGTAAGCCAAAAGCTGTTCATTGGGTAAGACTTGCCGTTAGTTCTCTATAAAAGAAAATGAAATAAAGCCACGCTCGTTAAAGTTTTCTTTGTTTAAAAATTCTGAGTATTATTTTCACAATCTTCTTTGTTTATAAACTAATTTCACGTATCTAGTCTGTATAGCAGTAACGGCATTTCCTTTGCTCGGTGGTAGTTTGTTTTTTGGAAATACAGTAGTACCACTTAGGAATTTGCGTGGTTGTTTAGTCTGTCCACAAGGAGGAGTCAGAGGCAAGCGCAGTACAACTAGGACGCAAACTGATAACGGACAAAAAATAAATGAGTCGTTCCGTTGTTTTTAAAATGCCTTCCACGCGTGCTTACTGTGATGGTGTATCTTCAGGGACCAAGTGCTTCGCATAACGGCTGAGAGTCATGAACAAATTGCTCTCCTCCAGGAGCTGCAGGGGCTTGAGCATCTAGAGGTAAGAACCTAGAGCTGATCTTTCTTTCCTTTTCTTCCTCTCACTTTCATAAATACCAAAATATCTTGTTAAACACAACAGTCCTGACCACTTACATTGTGCCTTGGGCTGAGGAAGGAGACTCAGTGTATTATTGTAAACCAATAGTTCTTACTTCTAATATGTGTAAGTGTATGAATAGGGTCATTAGAACTGAATTGGAGGTTAATTTCCTAAAAAATAGGATACCAAGAAATAATCAGCACGGTTTTAGAAAAGACAGACCTTGCTAAAGTACAGTGATGTACTGGAGATAATCTCTGAACTACTGTAGCAACAACTGTTATGGACACACAGAGAGTACATGATGCATTATGTGTTATCCAATCTTATATAACGGAAAGGCATTCAGAGACTTCTGGTATGGTTGTCTGCCTTATGTATAAATACTAAATAACAGCACTTTATATTGATCCCTGTGGAACACCAGGAATATACAACTAATACATCTTCAAAACTAAAACTACCAAGTGAAATAAAATTGATTTACAGCTTGGTAAGATTTAAAGTGCTTACAGGCAGTACAAACTGATGCCAAACAAACACATAGTAATCAGAAAATGATGATTAACAGCATTTGTAACTCTAAGATAATTGAGATAAAAAGAACTGAATAACTGCCACAGAGAGATTATTCGAAATCTTAACTTTTTTAGCAGTTTCAGTCATACAGTCTAATTGTCTGAAATAAGATTCAAAAGTTTTGACAAGCTTGGTTACAGTGAAATCAGTTAAACCTCAACAGTCCTTTCTAATATGTTAAGCCAAAATAAGACAGGTTAGATGTAATGAGTTTTAAAAGGGACCTACATATTGAGCTACACCTCAAATGCAAGATAGTGAAGAAAGAGCAGAATTAGAAACCATTATGTGATTGATCATCGACAGAGAATGATTACAGACAATAAAGGCATAAGGTGATAGACATGAATTTCCATGTCGAAAAGAAGAATTTGATTTTAGTCAGATAGGTTCTTTCAGACTAAAGCTGTGACGTGACCTTTGTAATGACCTGGATCATGGACAAATCCTGCAAGACCAAAACAATCTGAAAGTGCCAGGATTCAGCAGATGGGGCTAAAATGATCGTTAAATAGGGTGAAAGTGTTATGCTATTTTACAGCATGCATGCCTTACTGTAAGCTATTCACAGGAACCATTCTCCTAGAGTTTCTCCTTTGTCAAATGTTTTTTTTTTCTTTAAAAACCCTGGTGCAGCTTGACTTCTGGAGAGAGCCAGTGAGGCCTTCTCTGTCTGTTGATGTCCGAGTTCCCTTTGCCAGTCTTCAGCCTGTGAGAGTCTTCCTGCAGTCACATGGTATCCAGTATGACGTCATGATCGACAATCTCCAGGTGTAGTGGATGCTGCTTGAGTGTTATTTGACAAAGTACCATTAGCAACAACACCATTAAAGTATCATTAGGAATACAATCTTGTGGGTTCTTCAATGAAGCAGAAGAAAAATATATTTCAAATTTGGATTTAGATTAACTGGCTTCTGGGAAAAGTGTCTCTGCTGTAGGTTTGTGCATGTACTGTATGTGTCTATGAGTTCCCTGTGGTTGGCTGACATCCTGTCCAGGCTGTGTCCCTCCTTGTGCTTGTTACAGTACATTTTGGGATAGGCTTTGGCTCCCCTGTGACTCTGAATGGAAACACTTATATAGCGCTTTTCTGGACACTCCACTCAAAACACTATACAAGTAATGGGGACTCCCCACCACCACCACCAATGTGTAGCATCCACCTGGATGATGCAACAGCAGCCAAAGTGCACCAGAATGCTCACTAAACATCAGCTGTTAGTGGGGAGGAGAACAGAGCTATAAAGCTAATTCATAGATGGGGATTATTAGGAGGCCATGATCGGTAAAGGCAAATGGGAAATTTAGCCAGGATGTCAGGTAACTCCCCTACTTTTTTTGAGAAACACTCTGAGACGTTTAATGACCAGAGAGAGTCAGGACCTCTGTTTTACAGTATAGTGTCCCTGTCACTATACTGAGGCATTAGGACCCACATAGACCACAGAATGAGCACCCCCTGCTGGCCCCACTAACACTTCTTCCAGCAGCAACCTTAGTTTTTCCCAGGAGGTCTCCCATCCAGGTACTGACCAGGGTCACACCCGCTGAGCCTCAGTGGGTCACTAGATGTGAGTTGCAGGGTGATATGGCTGCTGGCAATATAAAAGTAGCTCCATGATAATCTAAAAAATATAATTCCAATTGTTTTTCAATAAATATGTGCCAGTATATCTGTTAGAAAGGTGTAGATACAGATGTTACTTCTTGTGCGCTGATGTTAATCATCATAGTAATATAATATCTTCTAATTAATATTTTCAAAGGTTCTTCTAGACAGTGAGATGGAAGAAATGAATCATTCTCGCCAAAGGCAAAGAAATACTGACAGCTTTGACTACTCTTCCTACCATACTCTAGAAGAGGTGAAAACCATACATTTAATATTGTTACAGCTAGGGCGTTAATACTGCTATAATAATGCTGGTGGCATTGCTATTATTGATATTGTCACTGTCTCTGGGAATAAACAGGGGGAAGAGCCAGAAGAGGATAAAGAGTTATTGAAATGTGAACATATTTTTGTAGCAAAAATATGATGAGGATGAGTTTTTGATATTTGTGTGTCAGTATAAAACTTAGTAATACTAAAGGTCTTTGATATTTGACATAGCCTTTGTTGAGGAAAGTGAGGGTATGATTTACAACACTGTCAATACAGTCATACCCAGGCACAATCCAAAGGAGTTGTGTGTATTTGTGGAAGTACAATGACAATGTCACCCAAGAAAAAAAAAATGGCAGTTGAGTTGATTTTTCTTTGCAGATCTACAGTTGGATGGACAGTCTTATAGCTGAGTTTCCAGACTTAGTCTCCAAGCTCACAATTGGCTCCAGCTATGAGAAGCGGCCAATTCATGTACTGAAGGTACTGTACAGTAAACCCCTTGCCAATTTATAAATGCTTTTGCAAACATCAAGGTTTTTTTTGCTGTCGAAAGCAAATTTGCTAAATATATCAACATACAAATGACACAGAAAGCATATACTGTAGTAGTCTTAGTGCTCAAACAAGGGTTAGGTGACACTAGGTCAAGTGCATGAATATTAAGGCAGCATGGGTGCTTGCCTTTATTTTGTTACATTGTATTTCATGTATCCATGATGTTTTGTAACATCGTCTGCAGTTCAGCACAGGAGGTACTAATCGTCCTGCAATCTGGCTTGACACTGGCATTCATGCTCGTGAATGGATCACTCCAGCCACAGGAATGTGGACAGCAAAGAAGGTAAAATAAATAAAAAAACGTTTGAGTCTATCATGCATTCAGCTGTTCATGTTTAGTATGCTTAGCTTTACGGTGCAAAAGTTAATGCTTTCTCTCCATTTAGTTTTTAATAATAATAATAATAATAATAATAATAATAATTGCTTACACTTATATAGCACTTTTCTGGACACTCCACTCAAAGCGCTTTACAGGTAATGGGGACTCCACTCCACCACCACCAATGTGCAGCATCCACCTGGATGATGCGACGGCAGCCATAGTGCGCCAGAACGCTCACCACACATCAGCTATCAGTGGGGGAGGAGAGTAATGTAGCCAATTCATAGTTTAAGCTGAAAAACAGATGTGTGCTGTAGTATTTATGCTGCAAACCCCTGCACAAAGATTAAAAGGATGGAATGAAGTTTTTGTGTGAAGTGTTTAATACTCCTGAAAAGAAAAGCTAATGTTTGGTTGAATTTATTGTACTGTTGCCAGTTATTTAAGAACGCTGAACAGCTGTACAAGAGGAGAAAGGTGGCTCGTAACGATAATCTAAAAAGCCAATTAGCAGGAGCTTTTATCAAAAGTGACAGCTTTTATACTGTAGTGTAGGAGTAAAATTAATTCACTTTTACTGCAGTGTATTACTATGTATTAGTGTTTTACATTTTATTAAACATGAACAAACAGAAAGAAGGAATCGCCAGTATCTCCACCCATTCACTCATAAAATATATCAATGTCTTCTTCCTGTCAATTTGTGTTTTCAGATTGCTCAGGAATATGGGCAGGACCCTTCATTAACAGCAATATTGAACAAAATGGACATCTTTTTTGAGATTGTCACTAATCCTGATGGGTACACCTTCACACACACGACAGTAAGTGCTCCTTGGTGCCAGGAGTTGATTTGGCCCCTAGAAGTCTGCTGTGTAATGAAAGATCAAGACTGTGCTTGATCACTGCAGGAAAAATACCTTTCTTCAAGAGCAGGTGTCATATGGAATATTTAGCACAGACCCTGGGCTCAACTGGTTTGTAAATGTATGTTCTTGTAGATTTAAAGAAAAAAACCCAAAGATAGTGATTCTGAGTTTCACAACAACAAAATGAATAGATAACATTTCACAACACAGTTCGTTACTTGGTGGTCTCACTTCATCCTACAGGTCTTAGGCAATTTGAATTACTCAATATGTCCGCTTAAGAAACGTTTTCACTTTTCAAGACTTAACTGTGGATTGTGGTTCTTGCATTCCATAGTCTCAAGGTACACGGTGAAAAGTAATTTTCTTTTCTTCAAACAACAATTTCTTCTGCCCAGTTGTTAGATGCAAAACTGCAAAGTGGTGAAGTCAAGTACAGCCAACAAGCAAAAAATGTGTAAAATGGACACTGATTAGCTGATTAGGGACAGGTAAAGGTTTATCCAATGATGAAAGGAAAAGAAAAGAGACACAATGTTTCAGTTGTGGAGCCTTCTTCAGGTGTGTGCATACTGTATCTTATTCAGGATACACCTGAAGAAGGCTCCACAGCCTAAACATTGTCTCATTTCTTTTCAGCATGGACTAAACCTTTACCTGTTCTTTTGCAGCCTACGCTTGCTGTCGCAGCTACCTACTGTACTTGAACTGATGGTTGATTTGCTTATTTTGTTGGTGTATATATTAAATGCACTATTTCTTGATTTTTTTATTTATGTTATTTATTTTGCATTGTTTCTAATGCAAATCGGAGGCATGCTTTTAAACGGAAAACAACGGGAGCTGGTTTGTGGGAGTCTGGAACAAGCTTTATGTTGTGGAAGGTGACATTCTGGCTTTTTTCAATAAAGGCATGGTTGAGATACTCATATCAGTTAGCTTCTAAAACTCAAATGAGCTAGATGGGGTCAAATGGAATCTGTTCTTATGTGTGCATTTTTAGAGCAAGGGTAGTATTACTTTGTCCTGTTATAGTTACTGTGTAACTAAAATGACTGAACCATACTATATATACATTCCTGAAAAAAAAGGCGATTTAAAAGTTAGTATATGGAAGTTAAATTATATTTCATGCACAAATGATTGCATTCCCTTCATATGGATTCATACCGTAAATACAGGTTTAATCCAGTAAGCAGTGTGCATATCCTTTATCCCTCCAATAGAATCGCATGTGGCGCAAGACAAGGTCAATCAGTTCTGGATCCTCTTGCATTGGAGTTGATCCTAACAGGAATTGGGATGCAAACTTTGGAGGTAAGACTTCATTATATTAAGTAGAATGTCTCATTAGTGTCCAGAAGAGCAACATTGAATTCTCTATTTTTCAGTGAATTGCAATACATTATACTCTGTCATGCAGAAACAAACTATATCAATGTTTAGCTGACAGAAATAGAATGTCTCTAACGAAGGGATACAAATTAGGAGAAGCACCTTGGGCTACACTGTTCTTGTCTGTAGTTGTAAACAATCTCAGCTCTGACAATAGCTGCCCCTTTTTCTGTGTAAAATGCAGTTGAACCCACAGCCATTTGTTCACTCCTAGTTTTGAATGCCTGAATCACATTCCTTGATTTCATTTCCTTGTTCAAGGCTAAATTATTCTTTAAACATTTATGTAACCTCTCTAACAGAACAATGACTTTTTACACAACACTATAACCAAAACAACACAATATTTGATTTTGGGCTATCAGGAAAGTTCTAAAATGTAAACACTAGTGTTGTTGCTGTTCAGTTTTTTTTCTAATAGGTCTATTTTGTTTTTTATTGCTTCCTGACATTATTTAGAAAATGGGATTTCCAGCACTTTGTAAAGCTGTATCCTTTCTATGTCAAAGCATCAGTTCAAGCAGTGCCTCACAATGTTCGCTGAAATAATTGAAAACGTTTGAAAATTCAGAACATTTTTGATAAAATTCACCATGAAATATTAATTCTTAAATTGCAAGCCAGGCATTCAGGAAAACATGAGTTTTTGGACTGAGAATTGATTATTAAAAAAGAAAACAGAGGTTACAGGTGAATAAACATAAGGAGAATAATAAAGATTGAATAAGCATATCAATAATTAGAGAAATATTAATTAGTGGGGTACCATAAGGATCTTGTGGTACTAGTACCACTGCTCTTATCAATGATCTATGTTGCAAAATAGTACATAAATTAATCACATTGGAAGAAGATACTAAATAAGGGTTATTAAACACCAATTACATGTAGAAGCATGTAAAATGGTGTAATGTACATGCTTCTGCATGTAATTAAATGAATTTCCTAGCAAAAGAGGTAACTGATTGCTCTATAAAGTACTGGCTGAGTCTTGTGTCCTTTCTCATGCTTGGGTTTTATGTGTGTAGCACCACATCCCCTCAATGCATAAGAGGTGCTAATGGAAGTCATGTGCTGGACTACAACAAATCACATCTGCATACCTGTGTCTTCAGTAGTTTATGCAAGAGAGGTACAATAATGGTTCCTTATTATTAGAGGTGCATATTTACAGATGGATCATTTGTCAACCGAATTCCTCTGAATCAGGTCCTGGTACCAGCAGCAACCCTTGTGATGACACTTACAAGGGACCGTTTGCGCACTCAGAGTCTGAGGTGAAATCCATCGTGGATTTCATCCTGCGTCACAAGAACGTCAAGGCCATGGTCACTATCCACAGCTACTCCCAGATGCTGATGTATCCATATGGGTATACCTCCACCCCCACCCCTGATGCGGACGAACTGGTGAGTTGTGAACTGGTGATGAAATGACATAATTCGACTAATACAGAAAACATATAAAACAAAAGATCACAACATGAAAAGGGGGGGGCTAAACATCTGAAATACATTGAGCCTCAATCAATTTGGTAGAGTCTGAATGTTCATAAGTGGTGTTCTCCTGAATACTAACAGTAATATATTGTTTGTTCTCATTCTACAGTATGCAGTAGCCAAAAGTGCGGTAGATGCGCTTGGGAGTCTGCATGGAACCAAGTACACCTTTGGCAGCATGATCTCTACTATCTGTACGTTTTTCTCAAATACTGTATCATAAGAGAAAGATTACAGATGGTCATTAGTGGAGTACCATAAGGATCTGTACGAGTAACACTGCTCTTAATTATTCAGTGATCTATGTTGCTTAATAGTACATAAAGTAATCACATTTGCAGATGATACTTAATAAGGGTTAAGAAAAACTAATTGCATGTAGAAGCATGTAAACAAACTGGGGTTTACAAGTCAGTAAGATTGTTTTCTTACTAGCAGATACTGTAGCTTGATCCAAGGTTTTTATTTCCTCATTACTTGAAAGAAGCCACTGTATCAGGTGTCAGAACTGGGGCTAAGAGAGAGTGATGCTGACTAATGCATCTTTAGCGGATAAGCAGCATTCTGAAGAGACAGGACAAACTGGAAGAGGTAAAGTAGTATACTTCTAGAATGCTTCAACAAGAGCATTCAGGCACAGAAAGTTAACCTAGACGAATCAAAAGATTGGTCAGACTTATAAAAACTATAAAAAAAGGGTACTGTCTAGTGCTAGGGGTATGGTAGAGATGACCAGATTACTAAAACCAGGAATAAATTAGTAACAAAATGTAAGGTGGTGTAGTGGTCAGGGTTGCTGCCTCACAGTGCTGTGGCCTGGGTTCAATTGCATGAAGTTTTCATGTTGCATGTGGGCCTTGGCGCTATTTGCATGGAGTGTGTATGTTATCCTCATATTTGTGTGGTTTTCCTCAGGGTGATCCAGTTTCTCTCACAGTCCAGAAATGTGCTGTGACAAAAAAGTCCCTGATATAATAATAATAATAATAATAATAATAATAACTGCTTACACTTATATAGCGCTTTTCTGGACACTCCACTCAAAGCACTTTACAGGTAATGGGGTCTCCCCTCCACCAACACCAATGTGCAGCATCCACCTGGTGCACCATAGTGCACCAACACCAATGTGCAGCATCCACCTGGTGCACCATAGTGCACCAGAACCCTCACCACACACCAGCTATCAGTGGGGAGGAGAGCAGAGTAATGAAGCCAATTCATAGATGGGGATTAGTAGGAGGCCATGATTGGTAAGGGCCAATGGGAAATTTGGCCAGGACACCGGGGTTACACCCCTACTCTTTTCAAGAAACGCCCTGGGATTTTTAATGACCACAGAGAGTCAGGACCTTAGTTTTATATCTCATCCGAAGGACGGCACCTGTTTACAGTATAGTGTCCCCCTCACTATACTGGAGCATTAGGACCCACATGGACTGCAGGGTGAGCGCCCCCCGCTGGCCCCACTAACACCTCTTCCAGCAGCAACCTTACTTTTTCCCAGGAGGTCTCCCATCCAGGTACTGACCAGGGTCACACCTGCTTAGCTTCAGTGGGTTGCCAGTTGTGAGTTGCAGGGTCATACGGCTGCTGAGTGTGTGTTGTCTCCGATGGCCTAGTGTCCCATCAAGGATGTATTCCACCTTTCCTCATCTTTTAATTGGATCAGACCTTAAGTGTTTTGAAGATGGATGAATGGAATTATAATTGAGTTTTATAAATGAACTGAGAGATGTGTAAAGGAAGAATTTATTATTGTAAAAGATTGAATGGCAGGAGCTGAAAAAGAAATGGAAGTAAATGTTGGCCATGTCCACCTTGTTCCGTCTATCAGAACAGCTACTGGAGGAAATGTCCATATTGGTGTAATCTTTTCAGGTAATGTGTTAGAGTAAGGAACACAGATATCAGAGAACTGTCAGGGAACTGTGATAACAATATGGTAAGTTTACAGCTAGGGTCTGAAACAAAGCTTTACAATTCCAGGAAAGCAGATTATGAAGAACAAGTTTATGAAAAGTAGCAGGAGAGATATGGAATCAGTAGACCATGGATGATTTGTTTAAAGATATTCTGCTTGAACCAGACAACAAATTAATTCCAAGAGTCTGAAAATCTGAAAAAAACGGTGACCTAAATAGTGCACTGCTGCTAAAGGCTAAAAATATTACAGTTTTTCAGCCTGTAAGAGTAAGACATACCTTGAAGTGTGGGATAATAATATCCAAAATTAGATCTTTACTAATGAATTGGATAATGTTGATAGTGTTTTTTTCCCTTCTCTGTCTCGAGGAGTTTTATGTCTTTATCATCTAAAAAGGAGCTTTTATTTCCAGTGTTTATTTCTGTTCAGTACTGTTCTTCACATAGAGAGAGATTAAGGATGTATTGACCTTTTAACTGTAATTCATTATTTATCAGGCATGCATTGATTAAGTTTTATTAGGTTTGACTGAGACTACAAAATGAGTAAGATTGTTTTTTTTTGTGCGTTTCAGATCCAGCGAGTGGTACCACAGCAGACTGGGGCTACTCTAACGGCATCAAGTATTCGTTTACTTTTGAGTTGCGTGACACAGGTCGCTATGGTTTCCTACTTCCCGCAGATCAGATTATTCCAACTGCCGAGGAGACCTGGTTAGCACTGATGAAGATTATGGAGCATGTCCGAGACCACCCTTATTGAAGAAAATGTGAATTAAAAAAAATCAATTAAATGGATCGTTTGAAAAATACATTTTAAGAAGGTTTATGAATGTTAATATTTTGAAGGCCTCTCTTCCATTTAATACTACATACTGTACATCTACATGGCTTAAATCTGATTACTTGTTTTTATTATTTTCTCCATTCTCAGTAAACATTTCAAAATGGTACTATTACCCTGTAAATAGTGAAAACATCAAATAGTTTACAAGTGGGAGGAGGCCATTGGGCTTGTCTGGCTTGTTTGGTAGCTAGTAGCTAACTGATTCAGGGATCTCATCCAGTTGTTTCTTGAAAGCAGCATGGGTATCAGTTTTAAGGACATGGCTGCGTATCTTGTTCCAAACCCTATGTGTAAAAAAGTGTCTCCTGTTGTCACTTCCTCATAGTTTCCATGTGTGTTCTCTGGTTCATCTTTCACTATTCATTCTGAAGGAAGGCAAGGCTTCTTCCCATCTTATCCCTCTCATACCTTTTGTGAGAAAGTATGGGGCAAAGTTAGAGAGCCTAGTATGAACTATGGGTGCAATGCCGTTCCTTCTTGATTTGTTTAGTTCATGAAGCCCATCAAGACTGATACTGTTGGCCATCAGAATGCTTTCCTCAAGTTTTCAATTTAAACCCACGTTCAGCCCATGTGAGGGTGTGGCAAACATGACTATGCAGAGGGTCAGAGCTCTGAGGCGCTCTCAGAGTTTAATAGACGCTATTCTGGTAACAAGTTCTTTTTTTGAAAGAAAGCCCTAACAGTCTGGAAAGAATCAGCATTAAAGGTGAAATGAAATGTTTATCTCCACATGCTAGCAATAATGCAGGCTTGGAAAATAGAATAGTCATCCGATCCTTTATATGGACATGTACTGTATGCCTTAGAATGTAGATAGGACTCCAAAGAAGGAGGGAGGTTTTATTTTAATGCTTTGCTATGGATTTTGAATTTGGAAACCTCTTATATTGGAAGTAAAGGTACCTTATCCACAGAGTTTCTCTTCCCATACATGAGGATGAATCCTACAGAGCCCAACCGCAGAGTCCCGCAACACAGACTTGTAACACCCACAAAACATTCCTAATTAAAAATATCAAAAGAAGTTTAGCAATAGGAGAGAACAGTTTCAGTTTCTTTTGCAGTGAAGAATTACACTCTCCCTAATTTCTCCCCCTCCGCTAATGTTTGTATAGATGACAAAAAACAGCTGCTTGTAATTTCTGGGGCTGCCCTTGTGATAGGGAAACAAACTGAACTGTCCTTTGGGTTACACAAAACTTCAGGAGTTAGTCTTTTTAACTTGAGAAACATGTTGTCAGCCAGTGACTATTGTTAGTTGTTAACTATACTGTTAAAACCTAATTTCTGTATGAAATTCTTATATTATTACAACATTAATATGATTCATATGTTTCAGTAATAAGCACATCTGGTATATGTATGGATTGAATGTAATTTAACAGGTAACATGAAAACATGCAGGTCTCACTGATGACTAGAAATCACCTTGTGTCTTACCACACAACAGCACTGTGAGGTACAGTAGTGTTTAGGGCACTGAACGGGATTCAGTAACTGGTGTTGAATCCCTTTTTCAAGGTACCTTTTTCAAAGTTTTTTGAATGTGGTAAAATACCCTCTGTCAAATCTGTAAAAATGTAGGTTGTTTTGGCTAAAAATCAGATAAATAATATACATGTGCACGTGAGCGATCTATCCACTGATGCCTCAAGGTTTCCCGTGGTCTTTGATTAACTACTTTAAACAACTGTGGTGACCCAAGATGTCCCACTAGTATTTGGTTGGGTTTGAATTGGGCAGTTGTGAAGACCGTTCCCAAAGGAATACCTGTGGAACCCTGGTTGTGGTAGGAGGGGCAACAGTGTCTGCCAGGTTACACTAATGCTGGAAGGAGGACAGGTCAAGAACGTTTTCCATATATTGTTTAGCAGTGTGAATTCCTGTCCAACAGCTTGTTCCGATTAGAAATGGACATTCATTGCAATCCACTGATTTATGTCTCTGTCACCAAAATCTTTTTCAAAAGCACACTTCTGTGCAAAGACTCCCTCTAGAATTAATAGACAGAGCTGAAAATCAGCAAAACTGTTAAATACTAAATATCATTTAGTAAAACTCACTTTATCAGAAAAAAACAAGTTCATGTCTTTTCTGACAAAGGTTACCTCAATCTTTTACCCAACACTGTCATTCAGGGCTCCATTGATACTGAACATGATGTAGAAGGTGGAATAGCTGCCTTGTCACCTGGTAGGTCTGATCGTCTCAAGTATAGAATGAATTGATTGCAAATCCAAGTGATGGACTTGTTAAAGAGATGTTTCAGGAAGAGATCAAATTGTAATCTTTCACTTTGACTGTCTTGCATATAACTGTTTGCTTGCAGTGCACATCTTTGCATCCACCTTTTCTAGGACTGCATTTCAATCACTCCTGTGCCTCTCTTACCCTTATCATCTGCTCAAGCTTATTAGCCTTTCAACTTGGTGAACTGACCAGCATTCCCCTCCTTCAAGCCATCCACACCAACCAACCACTAACTAACATCAACCACTTTACAGAAAACAAAACTGGTTTCCTTTACCCGCCACAACATCTGCTCTTTGTCTTCCTCTTCCCACAATATCTCCTCTTCTCTCTCTTCCCACACCCTCTCTTTATCATATTCCCCTCTCTCTACACTCTCTCCCCCACTTTCTCAGCATTTCTGGTCGAATGTCCAACCTTCTGCACCTGCAGCCCCAGCCTGTCTTCACTGTATTGTTTCTCTCCCTCTTCCCCAGTCCTCTTTTTTGCTGTCTCGGAAGGAGCCTCTCCAGTCACTAAAGCTCACTCCATCCCAGGTCTGTGAACACATGGCCTCAGTTTGCACTTGGTAAGAGCTTCTTGTTCACAGGCCTCTCCCTACCCGGTGTCAGTGCCCCAGGAAGCCATGGCAATGGGATTCTTTCACCTTTACCCCACTTCCACTGGGGTCCAACTGGTGTGGTGTTGACCCTCACCCTCCAGAAGCTGTGACCTGCAGCCTGTAGCCTTCCTTCACTCACTAAAACATTCCTGAAGCATTTATTTTTCATTCAAATCGGTGAAAAAATTGAACTCAGGGTTTGTCAATTTCCCTTAAGAAAACATAATTGTACATTGTATCGAAATTGTTTTTATGGGGTATTTTTTTTAAATTGACAGCCTCAAAACATGCATTTCTGTAAAGGATTAATTTGGAATTTTTAATTAGCCCCTTGCAGTGTCTTATTTATACTTTTCCTTACTCATGACATGCTATAAAGAGGAAACTGTGGTAAATGTTTTGGAAAATGAACATTAATCTGTCTTTTTACAGTTTGAAAGGAAGGAACTATTTTGTGAAAAGTCTTGGGTAAGATATGATGAAAATGAGAAGATTATGAGCAAAGTATTTATTCCCAAAATGCTGTGATATGAAAAATTGGATATATTTTAGCCTTAGGCTTAGATTTATCTCCAACCCAAGCCATAGTCTTAACCTCACCAAGATTTATCACAGCAATAACTAATGTTGCAAGATATTCTCATTCAAATAATCACGTCATATGTTTTTTATATGTTCTGTTTTTATATCCTGACCATAATTAAATTTGTCAACACGTTATTTATTGCTATTTTACCTTTGTCTGTACAATCAGGAGTTTATCAATATATGTTTGTAATAAGGGATCATATTTGTCTTTTTTTCTACCTTATACTCTGCATTCTTATTATAGTGACTGTGTCCAAATGCTTATTATCACTTGAAACCACAGGGTTGTATTTTTTGTTCTGATATGATCAGATATAGTATGTGCTGGAGTTACCTCAAATAAAAAATAAATTTCATTGTATTTATTTATCATTTGTATTAATTTCATGATCTCACATACAAAAACGGTTGACTACAAAGCAAAAATAATAGTTTTGACTTTGCTGTTCTAATATGTTTGGGGAGCACTTTACATACTGAATCTCATTTACATTAAACCCCATTTCCTGGAATAGGCGGTCTTTTTGGCTTTTTTAAGAAGGTTTACTGAATATGACCAAATTCGTTTTTTTGGTCCTACCACAAGCTATAATCTTATCAATTTCTCCCTAGGTTTCTCCCTAGGTTTTTATTTATTTGTCATGGAAACAGTTTGCAACTTTATTTAGGTTTTCTGCTATCTAACTGATAAAGTTCATGGGTAAGTATTTTAATGCTTGTTATTTTATACTTTAACTGTATATTAAAATGAGTAGGGCTAATGTAGACTAACATATATTTTTTATATTTTGTAACTTTCTGGTTTAAAATCATTGTTCATGTCATGCTAATATGTTTGTTTCTGAATAGACATAAAATAAACACAATAATAAGAATATAGCATACGGCATGTTATTTCTTACAAAAGATGTTAAAAAACAACAGGTTTTGGTTCTAGAGAGTCCCCAAAATGGGAAAACTTACAATAAGAGACACCTTTTAATAACAATTGCTGATGGTTTATTGATTATTCTGATGCAGATGATAAAATCTTCCAAACTCCTCAGAGAGAAACACCTTTTAGCTCTAACCATTTTCAGCGTTGCTTTATCATTCTTTTTCACTTCTATTCACATTCGTATAACAAACCTGTGTCTAATATGAATTTCAAGGAAGTCGCATTACAGAGATAATATTTCCTGAGGTAATTGTATGATTTTATGACCACCATGTACACTGTAGCTTGATCATTCTGTACATTTTGTAATTTACACACCAATAGCATAACATACATTAATTCACATCAATTTTCATTTTGCATCTCTGTGTATGCAGACTTCTTTCTTGTTATATTTATTTTAAATGGTAGAAGTTGGGATCATCCTGTGTGGTTGTATATAAATCATAAAGGGTTGGGCAGCACTCCACAAATATTCATGCTTCCACAGAGCAAGAATGGCGCACCTTTGTTAATAAAAATAAAATGTAATTTTATGCATGTGTTTCACGTTGGGTGCTTTGCTTTCAATCCCAAGTCATTGAAACTTACATAAATTGTGAAGCCTGCTATAGACATGATAGAAGTTCACCATGTGTACATACTGGAATCATTACATTTATTTATTTCTTCTGACGCAGACTGTTGAAAAGTAATGGTCAAACTGGTAGTATATATACTGTAAAAGACTTTTAGATTGTCATTGGTAACATACAGTGATGGCCACATTGTTGAATTTGTGGTCAACTCGACATTCACAGATGTAGTCTCGGGTTTACCAACTTCATCACCAATCTTTCTGTAGCGTAGTACTGTAATCTAGTAATCAAAGCCCCTCCATCTGTATACTTACAGATTCATTGGAGCAATGTGGTGCAGTCTGTAATAGAAAAGCAATGCAACCTCTTGATTTCACTGGCCATCTCTGCATTCCTTTCTCATCCTTATAATCTTCATTCCTCTATAACCTGTTTGCAATTATTCTTAGCAGCTTTAAAATTTCAAAAGTCAAGTTCTGCAGCTGCAAGAGAGACGTCAGAAAGCACTGTGTCGAGGCCACTTGTTTTCAGAAAGTGCTGGCTCACATCTCAAATGTTGAAAGTGCCTACAAGACAATATCAGGTCCTTGAGACATATCTGTGGGAAACTGAACAGCAGACACTTGTTTGTGCCCATTCCAGAAGGTCATTTATTACACGTAAATGTGAGGTCATTATGCAACCGTGTGGCTTGTGACGCTATAAAAGGAATTGAGCGCTGAGCATGTTTCTATTCTTTCTTCAGCATGAAGGGGCTGCTGTTGCTCGCTGCTCTTTTTGTGGCTGTTTTCAGCCAGAAGCTGTTTGTGGGGTACGTTCCTAGACCTTTAGAGGCTTTGAAAAACAAATGTGCAGCTGACATCTAATGAAATACCTGAAGTTAGAAATTGAATTGTTTTACGGCATGTCTTCATGAAAAACTTTATCATTTACTTTACAAGACCTGATACTGATGGAATGAATGTGATGTGGAAGAAGAGCAAATCACAATGATTTGCGATGCTCATTTGTTATCTTTTATAACTAATCATTTGCAGATTGAATACAGATTCACACAAGAAAAAGTGTTTTAGAATGTCTGAAACATTTGGAGGCTCCTAGCTTTCAGAGACCTTGTGTGGAAGAAATGGATAGCTAGTGGGAAAGATTGCCCTATTTTGTCCGGAACAAGTACTAGAGCTGCCAGGAATGTTCTTAAATGTAATTTTTTTTAAATGTTGAATTCTAACACCTTTATGCTGTGGTTGCAGAGATCAGGTGCTGCGGGTAACAGCCAAAGATGAAGATCAGATCACCCTGTTACAGGAACTCTCGGACCTTGAAGACTTGCAGGTACAGCTGTGTGTAAAAAGTGGCAGAGGAGGAAGAAATAGTGTTGTATCTGAAAACAAATCTGCTCACCGCCATTGTTACTAAGCCATGAATAATAATAATAATAATAATACAACTGTTCTAAGTGTCAGAGGGTAAACTTTTAATATTATTATATTTTAATATTCACAACATCAGCACTGTTCAGATGTAGACATGTGAGTGACCTCTTCTGGTGAAAAAAAGAATGGGGCCTACTGTAAATGCATTTCCGTTCATTGCAAGGTCACAGAATGGACAATTTACAATAACCAACCAGATTTCAGCAGCATATCTTTGGGCAGTGGGAGGAAATCAGAGCACCTGGAGAAAAAGCCATGAGAACTCCCCAGCTGGGAATCGAACCCGGATCTCAAAAAACTGTGAGACAGAAACATTTACAGCCATGCCGCCCTAAATTAATACATATTATTTAAATGAATTACAAATGTATGGCTGCAAAAGATTAAAGAAGACAGACCAGAGATAAATAGTAACCATATTACAACACCAATGCAATCCTGTCTGTCAGGTTGATTACAATTTCTGTGAATTTGAACAATGTCCTTTCATATGCCTCTATCTGTATATGTATACATCTTCCTTTCTTTTAAGGTCAGTAACTAATTTATCTGGGTGGTGCTTTTATCCAACGTTACTTGCATTAGGACACATTTACACAGCTGGGTGTTTTTACTGGACCAAATGGGATGGGATTTGAATCCCTCAGACTTTTAGTAATAAATCTAGAAGGTTGACCACTCCTGCCCTCTCATCTAGTGTGCTAGACATTTAGATTACAAAAGAATGACTTCAGTATACATTGACAGTGAACAAAAGTTCCAATTTGCTCAATACAGATAGTTAAAGCTGTTTCGTTTTATTGTGAAAGAGTTTGATGTGCAGTGTGACACATAAAAAAAAGTCTTTTTTTTTTCCTAGTTGGAATTCTGGAAGGAGCCAAGACATCCCGATCTCCCTATTGATGTTCATGTTCCATTTGCCAGCCTCCAAGCCGTCAAAGTGTTCTTAGAGTCCAACAGCATCTCCTACACTGTCATGGTTAAAGACCTGCAGGTACTATCGACAGGACTTGTGTGTCTGGGAAAGTTACCAGATTCCAAGCTTTTTCCACACCTGTCTTCCAAAATATACCAATATTCATCCAGTGTTATTTCTTAATGCATATCGAGCAATTTTTAACCATAACAATTCGGTTCAAAATTCAGACTAAAAAAACAATACTCTCCATGATGTACAAAGACGTAGTTATTGCTGAAAAAATAACGCCAATTCATTATTACCAATTCATGATTAATGATTTAATTCTCTGTTTACTGCACCAGGCACTGCTGGATGAAGAGCAACATCAGATGAAGAGATTTCGTTCAATGCCGCAAGACCACAACACTGACAGCTTTGTCTATTCCACCTACCACACTCTGGATGAGGTCAGAGAACGCTAAATGATAAGTTTGCACAATCAGGAGTCCAAATTTCTAGTCAGCTAGTAATGAATGCATTAACTAGTATTGTTTGGAGGAGAGGCAAAGAGGTGTTTTTAACAAACATAAGGAAGGTTACCAACATGAAGAGGCCATTCGCCTCATCAGCTCATTTTGTAGCTACTGTAGTATCTTACTGTCCCAAGGATCTTGAAAGAAGCCAGAGAAAATGAATTCATCAAAATGGAAAAGTAGCTTGTTCCAAACTCCTACAACCCTGAGTAAAGATGCGTCTCTTGTTGCTGGTTTTAAATACACGTCCACGTAGACTTGTGTCCTCCAGTTCAGATTTTACTGTTCATTCTGAAGAAATTGGTTGACTTTGTCAGCGCCTTTATAAGAAATTATGATTTTACTTTCACCACTGATCTGTACTCTGTTTTCTGTTAACCAGTTCTCATTCCGATCACTCTTTCCCTGAATGCCTTTAGCCTGCAATTAGAGAATTAATCTTTTTACCACAAGTCTGCTGAAATTTACATACAGTAAAGGAACAAGTAAAAGTTTATTCCATGCTGAAAAGGGAAGAAAAGAAACACAATGTTTTGGCTGTGGAGACTTCTTCTATATCATACAGTATGCTCTGTGTCAATTCATTGCTACTGTTGGCTGTTCAAAGAACGGATAAGATGGTTAAACATGGCCTGCCTTTTCTAAATCCATTTTGACTATTACCTAGGTTATCATTTACTGTACATATAGATGATGCATTACCTTACATGTTATAGAAGTCAGACTTACTAGTCTTGTTTCAGCTTTCTTACACTTTTAAGGGACAGGCACCACATTAACAATTCACCAGTTCCTGGGTACTGGTTAAAGACTGCCCTGTTTTGAGGAATTGTTGGAAGAGTTGTGTGAATGGCTTCTGAATAACAAGTTGTATTCCTTGTTTTCTTTTAGTGCCATCTCGATACCTGATTTATACAGTACCACCCTATCCTGATTTATCCT
The DNA here is from genome assembly GCF_040954835.1 of Lepisosteus oculatus. NCBI lineage: Eukaryota > Metazoa > Chordata > Actinopteri > Semionotiformes > Lepisosteidae > Lepisosteus > Lepisosteus oculatus. Next base: position 45,140,952 of record NC_090702.1, on the reverse strand, counting down.
GTCCAGTATAGAATTTTCCCCTTCAATTGGTTTCTTTTTAAACAAAACAGCTGGATGAGATTCTTGCATTAATTAGTTAGTAACTACCAAGTAAATAAATGGGCTACAATGGCTGAATTATCTTATTAGTGAACGTCGGAGTTAAATACGACAGCCATTTCTCTTGCATTTACTCACTTTTGAGATAATAGCTTTAAGCCGTATTTTCTGCTGATTTCATGTCTGTCCTTTTCTAAGAGTTTGCTTTTGTTTGTTCTTAGATTTATGGATGGATGGATATACTGGTTTCTGAGCACCCCAACCTGGTCAGCAAGATCCAAATTGGACAAAGTTTTGAGGGTCGTCCTTTATATGTGCTTCAGGTAAACAGTTAACCAAAGGTTTTGAAAACAATGTGATGGTCTCATTATTCAGTGACAAAATATGCATTTCTTCTAAAGCACTGAAGTTTGTGCTCAATTAATACACTATAAATATGATCTCTGGCATGTGTTGCCAATTGGTAATGATGATGAATCACTATGGAATCTGCAAAACATTTAACAAAAGCTCTGCACTCTAAGTTGTTTTTCAATTGCCCTGCAAATTCTCTTCTCCACAGTTCAGCACTGGTGGAGCTGATCGTCCTTCAATTTGGATTGACACAGGCATCCACTCCAGAGAATGGGTCACCCAGGCCAGTGGAGTGTGGTTTGCAAAGAAGGTGCCTTGTGTTACTTCTCTGTTTCCAGTATGGATAGACTACAAGATGTGTGGTGCCAGCACCCTCAAAAAAAAAAAAAGATTCTAGAAATTTACTAAAGGAAAAAAAATAGAATTCCTTCTAGGGATCTGTTATGGTTTTATACTGTCAGGTCACAATAAAAAATTAACATTCAGAACATCAGCATCAGGGATGATATAATTCACTACTTTCTGTCAACAGAAAGTTAAACTCATTTGGAATTATAAAGGTCTAATGTAGCCAAAATCCATGCTACGTTTTAGCATAATTCTTTCTTGCTGTGTACATTCAGGATTGTGTCACTGCTTTCATAACTACATTGTGTAATACATGTTTCAGATCGCAACAGACTACGGACGTGATGCTTCCCTTACCTCAATCCTCAACAAAATGGACATCTTCCTTGAGATTGTCACTAACCCAGATGGCTATTATTTTACACACACATCCGTAAGTGAGATCCAATTCATATGTTCACCTAGCGTACCTCAGTGTTTCAAAGCCAAGGATCTTCATGCAATCTTTCTTACTGTCCTTTTGTGGCACAGAACCGTATGTGGCGTAAAACTCGATCTACAAACCCAGGATCATCCTGTAGGGGAGTAGACCCAAACAGAAACTGGGATGCTGGCTTTGGAGGTACAGTAATTGTTATATCTTCTGGTATAGTTTACTAGGCTTGTAATACATGTTAACTGCTCCCCTTGCTGAGTTTTTGATGCTGAGATTGCTAAACATGACAATGCTGGTAAGAAGAAATACCAAGAAAGAGATTAGAAAAAACTCAAGAACATTTAATGGCTGGACTAAATGTTGCTCCCAGCAGCAAAATTCAATGTATAAATATGTATTGTATGTTGAAAATAATTTGTAAATTTATTCCATTAACATTTTGGTGCAGCATTAAAGTTAAAAATATTTGAGTTTAGATCTTAAATGTTCAGTTTAAACAGTCTTTATTATATTTAAAATCCTTTAATTTTCCTGTTACTGTACAGCTCCATGACACGTTTGTTACACTAAGATCTGAATGTCTATTGAAACCTTTTAGAGTCACTTTGTTTGAAGTTACATTAATGTCCTTGGTTTTTGGGAATAAAGGACTTAGGAAACCACCTTATCTTAAATCAGTATTGTTTTAGTTTGCACAAACCTGCTATTAATAGTTAAAGCAAAACACATCCTTCTGTCTCCTTCTGCACATTGACAGAGAACAGATACAGATTTACAAACCAAATACGATCTTTGAGTTCAAGATGGAGAGTCTCAAAATACAATTTCCAAAAACTGACCATATGAACTTAATATTTTTTCATTATTAAGTGGCCAAAGTTATGTTTATCCATAAACTATATTTGTGACCCTCCTGTTTATTTCTAGGCCGCTTTTATGGTACATTTAGTACAGTGAATACAATACATGTTTATATTCTTGGAGGAATTTATTTCTTCTAAAGGGATTTTTGTTTTGATTCTAAATTCCTCAGATCATAGCGTTATAAATGCCTTGGTTTTCTGCACCCTCTTCCACTTTAGTGATGCTTAATGGTAGGCTGCAGAGACTTTGAAACATTAGAAACAATAAAGTCTTCTGTCAGTCAGAAACATCAGTTCCTAAGTGTACATATTGTCAAGTGTCTATGATTCGGCCCTCTGGTTTCTCCAGTTGGACTTCTTTGATAACATCTTTTGACTCTTCTAACGGCAGGGGCTGGTGCCAGCAGTAACCCTTGCTCCGAGACCTACCGTGGGCCGTATGCTCATTCCGAGTCGGAAGTGAAATCCATCGTGGACTTTGTGCAGAGTCACGGCAACTTCAAGGCCTTCGTCTCCATTCACAGTTACTCCCAGATGCTTCTTTATCCTTATGGATACACTAGAACTCCTGCCCGAGATCAAGAGGAACTGGTAGGTCAAAACTTTTCCACAAAATTTCAAATCTGTAAAAAAAAGAAACGGAAAAAGTGCTGGACCCAGTCAAAACCCTGAAGCTGTTTTGGGGATGAACTTCTGCATCACAGTAGTTACCACCAAGTAGTGATTACAAACTAATTTTTTCAGTAACAATGATACTGTAGCAAACGTCTGTTGGCAGGACACTTACAGTAGATATGGATAATTACAGCACCATTACCACTTTCTACTGATCTGATCATGTCCCATAACCTTTGACTTACTACTGTAATTGATACTGATGGACCAGTCGATGGCCTTAAAAAAACAATGTCCCAGTATACTGATCAGGGACGCTGTGCTGCAGAAAGTGCTGTGATTTTGATGTCATTAAAACAAGGTCTTGGCCCTCACTGCTCTGTTGTCCTGGTCCTGGCACTGTAAGACTATAGATGTTAACCTCATCATACTAAATTGAGGTCTGGGCTTGGACAATCTAGCCTACCTAACGATTCAACAAAATTGAATTGGTGAGCCACATTTTCTCTTTGTCTGATCCATTGCTTTTTGATGTTGTTGGTGCATAATAGCTGCCTCTATGCCACCTAAATGGGTGCTACACTTCAGTGGGCAAAGCGGGTCTCTTCCTACATGGAAAACACTATGTTAAAAAGGGGAAATAGACTTTCCTTAGATAATTTTATTTTTTAATAAGCTGAAACTTAAAGTGACAACAGACAGGATCAAGGCATGTTTATTTCATGTATATCCTCTTTATTTACAGCATAACGTTGCAACAAAAGCTGTTACTGCTTTGTCCTCACTGTATCAAACCAACTACAGATATGGAAGTATTATCACTACCATCTGTAAGTAATACATGTTTACAACATTCTTGTTTTAAATACATGGCATGGGCAACTGAAAAGCATTTTTATGATCAATATATTTTTGTCTCTTTTATACCTGTGTGATTAAATTATTCATTTTGAGAAATCTTGCTAATATATTCATATTTCTTTTAAAACATTGGCACTTCATTAAATAATCTAGTTTTCTAGAAAATCAAGAATTAATGCTAGATAAATGTCTGAAAGCATATGGCTTAGTATTTGGAAAGTAAAGTTCTTGCATACAAGTGCAATGAAAAAACAGTTATTTGAAAGTCATGCCATTCTTTTTTTTTAACCAACTAGACCAGGCCAGTGGTGGCACTATTGACTGGACCTACAACCAAGGCATCAAATATTCCTTCACCTTTGAACTGAGGGACAGTGGTCGTTATGGCTTCCTGCTGCCAGCCAACCAAATCATTCCAACTGCACAGGAGACCTGGCTGGCTCTCATGGCCATCATGGAGCATGCCCGAGATAACCCTTACTAACTCCTACGTTTGTGCTGGTGTAAATGTTCATCTGTGTATTACAGCAACTGTGACCCCTCTCCAACTATGTATATCAACCAATTAACTTGGCAGAACAGGACTTTTTTGCTTACAAAAATACAAATAAAATTCCTTCTAGCAGAAACATACAAATGGTTAAGTCTAAATTATTTCACATACAGTTTAATCCTGTAATTCTTTTAATTTTATCACTTTACTTCTATACTCTTCATACGTTTTCTATAATACATTTACTTTGGCTTTTAAGTCAGAGAAAGCTTTACACTCAATTTCAAAATTATTTAAACATTTTATACTAATGAACACATTATTTGTCGTGTGGTTAAGGTCACAATGTAAAACAACCTAAGCCCAACCCAATCAAACACATTGAATTGCACAAATCAACACAGATGTTTTAAAAGAAAACAAAATCCACCACTAAGCACTTTATTAAACACTAAAAGATTTTAAAATATATGCAATAAAGACAAAGGTAAAAATACAAGAATATTACATTTTGAAGTCAAAGAGTAACAAAAGGAATATACAAAATTATGCCAAAATAAGACCATTTTCAGAAGCTGTGAATACGAACGTTCAGAAATCTGATTATTTCATGGCTAATAAATAAAATTATATTAGAATTACTGCATTTAAGTCAACTGTACCACAAATGTCACTGCTTTGTAGCCATGTTAAAATTTCAATTCTTCAATTAAAATTTTTTACACATCTTGCAGTTTATAAGTAGTGTACTTTCAGAATCATTCACACTTTCACTTGCACCAAACTTTTCAACTGTTTTTCATTTTCTTAAGAGAAATTCTTAAAAATGCTCATCACTGCATTTACTGTATTAGAATTTACACATGCATAACATCAAAATAAAAAGCATATCTCCTGCTAATATTAATTTTCAGGAATTTATCATATACTTTTTTCTAAAAGATCATGGAATTAAAATGTAGGTTTTACAGTACATGTAATGGATCTAATCTTGAACATAACACCTAGCTATACATATTGTATTGTAGTTGATCACCTTATACCATAAATATTCAAACCACATTGTCTGTAATTTAATAAAAAATACTTCCACCATACTGTTTTAAAAACTTGAATAACACACTTGATATTAATAATAGAATCATTTTTTGTTAACCAGTGTTACAGACATTTAACCTGTATGTCGATTGCTTTATTTCTCATATTGACTACTAGCATGATCATAGTATTAATAGGCACTGTTCATTTCTTCCTTGTTGCTAATATTATGAATGACATGGATTTCCATAACAGACTATTTCTATAAAAATAGATTTGTTTCTTAGTTCACTATTTTTTAGGTATGGCTTGCATTTAATAAAATAGAAAGAAACACTGCTTGAAGTTATTCAGAAACACATGCTCTTGATTAAATTAAACAGTCCTACAGTATGTTGTGCAGGTATATCCCATAGAACAAAAGGTGGTGTAACTTAATTCCTTAACAATTTGTCTTTGACTATACCCCTTGCAAGTACTGCGCTGACAGTCTGGTTAGTATTTCTGTGACCGATACTGAGTATGCATTTTGTAGCAAATTAATACTTTAAAAAGCAACACAACTGCTAACAAGGCAAATTAGCATGGTGGAAATTTAAGGTTCTGCGTTACTTCATTACAAAACATTACTACAGTGACCCAAAATTAAGACATTTACATCTTGAGTGTTTATACATTTTCCTCCATAGTTGCATAACGCAAATATTTTTGGCATTTCCATAAACCCACAATTTACAAAACTTAAGTAACAGCTTGTTATTAAATCATTTTAAGAAGTCGCTCAAGGAATAAAGCCTAACTTTAAATGTAAGATTAATCATTAACTCTAAAATACAAACACAGTCATTGCAATCATGTGAATATTGTTCAACATCACAGTTTAAACAAGAAAAAATGATTACATTCTACTCTCATGTTGCTCAGTTATAAACTGGATGCACCAATGCTGTGAATGCAGGATGTCTAGACCTCTAGACCTTTTATGATGTCATTCATAAAAGAAAATTAGGCTTCTTTGTTTCAAAATATGTCTCAATGTTTCTTTGGATTTTAATGAAAGGACGGTTTTGATAAAATTGGCTGATAATTATCATTGTTTACATGAACAGGTGCAATATGACATTGAATGAAATCATGTTTTGTGGATTCTATTGCAGTTATAAAGAAAATGCCAGAGAATCTTTATTAAATTTTAAAATATCAGGTACTATCACATGATTTCTTGTGAAAAAGATGCTCTAATTAAACACAAATTAATTGTCTCTACATAGCTCAATACAGAAAAGCACACCAGATGATTAGGATTATTTATGACGATTAATTCCTGACTATTTTTATTCACACCAGTGAAAATAATACCTTAAAAACACGTGGAAGAAAGATCTCCTGCAAACAATTTTGTGAAAAGACCTTCAATCTTCAATTCCTTTATAAGAATTCTTGCTTGACAGTAATGTGTTTAAATTGAATCAATTACAAATAAGACAAGCAGTAAGTATTAAAGGCAATATGGGCAGCTTAAAACTACAGCCATAAGACTAAAGCATACTGAAGGTAGATCACAAATGTACAAAAAAGATACACAAATGTATATCTTCACAGAACTATACTGTTAACCTCTAATCAGAATATTTTTATTAGCAATTTATTTCCATGGCCGGCTGCTTTGAGACCTGGCACTGCCTGACCCAGCTACTGAGGGAGTTTGGCGACTTCTAGCACTTGAGCAGAATGTCTTGGCAGAGGAACTTCCACTTGATAGGCGACTCAGACGGCCTGGAAAACACAAACATATTTCATTATTAAAAGGTAACAAAAAAACATGCATTTCCTACACTGTTACATTAATTAACTGTTAATTATGGTATAGTTTAAAGGGAATTAATCTGGACTATCATTCGACTCACTTTATGAATAGATGCATAAATTGAAAAAACAAACAAGGCAAAATTTCTTAACTTACATCTTAAATTTCACTTACAACTTAAAAAACTAAAATATAATAGGTAATATATATTTATATTTACAATAAGTTTTTATTTTAATTTTTAAGATATTCTCACTGTTTGTATCTGCAGGAATGAGCATCTCCTCCAAATAAAACTGCATTTTGTTCAGGTCTTCTGCAGTGAATCGCCATTTATCTTCTGCTGGATATGATGGCTGTCTTGGAGCTGAGCGCTTCCGTCCTGATGTGGGGGGACCGGACTGTAGACACTGTGCTGGAAAAGAACCAGTTGTCATTCCCTCTGGGAACTTCTGGGCGATCACCTTCAGCCCTGCAAGAGAGAACACAATCAATCTTATCAATAGATAAAACTGAAATAACAAAGAAATGTTTTCACAACTGTTCTGTGCTCAAAGAGTGGACTTACTTCAGGGATTCCAAATTGGTTTTTACTTCTATAATTAGAGCTCACCTCCTGAAAGCATGAACAGGTTCTCAAATCCTCTCTCACACATTGTGGTTGCTGCCTGACTGGCAATCCTCTCATCTTCATCATAAAGGATAATGATTTTACCTGAAGCATTTTTCTACATTGATTGGTTAAGATACATAGCATCCATTATACGTGCTAAAAAAGAAAACACTTATAAAAGTTCAATAGGCTATTTGGCCGAACTAGCTCATTTGGTGGTTAACTGATGAAAATACTTTCTTTATACTGTATGTACATATTCCTAGATTCTATGCAACTAAGTACAATTTGTTTTTATTCATGTACCCTGAATCATAAATCAACTTCAGGAGCTTACTGAATCAGATCAAGAATATTTTCTAGTATGGACTTTTATATGATATCAAAACCTGAATGCTCAAACTGGACACTTTGGATGAAACAAGTTAAATGTCACCAAAAACTCCAAAAAGGATCAAAAACTAAAATATGCTGGAGTGGATAAGTATTGACCCCTGATTCAATATCTGATGGAAGCCCTTTTGGCAATAATTAGATACGTACACTTTTGTATAAGTCTCTTCCACTTTGCACAGCAAGTGTAAAGTGCAATCTTTACGCATTCTAATTTTTGCAAACTTGCTCAAGATTTTTCCAGCTAGTTGGGGATCACTGATGGACAGTAATTTTGAAGTCTTGCCATAGATCTTCTATTGGATTAAAATCAGGAGATTGTACCTCTCAAGGACATTCATTTTCTCTTGTTGTTAGATTACTTCAAGCATGTCTTTGCTGTTGTGCTTTGGATCGTTATCCTTCTGACTTTTGTCAGTTCTGGGACAGTCCAAACTGATGAGAAGGTGTGCAGTAATGCAATGCTGCCACAACCATATTTGACAGTAAGAATATAAGTGACTGGGTGATGTGTTGTGTTGGGATTGCATCAGATAAAATGGGATACCTTTGGCTTATGGACATTTTCTCTAATCACTGCCACTGAACTCTGCTATTTGCCTCATGATGTCATCCCTTCCATGCTTAGTCACTTTAGAGGGAGACTGTAATTTACATAATTTTAGGTAAACTTACTGTGCTTCAGACCTACAATTGGGACAAAAACTCACCTTTCAGAAGGACAATAATCCAAAGTACAAGGTCAAAGCTACACATTTACTTTAAATATCTTAGTCCTCGGACATTCAGGTTTTGAATAAGTTTTTGCAAGGCACTATAATCAACTTATTTTAATTTTTCATTTTAACCTAAATTTGTAACCTATAATTGCTAAAGTTCAAAAAGTACATTCAGAAATGTGTAGTGCACTTTTGTCAGAAGTTATATGTATAAAGTTTTTCATGCTTTTTTACTGTACAGATAACATGGTAATAACATCATTTTTAATAAAATACATTCACAAAATATTACAGATTTTTTCACTATATGAAAGGAGATAATGATGTTAATATTGAAATATGAGACTTAGTTATTTTTATAGGATTGTTGACTGACAAGTGTAAGCCAAATGGCTCCATTAGTATCATAAAGGATACATATTCCAGCACTTCCTTGGTATATGGGTTCATTGTCCTGGACAGAGTTGCAATGGGGTAACTGTAAGCTGCAAAATAAAGTTCCACTACTTATTAGTCATGAAACATTTTATAATGGATAATGCTAACCTAACATTTGGTAGAATATGGATCTGTGCAGTTAATACTAAAATAAGGTTTCAATTATAATCCTAGATTACTATTATGTTTATACATAATATTATTAATCTATTGAAAAAAATCAAAGATGATCACAAGCAGTCATTAAATCTAATTCTTACCACCAATAACATGGCACCGATCGTAATCATCTCTGTCTCGTACGTCTAGCAATAAGTATGGACAGTCTGGGTATGGTTTGTCTGTCATCATTGGACTTGAAGGCTTCTGGTGTACATTCTTCTGTGCAGTCTTATCTAGGTCCATCTCTCCAACACCACTTATTACACTATAAAATGATAACATTAACAACACATTTTTGTTTGGTCCACAAAACAAATTATTTCATTTTTACCCCCTGTACTTTTTCAAAATCAACTATAATTACGTCCTAGTCCCTACAGTGTACAGACTTTCACCCTTTGTTTAGATCATTTACAGCTTAGTTGATGCCAATGCAATTCAATATCCAAATACGCTTATAAAGCAACAAAGGTACAAAAAAAAAAAGACAAAAGATCTGTGGAAAGATGGATCTGTTCAGAAGCTCCAGAATGTGTGCAGTAATGCTATAACTCATTTTGTCTCTTCTCAATTACTTTACCTTTGAAGTGTTGACCTTGGTGAAATCCCTGTATCACCCACTTCATTATTGTTGTCTATAAACTGAACTGGCGTTGTTTCTGGGGTTCCATTTGTCCGTTCTGACAGAAGCTCTGCATCGGTCTCGGACATCACTGAAATATTATCTAGATTGCAGAGAAAGCACTCAATACCACATTTACTGTAATTTAAGTAATGGACAGTTTATTACATAATAAATAGAAACATGTATTAATGTTTTTCTAGTAATTTTACTTACAACATTCCTACACATTCTGACAGCTGTGTAATCAAATCAGTGATCTATAAAAACACATTAAAAGCTGTCAAGCTGTTTGTACCCAGTAATTTTACATGTTACTGGAAGTTATTACTAAAAGCAGTGCAATCATCTCTGATTATACTTTCCTGGAGATGACACAGGAAAAATCAGCTAGTAAATGTAGAACATTTGAAATTAAACAAGAAAGCCTTACCATCTAGACTATGCACATCTTTGTCATTTTCATCATCGTGATCTGATACAGAAGCAACCTGAATGACCTTTTAAGGAAAGAACAAACTGTGTGAAGATCTGAATAGAAAAATCAGAAAATAATTTCTTCTAATCATAATTAATTAATAATCTCAATAATTACTCTGACATCTGCTACAAATAGAGAAAATTGGCAACCCTCCTTAGGCATACAAACAATTAATTGTGTTTTCCATTGATTTATAAGATTTTCATTTATTCTGCCTGAATTGAAACCAACAATTAAAACTTGAGCTGTAAATCTAACTGATCTATTTTAAAGTAAAATATTTTCTCAAGTGATATGGATGTGAGTAGTACTATTTTAAGTAAAAGAAAAAATAATTTTACTATTCAATACAACATCCACACTGTGCAAACTACCACACTGTAAAAGCATTTATAACATTATTCACATTAAAATTTAACTTACCAGCTGAGCAAATGTCGCCACTTTAAGCCTTTTGAAAAGTTCATCCTTTCGATATCTGTAATCTTAAAAAAATAGGCCTCATATAAATAATAATGTATGAAATACATATAAAAATATATTTCAAAGAAAGACAAAAAACCATAACTGTCAAAAGAGATGTATTTTAAATGTAAGCAACTCTTGGAATTAACAGAAACTGAATTAGAGCACATCGTACACTTCGCTTTCTTCGGCGTTATGCAGATTTTCATGGTACACAACTTACCTGGGTCATGACTGTCAGTGGTTTGAGATTCATCTTGATCTCCTAACATATTGGTGCAATTTGCTCTTAGAATATCCCTTTATATGTGCTTGAGAATTCTCACTTGGTCTTTGGTTATCACAGTTTGCCTACACACAGGTGTGCAAAGTTTCCAGGTTTTCTTTTTAAAATCCTGCTTGAGGTAGTTATAACCCAGCCTCTTGTATGTCATTCCAAAAATTATCACTGCCACAAAAAACCTTCATTTAACCCTCCTATTACAAGGCAGACAGAGAAATTATTGTAATGGACAAAATAATCCCATTCTTAGAGAAGGGATCACTGTTTCTTATCCATGAGAAATCAGAACAAACTTACAAAAAGCCTTTACAAACAATGTAGTTATTCTGCCAGATACCAAAGAGAACAGTCCATTAAATATCAGAGCAACAGGACAGCTTGTGTGTAAAAAGGCCATTTTATCTGAAAAATGAGAAGTTAAAATGCTTCTAAGCTAAACCCCTTTACCTGAGTAAAAACAGCATTACAATAAAAACAATAGTGAACGGTAATAGTCATGAAAATTCACACTATTGGTTGGACAACACCAAAGCTCTTCTTCTTACAGAACAATTCTCAAGAGAAACTTATATTTTAAATAATGCATGCCCCTTCTCTAAAAAGCCCATTAGGAATGTTACTCACTTTTTTTTATCTCTTCCAGTCTTTCCATGTACTTTGTCAAACTGCATCCTATTAAATAAAAGATAACGTGTTAAAGATCCCTGTGACATACAAGAAAGAGCTTTGTAAGTTATTGCTAAAAAGTAAGAAATGCTGTTAAAGTTAAATTAACAAGACTGAAATTTGCTTGCAAAGTGACAGGTAATTGAACTTGAGGATAGATTAAGATGGAACAACAACAAAACTTTTTGAAGGAAAAGGCAAGAAGCTTCACAAGAAGGTATCAATACTGTGGTTCTATTCCAATTACAGGCCAACGAAAACTAGCACTCCTGACTTGGCAGGAGTAAGGAAATCACAGTGAGAAGTTCACCATAAGGGATAATTGTGTTATCAAGGATTAAATACAAGAAAAAACACTTTTTCTTCTCTTTTCACTTTTTATGGATGATTCGTAATGAACAATGTTAAGATATTCTTGTTGTTAGACTGGCACAGGTGAGATTACTGGAAGATCCTTCACAGATAAATTCCACATTTTGCATACTTTGGTCTATTTCTAACTTTAAGTCTGATCAGAAAAAATGCAGGAAGTTCCTCCCAATTTCTTCATTAACCTTTTTTCCTGGAATGGAATGATGCTAAAAGGAGTTCTGTCAAATGGAAATTTGTCAGGCATTGATGGCATTCTTCAACAATTCTATCTGATATTTTTGCCCAGATTAAATGCTCTTTTGCCTGACATGACACATATGGACATGTATAGCGGGATTTTATATCTCTGCTGTTAGAACAAATATGTAAAAATCCCACACTTTATGCTAGCTATAGGCCCATCTCACCGATATTGCCAAGCTTTATGCTCAGGTGTCATCATCCCAGCTAGAGGTCTCTATGTTCTTTCATTAGATGCAGAGAATGTGTTTCACCACTTTGAGTGAGAATACCTCTGTTCAGTTCCTTGACTATATGGGATTGGGAACAGGTTTTATTAGTACAGTATGTCAAAATGTACAAAAGATGCTAACAATTCAGCAAGTATGAACAGAAAATACATGATCTTCACAGTTTGCTATTTCCAGAAGCACTTGTCCAGGATGCCCACGTTCTGGAGGAGGCCTGACTGACAATTTTTTTAGTTTAAACTGTACACTTCTCTGTTTAGCTGAACACTGGTACTCTTTTTTCCAGTGTCCAGTTGAAAAGAAATTTCGTTTCACCCCTTTGGATTACATTTAGCCCCATTATTAAGACTTGGTGTTCAACAGAAAGACTCAAAAGATTATCAAAATACATGACAGACATTCACACGGTCCTATTCTTTAACACTTTTAAACACCTTAAATGCAATTCTCATTTCTCTGTTTTACACTGTAGTGACAAGGAAATTCACATTCTTACAGATCTTTTTAATGAATTAATACAGGTTTCTAGACTTTTCTATAATGAGGTCTCCCTTTTGCAACTCTTGCCTATGATATCTCCAGGAGATGAGGTTGTCTGTACACTCGGGGTGTAATCTGCTTGATGCCAAAATAAACCACACTTGAAGGGCATCAGATTTGTTTCATTAAACAAAGGGAATAACGTATTCTGATGTCTTCTTATTACAGACTTCATATAAACCATTGGCAGTGGTTACGGTTTGGAATACAGACTTGAATTCTGACAAAGATGTAATGGGACAATATTTGGCATAATAAAACATCTGCCTCCACAAATCCTACTCACTGAATGAGCCACTTAACTTGCCTCACTAAATACTCACTAAATAAAGTTGCATCACACGGTACATCTGAACCCTTACAGATGAACATAGTACCTACCTCCTACTGATCTGGAAGTACTGTGGGAACATATTTACCTGCCTGCCCATTGTTCTTAACAGGAACATTGACTAATCTAGGCCTCTTACTGAGGCCAAAATGGATTTGGCAGGCTGGTCTGCCTGCAGCCAAAAAACTGGGATGTTGTAATTAACAGAGTACCACAGCAATCTGTACTAGAACCACTACTCTTCTTAAAGTATGTCAATGATGTAGATTCTATATAACTAGTAAACCAGTCTTGTTTGATCTCACCTTAACAGAGATATTAGTAAATACAGAAGCAGCAATTTAAATTAAAAAGGTCAAATAAAATACAGGACTGGGCATACACCTGCAAATATGCCGTTTAATGAAGACAATTGCAGGACTACGGTTGCACAGTGGCATTGTGGTTAGCATTGCTACTTTCCAGAGCTGGGGCCCTGGGTTCAATTCTGTATCTGGGGTACTATATGAGAGGAGTTTGTATGCTGTCTCTGCGTTCATGAGGGTTTTGCTGTGTGCTCCTGTTTCCTCCCATAGTCCAAAGACATACTAGTAGGTGAAGTGACTTCTGGAAAAACTGGTCCTGCTGTGAGTATATGCCCTGAGATAGACTGGCGCCCCATCCAGTATGTACCCAGCTTTGCACCCATTACTTACTGGGACAGGCTTCAGGTCCCCTGCAACAATGAATTGTATGAACAGTTAGAAAAACTATAGAAAATGGAAAACATAAATCTAGAAGAGGCCACATATTAAAAAGACTTAGGTGTTTGTGTTGACATTTACACCTACTGTAGATTTACATGTAGATAATTTGGGGAAGCAATAAAAAGGCAAACAGAATGTTAGGATATTTAGTCAAGAGTGTAGAATTCAAATCTAGGCATTTCATGTTAAAATTATATAATGTGCTAGTATGGCCTTATTTAGAATATGCCCAATTTTGGTCACCACGTTATAGAAAATACTGTATATTGTTGCTGTGGAACCAGTCCAGGGAAGAGCAACCAAAAACATTCCGGTGCTAAGAGAATATCTCACACTGACAGGCTGAAATGACGTAACCTTAGTCTTGAACAGAGAGGACTATGAGGGACCCTTAAACAAAAGTATTCAAATTCCTTAAAGGCACAGAATCAATCTAATAAATGTCTTCAAAATCAACAGTTAAACACAAACCAGAGGACACAAGACGAAAGTATGAGAGAGCGCATTTTTAAACTGACAATACAAGGGACCTCTTTAAGTAAAGCGTTTTGAGAGTCTGAAATAAGCTAATCAACCGTGTTTTTTAAGCTCATGCCCTGGCTTTCTTCGAGAAACACCTGATCCAAGGATCTCATTCAATTTGTCACCAGCTACTGAAAAGGCTATGCATGTCAAATGACCTCCTCTTGTCTGTAATGTTTGACATTGTATCCTGGATTAACTTTAAATTATTTAGAACTCTGGACTGCTACAATCTGTGTTCACAATGGAGAGAGTCAGCTTTAAAACCAGTCCAATTTTAATTAGACCCTTAAATGAATTATTCTGTTGACACAAAATCACATTGCTGTGCTCAAAATTTAATATACATTAGTTTGGGAGTATACTTTCAAGGAAAATAAGCATTTTAAACTGTATGCCATAGCAAAGTATAAAGACGACCAGTAGGATATATCCTACAGTGACTTATAAAAACAACAGAGTTTTCTGATGCCATGTTACCTGTATCCAGTCTCGACTTGACATGCTGGTATTTGGGATTCTGTGGTATTTTCTTTTGCAAGTACTGTAAGAAATTAAAGCATAATGAATATTTTACATCAAAGTTCTATTATTATTTGCAGTTTTGAAAGTCAGTTGAAAAGAATACTAAAAACAAAACGATTATAAGACTCCTTTCATATAAAGTTCCTACTGTTTTGTTTAAAGCTGTCACTTTGTATTTGTTAGCCTCTGTTGTCAAAGACAATATCATTAAAGAAAATTAAAGTTTTTTTTTCTCAATTAATCGAGCTAGAAGGGTTGACCAATTATTTTTAAACAATGACACCAAGGTAACATCGGGTCTATACACAGATTACCCTATGATTTCTCAGAGTTGTGTGCTAGTATTAATCATTGCTGCCTTTAACGCTTCACATACAGCAAACTGTTTCAACGTTATTAAACACAAGACACTAAGTAATATCCAGATTTTTTTTTTCAATTCACTCTCACTCCAAACTAGATATGTACATGTATATGGAAAACCAACAATGAGACAATTCGGTCTGACAAAGCAATCAAGAATTATTTAAAATGAAGCAAACCCCACGTTTCCCTTTAGATAATATTCAACGCTTTTATTGTAAACTCAGATTATATAACACAATTAGGTCTTACTTAACGGGAAACATGTTACATTTAACATATCATGTCTAGTTATAGTAACTCATCAGAATGTTGATGGTAAAGTGGCTCAAAAAAGCTTAAGGGATTTCGTAATTTATAACCCCTGACGCTCATTTTCAGCATCCCTTGATTAAGGAACATAGTTCCGATATATAATCTTACTGTAGTTCAGCAGGTTGCCGTTGTGTTTCAATCATGTAGTATGTACTTTCAGAGGTCTAGCAACTGCACTAAGTACTATTACTAAATGTCAGCCTGGGATACGTATTTTGAACTCGGACACTACAGTTAACCAGAGACAGAAATGGGATATCAATTTTTAGTGAAATTTTCAAAAACAGCATTGCTTTGCTGCAGTGTGAATACTTCCAGGTAAATACTGCATTGGATACGACACCGGCAATAAACACAAAGACAGCCTAACCCAGACAGTGTAACTAATGGACCAACTCAGTCACTACACACTTTCATTTCAGTTTGGGTTTACATAAAACTAAAGCAACCCCTTGAAGGTAGTCGAAAATACGTAAGAAATATGCTCTTTTTAATAAAAGAAACAGCATATTCAGCTCACCTCAGAATTGCCAAAGCCTCTCCGGGCAGACATGTTTTCAAATGTTAAAATCTCACCGTTAGACGTTCCTACAAGCCTCTCTTCGGTTGGCTGAAACTTTGACGAAAACCAATCATCGCCACCGACATTACCAGGTCGGCAATTCGCGTCTACCGTGCGCAGTTGCTAGGAAACGCCAGACGCGAACTCTCTCCTACCGCTGCTGTATCCCGCCGCCTCTTTCTGATTACCACACATTCCACATCAGCATGTGCGCATGTTACTCTTCATACATATATGTTTAGAAATACCTGAATATCGCATATTAGTATATTTTGGAAGTATTCGGGTCGGGTCTAAATTTACAGATTGTAATTCCCTGAAGGGATGGAGGTGTGGACTAGCGTTTGGACAGGAGCTAGTTCCTCAGCGTGAAACATCTTAGAAGTCAAAGTACCACACATAACACATATATGTATCGAACGCCCACCCTTACTTGGGTTATTCATTTTCCACATCCTCTGAAACCAGAGTGATATGTATGGCGTTCTGATTCTTGTGTTGGCATCAGCTGGTGCTCAACAGCGTGGATGTTGTGATCTGCTGTTAGTTCTCCTTTCCCACAGAGGGCACTTTCCTGCGATGAGCTGTTTCCTGATTACGGCAAGGTGTAATCCTTAATGCGCTCTTCGCATGCCCCACTCTTCCTATCGTCCCCGCACAAGTTGACACGGGCAACAGCGGTAACATCAGAGAATGGTTCTCCTGCTCAACGTAGGTATATCCGTCAAAAAATTAGCTCCTAGTCCCTCCGCGTTGAATAATCAATGGAGCAAAACGCTGTTTTGAATTGTGCATGAAAGTGAAAGAACGCAGTTCTCTGTAGTTTTTTTTTGTCGTGCACCACAGAGTGAAACTGATTACTAACGTGTACATTAGAGTACACAGTGACAGATTGAAGTCACCATGCGACACAGTTAAGCCTGATATTCAGCCGTTTTACGCAGGCAACGTTAGCAAGGTGTCAAAGTCAAAACGTAATGTCAGTGTATGTGTGTTTAGTTTAAACATTTGGAAAAAATAGCCGTTCCCAGTGAATCTAGTTGAACGTAGTAAGTTATTGATGGACTAACTTTGCTGAAAAGAATTTAATCTGTCTTGACCAGGCAGTGCATTTACACCGTAGATTTTAATGTGTGTTTCTTTTTTTCACTTATCTTGCTCGTAGATAAATAAGTTGCATGGTCAAATTTATATCATGGGCAACCTTAGTCTGGTATGTTAAGGTATCTTGACAAAACTTTCAGCCGGGACTTTAAGAAGGTGATACTGTAAGTGAGAGGAGGCCATTCTCGTTTTGTTGCTAGAAATTAACCAAGGTCTCGTCTTTAGGGCAGCATGGTGTCGCAGTGGTCAGCATTGTTCTGGACATGAGGGGCTATCTGTTCTCCCTGTGTTCGTGTGGATTTTCCCTGGGCGCTCATTTTCTTCCACAGTCCAAAAACATACTGGTAGGTTAATTGGCTTCTGGGGAAAATTGGCCCAAGCTGTGAATGCGTGCGTGTCTGCTCTGTGGTATACTGACATTTGGGTATATCCTGCCTTGTGCCCGCTGCTTGCCCGCAACTCTGAATTGGAATAAACAGAAAATGGATGGATGATCTGGTCTTTACTTTCTTGAAAGAAGCCATGGTATTAGCTTTGACACACCACAAACCAATGTGTAACAAATAAAACTACCTCCTCTTTTCAGTTTTGAATGTGGTGTCCCTGTGGTGTCCCCTGGTTGTTTCTCTGTTGAAACTGAAGACGTCTGTAGAGCTGACTTTGTTGATGTTTTTAGGATTTCAAATACTTGAATCAAGTCCCCTCAGTCTTCTCTGTTGGAGACTAAACGTATTGAGTGATTTTAGCCTGTCAGAGTAAGACATTACTTTGAGATTAGGGGTGTAACTGGTCCCTTTTTTCTTGACTGATTCTAAGACAAGAAGATATTTTTTTCCTGAAGTGGTGACCAACGTTGTACATTATATTATAAATGGGTTTTCTTAGCGAATTGCACAATTATAACACCCCTTTACCGGGCTCTACAGTATATGTAAGCATTCTGTTTGCCTTTCTATTGCTTCCCCACCTTGTAGAAGATAAAGTCTTAAGCAGCATTTATAATATGTTACTGGCATGTAGCACTATTGGGTTGTATATTTTGAATAACATCTGCTAGCTGTTTACTCAGTCACAGATTCCATCTCACTGACTTTGAATTTTCTTTGCAGCTTCTACGGTATGGGCTCTTCTATAGCCCAGAAAACTAGAATCATATTCTGACCTCTGCTATTGGCCGAGAAAGTAGACTTTCTTCAGAGCGCAGTTTCTAACGCTTTAGTAATATGCAACATTTTTTTTCTTGTTTTGTCCAGAAGTCCCTTCATTAGGATGAGGGAGTGGTGGATCCAGGTTGGGCTGCTGACTGTGCCCCTCATTGCGGTGTATCTCCATATACCCCTGCCTCACCTCTCCCCAGCCCTGCATGCCTGGAGGGAAGCAGGAACATTCTTCACGTTTAAGGAAAATAAAATTTTTTACAGGGGTAGGTTGAAAGATTCTTAAAATATACAGGCTTGTAGGTATAAAGCTCACCATGTTTAGCATCTGTAGCAGCCATTGATGTTCTTTGGTGAGCTGGATTCTGATCACTGAAAAGGGGAGTCTAAGCAGTCAGGAGAGTTGAATGATGCGACTTGCTGACAACCTGACAGCTTTTCAACAAATTTGAACATACTGTGGCTGTCCTAGTGCTGTTTATTCTCTTCTTTTTCTTTAGTTCTCCTGATTATCTTACTTAAATCTTATGTTACTTTTTGGAGCACTGGTACTATTTTTAAACCGAGGCAAAATCCCCAAAACATGGTATAAATACATTCCGCAGTGCACACCCACAATACTGGAAGGACAATCATTATAAAAGATGGTTTGTTGACTGTAATAAAAGTTATTAAAGGGGAACTGCAACGCTGTTTTTATATTTCGGGTCTAGAAAGAATCAGCATTGATGACTGCCTTTCGAACCACATTCATAATAAAAGTTCATTTAATAAAAGTTAAATGAACACAGTAAAACCTCCAATTTACATCACAAAATAGACTAAATTTCCAGGTATGTGCAATAGCATATTCTGTGATTCAGAACTAGGCAACGTAACTTCTGGTGATTTGAAATCTTGTTACATTATAAAGAAGCAGGCTTATGAATACATCTCTTTTAATTCAATAGAAGTATTTCTTTTGATTTTGAGATGCTTTTGCTGACACATACAGTACTACTTACTTGTTAACTCTGCGTGCAGATCACATTGGAAGATTTCCTCATTGAAATGTCTTCTACACAGCCTGTACTTATTTGCTTGTAGATCACATGACATTACTCATTACAATGACTGGTGAGCAGGAAGGGCCACTCCATGTCGCAATTCGTGGGAACTCTCGCTTGTTTTGTGGCGAGACCAGGGGTTTGCGACAACATGGTGACTTACAGTCCTTTCACAAAGTTCGCGATTGTGTGCTTTATCCCAAATTTGTCAAATTTCTCTATACCATGAATCAATTAATTATGTTACCAAGGTTTAATAAATGGTCTGAGAAATTGGGATTGCAGTTCCCCTTTAATATCCTTGTAAATCAAGTTATAGTAACATATATATTTTCTTTGAAAGATTCCAGCGGTGCTGTTGGAAGTTCTGATGTGCTCATACTTTTACATGGGTTTCCAACTTCAAGTTATGACTGGTACAAGGTGGGCTTGTTGCAGGCATTTTTATTCATTGTTTTCAGTCTCAGTATGTGTTTGCCAGTGTCTTTAGAAAGTTGTTCAGCAGCTGTTAGCTTGTTCTATGAAATCATTTATTTTATGATTAAATGAGACCATATAATAAGTACAAGTTAAATGTTTGGCTGTTTGATATTACTATTACTGTCTGTTGAATTATTTTGCTGTAAAAATAAATGTTACTGTATGTATAAATGCAGTTGAATATAGTCCAAACAGATCTAAAAAACTGCTACCTGACACAAAATATGGTTCAAATGTATGGAAACACAATGTCCCAAGAGCGTGGGCTGGAAAATAATGTTTTATTCTTCACTGTAATCCTTTAATCTTTACTGATATTCTTTTACTCTCTTCTACAATCTGCTTCTCATGCAAGGGTATTTGCAGCCCATTATGTGCTCTTTAGGACAGCTGAAGAGGGTTTGTGTTGCCTGATAAATCAACTTAGGATACTTGCGTGTTGTAGTCGTTTTTCTTTCTGTTATTATTATTGCCCGGATTTACAGAGAAACTGAGGAATTTCATTATCATCCCTGCAATACTGATATCTCTGTTGCCTTGAACAGAAAATTCCCCTCTTCAATCTATTACAATTTGACAAGGACGTTGCCTCATTGTATACAGAACTGCATGTACTGCAACCACTGCTGTCTTAGGTGTAGAGGCAGGTCAATATGCTCTTGTTACAATATGAAAGCTATACAACTGATAAGTGATTAAATGATGGTTACCTTCAGAACTAGATTATAATAGAGTAAGCAATAGAAGAGGGGGAATGTATCCTTTCAGGGAATGAATCAGTGAATTTGGGGATTACACCAAAGAAAAATTAACAATATTCTCTTCCCAGCTTCTCCATACTTGGTGTTTCCAATGTTTTGTGTGGTATGTGTTGTTCCATGATTTTCTAGATATGGGATGGGCTGAATCAGAGGTTCAACCGGGTGATTGCACTGGACTTCCTAGGGTTTGGTTTCAGTGACAAACCTGTAAGTGCATGGTTATTTTAGTAAGCTATTATATAGAAACAGCTAATATAGACACATCATGCCTTGCATGATAATTGTTTGGGGTGTTGTGTATTTCTGTAACTGTAAGTTTAACTTGGAAATCTAAAATAGAATTGTTTCAGATATTTGTAAGTATGAATTGAATAATATACACAGATCAAATGGTGTCTTGTAGATATAGAGAGATAGGTGTTTATATATGTGCTCTTTCTGGGCTCTATCAGGTATTTAATATTATTTCTTCTCTTAACACTGTATGTTGACTGTGGACAGTGTCAACATTCTGTATAATGCCAGTTGTACAGTAAGCAGTTAAATGTCAGTGTATTATTTTTAAGTCTATTTCCAAACTCTTGCTTTACTTGGGAGTAGACACAAAACGAATTGTGGGTTTTTTTTAAATTGGAGTAGAAAATTTAGCCACGCTAGTGTAATTACATTTCAATTCAATTTATTTTGATATAGCACCTTTCACAACATGGTTGCCCCAAGGTAATAAAGATGTACATATTTTAATTGACAGTATCATGGTATCACAGTATCATTAATTGAGTCTTTCATTTCAGAGGCCTTATCGGTACTCCATATTTGAACAGGCCAACATTGTGGAAGGACTGGTGGCTCATCTGGGTCTGAGAGGTCAGAAAATCAACATCCTTTCTCATGATTATGGAGATACTGTGGCTCTGGAGCTACTGTACAGGTAAAAACAGATCTTTCTGCAGACCATTGTTATAGAGTCTGGAAAATTGATTAGAGTCTAGTATGGTTAGTAAACTGGTCAAGTTTGCAGGGTAAGCAAACACTGTAGAGGCAGCCAATGAAACTCAAAAAGATATAGATAAAATTCAAGCCTGGGGAATGACATTTAATGGAGACAAGTGCATTGTTTTGCATGTGGGTACAACATGGGAAAAACCTAGTTAGAAGAGGTTACTTATGAAAAAGACTTTTATGTTGACATTTACATTGTTTATACATGGGGAAGCGATAAAAAAGCAACATTTTACTATAGAATGCATCAGTAATATTTCCAGTGGTCCACTTTATTTAGTGGCATGATTCATGTTTACTTTCTTTAGGAGTGAACATAACAGAACTGGGCATTTAACGATCAACAGTCTCTGTCTGTCCAATGGAGGTGAGTGTGATACCATGCACATTGTTTGCCTTAAAGATTCTGACATTAATTTGTTTCCTGTCTGAATGAGTTTTCTTAATTGAACAATTAGTTACCTATACATGCTTTTACAATTACAGGTATCTTTCCAGAAACCCACTATCCGAGATTTCTACAGAAGGTATGTTGTGCTATTACTCAAATGCTTGCTTATATTGTCCAGAATAATACAACAGGAAGACAACACAAAAACTCATCTCTTCATAATATGATTTTGGAGAACAAGATAAGTAAAATAACACAAAGTTATTTTGTTATTGTTAAAGGCAGTGTAACTTTACATCTTAAGGGTTTACTGTTTTTCTTTTTGGGTATATTTAAATGCTTTTTGTGCAAATTAACGATTAAGTCTACTTAAAAATGCTTCTTTACGATACTCAAACTTTTCTTCTGCTTTATTATGCAGCTGCTCAAGGATAGCGGATTCCTTTCTTCAATACTGACCCGACTCATGAACTTTATGTTCTTCTCAAAAGGGCAAGTTGAGTTGGTTTTGATCTGAAGTTTTCTTTAAAACACCTTAGCTTTTATGAGGCAGATTGGGGGCAGAAACTAGAACACCGTGAGTGTTATTAATAAAACCTACCATCTGTTTTACCATAATGGTAAAGACTGTTACTGTCTCCTAGTGTCTTTTTATTAACTCAGAAAAGGAATTTACTGACATGGTTGTGTTACCACGACAGAAGGCAATGCTGTCAAAGTGCATACTCTGAAATCGTAAAGTGCCAATCACTGTGTATTAAACTATAAACTTCAGAGTTCACTCTGTGGAAGAAGAGTGTGACAGTTTCAGAGGTATAATCATGGCCTGGCCATGCATGGCTGCTTCTGTAACTGGCCCACTGGAAGTGTGAGCAGACAAAGATAATAAGAACCTTGATATTAATACCTGTTCCACTCATGTTTTTCAGGTAATAGGAATTTTGCAAGCTGCTTCCACAGTTCACTTTCCTGTCAGCACAGCGGTCAGGCGCTCTTTTCATATGGACATCTGTTCTTTGCTTTTACACTTGCATCCAACTGTCCTTCCATTTTACCCGGATGTCGTTTTCAAGAGTGCAGTAAAAAAAGCTATCATATCTTAATGTGCTGATGTATAAACGTACCATGTACTGTATAAGTTTAATTTTTTGGTAATTATTGTTAAAAAAGTGTCACGTTTACCTAAGCTTAGCTAGAAGCCTAGGGGAAATGTCCCATTTCCCCCCCCCCATTTTCTAAGGGAAAGTATTACCATAATGTGATTTTATAGTTGATTTGAGTATTTATGCTTAATAATACAGATTAGTTTTTAGGCAACAAAATGATCTAAACAGGGGAACTTTTTTCATTCCCCTTCTTCAGTGGCTAAATACATTGCTTTTGAATTGAGATCTGGAGAAAACCACCCTGAACTGTAACTGTAATGCTGCTGAGAGATTTCTCCATGGTTTCAGTCTTCTTATTCCATTTTAAACACAATTTAATATGCAATAAGTCCTAATAAAGGCTTTTACAAAAGTTAGATACATATTCCAGAATTGGTGAAAATAGTGGAATTCTAACTACAACTATTATTTTTTAATATAAATCATGTAGAATAGGAGCTGTGTTTGGGCCATACACTCAGCCAACAGACAGTGAATACTGGGACATGTGGACTGGGATCCGGTATAATGATGGAAACCTGGTCATGGACAGGTAAAGTATCACCTTTTTTAAGTGAGGCTTTGTTATAAATTTGACCGCAAATAAATAGACCTGTATGTACTTAAAGAGTAAGACTCTGTCCATTCAATATGAAGTATTATTTAGAATTCAGTTATTCAGAAAGCAGCTATTCCACTAAATCTACAGCTTTTACTATAATGTTTAGTTTCCCATTGTGCTGGTCATATGACAGTGAACATTGTGTTGAGAAGCAACGATATGTCTATTACATTATACGAACATACAAAAGCAAACAGACATGGGCCGTGAACGTATTTAAGACATTGGATTTGGAATAAATTTGAGTAGGAATAAATCAGATAAAGAGGGCTTTGTATTACTTCATATTGACTTTTTCGTATTGTAATGCACTCTGATGTTTTTTAAAGAACGGAATAAATAATGCCAAAAAAAAACGTTTTCAGTATTTTGCAGTACATTAATCAGAGATTGAAGCATAGAGATCGCTGGGTTGGAGCTCTGACTACCACCACCATTCCTTGTAAGTATGAGCAGCAGTAGAACACTATTTCACAAGCCCTTTTCCACAGCACCTTTTTTATATGAGCTTGCTTAAAGGTCACATTCCTGTACAGCTCATACTGGATATTTCTGACTGTATGGTATAGATTTATGACCATACACAATTGAGACCAACATGAACGCTAAACAATAAAATACTAATTGTTAACCATTCTAGTAATTGTATCATGTGGCTCTATGCATTGTGTCTGCAGGTATGTGGACTGTGTAAATTTCCATTTGTTTTCTACCGCACAAGAGTAATAGAAAAGATTAATGAGAACTGTATTACAGTTTTGTAATATGGCTCCCGTAACAATCTACAGATTTCACAAAATATCAATAAATGGTCAAGTCCAAGTGCAAACTGTTAAAGCTGAAAAAAATAAATAAATGAAAGACCATTGAAATGTTATTTTTTTCCTGTACACCATAAACACAAAACTATTTTTCCTTTTACTAGTTGTTTGTGATATCTATACGTATCTAAGGTATTTCAGGAGATTAATACGTCTGGAGTTTAATGTAAATCTCATTGGTCATGTGTTTTTGATTATTAGGGAATATTTAATTCTGCATATTCTAAGAAATGTAAATAAAATGTGTGTACATAGAAAATAAATTGTGACTTTTATCAAGAGCAAAACAACAAGATAAGAAATCTGTATTTTTCCTATAAATCTTCCTAATGAATGACTGAAGGACATATATGGCAGTGTAACTTCTGCTAATCTTTTAAGTATGTTTATTCCTAAAGTAGCTTATTCCATCTGCAGGAATAATCCTTTTGGTTGGAGAAAAAAAAAGCAGTATGTACTTTTGCCAGTTGAGCACAAGCATGTTGTAAGTGATTTTAGAAACGAGCACTAATAATGAAGGTAATGTTTCTTGTCGTTCTGTAGCCCTGTTTAAAATGTTTTATGCTTCAAAGAAATCTGAATCATTAAAGCATCTGAGCATTGAGCCTACACAGTTCTTGACCATTAACGGAATCTCTGACTTGTGTTAGCTTGGCAGTAACTGTAACATGTGCTAATGTTATAGGAATCTTAAAACAAGAGTCTGCTTGCTTACGCATTAGCACTGCAAGACTAATATCAAAAACTTCTAACTGCTTAATGTTACTGTACAGTGTTACCAATAAGTAAATGTTTCAAAAGCCAAAACTAGCAAGACACTTTTTTTCAAAATCTAGGGATCAATATGCCTTAAGAATAAAGATCGGAACATTTCCTCTCTGTCTTGAGTCCAGAGGTATTTTAAATATCTCATTTTCATCCATTGAATGGAAGTGTTATGGGTGCATTCCAAAAATAAAAGGGAAACAAATGCATAAATTATGAATTTTGTAAACCTTATATATAATATAAAAGTTTTCATGTACTACTATTCAACTTTTAACATTTCAGTTTTGTATTACATTACATACCTGCTACTACATAACTGAGGGGTATTTTTATGGTAAAAACACTGACTTTGCAGTTCAGTGCTATCTATGACGTTACTGCAAAACCTTAATTTCTTATGTAAGTGAAATATGAGGGTGGGAAACAATCCTAGACGCACAATATTTTAACAATCCATTAATTGATATATTAATTAAACAATAGGTATTCATTTTCACAATTCATTCCAGACTCATGATTAGCTACATTTACTTGTAAACCCTGACTTTTAACATGCTGTGATATTTTTTAGTGCATATGATTTACGGTCCACTAGACCCAGTGAACCCTCATCCACAATTTATCAACTTATACAAGTAAGTGGGAAATTGTAATATTTTTTTCTGATTATAGTATGATTTTATCAAATAGAAATTTGAAATGATTTGCCCCTTTCCATTTTCAAGGCATCTGGTTAAGCGGTCCACAGTGTCGATTCTTGATGACCATATCAGCCACTATCCACAACTGGAAGACCCTACTGGCTTCCTGAATGCATATCTGAACTTCATCAACTCCTTCTGATGAAGGATGATGCTGCTGCCGCTGTGTTTACAATCAGTTTAGCTTCCTGGAATAAACCAGTCCTCTTCTCTCTACACAGTGTATCCAGCTTACATTTGCTAAGATCAGGGAAATAATATTTTTAACAAAGCCAGTATTCTTATGTTTTTGTTTTTAACACATATTAGGAAATATTAAATGTAATATTTAATATGACAAAATTAAATAAATAATCTGTATTGAGAGAATAGTATTTATTATAAACCCCAAACCCTGTCATCATGATTGACTATTAATTATAGGAAATGTTTCAATAGTGATCTGGAAAATTGGAAAATCCTGTTATTTGCAGTATTGTGGTGGGTAGTGTAATAAATTTAAGGGAATTAATGTACCATCAGACAGATTGTAAACAGCTCTTCAGTTCAATGTTTGACTTGGCTGAAGATGTCTGATAGCCGTTAGAGAAGTGTTTCTCTGGCCTTGTCCTGGAGAAACAGTGTCGTTCCAGCTGAGCACTAATCACCAGGTGTATTTAATAACCTATTAAATTGATCTACTTCCGTGTTCAGATGTTCAACTTGTTTTTTCAGTCAGTCCTGAGTGGCAAAAGAAACAACTACTTCCTGGATCCATTTCCAATAGCCTCAGCATGCAGAATTTCACACGCTTAATTAGAGGACTCTGATGTAATGGACTGTCCTGAAGTAACAAAACGTTTTTTGAAAGGCACACACACAATATGCCAGTATGTCTGAGTTCATGAACTCTGAGGTGTCTTTTGGCTCTGCAACAGCAGCTTTACCATTTTTCTGGTTGATCTTATCAAATCTTAGAAGCTACTGTATAACGAGAACGTGGTTGCTGATGTTTTTTTCTGGTTAGTGAACCAGTTTTAATAACTGCTTTGTCATTAAAAATCCCATGACATTGTTCACAAAAAAATGAATGTAAACTAAAACCCCTTCATTTGGTTTGTTAAGTAATTTATCTCTCCTTTACCTGCTCTGATGTGTGGCAGGAATTGCTGGTGACTGATGGCTGCTTTATGGCACCCAAGTGGATACAGTAAACTTTTGGATATGTTGGAATGAATAGCACTGTATAATTTCAATTATTAACCTTTGTTCTAAAGCCTTTGAAGAACTAAACCATTAAGCATATTACACTGCTGTGTTTAACCAGTACACTGTATCAAAAAGCGATATTGAATGTAATATTCTCCAAGTACATTGTCCAGACTGAAGTAATTGAATTTGCTTTGGAGAAGCTGCCTATGAAGTATATTTTACAATTTTACAATATTTTATATTTTACAGTCTTGTGAAATGAATAGTTAAGAAATGATAGAGTGCTTTCAGAAGGTGGAAGAAACCAAAATAGCAATCAACTAGAATAAACTCACAGCAAGAAGAAGCGTTTAGTATTGGACCAAAGAAACATGGACCTAAGCAAGTAAAATCATCAAACAGATTAAATTAAGAAATTGGTGGGTGCACTCTGCATTTCATCAATGAAAGATTGAAAAAAAATTAATAGATCACTTTGAGGCATAGAATATAACAACATTGATGACATGGCATTTTTTGTCAGTGTACAACAGTAGTTAATGTCCAGTTAATACATCTGTTATTCTTCACGTTTTTCTAGTCCATTTTAATTTGTGGCCAAGTGAGATTGTATTGCCGTTCCACCATTGGACTACCATTGAGAGATATCTACGTCTTCAGTAAACCATGGCACGTTTTCAGTGTGATTGAACAAAAATGAGAACCTTCCAAAAGCCTTGAGTGTCAATACATGTATCCTAGAACTTTAAAAATGTAATGTTGTCTAGATTTTTTATAGTCTATAATGTAGCCTTTTTATTTGGCTGACACATTTGTGTCCTGTAATGTTGTGTGCAGCAGGCTTACTCAGATTCCAGTTACTTTTTTCCTGCATTTTTGACAACTGCCAAAAAGCGGTCTTAAGGTTTTGGGACTGCAATCTTTGTGGATTTAAAATTGCTTAACTTGTTGTCCATACATAACAATGGTACCAATCTAAATATTAATGATCATAAACAGGAGTGTGTCATTCATTTGTTTGTTTTGGTTTGCTTAATGTCATCTGTAAAACAAACCCTACTCAATGTATCTGAATATAAACAAACTATAAAATACAATATAATCAGGGATAAACTTGTATCTAGATAATAGTTTCAACAGAAATAAACAAATATACGGTTCTAGCCACTCGATTTGATTAAACACCAGAGACAGATAGTCTCAATTGCTGAATGTTGTCAATGTCAAACTTGGTGAAAATGTAAGGTTCCAGTATTTGTGTACACTACTTCAAGCCAAATAATTTCAGTTTAATCTGAACTGTACTGTATTATTGACAAACAGAGCAACTGAACAAATGCTAAAAGAAGCATTATTTTCTGCAAATAAAATTATTTTAAAAAATTGTACTGTGATTTGTCTCAACTGGTTAACTGCATATATGAATAGGTTTACTCTTATATTATGTATACAAGTGGGAAATGAGTGTGGAGAAAAGGACTGTGCTGCAAGAAATTGGTTAAAGCATTTCATATAAAAGTCAAGTAAGTTAGATTTGTGCCATGTGTAACCATGTGCCAACATGGGCGCCTTTTCACGTGTTCAATGTTTGAATATCATTTAGACCAAAACTGATTACTTTTAGAAGAGCATTTTTTTAAATTACAGTGTCCATAGAAAGTCTACAAGCCTTTCAAAATGAACACATTTTGTGGCCTAAGAGCATGAAAATCAAGACATTAAATCATGATTTATTTTACCTTTATACATTGTAACACAACCTCCAAGTAAAAAAAAAGATGCTTAAACATTCTGAAAATGCTGCAAATGAAAAACAAGAAAAATGGGTTGGATAAGCACACACAACCCTTAGTAACAGCAATTTTAAATTGGCACTAATGTAACCAAATGCTTTCCAAATCACACAAGCTAATTAGCCCCCTCCTGTGTTCACTGTAGTGATTCGAATTATTTCAGAATAAATTCAGCTGTACCTACAGGTTTCCTCTGCTGGATAGTCAACTACTGGCAACAAGTCTTCTGGGATAAAGTTGTGGAAAGTCATAGAGCAGGAGATGGATATGGAAATATTTTAAAAGCGTCAAGTATTCCTTGGACCATGGTCAAGGCGATTATTAAGTAGTGGAAGGTGTAGTACACAACTACAGTCCTGCCTAAATCAGGATGCCCATTCAACCTGGATGACCAATCAAGAAGTAGACTAATCAAAGAGGCAAATGGCAAAAATCTCATCAGAGACTGAAACACTAGTCAGGATAGAAGGGAAAAATAGATCGAGCAAAGTATAGAAAGCCCTTGAGGAAAACCTGGTGCCTTCCGCAAGAAAACTGAACCTGGGACGGACTTTCACCTTCCACAATGAGCTGAAACACACCCAAAGCCACAGTGGAGTTGATGAACAACAAAAAGGTAAACTTTCTCGAGTGCTCAGAGCCCTGACATCAAACCAATTGAAAACCTGTGGAATTACTTGGAAGGTTGTACAGTAGTTCACCAGCGGCCGCCTTGCACTTTGACTTAGCTTGAACAGTTCTGTAAGGAGGAATGGGCAAACATTGACAGATCTAGGTGTGCTATGTTGAAACAGACCTAGCCAAACGGCATTGTGGCTATAATTCAAGCAAAAGCTGCATCCACCCAGTACTAATTCAGGGGTGTGTAGACTTATCCAACCCTTTTTTCTAGGTTTTCATTTGTAATTACAAAAGCATTTTTCCCCGCTTGGAGGTTGTGTAATACAATGTATAAATGTATAAAGGTAAAATCTGATTTAATGCATCTTGATTTCAGGCCATTAGACAAAATGTTACATGTATTTACATATTTTAAGACATTAAAAAAAAGATGAATAATCCACACATAACTTTATGGTGTTACCCATCCACTATCATGAGACATTACTGCAACAAAGACTTAAGTGGTCCCATATTACAATTTATTAAGAAAAGCAGAGTAAGGACAAATATTTTAGCAAGGAAATTAAAGATCGCCACAGCATTCAACAATTACAGTTTTCATATATAGACAGGAGAAGCTCTCAAGATGATTCTTGAATGCAAACACATTTGTGTAAATGTTCTATTACAGATAAAGATTACACTAATGATAAACATCTGGTCCTTAATAAAAGACCCATTTAAATCTGTAAATATTGTTTTTAGGAAGGTGGCTGGGATGTCAGATTGAGTAGATTTATTATTTGGACTGCTTGTACTTGTACAGATGATAGTTTGTGCTGATGATAGATAATGGTGTTTGTGTTAATCCAAAAAGGCCTCGGCATATTTTAAACATTTTCCTAATGTTCTATCAATTTTAAAGCAAAAGACTTCATATCAATTTGGCCCAAAAGAGTTATTTAATATGCTGTGCAGGTTAACATTCTAGTTGAAACTTGCATTGTAGTCTCTAAAAAACAATTCAGACAAAGGAAAACATGAAAGAAACCATGATTGTTTATTTTAGCATAAGGGCTTGCTTTTCCTTAATGTCTTGGTATTTCTTTTTATCTGAAACGTGCATACTACCCTGTGCCAAAGGGACTTAACCCACAGAAGCTAGAATAACATCAACCGGTGTCTCTTCTTTGCTACGTACTGTAACCTGCATAGTTACACCATCTGCCAGGGCAAGCCTTGAACGCACCAGCAAGTCGTGACCGCCTCTGAAAACGCCTGCAAGGCAAGACAGAGACGTTGTAGAAAGTCCTGTCAATAATACTGAGCTCTAAGTTGCATTCAGTCACTGCAACAATATGTAAAAAATGACAGTTAATACAAAAGCATACTGAAATGTGCAAAATGTTTTAAATCAATTCTGTACTCAACTGTTCAGGCTACAGAAAGCAAGATAGTTGTAGAACCTTTGAGGTAGTCAGAAGTTTTATTTATGGTAATAGTTCCCCTGGAAATCTTACAAACAGAACACTGCATTCAAAAGATTTTCAATGAAGCCACAGCTTAAGACCCTAAAATCATATCTCTTACCTGCCAGGAACAGAACATGTGAGTTTTTGTTCTCAGGAACCTTGTCTGACCTCTCACATGGCTGCATCCCCAGGAAGCTAATGATGTTATTGACAGCCTCTGAAATGCAAGACAGAAAAGTCAACAACGACAAATTTGGATTTGTCTGAACTCCAGTGAGTATTTATTCAGGTTGAATAAGTCACACCTTTTACAAGTCATCACATTTCAGCAGATGCACTGTATATTAAGAGACGGACATCCTTCAGCTTTTTTCAGATTAATCATATGTTTTATAGTTCCTGGGAATACAATGCACACAGGCTGTCACATGTTAAAATCTCCGTTTCTAAATAAAGTAGAAAAGTCAAGTGTGTTAAGGGTTACCTTCAAGGGTTCTGACAGAGGCAAGAGCAAATGTTTCTTCTTTTTCAAAATCATCTCCTACTTCTTCCCAGGCGGCTCCAAAGTTTGGTTTGAGGACTTTTTGAATGTGGTCAGCGACAGTCACTTCCAAGTCTTCCAGCTACCAGCAACAAAAAACATAATCACTTCAGTTCAATTCAATAAATCTGTATTTTGTATCTGGTTTCAAAAGGACAAACAACAGATCTTTCACTCAAGAGCTCTCTGTTTTCATATATTCCCCAACACGAAGTATACTACAAAAAATGAATTAAAATTCAGATGCTTTATGCGCAATAATTTATACTATTATTGTGTAGCACATATATGCTGCATAAGTATTATGCTGGAAAAACAGCAGATAGCAGCCGACACAAAAAGGAGAAATATTTATCTGAACAAAACTAACCCAGCACGGACTTGAGAAATGAGAAATATCACTTACCACATATTCATCGTCATAACCGTCATCATCTGGTTCCCCGGTGTTTGGATCACAGTCTCGTACCAAATACTTCATTGTGCAGCTGAATGTGCAAGAGACTAAAAGATGAAAGAGGACACAAGAAAAAGATTAGAGGAAGAATGTTTTCTCATTTGAATGAGAAAGTGTGAAGTTCAGAAGACTTAAAATTTACAGCATGTAAAAGCTTAAAGCACAATTAAAATATTACCAAAAAAGAAGGCTTATATATCACCGACAGGTTAATTTCTTGTATTAAAATGCACTTTACTGCTGTAGTAGTGTATAGAAGTAGTGCATACAGTAGCAGAAAGTAAGTAAGAAAAAGTAAGAAAAATGTACCCATATCCTTGATAAGAATATTAAGCTCGTACCTGCAGTAGGATCATCATCTGGAAGTCTGACGAGAGTGTAGCACGACCCAGGCTGGCTGTAAGGAAGATTAGGTGCTGGCACGTAATGCACTACTTCATAAGCTTCTGAAGGCTCCATCTGAACCACAACCTTCTGCAGGAGCTGGTCATTCAGAGTGTTTGTGCAATCAAACTTTAAGGAAAAAAACAGCACATGAAAAATTAGGATTCTGAAATATGAAAATTAAAGGCACTACAGACAAAATTTGTATTCAAATACTTTTGATAAATTTGAATACCATTTTTACTTCCCTGACAAACTTGAGTAATAGGGTGGTTAGAGCTAAAGGAAGGTATAATTCTCAGGCAGTGAGACGTTGTTACCATGCTAAATGCGTTAAAACAGATCTGCTTGTGCAAAGCAGCACAGTAAAGTAAGATGGCATCTTTCACTGGGAACGTCAAGCAGTCCAGCCTGTGTACAAGACGGTACTATGATTAACTGGTACTTCAAATAATATTCAAAAATCAGTTCATGCTATACTGTAAAATACTAAAATATATTTCAAATTTAAAACATGACAACAAATTGGAATTATTCAACATAATAATGTGTTGTTTACAGGTGGTGCAGTGGTTATCATTGCTGCCCTGTGTTCTATGCTAGACCTGGGGTGCTATCTGTGTGGAGTTTGTACGTTCTCCACATGTTTGCACGGTTTCCTCCACGTGCTTCAGCTTTCTCCCACACTCTAAAGACGTACTGTACTGGGAGGTTAATTGGCTTCTGGGAAAAAAAGCCCTGGTGTGAAAGTGTGCATGCCTTATGATGGACAGCTGTCTCATGCACGGTGTACAACGCCCTGCACCAGTTGCTTGCTGGTATAGGCTCCGGCTTCCCAACAACCCCGAATTGGATGAAGTGGTTAAAAAACAGATATACTGTTTATGAGCTCTGACTACAGCAGTAACAGTTCAACTGACTGCGAGCACATTTTTTCATATATCTATCTGTGGCCAATGTGCATATTGCTGTTCAACAGATCTGGAAATGACTGGATGAAAAACCATCGGTAGCACTGTACATTACTTAGCAGCATGACAAAGCAGGTTATGTTGAGGCTGCAATGCATGTTCCTTTGTGGTTACCAATATAGTTAATTTTTAAACAATTCATTCACAAGCAAAGAAAAAAAAAATTACATGCTACTTGGAGAACAATGCATCTCCATTCAGTTTGGGAGCGGTGTCTCTGAAGGCACCGGCAGACCCACCTGGAACACCATGTGATTTGTGAAGGTGTGCTTGATGCAGCGAACCACGTATTCCGTCTCGGCCTCCGTCAGCTGAACCGGCTCAGAGGACTTGAACAGAGGACCGAGGCCTTTAAACTCGGGAATAGCGGCCAGTTGTTCTGGGAAACGACAAACACGTAAAACACGATGGTTTCATCAACTAAAATGCCACAAAACATTTTGAGTCTTTGAATTTTAGAAATCTAGCAATGCTCATACCTTGGTATATATCTTGACGGGAAGGAGCCACCTTTTCTGGCAATTTACTGGTAACCACAGGAGCGATTTCTAAAGAAATAATTAAAAAAACAAATGTATGAAAACCAAGGCCTAAACATGAACACCAAGGCCTAAATGAAATTATTCATATTAAAAAGATGCAATAACATAATAGACGAAAATTAAAAGCAAAATACAATTAAGGATACAATGAAATCTAATAGTACCACACTCATAACTACTGACAAATATTATTAGTATGACATGATGTGTTTGTTTCTTCAACAAGAGGAATGTTTCATTTACCTGTTTTCTGTTCAGTGATTGGCGCTGTAGCCAGTGGAACAGTTTTCATGTCAAACGGTTTCTCCGTGGGCTCAAGGGTGTACTGATGAAGGGATTTCTCCAGCCCAGGGATAGATACAGACAAGCCTAGAAACAGATTTCAGACGTACATGTACTACAGAGAGCTGCTCATCCTTTTAATTAGTGAAGACTATGTGTCTTTAAGCCATCCATTCAATTAAACGCTAGAATATTCTCATGATAAAACTCCAAAGCAGTGTGTTTATGGGAAAGAAAAAAACACTGAGCTTAAAACAATACCTTGGATTGTTTTATTACTTGATTTCAGCAGGAACATCAAATGAGAGAATCCCAGGTTTCAACAATTTGCATGACAATTCAACTTAAATTATGTGGCTTTATGCATGTGGGGAAAAAAGTACATATAAAAGGTCAAGAAGCTTCAGAATGGTCTTCTACTTATAGCTTCATTTTAATAGACTGACACTGTACCGACCAGACACTATATATGACAGACATGAAAAAACATTAATGGCAATGAGCACTGTGCTGATGCACTGCAGCCTGGATGAATTTGTAGATGCTAACGCAAGAGTACAAAAAGCCCACTCCACTGCACATAAACACATACAGATAGAATCTGTGGCCAAGGAGAACTGCATTATTCAAGAGCATGTAAATGGCTTTAAACACTTTTTGAAAATGAAAGAATATCAATTTTTGAGTAACATCCATATGCTAAGCATCCTATTACAACACCGTAATAATTACAACAAATGTTTTGGATGTAAACAAAAAATACCTTACCATTGAATATGTACGCAGCATTCAGAGCTTTCTGCTTCTGCTGAAGCACATTCATGTAGAAGGTAGCTCTGTCCCTAACCTCGTCATCACTGTCCATCATACATCTGCAACAGCAAATATTCCATTTAAATACAAATACAAAACTCTGGATGATGAGGCAGACACACATGTTCCTAAAGGAACAAGTACTAGGTTTATTCTATGCTGAAAACAGAACAGAGAAAACACAACGTTTCGGCTGTGATAGGAACATACGATCCTATACTAGTGAGCTGTATCCTCACCTTTGTAATAACACAAGGACACTGGGGAGCAGGTCATCATTCTGAGCACCAAACTTGGCCAAAGCGCTCACGGCAGCTATAACAGGAAAAGGAAGACTGCAGATTAAAACTCAATACACAACTTTACAGAACACGCACAATTAGGTATTAAGAAATGAATGAATGAACTGAAATTAAGAAGATTAAGAAATGAATTGAAACTCAAAACTATTAATGTTTGTCGTGAAGATTCATAATTTAACCCCTATTTATTCTTTATTTGACAGCAGACGTTTTCCAGAACACTGCTTACCTGCGCGTACAGCTTCGCTTTCAAGAACAACTCTGTTAAAGATGAACCGGATGTATTTGGAGGGGGTAGGGGTCCTGGGTCCCTCTTTGCCCAGCAGATGGAGAATCTTGGTCGCCAGGACAGTATGCTCACAGTCCTCTATGAACTCGCACAGGTGAGCCAGACCAGTTTCTTTACTCTCTGGATTCTCCTCAATGATGCTGATGATACAGTCCACAATGGCACGCTTGTAATCAAATCCACCCTGTAAAAAACATACGCAGCACAAATGTTTCTTAAAAAAAGACTTACTGTAACCGGATTACAGAAAATATGGAAGTATCTGCTAATATAGGGCTAGATTAAAAAGAAACCTGAATTAAGTGTGACTTACATCATCTCTCAGCATGTTGGACAGAAAGTTCATCATCACACTGTGCTTCCGTGGATATTTCTGACAGAGCGCGCTAATAGCTTGCACCACTACAACCTAAAAAAAAAAAAACATCGACAGCGTTATTTAATGCCTTGTCAAGTTTCCCTCTGAAATAAAACTGTGAAACAAAATTAAATGAAATCACCTTAAACTCATCGGATATTTCTGACACAAAGGAGGAGATCTGCTTCATGAGCCTATCCACACTGCTCTCACTCCCCGTCTTTAGCAGCGTGGTAATGGCCAGGGTTGCAATGCTGCGGTTCGAGTCAGTGATCAGATTCTCCAAGTCTAAGTTACAGGCAGTGACTGCTGAAGGATGTTTCATTGCAACCTAAAGAAAAAAAAACATATCCATGGGTCACTTTTAAATGATATCTTCATCCCAGATGCCTGCTAAGAAATGTCCTGGGTCCTTCCTAATACCTCTTGGTACCTTCTATGACGGTCACTTATAAAATAGCATGCGCAATACAGTTAAAGCTTTACCACCTAACCTTTTGCTGACCAGCATGTTCTACTAACCGGTTATTCTCTTCATAAACTGTCCTTTATTATCTGTGAATATTTCTGGTTATATCCAGGTTGCATCTTCTGTTGCTGCTGTCTTTCTGTAGCCACAACGCAGATCTAGTGTATCATCTTTGCCTAGTTCTAATTTTAAAATAGTTACATCATTGGCCATGTGTGCATTTTCTGGAATAATTTCTGCTGTATGTTCGGAGTGTTATCCTTTTCGTCAGGTCAGAAAGCGTTCTAGTGATGCTAAAAACCTGTCATCGCTTTTCTTGAACTACAGTTGTATAGTAGAAGAATGTACTGTAGAATACACTGACATTTTAATAATATAATTGTATTATTACATTATTGTAATAATAATAATAATAATAATAATAATGAAGATATCAATTGTAAATGCAAATGTCAAAGTGTGGTATGTTTTGGAAATTTCATCTTGCATTTAGGTTGTGCAAAACAGGTTTACTGGTAATGTGATATGACTTGATGCACTTGATGGATATTGGACATTAAAGCTTTCACAGTAGCAGTGCTGGGGAAAATCATTTTTTAAAGTAATCAGTTACAATTCCAAGCTACTTGTTAATTTTAAAAAAGCAATCCCTTAAACAAGAAGTTGGGAACAAATTTTTAAATTTAAATTTTACACTGACCTATGTAGTATGTTTGTAGTTACTACATTATCTCTTTCAAGCATTTCCCCCCAACTTCTTAACTAAAAGAAATTCTTTAAACAAATGATGTAAGGACTTTTGAAGGTTTCCCCAACACTCTATAAACGCTTGTAAGAGTTGTGAAAATAATACAAGCTTTCAATCAAATAAATTTTCAATGTTAAGTTTCAGGATCATTTAAGATTGATTTAAATATCTATATTGCATAATGTTTTTTGAACAATCGAGAAATCTTTCAAGAACCTTCACATATACAAGCTGTAGAACTGTCAAAGTCAATATTTATGATAAAACTTCAATCATGCTATTCTACAAAGTTGTCTGTTCTCATACCTTATTAAGGGTTCTGACAGCTGCATAGCGCAGAGCAGCTTTGGGAGAACTGCAGAACAGCTGAAGCACTGTTTTAAAAAAATAAATTTAAAAGCATTAAAAGAGAGCCTGTTGAGAAAAATAATTTCTGAAAATCTGAGAAGGCAAGGATTTATTTTTCTATGGCAAATTCAGCACAGGTGACACGAGTTTTAAACCAACAACTCATGTTCAAAAATCTACAACTCTTCAGGCTAGCCCCCAATCTCTCTATCAAGATTTTAGAAAAGTGGATTGATTTTTGCTTTTCATATCCCAGTGAATTTACAACACTGATTTGCAAACTACAAACTCACTTAATCAGTGGCTTGACTGAATCTCATGAATAAAACTGCGGCAAACAGTACAGAAAGATTCAAAATGCAAACAATCTGTCTACCAGCAACGTATTTCTATGATGACAAATATTGTAATAAAACATCCAAGAAATAATGAAGACTAAGCATGCATCCTATAAGAAAAAGGGGTTCCAGCGGGATTTCTGTCTCTACTAAGGCTATAAACAGCTCCTCACCTCAGGTAAGCATTAAATTGATCTAATTAAGGATTAATTAGATCAATCTAGCCCTTTCCACAAGTTCAAGCAGATGTTTTATGGAGGGATCTGATATTTTAAGGGGAAGCAGTGGGGCCCAGCATGCTGGCTAATTACATACGATCATCTCAGAGCTCACCTGAGACGGCCGGAGCAAGCTCTCTGGCAGTGCAGTTGGGCAGGTGCACAATGGCTGAAGCTGCTTCATAAACCACCATTTCGTGCTTGTTCCTCAGGCAGCTCTCGATGAAGTCGAACAAAGGATTGTCGTGCCTTTGAAAGAGGAAATACAGCACGGTACTTTAGGTTGGGGTGAGAAGAAGAGGGCTTTTACAACAATAGAGGAAGATGCTTTAGAAAATATTCACACGAGGTTGGAATGAAAAGAACATAACCTTTTTAGAAATGTTGTTGACAGACTTCAGAGCATCCCCCAAAGGACAAGGCGATAAAATAAAAACCATTATTTGGCAGTTTATTTGTATAGTCTGTGTAAATAACTCTGAAAACATTCCATGATGACTAGTTATAAGGGGTGCTATATAAAAATAAAATTGAACTGGACACATTGACCCAGGTAAAGATAAACTGAAATGCTGCCAGCCCTTTTTAAACTTAAGAACTTTAGATTGACCCAGGCATATGAAAGACCTTGAAGACTGTGGCTACCCTCTTCTGTCCTTCCACTAACTTTCTCTTTTCCCTTCAGTTCTCTCTTTCACACCAGTTTTCCTTTTTTTCTACCCCTTTCTTTCCATTTTATATTACTGTTAGATTTATACAGTTTGTTTAGCTACCAAGTCTGTCATGCCATGATGATGGTTTACATTAGTTCATTCCTTTATTTTTACAAGGAACCATGTAGTATTGTTTGTTTTCCTGAAAAAACAATCAACAAATTGGACATAAATAAAAGCAACACAGAAGGAGCAACTGAACATACAAGAACACTCACCCTCCGTCTGCCTCCTCCAGGAGCCGGCTGGCTATACGGATCAGCATGCAGTAAGCAAATGGGGACTTCAGCCCAGACTTGGTGAATTTGTTCAGCATTTTGGATACAGCAAGACGGTCGTTTTTTCTCAGGTGGTACAAAAGACCTAATGCATGGTACTACATTGAAGAAAATAATTGATTAATCCCCGTTTTCGACTGACAGACATTATCAGCACAATACACGGCTGTCAGGAACCGGTCACAAATGAAAGCACATTCATGGCATACTTTTATTGATTTTAAAGATGTCTCAATGCTCCATATCAAAAAGAAACAACTATTTTAGAACAGTGTGGGACATATGTTTAAGCAAACATGGACATGTTGATGATTAGTATGAACAGGGGTAAAATGTGCCTGTGGGTTCTCCAAGCTGACTGAGATAATTGTGAATTGCATTACAGCCTTCTTCCCCCATAAAATAATCCAAATCAATAATTAATTAAAGAAAAATCTTAACCAAGATCAGCGAAAACAGGAAGCACTACTCTGCTCAGACAAAACCGATTTTAACTTCACCTTCAGCAAGTTGCTCAGAAATCATCTGACAATGAATTACTGATTGATACCTTGCACATTCCTGATTTAAACTCTTAACAGTGTCTTAGAAGCAGACAAACCTGCAATTGCAATAGGCGAATAATACAATAGCCCCCAAAATATGAACTTGTTGCTAAGCTGTCTTTTTCAACCTGCATCAGTCCCATCTGATCTTTGAGAAAAAGGGCTCTGAAATTCAAACTACTATTTACTGAAAAGATACAACATGGAAATGTCTGTATAGTCCCCGAAGTTCAGGTTTTAAAAGACCTCATACCATCCTTACACTTGCATCTTTTCATTCCTATAGCTTATTTTTGGAGTCAGTAGTATAATGCACAATTTAGTCTTATCTTATAAATTACATTACAAGAGTCGAAATTAAAGCAGTCTAAACTGCAGATTACCTGAACCATGATGTTGTCACTAGATGCAGCCTCCTGAGCCTCATTTACCCATCGCTTCACCACATCATAGCTCATCTTCACCATATGCTGCAGGAAAAAACCCCGAAACATTTCACTCAGGCACAAGAGCTGATTAATGCAATGTGTGATTCCAGTCACTACATGCATGAATCCAGTCAAGAAAAACAGTAAAAGTAGAAAATGGAAAAAATAGGAGTGACAGCACACTATAACCATAGGCAAAATCTAACTTTAACAGATAAACATCTCCAAATCGACACTATAAAGTTGTGAAGGCTTGTGCCAATAATTTTAAATACAACAAAGCATGACACATTAAATGTAGTGAAA
This sequence comes from Lepisosteus oculatus, assembly GCF_040954835.1. NCBI lineage: Eukaryota > Metazoa > Chordata > Actinopteri > Semionotiformes > Lepisosteidae > Lepisosteus > Lepisosteus oculatus. The sequence continues at coordinate 45,100,123 of NC_090702.1, read as the reverse complement.
TGCTGAATCTCTTACCAATGAGGACACCAATGCAGAGCTGGAAACGCTGGGAACTTTGTCCACAATGGCCTGTTTCATGTACCTCTCAATTGCCTGTAACATGGTAGTCTGCAAAACACAGCACATGCATACCACTGAAAAACCAACCGCACATCTGCATTATACATATATCAATTTGATACAAAAGGAAAGTTCTGAAGAACCCATTGGAACTAAAGAGCAAAGCAATTACTAACAAAAATCAAGTACAAACCATAAAACAATGTTAACTGAGTGAATAAAAACTATCCTCTGTTCTAGCTTTTATTTGAAGATCAAACGGATCGGATTTAAAAATGGAACTAACGAGAAATTTACTCACATCAGTGATCCGGCACAGAGCCCGGATTGCTGGTCCCCTGTAGACATCTTCCTTTCCAGTCATGTCCTTGGTCAGGCTGGAAGGAAATACAGTTACAGCATCTATACATGTGTAAGAAAGCAGCACAAACACCTCCAAGGAAACCTGACTCAAGGTAATAGAGCCGACTTATCACAAAAACATACAGCTGAGAAGAGGCGATATGGCGCAAACTGCTAAGCCAGGTTTAGTAACAATGATCCTAAAACTCCAACAGAGCTACTCCTGATTTTCTTCAGATTACATAATATTCAATTAGCAGAAGATCTAGTCTGCCAAACATGAGTCAAAGTTACAGAAAAGAAAAAAAGAAATTATCTAAACCACACTGCACCAAAAATATTTTTTTTTGCAAATTTCTGCCCATATGTGTTAAAAATGAAATCAGAAATATAAATGATCGAGGCATGAAAAACATTGTAAAAATCAATTTAATATCACTGAAAAGAAACTTGCTGGTTTTCATGCACCAAAATGCCACATTGATATTCCTAGAATAGGAATAAGAAAATGAAAGTGTGTGCTAAGATCATTTTGGGGGAACAGTGTGAAAGTTTGCATTACGTCTGCTGAAGGTTCCTAGACAAACCTTTCTAAACCCAATATAGTATAATATGAGCAGTGTGGCTTAGTGAGCTAAAACTACAGTGACTATGGCTTGCAACCAAGCGCGATTATTGCTGAAGAAATAAAAACTCTGCCCAGACAAAAATTAAACAGACCTCAGAGGTCATCATTACCTGCTTGTTACAATAATCACATCCTCCGAGATGTTTGCCATCTCTTTAATAGTCAGGTAACACATCCTTCTTAGTGTTTGCTGCGGATGGAAAATGATGGGGATGAAAAAGATACAACAAGCACAGAAACTAAACAAAGAAATAACAGATCATTTTATAATGGTAGTAAAAATAAACTCTTATAAATGTTTCAAGTTACCATAAAAGTGTGCTTTTAATTTCATGTGCACTGACACCTTACACTCGCCATGCCAATTCTGAAACAAAATAATTCAACATAAAAATTTCACTGCATATCTTATTCTCAATTGTAAGATTTTTAACAATGCAGTATGCAATGTACTGTATGTAGTTTATTCATTTCTATACTGGTTGACTGAACAGTACTGTGCGCTATGCACTTTTATCACTACATGCCCCTGTAGATACTGATTGTAAAACAGATTTACATCATTGGACTGGAATAGCCTGGTCATCGCAAAGAAAGCTTCCGTGGCTTCGGTGGTTCCAAAATGTTCCCCCTTAGAAAACACAAAAGAAAATCTCAGATTCAAAGACACCTTTCAGTTGACACTTTTCACATCTTGAATAAAAAGGATAGCAAAGTGCTGTCTCACCTGGTTGAGAAGGTAAATGATCTTGGTGAGGATGTGGAGGCATCTTCTGGGGTTGATCGGGGTCTCGTTAAAAATACGAGCCTATAGACGAAACCACAAATCATACGTCAGAAAAGACTGTACATAGTGACCAAATTGTTTTTATTTTCAAGGGAAAGGGGGAAGAACAGATATCGGCAAAATTCTGTTTTGAGTTCTCTGAAAAGATGTTCACAGCATCAATTGATGTAAACTTACCAACAGCTAATGCATTTTCACTGTTTTAAGATCATTGATAATAAATATAGCACTCAACTGGTTTTCATACACTGAAATGCCCTAATGACATGTTGACATTCAAGCCAAAATAAAAGGCTATAGTCTTTACCATTGATTATACCGGTTAAGTCCCATTCACACATTCTCATGAACACTGACCAAAATCAAAGTATCCTGCTCAGGGGTACAAGAGCAGCACCCCACCTATATATTAAAGCATAACTTTATATATGAAATAAACATATATATACTGTATATATATCCACCCAGCATCTCCCACCCGTAGCCCCTACCACATAAGAAAGGAAAAATATTTATCAGCACCTCCTGTAACACAGCACTCTTCTCCAGATGCTGGAAAGGGTTTGAGCCACTTCCTGTATGAATTATAAGAGATTAAAAGAGTTTAGAATAGTTTAAGGTTAGTACAGCTACTGAGATTTTTTTCTGCTACTAAAAATGGGTTCTACCACTTAAGCGTCAGAAGAAACACGCAGTACTGTTCGCTGCAAAACATCAACTTAACCTCAGAAGAAGCACTCAGAGAAATATTTTCCAAATTAACCCGATTTCGTATTCGCTTTTATTGGAAAAAAAACTATTTTCCTACAACGATTAAATGCGTAGGGTCCTGTACAGTTAATTGAAGTAAAATGTGATTTCAAAATCGAGACTGCCATCAATTAATTAACCCACAATGTCCATCACTTAGTATGCATAAAAGCGTAGTGCTAAACTTCAAAACAATGTCAAAAGAAAACGGCATTTTTAACATGCCAGAGTCTTCACATCGTTATTCCTTACTTCTGCAATCCATTCAGACTTCGATAGCTGAAGAAAAACACCGATACAACAGAATGGAGCCACCATCATACTATTCCTATTTTCAATGTTTTCAAATACTGTCAACTACTTTTGCCCACTCTGGACGTTAAGGATCACAACCACTGCAACACAACAAACTCTGCACGTTAAGCGGAAGATCAATCACTCGCAGGTTACTTTATTTCGTATTTTGACTGACTGAGCAAGCGTTTAGGGTACTTATACTGTCCTGTTCTTATTGAGTATAAAACAGACGTCAGAAGCATAAGACGCGTACAACAAACACGATAGACATTGTACCGTTTGCATGTAACACGAAGTATATGCAGGAAAAACTGCCCACTCAATCTTAGACTTAAAGTCAAAGATTGGGAAAACATAAATAAGAAATCCTGATCGTTTGTCTTGCGGCCTGCTGTTCTCCACCTGAGACATCTTCCTGGAATGTGCTAGTCTTTGCAGCTGTGATAAATTTCCCACAAATCTCACGAGGTCTAAATGCATTCAGAAACAAAACTCACCGGACTCTTCGTCCTTCTTGTCGAATTTCTTTATCATCCCTGTTCTTTCTTTTGGCGATGTCGAAAAGACAACTGCAGTCAACAGCAGGAGTTGAGCTGCCGGAATACAGTTCCACGTCACTCTGCTGGCCAGCCACTCACCCACTCCACGTCGGCGGAAACTGCGTCACGACCACGGCGCGCAGCAGCGACAGAGGAGGGAGGGGGGAGCGACGTGCTGGGCAGCCGAGTGAAAACGGCAAATGCGCTTTTTATTTCAATCCTTATGGAGTGAGGCGTAGCGGATATGTTTAAGGCCTCCTAATTCATAAATTGTGGGTTCAAGTCACTGCTGCAGACGCTACCGTTTTTATCTTGAGCGAAGTACCTAATTGCTCCAGTCCACACTCATTTGAGTAATTTATAAATTTATAAAGAGTGAAGTTCTGTGAGCTTAAATTGTTGGAAAAGAGTACCCGGCTGGAAGTAGGGTATTCTGGAACCCCAGGATTGACTGTAAGATAAATAAAAGTCTAAACAAGCAAGAAGATAAATTAATTCTTCAAACATACTGTAGATTTATTGCGAGGCTGGAGTGAAAACTAGCAGGTAAATACATCGTTACTCCAAGACCAGGCTTAGGAAACACTGTTAAAGCGTTTTGAAGTGCCACGTAGATTTAGCGGTGGCGCCACCTGTTGGACAAAGGTAGATTGCAGCTAGCGACATTAATTTTTGTTAAGGGGTTTGAATGTTTTCAAAGTGGTCACCAACTACTGAACGTTGCTGCTTGGGTCTAAAAATTAAAATGCATGTTCAAATATTTTAGCTTTGTTTCACTAGTTCCCCGTGGATTTCGGAGTAAAATTCAAATTACTGCAGCTCACCTTTAAGGGCTTGCGTGGTTTGGCTCTTGGCCACCCCAGTGAACTGTCAGCTCCCTATACACCTGCACATTTCTGCTCTTTCAACTTCCTTTCAATTCCCAAAACAACACTCCGACAAGTTCTGTTTCTCCGAGGCTGTGGAATAATTTTCCAGCCCATATTGGTCCGCTCTTTCAAAATTTTGTCTTAAACCTCACGTGTAAATACAATAGCTTGTATTTTATTTTTCCAATATGTGAAATGGTATACAGCAATAATTTGTATAAGTATGTACTAGTATTATTACATCTTAAAATACATGTGATGGAATTTAAATTAGTTATATGCATGACCATTGATGCATCAAATCAAATTAAATGCATGAAATACAATTGAGATTGAAAATGTATGACGATATATTTTAAGCACATAAAAAAGTGTAATATTTGTAATAAATGTTTATAACGTGTTAACAGTATATGGTACCTAATGCAATGTGTACTTGGAAATAGTAAGTATTGAATACATAATATACATTGTACGGTAGGATTTAATAAAGTAGATCCTGATGTTCAGACAATTGTTTTTTTACAAGTTTAAAGTAATCTTGTGTATTTTGCTGCCATCTACTGGACATTTGTATGAAGGAGTTGTGGTCTCCCTCAATTTTAGTAAACCGGACGTGAATCGGGCTTTAGTTGTAATGGGTTTGACATTTTAAACCGCTTAGCAAGGGCATGCCCTTTTCTCGTAATGGACACGAGACGCTGTGTTAGTTCATCTGTAATGCATCACCACAACATCCACGAAGCTTTTAATTTTAGTTTGCATTTTCTAGATACCACCCTCAGCTACTGTATGTAAAGAAAACACCTTTCACTGCTTGTGAGATGATAACCTATACAGCACTACATGTGGTATGCTGTCATTTGAGCTCATGCAATGCAGACCTGCTGAAAAGCTACAAACACACCACTGTGTCTATTTAAGGTCAAGGCCAAAGGCAGAGGTGTCCTGCTCTGAGGAGGATAGCTCCAAAAGAATATGATCAGGTACTGGCTGGCACGATTCATGTACAGGGGCTTACAGTAAGCGTGGTGTTCAAGCTCCTTAAAAGCTGGAAATGATTATGATTGTATGAGATTACATAAACCAGTTTTCTCTAGAAATGATAAAAAGTTTAATGGTTTTAGCGTAGCACAAGCTCTTTCTTTTTTCGTGTGTGATTAGTATTTTAATCGAAGAAACAAGTAATAGGTTAATTCCATGCTGAAAAAAGAAGAAAGAAAACACAACGTTTCAGCATGGAATAAACCTATTACTTGTTCCTTTGCAGACTACGCATGCTGACGCAGCTACCCACCTGTACTTTTAATCGAAGAGTTGTTTTGTGGGAAGTATTTAAATCTGGATATTTTAAAAGAAATTCACTTTAACATCCAGTTGAAGTTGAGATTTTTGGTCAAAAACGTGATATGTATGGCATAAGGGAACTATGCCAGATTGAGTAACTCTTAGAATTTGATTAAATCATATTAAGAAGAAATATCCTCTTCATTATATATTTATATTGAATCATTCACATGTGCAGCATACTTATTGCTGTACTTGTTGCTAGATTTGGTAAACCGTGATTTTGTTCCTATGGAAAACAAAGCTGAGAATCTGAGACGGCAGTACATTGCGAATGCTAATACATGCACTGCACGTGGAAAGTTTTAATTGTCCTGTCCAACATTAAACCTCAAATGAATGAGTTGTAACATCTCCAATCACGTACTGTAGGAGAAAAAAGGAGGAAAGCCTAATACAAGACATTGACCTCTAGTTAAGACAATAAAATATTAAAAAATAAAAAAAATATTCAATGTTCTCTTTTATTAAAGGTTGAGCGATGCAAACCTTATAAAAACATTGCTGAAAAGTGTCTTTATTACAGTATGTTAAGTTCAGTTCCCAAAAAGAACTATTCAATTTTTGTATTCCAGGCTCATTCAAGGGTTTAAGGAATGCTGTGTAATGCACATTTTAAAAGTTATCGTCCTTAATGCCTTAACCTTGTTTTCAGTAATTCACAACATTTCATTATAATCCATTTTAAATTTAGTGTCAGTATTTATGGCATTTTAAAAATCTTTTTGCACCTCTCAAAATGTATCTGAGTATTCTGTTAATTTTGCACATACAATGTTTGTTTAGAAGCCATCCAATCATCTCCAGACGTCTGTGCAAGAGTATCCTCAACAGTAAGTTCCTCGTTCCAGTTTTTTCATAACAAATAAACCTTGAGTTGCTCTACCTGCACTGCAGTGACAGTTCTGATAATTTGGCAGGATTGCTTCCTATTCAGTTTGGCTCATGCCAGGTCTACCTAGGCTAAACATAATTGCTGTTTTTCTATGTGGTTAAATAACCTTGACTTCTCACTTATTTTATGTTATTGGACACTACTGAGAGCTTTCGCTCTTTCATTGTTTTTGTCACCACGTTATTTCAAAAGCGAGGGGACACTATCAATACCAGCGAAACAACACTCCAAGATGAGAAGAGCACCGCCGGATACAGTATTGCTCGTCAGAAGCAAATGTTTATTTTTGAAACCTAAGCTCTAACACAACCCAAAATGGCAGAGAGAAAACAATATATAGACTTAAAAAAAAACGTAACAGACTCCACAGAGCTGCTCCGAAATCCCTTCACTTCCTTCGCCCGATCTGAGCCATGAGGCGAGCGTTGGCTGCCGCCTTTGCTCGCAAGTTTTTTGCTTTTGCAATGTTGAAAAGGATGTTCATGATATTGGTGGGCACATCTAGGGACAAGGTGAATTTGGTCCGGCGGTCACTTTTGGCACTGTTCTGGTACATCTTCCCCTTCAGCTGAGTCTGGCGCAGGTATTTGTACTGCGAGGCGGGAAACGTCCTTTTTTCTCTTAATTCTGCAGACGAGAGGTCACCCCCAGGAAGGTAGAGGAACCTCCTTCTTTCAGGTAGGTAGTTGTCCTGGAGGTCGCTTTTCTTTGCCCCTGAAAGGATTTCATTGTTGCAGAGAAAGTTGGATTCACTTTGATAGAGTCTGTAACAGAAGCTGGTGGTTGGCGTGCACAATAGCGTAAACAGAAGCAGGGTTTTGATGTAAGACATCATGGTGTCCTGCTATAAAAATAAAGCAAATGATTCATTAGCCACACTTAAAATCCGAGTTGCACTTTTAAGGCTCAGAAAGAGGAGGCAGGAGTTGGAATACAATCACAGGTTGTGTCCCACGAGAAGTGTTGCCTGTACAACTTCATGCAAAATGATACTTAACTGCTAAATGGACAACTCCTCACATTGACGTGGCATGTAAAACACAATTGTACCCATTATGATTGTAACAGTTTTTTTATTGTTAATACAAAACATCTTGAAGCAGTTTCTTCTAAAAAATTAAAAAGTTAGAAAAGTGGGGGAAAATTATAAAAATAAATTAACGTGGTAAATAAGGACGCATTTGTAACAATATGCGTCTTTATTTACTTGCAGTAATATGTGATAATGCCTTATTTTGTCTAAAGATTTCACATGGCCTTAATGTTTTTATTACCGTCAATTCTTAATCAAAATAACGTTGTCTCTAATGGCATTGATTGAGCGTATAGGTTTAGAAATTTCGATGAATGAGTCACAAGAGATGTAAAATCTGACAAAAATTACAACACTAACCGGTTTTACTGCTTGATTTACTAAATGCAATAAGGAGACGCTACTGTAAAATGCATGAAGATAATAGCTCAGCATACTAAACTGCTTTGTACTGTATGTTTAAGAAAACTACTGAGGCGAAACTTTTTTAAAAAGTGCTTTTGAAATGAGTGCAATTAGTTTTTTTTAGTACATTTAGTTATATGAAGTTGCTCTCTGAATTCTCGTTCCAGATCATGTAATTTTTACAAATTGCAAAAAGAAAGAACCCAACCGAATAGTTCTGTGAATAAAGACGAAGTATACGAGCGAGACCGGACAGGTTTCGTCTGTGGATAATGTTTGGCGTATTTTAGAGTGGTCTATTTGCTATCTTCCCATTTTATTTAATGTCTTTATAATCGACACTTCTTACTTCATGACGACTTTAACCACTCCTCCTAATTTCAGTTGTTGTTTTGTGACCGTCTAGGTCAGCACTATTTTAACGTGAATATTTAACATTATTATGGTTAACAATCAATATAAATCGATATGTTGAATCAATCAGTACAATGTATTGCAAAGTATATGGATGGCAAAGTAGGGAATGTGTGTTGGGTATCAGATGACTGAGTTGTTCATAATTCAATCTAGATCCCTTTTAAACTTCCTTTTGTATAGCTTTTTCCAACGAAATACCTAGCTTTTAAAATATGCTCCTTCAAGTGAATACACATCTTGTTTTTTCGTCCCGTGAATCTTTCAGCTTTCTCTACAGTTTAATCCAATCTTTATTTTAGGCAGCGACAAATCCTATGTAATTAATTATACGTTTAAAATTAATAAGAAACTTCAAATTTACAGTAACATACAGTACATGGCTAGTCTCCTTAACACCTTCAAATGTTGAAGTCTACAGAAACAGATTTCAAAGGGAATAAAATAGCGAATAATTCCAATTTTCTTGCAATCTGCGTAGCCTAAAATAGTCGAAACGCTTAATATTTAAAATACAGAAGTAACACAGAACTGATTTGCTAGTGCAAATTCCCAAATACCAATTCAAACTGAAAAACTGTAACAATGTTTTCAATTTATCACTTCAATCAGATAAAGTACCTTTTCTGTTATGACTTCAAGCATTCACCTAATGACCAATAGCATTTATTTCAAATAAATTACAAGCATATTGATATAGAAAATATATTTTCTTGGATAAAGGTTAAAATCAATAAGAGACTTACCAAATTCCTTAAATTGATGCCAGGGATAAAAGTTTGCAGTTCAATCTGGCTTCGAAAATGATGGGGGTGGGGTTGAGAACAGTCCAAGTTTATAATCCTCTCTTCTTCACTTCGTCTCTGTTCCTCTCCTTCAGGGTCTGCCGCCCCCTACACGATATAAAAGTGCGAGATCACGAGATAGAATCGTAATTCTACGCGAAAGAGATTCATTTAGAATAATTTCATTACAATTCACTCATAAGCTACGGTAACGTCATAGTTCTGAAATGTTGTGTTTTTGCTTAGAGCTTGGAAAGGATGGGCTCTGAGCAAACTAGGAAAACCTGCGCTGCATTCTTCTTAAGTACAGTAGTCTGAAATGCAGCCCATCAGATGCTGCTGCGATTAAGTACCACACACATCACTCGAACTGTTATGTATCTGCCTGCCTGCTGTACAATTAATCTGCCACCAAATGAGTGTCCACGCCTTGTCCTAGCGTTACTTCAATTCTCGTCTAACCGTCCATAACTTTATATTTGTTAGATTATAAGTGCAATGTCCTCGTGTTGCCAACAGTGCTTGGCAAAAGTATTCACTCCCTTCACTCCCAGTGATTTTTCGACTTGTTTACTTACAAATGTTGCAAACACTCTTTGAAAGTGAATAAACTCAAAAACGTGAAGGAATTATATTCCTGCAGATAGAAATTCTGTATTCATAAAAAGTGAGAGCATGAACTTCAGAAACTTTATTATTAACATGGACATACAGTATACTGTACAACAGTTTATGTTTAGCTCATGTTTATACCAGAAAAACAGTTCCACAGTAACTGTACTCCAGTAATACTGCAGTCTATAATTGTTACAGATTAAAAATCTAAAATAAGTTTTTACACATAATAATGTAATCAAACCTATAAATTGTGATTATTTGCAGTGTCTTGCCTTTCCCATTGTCACCTATTTTGTCAAATTATAAAATGATGCATGTGCATTTTTTTTACCTTAAAAATCTTAATGTTCGAACTGAAGACTTCCAAGTCTTACGAAGTCTTACTTACAGTATATGTCAGCAAAATTTAAAAGAGAAGACTGAAATTTGTTGATTTGCTTGGTCGAAGCACCTATAGCAGCAATTGCATCTGCAAGTCTTTGTGGGTCTCTCATACTGTAGCAGGGCTCCGACTAGCTCTGTTGGTAGAGAATGAGATTCATAATCTCAGGGTAGTGGGTTTGTGTCCCACATCGGGCGCAAGGTTCTCTAATAACCCATACTGGGCAGCAGCAGTATGGGGCGGTGTTGGTGGCAGAGGACTATGTTTCCGTGACAACAGCACCAACACTAGCACTATCTTTTTGAAAGACAGGCCTGGCAGTCTACTTCCCTATCTTGACATGAAAACTCTATGGGTAGGTTGCATGGGAATCACTTATGAAAAGTAATTTTTAAGTCCTTTCACAGATTCTCAATCATTCCAGTCAGGAAATTGAATGGACACTACAAGTAGAGGACTTTCCTTTTCTTATTCTTAAACACCTCAACACTTTTGCCTTGTGCTTTACATCATCATCCCGCTGAAAATTGAATTGCTTTAAATCTGTATCAGATTTGCCAGTACTTTGCTCCATCTATGTTCCGATCAGTCTTGATAAGCTTCCTGATCCATTCTGCAGGCAGCTGTATCACCCTGCAACTTGCAACTGGCAACCCACTGAGTTCAGCAGCTGTGAGCCTGGTCAGTACCTCGATGGGAGACCTCCTGGGAAAAACTGAGGTTGCTGTTGGAAGAGGTGTTAGTGGGGCCAGTAGGGGGTGCTCACCCTGCAGTCTGTGTTGGTCCTAATACTCCAGTATAGTGATGGGGACACTATACTGTTAAAAGGCACCTCTCTCATCTCTTGAGATGTAAAACCAAGGTCCAAATTTCAGGGTATTTCTCAAAAAGAGGAAGGATGTTACCTTGGTGTTCTGGCCTTTATCAAGATTGGCCTCCTAATTATCCTCATCTACGAACGGGCTTCATCACTCTGTTCTCCTTCCCACTTATAGCTGGTGTGTGGTGAGTGTACTGGCACACTTTGGCTGCCGTCACATTATTCAGGTGGGGCTGCACATTGGTGCTGGTGGAGGGGAGTCCCCCTTACCTGTAAAACACTGTGCATGGAGTGTCCAGAAAAGTGCTATATAAATGTAAGGAATTGTTATTACGAATAGTCGACATCGATTGAATGCTTAAGAGTCTTCCAAATTATTTTAGAACCTTGTTCTCATCTGCCTTTATACAACTTTATCCCTGAATTGTTTAGAGAGCTCCTTGGTCTACGTGGTTGAATCTTTGTTTAACTACACTACCAGATTGAAGGACCTTACAAAGATAGTGGTATTTATTCTGCAATCATATGAAACAATCTTATTGCACATGGACATAGGCCACTCAACTACTTGTATGACTCATTAAGGTAATTGTATTAATTTAAACTACATTTAGGTGTGCAACTACAAAGGATAGAATACAATCATGATTATTCTATTTTTCTTTCATATTAATTATCACTTTACGTCTTTCTTTTTCATGTTTTGCTTTCAGTGTGTGGAGTAGGTTGTAAATAATAGATATTAATTACTACTTCAAGGCGTCATTACTGCAAGTTCAAAGCAAGGAAATGTTAAAACTGTACACAGTAAACACTTTTGAACTCTTTTACTGTTTTAGTATACAGTACTCTATAAACGGAAGAGTTGAGAATGGAGAGCTTGTTGTTATACTGCATATTTACAGCCTAAATACAGAGTAAATGTCAGAAGTTGTGGTTGCGCTGTAAAAATATGTAATATAATTGTATTATTATATGGAATTTCTTTATCAATTAAATTAAATTAATTGGGGGATTTGTCCTGATTATAGCATCGCAAGGTGGAATTTAGCCAACCCTTTGGGGTTAACTCCCCCATTAGTTCCCACTCTCATGAACAGTGCCATGGGGTTTATAACGACAATTAGTCAGGATCTTGATTTAATGTTTCTTCCTCAGGAGAGCACCTTCTATAGCACAGTCTCCCTGACCACACTAGGGCATTGGTTTACAAGTTGTAGTCTAGAGAGAAGAGTGCCTCCTACTGGCCAACCTACAGCAGCAGACTGGTTTTTATTGGACATGTATCACCCCATTACTGACCTGGCCCAACCGGGCTTTCAGTAATGCATTTAAACTGTACAATAACAGACGTACATGAGCTGCAAAACATTTTAAACATCTTTTGTAGAACCTGACACCTGCGTGGTAGAGGAAAATAGAAACAAATTTAAGTGTATTTCTGTTACATTGTAGCAGGAGAGCAGAGGGTGGACGAGAAGGCCACTATCAAGGTTACTTTCTTGGCTTATTCTGACTCTGAGTGCCATAAGAATCTTCAGTTCAAAATACAAAAAAAAACAACAACAAACAAACACTAGTTATAAAGAAAGGAGGAGAAATTGTTTTTTTTAATTGACACACTACAAGACATTTAATGTTACCAAGGATTTAGTCTTCAAAACCTAGCAACAAAGATGATCAATAATATTATTGATGGAAAACCCAATTAATACGATACTACAGATTTGATTTGTGGAACCAGAGGATGGTTTTCTTGACATTAAAAATAAATGTGAAGAAACTCAACATAAGACACTGCAAATCTTACAATTGAATTAGTATTGGTTGGACATTGAGTTTCTTAGGTGTGTGTTACAGTTTTGCTACAGGAAAAGCCTATTGATCACAAATAGGTTTGTTCTAAGATTGTGAAAGCAGTCTTATTCATTGTATTTTGAGTTATTTTCCTTAGGTAGAGTGCACAGCATAAAGGAAAAAACATTTTCTTTTAACATTTGAAATACAGTTCCAACATTTTTAAGGACTGGGTTCTGCTCAGCATGTGTGTCCTGTTCCTCATCCCAGAGGTGTCCTGTCCAGCTGAGCTCTCTGTTATACTGTACAGTAGTTGGATCTTTAAATGCGTTTTAAAAAACCTCCAACAGATCGGCTTTTTTAGCTACTAAAAAGTGGAACTTTTCCTCTTCTTTCTTCCGCAGTTTCCACAGTTTCTGAAATTAGAAAAAAAATCTAAATTAATTATTTCTCCAGCTGAAGTTTCTTTTAAAAGAGCTCTATTACAATGAAACCTAGCAGCTTCTGATATCCTGTGGGATATGCTTAGCAGGTCTCTTAAGGAGAAGGAATGTTTAAGAATAAGATCTATTGATGACTTCATAGAACAGCGATTTAAAATAGTTCTTTTAGCTGCTCTACAGTGTACTTGTCTAAAACATCTAAAAAACTCAAAGAGCAGAAAGTCTAGGCTGGATTATACTCTACAAAGCCCCCACAAATCTGTGGAGGACTGAGATAGAATTGAAGCTTCCAATATTAGGAGAAAAAAAGGGTCTACATAGTGTAGGTCAGGTTGTACAGTATGTATAAATGCATAATTCCTCATAAAATGGGAATATCTATAGTAAATGTTGTATTCTACTCACTCTATAAAATATTTTTTTCTTTTAGGTATTAAGGGTGCTCAGATCTGCATAGTTGGCTGTTATACTAATAAAATGTGAATGTCTGGCCTTTAGTTGTTCACTGGAGTGAGAATGCACATTGCAGTGTATTCAAAGTTATTTGGTATACATACGGTATGTGAGAAGTTAAGCACTGAAAATAAGATATTGCGTGAAAACATTCCTCCATTCAGGCTACAGTTCACGATTTCAAGGGGGGTTCTAACTTCATGTGGCCCCCCTGAGTAAGATTCAGTCGAAAACAAAGACCAGCAACTCACTTGATCAAATAAGTGCAAGAGACAGAAAGATATGCTCTGTGTATTAGTTTATATAAAAGGTGAAGTGCTCATGGATAGCAATTTTCAATTTGTTTAGTTTATTGACAGCTGAGATTGGAGATAATTACTTTTCTTAATTGGTGCAGGATACAAAGTCACAACACTGGTAGTCCTAGAAGTAGTGTCGGATCTGTTTTTATTGTTTGAGTCACATCCTTTCAAAATATCATTATAAGGCCATCCTGACATATGCATGGTAATTGTAATTAAATTGAGTAATACACAGTGCATAATTGAGATACTCTCTAACAATAAATCAATATATTAACATGCAAATGACAGTGAAAGAGAAAACTCGAGATGAAAGTGCATTAGTCTGAAATGCACTGAGTCTCAGAATCTTAGGATTCCTTCCCTAAAGAAACTACCATTACATAAAAAAGCTACACAGATCAATTGCAGAATGAATACTGAAATCTGTCAGAATACAGAATTAAGCAGGGATTTGTAAGTGAAAAAAGATTCCATATAATCAGATTTGAGAACAACATTAATGTATAAAAAATAATTAGCAAGGCGTCAGATGTGCAGTACAAGTGAGTGAACATACAACAAATTTCAGTGTATTTAGTGAGTTTCACCCATTTGAAGAAAGATGTGAAGACGGGGGTTTGTATTTAATCTTTTCTGTAGGGGGTTTAGACTTCCAAGTCACAAGCAGGGGTTTATGGCAGGAAAGGGGGTTAACTGATAAGGAGTGCAGATGCCAGCTAGGAACCCCCCTGGGTGTAATGTTAAACTGACCATTTGCCCAGAACATCATAAACTGGCCAAATACCATGAACCCCCCTCTTTACCATCAGACCGAGTGACGTCAGAAACGGAGAAGAAAACTGTATATAACCCAAAAGTTTGTAACAATACGGGGAACAATACTTCGGTTTTGTTGTTTCTTGCGGGAAACAAGACTTCGGCTTTATTGTTCCTTGCATGCAATAAACTCATCTGTTTCACTTCATCTCGGGATCAAGAACCTTATTTCTTCTGTTACAACAAATTTGGCGTAGTCGGCAGGATGCTCCAGAAGGCGCAGAACTTCCCATCGGCAGGAGAGACGGTCAGCGCGCACATAACTAAGAGGTAAGGACTCCTCTTTTATTTAAAAGTCCCGACTCTCTCTAACCGATTGGGAAATCTCTGCTCCCTGCGAGAATCGCCCGAGATGACGGAGTAAACGTGAGTTTCTGAATTCCTCTGGCCCGGGGAAGGCACCGGTGTATGTAATGGGTTGTTTGCTGTAAGCCCAGAATTTGGTCTGGCAGGGGTTCCGCGGTATTGTGTACAGGCGTTCGAAGCTGGTGTATGCCTTAATTGCGCGTGGAGTTTTGAACGGGTTTTGGACCCTTACCGTGAAGTCAGAACTGGTGTGGGTCTTAATTGCACCCGGAGTTCTGAAGCTCAGAACTGGTTTGGGTCTTAATTGCACCCGGAGTTCTGAGGCTCTGAATCGGTGTGGGCCTTAATTGCGCCCGGGGTTCTAGAGCAAGTGGTGCATTAAATGCACGTAGTTCAGGACTGGTGTGGGTCTTAGTTGCACCCGGAGTTCTGAAGGTCAGGACTGGTGTGGGTCTTAATTGCACCCGGAGTTCTGTGGCTCGGGATCGGTGTGGGCCTTAATTGCGCCCGGGGTTCTGGAGCTGAGTGGTGCATTAAATGCACGTATAATCCAGGATTGGTGTGGGCTTTAATTACGCCCGGGGTCCTGAGATTAGCTACGCCTTGATCGTGCACAGATTGGCGTGGCGTGGTTTTTTTTTTGTTTTAAAGGAAACAGGAGTAGAAGAGATATATGTATGTATGTTTTTGGTGTTTTCCTTGTTTGTGAAATACATATACACACGCACTACACTAACATAAACACACCTCATAATAAAAGAGCAAAGCATTAAGTAGCAGGATTTAAAGGACGTTGAGACCCGAGAATCGCCCTGATTGAGCTCAGTGCGTAAGTCCACCCCGGGGCAAAAGCAGCGATGCTGGCGTTCTGGGGATGGTGAATTACTGATCAAGAAAGGGGGTTTTCGAGGTCTCGTTTCTTACCTGTGAACAGTGCGGTGTAAATCCTCTCTAAAGTCTCTGAGAGGTATTTAGATCTGGAGGTAACAGACGCCCTTAGCTGAATGAGTGCAGTAATGCACAGGTTTTTCCAAGTGAAAACATCCCCCTACTGAATGAGCTGTTACCTCACACACGACAAAAGTAAATCTTAAAGAAACCAAACATGTGTGCTAATTGGGTGTTTGAGAAAGTGGTGGAAGTATCTGATTACATATCAGAAAAGTGTAAATTGACTGAAAGGGAAGAGAAATATAGGAAGAAGCTGAGTCTGTCAGAAGGAGTTTGGGGCGAAGATGCCTGTAAAAAAGCGTACGAACATTGGAACAAAAACAAAGATTTAGCTGCAGCCCTGGTGATCGGCCGACACCTGAGGTGGCAGATTAGCATGAAGGAGAAATCAGAATGGGATAGAAAAGAGAAGGAGTTCACAGAAAAAATAAAAGCGTTAAATGAGAGGAAAGATAATTTATTCGCGGCAAAAGAGGTACTAGAAAAAAAACTAAAAGAGGCAGTACAGGAGAATGAGAAATTAAAAAAGGAATTAACTCCTGGTCACGCTGCACTGGTTAATGTGCTACAGCCGGCGACTAAGTTATATCCTGCTCTCCCACAGGGGAACAAACAGGCAGGAAACGAAAATAATTGGGATCAATTCCCTCAGTGGCCATATGGAGAAGGGGGGTCTGATTGGGATAACAATTGGTATGAGTGTGATAAAGACGGATCAGGGTCTCCCCTGTTAGAGGGAGGGCGCCCGCAGGTCTGTACTCTCACTCGAAGTGGGAAAGGACTTGATGTAGCAGGGGCTGGTGCCGTTGATGACAGCGCCACTCTAACTCCGTCTCGCACCCCGCCGAGGGGGTCCGTTCTCGCACCTACCTTCCCTGAACCCCCAATACGATCAAATCCAAAACCGGAGGATATTGACCGGTGGGCTAGAGAAGTACCGCACCCAAAATTAGGGATGCAGCGAACCTGGAGTGCGCTTCAGGAATTAAAAGATACTTATGGTATCTCCCCCCTGACTGCCGCTATGATCCTCAGAAGGACAGGGGAAAAGCGTGTAGGAGAACTTAAACAATTGTGTGAGGATAACGGCAGGGGAGGGCGATGGGAATGGGTTTGGCGATGGCTTAAACAAAATTATCCACCAAAGACAGATTGGAAAAAGATATCTGCGTGTCAGCAAAAAGAAAGCGAGGATGTGGCTGACTTCACTGACCGCTTCGTCACACTCTGGCTGGAATGCTCAGGACTGAGTGACGAAGATGATGTGAATAGCGACGCCTCTGCTGTAATTAAACAAATTTATTTGGGCGGTCTTAAGCCTGATATAGCCAAAGCCCTTCAGTTAAAAGAGCCCGAAATAGGGCAAGATACGACTAAACAATTTGAGGAAATAGTTAAAATGGCACGGCAAATCGAGAGAAATATGTATGCTAAGGTGCGGGCAATACAAACAGGGTGGACACCCCCCATACTGAAGGGTGGAGCTGGCCCTGACACCCGACTAAATCCAAAAAGCGAAATTACAACTCGGTGCCATTATTGTAAAAATTTCGGACATTGGCAAAAGAATTGCAAAAAGCGATTAGCCAGTGAGGGCAGGTTTGGAAGATACCGAGATCCCCCTTTCAATCCCTCGAATCGAGAGGGGCAAAAAAACCTGTTGTCACAATTACAGGATCTGAGCGAAGCAGACAAACGCGCTATCAGGGAGCTTTTAAACTAGGACTCCCCCTAGTGGCCTCCCTACGCCTATCTCAGGAACTGAGTGAAAAAGAGCTCAAATTACAATGCACGATTAATGGGATTCAAATGTCACTTTTATGGGACACTGGGGCTCAATTATCGTGTTTATCTGAACAGTCAGCCAAACGGTGTGGTGTCATGTTCACAGGGAAGGAGCTGGAGGCCACTGGTGTAGGGGGTAATAGAATAACACTCAGAGAAACTCAAGAACTCAAGATTAGACTAGGAGATGGGGAGGTAACATTTAATGCTGTCATGTGGGTAGGATCTACCCCAGATCTGTTGGGATGGGATGCTCTGAAATACCTACAAGGGGTTACATTAACCGTACATGAGGAGAGGGTGGAGGTAAACATCTGGTCCCTCCAAAAAGACGAACTAAAAGGGCATCCAATTTGGACTATGGATAAGGACGAATGCGGGCTTCTGGATATGGAACCCGCCACATTTACTGGGAAATCCCCGCCATACACAAAGCCATATAAAATCAACAAAGAGGCGGAGGAAGGGGTTCGACCAGTAATACAAAAACTATTGACTCAAGGCATTGTACGAAAAACACATAGTACAAGCAACAGTCCAATATGGCCCGTAAAGAAAGCCAGCGGAGCATGGCGATTCACAGTTGATTACTCAAAAGCTAATCAACACATCAACCGTCTCACCCCCTTAGTAGCAGACCCCTCTGCTATTTTTCAACTACTGACCCCTGAGCACCAGGTGTTTTCAGTAATTGACATGGCTAATGGGTTCTGGTCTGTTCCTCTACACCCAGAGGTACAAGATTGGTTCGCCTTTGTTGTAGATGGAGAACAATATACTTGGACCAGGTTACCACAGGGGTTTCATAACAGCCCCACCGTGTATCACATGGCACTTCGGAGGCATCTCCGGGAGCTGCCTCAAGTGTCCTCCGTCGTTATCCAATATGTGGATGATATTTTAATCGCGTCTCCTGACGAGGAAACCCACAAGAAGGACCTCCAAATTATTCTCAACCATTTGGTTAAAAAAGGACACAAGGCTAGTTATAGCAAAGCACAGTTATGCCTAGACACCGTAATTTACTTGGGACAAAAGATTAGTCAGGGAAAAAGGGAATTGACAGAAGATCGGGCCCAGGCAATCCGAACACACCCTAGTCCCAATACGGTGAGAGAGCTCCGATCATTTCTGGGTCTATGCAATTTCAATAGAAATTGGGTTGATGCTTTTTCTGAAAGGGCCAAACCACTTACAGACCTATTAAAGGGGGGAGGGAGGTCCCTTGATCCTATTGCTTGGAGTCCTGAAGCTGAACATGCTTTTAATGATTTAAAACAAGCTCTGTTACAGGCTCCTGCATTGGGGTTTCCTCAGACAGATCAACCATTCTACCTCTACGTAAGTGAAAAGAATGGATTTTGGACAGCTGTACTAACACAGGAACATGGGGGTAGGTACCGCCCGGTAGGGTATTACTCTGGATCCTTGGACGAGGTAGCCAGGGGCTGGGGACCATGTCTACGAGCCGTTCAGGCCGTCTGTCTAGCAGTACAGGCAGTCAATAACATAGTGCTAGATCAACAACTGATTGTTCGATGCCCACATGCGGTACTCACCCTCATGTCCCTGAATCGGGTCAGTCAGGTTAATGCGATACGATGGAGCAAGTGGCAGGTCTTGTTAGAGGCTCCAAATATTACCATTGAACGTGAAGGAGCTCTTAATCCAGCCACATTGTTACCTGACCCATCAGAAGCCTACATGTTAGAACACAGCTGTGATGTTTGGGCAATGGGAGAAGATGAGGGCATCAAAATAGCCGAGCAACCACTAAGGAATGAAGACCTCATCCTTTTCACTGATGGAACTTCATTCATAAATTCTAGTGGGGAGAGGAAAGCGGGTTGGGCTGTGACTACAGAACATGATATCCAATGTGGGGGAAGATTTGAGGTACCCACGTCAGCACAGCGAGCTGAACTGAAAGCTTTGGTGGAAGCCTGTAAATTAGCAAAAGGCAAGACCACCACAATATACACAGACTCACGATACGCATTTGGAGTATGCCATGATTTTGGAAGGTTATGGAGTAATAGGGATTTTTTAACCTCTGCTGGCACTCCGGTAAAGAATGCAGATCTGGTGTCTGAGCTGCTTGCGGCTCTCCAACTCCCAAAGCAGGTAGCTGTAGTCAAATGTAAGGGCCACAGCAGAGAGGACACTCCCGAGGCCAGGGGCAATAAGCTAGCAGACTGGACAGCACGTCAAGCTGCCCTGGGGCAATGGGAGGAGTGGGCTATAGAAAAACCTCTTCAGATTATTTCAGTTTGCACAGTGAACATACAGGCACTCCGGACGGAACAGCTCAGCGAGCTCCAGGCCCAGGCTCCAAGGATTGAGAAATGGACCTGGATGGAACGCAATGTGGGGCTGCAGAAGGATGGGACCTGGAGGTGCCAGCGTACGGGCAGACCCGCCTGTCCCAAGCAACTAATGCCCTACCTGGCACAACAAATACACTCCACAGGGCACCCAGGCGTTAGCCAAATGACTCGACGCTTTGCTCAGAGCTGGGTTGGCACAGGCTTCACACCCTTCGCAGCTGATGTGGTACAACGCTGTGGAGAGTGCCAAAAAGCCTCTGGAGCACCGCCGGTTCGGGCTCCTAATCTTCGACGTCCTGCACCCGAGGGACCCTTTAGACACTGGCAAATAGACTATTGTTCACTGCCACCCTGTAAAGGGAAAACAGGCCTCCTAGTGATGGTGGACCAGTTTTCTAGATGGGTGGAGGCTGTCCCTGTCAAACGAGAGACTGCGCAGACAACTGCCAAATATCTCGTGACAGAAGTAATTCCCCGATGGGGACTCCCGTGTCGCATAGACTCAGACCAGGGCACACATTTTACTGGAAAAGTGTGTCAGGTGGTGGCAGACCTACTAGGGATCAAATGGGACCTGCATTGCCCTCATCACCCGCAGTCCTCCGGCATGGTGGAACGGGTGAACCGGACTTTGAAAGCTAAATTGACAAAGTACCACTTGGGAGGGATCCCCTGGGTGGATGCATTGCCCGCCGTACTGTGCAGCATCCGGGCTGGGACAAATCGAATAGTGGGGCTGAGCCCGTTTGAGGTGATCACGGGGCGTCCCATGAGACTGAGTGACTCTCCAGGACATGACAGAGTAGGCTTGAGTATACTAACTGATTCTCTGTTACAGTATTGCAAGTTGCTGACAGAGGCCACCCAAGGAGCCCGTGAGCAGGTCCTGGAGGCGTGGGGACCACCACCTGAAGGAGGGCACGACCTCATCCCAGGAGAGTGGGTGTGGATCAGGAAATTTCCTTCACAGGTTCTCCAGCCCAGGTGGGACGGACCCTACCAGATCCTGTTGACAACCGAGTCTGCGGTTCGAGTGGAAGGAAAAGATCGCTGGATCCACGCGTCACACTGCCGACGAGCCTCATCCCCGGACCCAGAATGAAAACATTTCTGTCAATAATGATAATTGTTGCTGTAGAACTATGTTCCGCAGGGATTAATGATCATCTCTCCCACAAAGGAGAACATGGAATTAATTCCTTTTTAGGCCTCTCCTATCTGACAGCTAAGAAAACCAACCAAAGTGCCTGCTGGGTGTGTGCCGCATTACCCAAATATGTACAGGGAGGACTTCCTATGGGGGCCATTCCTTGGCGTCTCGAGGAAGTCATAGGCATGATCATTTGGAGGGATAATTTAGGAGATTTTAATATGACAAACTATGGGGGTTGCCATAACACGACTTTAACCTGCACAACATTACAGTATCTACAGGAGCGAGGCTTAGAGCCCACGAGTTTCACAGGCTCTTACGCTCCTAAATATAACAGAAGCCATACACCACCATACCTGACTCTAAATAAGGAACGTGAGGGAAACATATGCTTTCAGCACACTAATGGTCTGCACTTGGTTGGATGGAGTCGTTGCAACCTTACCATCGCTGCAAATATATCCACCTCTACCTTCCAAATTCCAGGATGGGATCGGCACACCCCACAATTCGGTATAAGTTTCTTATTTTCAGAGGCATGGGGAGCGCCAAACGGAACATATTTCATTTGTGGAAAACGAGCCTACCCATGGTTGCCAGCCCAGTGGTCTGGCTCATGTTATTTAGGATATGTGGTTCCTCATATCCGTGTTCAAACCCACACCCCCTTCGGACCTAACCACAGACCACAAAGAAAATTGGCTGATTGGGAATATTATTTAGGTATAATATTTCCACAAGCCGGCATGAACTTTCTGAGTCGAGAGTTAATTCAAATGGCTTCGACTTTAGAAGAATTAGCAAATTCTACCTCATCTAGTCTGAAGGCTGTTAATGATGAGATGGTAGCCCTCAGAACAGTGGCCATGCAGAACCGACTAGCTTTAGATTATGTACTGGCGGCCCAAGGAGGAACTTGTGCAGTAATTGGCACTGAATGCTGCACATATATCCCTGATAATTCTGAGCACATCTCAGATCTGGCCCAACACATTTACAATGAGGGACAGAAATATCAGGACTATTATACTGAAAATTGGGGAATTGGATCTTGGGTAAAGTCTGTGTTTGGGGCCTGGGGCGGAACTTTTTTACAGTGTTTATTTGTAGGAATAGTATTGTTTATATGTGTAATTGTAATCATCACGTGCACAAAAACATGTATCACATCTTGCCATAACCGTGGAACGAACAATGTCATGGCAATACATACCTGTTCGCCAAGAAAGGAAAGATCTGCCCTGACATTGTATGTATAAAAATAGGCTACACTGACGTATGCCATATTTTATAAGGGGGGAATGAAGAAAGATGTGAAGACGGGGGTTTGTATTTAATCTTTTCTGTAGGGGGTTTAGACTTCCAAGTCACAAGCAGGGGTTTATGGCAGGAAAGGGGGTTAACTGATAAGGAGTGCAGATGCCAGCTAGGAACCCCCCTGGGTGTAATGTTAAACTGACCATTTGCCCAGAACATCATAAACTGGCCAAATACCATGAACCCCCCTCTTTACCATCAGACCGAGTGACGTCAGAAACGGAGAAGAAAACTGTATATAACCCAAAAGTTTGTAACAATACGGGGAACAATACTTCGGTTTTGTTGTTTCTTGCGGGAAACAAGACTTCGGCTTTATTGTTCCTTGCATGCAATAAACTCATCTGTTTCACTTCATCTCGGGATCAAGAACCTTATTTCTTCTGTTACAACACATTGAATGGACTACTTGATTATGACATCCTCCCGAATTACTAAAGCCCAAGTAATACATGATGTTACACTCAGACACAGTAGGTCTCCCTCTGTTAATGGACACGACAGAGAGAACAGAATGAAGAGAAATGCTTCTTCATAGAGCCAGCAGCTCTTTTTTTCTCACGAGTCCAGGATAAGTCAAAAAGTATTCCACAACAGCCATAGTTAATGCAACAGAGTCAACAATTCTCTTTTAACTATCACAATTTGATTGTACATCTCTAAAAATGTTTTAGTGTGTTTGATCATACATGTTTTGATTAATGATCTGTATTTCAGTAGTTCAGTTAGTTCCTAATAAATAGGACAAAATATGTATGAAGCAGCCTAGTTGTGAGGATAAGGCTACCCAGCCCTCCCTTCTCTATCATAAGGAATGAACTAGGGAGCTGCTTGAAGAGTGTAGACAGGGTGTAGACAGGGTGGTGGGAAGGATGCAAGAGTGAGGCATGAAGGGAAATCCTAGGGGCAATACTTAATGTATTTACTGTAGGTGAGCTGAAGTGTATGTGATTTGGATGTAATATTCCTCCCAAATGTCTTCTATAAAGTTAATTAATTATTCTCAGCCGATGGCTGTTTCGCCACTCACACGTCATGTATGGGATTAATAGCAGCTTAATCAGAGCTTAATTCCACTATGAAAAGCTAAAAGAAAGTAAAATACATCCTGTCCTTGGGGGCGATTTCAGGTATGTAAAGAAAAGAGGTGTCTTAGGGAAAGAAAAATAAAAGAAAAGTGAGATTGTTTGGAAGGTCAAGGGGAACAGTGAGAAGAAAACCAGGGACATAAATTCCAAGGGCAGTTATGAAGGCAGCAATCTATATATTTAAAAGTTTTCTAAACAGATCAGTCTATCTCTGGGTGCTGAAGGAATGTGTGAGCCCAGTGTAAGAATTATTTTGGCACCTGTGTATTATGTTAGGTCTATGTTTTATTATATTGATTGTAATTTTTCATATTTCATTTCGGCTCTCTGCACAAAGCACTCATAATTGCTTTTTCCTTGATACATGATAAACTAAGCATTACGAGTTTAAGAGCGTTATTTATAACCGTTATTAACAAATAACGAAATAAACCTTTCTCATTTGATACATCGGTAGTGCTTGTTTTAATTCTATTCCTATGAAAGGTTTGCTCTTTCACAGAAAGAAACATGTGCATGAAGCCTGGTACTGAATTCAAACCTCTATTAAATATCCCCTTTAACTTTTTTAATCTCTCCCTCCTTAACACTAAACCGTTAAGCTAATGCTTTACCGTTTTTGACAACTTCTACTCTTACGTCAGCTAACCTACAGTATACAGTATTTAGCACTTCTGTCTAAAAATGCAGAGAGATGCTAAGATGTATTACTATTTAGACAGATCATTAATGTTCAGTGTTATAATTCAAAGAAACATGCACCATTTCTTGTGACATGCCTAATATGTACATTATATGAGTAATCAGGCGTACCAAATTTCAATTAGTAACTATCACGCTAAGCCTCCTAGCCTTCAGTTAGTCATTATGTCGGTGGGGGCTTCAACAAGTGGTGGTAGTAGGGTAGAATTTATCATCAGTGGATTGCCTACTGGGGTAGATTGGGTTCCAGGTCTGAAGGAAGGCCCCAGGAAATAGATCAAGATCACCATTTCCAAAGTTTTGTTAGAATGTTCCTTATGTGGGAACCAAGACCACTCCATTATTCGGAATTGAAAACGGAGAACACAGTCACAAAGGCATAAATCGGAATGTTTCATTTACTGCAAACAGTAGGCTCTTCCATTATGGGCAAAGCTGCTTGTGCCGATGTCTGTTTCAATTCTTCTGAACTGTCAGCACTTGAAAGTAGCAGCTTCCAGTAACTAATAAAATAACATCTGAAGTTTCATGAAGTGAAGAACAATGGTGCAGGGAAGTGAGTAGTAAATTGAAATTTGTCATCTTTGTGACAGTATATTTCATGGCTTTACTTAATTGCCCCATTATATATCTGCAGGGATTAATTGCCAATAGGATCTCAGCACTAATTAAAAGAGACTTGTTTTCATTATACTGTCTATGAAGTCAGATCAGCTAACAATGTACTAGAAGCAGTTGAGTCCTAATTGTCCAATGTTCTAATTTGACACAGAATATGGGGATGTTTGCTTTTTTATTAGGCTTCATGCTGCATTAAAATTTACTGTACTGGAAATAATGTAGTGTGGCTCATGCCAGATGCTTCTGATTTCACATTTACAAAACATAATAGTACTAAAAAAAATTCTGTGTATCATGCAAAATTATAACAAAGACTTGTTTTATTGATTTTTTTATGAGGTGGTATAAATGAAGGGGGCAGCACGGAGGCACAACAGTTAGCATTGCTACATCACAGCGCTGGGGCCCTGAGTTCAGTTCCAGACCTGGGGTGCTATCCGCATGAAGTTTGTATGCCCTTCTTGTGTTTGCAGGGGTTTTTGCCTGGTTTCCTCCTACATCCCAAAGATATACTGTAGCAGGGTAATAAGGTTCTGGGAAATTTGGTCCTAGTGTGAGTGCGTGCGTGTCTGCATTTGTGTCTGCATGCGTCCTGCGATGGACAAGCATCCCATCCGGGTGTATCTTGCCTTGTGCCCTTCGCTTGTCAGAATAGGCTCCAGCCCCCCTGCAGCCCTGAAGAGGATGAAGCAGTTAAAAATGGATGGGTGTTATAAATGGAAGATGAGGCTAAGCTTCTAGAGTTTTATTTTTGAAATGCTGTATGATTAAATATGTTTGTGAGGCTCTAGTGTGCTGTAACAGAAGTGGTGAATATGCTGAATGTTCGTGAGTGTTCAGGTGTGCACCAGGGCATCTTCAGCTGATAACGTCATTTTCCCACTGCCAGTTTCTTTGCTTATCCAGCTTTCAAATTACAAAAACAATATAGTCGGAGATTTTCAAATGGAGAATTGAAACAATAACGATGTTGTGATTAAACCTAAAACAGTTGGCAGTTTTTAATAACTTCATTTTTAAAACTAGATACAGGAATATGCAATTTACACTGTAAGCAGGTTTAAACTGCAGGTTTAAAAGCATCTGTTTTAATGAGATACTTGGTCTATCAAGGAAAAATATGGATAGGCACTGGGAACCTAACAAGACTTTGCTCATTGCCTTTTTAAATTTTAACTGTAATTTTAACATTTATGGTTTATTTGATAATCTTAATAAATAATTTGAGACAATATTCTTGTTTCCTTCATTCCCCACCTCACCCTGCTCTGTTATCACGGCAAGAGACAAAATGAGTATGCTCGCTACACCAGATTTGAAATCTCTCAGATATAAAACTAAATTAATCCTTGAGCCAGTTTTTCAGACAATGCACTAAAATACCCCTTCCGACAAATGGTCTAAATTAGGGAAAACATTTCTTTTATTATTTTTTACCAATTCTGCAGTACCGCTTATTGATTTTTATCATTTAGTAGGCAATTGACCCAAGGACCTCATCCAGATGATTCTTGAAAGAAGTCAGTTATCAGCTTCAACGGCATGGCTGGGTAACTTGTTCCACACTCCCACAGCCCTCAGATGAAAAGCTAAGGGACAGAACCTCCTCTACATCCATTCTGGGCCGTAAGAGAGCCAGAGCCAGAGCCTGTTCTGGCAAGCAGAAGCAGGGTACATCCTGGACTGGACTCCAGTCCTTCACAGGGCACACACAGACACAAATACACACACGAGCAGACCAAGACAATTTTCCCAGAAGCCAATTTACCTACCAGTACATCTTTGGACTGTGGGCGGAAACCAGAGCACCAGGCGAAAACCCATACGAACACAAGGAGAAGATACAAACTCCACACAGACAGCACCCTAGGAATTGAACCCAGGGGCCTGCTTTATATGCAGAGGAATAATATTTTTTTAATTTTCACGTTTCAGGTCGAGAGCTTGCGAGAGTTTTCGCAGGACAGCTGCTTTAAGCACATCCTGAGTATGGAAAATCTGTGTAAAAAGGAAACTGAAATAATATTGTTTTTAACAGAAATTCCCTTGGATACATTTCTTATTTGTTACGACCACAGGGCAAAAGATAAAGATTACAATACTGTGCAAATAAAAAGTCTTATTAATTTATCAGGGTGCATAGACATTACTGTTATAACACTTTCAGCTGCAGATCAGGTTAAAGAGAACCAGGTTAAAGGGAATTTGTCCACAGTATATTTGAAATTATGTTTTGAATGACTCAGTTTATCTTTAG
Source organism: Lepisosteus oculatus (assembly GCF_040954835.1). Taxonomy (NCBI): domain Eukaryota; kingdom Metazoa; phylum Chordata; class Actinopteri; order Semionotiformes; family Lepisosteidae; genus Lepisosteus; species Lepisosteus oculatus. Next base: position 45,072,831 of record NC_090702.1, on the reverse strand, counting down.
GTATTTAGTTTATGTGAATATGGTTTTAGTTAGTAAAGAGGAACAGAAGGCTGGGGTGGTGGTGCAGTGGTTAGCAGCGTTGGGGCCCTGAGTTAGATTCCTGGGGTGCTATCAGCACCACAGTTTCTGTGTTCTCACCATCTTGGAAATCTGGTGAGCGTGAGCATGTCTGTAATTGTGTCTGCGTGCGCCCCTGCAGTGGACTGGTGTCCTGTCCAGGATGTATACTTCCTTGTTCTCCTTGCTTGGATAGGCTCTGGCCCCCCATAATCCTGTATTAGATGAAAGTGGATGAGAAAATAAATGCATGGAAGAACAGTGCATAGCCGAAAGATTTCGTTCTAAACTGAGAAATGAATCTTTAGTCTATCCTCTGTTCCTGAAGCACAGACTGATGTAAAAATGTTCATCGCTATGAGAATTTAAGAACGAAACCTTCCTTAAGACTCATTAAAGGTCATTGCAATCTTGCACGTAAAACTTTAAATTAGTTAACATTAATTTATTTAAATTTGTTGTACAAAAGCCTAATTAGGATAAAATGCGAGGGAGGTTAAACACACGTTAGTATCCTTAGAGAAAAGAAACCTGGCCAGTGGAATGTAAATTATGTAGGAGGAATGGTACATGTGTAAACTCAGCTGAGTCCAATGAATCATATTGCAATTAAAAGCAATCATTCAGAGTCTGGTAATAGGCAAAACTGAAATAATGGCGGGTTTTAATGGGAACAAAGAAGAAAGTGTATTTATTTTCTTTTGATTTCTATTTTGAAATCATAATAATAAAAAATGAAATGTCATCTGATACAGTATGTTTTAATAACACTTTAGAAGAAGCGTCTCTTTGTTATTAATTTAAGTTGAATAGGGGAAAAATATTATTCAGTCTTACATATGACTCACAAACATGCATTTCCATCATGAGTACTCAATATCAACTTGTTGGCAAATTGTGTAAACTCATAGATTAACAATGAGATTTCAGGCACTTATTTCTCATTTTCTTAATATCATTGCCCAAAGAAATGATGTGTCTCAATGATTCTATTTAATTCAACAATCCCAGAAGTATCCTCATATCAATAAACACATCTCTGTGCATTCCTGTCAGATATTTAATTACAGTATATGTGTTTTTTGTTTTATTTTGAAAGAAGAATATGAAGCGATAATTATCAGCCAGATTGGCTTTCCATATTTTCACTAAATTTGATTTTCCATCATGTCAGCTTTCAAAATCCACACTTTGTTCTTTCTTCTCTTGTTGGATATTATTGAAATCCATTTGGGGTTAGGAAACAAAGCAGTTGTTATAGTGTTTTGAGGTTGCTGCAGAAGAATGCGAGAGAGACTTTCTTCATAACGAAGCAGTCAAATGGCACTGTGACTACTTTCCTGCTTAAACTACAAGAAAACCCAACCTCACGTAAACAGAATAAAAGAAAATAAAATTACTAAATGACTATAAAAACACACTGAAGGTCTAAAACTATAACATATCTCTTGTCGTTTCCTCCTGGAGGTTTATATCTTTGTGTCTGCACAATTTGTATTTCACAGCAGATAAGAAGCCGACAACCTTTGAAAGGAATACCCTGCTATAAATCATCTCACTTTGTCCTTTGAAATGTACCTGCAATCTCTTGCTGTTCCATCATCTGGACTAAGTCCTTCCCAGCTCTATGTCCTGCTGGTGACACATATGCATCAACAAGTTCCAGAATCAGTGTTTCACTACCAAGAGGAAAAAACTAAATATTCAGTTGCTGGGGCTAGGGTATGATATTCGCTATATGGGTAGTTACATCACTAAATTACACCTAATCCTCTAAAATTTGGAAAGGATTTTAAAAATGTCTCTTATTTAAAAAGAAACAAAATGAATATCAGTATAATATGGACAGAATACAACATGCACAAAAATCATACACACCTATGCAAATTATAAATGCTCAATAGACAAGTAACAATTGGCTGTAGGAGTTATACAGTAAATAGCTAGCCAGTTTTATTTTCTTCCATGCACTAAAGCACAGAATTATCAAAAACGCTATAAAACCACTGATCAAACATAAATGCAGTTAAAGTGCTTCCTGCAAAATCAAGTGGCCCACATTGCTCAAATGCTGCACTGCTAGGAAGGAACAGCAGGTCTGAGTCCCCTCCAGGAGGTGGAGTACAGACAGGACACAGCCAAGGAGAGCAGGTGTTCAGGAGAAAAGCTCAGACATGAAAAAAGCCTGGATTTCAGGGGAAGGATTTGCACAGTCTTGGCAAACCTTTACATACCTCCCCTGACATGAAAATCAACCATTTTACAAAATTACATACTCCAGAAACAGAATGCGAGTCATTTTTGTGAAAATTATTAATTCATAAGTAAGAATGTTTTCAGTAAGATTACATCGCCATTGGAGAACTGTGCATTAAGAAATTTTGTGCACTTCATTGATACCTGGCTTCCACAAAGTTAAACCTTACGTTTTATTAGAATTTACAAAGTAAACAGAATTAAAGTTTTATTTTAATGTCAATCTGTTCAACAGGACTCAGACATTGTTTAAGCTTTAGCATTCCTAACGGGTTCTTCCTTGACACTTCATTCACAGGAACTTCTGTCACTGTCATCAGCATGTTGTTGAAGATAATTTCAGGACTAATAGTGAAAGAAGATTCTGTGGGCATAAGTGAAAACCAAGATGTTGTGCATTTAGACTGGAAAACATTGTAGGGTCCATAAGATATTAGCAACCAAGACAGACCTAATACCCTCCTCTTTTTGTAATCTTACTTTGTGTTCTTAGCACAAAGAAGTTCAAAGGTCCACAAAAACACAGCTTAAATTAAACTAAATGTTAAATTTACTGTTTCTTATGCTTCTCGTCTGTCAGATTCTACAGACCTGTACTTGTGCACAGTATTGGAACATGTACTTTTTCTTTATCATTAAGAAGTAAGAAGGCTAACTTAAATGTATATATTGTACTACTTTTGGCCTTCCTTATTAGATTAATTAATCATGTATTTATAAATGATGTGGTGATAAAATCATATCTCAACAAATCTTTTGGCTCATTAAGCAAAATGGCAGAAAAAAGCCCAGAGGCAATTTACACATAGTATACAAGTGCAGTGACCTTCTACAGAACAGGGAACATCCTTTTTGTTTTATTTTAATGGCAGTGAAAAAGCCGTCAAGTGTACCCCAAGAACGAAATATTTGAAAACAAAAACGTTTCTTAATTTTGAATAAAGAGAATTAGGACTAGGATCTGCTATCCAAATCCAGAGATATTAAAATTTTTTTTGGATTGTCTTTTCATTCTTTTTAGAGAAAAAAGGTTAGTGTCTAGCTGTTTCCTGCTTCCAGGAGCATGATAATGGAAGCTGGAAAATTCTTCCAAAAGCCTACAAGACATGTGGCATATGGGCCAGTCCATTTTGGTAACTCCATCACAGCTGAGAAACTGTTGACAAAAGTCTCTGCACAGAGTGAGCATTATCATTGATGAAATTAGCACTCAGAAAAGCTGAGTGCCTTCTGCTATTGTATACCAGGCAAATGTACTGCATAGAACCTACAACAACATTTATTTATTATTACTTTTAAGTGTATGAAATCTTTAAGTCTAAGAAAGCTCCATTCAGATTTAATGCAGGCTGATTAGTTTTGTATTAAGTCTGAAGCTGATAATATTTTGGTTTTCTTAACTGTCTTGACCTGGGTAAGAGTAGTGAGGGGCCACTGAAAATGTTTAGACTTCTTTTCCTCTTTCACCTTACTGATACAAACATGATTCATTCATAGTCCCTTAACAGAATGGAAAGCTCTCAATAACATATACAAATACAGGCAGACTAGTGAGAGAAAAATATATATTTTTATTTTGGCCTTTTTATATCAAAACTAAAAATAAGTTTAGTTTTTTTGTACAAATAGTACAGTGCTAGAGAAATAACATTCTTTTCACTAAACCTCTTATGATATCTTGCACAATTTACTTGATTAATGACACGATTAACAGGAAACGTATTATTTTAGTTGCCTTTATACACTTTGCATGACAATAATTTGTAATGATGTCGTTTTTATGCTTTTGCTGCACTGATTAAATACAAAATTTAATTATAGCAGTAATGCTGTTGTTATGTGATATGTGATAATGCACCATTACTAAAAAAAAAGGGATACTTCCATTATTTCTTCTTCTTTTCTCTTTATGGTGTACAGGTGACATTTTTTCACCTGGCAGGCTCTGAAAAGAAACGCAAAATTTAAAATGCTGATGCAATCGTCGAACACAAACACTTCCCAATGACAAAATACAAACTTTTATTTGTACGTATTGGAGCCAGTGACACATCATGCAAACACTTTTACATCGAGGGATGGCCAAGTAGTCTTAGTCTGAAAGCACCTTGACCAAACAGAAACACTCCTAAAACTGTGTTCATGCAACATCTGATCTGGCCCTTATGTTTTTAAAATGCTGCTTCTCTGTATTAGTACCGGGGAATTTTGGAACCATTTCTTTGCAACTACTTAGGTTAAATACTGTCCAAATATGTCTAAGTGACACATACAGAGATTGGTGCACAAGTTTGATTTTTTATTTCTGCATTTTCAAGTTTTTTATTCAATTGAAACAAAAAATACAAAAATATAACTAACAATGCAAATGTTCATAAAAATTGTATGTATGGCAGCACCATTGACATTTCATGACTATCAGTGGTAAGTAAAGAGTGGTTAATAGTGGCATTCACATTATCTGACTGGCAACAACTCTTAGCATCTCTCAATTTCAATAATATTCTGTCAACCAAGAATATGATTCATTAAGCAGAGAATTACAAAGGTTATTGCACCATTCAGAGTCTTACCTCTTGTTTCCTTCTTACACCTCAGTTCACAGCTTTTCTTGGATGAGAACCTATTGCTGTTCCCTCCACAGCCACCATAAACAAAAGGCCTGCAGTCATTAGACTTTGGGTGGTAATACCAGAGCAGTGTATAATCAGAACATGACCCCTCAGTCATTGGGATGCTGCAGGGGTCAACCTGGTGCTCTGCAAAAAAGATAAAGAAGTCAATGAAAATCTAAAGGTAGCTAGTAATCGCATCACATAGTATGGCAAATTAAAAATCTAATCTTAAATGTTTACATTGTACATATTGTGCACCTGTTGTCATATAGCTTTCAAGGATTTTTGAGCAATAAGATTTTTGTCATTTACTGCAGTATTCAATACAGTAGTGTGCACAGTGCAGTACTAATATTTAATACAAAAAGCCATGAACACTGCAGACCTAATTCTTGGGAATCACAGAACACCCCTGGTTTAACAGTCTAATTGGGGGAAGGTGCATGTGATGAGATTTCGCATTTTCCCTTTAATGTGGGTGAAATTCTGATTTTATAGACAAAAATATAGCTGATTTATTTCCACTAAATCCAAAGTCCATTAAAGCCAAGTCTGTTGAACGTGCTTCAGGGTATATTATACATACAGTGCAGTATATTGATAAAATATTTAAAATGCAGAATGCAGAAAGCTACAAGCTTGTTGGGCAGCAAGAGTCACAAAAAGCCTGGAGTAGTTAAGAGAGTGCTATAGCCCTATAAAGAGTAGGAATACGAAAGATTCTCTGTTTCATGAGCAAAGATGCCTATTTTGTTTAAGAATGACCATGCACAATGACACAGTACTCTTACAGTTTAATATTCCTCCATATTAGGTACACTTATTGGCAAATTATGAGGAAGCCCAGCCACACACAGTATAGTGTTGGACCTCTGGGAGCAGACATTAACAGTACTTGGCAGGATTTCCACAAGGTTTACAAATATTCACAACACTATTTCAACCCATTTTTCTAGCACTTCCTGTACGATTGAGTAGATATTTGAATCTTCAAACAGGAGTCAGCTTCAGCTGTGGTTGTGATAATGGGTCTAATGGGATTTAATGGTATGTTTCATTGTTTTCACCTGTGTTCAAAGGCACTGGGATTTGGAGATCGTTCCAGGCAGGGGAGGTAAGGGTAAGACCCATGTTGTGTGGCACTGAATCTACTGATCAGTGTGCTGATATTAATATTGTGTCCAGTGAGCATAGTGAATGTTTGCTGTTATTTCCTGTAAGCCTTTGTGCTTTTAACTTTAACAGAGATAATTATTTGTCTATTGTTCTATCTTGTCTCCAGATAGATTATGTGATCACAGCTCTTCTCCTGTTCCAAATTGTCATAATACTAAAATATACGAGGTAAAATAATTATATCTTTTTACTAGGTCAGTATACCTGACCTTAATTGATTTGATGAAATTCTAAAATAAATATTTCAGTTAAATGAATGAGATTATCTTATAGGAAGAATAAAAAGGAAGTTTGGAACTATAATTGTTAAACTCAAATTTGCTAATGTACTGAGTAATACCAGTATGCCATAATGCCAGCAACTCACAACTGGCAACCCACTGAAGTTCAGCAGGTGTGAGCCTGGTCAGTACCTGGATGAAAGACCTCCTAAGAAAAACTAAAGTTGCTGCTGGAAGAGGTGTTAATGGGGCCAGCAGGGAGTGCTCACCCTGCGGTCCATGTGGGTCCTAATGCCCCAGTATAGTGATGGGGGACACTATACTATAAACATGAGCTGTCCTCTGGATGAGACGTAAAATGGAGGTCCTGACTCTTTGTGGTCATTAAAAATCCCAGGGTGTCTCTCGAAAAGAGTAGGGGTGTTACCCCGGCATCCTGGCCAAATTTCCCATTGGCCCTTACTAATCATGGCCTCCTAATATTCCCCATCTATGAATTGGCTTCATTACTCTGCTCTACTCCCCACTGATAACTGATGTGTGGTGAGCGTTCTGGCACACTATGGGTGCCGTCGCATCATGCAGGTGGATGCTGCACATTGGTGGTGATGGATGGGAGTCCCCATTATCTGTAAAGCGCTTTGAGTGGAGTGTCCAGAAAAGCACTATATAAGTGTAAGCAACTTTTAATTATTATTATTATTATTATTGTTAATAATAATAATAATAATAATAATAATAATAATAATAATAATAATAATAATAATAATAATAATAATAATAATAATAATAAAGCACTGAACTCAGTAATTTAGATGTGTTCTATAATGTTTTGCAGATTTTTGCATATCTAGTCTTGGATTTGAATATTCCAATAATAAAATAAGTTTATCATTGTGCCAAATGAAATATCTCCCTTATTTTGAATAAGATGTTTCGTAAATGATGGCTAATATATGGTACTGTACCTTGTAATGGGATCTGAGCAAGTCGTTTTCTCCTCTGAGATGATTCCATTATGCGGTCATTTTCTGAATCTACAGATAAATGGATTTATTAGTGTTCACAGTGAATCATTTTCAGATATGTCAACACTCTAAATGTTGTCCATTACAGACATATCATGATTCTGTCAACATAACTAGCACTTGATAAATGTCATGAAAATGTGTGCAATGTAGCACTTATGTTTCAGTAATTCTATTATTGTCTTCCGAGCTCCTCTCAAGTGAAGCCAGTTTTAATCTTCACTGTAGAATTGTGTTCACGCAATACATAAGCATCTGAAATGAGGATGTGTGTTGTCATTCTCTTCTCTCCTAAAGGACAGAAAATACTTTTAATGGAATGATTTTCATTTTGCCTCTGATACCACTTTAAATGATCACATTGTCAAATTTGCTACAATTAATAAACACAGATACAATATCTGAAATGAGTTGTAAAGCCCAAATCTATACTGAAAATATATGACAACATATATTTTGCAAGATTTCCTATACAATTGCATATTTGATTTCAATGGTGTAAAAAATTGCATTGTGTAACACAATATTTTATGCTATATTAAATAAAAAATGTCTGTAGCCATAGGCTTTTCCATATTCACAGGTGGAATTGGGCATCACCTTGCATACATATGAAATTATATTTCTTTGGAAACTCAAACAGCACACTACACATAACTCTCATTACATTATTCCACCACATGTTATTCCACAAAATGTTTTGTGCTACACTGATTATGTTCTGTAGGTTTAATAGATCATGGTTCTTTAATTTTATTAGTCTTTGTAAAAATATATATAATACAAACTAAAACTATTAATAGTAAACCATTCATTATGAAGAGCACCATAAGTTAATTATGATTCAGATATAAAATGTCTTTCAGTACAGTACCTTAGTTTCAGACTAACAATCAACATGGCGGATATCAGTTGGTTTTAAATGGTAAATGTTTTTGTTTACGTTAATCTGTTAATCAGTTAATCAGTTTAATGGAAATTGGGTTAAAGACGTGATTTTGTGTAGTGCCTTTGAAATACCTCTTTACATTATTTTTTGTTTTCAATTTGAATTGAACATTTTATGCCATTTTAATGAGTCAGGGGAAAATAAAGTCAATAATATGGAATGTGCTGATGTTGTTCGGTTTTAATCTATGGTTTCACTGCTTCAACAGGGTGCTGTTTGGAATGGAAATGTGTTTTTATTTTATTTTTTCCCTCATTAAACTACAAGATAGAGACTTTTCTTCATTTCATAAAATGTTTGCTTATGAAAGACACATTTTATTAAAACTAAAACAATGACATTGAATTCTACATCCATTCCTCAACAGCGTCTAAGAAATAGAATTTGGTGACAGATGCAAAGTGGTCTGGGATATTAAATGTATCTGTCTTTAAACATATTCTCAAGATGGCAGGCTTTGAAATCACCACATTAAAGCTTACTGTGCATTCCTTTGATCAGTGCAATTGAATCGTTTTTCAATGCAAACACAAATTTACTCAGCAGTTAGAAACTGTGAGTAAAAAGATGTTTTTCTTATGTGTTTATTTCATACCATGTCTTGGTAACGGACTTCATCTTTAGAACCTTGTTACTGTTCTGGGTTCTCAAAATGTATTATTAGTGCAGTCTGTGACAATAACAAGATCCGACTATTAATGGCAGCAATATGCTTTAGCTCTGGAAATGTCTTTCTTATAAAACAGCTATAGTAAAGTGCGTATTTCACAGGCTTTGTGGCCATATTTGTATTGGAAGCAAATCTATGTTAAAATGAAGAATGATTTGTAGAGTTATTTTCATTTACTTGTGAAATTGCTTTCTAGCATCTGCTGCTCCTGTTGCACGGTGCTTTCTTGTCCTTTGGGCCCACCCTCTTCATCGTTTTCATCAAGATCTTCTGAGAGCTCTTCAAGCCCAGCTAGGTCTCCCTCCGGACCCTCCCCAGTGATTATATTATTGTCTTTATCTGGGTCAGCTGAATTCACCACTAACAGAAAGTCTTTGCCTGGAATACACACACAAAAAACAGAAAACCAAAAACCTGAAAGCATACCACACACATGTAATACTCATAACAAACATGCACCTATCATTTTCTGTTATGCAGAAACATGACAGAATTTTCATCATTTTCTGTAATGCACTTTCTGTTTGCTGCAGTACTTCTATGCCTGTAGTGTACTTTAATTCACCTTAATACTGTCCTTGGAGAAGACAAACACTAGTACGAAAGTAATTCAAAAGATGTTGAAACTTGTTTGGCTTGTGATTCTGGAATAAAAAGAATTTTACAGAAAATATTTTCAATTCATTGTCAGGTTCTTAAAGCTAAATCTCAATGAAATTATTTTGATCCCTGAAGCACAAGAATAGTTAAAACAATAATGTATCATTTAATTTCTGCATGCCTTTTTGTTCTATGTCATTTCAAGGTTTAGTGATTGATCCTCTAAAGTACATAAATACATTTTGGAACATCCATCCATCCATCCATTTTCTGACCACTTTATCCAATACAGGGCTGGAGTCTATCACAGCAAGCAATGAGCAGAAGGTAGGCTACACTCCTGACAGGATGCCAGTCTATCACAGGGCACACACAGACACAAACACAAACACGCACGTTCAAACCAGGGCCAATTTTGCCTGAAGCCAATTAACCTTCCAGTAGGTTTTTGGACTGTAGGAGGAAACCAGACCACCCAGAGAACACAAGGAGAACATACAAGCTGATACTGTAGCACCACAGGTCTGGAATTGAACCCAGGGGCCACAGGGCTGAGAGCCTGCAATGCCTACCACAGTGCCACCATCCTTCCCCATTTTTAATCAACTTCAAATAATACTGTGGAATTGTGTGTCTGACCTTAATGTAAATTATATTACACTTTTTATAGGAAACTGTATAACACTAATGTGTATTTTTACAAGAAACAAGAAAAATATTTTTCAGATTCTAGATATGAGGTCAACCATTCTATGGAGCACATACTGTTTCAGATATCGGTACATTTTTAAATATATGTAAGAGATGAAGCTTTGTCTTTGTCACGGATGTCGGAAGGGACAAACCATGGAGAGGCAGGAGAGCAAAAAAGGCCCTGTGCGAGGCGGCGGAACGGGGAGTTAGCCCGGGCTCGTCAGTGCAAAGACTTCAGGAGTGCCGTATAGAAACCTATGCCCTCAGGTAGCAGACGTGGGGCGACCTGGTGCTAGGTGGGTCTCAGGACATCCGAACGTCAATGCCGAGTGAGGCAGAATAAGTGACCCGGAAATATATAGCCCAAGGAAAGAGGGAAACCGGAAGGACAGCAAAGCAGGAAACTAGGGACAGGACAGAGTAGGAGTGCCCTCATGCTGCAGAGGGCGTGACGGTCTTGCCTTTTTGCAGCAGCATATACCTATAGAAGAGGCAGAGGGGGATTTTCTGATTACCTCTTTGGAGATAACACTCAGCAATGACCTGATGGAGGTGGAGGAGGGACTCAAAGTTTAGTAAACATTAATTGCCTAGTGGTCTAGTGGTCACCAGATTGGCTTAATTTAGTAGAACTGTAGTTTATTTCCTGACATATCGATCCCATTTCTAGGAGAATAAACAAAAATAAAAGCTCATAAATTCATTTCCTTTCAGTAATGTCTGATTAAACCCCTGCAACTATACTAGAGAAACCAAATTCTAGTTGAAAGAGTCCAAGATGTCTCACAGCCCAAAAAATGTTAGCATTACATTTTTTGTCTTTGTCCTCTGCATAACTTTCTTAATTCAGTTACAGGTTAGTGAATATCAAAACATAAGCAATAGATTAGATTTGATTAATCACTGATTGTTCATCATTCTGTCACTCCTGCTTCTTAGTTGAATACAGTACGGTACTTTGTGATATAAAAGAACAGATGGCTGAACTAGTAGCTCTTCTTGCTGTCCATTTCAGCATGAATCAAAGCTGAGGACTACAGCAGAAAACATTGGATACACAATTTCAGCCAGCATCAATTAAACAACCAGCTGGAAGGCTCCACAGAAACCACTCTGACTGTGTGTCTAACTAAAAGTATTACAATTATGTAATATCTTCCTATTGTTCTCAACAAAATTATTAGGTTTCCCAAACTCAAAGATGCAATCGCTTCAATTAATAACTGAGCCAGATTTAATGTACTGCTATTAATACAATTTTAATAGTCTTATAAAGTATATAACCTCTTCCCTCATGCAAAGTTAGGCTCTTTTTAGAAAAGCTTGCTGATCTTGGTTATTAGTTAGCTAAGGGAAAAGACTGTGTTTTAAACACATGGGTTTCAGAAGAATATCTTCAAGACATTCATGATCACTACATGATCATCTACAGAAAGAAACTTTTAAAAAACTATTTTAATAAAGTGTTGCTCTGTACTGCATACGTAAATATGTAACATTTATGAAAAAATCTAAATGACTTTGTACATAACATTCTTAAATGCAGTCACACTCTCATTGATACTTTTCTTTACTGTATATGTACACTACAATAAAGTTACTACTTGTGCCCAAGATTGGTGCTGTTTAAGACCTACAATCACTCTATGAAGACTGTCTGAATGGACACATGAATCAAGTCTGCAGTTGCCTTCAGCAATGTTCCAAATACACAGCACATCAACAGCCTTGCCTCCTGTGACATCACCTCCAACCTGTTTTCTCCCAGTGGGTGAGGCTTATTCTGCTTCTACTTCACCGTCTTCAGGAATGATAGGACATACCACATTCTGGGCAGGTCCCACCCTGATGGACAGGAGGACAGATCTCTCTTATGTAACATGCCATCCATCCATTTTCTAACCACTTCATCCAATTTAAGGTCTCGGGGGAGCCGTGGCCTATCCTGGCATTCAACAGGCACAAGGCATGATGCATCTTGGATGGGAAGCCAGTCCATTGCAGAGCACACCAAGACACAAACACAGATATGCACACACTAGGACCAAGCCAGTTAACCTACCAGGATGTCTTTGGACTGCGGGAGGAAACCGGATTACTTGAAGGAAACCCGTGCAAACACAGGGAGAATAAACTCCATGCAGATAACACCCTAGGTTCAGAATAGAACCCAGAGCCCCAGTGCTGTGAGGCAGAAATACTAACCACTGCAGTACTGTGCTATACTATGGAATATTCCACTTCCTCATATTTTTAGGATAGTCTAATATGTGTGTGTACATTTGATAGTATTTATTTAATGAATACTTAGAAGTACATGCTACAAATGTGTTCTACAGAGTTGTAGAATTTTACAACTCAGTGAAACATTTAAATCTCTAACAGTACGCTTGTGCTTTGAGAATCCCTGAGATTTATATCCTTAAAACTATAATTACTGTAATCTTTAAAGCGTATAATCAAGACATATTTGAGGACTAATTCAAACACGTATGTATACAGTAGTAGATCTGTGCTTGGCATTCAATAGTGCCAATTTATTAACACTTTGTACTCTAGTCCTTACCTTACCTCTAGAACCACTTACCACATTTTTCACTCAGCTCTTTTATGATGACCTCTTTAACGTCTTCCACCTAGACCAAAATTGATTCAATATTGTTAGGGATTTTCATATTGTTAGCATCACTATGCATCTTGTTCTAATCATTAGTTTCACAGCATGGCTGTAGTTTTGAACTAAAAAAAACAGTGAATTTCAAAACCTCTTTTCATCTTTTTTTTGTGCTACCCAATAATGTATTCTGGAGATATGGTTGCACTGAGTGTTGCATTTGTGCCATTGGCATGCAGAGTAAAGACATGATGGGCATTATCTTGCTTGTCTTGAGGGACGAGAGTCTGGCCAAGTGGCTCCCCACTGTAAACCAAGTAGAGGAGTGCTTGAATAATGAAGTATCAGGTATATATTGATACAGTATACTGGTAACCAAATGATCACTATTGACTTGGACACAGTTACAGTGGTCTTTCTGCTGACCTTCTGTTATGAATGCAATTAAAAAAAAAATTAAAGTTCAGTACACTAACAGGAGCCATGTCACATTATTTTATAAGAATGGTCTTGCATAACCTCTCCAAAAAAGCAATGAAAAAAATAATAGTGTAAAGAAATGTGATTTAAATAGTTTTAATACTTACTGTTAGTATTAGTAAAATATTTTTTTACCACAGGTTATAAGTCTGTCTTTGTCAAGCGTGGATAAGTACTGTATCATAGAGTAATTTACAAATCTTCGTATAACAAATTAACCTTCACTTCTCTTGTGTTTAACTAAATGTGTTTTGTTATTTGATGTTAGCCTCCTCAGCTATTAATGTGTTGACAGAAAATAGGACTCTTAAAAATGGACAAAGTGAACAGCATGCATTTTTATTTTACACTAATCTTAAGAGACTTAATTGAAATCTCGAAGCCAATTATCCAAACTACTGAATATGATTTGAATGACTATCTCGTAGACTACAGAAAGAAAAGAAAGCCATAGAAAATGAGCAAATATTAAGCATTACTCTTGGAGTACAATATACTGTGGTTTTGTATGCAATCTTTCTTGGCTAATCAACATACACATTCACACATGAATGTGTATTACAACAAAGAATTGATGGTTTCAATCAAAAATGTTGCAGAAGTTATTTCAGTAATGAGGCAGTTTGATTTAGCCAATATATTCTGGTCAACTGGAGACTTCATAACTGCTTCACAAAAGTGTCATCTTAGAATAAGTGTTTGCACATTCTCATAAAATACAAGGACATTATTACATTTATTTCATCTGGTTGTAAAGAAATTCAGGTTGTGTACAAGGGCAGTGAACCTGCCACATGTCATCTAGAGCTGGTGGTTTGAGGGTGCACTTACTGTGAGTCCAGGATCCCCCTTTTCCCCTTTAGATCCCTCTGAGCCCACCTCACCCTGCAAGATATTCAATAAAGATAGCTAGTGGCACAGCAGCCATGAGTAAATACAAAATGTCCTTATCGTATAGTAATTTCTATTTTACACTCTAAGCACTTAACAACTATAGTATATTAGTCATACAAAACAGAAATTACCAGAGGTTTTTTGTTAATTATTCCCACAAACGTTCCCACAGAATCATTCATATTAAGAATAAATGACATAAGAAACCATGAGAATCTGCTAATTGGAACAAAGGTTAATGTGGCTAAAAGGGAATTTTGAGCTTTGTATTAACTTTTAGTCACTTTGTAACAGTGACACAAGTGCTAGCTGTACTTTATGGTCCATACAAGTAGAGGCCAAATCATCTTAGTTATTAGGAATTTAACACATAGTGTATATGTAACCCTACTAGTAAACTAAATATTAAGTGTACAGCTTTATTTTACTTTAGATGCTTTACTGTCCACTGCTGTGGAAATTTGTCTTTGGCTGCTCCCACAGAAGTAAAAAAAGCAAGCAAAACATAGGAGTCACATAAAATCACAACAGTATGTGATACATAAATAGTTGGGTAAATAAATAGGTAGGGGGAGAATACACTTACAAACCTTCATTGAGCAGTTTTTTTTGTCTATTTTCTATTGGTGTTTCCATGGTAAGATTTAAAAAGCTGGATTACATGTGGAATTCATTTTAGGTACACCTTGTTACGGGGAATTAATGCACTGAATTCTTAATAACTCTTCTTGGTCTTACATTTTCTCCATTTTTTCCGGGGGTACCAGGAGGTCCTCGTTGGCAAGGTTTACCTCTTCCTCTTCTGCCTCTCTCACCCTGTATTACACACAAAAGCAAAAGCCTTTTCCAGAAGCGCACATTGTTCCGTACACCGGGAACAATATGGGTGTTGAGTACCTCAAAGATGTTAAACAAGATGTCTTGTTCATTGGGTCAATTCCTACCTGTTGTTACTTTTCTGTTTCCTTAGTTGTGCCACTACTTTATGAGGAGTTAGATATATTGTTACGTATCTTTTTTATTTCTTCACTTTCACCACGTTTGACATTAGAGGTGCGGGTAAAACCGGTACACCGGTAAACTGCGGTTCTTTACTCACGCTGTACGTACCGTGGTACGTTTAAGACCATACCGGTAGGCTCGGCAATTTCCGTCAGCGGTTTTATTTTTTCGATTTTACCGCTGATTTTCTCCAGTTTACATTCATAAAATCAAATTTGACACAAAGAACAAAATTACTGCGATAAAAATGTCGTTAACTTTAAAAGGGTGGGTAAAAAAGGTCACTCTAAAGGTGTTTCCCGCATGTCATTGCCTAGTAAATTTAGAAATATGACGTGATTTCGAAAATCATGCTGAAATAATCTGAACTGGGGAGAATTTGATGATAACACCGGTAATATTTTTCTTATTTCTCCTGAATAACATAAGGTTATTCCTTAGAATTGTCTTGCTGAGGCAATTCTAATTTCTAAGAGCACCCATATTTTTTACGGAGAATCAGAGAAAATTATAATCAAATACTCCTTTACAAATCCATGGGGTAAGGTTGTTGTAATATTATTAAGGATTGTTTACCATTGACCATACTTTATAGTTATAGTTTATAGTTTAAACATACCATATAGTTTACCATACTTATTTTCAATGACCCACTGAACATGTGCTGTTTTTTCTATTTTTTTCTGATTCTACTGTAACTCTAGTCGGGAAGGAAGTCAAGTCTTGATCATGTTTTTAATTCCATTACTACCATTAGACATGCTTTGATTTTTTTCTTGTTTGCAAGTAAGATTGTCTTAAGCTGTTTAAGTCAATACAGAATGTCTTGTCTCAGCAATGTTTTAAACAAGTATTGAGGATTCTTTGAAGTTTTAGATGGAATAGCCAAGCCCAATCAAACATGCTAAACATGTTTCATAAGCTAGTGAATGTCACCTTTCCTCATTATAAAGCAAAAATGTTACAATTTACAAACACCTGTCATATTTTGAATTTGACATTATCTTGCTATGTTAAGCAAAATTAACCTTCATTATCTTGTGATAAAAGATTTAATCATTTAATGACTGACAAACATCTGCATGTTGTTAAACTGTTCTGTTACACTGTTCAGTGTTATTTCTAGTTCTTTGCTTCCAATAAAACAACAAAACAACATGATTTTCATTACTTTATTTTGTATACAACTCAATATGCTCTACTAATCATGAAATCAAACTATGAGAGAGTCTCCATATATAAACATGCAAAATAGTTTGCGGTATACTGCGGTACGTATACCCCAAACTACCCCTAACAGCACGTGTACTGTGGCATACTGCAATAAGTTTTCCATAAGCGGTACCCAAACCCTATTTGACATTCAACATATTAAGTAACTTCATTTCACCTGTTTCAATCACTAGTGAAGTTATTTAGTATTCATACAAGAGTCACCAAAATAATGCCAAAAACCTTTAATATCCAAAAACATACATTCATAAATAGTGTAACATTTCTTTTCATGCTCATTTCATTTGTACTGTATTTTATACACCTTTTATTATGTATTGTAGCGTTTGGCAGGTTCTTTTTCAGAACTAAAGAACAGTGGAGACGCGATTAACCAAGCACTGGCTTTATTTTACAACCACACTAAAACCAAACACAGGATCTACACACACATGAGGAGACTGACGAACACGTACACACATTTAGGGTGGTAATTACCTAACAACACACTCTACTTTTACAGGACTACACAGGGCACTAGAATTACTAGGACATTATTTACACAGGCAGGGTCAGCCGCTGGTCATCGTGCTGACCCTCAGACTCTTCCCGGCTACCACTCCCAGCATGCCCAGCGGTACTACGAGCGCCTAGGGGCGCTTCCTCCTCACCACCAGGCGAGGGCGTTACACTGCCCCCACCTGAAGCGTCTGGCGTCTCGCCGACGTCGAACACCCCCCTCAGGCTGTACTCGTATTCGGCCAACTGCTGCGGAACCCTGCGTGAGCGGCCGCTGCGCCGCGGTGACGGCTGGCGATCCACGGACGCCCCACTATCGGCCGGCTCCGGCCCCGGCTGCTCCTCTGGAGCCTCCCCACACGGCTCCTCCTCCCGGGCCCGGTAGGGGGCCAGGCGGTCTCGGTGCAGGACCACCACTCTCCCCCGTGTTCGCAACCGGACACGGTAGCAGACCTCGCCCACCACCCCGAGTACCTCAGCGGGCCCCTCCCACGACGGCGCCAGCTTAGGACTGAGGCCTTTGCGGCGCCGCGGGTTGTACACCCAAACCGAGTCCCCGGGCTGGAAGGCAGGCCCCCTGCAGCGCAGGTCGTAGTACCGCTTCTGCCGGACCCCCGCCTGTGTCAGGTGGGTCCGTGCAAAGCTGTGCACCCGCTGCATCCGCTGCCGCAGGTCCCACTCGTAGTCCGGACCAGCCGGCGGTGCCGACCCGTCTCCGGGCGGCGGGCCGAAGACCAGGTCCACCGGTGTTCGCATTTCCCGGCCCAGCATGAGCGAGGCCGGGGTGCACCCGGTGGATTCCTGGACCGCGGTCCTGTACGCCCAGAGCGCAAGGGGGAGGTGGCGGTCCCAGTCCCGTTGGTGCCGGGACACCAGGGTGGCCAGCTGGGTGGCGAGCGTCCGATTAAACCGCTCTACCAACCCGTCGCTCTGGGGATGCAGCGGGGTGGTCCGCGTCTTAGTAATCCCCAGGCGCTGGCACACCCTGGCGAAGACCTGGGACTCGAAGTTACGCCCCTGGTCACTGTGTAACTCCTCCGGCACCCCCAGCCTGGCAAACATCCCCTCCAGCAGTGCATCGGCCACCGTGGGGGCACTCTGGTCCGGGAGGGCGTAGGCCTCCGGCCACTTCGTAAAGTAATCCATGGCCACCAAGACGTAGCGGTTCCCGGCCTCGGTGCGCGGAAACGGGCCCAAAACGTCCACTCCCACCCGCTCCATAGGAGCCCCCACCTGGTGTTGTTGGAGGGGGGCCCGAGAGCGCTCGGGGGGACCCTTCTGCGCCACGCACACCGCACACGTTCGGCAGTACCGATCCACGTCCCGGTGGCAAAGACCCCAATAAAAATGGCCTCGGAGACGCTGCAGGGTTTTTTTACCGCCGAAGTGCCCCACACCCGGTTGGCCGTGCACCGCTCGGAGCACCGCCCCGCGGAGCGACCGAGGCACCACCAGCTGCCACCGTACCTCGCCACTGGAGGGTACCCGCCACCCCCGGCGCAGCACCCCGTCCTTTACCTCCAAGGCCTCCCACAGGGCGCAGAGGGCCTTGACGGACTTCGGGTGCGGGGCGAGCTCCTCTCGTGTAGGCCGCACTCCTGCTGCCCTCCAGCGGAGCACCGGGCCCACGTCAGGATCAGCTGCCTGACGCTGCGCCAGGTCTGGCAGGCCCACCCCCAGCGGCCCCTCCCGGGCCGTGGCCGCGGCGCTCACCCCCGCCACGGTGCGGACAGCCTCCTCACGCTGCTCCCGCCGGGCGCAGTGATGGCAGTCCGCGGCCTCGCAGGGGCGTCGCGCGAGAGCGTCGGCATTGAGATGGCGAGACCCCGCACGGTGCACGACAGTGAAGTCGTACTCCTGCAGGATCTCTATCCATCGCGCCATCTGTCCCTCTGGCTCCTTAAAGTGGAGCAGCCAGGTGAGGGACGCATGGTCGGTCCTCAACCGGAACCGGGTCCCGAACAGGTACGGCCTGAAATGGTGGACCGCCGCCATCACCGCCAGCAGCTCGCGACGGGTCACGCAGTAGTTCCGCTCAGGCCTAGTCAGAGCCCGACTGTAGTAAGCCACTACGCGCTCCCCATCCGGCCCCTCCTGCGCCAACACCGCCCCCACCCCCGAGTCACTCGCGTCGGTGTCGAGAATATACGGCAACCGCGGGTCGGGGTAGGCCAGCACGGGGGCCCCCACCAGAGCTTCGCGCAACCGGCCAAAGGCAGTCTCACAGCCCGAGTCCCAGTCAAAACGGCGGCCCTTGTCGGTGAGGCGGTGCAGCGGGGCGGCGATGCTGGCAAAGTCCCGGACGAACCTCCGATAGTACGAGGCCAACCCCAGAAAGCTGCGGAGCTCCGCGACGGTGCGTGGAGTCGGCCAGCCCCTCACTGCAGCGACCTTACCTGGGTCCGTAGCCACCCCTCGCGGTCCAACAACATGTCCCAGGAAGGTCACCTCCCGCCGCAGGAGCTCGCACTTGCGGGGGTTGAGCCTCAGGCCAGCACGGCGGATGCAGGCCAGCACCGCCTGGAGGTTCGTCAAGGCCTGGTCGAAACTCCGTGCATGAACCAGCAGATCGTCCAGATATAACACGCACTGGTTCCGCGGGACCGATGCCAGCACCCTCTCCATCAGCCTCTCGAACGTCGCCGGGGCATTGCACAGGCCAAAAGGCATGACAGTAAACTGCCAGAGGCCCTGGCCGATGGAAAAGGCCGTCTTCGGGCGAGCATCGGGGGCAAGCGGTACCTGCCAGTAGCCGCAGCGGAGGTCCAGGGAGCTGAACCAGGTCGACCCGGTGATGTAGTCCAGGGCGTCATCTATCCTCGGCAGGGGGTAGGAATCTTTCCGGGTGACCTCGTTCAGCTTGCGGTAGTTGACGCAGAACCTCCACGAGCCGTCTTTTTTTTTAACCAGTACGGCTGGCGCCGACCACGGGCTCGCGGAGGGCTCAATCACCCCCGCTGCGGCCATCTCCCGGATCTTTTCCTCGGCGGCGGTCCGCTTGGCGTGGACCATGCGTCCTGGTGGAATGCGGATGGGCCGAGCGTCGCCGGTGTTGATCTCGTGTTGGACCAGGGCAGTGCGGGTGCAGTCCTCATCCCTCGCCGCAAAGAGGTCTTCGTTCTGGGCGAGTAGCTCCCGGAGCCGCTGCCGCTGGTCCTGATCGAGGCCCTCGCAGCTCCGCTGGAAGAGGTCCTCAACGGCACGCTTCGCTTCCACGCAACGCTCGGCCCCCGCCGCCGCCTTGTCTGGCCCCCCGGCCGACTCAGGGGCAGGATCCGGCACGCTCGCTCCCCGGCTCGCAGGCCTGGTCTGCCCCGGCGACTGACGCCGCCGCCGCCGCCGCTGCCTCTTGTTCCCCCGGCTCTGGCAAGCCCGCGTCCCTCGGCCTTCGCCGGACCTGCCCTCCACCAGGTGCAGTCGCTCCCCCTGCCACACCAACTCCTGCCGGTCCAAGTCCAACCTGGCCCCCACTCGCTGCAGTAGGTCCAGCCCCAGAATGCAGTCCTCCTGGATGGGTGCAAGGTAGCAGGGGTGGCGCACCGTCGCTGCACCCAGACGGAAGGCAAGCACCCGTTTCCCCCGGACTGCAGCGAGCTGTCCCGTCACGGTCCTCAGCCGCAGGCTGGAGGCCTCCCATCCTGGGGGGTTGGTGCCCTCGGTGTCGGGGAGAACGCCCGGCCGAAGTAGGGTCACTGATGAACCGGTGTCGAGTAGGGCCAGGCAGGGTTGGTCCTCAATCCGGCAGTGGAGGTACAGGCCCCGGCTACAGCCGACTCGCCCCACGGTGGCGTGAGGGGCGCCGGTTTTTACAGCGCTCTCCGGAGCGGGGGTTGAGGTGTTCAAGGGCGGCCTTCCCCGCGCTGAGCCGCCCCGTTCCCCGACGCCGATCGAGCGAGGTTCGGGTGCCCGGCAGAACCGGGCTCGGTGTCCTCTTTTCCCGCAGCGGTCGCAAATCAGCGTGCGGGGCTGTTCCGCGGCGGTCGCTGCACGGGCTGGCTCCTCTTCCCCCTCGCTGGATTCCTCCGTCGCCGCCTCGGTCAGCCGGCAGGGCGCACTGCGTCTGCTGGCGCTGCCAGTCACCCCGAACACTACCTCAGCCCGTGTAGCAAGGGCCAAGGCCTGCTCCAGCGATGTTGGCGCGGCCAGCTGCACGTGGCGCCGCAGCTCCTCGGGTGAGAGGGCCTTGAGAAAGGCCTGGAGAGCCATCTCCCGCTGCGCCTCCCGGGGGAAAGTTGGGTATCCTCTGCGGGCGAGGAACATGACATCCGCGGCGACCGGGCCCAGTCGCTCTCCTGGTCGGCGCCGCCGCAGGGCCAGCCTCTCCCGCATCAAGTCCGGCGCCTCCTCTACACCGAAGCGCAGCTGGAGGGCTGCTGCCAGCGCCGTGTAGTCGCCTCTGTCCTCCTCCGGGACATCCAGGAGCACCTGGCAGGCCGCTCCTTCCAGCGCCGCCGCCAGGTGGCCGGCCATCTCTGCCCGGCTCCAGCCATTCGTCCGGGCCGCGAGCTGGAACTGCGCCTCATAGGTCTCCCAAGGCGCCTCACCATCGTAGCGACCTGGTCGCACCCGCGCCGATGGGTGTGGGAATCGCTGATCGGCTCCGGCAGGGAGGGCATCCTCTCTCCGGGGCGGCCGCCCCAATTCTACTGGCGGGACCACTACTGGGTAGCCCTGGTAAGGGCTGTGGCCACCTGTCGCACCCAGGAGTTGCTCAGGCTCCCTATGTGCGCCGCCGATGGGTTCTGCGTCTTCCAGCGTCAGCCGGCGCTTTATGGAATCGGGTAGTGTCTGCCACGAGTTGTTCATTCTGCCCGCTTCTGACACCAATGTAGCGTTTGGCAGGTTCTTTTTCAGAACTAAAGAACAGTGGAGACGCGATTAACCAAGCACTGGCTTTATTTTACAACCACACTAAAACCAAACACAGGATCTACACACACATGAGGAGACTGACGAACACGTACACACATTTAGGGTGGTAATTACCTAACAACACACTCTACTTTTACAGGACTACACAGGGCACTAGAATTACTAGGACATTATTTACACAGGCAGGGTCAGCCGCTGGTCATCGTGCTGACCCTCAGACTCTTCCCGGCTACCACTCCCAGCATGCCCAGCGGTACTACGAGCGCCTAGGGGCGCTTCCTCCTCACCACCAGGCGAGGGCGTTACAGTATGCTATCTTACATATTACTTTACATATGTTTAAGAAAAATTTTAATTGAATGTTTGACTCAATATACACTATTATAGCTGAGCAATGTACAGTACTATACACAGTAGACATAAGTCTTTACAAAAAAAGTCATAATATATAGTTTATTTTGATTGCCTCACACAGCTATTTAAACTTACTGTTTACTGTTACTGTTTACACTAGAAAATAAGACAACAATAGTTTGAAAATGCATGAAATGCATAAAAAGGTGGTCAGAAATAACTCCATATTTAGAATAATTCACATTTCATTGTTATTCAAAAAAGATTTAAAGCTCCAAGGCATTATCTGGTTGAATTTTTGATGTATAAAGAAAAGCACATAAATTAGAACTACTTTCTCATTAAAAAATCCATCCAGATTAACATCAAGCAAATTACTATCATGGTTAAAAAGAGAATTAGCACAAAGTCCCTTTTGAATCTGCATATTTCCATCAAATTAGAAATGGATTGCCTTCAGCACATTAACTATTACAGCTGCCTCCTACGCAGTTATATTTAGACCTCTTGTGCTAGGTTTATTATCACTTACCTAGCCTAGCGTAACATGTTTTTGATAAAAAGAGTGGGATCTCCTTAAATTCAAACTTTAATTCACGTTAACTTTTTGTCATAACCCCTTAGTGCAGAGTTGCATATGACAAATGTAAAACAAAAGACAAGCACTCCGAGTGGAAGTAACATACTGTAACACCTATCCTGGCCACAAAAAATAGCCTAGAGCCTAATCTCATCAGATCTTGTTTAAGCAAGGATGGGCTTGCTCGGTATTGGGATGGAAGACCTCTAAGGATATTCAAATTGCTACTGCAAGTGGATTTGGTGGACTGGTGCCATCCTACAGATGAGATGTTAAAACCAAGGTGCTGACTCTTTGGTCATTAAAGATCTCGTGACAGTTTTTAACAAGAGGGCTCTTAATTCTGGTATCCTCTGTGGGTTTACTTAATCTGGTGTATTTAAAGTTCCCCCTTAATTGACCTGACGAAGTAATTTCTCATTTCTCCATCTGGTCTGCTGTGTACTTTGGCTGCTGACACAGAAAGGAAGCCATCACTCAGGTACCCTTGTATTTGTAAAGCCTCTAGGAGACTTTTAAAGATGAAACGATATACTGAATACAAATGCAAGGAATTATTCATTACCTAAAAAGGCTATCCAATAACTCTTATTTAGTTTCATTTAGTACTTTAACTTTTATTCAGTTGAAATGTTCTGAGTGGCTTCTTATCTCGTATAACTACAGATTCAGTGATTGTATTTGAACAGTTTCAGGAAGTAGAAATTGAGATTTGGTAGATTTTATATTACTTCATTGACTTAATTTGTTATTAAAAAGACTAATTCAGATGTGTATTGTAGACTTTTTAATTGACCCTGCCTAGAAGGCAAGAGCTACGAAATGGAAGTAATTGTAAATTCAAAATAAACAGCAACCAGTAGTAAGTTATCACTTGCTGAAGTTTACAATTGGAAATCCCCCATGTTCTTCTTCTTAAAGAAGAAATAAAAATATCAGCAGCATTCTTTAATTGATAATGCTGAAGAAAAACATCGGTTTAGGCAATGACCATGAGGACAAGTAGGAATCTGGTGCACTTAAAAGGCTGCAGACAAAGACTGTAGGAGTGGAGAGGGAGGAGCTGAGGGCCAACACCGTACAGTTGGACATCAGCAGAGGGGGTAAAGGTGGTGAAAACGCATTGCCATGGCTGCCTGGGTTGTGCAAAGGGTTGGATGCTCTACTGGAAATGGAGAAAAGGAGGGGGAAGAGAGCAGAGTTAGTGGGGATTATGGAAAAGGAATGGGGCAGAAGAGGGTGGAATGGGAAACTAAACACCCACAGATGTCCTGGAGTTCTATAAAGGAGTGACAATGTCAGTAGAACTGGAAGACCAGACATTATGGTAAGTGCTGGAAAATGTTTGTTATCTGTGGAGAGGTTGATGCTGCCAAGTACTGTTAATGTCTGCTCCCAGAGGTCCAACACTATACTGTGTGTGGCTGGGCTTCCTCATAATTTGCCAATAAGTTACTTAATATGGAGGAATATTAAACTGTAAGAGTACTGTGTCATTGTGCATGGTCATTCTTAAACAAAATAGGCATCTTTGCTCATGAAACAGAGAATCTTTCATATTCCTACTCTTTATAGGGCTATAGCACTCTCTTAACTAGTCCAGGCTTTTTGTGACTCTTGCTGCCCAACACACTTGTAGCTTTCTGCATTCTGCATTTTAAATATTTTATCAATATACTGCACTGTATGTATAATATTCCCTGAAGCACGTTCAACAGACTTTGCTTTAATGGACTTTGGATTTAGTGGAAATAAATCAGCTATATTTTTGTCTATAAAATTTTACGTCTCATCCGAAGGACGGCGCCTGTTTACAGTATAGTGTCCCCGTCACTATACTGGATCATTAGGACCCACATGGATCGCAGGGTGAGCGCAATGGAGAGATCACCAAGTTTAAAGGCCAGAGATGAGGAAATGAGGAGATGTTGCAATATAATCCTCTTCTGCTTTCTCATCACAAGGTCAAATAAAAGGGTTATTTGATTATTTGCAATGCCTGTGTGGAATATTAAACAGTGGACATGATGTATCCAAGAGTTGCCAGCTCAGAGTGAGTGTTTATTTGTTTGTTTTATTGTCTTAGTGGGAGATATTACTGAACAAAGGAGAACATTTACAGTGGGTACTTGAATACCTTAATTTTGTGGGCTGAACTTTAATGTGGAACTGAGGATAAGTAATGCTTGAGTATTCCCATCACCTTTCCCATATGATACATAATGGACTGGTCAAGTGGAGAATTTTGTACTCTGAACTCATATTTAAACAGGGCTTTGCCACAGTGTTTGTAACAGCAACCTCCTATGTCCTTAAAAACACGTAGGTTTTTGGTTCATTTGTCCAGTTTGGAATAAAGTTAGTAGTTTTGTAAAATTAATTGATGTGCAATATATTGCTCAAGGAACTGGAAAATGCAAATAAACTTTTTTTTCAAACTCCTCTTGTGGGTAAAGTAGCTTTTGCGTTTGATGGAAATCATTTAGTTTCTATTACAGCAGGTAATGTGTAACAAAACCTGTGTACAGTATTGTCACACTGTAAGCTGCTGAAATGTTTACTTTGTCACAGCTGAAAATTTGAGCCCTTTAAATTTAATGTAAACTGTCTAAAAATCTGAAACTATATGACCAATAAATTCCAAATAACCAACAGTTTCTCTTTGTTCTATTTGGTCTTGCTGCTGCTCTACCCACCCAAATTAAACAAACCAAAGACACATTACTTCCTTTTAAATTTCCATCACTAGCATAGATGACCAAGGACACTAGAGGGAGCCATACTTTTGTGTGGTGTTTATTAATTTTTTTTTATTTAGGGGGATGCTGTAAAAACACCACACAATGTCCACTGCCATTTTATTTCAGAAATAATATTTTCACGAGAGTTTCAATGTGTAGTCAAGTTCACCATTTTACACTGGAATGTAAATACAAATACAACATTCTCTCATATATCGGCCCTTTTGTCATCCATTTGTGTACGCACATCCTGACCTACTGTAACTGCGTCATAGAGAAAGTGACATCATAAATATGAACATTATGGTTTTGGGTCCCTATCTGTAATTAAAGAAAAAAAACATTGTTAACTTGAGTGGGATAACTGTTCTTACCTTGGGGCCTGGTTCACCCTTTTCCCCTGGTGGCCCAGAGAGTCCTGTTGCTCCATCTTTTCCAGGCAGGCAAGCAGAGCCTTTGAAACCAGGGAATCCAGGAAACCCTGTGGACCCCTGCATAGAAAGCAAGACAATATCCCATCATTAAATATGCCTTATCTATAAAAGAAAAGAACAACGCATATGTTACCAGACAGGGGTTGAGCTGGCTGTCTTGAAGAGTTGCTGAAATCTGTAATGTACATTTTAACTTACCATAAAAATTTAATTAAATTACCATAATTTACTCAATATTTGCATGACTCCATTCATGCATGTTAGAAAATAATAGGCAAGAATATACTAGAATCAACCGAACACACTCTCTACATTCCAAAACATTTTATTCATTAAGGTTTGTCTATGTTTCGACAAACACAAACCTTAATGTCACCGCCTGTCCTAGAGATGTCGATCTTTTCAGTGCTCACGTGAAGAAAAGGGGAGATGGCATGTTTCACTTCAACAATATGAGCTGCTATTGGATAGTTAAATAAGAAGATTAAATACCCCAAATATCAGATTTTAAATATAATGTAATAATTGCTTTACTGAATTAGGGGGGGCTTTACAAAGGCCTCATTGTGCTGGCTGAGAGTAGCATTACCAAGGACACAGAGGTAATTATCTCTCATAGTGTCCTGGGATCTTTAGTGGCCAAATAGTCAGGACACCTCAGTTTAACATGTCATTCAAAGGACAGCACCTACTACAACAATGTCCCTTGTCACCAAACTGAGCCACTGTTTTTTGACAATTCGGCTTCAGAGAGAAGATTACCATCTCCTGGTCCAACAACAGCACATTAAGCAGAAACCTTTCTTTTGAGGTCACCTTTCCTTAGACGTCAAAAACCCCAGTGCCAACTAGACCCATTCTTTCCGAGCTTCTAAGATCTGACAATATCGTGCTTTAAGGGGGTAATGCTGCTTCCGTCTTATTTTTTAGTTTTTTGGAATTCCAAAATTGTGACTCTTGGAGAATAGTTGATATCTATTTTAGTACAGTTTTAACAGTAACTGTAAATTAATTTCTTAACAAGGGTGTTAAGAAATTGGACTGTTAATAAATAATAATAAAATAATAAAAGTATTTCAGGAAAAGAAAAACAAATAGAAACTAGGGCAGTACAATAAATTAATATAATACAATCAGATAACATAATGCAATACTATCTTCAATAAACCTGTTTTAGAGTTAGCATTTTAAGGACATCCATATGTTAATTCTAAACCAAACTTGATTCTGAAATCTCCAGACAAATATTTATTGATTGTATTGTGTTACTGATTGTGCATAACCTACTCAGAAATCACAGACATAATTACTCTGTCCCTTAACACCAAAAACAATTGGACTACAGTGACAGGAAAAATATTCAGACTTGTTTAGTTTTCACATTTTACCGCTTTAAAGCTTACAGTCATGACACTTTGCAGTTGTAGTCAGTAGTATATAGTATACAGTACAAAAAGAAAGAAAAATGGAAAAGTCATTATTGTAAGTTCTTTTAGGTTGATCCTTAATATCTTTTAAGCATGGTGAAGCCAATCATAAAACTGAAAAAAATATGTCAAATCCTGCATGGGAGTATCAATGAAGCACCTACATGATACTGCAAACATGAAGCTAAAGGCTTTGCAGTCTGGCATGACAAAACTGGAACCTGTTGGTCTAAATGCAAAGCATTACATCTGACGCAAACCTGACAGTTCGTCACCAATTCAACAATTCTCTGCTATCAAGTATGGTGGCAGCAATATTATGTTATAATTCTACTTCTCATCAATAGGGACTTTGAAACTTGCTATACAGAAAATACCCTAGTTCTGAAGAGGAAAACCTGCTGCAGTTTTGTCCTAAAACTGACACAAAAATTTAGTTTACAGCAGGACAAAACATAATGCCAAAGTCTGACTTGAATCAAAGTATGTCCTATTGACATACTGTGGAACTTATAAACTGCTGTTTAGCAAGAAACATGAGAATAAGTGAGCAGATCTGCCACAGTGAACAGGCCAAAATTGCACCAAGCAGGTATGCAAATTTGGTAGAGATTTATCATGAAAGACTTGTGGCTGTATTTGTTGCAAAAGGTGTTTCCGCCGAATATTGAATACGAGTTCATTGGGATACTGTAAATCTTAATGCACTCAACATACAGAATTTCAATTTATTTCTTTATCTTTTGCTCACATTTATTGTTACTAAACTAATAATAATCTTAGCAGTCTTCAGTTTGTACATTAAGGTTTTGAATAAAATAGTAAGCTTACCAATGTGTATGCATTTTTTTTCAATTTACTAAATGAAACACCTTACCATACTGTACCTAATAATGTAAAAAGTTTTTTTCTAAAGATTTTGGCTATTACTCTTCTGAAGGTAGAGAAATGTGTCTATTTAGAGACCTAGTCAAGTTTTCCAGTCTCTTAAATTTGGAAATGAGAAATGTATTCCAAAGCAGAAACCTGTATTTGCAAACCTTTTCCCCTTTCTGTCCTGGAAGTCCTGGGGAGGCATCCAAACCTGCATCTCCATTGCTGCCCTGAAAATCCAAGTTCAAACCGAAAAACTATTTTATTATGAATCGATAGATAAACAGACAATTAACACTCTCATAGAAACAGTTCACAGCAGAGCAGCCAAAATACTTATGGAACGAAATGAAATATCATACACAGATAAGTTAAAGGAACAAAATCTCTTTAGTATTGTTTTCAAGGGGGCATCATTTAATTTTTCACAAACAGGAAAGGTGTTTAGGAATTCTAGCCTAGTGGGCTGCTTTATATACATAAGTAAAAAAAATCATGTGGAACAAGTTTATTTATAAGGAAATCAAACAAAGATTCAGAACAGATCGACACTTTCTACGGAAAAGGTGGTGGGGGGTGAACAAGCTGGTAGACCAATGTTTTGGTCCTAGATCATAGTGACTATTCAACTTATAACTTGATAAGATCCTAAGATCAATGAGCTGCTGTAGCAACCAAACAAACATGATAGGTGGAATAGCCTATCCTAGGGTGTTTGCTTGGAACAGAACTATAGTCAGTTCTGACCACATCTGGATTGTAGCTAATTGTCTTCTATTTGTATGTAGTTAAGGTGGGCAGCTGCATCAGCATGCAAAGGCTGCAAAGGAACAAGTAATAGGTTTATTCCATGCTGAAAAGAGAAGAAAGAAAACACAAGCTTTTGTGAAACCTTGTGTTTTCTTTCTTCTCTTTTCAGCATGGAATAAACCTACTGTTTGTGTGTATATTCTTGTCATGAATTCTTCTGTTTATCTTCAAGGTTTAGATGTTGAAATATGATACAGTTAAGATAATTTTATTATTAACAATGATCTCTTAAACATTGTGGTAGAGAAATCACAACAATAAATGGAGGGAACCATCTGCAAGGTAAAGAAGAGAATGAAATGCTTTGATCATATCCTGCAAATATTGTATGACATAATCAAATCTAATTCAAATACAAAATCCTTTGTAAAACCTGTTAGCATCTCAAATGCAATATATGTACCCATGCAATACAGTCTTGCAGCTGTGCTCTAGGAAATGAAATTGTAATGGATTTTCTCCATAGGACTCAGCACAGAAGTTCCTGAAAGGTCACAGTCCTTCTTTATTACATTATTTTGAAATGTACTATGATTTTTTAAAACCAGCGAATAAAATTTACATTGCTTTAAAATGGATGTTACAGATTAATACAGATAACTACAGTAGGTTTGGCTTGAAGTGCAAGTGGTGACACATCTGTTAGTATTTGTACATATTATGAGAACAGACTAGAAAACTAGCTCTGATTCATGGTAAAAAATGAATCCAAGATGTCATCATTATATGAAGGCCACAGGCACACATTTTTTTGTTGTTGGATTTTACCCATACAAGACAGAGCTTGAAATTAAGGCACCAGATAAAAACAGTAAAATCTTCAACCGGGATATAATGTTTCTATCTATCAATCTGTAGTTACCGATTTAAAATTAATTTCTAAGTTAGAATTGTCTATATTGTAATAATTTGAAAAAGAAAACTAGCATTTTTTTTAAAGTAATAATTTAGCCTATGTACCATTAAAAGACTGAATCCATAATTGCTCATACTTGGTCTTAAACTGTCATCTAATAGTCATCATTTACTGCATCAGGGAAATATTAGACAAAAATGACTGTGTAAAATAAAATTTAAAAATAAAAAGAGATAAAATGCACAGTATATCATATATACGAAGGATGAAATGAAATAGATGGAGCATATATAAATTAATCATGCTGACAAGTTTATTCATCATCTCTAGGGTTGTTCTATGAAAGCCACATGCTAGTAGCATGTGTTACCATCACTCCAAGAAATAAAATCTACAGTATAACTCATGCTTCACAACAGGTTGCACACTGTGGCAGGCCAACAGTAGCTAGCATTTAGTTCCAGTGGACCTGCCTCTAGAAGTCATCAGGACCTCTACTCTTTGTACAGTATGTAGATTTATCTGTGGTGAAGGATAAGATTGGTAATTGGTAAAATTGTTAGATTACAAAGTACCTACAGCTGTTGTAGTTGTAATGAGTTTAATTTAGCCTATGTTTGGTATACGTGTTTGGTAACGAGTGACAAAATGTGGGGTGTGATTGACATGGATATAAAACCTCTCATCAGAGAAGCATTGGATGCTAAGCAACTACAGCTATAGAAACTTTGTAATCTAACAAGCAACAGCTGTGGGCAGTTTTATAATCCAACACTCTACTTCTCTAGAGCAGAAACAGTTAAGGAGTCAGTCTGAGCTAGAGTTAGAGCAGTATAATTGGGCAGGAGGCCGTATCTCCCGTGTTCCATGTAGTGTCTGAGTTATCCATCCAACACACAGGCAAGGAAGAAGACCTAGCCGAGCACAGAGAATGAGGTGAGGCATATGTGTCTGAGACTGAAGGTCTGGGAGAGAGCAGGTTTGTTGATATTTGTGTGAAGCAACAGCATTTGCGGTACTGCACCTGAATGAGTAGGCTCTGTGTGAGTATAGCAGCCTACTCTAACCCTCATGGCTGATCCTCTTTGGCCAGGGAAGCCTCTATTATAACAATTGCCTGTGTCAACTGGGTTTTCTATTTCCATTCTCTGTTCATTCTCCTTGTCTGAGACTGATCAGTTCTGCCTACAGTTACTCAACTGTAGACTCAGAGACTCCGAGACTACAGAGACTCAAAGTGTGCTACCTTGACTCCTCTTTCTGTGTCGTGGGGAGAGGATACACAGCTACCTTGCACTGTTTCTTCAGTGACCAGCACGTCCCATCAGACTTACTCTGGCAAGCCAACCCAGTTCCTTGGAGCACACATGACTGGATGTGGCAGACAAACTCTCTAATGCCGTTTTCCTGTCCAGAACCTGCGACTCCCCTCGGTATAGCTGAAAATGTATCTTCAAGTTTTCCTAGTTCACTGAGTGACGTAGGCCTAAAAACCCTACCAATCAAGCTCTTGCAGGCTGTAGTCAGTCTGAAAGTCTCTTACTTATGCCAGGGGTGTAACTATTTCCATGCAGAACCTATCCTAAGTGCTCCTTTCTCTCATGTGGAATACCACTCTCTCTGAGTACTATAAATTCTCAGAACCTGTGCCTCATTCTATAGCTTTTCCCAATTAACAGGCTCAAGGCCACAACATTGGCCCAGAGCTTACAGCCATAATGGTGTTTTTCTTACTACCTCATGCTTTCTTTCTGTGTTTTATTTGCTTATTTTCCACAGGTCAGATATTCAGCAGGTTAAATTATATCACCACATGCCCATATAACTCTTTCACAGATCGAGTAATTTAGTGATTATGGAACAGTTAAAGTCATTAGTGATTGGTTCATCAGAATGATGCCAAAAATATTTAAGCATTATCCAAAATCTAATGTTTTTTACACAAACATAAAATGGAGGAAAAAGGGAACAGAAGTTGTAAATTAATGAACTTTTACAATGGTTTCTATTTTGAATAACTTACATCACACGGAGATAACTACGTTATTACACCACAGTTTAATATTGCATGACATGGTTAATAAGAAAGCCTAGAAGATACTTCTTGCTGGACAATATGCCTATTCTTTTAAATGACAGCCAATACAAATAAAGAGCTCCAATGCCCTAGCACACTGCGAAGCTCAGTAATTTCGATTGTGCTCAAGCAACTGCATGACAGATGACTGAAAAGGAGAATTAGCAAAATGAACTATTGAAGAGTTTTTCCTCTATACCTTCGAACCTCTCCTAGCTGATTATCTGTCTCCAGTTAGAACAATGTTTAATGAGTTTACTAACCTTTAGCCCTGGAAGTCCATCAGATCCTGGCATTCCGGGGATTCCTGGGGACCCTTTGTCCCCCTACATAAGGAGACAAGCAATGGTTAAATAATGAGCTGTCACTACTGCAAGAGCAAGCCACAAAACATGTTGTTGCTGATGCTGGAAGCAAAGGTCCCTCAGATAGCCTTGTTTTGGAGAAGAAAACAGGGAAAAGTACACGCAAAAAAAGATTAAATATTTAGCTTGAGGTCTTTATCTGGATTTGTACTAGAATAAAAGGGGAGGGATGCTACCTATTGTAACAGCACCAAAAAAGCAAAACCACTGTACAGAATATCTCTTTAAGTTCAAAAGAATATTTTAATACAACAATAAATAAGTGATATATTCTTCTTTTCTTCTACAGAAGAAGTGGTAAAAAATGAATCAAAAGTGGTATATTTAATTCCATTCTGTTTTATATTGCGGGTTTTGTTTTTTTTGTGCTTTTTGTCATGTGGTCAGTGTCTAGACAGCAGGAAAGCAAATGAACAAAAAGGAAAATTAGATTTGATAGAACTGATTGATAGGATGAGCTCCTTACCTTCTCCCCATCGGTACCCGTAGTTCCCATACGGCCTGGGAGCCCTCTGAATCCCTGTAGAAAAAGGTACAGAAGTATCAATTGATCAATTGACCACTCCATCCATCCATCCACCAATAAATCAATCAGTCCGTCAGTCAATCAATCAATTCTAATATACCCCCTTCTAATACTCATAATTCTCAAGGTACTTTACATAAATTGTATAACAAACACAGTATAGCATACAGAATACAATTTAACAAACACGGATATAACTGAGAGAATTAAAAGAAAGAAACAGATTGAGAATTAAAAGCATTAAAGTTTGATGGTCAGACTTAAAAATAACCACAGACGCTACATTTTTAATAGAGTCAGGAAGTGTATTCCAAAGATAAGGCTACCAGTGAAAAGACAAATCCCCTAACATACAATGTAAAGTTACTAGAATGTTAAGGGACCGAGGACCAGCCAAATGCAGTGAGCGAAATGGGACATGTGAGGACAATAACTCCGAGATCTTAAAGCTATGTTGAGGTCACTGTATGTTACAGTCAGAAAATACAACTCAAACATTTTTTGAGATCCTTGCTTATGTCAGTGATTTGTAAAGTATCTAGCTTTACTTCCTCTAAGGACCATGTAGGGAGGTCATTCAAATTCAACCATGGGTTTTTAAGGACAGAATTCATTGCACAAAATTAAACAAACTCTTTGAGAACTCACATTAAGAGAAAATACAGACAAAAAAAAGAAATAAAGACATCGTGACTTTTTTGTTTTTCTCACTTTTTCTCCTTTCTCTCCTGTATCTCCAGGCAGGCCAGGATCTCCTTCGTCACCCTAGAAAAACACAGGATAGCAAATAAATTAATTTCTCCACATGAGAAGATTCTCAGATAAGCATTTAATAGATAATTATAATAATAATAATAATTGCTTACACTTATATAGCGCTTTTCTGGACACTCCACTCAAAGCGCTTTACATGTAATGGGGTCTCCCCTCCACCACCACCAATGATATTAGATATTAGATATTAGATATTAGCTCATTGACTGATAACTGAGAACATAATTTTCTCATATTAAAACATGGGTTACTTACTGATATTGACAAGTTTAATGGTATATATTATTATTAATAAATAATAAATAACTTTTATTTTTTAAAGGTTTTGTGCTGAGCTATAGCACAGACAATTTGCTCCTGTTTTACATTTCATTAGAACACTAGAACATAATTAACTTATGAACTGAGCCTTCAATAATCGCACTACTGTATAAACAAAGCGTTGTCAAACTAGGCATTCTGCCCACCTTGTCACCTTTTTGACCCTGAAGACCGCGATCTCCTTTTGCACCTTTAGCTCCATCCACACCATCTTCTCCATTCCTGCCCTGAAGGGAGAGTCATTTGCTGAAGAATTACCCCATTTCTAAACTTGAAGCTCCAGGAAACAGTACTGTGCTGGTGCATGGTGGCCTTCAAGGTGTCTGTTTGGCTTTACTGTGCAAGTCAATGTGTATTATTTATCCCTCCATAATCTAACTGCTTTAGCCACTACAAAGTCAAAGGAGAAACGAGAACCTACCCCACCAAACAACAAGCACAAGACAGAAAACAACCTGAACAGGACGAAAAGCCCTTGCAGGTCACACACAGACACAAACACACACACTGAATTTTGTAGAAGCCAAACAACCTACCAGGATGTATTTTAGACTGCGGGAGGAAACAGGAGAACCCAGTGAATACCCATATGAACTTGGTGAGATCATACATACTCCACACAGAGAGCTGGAATTAAACCCAGGGCCCCAGCTCTGTGAGGCAACAATGCTAACCACTGCAGCACTGTGCCACCCCTGCAGTATGTGTTATTTAACTAAGGTACTATGATTTTTACTTGCTATCCAATGCCCATCTAACAACACTGCTGTAAATGAATCTTGTTAACAAAATATTTAGTTTTACTTTGCTTCTTCCTCACAAAACACTACTAGATGTACAGTAACTGATGCAGGAAACTATTTCTGACAGGAAAACCTGTGTAAATAGGTGTGTTAGCCAATAGATTAATAGATTAAAGCAGGGGTTCTTGGTCCTGGTCGTGGAGGACTACACACCTGCTGTTTTTTGTTCCAGCTAAGCCATCATTAGCTAAGACAATAAGTATCCAGAATGCCTTTTAACCTAAACCTTTACTTGTAAGAAATGTTTCAAGATCATTCTTATAACCACAATCTTACAGACCAATGCAGGGTTGTCACGGAATTATTTGTCTTGGAAAAAAGAGAGAAAATCACAATTTTGTTACACAGTAATGTCAAATATGTAAACGTACCACTTCTCCATTGATGCCAGCTTCCCCTGGTTCACCCTGTAGAGAAGGATCAACACTAGCTTTCATATGAAAATTATAGAGCACTTACAGTAGTTTTTTTTAATAATATAAAAATATATGCACTTCCTGAGTTTTTGTAAAAGCAAAGATGTTTATTAGCTCAACCAGGATTTGTATTCTGCAAAGGAACAAGTAAAGGTTTATTCCATGCTAAAAAGAGAAGAAAGGAAACAACGTTTTGGCTATGTGTTCTTCAGGTGTGAAAAAGCTCCACAGCTGAAACGTTGTGTTTCCTTTCTTCTCTTGTCCACATGGAATGAACCTTTACTTATTCCTTTGCAGCCTACGCATGCTGATGCAGCTATCTACTTGAACTATGTACTTTGTACCCTGTGGTAATGCTATGGTATTTTTTGTTTAATAACTCAAGAATTATCTGACTAACAACAAACTGTCAATTAATGCTGCGTGGAAAATTAAAATGAACATGGATTTACATGTATTTGTTGTAGCTTGTAAGGAAAACCAAATATACTTTTGCTATTTGATCTCAAATTCCAAGAACTTATTATTCTCAGAGTTTATCCCATTCATGTTAATTTAATTCATTTAGAAATTTTACAGATTGATATTTGTTTCAAACAGAGATCAGAATAATCTCTTTTGGCTCTGCACATCTGCATTTGAGAAGCCACATTCTAAGATTAATTAATTGGTGCTCTCAAAAGATTTTTAGCCATTATGAGTCACTTGCAAATTAATGCTGGAGATCAAAGTCCCTGACATCAGTAGATCAGTGCTGCAAGTTCTTTCTTGTGAATCACTCAAAACTTAACTTCAGAAAGTGAAACGATACAGAGGAATATGGATTCTAGAATGGATATGAGCAAAAATATTTAAAGGTTTTCACACGGGTCACTTTAACACCTTTAAATAATAAATTATTTTCAGTTGTGCTTAAGGAAATGAGAAATGCTATTCATACAGTAGAACCTGAGAAAGAATATTTCAGCTCTTTCTAAGAAACTTAGAATGGGCGTAGTACCCGCAGATTGAAAAATCACAATTGTATTGTCAGTCTACACAAAGCAGGACAGAACTGAGCCAGGTAACTATGTACTATAGAGCCTCACTTCTGTTTCTGGTAAATTCATGTGAAAGTTAGAGCTAAATCAGAATACTTAAAAAAACAAGGACGTTTTAAGAGAGAGCCAACATAGGTTTAGAAGGTGAAGGCCTTGTGTAACTAACTTTCTGGAATTCTTCAAACAACCAACAAGGACAATGGGCAACACTTAAACGTAAGACATTATATATGTAGCTTTACAGAAAGCATATGATAAAGTGTCTTAAAAATGGTTTGTTTACAAATTAAAAGCAGTAGAAGGTACATGGTTCAAGAACCAGTTTAATTAACAGAAACGGCATGTTATTTTAAGAGGTATAACCTCTGTCTGGGCAGATACAGTATGTGTAATGGTGTGCAGCAATTCCAGCAGTGTGGAACGGGTTTTCAGTGTAGTCAGCAAATTAGTCAAATTTTCCTAAAATAGTGGATGTGGCAAACAGAAAGAGTGGAAAGGGAGTTACAGAATAATGGACTGGGCCGACATGTGGCCCTTTGAAATTCAACATTGGTAAGTGCACAGTGATGTATACTAGTATCAGGAACATGTCATACACCTTTCACATTGGTACTTCAGAGTTACAGGAAAAGTGTGGGCGGTGCAGTGGCTCTGTGGCCAAGGATCTGCGCCTGTGGCTGGAAGGTTGCCGGTTCATATCCTGCAGCCAGCAGAGGAAATGGCTGACCCTGTGCTCTGACTCCAAGCTTCTCTCCCTGTCTATGTGTCTCATGGAGAGATACAGTAGTTGGGGTATGTGAAAAGACAAATTCCTAATACAAGAAATTATACAGTATATGGCCAATAAAGTGTTTTTATCTTATGTACTGCAGATTCTTCTAGGTCTCCATCAAGACAATGTGACTAAGTGATAAAAATAGATATTCTAGAAATAGATTTCTAGATATAGAAAAAATGGGGGGAATTTAAATCCAGGAAAGCTATACTTAAGGTCTACAATGCACTTATTAGATTTCATCTAGAATACTGCGGTCAGCTTACTGTAAGTCACCATACCGCAGAGGTTAAAGAAGAAAATGATTCCTACAGTACACATTCCCATGAATCCAATGCAGACCTTCTGTCCGGCTGGTCCCCGGGCACCGAATGGGCCCATGGCTCCTTTGGTCCCTGGTTCCCCTTTGAGGCCCTTCAGCAATAACAGTAAGAGGAATGAGAGGAACACTTCAAACAGAGAAAAATACTTCTTGCTTGAATAACTGGCTGGTTTTAGAACTTGGGAAACACTTGTATACTTCAACAATTGCCGAGATTTGTGTGTGAGGGATTGCCAACCATCTGCCTATGAGAAACAGTTATAGTGTCGTGAACAATAATCACCAATGTATGATGATTGCTATACTGACCCAACATAGTCATCTTCAAAAAACAATGTGTGAGTGCCATTGTTATTAAAAGTAAGTCAGACTTACTTTTAAAGAAAAATGATCTGACTGCCTTAACCCAATTAAAATATCTCCCTAATGTTCCCATGTGTAGTCATAAGTCATCTATTTATTCATTATCCAGATCTATCTGAATTGCACTTGTATTTGGTGCACCAAATCTATTTAGCTAAAGTAAAAATTGTATCCTTAAACCCAGTTGTAAATTGTTGTCTGCTCCCAGCTTGAAGCCTCAAGATCTTGAAAGATACTTTGCAGTGGCATCTGATTTCTTCCACTGTATGAGTAAAAAAGAGAACTTTTTTGATGTCACAGAATACCTTTTCGCCTGAAGGCCCATCTTCTCCCTTTTCTCCTTTATCTCCATCAAAGCCAGGAGGGCCTCTCTCACCCTTACAAAGACAGAATTCATTAATCAAGGAAGTCTTGTGTTGTATTTTTGACAACAACTGACGTAAAGTCCTCATACATAATAAACATTGGCTTTCTTCTTCTTTGTCATGCTGTTTTTTTGTGGTGAAGTTTGTTGTTAATCAAAATGTTGACTACAGAGAAGTTCTCAAATTAGGATAGCTGCTCCATAATGGATTGAGATTGTGTATCCCGTTTGAGAATCCCTGAAAGTTCTGATTATTTTGCCAATTCTAAAAATACTAAACAGAATGTTTTCACTTAAGATTAGCCCGTTGGTCTCATTCCTTGATTTAAAGTACTTGTACATGCCTTGTTTTCTTTCTGACATGTACTGTACTTATTGTGAACATCTGGGTAACAGGGGTCACATACTCCATTTAAAAATTCATTATAACCTGTTGTAGATTAATTGAACAATAGAGTGTTAATAACTACGATTTAGCTGATCCCTGCTACCAGTTAATAAGGCCTATACATAAAACTCACATTATTCTCATACATTAATGCTTTATTAATTGACAATTTAATGTTCTTTTTATTCACCTAGAAAGTATCAGTCGCAATCCCCAAAAATACTCTTATCAGAAATTCTTTGAACTAGAAACCTCACTTTGAGGCTCATTCCCATTCTGAAAACCTTTCTCTTGTTTTTTTTTAAATACAGATTTTTTTTTTCTTTTGGAAGGTAAAAACATCTAATAGCAATTAATAATAAATACCAAAGAATATAAAGAAATTTCAAATTTGTCAGAAGAGACACGACTATAAAGCACTGTTGTGTTATAGCTGATAATAAAATAAAAGATATTGTGTTCTTACTGGATCTCCTTTGTTGCCCTTATACCCCTGAGGTCCCATCAAAGTTAGTGGGCTTCCCTTAAACAAAGCAGGATTAGAAAATCAACATAATAAAAAGCTGGTTTCTTCTATTAAAAGCAAGATGTTAAAATCACAGGCATTAAGAGTACTTCAAACAAAAACAGCAATCTGCATTCTTTAAGATGTGGGATATGTTTTTTTTGTCTTTACCCTTTCTCCTTTGTAGCCTGGAAAACCTCGATCACCCTGTAAAAAGGTATTTTAGAAACATATGAGTTTAACACTAAATGTACATGTTTTCTTTATCAAAGATTATTTATTTATTAAGAGGGCTTACAGACCGACTTTACAATCAGCACTGGGCAAGTGCTAGAAAAAAATACAAAATACTGGATTAATAGAAATTTCATTTGTCTCTTCTAAAAATGGATTGCATGCTCATTTGCCAAATATTTGTCCGCCGTTGGGAATATATTGTGATATACTGCATCTTATCAGAAACCAGATTGCCGATTAACATCATTTGAAAAGTTAAGAAAATAGGTATTGTAGTGATCTGCTCCCCCTGCTCCTCTCTCCCCTTTTATCTCAGTTCACCCTCTCCCTCTATAAAACCGGCGAGTAATACCTACTCCTTCACTTTTTTCTTCTTCTGAGTTGGGAGGAAGTCTGCTTTCTCTCTTCCTTCCTTAATTTACCTGCTCCATGACTAGCCTGCCTCTTGCTGAACAGCAGTTTGGTCAACAATAGGTAGCCTGTCTACTCTGATTTTGCCAGCCACAACATTAATGTGCAGGGGTTATATCCCACTTTAATAAGTGAAAAGACCAAAGGGAGAATTTAAAATAATTAAAATAAAGTCCTTTATGAAACTTTGCTACTGTTACTTGGTAAGAAAGGAAGAGTAATGGTAAAACATCCCAAATATATACTTTAAGATCCAGTAACCTGTCTACATGTACTTAAAATGTTATTACTGGGATTAAATAAGTAAAAGTATTAGTATAATTTCTATCCACAGTTCCTAATCCCTCCACTTTGCCTAACCCTTATCATTTTGTTTCTGCTGCCAAACCATTGTGATTTTACTTTGAAATAACAGACACAAAGTCATGAGAACATCCAGTTGAATACTTCTGGAATATTATCTGAATAACTTCTATATGTTTTCCAAGATCTGTTTTTCCTTATTTTCAATTCGACACTGTAAATGTAATTTCTTCAGACAGGAAGCACAGATCTTTTGCATGAACAGAGCTGTATTCGGGATGAAACAGTGCAAAGCTCAGTGCAACAAAACCAAAAAAGGGGGAGATTTTTATGTGTAGGACAGAGGAAGCAGACAAGTTTCAAGTTTGACCTCTTTCTTAACTTTTGTTTCATGACTCAATTTCCATTTTATTACAAAATCCACAAATGCATGCTGCAGTGTACTTGAAGAAAGACACACAATAAAAGGGTCTTCCAATTCCAAAACAACAAGAAAACAAAGTTTCCCGTTTACCATGTTCTATATCAAACAGTATACATTACAGGAAGTATATATTACAGGCATGTGCTATAAACTCTCAAGATTAATAAACCTCCAGGTCCTAATCCCAGATGGTAACCAGCCAATTGTCCTTTGTAAACATTTAGTAAAACTCTTCCAATAATTGCTTAGCACAGGGATAGTACTGTAGAATGGAGAATATTAGTGCATATCCATAAAAAGGGTGACAAAACATAACCTATTATAGACTGATGAAGTCTGACTTTTGTTAGTCTGTAAGGTTATGGAAAACAAACTTGGGTAATTAAACTAGAAGATTTCTTATATGGAAATGGGGTGTGATTAATTTGCAAAACTTGCTGCAACTCAATAATGAATGAGAGAGTGGATGTATGAGGAGCAACAGAGGTAGCGGAGCTCCTCACTGTAAAATGTGCATAACATGAATGAAATGCACTTTCATCGCATTTCCAATTTTAAAACATCATAATCACATGCTCTTAGGTTTAATCTATTTTTAAAACATTTCTACTCTGATGGACCTTTCTGTTGGGTCTACAGGGGTTCAGTACAGTCGACAGGCCCCTGAAACCTAGACGCTCTTTGGATCTGAGAAGTTCACTGGTGCCTACAGAGTGATGCTATGTTTACTCCAAGGCCACAAGTGATGACTGAATCCTAGCAGAGGCAGAGAAGAGCTACATGTGCTCCTTACTGTATGTACTGTAGCTCATGGGTAACCATACTGATCTTATAACTCCTTCTTAGGACAAAACTGTCACCCTTTAAAAACGATGATTGAGGCATCATAATTACTCACAACTACATCAGTGGCATAGATTACACCTGTTTGCTGCTCTGTCCTTCATTTCTAGTTTATTACAAGACTAGTTCAGATTGATTGGAAATAGTTCTGGTAGTTTTAGTGTGAGATTGTATATATTGTAGATTGGCATCTTGTACTGCATTTGGCCATTTTTTCCACAAACAGGGTTGTAAATCCAATTCAGTTAAAAAAAAGCTTAATCTAAACCATAGAGATTTTAAGGTGATTTTTATATGCATCTGACACCTGCCTGATGCTCTGTTTACAGAGTGTCGTCAGTTCTGAAATCTTCACTGGCAGCCTACTCTGTACAGCTCAGTCCATCAGCAGTACAGCAAAATGGAGAGCTCTGTGTTCTGTTCCATGTTTTACACTCCTATTTTTAAGATATTTTCAAATGTTAATTTTTAGATAGTTTTTCATAAACGATTTATTATTATGTTACAGGTGGCAAGCATTTAGGGAAATTGGGATGCTGTAATTATATCACATTTAACACATCACCGGTGGTACTGCGCTACAGTAGAGTACCACAGGAATCTGTACTGGGACCACTGCTCTTCCTATTTTATATCAATTATCTAGATTCTGGCATACCTGGTATGCTAGTCAATTTTACCGACAATAATGATACGAGAATTAGGAAAAACTAATATGAATTAGTTTAATTACACTACAAAAACTCTGCAACATAAATTAATTCTTAGTTATTATCCATCCATATTCCAGCTCCTTAATCCAATATAGTTTTCAGCAAGCCACAGGCACAAGGCAGGATAATCAGCCTGCAGGGGACACACAGACACAAACACGCACAACTCTCAGTCATTATTTTGTGTGGGCTCAGTAAATACCTTTGTAGGTATTCTGTACATATTTCTGTAGGTATAAAATGTATAATTTATAAATTTATATTTATAAAAAATACCTTTGTATAGAAAAGTCAATTGTAAAATGTGAAGCCAAAGAATGAATTAAGGACTTTAAAGGTTTTCCACAAGCTTGAGACTCCTTTGAGGAATTTGAA
Source organism: Lepisosteus oculatus (assembly GCF_040954835.1). NCBI lineage: Eukaryota > Metazoa > Chordata > Actinopteri > Semionotiformes > Lepisosteidae > Lepisosteus > Lepisosteus oculatus. The sequence goes on along the minus strand of NC_090702.1, from coordinate 45,030,553 downwards.
CTAACTTTTTGAAGTACAGTATATACTGTACTGTATACTTTTTTTTTTACATAGCCAGAATAAAATAATCCAACTTCATCCTGGTTTGACAGCAAGAAACCTCTCAAGAGAAATCAGTTCACAGAAAGGGTCTGAGCAACAGCAATGAAGAGCATTTTAAAAATTCAATGCTACTGTAACTATGCTTCAGTAACATCAGCATCAAAAAGTATTGGAAAGTAAATAAAAATTTAAAATTGTTGCACTGTAAATTACAATAATAATAAAATATTAAAAATCCAGGGTGAAATGAATATACTATTAATAGTATAATATTACATGATATATATATATATTAATATAATATTAATACAATACTAAGAATTAATAACTATATAAAAAAACTGTGCAATTGTACTACATTGAAATGGTAGTCTGACCAAATGCTAGAAACAGTATTTTCTGTGTACGGTTATATTTGTACTTTGACAATGCTGTTTTTTGCCATAATACTGAATATGCAACACAAACACGCACCTTCTCTCCTCTGGCACCTGGTAGTCCTTTGGGACCCTGGTGAGAAATGGGGAAAAAAGCCAAAACCATTACAATAAGAAACACTTTCTGTGTTATAACATTTTAAAACCAGCATGTACAGTAGCTGCTTAAGGAAATGATTAGAACTAAATGGACAAAACAGAGCAGCATTAAACCCTTACAGTTGCTACACAAAAATGTTCAGAGCGCATCATGTGTAGATTTTGTTCCTAACAAAAGGCTGGTGAAAAGGCTAGAGTACAATTCATGAAGAACATTGGAAACAAATTTTTTTTTTATTTGGATTCTTCTTTTTCTACTTAGATTTTAGCAAAACATCCCCTTATACTTTTCTCATAGTTCTGCATTTACACAAGGGATGGCTAACTCTGGTTCTGGAAAGCCCAAATCAATCCATTGGGTCTTGCATGGTCCAGTTTTCATACATTTAAGTATTTAAGTTAATTGATTTAAGTTAGAAGTGTCCAACTATGATTCTTGGGAAGTAACTGAGGTTGTATTTGTATTTTAAATGAACTCGAAAGACTCACCTGCATCAGCAGTGAAGATATAAATCTTTGTGAGTGTTATATGATTGATGATTTAAAGGTAACCAATCAAGCTTGCTGAATTGTGGCTTTCCAGGACTACAGCTGGATCCTCTTGCTGTACAGGTATATAATGTATTTGTACAGTTATTGCTCTCCCCAAGGTTTTGCAGTATTTACTACAAAGACGTGCTACATATTCTTTAACAAGTAAACAGACATGAAAAAATCATTTCAGAGAATCAGTGTTCTTGAAACACTAGCTGTTCACTCACCAGAGGTCCTGCAGGCCCCCGAATGCCAGCAATGCCCTTTTCTCCCTAAATTGGGTTTGAAAACAATAAAGACCTAATCGATAAAATGTTATTGACATGCAATTTTATCACAATATGACTCCTAACTAATCAGATTTATTTTGCTTACTGCTCTTTCCATCTCTGACTAACCTTCACAATATTTTTTTAACAAATCTATGTTTACACACCATGGACATTAGAATTTGACAACTTTGAACTTTACCCATTTTCAGTCTTTAGCATACTCTGTAAAACAGGCTGCATTGTTAAGAGATCAAGAGTGTTTTCAAGTATTTACTTGAACCTAGGAACAGTTAATATGGAAAGGAACAAGTAAAGATGAATTCCGTGCTGAAAAATAGAAAGGATACACCATGCGACTACTGGCTATGGAGCCTTCTTCAGCCTTTGAAGAAGGCATTCTCTTTTACAAAAGACTTTTACTTGTTCTTTTGCAGCAAATGCAAACTATCACAACTGCCCACATAATTAATCTGTAATATTTTATGTTATAATAAAATTGAGTTTATATGTAGTTTTTATCAGATCTTACTTACTGACGCGGGGCTGTGTTTAGTGTGGGGGTGGAGCCCTGGATTAAGGGCGACGCATTGCCTTAGTAACCACACCAGCCTTTTTGCTAATTGGGGACGAGCAGCAGCTGTGGCGGCCCTTTAACACACACTGAGTACCTCCCAGAGGGCCGCGCAGACCGCCGCAAGGGGGAGAACCTTCTACAGAGGGGGCCGCGGTTTCCCTAGTTTTCTTTTTTCCCCCTCTTGTCCCGTCGTTTATCTCTCTCTCCGGGAAAGGTTGAGTTCTTTTTATTTTTGGCCTTGCGCTTTTTAGCCACCAGACTGGATCCCGTTAGATAGGGTAAGTCCAGTCTGGTTACCGCTGTCCCAAGCGGCTCTTTTTGCCCAGGCTGGACACTGTTAAAAAGAAACGGTCCTGCCTGGACGCCACTGTGCAAAGTGACACATTTTTTTCCCCTTGTTTTTCGCTAATCTCACACCGGTGCCTCCGCCCCCTCATACTGGGCGTCGACTTTAACCGGTGTTCTCCGCGGCTCCTCCCACTCCCACACTGTCACATTAGAAACTGACCGTAGAAATTATTGCCCATAGAAATGATAACTTTGTAAAAAATTAGAGTTTATTATGATCTAAATTACATTTAAAATGTCTTGTAAGATGCCTTTTACAAGATAATGCAGTAAAAGAATCATAGGTTTAATGTATAAGATGTAACAGAACTTCATTATATTATTTTAATTATTACATAGATTATAAGAATCCTGTATATATTATTCTTCATTTTCTAAGCTTAGCCTGTTACTAGTTAAAATCATAAAGGCTTTTTTTTCAGAGCTGCCATTTTAAGGATTCCATCTCTTGCTAGAGTTACTGCAAACCTGCAGGCTCTCTACACATCACAGGAGTTGGCATTCCTCTTCCGTTTCTCTGAAAGCTGATAAGATCCTGGCCAAGCAATACCCATTGTCCTTGACAGTGCCCTGCTAATTGTGTGCCATTCACGTTCAGCCAGTGGTATCACCAGGACTTGAATTAGTGGGCATCTTTATTCGCTTCACTTAAGGAAACCCTGTAGCCATCATTTCAGTTATTTATTCCCCAAAAACGTACTTTCTTCCCCTACAATGGCAAATTGTATAAAATAAAAATGGGAAAAATAACACCTTCAAAATGTGGAAAACTAAACCGAGCACACTACAAAGGTTATGCAGACAACAGAAGGAATGTATGTTATAGGACGCACAGCAGCAAAGCAGATCTAACGCTTCATATTAAAGTGAAAGTGTTGTATTTAAAATAGCTATGCATCTAGTTGAGATTTCCGTACTGTCATGGGTGGACTTGCTGCTTAACATTAGGCCAGTTAAGAAATGGCTTTTGATTGGTGGAGGCTGCTTGATTGGTATTTTATAGGACACTAGGAATAATAAAAAAAAACATACGAGTGCAAATTCAGGAAGATATGTACTGTTACTGCCCAGGCTGCCTTTAAGCAGGGAATTGCTGTGACAGTACAGCCATTGTCCGTGTCTAACTGCTGTTAAGGTGTGAAACTCACCCTACGTCCTGGGAGCCCCACAACTCCTCTTTCTCCTGGTTCACCAGGCACTGTGTCACCCTGTTAATTACATAGGTTCCTGGTCAGATCAAATGATGTAGACTGTGAATAATGAAGTTACACAGATTACTGTATGTGTCGACACAAAGGGCTCTGGTGTACACACAACAAATTTTGGGTCATACATGTTCAGAACACAATGGCCATGCAGGCAGTGACTGAGAGTAACTTCCATCCATTCATTTTCTAAACTGCTTTATCCAATACAGAGTCGCAGACAGACCTAACCAGGTAAGCAACAGGCTTGAGGCAGGATAGACCCTGGATGGGATGCCAGTCCATCGAACAGACACATTGTACAGTCACAAACACAGACTCACACCTCACAGCACTCACAAAAGCACTCGCCACAGGGCACATTTTTCCAGATACCAATTAACCTACTAGTATGTCATTGGACTTTGGGAAGAAACCCACATGAAGAGAGCCCATTGGGAGAACATTCAGTAAAAACTCATGCAGATAGCACCCTGGTAATTTACACTTTCAATATTGATTTTAAAGATCCCCAGAGCTGTTAGACAGGAATGCTAACCACGCTGTCACCACTGTGCTGCTTATTTTGGGTTTCAGTTGAATATTTCTTAGTAGCCAAGGCAATGTGTATAGGGACTTTATGAAATGGTTTTGGAATTTGCATGCTGTCCTTTACATGAGTTTGTAAAGTTTTTTATTCTATGTTTGTAAACAGCATTTGAACACTAACTATAGTATTTACATTACAAGATGCATAAATAACCTCAGCACTGTTACAGTACTTACCATTGTGTGTAATGTGCAGAAATACAAAATGATGACACGTCTGTAAGAAGGAACCGTTCTTATGATGGTTAGAAAATAAGAGGTTTCTCTTACCTTGTCACCTTTACTTCCAGGCAAACCTGACAATCCCTAAAATAAAATGACAACATTTTTATTAGTCTTTTATGATTATGTGAGTTTTTAAGACAGTAGAAATTCTGCTATTCAATGTAAACAACACTAAGACCCAGTTCTCATATTTATTCACAAAACAAATTTCACATTGAAAAATAACATTTGCAAAACAATAATATTGATTAACTTGAAGAAACCTACCCTGGAGATCTACAGTATGTGAAATGCTTCCTGCACGTTAGTTACTGTTTACACTTTGCATCAAAGTACACGTCTTTATACACTTTTCATACTGACTCTCACTCTGGCTTTGTTTATTTGCTTGATTTTCTCTAATTCAGCACATCTGTTTAATTACTTGACACCAGACAATTCATTTACTGGCAGGCAGACAAAGAGCTCGTTTAACGGTGGGTTTTTGAATATATTGAGTGATACAATGGCAAAGAGCAAATCATCAGTATGTGTCTGCCATAAAACGTATTATTATTGTTACTAAAATCTAACCACTGAACTTAAGTATATTCCAAAAAAACGGCATGTGAGCAACTGTATGAGAGCAACAGTCCAGCAAGGAAAGTTTTTATGCTGTTCATCCTAATACTGATGCATGCTGTGGATAACAAAATCATTCTAGATTACTGAGTAACAGTGAATATTATCATAAGCATCGCTAATAATATCATTCATTAGCTGTTCAAAGTGTATGCACCCACAGAATAATAAGTGCTGGCAAAGCCAATGCATGACAAAAAACATTGGATAGGAGAGTAGCTTTGACATCTGCTGGTGGCTGGAGAAGAAGTGAAATTCCCTTTCTTCACATCTCCTATCACTAAGGATACACCAACATTGAATTCTGGAGAGAGATAATTCATTAGCTGCTGGTATTTCTATTCTGATTTTCATCACAAAGGACTCCATACTGCTCCACACAGGAGGGGATCCACTTTATCCACTACTGAAGTGCAACATCCACCTGGGTGGTGTGTGGCAGGCATTACGCAACAGAAGACCCGCTACCCAGCAGATCAGGTGGAGAATTTCAAAAATGACTTCACCGATGGAATAAAAGGGAAGATTTGGGGGGGGCAAATGGCCACCTGGATTTAGGGTGGAACTTTAGCCAGGAAACCAGAGATTCTTCTGAACATTGGCTTGTGATCTTTAATGAGTTTGGAACTTGGTCCAATGTCTCATGAGAGGAAGGCACCTCTGAAAGTGTTGTATCCCCAGCTGCCATACTAGGGCACTGCTTTGGAAATTCTGGTCTAGACAGAAGAGTTCCACTTACTGGTCCATCTACACCACTTGGTTTTCATCCCATCGCACTACAGACTAGGCCCATCCTTGGTGAGCTTCTAAGATGTGATGAGATTGGGTTACGGGGTGTAGCGGAGCTAGTTTGGATACAGTGACGTCATCACCCTCCCTGCGGGTAGCAGGGACCTCAGCTGCCTGAGCTGCCTCCTCTAGCTCAATTTTGCATTACACCAGAGGCCACGCTCAGCTATACATCCATTTAACATGGAGAAGTGAAACTGCTCGAACAAGATTTGACACCAGAAAACACTGTAGGGTCATGCTGAAAATGATTCAGGGAAACATAGAATCACTTGCCTTATTCTAATAGAAGACAAGTTTAGGCATGTATATAAATTAATGTGAGGCTACCTAGTTTCATTGAATCCAATCATATCATAATTGGCTAATAATGTACTGTAGTTGGTTCTATTGTTTGTATTTTGTTCCTAATACTGAGAACCATTATTCACGTGAATTGATAAAACATTTTTCTGTATAAAAAAGTCAGATATAAACTGATTGGGGACGTTAACCTATTTTATTGGAGATGGGAACCCTCCAGCTGTTTATATATAATTACTCCCCCTGCCTACAATTAAACAGCTATGACCTTTAGCTCATGATAGCTTTCACAGACTCCTGCAGTGTCTCCTTCTCTAGCGTTTTGTTTTAATTGAATAAATCACATGCTAAATTGATTAAAAGCTTATAGCCTGTGAGTTTTCATAGAAGATTAATTTTACAGCCCACTCAGGTTGGCAGCTACAAGCCATTATAGACTGATTATTATCATTGACCTATAAAATCTGCTCCAGTTTTTGTGACATTTTGTGGTTCTATGCTGTGTTTACAGATTCAATTTGAAGCTTCGATTCTTCAGGACAGGGCAATCCGGGTGGACAGTGGCACTTGAATAGAATACAAGTAGAGTTTAAAGAGTTTACAGCTGAAGATTTTAACATACCTGCTTGCCTGGAGGACCATGGAGACCTGGGCTTCCGGACAAACCATTCTTCCCTCTTTTACCACGATCTCCCTAATTATGAAAAAACACAACATCTCATCTAAACTTTGAGGAAAAAAGAGTGCGACATGTTGACTTTGATAAGTAAAAAAAAATATTCACTCAACTCTTATTTTTAATTTTCTTTGGCATTCATGTACCAGAACAGTAGACAGTTAAGCAAGTTTCAAGGATAAAGTCAAGAGCACTTGTCACTTAGGAATCCTCTGCCATGCATATGAGAGCATTCTCAAACATTATTCACATTAACATGGAATCTTTTGAAAGCATCGCATTTATTTTTTGTCAGGTCTATATGTATTTGGCATTATTCATTAGGTTTTGATTTTGGAAGTTTATTTGCGTTCTTCTTTCCTTCAGTGATCAACGGGTTATCTTGTAAAAGTGTGGGAATGCAGAAATAAGATTATTGTTCGAATGGGGAACCCCATGTAAGGGCATAAAAAATAGATACTATTCAATTCCGAACTATAATCTTTGCCTTTGTTTTTACAGTGATGATGTGTGATTCATTTTTTATCCAATGAGTTTAGTCACATATAATTGCGTCTGATTGGGCCTGATTAACAGCAATTCATTTCTACATACAGTAATTTAGGATGTCGTCACATAATGACATCTGTACTTATGTGAAATTTCACTAATTACCAGGTATGGAGATAAATACATGAATAATTTAAACAGTTTTATAGCTGGTAGAGGAGTATGAAGAAGCAACCATAATTAAACTGGTCTTTGAATTGAATTTAATGCATCATGTGTAAACTGAGTTGCATACATTCGGATTCAATAGGAGCTCGTAAAATGTTGAACTTGAACCTTTAGAATGTGCATGTATCCTGTTATTATTGCAAGGATTGACACATGGATATAACAATTACACCAGTAACATGCTATCTGTTTAAATTCCTTTACTTGGGCATTACTTATACTTTATTTATGAATGTTTTATACTAATACATTGGTAACACTTCAGAGTAGAGCTTTTAAACATTTAATAAATTACATTTTATTTAAAAACTGATATAACTGTGATAACAATCAGCCTCCACTTTGGATTAACTGGATGTTAGTGACAGCACCCTAATCCTGACCCTGGTCAGAGCCGAAGCCATATCCCTTAGTGGTATATAATAATTTTCACTGCTGGTTATAACATCATTAACAACATGTTAATGGTTTGTTTATAGACATTTCAATGGGGACCTTAACTACCATGTGACCACTATATTCGCTGAAACACACCATGGCATTACCTTTTTTACTTCTTAATATTCCCTCTGATATAATAAAATAAATACTATAGAAATAGTAATTACATTGAAGATTCAATAGAATTTTGAAATAATAATTATGGCTGTTTTTTAACATTTTTAAGATCAGTAATGTAAGGGTGATCCTTACGGGTTGCCGTACTGATGATGCAGTACATGAATATGTAAATAGTATATATATAGAGTAGTAGATTGACAGGCATTTGGTTAGGCAGTTATTGAGTTAGTGTTGAATGAGTTAAAGAGCACTGTGTTAATAAAGTGCACGTTCATCACTACAAAGCTGTTAGTAAAGTGGTTAATAACCGCTGATAAGAACACAAATAGAGAATATAACAATTAATTCATTAACATTAGGTGTTTAAGTGATTGGTGTAAATTAAAGACACACACCAACCTAATTTCAATGGGCATTCAAAATGGTTAATGCAAACTGTGCAGGTACATAAACCACAATCCTAATTGGAATGTAAATGGTTATGGAGATAGGGATGTACTAGATTAAGAGATACCAAACTAAATTAAAAAATAAATATGCAGTCATGACACATCAAAGCTAAATAAACCAATGTTTAAAGGGGATTAAGCTGAACCTAGAAAAAAATATCCTCATGACAGACTGATTTACCTTGCATATTTCAATTAGCACCTTGCTCCCTTGCTCCCCAGCCACCACCCTTTTCCTGGGAACCTTTGCTGGTCAAGAAAGCTAAGCACTGAAGGGTTTCTTATTTGGCAAGAGTTTCCACGAGCCAACGAAGCAATATACAAATCGTGACATTTGATAAAACTATAAAAACATCGTATTACCACATGCTCTCCTGACTGAAGTGTAATATAGCCAAAATGGCAGCTGAGTTTTCTGAAACCTTTCTTTTTCCAGTGCTGTGTCCCACGTTACTGTTCTTAATAACAATAATTCCTTACACTTATGCAGTATAAGCGCTGATATAAGTGCTTTTTCTGGACACTCCACTCAACCACCACCAATGTGCAGCATCCACCAGGATGATGCGACGGCAGCCATAGTGCGCCAGAAACCTCACCGCACATCAGCTCTCAGTGTGGAGGAGAACAGAGTGATGAAGCCAATTCACAGAGTGAGATTATTAGGAGGCCATGATTGGTAAGGGCCAAGGGGAGATTTGCCCAGGACGCCGGGGTTCTTGTTTCACTTGCCTCTGGTCCTGGGGGCCCTGGTAGGCCTGGGGGGCCTCTCGGGCCCTGAGTTCCTGGAATTCCAGGATTACCACGGATACCTTGGATACCTTGAGCTCCTGGGGGACCAGGCGCCCCAGGCTCACCCTATTTCAGCAAACAGCAACAGTTAGACCAATTTGAGGAACACGCGGCTTTCACATTGGAGCATTCCGTTCGAAAAAGTGCTGACCTGCTGTAACATGACAGTGTTACTGTACATTTTTTCATCTGATCTGCCTCAGGTGCCACAGTTTGGTTGCATATCAAAACGCGAGTTTCAAAATTTAAAGGGTGACACATATTTCAGTAAAGGCAAATAAAATAAAGAAATGCAAATGGAAGACATTGTTTTTATTGTAATGTGTATGATGAATGGTTTATCTGGTAGTATGTAAGGCTTCTTTAGGAGGTTCTCTTTAGAAGTCCATAACTATGTTTATGTAAACAAAACGTGTAATTAATTTATAATCACATAGTAGCGTCTTCAGCTACATGCTCAGAACATAAGAACTATGCATACACTGACTGAGAGTACCTCCCATCTGTCCTTTTTCTAAATGCTTACAGGGACACAGGGGAGCTGGAGCCTATCCCAGCAAGCAATGGGTCTGAGACAGGATGCCAGTCCATCGCAGGGCAGACAGACACACACACGCATGCAGAAAGTCAGCACCCATAGTCTGGAACTGAACTCAGAGCTCCAGTGCTTCAAGCCAACAATGCTATCCATTGTACCACAGTGCTGCCCTGAAAGTTACCAATTAAGCAACTGAACAGTAAATAGATTTTTATATATTCATATGGCTTAGTCAATAACATGAATCGTACCGTATACACCAAACACTTTAGTTTTAAACTTTAAACAATTGACAGAATCATTTATACTGAAAATATAGGGTTGACAGATTTTCTAAAAATGAAAATAAAGATTTAAAATTGAGTACCTTTTGTCCTGGAGGCCCAGCCTGACCGACTGGGCCTCTGTATCCAATCCCTGGTTCACCCTAGAAAGACAATCAATGGACATTTTACTATTTAGTCTTACCAACTATGCCATGCATAGGAGGACAGGAATCAGCTTCTTAAAGCTATTTCCTTTTCCAGGGAGAATATTTATTAAAAGTTACATTTCAGACAAGTTTCATTTTCAGTCTCATTTATGAAACATCTTTAGGAACTTGAACTTGTTTTGATTTTGTGGAGAAAAGAGATTTTCTGTATGGTGTGTACATATTTACCTTTTGTCCACTTTCTCCGGGTTCCCCTTTGCTCCCCTTGAAATGGAACAAATAAGGACATATTAACTGGACAAAGTGATATTTCTATATCAGAATATTAATAATTGCAGAATCACACAAGAACTGGGAGTAGCCGAACAAGTGAAACTCTTTGAGGATTTCTGAAGCTACAGTATGCTGGTGACAATACAGGGAATTATTTATCTATAGATTGAGATCACCAGTCACTTATGGTGCAATAAAAATAGAAAGCTAAGACTTCAAAGGCAGATGTATGCAGGATCCAGAAAATGTGTCTCGAGTCATACTTTGACATAACAAATCTTAAAAATTCTGAAAGAACTCAAAATCACAAGTTGTTCATCCTCAGTGCCGCAAACCAGATTGAATTTACAGTACAAACAAATGTGTTTGTCTTGATGCATAGGCAAGATTAAAAAAAGCAAAGTGCAAAGATTTAGTTACATTTAATGCTAAGAAACCATCAATATATCAATAAAATAACATTGCTTTATGAAAGCTACACAGCAAGAAAAGTTTTGTTTGCATCAAAAAGCAAAAAGCATCACAGACTCATTTGTTGTCTAATAGTGAATAACTGTGGGTTTATTCTAAAATCATGAACATCATGTGAATCTCCTTATATTGTACACAAAAATGTGATTCTGGCCCTTATTTTTTACTTTACTTTAGCAACCAGATTAAAGAAGAAAAATCTGTATTGTGCAGATCTCTACAACCCTGATTCCATATAACAGTCTTCTTTAAAAAATAAGAAGAACAGTTAAAAATACAGCCAAGATATGTTTCTTAAAAAATATAAAATACATTTCGATATAAAACAATTCTATCAACCTTTTCTCCAGGGATTCCATTTTCACCTGGATCACCCTTTAAAAAAGAAAGAAAAACCACATTAATGCAATGTTACCTTTTTATGTTGTGAGTCGTAATCATTGACTTTAAAGAATAACGATATGATGAATTACATCAGTCAGACAATGAATGTCAGGCAAAGATTTAACTATAAAGAACTTTCAAAACAGCTATGGAACAAAGTTGTATAAGCGTACAAATTAGGAGGAGGGTATAAAAACATTTAACAAGTTCTTAATATATCTTTGAGCATGGTGAAGTCTATCATTAAGAAGTTGAAGACATTCAGATATCCAGATCAGGCTACCTCTCCAAGCTGAGCAGCCAGACAAGGAGGACAATAGTTTAGAAGTGTTGCTGTGATATATCCCAGTCACAACAAAAAAGGACTTGGATGGAACTGAAAATTAACATCTGATTCTGCATGAGATTTGCAGATTTGCAACAAAGCACCTACAGATGATAATGCAAAACAATGGCCAAAAGATTTCTGGTCAGGTAAAACAAAATTGGACACTTGTGGTCGAAAAGCAAAGTGTCACATCTGGCACAAACCCAACACAGTGCATCACTCAGTCATTACCATCCCCAGTGTCAAACATGGTGGTGGCAGCATTAAGTTGCAATCAACTTTTGAATGCTCACAAAACACACAATCAAATAATTGAATCATATAACAGTTCTAATCTAAATATATCATTCTATTGTCTTTAATGGAATCAGCTGTCCTTCTGGCTTGCTTGAAGAAGTCCAGTAACAAGATATGCCCTTTCTAAATTGGATGCCTCTTAAGGATGGCTGTTTTATAAAGGTACAGTAGCAATTTATTGAATCTCTCTCTCACTCTAGCCCCCATAGAACGTCTGTATCAGTTACACTAAAGTATCCAGTACTGGAGGAATCTGTTATGTTATGAAGAGAGGGTTGCAAACAAATCACACTTGTTAAATTAATATTAATGCTATGGACATTATTTAATAAATTTGCTATACAATTCATTAAAACATACATCCAAAAAGAGAAACAAAGTAGAAAATGAGATTTGCAAACCTTAACATTCTTACCTTCACACAGTTAAGTCCTGTCTGCTCCAGATCTCTGTTCTCCTGTTTCTTTTTCTATAAAACACAGAAAATCTTTAAAAACTTTATTTGCTTGATAAAGTACATTGTATAGGTAGTATTATACTGTATGTTTTGTAAAGGTTATAATTGAACCCAAAAACTTACATTTAATCTCTTTTTTCCTCTGGCTCCAGAGCGTGCCTTGAAAAATATATCATATTAATAAATCGTTTAGAACTCCATTCCCCGCATTTAAGTTTCTCATTATTCTCTAATGAATATAGATTTAAAAACTGTCATTAGAGAATGTGTAATTGCTGTATTGTTATTTATTAATAATTAATACATATTAATAAAGAAAAGGCAAACAAATTGTGGTCAGAATTAGCTACCTTTCAAAATATATGGCACATTCATTCATAACAGTCCCAATATTAATGGCAGTAATTTAAATAAATTGTGATTATAATGTATCAAACTAAGAGATGAAAACATTTTATTTTCTACAATGTTCTTGTAATGTAGCTACAGTATCTAATAATGAACAACTTATTAGGTCAGCAGCAGTGCATCTCTTGTTTGTTTGATACTCCTGTGACAGTACATCGGCTGTCAGAAAGAAGAGTCCTGCTGTGCCTCCTATCTCTGTATTCATTCTCTCATTCTTGCTCCTCAGCTCTCATTAATGTTTCAACATGACATTCAATAACGTCATATCCATCCTCTGCCTCATCGTTGCTTTCTGTTTTGTTTTACTTGCTTTCTGGGACTGGCAGTCTGTTTTTAATGTCTGATATCTACTCTATATGATACAGACATTCTTGCCATCTCCTAATTGTGTGTCCTCCCACCCTGTTTTGATTGAAAGCTAGGTAGGTTAGCTCCCCTTTTCAGGCCATGGGGGAACAGGGGGCAAGGGCCACTATTTTTCTCAACCATCCGACACTGGAGGTGGAGGTGATGTGGTCAGCATCACGCTCTTGCCGGCCTGTTACCCCCAGGAGGATTAACTCATTTGGAAAGCAGGCTGAATGGACCTATATGCCAGGTAAAAAAATTAACTTCTGTGCCAGAAAAATTGTTGTCTTTACTTTTTGTCCACCGTGGTAGCGCCTTCCTCCTGAGGTTCCTGGTAAGTATGCCTAAAGGAAAATTAATAAGAGTCTTCATCATATACGTTAATAAACACTGCTGCGCTTTTAAAGTAATTGTAATTTAAATATAGACATACTGTACCTGTTTCAGCAAAAATGTTTTTCTAAACATTAACTTATGCATGCAGTACATAAGCCATAATGTATAAAGACACATTCATTTAAAAAAAGTCGATATTTATTTAATAAATATTTAATAAAGGAAATTATGTTTACAATGACCATAGTTATTCAATGCAGATTACATGGGGCTAATGAAAAACATTTTCTCCTTTATAATTTTGCTTAGAAATATATAATTTAATAAGACTTGAGACTCTAGATGAAGTCTTTGATTTAAACTCTTTAGATCTTAAAATAATTTAAACTATCATTACATAAAGACTGTGAGACTTAATACAAGAGATCACTAGATAAGACTGAGTAGAAGTATCTTGATATTGCTTATCATTTGTAAAGAAATAATTTGAAGAAGAATGTCTGACCAGGGGCAGCGCAGTGCTGCAGTGGTTAGCATTGTTGCCTCACAAAGCTGGGGCCCTGGGTTTAATTCCTGGAGTGCTATCTGCATGGAGTTCATGTGTTCATTGTGTTTGCATGGGTTTACACCAAAACCCACCCAACCTGTAGGCGTTCCAGTTTCCTCCTGCAGTCCAAGGACATGCTGGTAGGTTAATTAGCTCAGAAACTGGCTCTGGTGCGAGTGTGTTTGTCTGTGGTCTGCCCTGCAGTGGACTGGCATCCCATCCAGAGTGTACCCCCCTTTGCCCCTTTTGCTTGTGGGGATATTCTCAAGCTCCCCTGCGACCCCGAATTGGATAAAGCTTTTAAAAAAAATGGATGGACGCATGGATGACATCTTTCAAAGCAGTTTCTAAACGTTTTTTAGAACATTTTATCATATCTGGTTTGTTCACCCTTGCAGGATTTTCTTTCAGAATTGCTTTGTACGTTATGTTAATTACATAAGCCAAGGCTCTGCTTCACTCACCATAGCCATCTCCCACGTGTCTCCTCTTTTCACCCTAATCAGTCCCTCTGCCTCCTCTATGTCAGCCATATTTTCGGATTCCTTTTGAAAGAAGTTTAAGGTAATTTAGATCATGCCTTCACAGCTAAAAAGCTCCATAATAATAATAAAAAAGTGTGGTATGTGCAGTGCCTCATTTCAGTTAACTCACAATGTCTCTCATTAGATCTCCTACAGTATGGAAAGAATTAGACACAGTGGATACTCACAAAAGCAGAGCCGTGTTCTTCATTGAATATCTATGGAGGAAAGTGAAGCAAACCTTTTTATTTTAGTATATCACAGCATCAAATGCATTGATTGGTCCATTTATATTAGGCAGAATCGGCAAGGGTGAGCTTTTAAACAGAAACATTTTTAATGCCAGTTTGAGAAGAAAAATGAGTGTTGAATATCAGTGAGCTGCTGACTTGTGGATCTTCCAGTGTTCTTGAAGTCTTCTATTATGATGCCTATTCCTAAAGATTTCAAAACCTTTGAAAACTGGGGCTAAAAGCACAGAATGTCATTTTAAAACATCCTTTGCTATCATTTGCTCTTGTAATACCCGGTTAATATATCAGGCAACACTAGAGGAAAGTCTTTACCTATAATTCTACAGACCACATATTCACATGATATTTGTTTGAATTCATATTAGTCAGTCAGAAAAATTAAATAATTGTTGCAATTTCCCTGTTATTCTCTTTCATTATGATCCATCTGTAACAATATAATCCCAGAACATGCTTGAAGCTAAGCTGATACACATCTATCTAATATGATCTGCTAAACAGAATGGCTAACTGGGTGGATGTCAGAGAATGATTATTTTAAAGCAGTAAATAATTAAATGTATTTGCATTGAGGGCAAGACATATCTTGAAAAGTACTAGCAGACTCTGAGTAACTGAAGAAAAACTGCATGCATCCTGAGAAAAATAACCTTCACTCTTAAGCATGCTTTTGTTCACTTGTCTGGTGTGTTTCCTTTTGTGAGTGTCAAGTGAAATATTCCTAGTAATATCTTTGTAAATTATAATGAGAACCTACAGGTATGAATTTACTGCATGACATGTTCTGTCTGAAACAGTCTTTGCAGGCCATGACTCAGCAGACAAAATCATTAAATAAGTTCAAGTAGATACAGGTAGCTGTGCAGCATGTGTAGGCTGTAAAGGAACAGGTAAAGGTTTATTCCATGGTGAAAAGAAAACAGACAATGTTTCGGCTGTGGAGCCTTCTTCAGGTGTAATCACCTGAACACTTGTGCACACCTGAAAAGAGCTCCACAACCGAAACATTGTGTCTCTTTTCTTTTCCTTTCAGCTTGGAATAAACCTTTACAATCTCTAAATATCTATGCGTAGGTTTTTTAGAACGCACAACCTTAAAATTCAATCTGTATTTTTACTTGGTATTGTTCAATGAGGAAAACATATCTAATATATGTGAACTGCTATTTGTTTTTGATTTGGTAAAATGCAAGTGAAGCAGAGTGATATTTTAAGTTTTTTTTATTAAACAGGCAAGAGGCAAATTCCTACAACCTCTTCGCTCTTTAAACCATGTGTCCATTCGTCATCTGACATCTTGGTAACTCCAGAGTGTCTTAGAGGAAGCTTAGCACTGATAGTGGGAGCAGCATGTTCCTCAATCAGATCACCACAAACCTGTAGGTTCCAAGGGAAATGTAGGAGACAAGAGAGACCTGTCGAGCTAATCTCAGCCCTAAACCTGGCAGTGCTGGCTGATTTTGGACCACCACTTTGGGAATCCTGGTCATAGTCAGCTAGTGACAACCTAGGCTCTAGCTTTTATGTATTTCAGTTTTTAATCAAATGTGTTGTGGTGTCATTCCATTAATTGATTATTCATGACTGACCTTGATGCTCATGAGACTTTGTTGTATAAGCACTACAGTAAATCAATCACTTCATTAGATACAGATTTGATGAGGCACTGATTACGAGGTTGTTCCACCAGCTGAACATGAAGCCTGGTGAAAATGAAGAAGGCAAAAAGCAGAAAGGAGCCAATGGGACCCATTTATCAAGAGAACACTTTTATGCCATCAGTAAAGTGGAACAACTCATCAAGTGGACTTGCAAGCAGTAAATATCCTCTTTAGTTATTAATTTGGGTTTTCTGTAGACCACCCTGATGAACATCAGTGAGTTCAGCTCAGTTGTACAGCATGATATGGTAGTTGCTATGCATAACAAGCCAATCAATGGGCAGGTACAAATGTATCTAGTTATGAATGATGACAGCCTGACGGTATGGTATTAATAAAATGTCAGTAAATTCTGTAAAACGTCAGGCACCAATGATAGTGAATTCAACCAGCTTCATCTACAGTATGTGGTTCTCATAAGTATCTCTTTGAAAAAATTAAATGAATCTTCAAAATTGGAAAAAAAACTTTTTGACACAGTAAGATTATGTCTTGATTAAGTACCATGCAGTAGAAAATTGACGTACTGTACATTGTATAGAAAAACAAAATAAACTGATAAATGTCCGTGAATCTGCTACAGAAAAAATGTCATTTTCCTAATAGCATTGTAAATTTACTGTAGTTGAAAGGAGCTCTATGGTTAAAGACATTTATTGCTGTCCGGATTTGTATTTTTCTCATCTAAACTATAATGTAGTTTTTTTTTCATTTTTTTATTCTATAGAAATGCCTTCCAACCCCAAACTAAATTTACCAAATGAACACACTGTAGCTATTCTGGCACTGTACAGTACATGGGTGAGTGTTTCTCTTTGACACTAGAAACATCCAGGAGGTGTTTCACTTTTCTTTCTTATCAGGATATTCCTCAGGGAGGAGAACAAGAAGTTCTGTGTACATAGAAGCTTTGGTTCACGTATTCACAGAGCATAAATGACTGGGGTAGGGAGGAGAAAACCTGCAGGATCTCATTCTTCATACGCAGTACTGAGGTTGTTGCTGAAGGATTTGAGAAACAATCAGCAAATCAAAAATAAAGGCAGATTCTAAATGTTTACAATTATATCTGCCACGAGAGGGCTTTAGAAAATACAGAAACCTTTATCATGCTGAAATCAGCAGAGAGTAACAGAATTAAGCACTATCTAAACAGATAATGTAGAAGTGGTTCTGTTAGTGTACAAGTGACAGAGCAGCCAACTTCGTTTTTAAAGGGTAAATTATTTGACCATGTACAACGAATACTAAAAGGGTCCGGGGCACTGTGGATGGGGTGTATTTGCTATAAATGACTTTATTACATTACCTTTTTTGTTCCTTTTTTTATTCAGTATGTGTGCATTGGCTGTTAATTTGTGCAGCAGCTGCCCTGTGAGTCGCTGTTTTTTGCTGGAATGGGGTGTTCCACCTCAATCTGATCTTTTTCTGCAGTTCATTAGATCAACACGTTGCTTCCTCTGAGAACAGTTACTTAGATTTTTAAGTCACCGGAAATCATTCTAGAGCAGCTTAAATCTCATTTTTAATTTACTGTACATCAAATGTATTTATTGTACTTGTTTGAATTAAAAGTAGTTTAGTTAAATTGACCTTTAAAAATGCTAAAGGGATTAAAATAACTTATACAGACTTTAAGTTTTGTAAATTATGTATTTTATTGATATGAAAATTCTACCAAGCCACAAGGTACTTGCCACTTAACAGGCTGTTTATTCTAACATTCATAAGATATTATTACTTATACAGTATGTTTTAATTTAATTATATTCATTTTTGTGATATTAAAAGACAAATTGATTTAGATAATTTTAAATGTCTTTTACAACGAATGGGGTAAAATAAAATGATTAGCCTTCATGTTCAAGGTAAGAATGAATAAAAACACTCAGACTTGTTTAAGAAAGAAATTGAAATATATTTACTCAAATTCCATGCAAATAGGGGTTAATTACAAACAAGTACTTTATGATATTTCACCAGTGAAAACAGGTAATAAAGTGTTAATATAATTAAAATGTAGAGTTTAATAACATTTTAGTTTTATAAAAACAATTTCATCACAAAAGGTGAATGAAACACAATATTTGTATGAGATTGTAATAAATAAAGAAATGTACAGAACTGACATACAGTATATATACCATATACTGCCATAATACAAAAGTGGAAAGTATTCATCTCAAAATAGCAACTGCTGAAAAATCAATATTTTAAATAAGGAAAGAAAAACAAAATATCAGAGCATACTTTTTACTCATGTTTTAATTGAAGTCATTATTTTAGATTGTACTGTACGTCATCATTTTTCATTTGATCATTTTGATACTTTGGAATATTTAACAACACTTGTGTGTAATTTTGCAGTGAAATTAAATCTGAATCACACTTTAGCTTAGAGGTTTTGACGTATCCCCATTTAAACAAGCAAAACCTAAATAGAATTCAGTCTTAAATACATTTTAAACTTAGTCTGTCCCTTGTAGTTGGGACACCTTCACTAAAACACCAAGCAAAAATAAATCTCTGCAATTATTTTCACAATTTTTTGGAGAATCAAAACAGCTTTTTTTCCGTAATTTGTTTTTCTTAAATTAAAACAAGAAACTCCTTTTGAGTAGCATGAACCATAGACAAATAAGAAAGTGCAATCAAAGATTGATCAGATGCAGAGAATAAATCAATGCGTCTTCTATAATATGACTGGATTATCAAAATGCAACTAAAATTAATTATTTCTTTATAATTTGTGAATGAATTAGAATATGGTGCTCAGATATTATCAGCCTGATAAGTTAATAATAGTCCAAAAACTACTATTTCGGCTTTTAAACACCACCATTTTAAATCATGGTCTAATAATAGTGTGTATGGTTCAAAGAAAATGCCAAACTTAAAACCCCAAGAATAAATGAATAAGAACCATCCTGAAAGGAGTCTCCTTAATTTTAAAGCATGGAAGTTATTTTTTTCCCATTCCATTTTGTTCCAGATGGTGTTTCCCAAGGTCTTGGCTAGAGTTTCCATTTTAAATCTGTAATGTTTTATTCAATGGTTTAATATTTAACATTGCTTCATAACATGAATAACATTGTTATTATTCAGTTTGGAAACTTTTATAAATGGTTTATTGCTCACTCATTCAAGGGTTTTTTGATGCATTGCTAATGACTGTGGAATGGTGTTTTAATCACCATTTGTCTTTCCTATTTTGTTGTAGAGGCTTTGATAAACCTCCAAATGGTCCATTTCATGGCAAACAGAAACAAGCTTGGTGTCTGACAGGATAACTGTGATGAAGGACAGCTCTCCATTGTTATACTGGGCAAGTTCCTAAGGTCAGAGATCTGGTGGGCTCCTCCATCCCACACGCTTTAACAACTTCACAGCTTATGTTCGCAGTTCTTTGGGAAGTTATAGCTTGACTTATCCTACATTTTCATTCTGACTGCTTTAAAAGAGCCCCTGTGTAAGTTAGAAAGAAAATGTGTTTAGTTAAATCTGTTTAGGAAAAAATGGGTTTATCATCAGAAGGTCAGAAATGATTTATATGGCATTTACAGTACGTTGAATTTAAAGCACTGTTCCGTGCAGTACATGCACAATAATTTGTTAAAGCGCGAAGCCAAAGTTGAAACGTATGCATGCGCATTCCCATATTTATATCTCTCATGACAAAGGTAGGCGAATGCTGTAGCAAATTACAGCCATACAGTGATTGCAGAAAATGTACTAATGGTCAGTTCAATAAGATAGCATAAAGTATATTACAATTTAATGTTAATCTTACAACTTCATGACACTAATTAAGGACCTGAATGACATGGGGGAGAAAATGACTAAATAATTGTTATTTTCAGATTTAATTTTTAATAATCATCCTAATAACAATAACAAAGATATTCTTTGGAATGATGGCCAGATTTGAAAATGGATAGTGTTTTCATGCCATCACCTGTTTCTAATGTGAAACAAAGTTAAGTTAGTTATTTGTCAATTTAACTTTGTTAGAGAGTTTGCATTGCTCAGTTTGAGGAATATGTAAATTCTGAATAAATCTGTTTTAGGTAGGAATTTAATTCAGTCTCTACATGTTTTTGAACTGTCAATTTGCATTATGCAGTCCTGTTTGCCTCTATACTACTCTTATGCCATCTTAAAGAAACTTTAAAAAGTCAAGTGACAGTAAGATCAGCTTGAGTGTGCTTTTATATAATAGGCAAATTACAGTATGCTGTATTTATTAAAAGGAACAATTTAGGCAAACACATTTACTAGTGCTGTAACATTTCTTGCTCTCTGTTACACAAATGCAATTTGAACAGCACCATTTCAAATTTAAAGTATTTTATTTATAAGTAAATATTTTTTCTTTTTTGTTGACATTGATATGATCAACATTCAACATGAGCTGTCTTCAGATTATTCTTTAGTTTTATTAAACTTGTTGTGTATAACATAGTAGCTACATTGTGTTTGCCTAGAAAACCAAATTTTACACCTGCTACACTTGAAGTAGTAAACAATTAGAAAAATATGTCCAAAGCTACTTGCAGTGGCCTTCAGATTTATTCTTAACTTTACAAAATATGAAAACATCATATACAAGAATAAGTTATGGATTGGATAATGTTTCTTCCTTAAAAAAAATCTAAAAATGTTACACTGTTATCATAATACAGTAATATTGCACAAAATAAAGTAATAATTAGTTAAATTCCAGAAAACACACGGGCCACATTTATTTACACCTCTAGGTATTGCTTTAAACAAAATGCAACAAACAAATCTACAAAAATGTTTTTTGGTAAATGCAATGGAAGCCTCCAGAAATAAGGAGCATTGAAAACATTCAGACCCTTGTTCACATTACAACTGTAACCCTCACATTGAAAGCAAAAAAGAAAAGAAGCAAATAGATAATTGATATTAAAGAAAAATCGAAAAGTCATTAGTTCATAATTCAAGCTCATAAGTATTAAACTTTTCTGTGACAAACCAAAATTAACTAGGTGCACAAAATTAGAAGACAAAATTAATTGAGTGGCCTCTTTCTCTTTGCAAGAATTGTGGATCATTTGAAATTTAGTGTTTGTCTCTGTACTCGCGATTTCAGAATAAAAGCTTTGTTCTCCTTGAGTCTCCTTGGTGAGGTACCAAATTTCAAGTGAAGACAAACATGAAGACAGTGTATTCAAAGAACCTCAGCCATGAAGTCATTGAAAAGCACAGGTTAGCAGTACAAAGTACTGAAGTCTCTAAATATCACTGTGAGCACAGTCTAACCAGTAACCTAGAATTTAAATATATTTGTACCACCCAGACACACTGTCTAGATCACTAGAGACTGGTGAGGAATACCCATATGAGATGCAGAGATCAACGGATGAGAGAAGAGAAACTTTCCAGGAGACAGCAAATATCTTAGTCACTTCTCAAAGCTAGCCTGTAACGCAGTATAGCAAACCCGTCTCAAATTCCATATGCAGTTTTCAACAAAGCATGTGATACCACAAACATGTGGCAGAAGGTTTTGTGGTCAAGACAAAATTGTACCTTTCTGGTGTACCTGCATAGCATTACATCTTACTCTAAATTAAGAACATCCAGTCAACATCATCCTGACATGAGTAAAACTGAGAACCCGAGGAAATACTTGGAAACTGCTCCCCAAACATGAGAGAGCTTGAACAAATCTGCCAAGAAGAATGGCCATGAAAGGCACAAACCCAATTTGAGGGTTATCCATAAAGACTAAAGGTGCAGCTTCCACCAAATATTGAGTTCCAGGGCCTGAATACTCCTGCTCTTAACGTAAGTCTGAATAATTTTGCGTGACAATGTTTTATAAAGACCTCCAAAGGTTCCCTGTTTCCCCAGAGCATCAATGGAAGTAGCACATGAAAGAATTCACTAGTAGAATTTGTCATCATGGTTAAAATTAGAGAGCTCTGTGAAGACTGCAAGCAAGTTTGTGGATGGCTATAAAAAAAATCTACAAAAATCTGAATCCACCACTTTCCACTGTAATGTCCTTTATTAAGAAATTTAAGGCTGGTTGGAATTTGGGTGGTAACTGTAAAATCTGTAAAGGGAGCACACCAACATAAATCTGCACACTCATGATTAAGCAATGTGAAAAAAACTACCCTGCCAGCGGCCTTCATGACCAGGTTACAAGAAAGAAGCCTCTTCTGAGAGCAAACCACAGAGAGGAAAATCAAATTTGCCATTCTACCTCTTTTACTACATATATTTGCCATACTAAATTGACAACTGGAACTGTGTATTACAGTCAGATAAAATGGAAAACTAAATTCATCAGAATTATGTTTGACATAAAAAGTTACAACTGATGTTGTGAAAACAGTGTGCCCACTGAGACATGTTTTTTTTTTTGGGGGGGTTGTTTTGTATCTGCAAGTCCTGGAGCCCCTATTCACTGTATACAGGGGAATCATATTTATGGTATATATTACTTCACTTTGTGCAATGCTGTTAAGATTACAGTATTACATTTTTATGTTATTCAGCAAGACATAAAAGTCAATCCATAAATATTTCTAAGATAATTGTATACCTATTTCATCATAATTAGGGATAAATCTAGAAGAGATTTATTGTTACTGTATGGTTCAGTTATGGTTGAAGATCAAAATTTCCACCATTGTTCTTATTATTTTTTATCAATTTTTCTGAAAATATTACTTTAAGTTCAGTTATAAGTGTATCAATGCCAAAGCTATAAATTATAATTTGTAGAATAACCCGTACAATAATTATCACCTGAACATGAAAAAAATGCTCCACATTTGTATAAAACTTTTGATATAATCTTAAATGTTTTATATATTAAACTTATAAGTTAAAATGTTTACTATATTTGACCACCACAACATAATGAGTCATTGAAAAGCAAATAACTGATTTTGGAGTAAATTGCTGCTGGGCAAAATCTGCTTTTGGTGAAAAATAATTTGACACTGTGTGTGATGTTTTAAATTCCATCACTTGAACGTTTATAAGTTATTTAACATTCTATGTTAATTTTCTATAAAAGCTCTAGATAAACAACTCACATTAGTACTTTCAATTAAATTATGGCCCCATCTGCACTGGTGAAATATACAAAGGGTTAGCAAAAGCACAAGCTCTGAAGCATTTAATATTGATTAGTATATTTAGCTTTAAACACAGAAATACATTCTTTCAAATATAAATAATAAAATTCATTTCAAGTACTGCACTACATTAAAAAAATCATTTTTCTAATTTCTAAAATATTTTTTTATTTATGAGATTATGCTCTAGAAATGCAAAAATGCCTTCTAGACAGTATATTAAGTATACTGTACCTGTATATACAGTCTATAAACAGTCTAGAAGGTATATACAGTATATGGAATATATATTGTAGCTTCTGTCTTGCTATACAGGCCTCCTGAGGGTGTGGCCTTACACAGAATCTCTTGGATTGCATTGCGCAAACTGAAAAAAATCATATGACTGTATGTTACTGTATATACTTCCATTGTTTTACATGTACAGAAATGTGAAAAATATGCTCAAAAGGTATGAACCTCTACACATTCATTCTGACACAGGTAAAGTAATGTTTTGTGCAATAAACGTGGAAAGAATTAGGTTATTTAAAGTAAGCAAAAAACTAGTTTTTCTCTATGGTTTGAGTCAGGAATGGGGCGATTTTCTTTCCAAGAAAGTGAAACAATTTTTTTTTCTTTATCTCACCAGTGTAATAATCATTTCTCTACAAACTAAGTCAGTGAATTGGTCAGATCCTAATAAATGCAATATAGACATGAAAAGTATTAGAGATTGTTTGGGTTAACTTGCCTAGCTGAGGGAACGCCTGCATCACCACAAGGATGAGGCTGCCCAAACCCCTAATTGAGCCCCAAAAGCTCCAAGACTGAATCAGTTTGGATATACAGATATGTGACCTAGAGTTTTTATGGTGGAGACTGGCATTTCACAATGGACTATGAAAGATGCTGTGCCAATCTTAGAAGAGTGTCTGAAAAAGTGATCAGTGCTGAAGCTAGCTTTAGTGAGAACACTGTATGAACTAGCTGATTAACCATGGGTAAGATAGCTGGTTTGAATGAACACAGATAGTAGCAGGAATAAAAAGACTCCTAAGAGCTGATAACAGAATCAGGCTTGAGATCATGAATGTGAACACCTTGACCTGGTTTTTTTAAGGTGGACATTCTCTGATTTTCAGTTTTGGATGGGGTTCAATACTGTAACTCAGTTTATATCTTAGTTCACATTCTATGTTAGTGCACTGACCCAGAAGGAGACAGATGGCACATACTTGCACCCACAGAGCAGAATGATTGTCAGGAATCATGGGGGTTGGTCAGGAGGGGTTCACTGATGGCAGGCAGAGTTCTGGTGTACTAGAAAAAACCTGAGTCTGGGAGCATGGATGACCAGGGCTGTAAGTGTAAGCTTTGAAAGGTGGTGGGGGATGATTTGAGGGCTGACACTGTACTGTTTGGACACCAGTATGAGGGGGGCAGGGCCCTGTATGTGTTGTGATGGGCTGTGAGATGGGCAAGGGAAACAGGGGAATTGAGGGTTCCCCAAGGAGACCCAGACCCAATTTAAACTGACACTGTGTGTTCACATCCTTGGGCAGAGTGAGCATCAGTTACCATGGGGCTCCTATGGGGACAACAGAAAGGAGGATTGGGGAAGGGAAAACAATAAAAATATATAGGAAAGCAGAAGTAAGCAAGATTAGGATCTGACCTTTGTCTTAAATTTCTGTTTAAAGTCCCATATCTGAGGACATACTATAGAGAAGAATACTGTCAAACTTTTTTAGACTCCAAACAAGTCTCCCAGTTGAATTTCATTTTGGGAAGTATCTAGAAGTAGAAGGACTTTTTCAAAACTAGACTTTGACAATTCGCTGTAAAAGAAAATCTAGGGGTGCATTGTACATGACCGTAGAACAGCTGTAGACAGAATTGTAGGCATGTATTAAATTCAACAAATGTCAATTTGAATTAAAATTATACACAATACAAAAGAGTATACTTTGGGATTGAAACAAAAAACCCAACTATAGGCTTAAAAGTCAACAAGGCACCTTTTCAAGCCATCCATGCAAAGATTAGCAGCTTCACATAAACAATTCCTTATAAATAGCATGGCTTTTCATTGGAATTACCGAGCATGCAGTGCAATAAGGAATCAATCTGAAGTTAGTTTAGAAAGCACATCAGCATTGACAGATGCCTTCAAACTTCAATATGCAGGGATATGCAGATCTCTTCAGAATTTATTCTGGTTTTTGCTTGTGATGCTTTACATTTTTCTCCAAAATTAATATAATCTTTAGAACAGACAGGCTTCTTATAATTATGTTCTCTGTACAGTAATTCAAATGTTGAAATATACACAAAAACTTAAATCTTTTAACCTGATTGGCTTTGTGTGACTGACAATGACAATTTTGCCTTCATTAACAAGGGTTCGTAACAGAATGCACTTATTTAAAAAATATTTGAAAAGCAAAAATGAACATCTGCACATCCCTGCTAGCTGACAATTACAGTGTAAACGTTTAGAAAAATATTATTTTCAGACCTGATCCTCTTGTGAGTGCAGAGGGGTCTCTATTCTGATGTTCTCCTAAAGAGATAAAAAAAATAATTAAAATGCCATAGTCCAGAATTGACTTTACCCGCTTTTTCCTGTTAGACCAGCTGATATAATTTCCTCCATGAATGAGTTAGAAGTCATAAACTCTTGGGATTCAAGAAGAGGGCATTCTTAAAAGGAGTATCAATATTTACAGGTAGTTTACAAAGACAGAGTCAATGTGCTTTCCAAAACATTATGTAGCCATTTAAAGTGATAACATAAACAAGATTCTCACATACATTTTCAGCTCTTAAAAACTATTACTATGGCCACCAACATTGCCTGTCAGTGGTGACGTTATAATTAGCAAATTGCAGACACAATACAATTTGTAGATAGAATATTAGCAAATTCGTAGATACAAAAGATTCCTCACTTTCTATATACAAATCCTCACTGTTTTACCTTTAAAAATAGCAACGAGATTAATAATACAGGTATTAATATGCAACTTCTTACAAGATTATATAAAATCCTTTATTTAATCTTCAGGTTTTTAGAATTGTGCAGCAGACTTACTGTATTTCAGATACAGTAGTTACTTACCTGAGATTTCTTAAGTTCCATATCCTCATGCAACACATCCTCCTCCTTAAAGAATTGAATGAATTTAAATTAAATGATAATTAGTTGTGAATTAATATCAAACTGTAAACTCGTATAACAAAAAGAAAATGTAACAGAACTGTAAAGTAAAACAAGCATTTTAGACATTTTATTTTTTGTATTTTACAGTTTAGATGAGAAAATAGCAACAAACTTGTAACTAATATTTCAAGGATGAAAAGCTGCAATTGGGTCTTGCAAATTATGAGCTGGTTTTGTTGACTATCAAAAGGTTGTTATGAATTTATTTAAATGTTTGTATATTTATGGAATATATTTTGCATTATGTTTATTAGCTAATTAGAAAATTATACAGTAAGTATTTAATATAAAATAAGAGTTTACAGTGGAAAGAGTTTAGGATTATTACAACATTATGTATTTTTAAATTAGAATGAATACAGTTATATTTAGGAATAGTTAACATTAATTTTTAATGATATTTTATGAATATTTGATTTCCATTGTGCATGAAAATATACTATTTAGTGTTTTCAGTTCATAATGCAATCACTGTACATCACAAGCTAAATACTGTATATGTAAACTAAACAAATTAAACAAATATACATATATACAACACATATATGTAAAACAAACCTTTTTTGTCTATGGCCAAACCAAACCATTGAAAAACTTTAGTCTAGTGAAATCTAAATAAACATTAATTGTGTTAAATCATATTTAGTTCATGCTTTAACATTTTAAAAGTAACATTTATAATTTGTTTTATTAACAAAAACCACTAAAAGCATAAAATTGCATTCCATTTTAAAAACACGATTTACCATAGTTGATTTGTCTCTTTTATTTCTTCTTGAGTTTCCCTTGCCCTGTTCAGGAATATTAAAGATTATTTAGAATCAAAAAGTTAAAACGATCTAATATATGAATAAACTCAATTTGAGAAACCACACTTAATACATAATAGCACGGAATGTAGGGCATTGTAAGACTATGATGTCCATTAAAATATTTTATGTGCTGGTACCAAGACAATACAGTAAATCAATCATATTCAGAAAAACTTTAATCATGTTATATTTCAGATCAGTAAAAAACAAAGTTCAAATGCCAAAAAATGAACCTGTTGCTTCATCAATGCCTTGCCCA
This sequence comes from Lepisosteus oculatus, assembly GCF_040954835.1. NCBI lineage: Eukaryota > Metazoa > Chordata > Actinopteri > Semionotiformes > Lepisosteidae > Lepisosteus > Lepisosteus oculatus. The sequence continues at coordinate 45,002,665 of NC_090702.1, read as the reverse complement.
ATGCCATAATTTGTGGCTGGCAAATTATATGCTTGTTTTCCAGGTATCTGTTAATCTTTTAAGGAATATCTTTTAACTCAGACACTTGTTTTGTTCTGCTTTGAATTCTAAATTTGCACCTGCAATCAAAATGTAAGGTCTAAAAAGCATCATTTGTTAATGTTATGGTATTTATGAACTTTTTAAAAGTGGCAGTTTTATAACAGTCAAAGAGTATGTTATTTGCTTTACTTTTCAAACGGTGAAAAAGAATTGTAACCAACATTTTTGATTAGCGGAGACTGAAGAGAGAGATATGGTTCATGTTTAGGGTTTGGTAAGGTATACTGATGCACAATGAAATTGTAACATCTGGGGATATTTATAATGTTACGTATCTACAGTATATTTTAAATAGTGAGCGGATAAGTTTGTTGACTGTTGGAGTGATATCCTTGTGATAACAAAATCCTGATCACAAGTTATGAGATTTCATGTCTTTCAGTGATTTGTACTGGAGTTAAGTTAAAAATTGACAAAATGAGTTTATTGAGTCAAAGTTATAAAAAAAATAAAATGCTCCAGTCTACATTTAAACCATTTGGGAAGACCAGGGAATAAGGCTACCACTGCAACAGGTTGTTGCTACAGGTAGGTTGGGCTGGCCAACAAAACTTTTGGACATGGTGGCCTATGCAGCAGTTTGAAGAAAACATAGTGAATGCTGTTCTGAGGTGCATCACAGGTCCTGGACAAGGCAGGTTGCATGAGCACCCTGTTTGTCAGGCGCAACGGCAAAGTATGCTGCCAAGGAACAGGAACAACATTCTGGACAAGGGCTGATGGGAAGAGTTGGCACTTGGAGGAGTGATACACTGCTTAGCAGGGTAGCAGCATATCTTCTCAGCAGAGAAAGCAGAGTGCAGTCTAGACAACTGTCTCTTAACTGTGAAGGGGACAGAAAGCTGAGGAAACAGCAAGCCCACTGCTCAGGGAGATCAGGGGATAAAGAGAATGAGAGAAAGAGAACTGGGCACCACCGAGTAAGTTAAACTCTATGCCTAGTGATGACAATGAGATAGTGAAGAAAGTGAGAGCTACAAGGCAAAGAGTGAATCTTTGAAGAAAATTAGTTCTCCAATGCCAGGTAGTGTAAAATGAGAGAAAGAAAGAGCTGGGTGCATCAAGTTAGTTAGAAGACCAAATGAGTGAGAAAGTGTGGTGAGCTGTAAGAGCTGCGTGTGAGAGAAGAAACAGGAAGTCCACTAAGCCTTCCATAGAAAAAGACCAATGAGAGAGAGAGGTTCCCAGAGGGGTTCTATGAGGTCCCTTCAAGACAGCCTAAACTGTATTTTCTCAAGCACTCCCACAGGCCTGTAAGGCAGCTCAACCAGTTGCTATTGAGAACTCCCTCTGGAGTTACTCCCATACAGGAACCTAGACAGACTGAAGGCCTCGTGGCTTTGCTTCTACACCTTCTAATTAGTCTATTGTCAACTCCTCTATCCCTCTTCCTCATGTAGAATCTTACTCCCCCTGGTTGTCAGTTATTCAACGAGGCTAAGGGTATTTAATTTGACCATCTTTTTCTCCATAATAGGTGGTTTTCTTTCAAAGCTACCACTCCCTCCCTTACAGGGACCAGGAGTAGTAGTTAGAGAAGAATGGCCTCTAAATCATGTGACATGGTGTGACCGATCAGATTCCCTATAAGATGGTAGCTGAGCATAAGGAATCTGTGACATAAACCCCTGGATCATCACTGGAGCATCAGTCAGCATCAGTCAGCCTTTAACCTTATCATCCCTACGAGTGGTAGCAATGGAAACTATTCTGCTTCAATATGAGACTCCAAACACCCTAATTCCCTCTGGTATTGCTGCCGAAACTGGCCCCTCTTCAAGGGTCTTGAACTTTCACTCACTCAGGAGTCTCCCCATAAAAACTGTTTTCTCACGGTCACCCTGACAGTGAGGGTCTAACATAAACCTGAACCGACCACTGTCATAGAGAGCCCTTATTTAAGGGAAGATGTGCACCTAACTGATGATGCCAATTGCATAATAACCTTATGCACTTCATATCCCTGAATCTGAAGTGTCGTGATGTCACCCCATCATGACTTCCCTTAATCCTGACAGTCATGCTGTGGCTGCTCTGTAATGCATGGATAGGTGAGTAATGTACAGTTAGATAGGGCAGCAAGTGGGATAGTTTTGTCACGCTGATACTTTGGAATGTTTTATTTTTATTCAGTGAGTCACATTTCATACTCGAAGCCTATCACAATTCATTGACCTGTATTCTTGTTCGCATTTTTAGAAATTTTGAGATTCAAGACATTTGCTAATTTTCAGCGATGATAAAAACTATTTGAGTAGATCTAATAGACCTGATTCTTTTATTCTTTTGTGCATCAGCATAGTATTTTATTCCTTATTTATAAATCTTATTGATTTCTAATTAACAATAATCTGTCATACAATTCATAAATATTCAGATCAAATATTGTACTTTGTATTATATGACAGATACACTATTAATGTCAATGTGGCATCCATAACCTCTGAGTCTAACCTTTCCCTTTTCTTTGCTTTTCCTCCTCTCAGCAGATACTTTGTTTAAGGAATCTTCCTCTTGACCTTTTAGAGTTTCTCTCATTTCTTCCACAGCTGTTTGGGACCTCTTCTGGCAAAGAAAATAAAAGCATTTTTAAGTATTTTCCTTCTTACCTTACCTAAACAAAACTAAAACCAAACACAGTTAAAGTGTCAATATAACTGTGAGCATAGATTAGTCTCTTGCAATATCCATTTATCATTCCCCTGATTCAAAGGAATGAGTCACGCATGTAATCTTGATCTATTTTACCCAATAAAACTAGATTAGGAATTTGAGATTTATTCTACCTAGATTTTCTTACCAATTTATGGTTTTATACACAGTAATGGTATTAATCTCAGACATCGTCTTGCAGTACAGATGGACACATTTTTAACAATCCATCGATTCAATTTAAGGTCATGAGGGAGCCAGAGCCTATCCCTGCAAGCAATGGGCACAAGGCAGGGTACACCCTGGCTGGGATGCCAGTCCTTCACAGGGCCCATACACACACAAACATGCACACACTCACACCAGAGAAGCCAAATAACCTACAGTTCCATGTAAATGTTTGGGCAAAATTGCCCTGGTCAAATTGCAGGTTTCACTGAATCTCTAAGTGAAAATAACACAGCCTCTGCAGGGTACAAACTTAAACATGCCATATTTCTGGATATTTTAATCCACAATAATTATTTGCTGAATTTAACGGATAGAAAAAATAAAACAGTGAAAGTGGCACGTGCAAAAGTCAGTCGTTACTTAGGAACACCTCCTTTGGCAGACAACTTCTAAATGTTTCTTGTAGCCAGCTAAGACTCTTTCTATTCTTGCTTTAGGAATTTTTAATGGGAATTAATAGGTAAAGAGAATCATCTATCACATAAGCTTTTCAGGTTAAGTTTTATTATTTCATACTAATGAAAGATTTATTCTTACTAATGTAGTCATGTTATTTTGCACCATTCTGCACAACTGGATCACATAGTTTAATCGGGACAAACAGAGGAAAATTACATAGTGCAAAATCCAGTCAGACCAAGTAGTTTTACTGTGATTGCGTGTGGGAATGTGTTGCTACAATTCCATTGGAATTAATGCAATGGAAACACACTATCATCAATACTAAAATAGTTCAAATCATATCTAAGTGTCAGAAATGTGATGATGACAATTTCTGGGACAGGATAATGAATGTACTGTACATGTTTGGAATTTCCTCCCTTTATACATTTTGTTATATCTCTGCAGCAGAACAAAGGAGGAGGCTGGTTCAGGTCTTAAATTGAAGCTAACCCCCTTGGCTTTGTGTGTGAATAGTCAAATTTCCATTTCTTAATGTATCCACTCAGCAGACAAACATATGAAAAAAACAGCAGGCGGAAATTGTTTTGGTCTTCAGAGGTCAGAATGTTCAATTCTAGGCCTGCCAGGTAGCTGAAAATGCTTTGTAGGCCCTGGCCTAGGTGTCTACTAGTTTGGATAAAACTTTGGGACAAATTGATCAATTTGAAAAAATTCTACAGAATGTTTTGTGAAGACTGGATCTGGAATGAAATTTCTCACATCCCAAAATAAATCCATAAAAAATATTAACAGCAATAACAATAAAAACCATTGCAATTGCTATTAAAACCTTTAGACACCGCTAGAGAGCCCTTTTCTGCCATTAAGCTTTGAAAAAAAAACTCAGAGTTGCCTCCTGGTGTGAAAAAAGAACCACTGATAAGAAACTGATTGATAACCCCTTCTGAGCCAATGATTGACAGCTAGAAGGCAGGTGGAATGCAGCCTTAGGCTTCTAGAGGAAGTCTCACCCCCTAAAGGCTCTGAATGGCTGAAAATACAATGAATGACAGCGTTTTTTACCAAGCAGATCACCTTATTCCTGGCGGTCCAGTTTCAAATATCTATTCCAAAGCCAATAATGTTCAGTTTCCTCCAGGTCTGGAGGTGGGTTAGTCTAGCTGTTTGTGGATATATATCGTGCTTCAGAATAAGGTAAAAACATGGGATATTTTTTTTTTGCTGGTTTTTGCTTTTGGGGTCATGTTTTGCTGGCTTATTGATTACCTTATCGATGGAATTTCGAAGCCTCTGTGTTTTTTGGTTCTGAAAACGTTTTTTTAAAGATCTGGTTGTCCTTTTTTGATTGATAACAGGTTTTGTGGTTTTGTTGGTAAAAACGATTAAATATGATGCATGACTCAAAAGTAAATGTTGACTTACGCCATGGTTGCTTGTGACTACGTGGCCCACAAGCACAGTTTGATTAAATTACTGTCATTTATCGGTTCTAAAAACGATTTGTGGTTTTGGTGATGTAAAACGATGAAGTGAGATGCTCCTTTTTTTTCCATTTTTTCTTAGACCGTGGTCGCTTGCAACTACGCTAATAATTCCCCCTATTCATGATGTGCCCTGGAATGGACTGGTTCTACCGATTATCTGCTGTTTTAGGTTCTGGCTCACAAATATTGGTATATTGTGCATGGGTTTAGAATGACTCTGCTTTTGTAGTCTCACCTGCACATGTCTGTACTTACAGGATGTCCAGCAGCTAAAACAGGGGTCACACCTCTACATGCTGTACAGCTCTAAAATAGTTGATACACAAATTCATTTAAACAACAATAAAATGAAAAATGATCAGGGCAACATCAGCAATTTACAATATAATTCCATTTGTACTCACTTCAAACAGTACCTTATCTGCCAAAGACTGTGCTTCTAATGATTCAGGCGTTTGCAGGACATATTCCGGTGGAGAAGTGCCACCAAAGTGGCCTGTAGTCACAGTTTGATCATCTTCCTTCCCATTGTTTATATCTTCTATGAGTTCATTTCCTGCATTGCTATCAGTAAGCGAACCGCGAACGACTACTTTGCTGTCAAAAGCTGTTCCTTCCTTGGTTTCAAAATCAAATGTATCCTATAAAATAAATAATAAAGCCAACAAAGATCTTATATTTAGTTAATTGATAAATAAAAAAAACAGTAATGCAAACATAGTGACATTTGCTCAATATCGTGGATAAAACTAAAAAATGAAAACAAAATTCAATGTGACAACTTATGCCTGACAGTCTGCAGTTATCAGAGTAACTGTTTTGCAAACAGTATCTTCAGCATTTTTCTTTTAAAGCATGTTAACCTACAAATAGCTGCTTCCTACGTTATGTCAAACTGATCTTTTCAGTCTTACTGGTATGATGGGAGCTGGGAGTAATTCCTCTGTCACAGTGTCCACACCTTCCTCAGTCAAGTCCATTTCACTCAGTGGTTTACTGGAAAGATCATATTTTAAAGAACTCTGCAAAGAAGAGCAGTGCAAATTTACTGTACATGCTCATGTTTGTTCTAAGAAGAGACTTAAATTTCAGAATTGGTTTACTGTATATGAAAAAGAAATTGCAACAAATAAAGGCAAATATACTGTATATTTCTACATTAAATTATTCTACCATGACCGTTGGTGAGTCTCATAAATTGAGTCTTTTAAATTGAGCAATATGATACAGAGCCTTTCAGGTCATGACATACAGTATGTTTTTTTTGCATCTGTCTTGTTACATACTGTAGATTAAAAGGGCAAAACAAATGCTAAGAGATTCCCAAGGAGAGAAATATTAGAGAAATACTGCTAAGGTCTTTTGATTTCACAAAGATGTCAGGTGACTTAAAATAATTTCCATTATTTACTATATTCCCCTAATGTATCTGAAAGATACTTTTATATCAACAGGTACATTCTGTATTTGCTTAGCAATCAAAATGGGTTGGCTTCAATGACTGGTGCACATTTAAAGCTCATCCAAATCAAATTGAACAAAGTAGGTCATGCTTTATTTCCAATCTAGAGTTTCTTTAAAAAAATATATTTTCTGTAAATGTGTTTACTCAGGAAAATCAAAGAAAAAAATACTTCAGATTCACAATGGATACTTTATATTAGTTCTGCAATATTTAAGAAGAAAGTAGGGGTGTTAAACCCAGTGTCCTGGACATGCAGTATTTCCCCCTGGCCTTTATCTATCATGACCTCCTTAACATCCCCATCTATGACTTGGCTTCATCACTCTGTGCTCGTTTCTACTGATAGCTGATGTGTGGTGAGCTTACTGGTACACTTTGGCTGCTGTCTCACCTCACATGGGTGCTGCATATTGGTGGTGGTGAAAGGGAGTCCCCACTGTTTGTAAAGCACTTTGAATGGAGTGTCCAGAAAAGCACTATACAGTATATGTGTAAGGATTTTATTTTTTTAAATTATATAATGCCCTTTAGTGAGATGTTCAAACAAGGTTTCTACAACTTGGTCAAGCACTTTGTGCTTGCACATTCTGGCATCACAATACTTCACTCTGAATGTCACTTGTGAAGGCATTTCTTATGTCTCTAGATCTGTTGTGTAGTGAGGCAATTAGTGCATAATGGCTGTTGTGTATCACCCGGATGGATGCCGCACCCCAGTGGTCGATTATGTGGTACAATTATTTGCTATACAAATTCTAGATGTTATCCATTTCCCAATAGTTTTGAACCTGATTACAAATTAATTTTTTCTTAGTAGGCAAGAAACTAAATGATACGGGTAAAATAAAATTAACACCCTGAGCATTTGAATAACCCATCTGAAGTACTATATCTCAACTTGAAGAGAACCCTATTTTCTGGAGCAGGGCAATGAATTCGTAATATGTTTTATTATTTCATGTGCACAAGCCTTACTGACCTTACTTATCTTGAGAAGAACCTACAATGAGAATCCATATGCATACTTACTGTGTAGTCTGTAACGTGGTTGTAGTTAATTCTTTTCTTGTCACCCTTGCTTTTCTTTGAGCTTGTAAGCTGTGGCAGTACCTCGTCTATGCCCTCCTGCACCAGCTTGTCAACAAGAGCCTTCAGCAGGGGCAGCTGGGAAACAGACAAGCCTTTTAGAGCTGCTGGTCTTCACTTTGACAGGCGCAGGGTTTATTTATGAATAAGATCATGGCAAAGTAAGGGGAGAGGATTAACTTTACCTTAATCCCGTAGGATTCAAATAGTGCTTCTAATTCCTGTGTAATGAGAGAGAGGAAATCCTACAATGTTAAAGTGCCACTACTCTTCTAATTAATTTCATTTTTTTTTTAAATGGAGCTGCTTCAAGGTTGAGGATGGAGAGGACAGAGCCAAGCATCCAATGCAAAAGTACACTACAGAACTAGCCTGTGAAATTCTCATTACACTTCCACATCGATAGCAATATTAATCTGCATATTGAATTTACCAATGTCATACATGGTGAATAAAATGGCAGAGAACATTACATAAAAGATATATTATTTATCCTGATTATAACTTTGTGAATGTCTTGCACTTCTAAGTGATGTGTCTTTTGGTGCTTAATATACAGCTAGTGTATCAATAACATAACAGATACATACTGTATGTTCAAAGGGGTAACATGTATTCAACAGAACTATTCAGGCATAGTACTGATGCTGCTAGTGTCCAGTAAGGAATGGATTATGATAAATGAATTGGTTATGAGACAGGATTTACTTACCTTCATTTCAAATAGTTTTCCTGCAGGACCAGGATCACCCTAGAATTAAAAAAATAATATCCAGAAACACCACAGTAATATTGTCTTTAATATAATCCCATGTCTAAGAATACAGTACATTCACACCCTTACATTTTGAACTAAAGACACCACCTCAATTTGTTGGCATTGTCTTGTTGGAGATTGGTATTTATTTTACTTTCTAAAAGTATTCATAAATATTTTTTATACCCAAATTACTTTTTGACACAAATGCCAAAATTACCAGAATACAGTTATACATTTAGCACTAAACCTTTCATCTCATATTATATGGGATCATGTTACCAACAAAAAAGACATTAATGCATACTGGACTTTCTTACAGTAAGTGACAAACAAGTAGTGCCACAGGAAATCCATACTTAATTCTGAAGAAATCACTAACCTTGTCTCCTTTGCTACCTTTGTCTCCTTTCTCTCCCTACAAAAAGGTAGAATTATTCATTATGAGAATACCAAATGGGGTGAATAGGAATTCATCAATACTTTTTTGAAAACAGAATTTGTTCTCACCTTCATGCCTGGAGGACCCTGTTATACAGTACACGCAAAACATAAAAATAAGAATAGATACACTACAGGTATTGAATGTTATTAAATGCAATACTGTTTCTGAATTCTGATATTTCCAAATTTCCCAGTTTTCAAACCTAGCTTAAAAAGCAAATGAAACCATTCTTTGAGAACTAGAAGAGTACACATTTAACCTAATTGTAAATAAGTGAGTGAAATTTTAAAATTTTCATTTCTGTTCTACGTGATACCCACAAATATTCAGCCATTGTCAAAACCGGTTTTGAGACTAGATTAAACAAAATCTTATTTGTATGAGTTTTCAATTGCATAAAGACAAGAGCCTCATATAAACAAACATACAGTAAATACTGATGTATTAATTTGCATCTGTTCATAGTTGAATAGATGTTTTGATGTCATATGATTATAGGATTCATCTCAAACTCTTTTGTGTCTTCCAAACTTCAGTTCGTTTTTTTGTTTCAAGCACATCAAAGGTGTTTTGACACTTTCCCACAAAACTGTAGATTTTGTATCCGTCTTCAGGCTGACGCCTGGGATAATTAACACTAACAAGACTGAGTCCATGAGGAATGAGGGCAGGTGAAGACTGTGTGAAAGCAGAATCATGTATTGAGTTTGTAGAAACCTGGTTTAACCCGCTTGGCTGAGGCCAGCCTTGTGGTCATAGGACAGGGAGGCTAGGACCCATATGCCTGGTGAAAAGGCAATGAGGGGATAGCTGCATAGGTGGATATGGAGTGGAGGAGGGATAAAAAACAAGCAAAGAAGAGGAGCGCGTGACATGTGGTATATACTGTATGGGAATGTGAGAAATTATGTATGGATTAATTATGGGTTGTGGCAGCTGATCTTAGTCCGCCTGCCCTCATGCCTCCCGAACTTTCGTCAGAGCTCCATTACAGAAATGAGTTGCATTACATACAGTGAACAGTAAGCTTAAAATAAAAAAAAACACAAAAGCAATTAATAACATCCAAAGAAGCTTTTGTGCATTTTAAATGAGCAGTTGGACTTTGAAGCAAAATTTTCATTTAACATTGCTCCGCACAAGCAATGTGACAGAGAGGCAGCCAGATCTAGTGTGTTAAGGATTCTAAAGAAAAAAGGGGAAAATATATATATAATATGCGTTATTAACAATTAACATTTATATAAGGGGGTACCATAGGATATAATTTTCCATAAATCCCAAAATGGAACAACAGATCATGACTTACAGCAACTCCAGGAGGACCCATAGGTAGAGGAAACAATGGCTGTCTTGCATTTTCAATTGAGGCACCCTAAAAAATCAACAACAAATGGTCATTTCTGAGGTACCCGAGAAAATCTTTGCTGACACCTCACTTTTTTTTAGAGCTGAGAAAGGAGCAAAGACACAACCAATGGAGCATGATAGTGAAATTAATGAACAGAGACAAAAAAGGAAGCATTCTTAGAATGTGTTCCAGATATAACTGTTACAGCACTGTATATACGATGTTAACACACATGACAAAGTCGCTATGACAGAAAGTGGCCACCCTACCTCCTCTGGTGTGAGGTCTGTAGGGATGTTCAGCAACACAGGAGGACCGGGCAAACCTGGAGCCCCGGGCTCTCCTTTTGCCCCATCTTTCCCCTTCAGGAAAATAAGAGCATTCATTCTCTTATGCAGCAATACCATATGCTATGTCATATTATATCATATTATATTATGGGAAGTCTTTTCATCGCAAGGTTCACATCCGGTTAGATACAAATAGGAACACACTTTCACTAGGGCCAGTTTTCCCAGAAGCCAATCAACCTACCAGAATGTCTTTGGACTGTGGAAGGAAACTGAAGCACCCAGATTAAACCCACACAAGCTTCAAGCAGATACTGTAGCACCCCAGGAGTTAAAATCCAAGCCCCCCCATTACCTGTATGTCCGGTGAAGCAGCAATGCTAACCACTGCACCATCGCGCCACGCTGTACTATACGGTATTTATCACTATCTTGAAAATATGTTACATTCAAGGATAAAGAAAACTTTAACGGGACTATATTTCCTATGGTGAAACACTGGCACCACTGAGAGGGACACGGTCACTTGTTATCCTCCCTTCCCTGCTTGTGGTGGAAGGTGCCTCCTGCACACATCTGCACCATCTCTCTCCTGGTCCTGTAAAACAACGTGCTCCTTCTGCTGAATTGGGGTACCCAATTGCTCCCCATTACTTCTGTCCTGTGTTTTTCTCTTATTTTTACTATGTACTATATATTATCTATTATCTATGTTGTTTTTTATTCCATTTATTTTAATTTTAGTCCGTTTCTTGCCCCGTGAGAACTCCTGGATTTTTTTGTTTCGCTGGGTAACTTGCTACACTCTCTTTTATTTCTTTAATAACTTGCCACTTTGCTGTTTTATAGTGTACACCCCAAACCCTGCCTAGACACTTAGCTTTTCTAATAACAGTTAAGAAATAGGCACGATATGGACTATTGTTTATAAGGATAAAAACAGCTGGACACTGCTAATGTGTAGTGTAGAATATGGCATTATTCTGTTTTTCTTTATTACAGTAGTACTTCTGAAGTTTTCTTGTCTGGTTATTTGTATGGTGTCATCATCTAACTGATCAAAACAGTTTAAATTTTAAATTTGCATACTTTCTTACACTTCTTCTTTTCATAACAGAACATAGTATAACACACAACAAAACTTACAGCACTGCCTGGATCACCCCTTTCACCCTGTGAAAGAACAGATAAGAGATTTGTTTTGCATTAGTGTAAGACAGGCGACAGAGCTTCCTTCCTTCAGCTCTACAGCACCTCAGCTCATCAGTGATTTTCAACCATGAAAGATTACAGCAAGAGGGGTTTAACTTAATTTTAGTCCATAAAGGTATAGTATATATAAATGGACACATACAGTTACACATGTTATGAGTTATTAAACAATAAAGATTAAGTGTCTCTCAAAGTAGAAGAACAAAGAACAAAGAACAATTGTATAGAGCTCTCAAAGGGAAAAATCCTCAACAAATCATTCCTTACATCAGATACTATACTGTATGTCTCAGACCTTGCCTGTCTTATTTGATATTTTTAACTACACAAATGATTTTAATTCCTTCTATTTAGCCACGGTAAATTGAATGGTAATTCAATCATAAATGTTAATTAGCCCATTTCTTGGGAGACTAACAGTGAGTAGACTACTTACAAATATGCTGTAACTAGTCTACTAACAAAGTCCAGTTGATTAGCATAGAAATAAAGGTGCAATACCTTCACTGCATTACAATTACAAACTGGATGTAACCCTGATCAGAGAACAAAGCTGAGGATGTAATATTGAATTACCTCTTCATAATGCACATACTTTAGATCTGACAATGGAAATGTAATATGAAACCTCTGATAAATGTATTCATAGTATTATATATAGACTAAAAATATAATATTATTAACAGATAAAATGCCAAATGTACATTATCTGTTAAGGTTTATTATTGAACCTTATTTTAAAGTGTTACCAGCTAAACTGACATTTAGGGATGTACGGTATTGTTATTCCAGTACCTTTCCTCCCTTTTCTCCTGGAAGTCCAGGTTCTCCCTGAAGAAAATGACAGACTATTGAGCAATTGTTGCACAGTTCTTAATACAAAAAACATTTAATGAAAAGGTTGGAATAGTAACATTTGTATTATAAGCTATTATAATAATGCATGTTTTACTGTTACTCTTCTTGCTACAATCTGCAAGTAGCCTGACATTAAGAAAGTAAACAGCGATTTCAATATTTTATTAACACAGTAACACCAACTATGGTGCCTGCCATCACTGCATTGTTCCAAAGAGAAATTTAAAAAACATGTCGGAAACGGGTCGCAATCAGAAATTTCTCTCACGTCCTTTCCAGTGGCTCCTCGCTTTCCGTCAACACCAGGTTTCCCCTACAAATGTTCAACAGGGCCATGTGTTAGCAGAGCCCCTAATCCACACAGGATATTCTTGCTTAGAGCTGACAAAGGATAAACAGTACAGTACTTACAGGGGTCCCAGGAAGGCCTGGCATTCCAGTTATGCCCATGCGACCGGGCTCTCCTTTCTACAACAGAACGTATTATTATTCCCCCGGCCGTTACCCTCTTGAACAAATACTCCCCATGGCTTTCAAAAGCAGGTTTCATTTGGTATTTTTTGTACTTTTATTTTTTGTGCCATTTATATGTCTTTTTGTACTTTTTCCATGTATTGGGGTATTTGTATGTATGTTCAGAGTACGAAAGCGTTTACTGTGCTGTGCCTTGTTGCGCCTAGAGCAGCAGAAAAGGTTTTAGTGTAAATAAAAACATTCAAGCTTGCCTAACTAATTAGGGCTGTATAAAACTATATATACTTCAAAACAAGACTGGCAAGACTGCCACACAAATGTAAATAGAATAATATTAATATTATTAATATTAATAGTATTAATAAATAATGGCTATAGTGTACAAAGTGCTTATTGTAACCATAATATATACAGTAACAATACTAATGTTAATGGCCAGCAGTGATTCCTAACATGGAACTTTATGGAGCTTCTAACGATGTGTGCAAGCCTATAGTGAGGTATCATACTTATAGCTGTCTTTGTTTGTGCCCTCAAGTAATATAACTTGCATTCTGAGTTTTTGTTTGTAAATCACACGTTTTGATGGTCCTATTTTGTTTCTTAGTTATTTTTAAAAAAGATCTGTTTGATCTGGTTAACGAAATATGAGAAATATGCCAAATTCAATGCACAGTTATTTGCAAAAAAAAGATATATTAAACATATAACCATTCATGATTGCGTGAAAAACTCCTTTTGGAGGAAAGCTGCAGACTGGAATACTTACAGCACTGCCAGGATCTCCCTTCCTTCCTGGTTCACCCTGAATAAAGGAGGTGAAATTGAAGTCATTATGTATGAGAATAATATGAAACTCAAAGGAAAAAATGATACATATAATTGAAAATAACTTTTGTTAAAAAAACATTTGACTTTTGAACGAACTTTCATGTAGAACCTCTTTGAAATAATGCAGTTTTCTGGGATGATCTAGGCACATGCAGAGAGTGTACAGTGAGCCCTTTAAAACGCTGCCTTGAAACATTTTTAAAAGACAATCTGCAAATACCAGAGCCAGCTCACAAGGTGACACCTCACCCCTTTCTGTAAATTGCTTTTGTAGGGTTCACCAAGGCACAAGTCACCCAATTCCATTTTTCTCTAGTGAGGTTGATAATGTCGTCCTTACTGCCATCAATGATCAGTGTGGCACAGACAAAACTGACAGGAATTGTATTTACCTAAAAATATGATTATAGTTTGATGCAATGGGTTGAGGATGAGGATCAAAATACTTCATTCGTATCTCCACAAGTGTGGTTAACAACGGCATCTCTTACCACTGGAAATAAACTAACCTTGGGCCCTGGAGGTCCTGGTTCACCATCCTTGCCATCAACCCCATCCCTGCCTTGAACTGCTGGCCCTCCCTGCAAAACAGCATGTCTCATGCAAAAAACAGTCCATATTTGTCTTCACAGTTTGAGCACACCAGTCTGTAACATGTTCAGTGAGAATATGTGCCTAAGGTCCCTGGAAATGTACCCTATCACCTGTACAGGAATTAAGAATATCTTTCATGGCTCTGATACTTTTATCCCATGTGCTTTTCCTTTGAGATGCTTTCTCTCTTCCTCAATCAGACAGAACAGGTTCCATGCCTCTAAAGTGGTCCAAATTTAGCTTTCACAGATTTCAGTTGAATGAAAGTCCAGAGAGCAGGAAAGCTGCCCTCCTGTTCAAAAGCACAAACATATCAAAATGTTTCCAAAATATGGAATAGTGATATTTTTAGCTGCTACAATTTCTTAGTTACATGATTCCATATTAACATTCCTTCTATCAAGTGGTTTAAATCAGTAGAACAACTTTTGTTTTACAACAATAACAGCAAGGACAGTGTTCTCATGACATTCTTAGAAAAGGTTAAACATTATAGCTTTTTATGAAGTAAATGTAGAAAAAGCATGTCAAAACTTTTCCAAAACATGCACTGTAAGTTACTGAGTTAAAAAAATGTAATGCATAAAAATGTTTATGAAGAAGGTGAAATACTGCCGTGTACTTTGTTTTTTTATGTACATAAGATATACAGTATATTACATTGTACTTCGGTTGTTTTTATTTTCAGCTCCCAACATTTTCCTTTAGCTGTAAAAGTCTATATTAATATTCAATTTTAAGCAGATTTAAACATGCGAGTTGAACAGTAGAAGAAACGGATTAAATGAAGCAAATGTTTCACATCATCATCTAACACAAGTGTTACCTATTGATCATCTTTGGCCAGTGAATTACATAAAGCAACGCTCCACGTTAATGCATGTACCGCATATTCAGAGTGGCTACTTATACTAATACTTATACTTATACTTTACTTATACTTATCCAGTTCCTATTTTTTACACAAGACATGCCTGGAATATTATTATTATATGACTGGCTTTCCTCTGAAGAAAAAGAAGTGTGATTTTTTTTAATTGAGATTTATTATTTATTTTGAGGATTTTTTTTTATTACTCTAAATGGAGGTTCCGTAGAATGTTAATGCTAAAAGTTAATAAAGCACCCACAGATAAACTATAATAACTATAACAGTCTGTGCATGTGAATGTACCCTGAATTTAATGCTCACATAACCTCATTTCATCACTACTGAATATCTTTGGATTTTTGGAAATTCATTAGGTCTTCAATTTATTGTACAGTATATTGATGATGAATATATTATCTATGAAACTTTGGTTCATATAATCTGATATATTTAAATTAATACCATCAGTGTTCATTATGTTTAACAATTCAAGCCTCTAACAAATAAGAAGAGCAATAAATATTGTTCAATCAAAATGCTAGTGAATAGAAATGGAAATACAACATTCAGCATCAGGAACTAAACATAGTTCTATAGTATATAATATAATATACAGTATAATAACAAAAATACATACCAGTCCATTTCCTGGAGGCCCAGGACGCCCTTCTGGCCCCTAATGGAAAATAATTAATGTAGTGTCATTTTTGTGAGCTATGACTGGTGTACTGGGCAGGACAATTGCCCATGAGAGTGTATTTAGGCTATAAACTTACCCTTGGTCCGGGTAGTCCTGGGTCACCTGGCAATCCTGGCTCACCGCTGTCACCCTGGTGCACAGAGGCATGAATATAAGCACGTTCACCTCTTCAGTCACATTCATGAAGCCTCAGAAATTTTACAATTGACCTGATTTTATGATGACGTCTAACCGACACCTTTCTGCTTGGCACAAATTTACGTGGAATTTGGAAAAGCAAAATCATTCAATTCAAAACATGCATACTTCTATTGGTTTTACTCAGTTATTACAAGATGTTCTTTACCTTTTCACCTCTGGTGATGATGCTGTTCTCAGACAGCATAAACTGGAATACAAATGATAAAGACAAAGGAAGATTGTGAGAAAATAGTCTGAGAAAATAAGCTGTGTTTTGCCTTTTAATTTATCAGCTTTATTCTGCAACAAAAATGAATATTAATATGTGCACCTATATGTTTCCTACAAATAGTATTTTTGGTTGGAAAATATATACTTTGAAATCACATTTGAAAGGACACGTATAATTAAGACATGCCTTGGAATTATGCTTACACAGGACAATGATGTTAGCAATAGGAAATAACTGCAAAGTTTTTTGGATTTCTGTAATGTTTTTTAAGTGTTTTTGGAATAGGATTATTTATACAGCCATGTATTTTTATGACTGTATAAATCATATTTGAAAATTATTAGATCTTTTCAACATGAAAGTAAATACACTGCAAAAGAAGAAAAGAAAAGTGAAAAATATAAGTATTCACTTACAGAAGAAGGCCCAGGTGGTCCAGGCTTTCCCTTTGAGAATTGCGGGGAAAAGCATATTGTACAGAAATATTATATTTCTGCAACATACAGTAATACTACAAACTAGTACTGAAAAATAAAGGAGATCTATATATTATTTTAACCATTAAGCAATTATTCTAGCAATTGCAATTAAGACAGTCAAGTCAGAAAAAAATACTGTTTTTAAAGTAGTTTATATTTTAAGTGAAAATGCAAGATATTTGCAATCAGTAAAATCAATAACTGACTATTGCTTCTCTTTTTTAACTTAAATGTTTAAGGAAAGGAACTTGTAGTAATAGGTGAAGCATCAACAATTAAAACAAATGGACATACAGTGTCTCCTTTCTCTCCTTTAGGTCCCTGTACGCCCTGCAACACAAACAGAAACAAAGTCTGATACTGCTGGAAGCAGACAAAGTTCCAGAAACAGAGATGGCAAGACCCATTGTCAGTAGCTTTATTTACACTGATCATCTGACCAATAGTATTGCTACACTGTTGCACAGGAAAATAAAGCAGTTAAAGGAAGAAGAAATCTAACAGTATGTTGCAGCCTTAAAAAGTTTAATCATTCAATTGAAAACACCTTACAAAACAGCAGAGAGAACTGCAATAAATGCTGGAATCAGGATGGTGTTTTCATAACTACAGATCAGCAGCTTAACATACTGTAGATCAGTGAATCATTTCTCTAGTTCAATAAGGTCAACCAATCAAACAGTAATATCATAGAGGTGAGTGCGGCAGAGTTAGTGATCAATGTTATGACAGAGTGATATACAGTACTGTACAGTAAGACGTCATGTTCCAGAATAACTGGAAGCTTTGTAAGCCATTCTGGAAACAATATCATACAGTTAAAGATACTGTATGGAGTAAGGACATTTTACAAAGATTATACCTAAATGAATTTTTGTAAAACAAGATTTATTGTGCTAATGGAAATCTGAATGAACTTAATTTCATATAATTAATAATTTATAATAATTTGTATTGCAGTAATATGGATTTGTATCCTGTACTTATACAGTGCTTGCTAAATTATTCAAACCCCAACGTTCAACCTAAAGTCTTATAAGGGTAAGAAAAGGTGCAGTAAACATCAGCACAAACTAAAGAAAAAAAACTTTAATATTGCATACGTAAACAGACCTACAGTATGAATTCAATATCTGGTGGAAACACCTTTTTTCCAAAGCGCCAGGGGTTATTTCCACCTGGAATGGATGTGCCCTTAAAAATCTTGCATTATCTTGGAAAGTACAGATACAGGCCTTCTTGAGGTCTGGAATTCAAGGTATAACCAGATGACTTCTTGCACAAGTCTCTATAGACTTGGTGCAATTTGGGCTCATTCTTCCCGGCAGGTCGCTTTGGGATTGCTTTTGTCAAGTCTTTCCTGAGATTCTCAGCAGGATTCAACTCAGGATTTTGAGAGGAACTGAAATGACTGACAGACATTTTCTCAGGTGCTAAATGGCATTTGTAAAACAAGATTTATTGTGAGGAAGGAATTTGAATTTCCTTGATTTCAAACTAATTTATAAGTCAGTAACATGCGTTTTTTGTGGTGACATCAATAACTAGGTGCCCCCTTGCCCAGCTGCTCTGTTCAAAGGGACAGAAATATCTAGGCAGTGTCCACTTAATTTTAATTTGTAATATTGGATGAGATGGATGAGACGTAAAACTGAGGTCCTGACTCTCTGTTGTCATTAAAAATCCCAGGGCGTTTCTCGAAAAGAGTAGGGGTGAAACCCTGGCATCCTGGCCAAATTTCCCATTGGCCCTTACCAATCATGGCCTTCTAATAATCCCCATCTATGAATTGGCTGCATTACTCTGCTCTCCTCCCCACTGATAGCTGATGTGTGGTGAGCGTTCTGGTGCACTTTGGCTGCTGTCGCATCATCCAGGTGGATGCTGTACATTGGTGGTGGTGCAGTGGAGTCCCCATTACCTGTAAAGCGCTTTGAGTGGAGTGTCCAGAAAAGTGCTATAAGTGTAAGCAATTATTATTAGTAGTAATTCCCACTTCTTAATGAGCATCTTAGTCTTCACGGTTGAATTTTTGCTTTAAACTACCTGACTGAATAAATTTAACTGATCTTCAAAACACTGAAGGATTGTTTAAAAGGTTAGAAAATGAATAAGTTGTGGCTTTAAGCTGTGCTTACTGGTGCTCCTGCAATCCCAGGTTCTCCTTTTTCCCCAGGATCTCCAGGTCGTCCCAGAAGGCCAAGCGGGCCCTGGAAGAAAAATAACATTTGAAAAAGCCAGTGAAAATACAATAAATAAATGTAATTTCTGTAAATAAGCTGCACCAAAGAAACATTTCCATTTCAGATCATAAGCCATTGTAGTAGTTTTCTGGGGCTTTCAAGTGGTTTTCTGTGGAACACTGAACTACAAACATTCAAGCAAGCAAGGATCCCAATGGCTTCCTCATTTTTAAATTCCTTGTCTTTTTCTGCTCTTGAACTCAGTGAATGTCCTTAATTTGCTAGAGCACTGAACAATGGTTTCTGTTTCAACAAGCCAAACACACTTTCTTCCCCTGCATTCAATTTACTTCCCTTTGCTATACTGTATGCAAGAAAAATGTATGTGCTGATAAAACAGTTTTTGGTTTATTTCTCATCATGAATAACATCTAAATATGACATTATCAAAGAAGTCATCAACAAAGTAAACTGTCACATGTGAAATCTAGTTCTGGCACATTCAGTAACAAATGTTTATTATCTTAAATAGAAGACCCCACCCATCTGCTGTAATGAACGCATTTCTGATGAAAGGAAGGCAAGGGAGATAGCAGTGAGAAAGTCCTGATGAAGCAATGAAAAACAGAAACCTACCCTTACTCCTCTCTCCCCTGGCTCCCCTGCAGGCCCTGGATCACCCTTGAGAACAAATACAAGTACAGGTGGAAGAATGCAGTACACAAGATAGTAGAATATCTGCTATAAAATTCCAAAATAGACTATTCAAATAAGGAGATCTATTCAAATAATGTATGTTAAGGGTAGCTTATATGAAAGAAGGATTCTTCTTGAATTCACTGAGCTCAAAGTGATATGTTTTTCAATTGTCATGGAAAATTGTAATTTTTGGGAAAATTATCAATAACGCCTACGTCAATTGGGACATCAGATGATACCCATTTAGTGAGGATTGTAAGTACAAGCTTGATTATGACCTTCAGCAAAAACGATTTTTTAAAAGAAGAATTTTAAAACTTCAAGTGATTCCCTCTGATGAATGACCTACTGAATATTTCTGGTTCATCAGTTCATTCAGCTAATTCTGTTTGTGGCCAAACAGAACTTAATTTATTTACTTACCCTGGGTCCTGGGTCTGCCTTTGGTCCTGGTTCACCCTGAAAAGAGGTGCATTACCATCCTCCATTTACATAATACAGTACAGAGAGCAACTAATCACCAAAACACTACACAGATTACCACAGTCACCCGGTGTGACAGGAGGCAACATTTCCACAACTTCAAAACAGCAAAAATTCTCTGTTAAGATAAATGTATTTTTATTGTAAATATTGTAAATTATTTAGGCTTTAAAAAGTGTAAATGCTGAACAATAATGTTTTGAAAGCTTTAAAAATTCGTTGGTATTTTTTCACGTTTGAGCACAAGGCCACAAATGAAAAATCAATCTGCCTACGAAGACAGGTAAAAGTGCCACTACAGAAATTGCTACTCAGGATTTACTTACATCTTTACCTCTTAGTCCTGGTAGTCCAGCCTGTCCCGGCTGGCCTGGTTCTCCTTTATCTCCTTTCCCACCATCCTGGCCCTAAGTAGAAACAAATGAAAATTCAGATTCATAAAATAAAATAAATTAATACAAATGTAGAAATTGCACTGTTCTGAAACTGATTTGTTGTTCACAATAAAAGACAAATTATGCGACAGAAAAGTTAGCAATTTTGTGTTTGACATCACTTTTGAACACAATAGTATCACTATGCTTAACAATAGGAATACTACTGAGTGGCAAAGGGCACTGTTGGGATTGCACCCGATGCTTTGCATTTAGATGTGACCAACAAAACTAATTGCAGATGTTTCCATTATCACTTACAATGGGGACCTGAGGTGAGTCTGACTATCTTTGTGGTATGACTCATGAACATCTTCTCCCATGTCAGTCATTGAACTCTCTAAATCTTTCAAAGTCACCATAACCCCCAAAGTCACAAATCTCTTCTTGAGTTTCTGTTTTCTCTTTGCCTGTCTGCTCAGTAATTCTAAACTGATTAATCACATTAGACCTCTAAATTAATGCTCTCAACGTAAACACTTTAAATTTTGGTCCTACCTTTGGTCCAGGCTTTCCAGATAAACCAACATTTCCCTGTAGAGAAGGGAAGAAAACAAAATATTTCCATACTTACATGCAAAAACCTCACAAGAAAGGAAATGCAAATGCTTAGCATTGCTTAGCATTGACAATTTAACAAATGTAGAGTTATTTTCAATAACTGCCCACAAGATGAAGGAAGACACGAGAACTTTAAAATGAAATGGAGGACTAAAAAGTTTAAAAATAAAAATATAAATGAGTGAATAGAAACCTGATGACAAAGATCAATTAATAACCCTTACGCCCTTATAGCCCTTGTTATAGTGCAATTAAAATGATCTTCTGTCATGACAAACACCTACATGTTTGTAATAAAATTATATACGTATTTCGCAATCATCATGTAAATGCTTGCCAGTATTTGTATGAATAAAAACTGATTCTGAGCATGCATCACATTACGTGTATAATAAATCCTAATCAATATGCAATATGTCCACGTAATTAGATAAGAATTTATATTTAAACACATACACAGTAATAAAACAGCATTATAAGGTATTGGAAAAAAAACTCACCCTCTCTCCATTCTCCCCTTTTGGCCCTTGTTGACCGGGTATGCCAAACCCTGGACTGCCCTTCAAATAAAGCACAATTAGTTACTTTCATCATAACCCATGAGTTTTATCTTAATGGGTTTTATCTTAAACATTGCAATAATCTTTACTAACTACAGCAAAATAGACACTACACCAAAATAGGTTTGTAAGCATTCAGGCTGATATGGCTTTAAAAAAAAAGTTTCAACGTTAGTTTTACTATTGATTATATAAAACAGTGAGCTATTTGGAATCATTTAAAATAGAAATGTGCTTATTTTTTTAAATTTAAGGATGCAGACTAGCACTCTTTTAAAACCACATTTATTCTATCATCTGAGTACAGACAAACACCTGTGGTCATCTGGGTATAGTGTGCCAGGATGAGATGAGGGATTTTGAAATGTGTGCATACAGTATGAGTGGGGAAACAATCAAGATCTTTGATCAAATCTCTTGCCATTAAATGAGATTCAATAATGCCATGATACAACTTTTTATCCCACTGTCTCAATTTCAGGATGCCGTTACGTACTGAGCAGTGCACCTCCCCACCCAGGCCCCAGAGAGTTTCTGATAAAAAAAAACATTTTCAGATAGGACTACAAAACCACCCATCCTAAACCTGACTTGGGTCCCAAAATCCAGCGCTGAGCATAGAAATTGTATAAGTAGTGTGTGAATGCTAACCCTAACCCTACCTGGGGTGTTAACCCAAACCTAAAGGTATGAGTGGGAAACAATCAAGACCGTTGATCAAACCTCTTGCAATTAAATGAGATTCAATAATGCTATGTAACAACTTATGATCCCACCATCTCAGTTTCGAGAATTACTGCCTGGTGCACCGCTCCACCCAGGCTCTAGAAAGTTTCTGACATGTTCCCCAAACCAAAAGGTACTGTATGTTGTGTCGTTTCTTGCATGGAGTATGCGCTTTTAATCTGCCACAGTGTTCTATGTCCATATGTGTCTTCTATGTGATTCGCTATCCATGTGTGGAAAGAGAGTTGTGTAGCAGGTGGTGTCAGTACCCACAAGATGACAGAGTGTGTGTAGATTGTGATTATTATTTTCTATGACCTTTTTCCATGAAGCTTTTCTTTGAAGGCCTGTGTAGAGCACTCCCAATACATAAATCATGACTGGGTCATTAACAGAGCCCTAAAGAGTCTAAGGCTACATTACATACAAGTAATAGGTTTATTCCATGCTGAAAAAAATAAGAGAAAAAACGTTTCGGCCGCGGAGCCTTCTTCAGGTGTCAGTACATACAGTTATATACAGTACTGTATATCCTGGGATAAAGCTTAGCTCACTCTTTACTGACAGGGACGTTCTGTAAATTACCAGCAAATTCTATTACATTTAGTGCACTACTTTTCTGGTAATACTTTGAAAAATACAAGCTCTCAAATTAATTGTGATTGCTTTTACCTTTTCTCCCTTGTCTCCCTGATTTCCCTTTTCACCTTGTGGACCAGGTGGACCTAAAGGCCCAATATCACCCTGCAATCAGAAGAAATGTGTTCAGGTCAACCTGTTTTCTGGACTGCATGTCACTGGAGATGGGTACAATACTTGACAATGCTGTTTTCTTCAACTACAGCTAACGTACTATACCTGCAAAGTACAACTAACTTCTACCTTGTAATGGACTGCAAAATGTAAGACTTATTTTTTTCAGCAAACTTCTAAAAGTAAATAAGATTTACAGTTGGGAGTTTAGCATCTCTTCTTTAAGAACATACTGTATAGCAAAACATACTATTAAGTTAATCAATTGTCAGCCTAGTTAATGATTTGTTATCATCTCTTGCAGTTACTGTATGTACGGTGTCTAGCATAAGTAAGAAATGAGTATGCTAATATTTTTGAATAAACTGGAAAATAAATCCCATAATACCCACGAATTATAGAGCAAATTGATTCCAAAATATTTTAAGGGTTACGAGAAAGTAAATTGTAATTGGCCATTTACTTTTTTCCCATTTTTTAGAGCCGAATGGACCGCTGGGAATTTAACTTGGTACTAATGAGATGTGTGAGTGCAATTAACAACTTTTTATTTGTCAGGCTACAAGAAAGATTCTTTGTTTACAGTATGACTGATGTAACAGCTGCAGAAAAAAATATTCTCCAATAAAATGCAAAAATACTGTGGTTATAGTTTTTTTAATTCTATCACAATTTAAAGCACTGCCTCACATCAACAGGAAAATTAATTTAGTAGCAGGTTTCAATTTGGTCTTATACTGTATATAGTAGTACGTGTTGATAATGTTTAACTCAGGCATTAAGATGTGTCCTGATACCAGGCTTTTTGATACAGTTGACAAAGAGACTTATCAATCATATACTGTAATTCACTTAAAATTGAAGGTCAAACAGTAAAACATTGCACCAGTTTAAAAATCAAGCTTAATATTTATTAAACACAATGCAGATGTTTTCAGTTATTCTGAGATAAAAATGGGCTTCCTTCTATTCTGAATTACTCAGAAATAAGCTTACAGTTTGTTAGCACAGCAGCACTATAACTACAAAAGAAATAACTATCTTACCCTAGCACCTTTTTTCCCAGAAGGCCCGATTATCTGTCATGGAGAAAATATCAAAACATCATACTTTTTGTTTCAGTTATTGAGTTAATGTATCTTTTAAATTGGATTGCTTTTCTAAAAGGTACTACCTGTAAAAGCATTTTTTTTAAAAAAAAGGTAAGAAAGACAAAGCTGTAAGATATTATTCAGCTACAGCTTACAGGTTCATATTCATTCTGAGCCTCGCTGCACATGATCATTTTGCTCTAAATATTTTTGTCCACTGTCAAATACAGTAACAAAGTAACAAGTGGACCCATAATTGCTTATAAAAGGGGTAGGCCTTTCTCTTTCATCTCAAATGGTAAAGCCTTTAATTTTAGTGAGGAGTTGACATGCTGTTCTGTTAGCCTATTGGCCAATATTTCTGATAGAACTCCTTTAAATCTCACACTGCTGTTGATGGACCTTATCATTTCCAATTCACGGACCTCTCTGCCTTCCTAGAAAGCTCTTGTTCTTTTTTTGACACCAGACTCTAGTCTCTCAGTGGTCAGATAGATAGATGGATAAATGGATGGATACTTTATTGTCCACTACTGTCGAAATTTGTCTTTGGCTTCTCCCATAAAGGTACAAAACACAACAAGCAAAACATAAAATCACATGAGGTACGTAAAATCACAACAACAGTATGTAATGCATAAATAAATGGAGAAATAAATAGATTGTGGAGTGAGTACATTTACATAACTTCATTGAGCAGTTCTATTGCAGAGGGGGCAAAGGACTTCTCAGAAATGTTTTTATTTGAATTTGGTACCCTATACTGTCTCCCCAGTGGGAGTACGATGAACACAGAATGGAGAGGATGGATGGAATCAGTTGTGATGTTCCTTGCCATTCTGAGAACTATATTATGATATAAATCGCTGAGCTGGGGCTGCATTTTCCCAGTTATTTTTCCTGCTATTTTCACAATCCTGGACAGGTTGGTTTTGCTTTTAAACCCCACATTTCCATACCAAACTGTCATACTAAATGCCAGGATGCTCTCAACAAGGCTTTTATATGCTCTCTATCTCTCTCTTTTTACGTTTACAGGGTATCTCTTTATACATCTCTATCATTCTCTCATTCTTTAGTATTTGAATTAAAAACAGCCTCTGACTTGCTTTCTTAAAAATGTTTATATTCTCAGTGTAACTCAGCCAATATGTGTTCCCAGGTATTTAAAACTCTCCACAACCTCTATAGACTTCCCATTGAGTACTATTGTTAGCAAAGATTGCCCACTGTCAGTTTAAGCATTGAAAAGAAACTTGGTCACATTTATTTCCAATGTGCTGAATTGGCACCAGTTTTCAAGGATACTGATGTGTTCAAAGTGAGTTTGCTCAGTTAGAAGTTGGTCCTTCGAGCAGAGTCCCACAAGAACCATGTCATCTGCATATTTAAATAGACTGGCTGTGCTACTCTGAATCTGTAGCTCATTAGTATATAGAAAACCGAAGAGGTGACAATATACAACCCTGGGGAGCACCTGTATTTAAAAGCAGTTCATGTGAAAATACACTGTGATTGTGTTTTGGCTAATAATCCACATAGTTTAACCTTTGTGAAGGTAACTGTCCTGCATTCACATTTACTTTTGCAGCCTGCAATACATCAAATCTGGGTTGAAAACCTTCCGTTCTGTTGGTGACTTTGCCACCAGATTGACAGCTGGACTTTGTGAACGTCCAGCTGGTGTTGGGAAAGCATGAAAAGGCCTTTAAAGCAAACACATTGTTTGAACAAATAAAAAAAGTCAGTGGCTGAAAAATTCTACAGAGCATGATTAATCTTATTACATAACCTTTTTAATCAAACTAACAACTTGTGGATGAGGTTATTACCCCTTTTGCTGGATCTCCTGGAAGTCCTCGAATTCCCTGTAAAGAAGAAAAACACACAATTTCAGTGATCCTTTATCACAATATTTCCATTTGCAATTTGATCAGACTGAATGGCAAATCAATCACTTACTTCATTTCCTTTTGCTCCCATTGGACCAGGTAGCCCCTAAAGAGCAGAGAAGCGCACCAACTTACTGTAGGTTTCAACTGTTTCATCATTATGTAACAAACTGGCAACTGCTTCTTACAGTACTCATCATTAGTGCTTGTTTTATGTCCTCAGTACAGAAACAAATTTCCTATAAATTAATCTATTTTAGTCATTATCAACGACAGTTTAAATCGGACATTTAAACACATTCAATGAACATGTTTAGGCTTTATCATTTTTATAACAACTTATATACTCAAGACTAAAATTACACACAATGTTACACACATTAAATTGATGTAGCCCCCCCCCCCCCCCCCCGTATAAACACTATAATTAGAGGAAATTTAGTATCTTCCAAAATATTACTTTTATAATGTGAAACTAAAGAAACTAAATTAACATAGATAAAAAGTCTAAATATATGGAGAAGCATTTAAACTTAATAAACGAGTATTGGGACCAACAACAACCATTGATTTTTTACTGCCTCACAATATAAGTATATTTTAGATCTAAACCTCAGCAAGACAGATAAATCTCTGTGGTTTAGGCCAATGAAATAGTGTAGGGAAATTTTCATATTTTAATTTGGCAAAAAAAAACATTGAAAATATATTTTCATAAAAGAGCTTGGGCAGGCATTTACTCTTAAGAGACTAAATGGTTCAAAAATCAATGAAGGTAAACATCACTACACAAAGAAGAATCGCTGCACCAAGTGTTACTTTAAATCAACTTACAGTGTGAACTCTTTGATTTGTTTGACCTCTTATAAGATGTTTTAGTATCTTCGGAGGAGGTGTGCCTTCGGGACTGCTTTAATTCTTTTTATTGTATGTCAATATCAATTAATATTAATTTTCGAAGACATACTTTAAATATTCACGGGTATTCAATCTGGACCTGTAGCTAAATCCAATTACTAGATGGAAAAGAGAACATACAGTAGGCCGATTCAATTCCCCCTGCTCCAGGAAGTTTAATCAAAAGATACTGATTTCCCCAGGGCACCTTTGCAAGGGAGACGGCTCTTTCTTTTGAAACCAGAAAAATAACTTTTCTATTTAATAAGTTATACTATGTATTCTGGTTTTATGTTTAAAAAATCCATTTAGATGTTTTTCTCCTTACTGTAATTCCTTGCGGTCCCATTGGTCCCATTTCGCCACGATCTCCCTGGAAGAAAACCAGAGGAGTTGTAAAATTGGTGCACTATCAAAAGCCACATCAGAGCTCTGTGTGGAAGTGAAAATCATCGGTATAGGATCTGCCTACAGAACAGGAATGAAAAGCGATGCATTTCTAACGGGAGAATTCCAACCAGCAAACTATATTTTAAATAGGAAACTGATAATAACTTTGTCTGATAGAGTACTTCACTGACTTTAACAAAATATATGAAATACAGGAGTGGAAAGACAAATAAAGCAGAACAAAAATAGATACAGTATGTGAAATATACAATATTAATAGAAACCTGAAAATCTTCCAATAACAATTGGAATAGGACTAGACAGCCTTTGTAAAATACAGTATTCCTGTCACTTTTTAGGTAACCTAAACAGAAAGTCACCTTTTCTTTCTAGATTACCCTGTTGTTGTAAACAACTTTGAGATTTGAAATGTCTTTTTTATCACAAGCCTTGTGAGCTGTGTCTCTCTCCTTCCTTCCTTTCATTTCCTTCTGCTAATTAACTTTGTACCCGATCCAACATCTCCTGCTGGACATTTCTAATGCAGTCAAACATACTCAACCGTAATTAGCTCTCATACTGTATATCACATCAAATCACTTCAATTATTGATCAGACACTAATTAGAAGTTTAAAACTACCTTTTGTGCCAAATTAGTATGCATAGGAGATACTGACGTTAAGGCTTGGAATGTTATTATCGATTTTGAGGTAAAAGAGTCTGATACTTTGTGTTTCTTTTTGAAATAGTTCTTGACCTCTGCACCATGTTTCAAATACTCTGGTCTGCTATAGTTCTAATGAGCAGGAAATAGAGATAAGGTAAGGACTGGATTGGACCTACCTTATCCCCTCTGTCCCCTTTCAAGCCCTTTTTCCCCTATATGTTAAAAATAAAACAACATATCACATTTATGTCACTCTGACAAGTCATTAGTAATTATATTAATACTGATATGCAAATATGAGTTAACACATTATCTGAAATTTAGTTTGCCTGCTTATTCAGGACCCATGCTGAGTGACATGAAGTCACAGTGCAGAGCCAAACCACAGGATTCCTTCAACAAAACTGACATGTCATGGAGGAAATCAAACAGCCTACACTGCTGTGAAATCTTCCTCATGCTCTTGTTTCCTTAGGGAAAATGAAAATTCCCTTAAAACTTAGCATCCATTTATTTTTATTAAACCAAAATAGCAAAGCTTGGATTTCAGAATTCGCACTTTGCAGAGAACAGTAGCAATAAGCAACTATTAATTTCTATCTCTATTCCATTTCTAACTCTTGGTACATTTTATAAAATAACGCTCTTACATGCAGTACATATCCTAGGGTGGTCCTTAATCTGAAAAGAATCTAATGACTTTTTTATTTTTTTAACAAACTGAAAATTTCACAAAAAATATATTTTTGGAAAAAAAATTGTACTGCATTAAAAACAAATCCTACACATACTGTATGACCTCAAATTGAAAATGGTGCAAATACTGTATATCTACACTGATGTAACTGTGGAAAATACAAATGACTTAGTACTGAACAACACTGAATTATACGTGGTTCTTACCCTTGGTCCCATGGGTCCCTGAATTCCTTGAATTCCCATCTCACCCTTAAACATTAAAATGTAAACATGACACATCTACAGGTACATTGTTGACAACCTACAGAGGAATATCCTTCGCTAATGCCTGACAAAGTAAGTCACCTTACACATTCCTGAAAATATAAATATATAACATTATTTTATAGCAAAAGACATGAAACAGTTCCATAATCATATTTTAAAAGAAACCTTCCATAATTACATTACTTTCATGGAGGTCAGAATGTATGATCCATCCATCCATTTTCTCACTGCTTTATCCAGTGCAGGCTCAAGGGGGAGCCAGAGCCAGGGCTTATCCTGGCAAGATACCACTATGGCAGGACACCAGTCCACCTCAGGGCACAGACACTCACACACGAGTCAGTTTTCCCAAAAGCCACTTGACCTGGACCATGGGAGGAAACCCACGCAAACATGGGGAGAACATACAAACACAGATTGCACCCCAGGAATTGGGCTCAACTGCTGCACCACCATGCTGCCTGACTATATTATCAACAGGAAAAATAAAATGACTTGCCTTTGGACCAGTAGGACCAGGAGAACCCACATTTCCCTTTTGAAAACATTTAACAAAAACAAAGAGAATACATATTAACCCTCAAGATGAATAAAGAGTGCATAAGTGCACCCAAACGACATGTTCATGCAAATCTTTCAGACCACATTGCCGCAATTAATATATAGAATGACTCTTTATAGGTAAGAAAAGGAAGATTCCCTCTTATTTTTGCCCTGAAGTGCAGCAGCCACATGTGTGAGGTGTGGTGGTCATTCTGCACCGGCAGCCCCACTAAGTTGCTGACCAGAAGGAGAAATGAGAAATGACTTTACCAGTTGAAAGAAAGGGGAATTTATCCAGGACACCTGGATTTGTTTCTTAATTCCCAACAAATTATCTGAGAAATTGATGTAAGTCATATGGCTTTTTAACTGATTTATCTGCTTCTTTTAAACTCAATAAATAGGTAAAACATCATGTCAGACAGTGTGCTAACCAGGATATTTCATGCTTAATAATAATGCACTTTTAATAATCAAAAAATCTATTTTTAATCTAAGTATTTTGTCTGTTTTGTAGTTATTAAGCATTTAACACAGACATATTTTTTGTACTTTATAGCCACCGCCATGCTATTCCAGAAAAAAGTAAACAAAACATACCTTTTCACCTGCCTCCCCTTTTGGACCTTGAACTCCCGGAATTCCAATTCCTTCATTGCCCTGAAAATCCATTTGGAAACTTTCCAGTAAAAGTGGGCATTACAGATATTTTCTTTATCTTTGCTTCATCAGTTATCCAGATCAAAAATTAGTATGGAGAACCAAATTATCATGGCATGGCAAACTGAAATCTTCATTTAATGTGATTTGATGATGTCCAAGATAAATCTTGAAATGTATTTTAAGAATATTCAAATGAACAGGAAGGTGATTCAAGGCAAATGTATTTTAAAATGAACAGGATTCTCACATTACAGAAAGTAAAGTTAAAATGTGTCAAAATAAATGCGATAATGTGGAGACACACAAGAGGACTCTTATAATAATAATGAAATCGTTTACTGACTTTATTTTAAGTGTGATATTTGCTAAAATAAATTTGATTTATCCTAAACTACCTAGAAAATACTGTATTAAGCCTTCAAAAAGTCTGAAGTGTGATTTTGAATAAAAACTCTTTTTAATTTCTAAAAATGAAAAAGCAAGTAGTTTATTACTGAAAAAGTACATTTATTTCTACCCTCTAGGGTCAAATAAATACATTGATTTTCATTTATTTGGATGGAAAAGTATTGGACGATTGGTCAGTGTGTGTTTGTTGTTGGGTAATTAGGTACACTTAAAAGAGCGTTATCTCAACCTGTCTTGCTTTGGCTCCAGTGTTTGGAGGCTGTAGTTGAAACGACTCAAAATGAAAATCAAAGAACTTGCAGTTCAAGAAATGCAGGCAGTTTTGAAGATGTGATTTATGGACAGATAAGACCAAAATATTTTTTTCAAAAGCGAACTGCAGATGGCTGCCTCTTAAATGAGATGGTTCTCTCATGTTTATTGATAATTGAACCAACAAAGGCAGCGGCAGAATTAATTAGCGTAGGAGGAAATGCTTCCATACCTGTTGGGTGGCACTTTACCATGCAGCATGTCAATAACCCAAAACACAGGTCAATGTAACTAAAAGGTTCTTTAAGAGAGGTGGATAATCTTAGACTGGCCAAGTCAATTTCCAGTTTTAAATCCAAGCATCACAAATTATTCCCATTAAATGTAACACATTTCTAACTTTTACACAGTGAATTTTACTTACAGAGAATGTGCTCCACTTTTTATGATCATTTTAAAATATTGAATAAGTACAGAATATGCTGTTATGTAATAGACTATTTTATATATATTTGAAATATGTTAAAGAGAGTGTTGTCTTTAAAAGCATTTCATTAAGAGATGGATTTTCAAAATTATAAACAGGAAATTTTTCAAGTGAAAATTAATACAACATTGTAAAATAACAGGATGTTACTCTGAGATACTGAGGTGAAAATACTGAGGTGAAATTATTAAGATAACAATCGCATCTAAAATATTTGTATAAAACTGTATAATTAGCAAAATTTAGTTTATTGTTTCTTAGAGGAGTTTACATACCATAAAAATATGAACACATCTGTAAGTTAGTAATTGCAGTTACTTTCCGGATTTCTTTTTTCTTTGAATTAGGATTCAAGTCAATAGAACAGAATAGAAGTCACAGAACAAGTGGCCCAGTGGATATGCATTTGAAACTAATATATACAACCTTTATCCTTAGTTTTTATGGTAAGAATTACATTTTTATTTCTAGCAGCACGTTAACAAGGAATGTGAAAGGCAGCATTTTATAATAGATAAAATGTAAATATAGTTGAGGAGCTGACTGTACTTTATCATATACTTTATCCTTCCTGAAGTTTTCATGTAAGCCCTCATTTAGTACTAATGGGAATTATAGTTGGAAGGAAATTTAATTAGCGCATCTTCATCTCTTGGAAAATAATAATTTTGAAACAGCAGTGTACAGATATTACATTAATATAATGTTGTTTCAGTACAGGTAACATTCTTAATTGGATCAATATAAAAAACTGCAAAAGTCGTATTGGTAAATAAACATTTAATGCACTATTTATTATTTCAAATAATTTGACTTGCAAGCTTCTGGAGCAATAAACCCCTGTTTATTGATTTAACCTTTTTGAGTGCATTTAAATGTACAATGATGAACTCCAACAAAGAAAATTACCTTTTCACCTTTTTGCCCTGGAAATCCAGGAACCCCATCAAGCCCAATCGGCCCAGGGAGACCAACTTCACCCTTTAAAGAAGAAATCATAACTCTCAGGAACTTTACAGGAAGAGCTCAGTGATATAGTATACTGTACCTTAAAATCATCTTATAAAAGCACTCTGCCATTTCAAAGGTTCAAATAATATCAAATCACAAGGAACAAATATAAAGAGATCTAAAAAACCTGCAGAAACATAGGCCCTCCATGACTAGGGTTGGAGATCCCTAGTCCATGACTGTGATGGCTCTGAGTGGACCTGGAAAACCTCAAATTAATGTTTTTAGGTAAAGCTAATAACTCATTCCGTTAATATTCAAAAACTTACATTTTTCCCTGGATCACCTATATCTCCTTTTGATCCCTGCTTTCCACGCTGGCCCTGTTGATCCACAAAAATAATTAATATAAAAATTGGAAAAAATATAATACCAAATTGTACTTATTTACAAATTTAGTGCATTTTCCTTTTGTAATGTCTGATAATATCAGGATCTAAGCACCTGGCAAAATGAGTGTTTTGATTTTTTTATAGACCAAGTTCCTCATTTCTGTAAATATAGCACTTGTCCATGTTTTTATGTCAGAGATGCAATTAGACAGCGCAGGGGCAGCCACTTTAGTATGGACATACAGTACAGTAGATTTGAGTGTCATCAGCATAGAAATGACCATTTAGACCATGTAATCTTAATAGCTGACCAAGTGGTAGCATGTCAATCTTTTCTCTTTAAACTACTGTAGTTACTTTCTTCCAGGTATTACTAGTTAATTTCCTCTACGATAGATGACAACTATCAAAGAAGAACATCTTCAGAACATAGCAGGGAGCAAAGTAAAAATTTTCCAAGGGGATTCACAAAAAGGAAGTTCACAATGTGTCAAAAAGTAATACCAAGATGATTGATCTATTTATTGATACTCAGTAGTTTTTTACAACTTTTTCTACAGTAAGAAAAAAAAAACACTTACTTTATTACCTGCTTCTCCCGGCTCCCCCTGTAAAATAGAGAGTATTTGCTTATTTTTCACAACTCCACACTACTCTATGAATCAAAGTCATATTTCACTTTGTTATGCTTGTGTGTATCTTAGGCTTGGACCAAAGGAAGAGGCATACTGTAGTTAAATGTTCCACACACAATGTCTTTGTTTTTAAGTTGAATGTCTGTGTTTTATATTAATGTAATATATAATTTAAGGGAAATGGGCATTTAAGGACATCTAGAAACAAACTGTAAAATAAATATACTGTCCTTGCAAGTGAGGTCAGTATTGCAAACCTGAGGTGAAATCAAGCACAGTAATTCAATTTAAAAAAACATCTAATGTCCTGTGTAATACATAACAGTTTTGGAGATTTGTGAGATATATAGTTCATTTTGTTCAGGACATTTAGGTTAGTTTTCAAAGGTATTTGTATATTGTGTTTTGTGAAGGAATTGAACTGATTTATTTTCAGATTGGTAAGAAAGACAAAAATGTACACCAATTGGTAGTTTTCTATTCCTCTCTATTCCTTTTCAAACCCACAAATATCAGGCCAACAAATCATAAAAACAGAAATCATGAACCTCAATCAAGCTAGGATGCACTTAATCAACTGCAAACCACTATATATAAATTTCCAGTTACATTAAGCTAATTAGCCGGGATTTGTAGAGAAATAGAGTGGATCTGGAATATAGGGTTTAACTAGCATTCTTAATGAGGATGACCTGCAATATTTCCACAGTCTTCCCAAACAGTTTAATCACGTACTGTATAGCATTCCAAAAAGGAATATAGAATTTCTACTAATTCTGTTCTGACCTAAGAAAACAATTATACAGTAGGTTCCCCTTTCCTTTCAAAGAAAATACTTGTTTTTCTAATTTAATTTGAATACTATATTTTTTTCTGAACTTGGCTGAATTTTGTGAACTTCGAAGAGGAAATAGAATTTAAAAATGGTGTACAGTGTATGTGAATCATGATAAGAGATGAACCCAGTGAACAGTTGTCTACCTTGACAGATGTACCTGGGGGACCTTGTGGCCCAGGCTGTCCTGGAAGTCCTGGGGGCCCAGGTACCCCTGGTATTCCAGAATCTCCCTGAGAACCCTGATAGACACATGAATGTAAGACCTTACCAAAATCTCCACACTTCTGTAACTTCATGATCACTGTACTGATAGTTAATTCAGTACTTAGTTCTGTACTATACATATGAGTCTTATACAGGTATAAGTCATATACTGTAAATGGTATCTCAAATAATATAGCAACATTCTCTGTAGGGATAAAATAAGTACTTTTATTTTTTGTACTTTTTCTCCTTATAAAAGACATACATTTCAAAACGTCAATTCGAGTAACAAAAATAGATTTTCCCCAAAAGCTGTATGCTGAATGACCTTTTTCATGATGCACGTTAGATATACAGTAGAAATCATGTCCTGGCTGAATCTTCA
Organism: Lepisosteus oculatus; assembly: GCF_040954835.1. Lineage (NCBI taxonomy): Eukaryota > Metazoa > Chordata > Actinopteri > Semionotiformes > Lepisosteidae > Lepisosteus > Lepisosteus oculatus. The sequence continues at coordinate 44,967,905 of NC_090702.1, read as the reverse complement.
CTTACTGGTGAGCCTGGTTCTCCTTTCCTCCCTGGAATCACTTCAACGCCTCCTAGCACATAGCCAGGTTCACCCTTAAAAATAAATTGTTTCATTTAAATCATAGGCACATTGTGTCACCAAGGAAAACTCCCGGTCATGTCTCCTATAAGGCCTGTAAAAATGTACATTCCATTTGTTAGACTTTTTATGAATAAGCTCTATGCAGTTTCTGGATGCAATAAGGCTAATATATTTAGGGGAGATTCGAGTGTCTTTATATTTCTGAGTTTTTCTCAGATTTTCTGTTACATGTACTAAAATACAATACCAGTGAGAAGGCACGGTGGTGCACTGGTTATCATTGCTGCATCATTGTGCTGGGGCACTCGGTCAAATTCCTGGGGTGCTACAGTATGTGCATGGAGTTTGTTCAGTATGTTTTCCCCATGTTCACATCGGTATCCTCTCGATGCTCCAGTTTTCTCTCACAGTTCAAGGACAGACACCCAGGGTAATCGCCTTCTGGGAACAAAACTGGCCCTGGTGTAAGTGTGCATAGGTGCTTGAATTGTGTATCTGTTCTGTGATGGACTGTCATCCTGTCCAGGCTGTATCCTACCTCGCGCCTTGTTGCGTGTACAGAGTCCCCTTGGGATCACGTACTGGATAAGTGAATTTGAAAATGTATGGATTTAAAAAAAACTACTTCATGTAAAATTGTACTTAAATACTCTTCTGTTCAAGACTTACCCTTTCTCCTCTTTGACCTTTTAGTCCTGGATGTCCGGGTGGTCCCTTTGGGAAAAAGACTGAATATATTAATATTAGTATCTTACTACTAATCTACAGTTTAAATGTGTTTCTTTCTAGTCTTTCACATTTTCACCATTTATTTTACAGAGTCATACCTCCCTTGAAAATACAATTAGCAGCTTATTCATTATCCTCTTCTATAAAATAAAAGTTATCGTTACTCACAGTTATTTTAAATGTTTGTGTTTATTATCCTTTCTGTTTATTATTACTTTCTGTTGGTGAAAAGAATATTGTCAGGATGTCTCATTCTCAGTTAACTAGTTAAACACATGAAACCCACCACATCTATTTTAGATCCCATTCCCACCACTTTATTTCAGTCTTGTTTCTCTTCTCTCTGTCCCATTGTCCTAAATATTATAAATGAATCCTTGAGCACTTTCCTCAAAACTGCTGCCGTTACTCCTTTGCCAAAAAAGCCGAACATGGCTCTCGACAATCTTAACAATTTTTGCCCCATCTCCAACTTACCCTTTCTTGCAAAAATTCTTGAACGTGCTGTTACATTCCAGGTACAAAACCACCTCATGACAAATAAACTTTTCGAACCCATCCAATCTTGCTTCCGTCAATTTCACAGCACGGAAACTGCCCTGGTCAAAGTCATTAACAATCTTCAATAGCTTCTGATTCTGGTTCTCTTTTTGTATTCATCCTTCTTGATCTCAGTGTTGCTTTTGACACTGTTGACCATGATATCTTGCTTACTCGTCTTGAGACTGTGTTTGGAGTATCTGACACTGCTCTCTAATGGTTTAAGTCTTACGTCACTGATTGCTGTCACTTTGTCTCTCTTAATGGGTATAGGTCTGAAATTGGTCTTGTTAAGTCTGGTGTTCCTCAGGGCTCAAAATTTCCTTCATCTTAACTGTGACAGGACTGAAGTCATGCTTATTGGTACCCCCCATCAACTTCGTAAAGCCAATCCTTTAACCCTATCTGTAGATAGTTTTGTACTTGAGCTTTAGTCTAAATTGAAAAACCTTGGGGTGATATTCGACTCTGGCTTAACATTCGACCCACGTGTGCAGCATATTGTCAAAACATCTTTTTTTCACCTCAGACATATCACTAGACTAGGCCCTATGCTATCACTAACATAATATGATCAACATATTTGTGTTCTCTCGAATTGACTACTGTAATGTTCTACCCACTGGGGTATCTAAATCTACTTTGAACAAACTGCAGTATATCCAAAATTCAGCAGCCAGGATCCTGACCAGGTCTAGTGCAAGTGATCACATTACTCCTATCCTGGAGTCCTTGCACTGGCTTCCTGTCAAATTCCGGACTTTAAAATTCCCATGCTCACCTATAAGGCTCTGCATAGCTTGGTACCTCAGTACCTGTCTGAATTCAGCAGTACCTGTCTGAACCTTACTCCCCACCTCGCAACCTTCGCTCTTCTAATTCTATACCCCTAGCTGTCCCCCAAGCCTGTCTACTTTGTATGGGTGACAGGGCCTTCTCCTGTTATGCCCCGAAGTTCTGGAACTCTCTGCCCAAGGATATCAGAGAGCTACCTTCTCTAAACTCCTTCAAATCCAGACTCAAAAGCTTCTTCTTTAGAAGAGCCTTTACTTAACCGGTTCCATTCTTCACCCCTCTACACCACGGTCTCCTCTGTTTATTGTAATTGTGTTTTATCTTGTGTATTCTTTTTATTTATTGTTGTTCTCATTCTGTAAAGCGCTTTGAGAAGCCAACTTTAAAGGCGATATATATATAAAAATAAAGTTTATTATTATTATTATTATTATTATTATTATTATTATTATTATTATTATTAACAGCTAGTGATTTAAATGTACGGTAAAGCGCGACCCCCTTTGTTTCATGGGTAGCAACTTGGATTTGGAATTGGAATTGACCAAATATCCTTTTAAAGGGATGTACTGTAATATACCATAAAAATGAACACTAAAAACATAAAGGACTTTGAACAAAAATTAAGCAGAAGAACAATTACAGACAAAATTAACAAACTAAAATTGCTGAAGTAATAAAAAGCTGAAAGTATCAAAGATAAGCTACTTTTATATAGTTATAGATGTCTTCTTAGTGTATATACATCTACTGATGCTCTCCTTAGTCAAAAGTTGTATTGACTATTGCTGTTGGCCAGGAATTTATGTAATCACATGGAACCCAGGTTTCATCAGGTGTTTTGACACTTATCTCTAACACTCTGCTGCTGACAGTCCAGCAATGATAGCCATTCACAGCTCATCTCCTCCTGGCCTCCATCTTAACTCCACTCTCCTGTTCAAAGCCAGCATGAGGCTCTCTCTGCTGCCTCTGCCAACAAATGAACTGCTGTCCATCTGTCTCTCCCAGTCATCCCTACAGCTGTCAGCATTCTCCACACTGATTGCACAGGGAATCCACTGCATCCAGTCTCCACTGGGAACAACCACGTCTGCCACCCTTTTCTAGCAGATCTTCATATTTGGCACTTTCCCTCTCCAAGACCTCCTCGCATCCTTCCTCCCACAGCACAGTCAGCTCAATGAGGATGATCTTTCTCACTTCTGGGGACCACATCAACACCTCTGGGATTAGGGATGATAGTACTGCCCCTGGAAACTGCAGTCTTCCTCCAAGGTCCCCTCTCATGTCCCACGATGGAGCTTTATGCAGGATGGAATCATTGAATTTCCCTGACCTTGTCCACTTCTCACCCTGCATGACAAATGGAACTGTCGATCCTCCATGAGCTTGTTGTTTTGTCCATCACTTTTTCTCCAGGATGTCTGCGAGTGTCATCAAAACCTTGCCATGCCTCCCTTGGGAAAGTGTTACTCCGCACCCAGAGAGAATATGTGCCATGGCACCACTCTCTCAAACTGAGCCTGCACAGTGGATCTTCCCTCATACCCCACTTGTAGAGATTTGGTCTACAGTCCCATACAGCTGGTGACCGGAGAGTTTTATAGAATGTCCGCAACAAGTCAGAGATGCGAAAGAGCTCCAACCTCCACAGTTCTGTCCAAGTCAGTCTTCTTATGGGAAGGCTCCACTTTATCAATGCGCCCCATATTCCCAACTCTTCATCTGTATTCCTTCTGATTCCTCACTTCTTCCTGTACCATAGCTCTCCTAACCGTTAATCTGACTTTTTTCTACTGCTTGAAGTGTGTTGCTCCCAAGCATTGCCTGCCGGTACATGGGTTCCCAAGGATGTCCTGAAGTTTTAATGCACTCTTTGCTTGGGTCAAAAGAGTCTGCAGCTGGCCAAATACTTCCTGATCTGGTAATGATTCCTACCTCTCTGTACAGGCTGTCTCTAGACTTTCTGAAGGGCATCTCCACCCTCCATTTCGCCACCTTGAATCCTTCCACAAATGAAGACAGCGGAGTTGCAGCTGTCCTGATTTAATATTGCGCTCCACCAATGTGACACTCGGAGGGATTCCCAGCCACTTTCAGAGGTGCATGTTGATCTTTCCTCTTCTTCCGCCATTGTCATGGGTACCTCATAAACTGTTAGCATTCACAAGAGTCTAGGCAGCAGCCCATGTTGGAAAAGCTATGCCTTAAATAGTGAATAACCATTTACGTTTTTACTTCAAAATGTGTGCTATGCCATTTTACATCTCTATGTTGCATGCTGCATATACTTTATGTGGACCTAATTCAGGATAAAGGAGTTACTGCCAGAAGGACAAACAGATCATTTTTTATTATAACCTAAAATTTGTGGTGAGAAAGAAAGGAGTTAAAGGTTCTTTTATACTTACAGAATCACCTGGCACACCTGGAGGACCCTAAATTAACAAGAGTGGAAAAAAAACAAATGTGGGAGCCATTTTATTTTTACATTTGCTGTAATATTAAGTCAACAGCTTAGTACTGTAGGCTCTGAAAAGCTAGACATTAAAAATGATTCAAAATAAGATTTAACTATTCTTATATGTATTCTTGTTATCATTATGCCCTTTATTATACAGTACATATTGTTAGTATTATTTCACCCTAAGTCCAGCAGATCCCGGAGGCCCAGTGCGGCCTGGTCGCCCTGGCAACCCAGGAACACCATCTGTTCCAGGAAGGCCCTACACAAAATAAAATCATACACCTGTTAGAGGGTGTTATATTTAGAATTAAAAAATGTAAATAGACACCAGAGCTACTGTGAGCATATCACGTCCATGTTAAAATACAATATCATTGACTTTACCACGAAGCCTGATTTATCATCTTAAATATGAGCAACCTAACACAAAGGTTCCTTGAATCCCTGAAAAGGAATGGAGTCATTGCTTTCAGGGAGTACAGAGTTATGCTTTCCTGAAGTTATGTTTCAGTTCCTGAAGTTCAGCTGTGGCAAATAGCAAGCTGAGCTCCAACTGCTCTGCATAACCTTGGAGCAACCTCATGGGTGTCTAGATGGAGTGAGGCTTGATTGAGAGGTATGGAAGAAATGGATGCAGGCTAAATGTTAGATTGATGGAGGCCAGCATGGAGAAATGATGAAGAGATAAGCCGTTAACAAGGAGAGGAGTGAAGTGAGTAAGAGATTTCCTAGTAAGCAACTGTGGAGAAAAAAATGAAATAGCTGTCCATCTTGAGGCAGAGACTCCCATCAAAAATGACTGTCTCCCTGAAGGCAGTTAAAAGGGGCTGGCGAGTTAATGCAAAAACTCGATTTAATGCTACTGTGAGAAAAATGAAAGAAAAGGAGGAACGACTTCCCTTCAAGCAGAGAAAATAAAAGGCAGCCGGAAAAATATGTGCTCCTTCAGAGCTTTGGAAAAACAGGGCTTGAGCACACTTCACGGCCGTGCAGCTGAAACTGTAGCTCACACAATGTTGGAGCAAGGAGCTGAGCACAGAGAAAACCTTAAATAGTCCGCTCCTGGAGCAGATAATTGAATTATCGACCACTGTTTAATGGTTATAAAACAGAGCACATACTTTGTAAAGGCCGAAAGCTCAATTTGGGGTTATTTTTAGCAGGATCACAATAAAGAACACAGGGGTTTATATGCGTATTAGGACCACTACCCTTTTTAGATATCAATCATCTACATTCCAGTATCAGTATCAAACTAGTCACGTTCACAGACTATACCAATATAGGAGCATTATGCAAATGCAAATGCAGAAGCTGCTAAGAGAATTTCAAAGATAATGGAAAAAAATCTAGAGTGATCAAAGATGACATTTCATGCAAACAATTGCAGAGTGTCACATACAAGTATCAAATAAAAACAATAGACACAAAATGAGAAGCAGTGAGGGTGAAGAATCTGCATATGAAAAAGTCTTTGATGTTCATACTGTACAGTATGTTGACACGTTTGCAATTTCTATTTATTGTGGTTAAGCAAATAGGCAAACAAATGCTTATAAAGGTATGGGTTTAAATTCAATTGTTAAGGTAGTCCAATGCTTTAATAACATCTAATTTAGAACACTGAGTACAATTTTCATCACCACATTACAAAAAGAATGTTGCTACTCTGGAATCAACAAGAGCAAGTAGATACTGTACATTCCCAGGACAAAAGCAATGTCCTGTTCTGACAGGACACTTTTTAGTCTTTGGAAAGAGAATACTGTAAACGGACCCAGTTTAAGTATTCGAAGTTCTCAAAGGCATTGACACTGAAGTCAGCCCAATGGAACCAGTGGTATCTCGCTCTCACGCTCAATCTTCCATTATCTCAAGAATGCATGGAAGAGGAGCATTTTTAGCCATTGTGTCCAGTTTTACTGGGTGTGTCTCTGCGGGAGTACTTAAGGCTAATGGCAACACTCCGTCATTGCAAAGAGGTGCAGAAGAGCCTGAAATCTGTAATCTGCATATCCAGTAATTTATGTAGATTCCCAAAGTGAGGCCTTCTATGGTCCTACTAATGGCCTACCCAATGTTGTGTGTGAAATAGAGAAAATAAGTCAAAACCACCCCGATCTCTGGTCAAACCATGGTCCCATTGCAACACCAGCTGGGCATGATAGGCTTTTAGGATGCCATAGATGGGCTGATACAGTAGCTGCATTGCTTATGCAGGCAGACTGATCCCTAATTGTGGGAACAGAAAGCTTTTTGACCTGGATTTTGATATAGTTTTTGTCCTTTTCAGTATGAGTACATTTCTGAATATGAATGTTAATCAACTTATGTGTGGTGATAAGCTCAGCTGATGGCTTCTGGTGCACTATGGCTGCCGTCGCATCATCCAGGTGGATGCTGCACATTGGTGGTGGAGGGGAGTCCCCATTACCTGTAAAGCACTTTGAGTGGAGTGTCCAGAAAAGCGCTACATAAGTGTAAGCAATTATTATTATTATTATTATTATTATTATTATTATTATTATTATTATTATTATTATTATTATTATTAACTTACAGACATAAAGGTTATAAAGAACAGGAGGCCATTCTGCGTAAACTGGAGCTAATTGATCTGAGGACCTCATCGAGCCACTTTTTGAAACACATAAAAAATAACAGTGTACAACTGAGTAAAATAAACATAGAATGTGTTACATTCCAAAGGCTTTGAAATATAACTTCAAGAAATAAAAAATAATTTACACGACAGGGTATAAACAATATCCACTGCATATATTTTTGCCACTGCTTCCCCTGAAAAGGTGCAGACATACTGTAGGTTTCAGAGATAAAATTGATCCTTGCCCATTTACTAATGAAGAACAACTAGCTTTGGATCAGTTAGTAGGGGATAGGTCTGAAGTGGTCAGGTTGGTTGCCAGGGAAAGGCTGCTGGGATATAAAAGGGGTATATGATAAGGTACTCACCCGTTCTCCCTTTTCACCTTTGGTATTTAAATTGAAAAGATCGTAGCCATTGCCTGTTGGTAGCCTCTAAATCCAGAAAATAAAAAGAGATCAGAAAAGCCTGAAATTATTAGTTTTAATTTTGTTGCCTTTTTGTTTTTGTTTTTGTTTTTTTGCAGACAAAAATGTGGTCACATACCAGTCCGCCATGTGAGTTGCTTTCTCCCTGCAAAATAAACGTTTTGGTATGATACTCTACCTGTAAGGATATTTATTTAAAGCAGTATTTTCGATATTGTGGAAAAATAGCACTTACCTTTTCTCCTTTTTGGCCCTGAAAATATTAATGCAGAAAATTAGAGATTATTTACTATTTCAATAAAAGGTATACTGTATACTGTATGACTGAATACTGCATTACCTTCATGCACTGTGAAGGGCAAGGTCCTTGTGGTTTGGTCAGGACACCTAGTCCATTACTAGAATCTATAGGTGAAGGGCTGTCAGGTGATCCTTGGGGCATATCTGCATCTAACAGATCAGACTGTAGGAACAGGTTAGCAGGAACATATTAGATTCTTGTGTTGGATCTGGTGGTTTGTTTGCATTACAATAACTTACTGTATTATTACTGTACTGTATGTCACTACAGCACTTACTGTTCAGGGTCTGACTGGAATAAGATGATACTGAATAAAATACCTTTCTTAAAACTGATTGACTGCTGAATAATCTGAGTCTAAATCATCAAAAGCGTGCTGGTTATTCAAATATGGAAATTTGAGCAAAGGCTAAATAAACCAAGAACATAAGGAATCGAGACGTGACAGGCATAGACTTGTCACTGAGCCGTCTCAAGAGCCCAGAAAATGAGCTTTAGAAATACCGAACTGGATGGAATAATCCGTCCATCGCCTTTGTGAAAAAATGTCCTCCCTATTTTTAGTCCAGAAACTGATTTTGCTTTTAAGCCCTAATCTCATTAAGCCTCATACCTCTCTCTGTTGACTTGTTAGTAAGGCTTCACTGCAAAGATTTTCAATAAATTCCCTTTCGATGGAAGGGAAGTCATCGAAGGTCTGAGCAAAAAAAATGCTTTTGTAGCTTCCCGGCGAGACAATCTTCTTCAGTTCCTCGATGTCAGCGCTTGCGACTCCCACTGCCAGCACTTTAACACCTGAAATAAAAGTCATTCATTTCAGACACAGAACAAATAATAAATGTACATCCCATGTATAGGAAAGAAAATGGAGTAATGACTGACCAAGCACATGTGCAACTCTGGCCGTGGGACCAACGTCGTCTTGGGCTCTTCCATCGGTAACCAAGACAAGCACATGTGGCACATCGTGCCTCATTCCCACAGACTCCTGGAATATCTCCTTCAGTACAAAACCAATGCCACGACCTGTTAGAGGAGCAATCCTGTTATCCTGTGTTGCTTTTCCTGAAACCAAATCCATTTCCCTCCCCCGTGAGGCAGACCCTTTTTAGCGAAGGGGCTGGCCCTCTACCTGTTTTTGTGTTTCCTCCTCCATACCGCACTCCCCGCAATGCTCTCAGCAAAGAGTTCCGGTCCTTGAATTCATTCAGGCGAAACTCTATTCTGGGTTCGTCACTGTAGTGAACCACTGCGATCTGAAAGAAAAAAAATGCTGGATATCAATACAGAATTCCTAGTTGAGTGGTGTGAATAGAACGGAAGTGCGCTGCTGGGATTATATCGTGATTGATCACAAGCTCCCAGCATGCATTGCGCCACTCCCTGAATAGTGCATCATTCCACCAAGCCAAAAGACCAAGTCCTCCGTCTCAGCCGAGTTTTTCACTGTCTAGATTACAGAGGGGGGTGATATCACTCCCGTAACCGGTTCTTTGCGTGAACCTAGTTACAGAAGAAACATTACCACCTTCTAGCCAGATCTTGATAGCCCAACAAAAAGCCTGAGCCCAGTACTGGAATGGGAGACCACCGAGGAAAACCAGGGTACTGTTGCAAATAGTACTAGGGACCAGTAGGCGGTCCTACTGCTCCCTCAGGACAAGAATCTCCAAACCAATGACCCATTACTAGCTGTATATAAAGCTCCTATATGTAAAGTGTGTTGAGATCCTTTGGGATATAAAGTTCTATGTAAATGCAGGGAATTGTTATCATAATATCTTTATGACATGACATATCATAGTGTAAACTTCACACCTAAGGCTTTATTCATTATTTCCCAAAATGCTGTACCTAGTTTTATGAAGTTGTGCTACTCAACTGAGTTGCATAATATTAGCTGATAGACTTTCACTTGCCTGTGTTCCTTTTGGACCTATTATTGGGAAGTAGGTGGCGATTCTGAAGAGGAAATCTTTCAGTTTGACAAAATTATTAGCACCAATGCTCCAGGACTCATCAATAAGGAAGACAATGTCAGCCTTAACTTTTCCACAGACTGAAAAGAAAATCAAAAAACACATCAGATAATAAACTCTCCTCACAGATATGAAAAAAAAACGTCCTAATCACTAGCAGACAAAGTAATGATGACAATATTTCATTAGGTCCTGAGCTATGACACATAATAGAGCAGTGAGGTGTGTCAGCCTGTGAGCTACAAAAGACGAAAGGTGAATTCTGCGCTGAAAAGATATGGTAAACGCACAATGTTTCTGTTGTGGAGCTTTCGTCGGGTGTGTAAAGAAAAGAGGGTGAGGTGGGGAGGGAAGAAAAAGAGATTTTAAGTTGTTTGCTGAAATGTATGAAGAGTCATATTGAGACATTCTCTTTTTCGAAGCACCAGGACTTGTGTAATCACTGTTACTGTGAATACAAGAATATTGAACTATCAAACATAGTTCTTTGAGTACATTTGTGTGAGCTTCTTTCTAAGAAAACACAGAGCATATGATTGTTTTTTTATTTGAAATCTGTGAACCCTGAATAGCTTTCAGCATGGCGCTGTGTATGAAACCTTATTTGTGTTATAAAATGTATAACAGCTTGGGGATTAAAATAAACCAAATGCAACCGAATATATTTATTGTTATCTGGTTTGAATCATCAGTTTGCCGTCTAAAATATGTGCAGTAACACCATACTTGGCCCAGAGCGCAGAGTTGATGCTGTAGTGATGGTTGTGGTGGCTGGAGGTTCTATAGTTGCAGGGGCAGCAGTAGTTGTCATCGTGGTTGTTGTGGTGGGGGTAGCTGATGTTGTCAGAGTCGTTGTGGATTTAGTTGTCTTCACAGTAGGAGTTCGGGTATTCCTTCCTGCAGCCTGAGCCCTGGTGTTGGCCTGTTGAGGTGTCGGAATTAATGCTGGAGTGGAAGTTGCCTCTGTAGTTGACAAAGTCACAGCAGACGCACTCGTTTTGGCTTTTCCCACTGTAATTAACGAAAGAAACCAAACATTGTGCTTTCAAATAAGACAAAATCTTCTTCTGCAAGAAAAAAACAAATTGTGCCAATTGGTAATAATGTAAAAGAACAAGTAAAAGGTTTATTCCATGCTGAAAAGATAAGAAAGGAAACAACGTTTTGGCTGTGGAGCCTTCTTTCCAAAACGAGGTGTTTTCTTTATTCTCTTTTCAGCATGGAATAAACATTTTACTTGTTCCTTTGCAGCCCAAACAAGCTGACAGAGCTAGCTACTTGAGCTTGTTAATAACGTACAGTACAGTACATGTAAAGAATGTATATTCCAGGGTCTTTTGTTTTTTTTCCTGATAAACTATTTTACTCATGACATGACATGAGATGTGAACGTTAGACAATTTATAAACTCAAGGAATTCTAAGATTAATTACATAATAAATGGATGTTAAATATTTAAGGTAATATTAATCCCCTAAGAAGCTGTTTCTTACGAATTCTTTCATTTATTGATGTCACAGGTCCTTCAACTTCTCCATAGAGTGGTCGTATTGTAAAAATATATGTCCTGCCATACAACAGATTTGTGATTTTAAAGGAAGTAAAAACAGGTCCCAGGATTTCAGTTGTGGTTTTCAAATCTGTGAAAAAGAAAGAAAGGTACTGTAAATGTGTTTAGTATCACATGCTCTGAGCACTTCTTCCACAACTACAGGCACAGGAGCGCAATAACGTATTTCTAAAATATACAAAATATAATTAGGCAAAATTAATTTGTTAACCCAAATCATAAAATGAAAATACCAAATGTTTTTTTGTGTGTGTACAAATATTTTGTGTTTTGACTGATTAAGCTCAAGACTAATAGCACACTTCAAGAGGTATCTGTTCAATATAAATCCTACCAGAAGATTTACAAAATACTGACTAGGTGTGAAAAAAATGAGATATGTGTGTTTTCTGAACTTAATTATGACAACTTTGACTTTGCTCAATGCAATGCTCTTAAGATCGCTGTGTAATGATCTTAGAGTTTTTAACGAAAAAACATTATCCAATCCACCGTACATTCTGAGGAATTATTGGGGAATATTACAACATTCTGGGTAATGTCATAAAGTGACAGGCAGAAGGAAATTAAGATTTTAAATTTAAAACAACAGATTTTACAGGAGCCTGAAACAAGTATTCAAAATCCTCGAAGGTGTTAACAAAGTCAACTCAGCAGATTTCTTCAGAATTGACAGTGAACCAGAGTCAGAGGACACACGTACCAGACTATGTGAAAGTGCTTTAAAAACAAAAAAATCTGAACATGAGACTCTTCTTTACTCAAAGCATCGTGGGAGTATGGCACAAGCTACTCAGGTATGGTGTTCAAGAAATATCTGAATGACATCCTTGGATTAATTATGAACTAACTAGCAGACAGACTAAATGTTCCAAATGCCTTCATTTAGTTCGGAATCTTTCTCATGATCTTATGTTCAATCTGCAAACCTTTCTATTACTTGATGTTAATTGTTTTTGTTTCATCAGGGGTATGATTAAATTGGGATAGCACTGTACCTACGTGTCTTTGTATTTTAAACAGTATAAATGCTAGATTCAAATCCCTGGAAAACAAAGATTTACTGTATGAATATAAAATTTATTTCAGATCAGCTTGACTTTTGTTTTTGGGAATTATGAACACTACCCATAAAGATTATATCTTCTTAATTTTATTATTCATAAAATGTTATTAATAATGTTTACCTGTCTATAGAAATTATACAATTTCAGATTTAGACTCTATACTCTTCTAAAATATTTTTTTACAAATCCATTACAAGTGTTTTTCATTAATAAATCATGCTTAATTCCATTTTATCTACTTCTGAACTGAAGGTCAGCAAGATCAATAGAATTTGATTAATTCAGCATGAAAAGTGTATACTTTTGACATGTGCAGAATATAGAATTGTCTCAATTTCTAAGAAAGACTGCAATCTAATAGATCATTATGATCAGTGTCCCTGGTAAAAAGGCCCTTGAGTGTTTAGGTGATTCTTATTTTGCATGAGACAATTTTCAAACTGTGATAGCACAGGGAGTTGCTCAAAGAACACAAATCAAACGGCTGCCAAGTTTCCTCCTGGTGTGGCTAGCTTTTGCTCCTCTGGTCTGCTGGATACTTTCCCAGAGTCTTGGGTTAATTCTCAACCCACACTGCCAGAAGCTTAACTTCAGTTCAGCATGTGGCTTTTCACATGACATAGCCAGGTAAGGTGTTCCATGTCTTGGCACAAGATTTACTGGCATCTTTCTCTGTAAGCAGGCATTTTTTCCCTGCACAGTTCAATTTCTGAGGTAACGCGTAACTTGAATGGTATTTTCAGTGAGGGGCATCGACTTCTATATAGGCAACTGAGATTATGGCACAAACCATTTAATGTTTCTCAGAACTGAGAGGCTCTTTTTTTTTTCCTGGTCATTTGTGAGTTCATTGAATTAATGCTGTTTTTAGATCAAGGTGCAACATTTTTGTTTTGTTGTGGCACTTGGTGCCATGCTTACTTGCAAGGTACTGTATGTAACACGAGAGAGGTTTGATGCGGTAGTGAAATAAATCAAGGCTCTAGAAACTGAAGTCATAGTTGTGCTGACAAATACTGTATGTGAAGAAAATAAAATAAAAAACTGAGTGATTTTAAAGTTGCAAAATAATGATTCATCTGAGTTTTTGACAGAACCTGGTGTCCAATCACCTGAAATAGGCCTCCAAGTTATTATATACCCAGATACTCCAGCGACACTTGTCCAGTTCAACACAGTACTGTTGTCTGTGGTTTCAAGGGCTTTAAACTTTTTCACCTTAGGCAAGTCCACTAGAAATAAAAATAAACAAAACAATGAGAAAACAAAATAAATACATCCTAAAATTTTGAATCAGGGGGTAGAACAAGCATTTCCTCAGTATGTCTCAATTCAGAAAACTTAGTTCAAATGTCATTATAATTATTGATTACTGATAATTAAGGCTACTACTCTTAGATACAGTATACTGTAGCACAGACTGGTATCCAGTTACCAGTGAATACCTAGTCCAACTAATAGCTTGATTAATGGTAAAGGATTCATTTAGTTTGTGTATGGCAGGTCAGCTCAAAGGGGGCTGTGGTGGGGCTGCAGTTGGAGGTGACCTGCCAATAGAGGCCACTGTATGACCGATACCTGTAAATAGCCAAACTAGGGGTGATTTACTTAATTATTTGATAATTGGTAAAGGGTGAGAGATCCTTCCATGAGTACAATTGGGCTTTTGTTTGGTCTACTATATAAAGAATGTGTATGGGAGTGGTGGTAGTTGGAGTTTTTGAGGGCTGTTTTGTTGTGGTGTCTGAAAAGACAAGCATTATAAAGCATCCCTTTGTGGTTGCAGTGGGTTTTGGTTCTGTACATGCAAACCCTTGCAACTACCCTAAGGGTAAAGTCTGTCAAGCTAAAGTGCGTTACCAAGGTTTTGGGGGTACATACAAAGGCAGAAATGTTGGCAGGAAGCTACTGTTTAAAGAAGATTTTTATTTTCTGATTCATTCTTAAATCAGGCATCTGCCAGTAGATCTTCTTTGTGAGGTATTCATATAGAACCAATGTTCTGTGAGAAAATATATAAATCTTTGAGTGTAAACAATTGGTTTTGCATTAAAGACTGGTCTGAAAGAATTTGTCATGGTTAATTCACATTGAATTCCTTAAATGTTTTGTAAACTAGTGATTTGGTACACAGCTGGTAGGTTACTAAGCTATCTACCAATGTTATTCAAACTGATCATTAAAAAAAAGTTCCTATTTTCCTATCTCCAGTGCTACGATCAATCCTACATCCACTGGCTAGACTCACGTGTCCTGGCTGTGAGGAGAACAGGGCTTCCTTCCTGCTGTCCAACCACTGGAGAGACTTGAATCTTGTAGGCAGAACTTTCCTGCAGCCCCGCAATTGTAAAAAATGTTGCAGACATGGAAACAAGTTTGCTCTTTTCAGGACCACCTAATGAGAAACAGTGTGCATTTCTGTGATGGAATGCTTTGTACAACAAAATACTGTACACATTCAATCTTCCCATCTAGGGTTTTTAGTCTTCCAAATGAGTGTTAAAGTATACAGCATTTATATGCATCTCATACTTAAACTCGATAAGTCCATTATGCATTTAGATTTGCAATAGCTTCATCACTGAAACTCATGAGTCTGTTTCTCACAAGAGCAAATGAGATGTTTCTCACAAGAGAAAATACAACTTAACCCCATATTAACCCGAATAATTTTCTATTAGGTGTTGAAATGAAGCCATGTTGTGTGTAACCACATGGTCATGGTAGATAGAAATTGAAACCCAATAACATGCTATTTTTTACATGTACACGTTTTTCCAGCTCATTTAAGAATTTAAGATAAAGTAAAGTATATTGTCTTCTTAAACCTTGTTTTTTTCTATTTTTAATTTAGAAATATATAAAATATATAAAATTAATATATAAAAAATAAACAAATTCACCAATACCTATAAGGTACACATAAACCTGTAGATTGCGAAGAACCTGTAGCTATTAGCCAAAATGTAACCTCCGTTGTGATAAATGACAACTGCGACTGTATTAAATCCTTGAATATCACTTATAAAGTGCACAGAAGCCAAATTATCAAAAATTAAGAGACAATTCAGATAACAATAATACAACTTGAATTATAAACGTACCATTGAAGGGAACCCAGGAGATTTTGTAGCCAGACACTCCAGGAGTTCTTTTCCAGGACAGCTTGAAGCTCTTAACCCCAATATCCACCACTTTCACATCTTTCACAGATTGAATCAACTCAGAGTCTGTCATAGAGGCTGTGTGTAAAACATTTTTAAACAAAGTTATTTCCAATTAAACATTTGTTGAAAAAGCTGCTGCTTTAAGTACCGTATATAAAAAATAGAACATATTGACTGTTTGCCATACTATATGCTTGGTTCAACTTAGATTTATTGAAAATTATTTCAGGTAATAAATCTTTGAGGGAAAAAAAGGTATGAGTTAATATTTAATCAAAAAACTCCTTAGACTATTTCCTTGTCAGCCATACTGTATGTCAATGTGTTATATAAGTGCATAAGCACCAATAAAACTGAAGTTGCACTGCTCAAAACCGTGTTCCTTTGTGTGCTAATTATGTACTGTACTATACATTTTTAAGCTGATGTTGTGCTCATCGTTTCAAATCCCATACTTAAACCCAACTAAAGAACGGTGCTTTCAACAGTCGATAAATGATGATAATAGTAATACGGTAATAGTTTGTATCACTCATTGTGTGAAAGCTGTGGTTAAAAACGTTTGTACAGCTGCAGTGAATGTTAAAGAAGGAAGCACAAACTACTACACTGTCAATCAAGCACTAAAATCAGACATTTGCTAAAACAAAAGGGGTAACCTCTTCTGTTCTAGTTCCTTTGTTGAAATATTCTCCCACAGACTGATATAGACTTGTTTTTCTAATGAAGGGTAGAATGTGAAGAAAAAATACTATACTATACCATAGTCATTAACTTGGACCACAGTTACTAAAAAAGGACTTTCTCCATCACATTATTTACATATTATACTTATGAATGGGCCAGCAGCCATATCACCCTGCAGCTCCGAACTGGCTACCCACTGAAGCTAAGCAGGGTTGAGCCTGGTCAGTACCTGGATGGGAGACCTCCTGGGAAGCTATGTTTGCTGCTGGATGTGGTGATAGTGGGACCAGTGGGGGGTGCACACCCTGCGGTCTGTGTGGGTCTTAATGCCCCAGTATAGTGGCAGGGACACTATACTGTAGTGGGTGCTGTCTTTCGGATGAGACGTTAAACCGAGGTCCTGACTCTCAGTGATCATTAAAGATCCCTGGGCATTTCTTGATAACAGTAGGGAGTTATCCAAGTGTCTGGGCCAAATTTTCCCCCTTGGCCTTTACCGTGGCCTCCAAAATTGACCCCATGTATGATTGACTTGCGATGGACTGCCGCCTCGTCCAGGGTGAATCTTGCGCTCGTTGTTTGCCAGGTAGGCTCCGACTTCCCGCGACACCATATGGTATAAAGTGGTTTGGCAAATGACATGACATGAATGGTTCAGTCTACTTTATTCTACAAAGTTGAGAACCTACAGTATTGTGAGTGAAGACCTTCTGTTGAATAGATACTGACCTGTGTGCTGTGAAAGAGTTATTTCAGGTCCCTCTGTATTGCCATACACAGCATGGATACTGATAGTATAGATAGCCTCGGGAATCAGCCCATCAATACGGTAGTGCAGGACATTGCGCTCCAAGTACTGGCTCTGAGTGGTGCTGCTGTCTGTGCCCAGAGGTAGATTATCTTGTTAATTCCTTGTGTGTGGGCACGGAATGCAGCAATAGGGTGGTTTTACAAGATAGACCATAAAGATTCTTTTTACATAAAGAAATGTCTTTCAAAGTTGTTTTGATTGTCCTATTCTTTAAATTATTTACCTTTTTAGAAATAAATTATTTTAAGGATTTAAAATAGCACGAATGTTTCAAAATACTGTATAATTTCATAAACTATACTATAAATACAGTAGATAGTAGTTACTCTATCAGACCCCTGTCCTCATAATGTAATTTGCATGCATTTACATCATAGCTTTATGGATGCAAAGTTGAGTGCACTACAGAATGTAACATTTATAAAATAGAAAGCAAAAAACATTCAAATGAATTTTTAATGAAATTTCATTTTAAATTGTGAAATGGAATTATTAAATACTGTACATACTTTATATTGTATTGTATTGCTGTAACTACATGTAGTGAACACTTTTACTTCATAAACTCTCTTCACATTGCACTCTTTATTCTAAACACTTAGGTGTTTAAATCCCCATATTATATTGTATATTGCTGATATATAATTGAACTCTACCAGTTTTAGAACAATGGACTTTGACTAGGAAAGCTTCTATGATACAATTCAAGACCAAGCATACTCCTGGCAGTTGCCTTTTAATGAAGTTAAGTGCAGGGTGCTGCATTGTTGCATTGTATCCCAATCTTACTTATGAAAAAGACCTCAAGGTAACACATTGTCTACATCTTCCAGACAATGTGGAGAAGGAATAGAAAAAGCAAACAATTATGCATCACTCAAGGCCTGCTGGAGGTAATAACACATAAGGTTGATATCGTGGCTTTGGATATAGTGTGGAAAAACTGGATAACTGTGTTTTGGAGTGCAAGGGGATGATACTTTAATATGAACTGTGTGCGTAAATAAACATACTAAACTGAGGTTGCATTTACCTTTGCCAGCAGTCCATGTTACTTTATATTCTGTGGCTCCGACAATAGGACTCCACTCCACAGTAATAGAAGTGCTTGTGTAGGATATAACCTTAAAGTTGGAGACATAGCCCAGAGGTGCTGCAACAATAAGGTATAACATCATGAATGAGACAGCAATGTTTTTCCGAGTGACCTAAAATAAAAAGGAACTAGCTCTAGACATTTTGTTTTGTTAAAACGAAAAACTGTGTTGCACTCACATGTTCTGACGGTGGCTGTGATGCCCGGTCCCACAATGGACCCAAACAGCACGTAGAGTGAAAGGACATACTCAGTATCATGGACTAGATTCTTCAGCTGGTACACTGTGGTGGAACTGTTCAGCGCCAGCTGTCTTGGTCTGTCTTTGCCTAAGAACTCTGTCAGGACAATAACATTTATTTGCTGTCAATTACTGTCGAAGGATCCCTTAAACCGCCTCTGTTACGACCCCAAGGGTCTAGGGGCAAAGGGGTGTAACATTTAGGATGGTTTTGGATGCAGGTGGGTTTCTGGTGAGGGACTTGGGAAGCGTGACAACAAGTTTCAGTGCAAAAGTGATTTTAAAGTGAATGGTATGTTATTAGGACACAATAATACACAGGGAAAGGGAACTAGAGAGGAAAGAAAAGAAAATAAACAAAATGTAGCTGGCTAATGAAGTGAGGGAAAGCTAACCTAACTACCAAAACAAAACCCGAAACACTCAGTCTTCGGCATCTTCTAACGCCCTGGCTAACCTTCACTAACTACTCAAAAACCATAAGAGACAAAAGGCACTGACCACTCCTAACTAGCATCACTAATAAAAAGACCAACTATTTGTGCAGAATGTACCTGACAATCTAAACTAACCCTAGACACAAAGGTTCACACAAATACACAAGTGAACTACGAATACCAATAAGGGAAAACAAGAGTAGACAGAAGAAATAGGGTACAAAACAGCACAGAGATTGATATAATACGTCTGGACAAGGTAATGGCGAAATAAAGGATAAACACAAACAAACTAAAGTACAAGGAGACAAACACAAACCAACAAAAGCCGAAGCTATACAAAAACACACGCACACGAAGCGAAATTAACACAAATAGAGAAGCGAAGCCAAAACAAAACACAAGCAAAAGGAAACTGAGCTGAGCAGAACTGAAGTCAAGCAAAAGGCCCTTCATTCTGATAACCTCCAAGTCATATACTGAATAAGGTATATGCTGAATAAGCTGAGTTCTGATTGGTTGGGAGTTAATTGAAGATGACATAATACGGAAACAATGGTATAATGATGGTCCAATGGTGGAGGGAGAACAATCAAAGTCAGGAAGTGTGGAACATAGCAACAAAAACACACATGGACCACACACTGGGATGTAACAGCCTCTGTTTAATGTTAGTGTAATGTTTCAAATGCTCAATTTCTCTACCCAAATCAGGGCTGTTCTTCTAAACGTTACTGAGCAATTAAAGAGCAATGTTTTGGTTCAGCTATTATTTGGTCCGGCTTTGGGTTCATAAGAGGGCAAACAGGAACTAAGCTGAATTGCAATGGTTTTTTTTAAAATATCTATCCAGAAAGAAAGAGACAAAAGTTATCAAAAGATTATATTATCAAGTCATCAGTTTCTTTCAGATTGACTTAGCCACATCAATCAGAATTTGAACGAGCTAATATTTGAATCAAATCCTTTACACAGTTGACTGTTACGACTGCCTTCAAAGGACTTTTTTACCCTTGAAAGCTCTGGTGTGACATCAAAAGGAGAGGCAGTTCACTGCTGTCCTTGCAGCACTATTTTTGACTCAGTGAGTCATAGTTATTGTGGGCTGGCAGGAGGGAAAATCGTATCATACTGGTTATTTAGAGATGTGGATATCTCAGAAAATCCATCACATCTTTCAGTACTTCTTACTAGCAAAGGACGGAGATGTCCTCTCATTTCTTGTCTGTCAGACCAAGACGGTTGAAAATGTTCTTAACATCTTGGCACAATGGAAAGAAAACAGATCCCTAAACAGAAAACTGCCTGAAAACATCACTAAAGTGTAAAATTGCATTGTGTTAATCCTTTGCTTGAAAGCATCGATAATATATTACAGTATTACATACTGCATAAATTGTATTAAATTAGAAAACCGAGTAGAAGGTATACAAACCTTTAATTTCCTAGCATAATGATGACAGCTTTAGAAATGGAACACAACAAAACCAACAACAGAAAATGTCAAATGCATTTCTTATTTCAATTTATTAAACTTGAAGGGTTCATCTTTCACTATGCAAAAAAGCTGATTTTTGCTAAGTCAACAGAGAATGATACAGAAGTATTTCCTGGACAACATGGAGCAATGTAATCTCTTCTTATGTCACCTGCCTGTCAACACATGCCTCTGAAAAGGAAGTCACCGATGCTCAATGATAATAACAGTTGATATGAAGAAAGAAATCTATGACATCAATCACTGCTGGTTGTATGCTTTTCCTAAAAATAACTTTTTTCATGTGCTGTTTAGCTAACTTTATTCAGAATGGATGTGGACATTACCTGTAGTTGGGCCCCATGCCAGTCTGTAACCTGTTGCCCCCGGTACAGCATTCCAGGATATCAAGGCACTATTTGTACTGACTGCAGAAGCTTTTACATTCTGTACTGCACTGCTTTCCACTAAAACAATACAAACCAAAAAAGTTACATTACTAGTAAACAGTAACCTTTCTTGTGTACTAAACAAAATACATGATTCCTACAAGTCATGTTTTCTTTGTGATTAGGCTTTCAAACAAGATATAATGCATTGATTTTATAGTCTTTGTACACAAATGCTGAATCCTCAAAAGCCATTCTATACCACAAAGACCAGCTTTGGGTTCATACATTTGGGTTCATACAATTAAGTTTCACGTTTCATGCATTTTTAATTGGAAGAGTTTGGTGGCAATTTAATGAAAATTAAATTAAATCAGAGATTCTGTCCACACAATGGACGATAATGCAGCTGTGGTTCTCATCTGTTCTTTGCAAGCCCCAGTATTTCCTGTTTAAAATGTCTAAAGCTCAGTGAGAGCTGGTCATCTGTCACAGAACAATTTGTCTGTCACGTACTGTACTTTAGTCTGTGACAAATCATCCCTTTTCCCCCTGAGCTTGCAAAACAAATACATTTTGAATTAAATATTTTTTTATTGGATAATATTGTATGCAATTCACCACGCCACACAATAATATATTGAGAGGCATTCAAAACGCACCACATACAGTACAGTACTATTGGTTCCAATATGCATTTCTTGTGCTTCTAATGTCTCTCATATAAAGAACCAAACACTAATAAAATAAGTTTACAAAGAATAAAAGAAAACTTGAAGGAAACAATTGTTCTCCTCTTTGACTATAAAGAGTCTGTTCTTTCAGGATTTGAAACCAGGCTGGCAACAATTCTTTTTTACTTCAAATAAATACAGTTAAGCTTCTAAGCGCATCAACTTCACTTATTTCCAACTTTCAAGGGAATGTGACTCATTCCTTGGGCTGACTCACACTTCCACTCAGAATACATTCCCATGGTCTCATACCGTACCTGTAGCTAAAGCCATATGTTGTGGAATAAAAGCATTAGAAATAACCAATTACAAAAACCTCTCTGCTTTACATGTGAAGAAGCAAAGGGAAAAAAAAAAGTTGGAATGAATTAATCAAAGGAAGTCAATGCACTTGTACTGTAGTTAAACTGCACTCGTCGTTTTATAAAGTTTTTTTTATACTCTACACCCATAGGTTTATTGTACTGTATTAGCAGTATTATGATTCCCATGATGAAATACTTTGATTTCAATACATAAGCAATGCAGGCAACTGCCAAGGGCATGCAATTTCGTGGCATGATATCTTTATTATCCTGCTGAAGATGCTAACTCTGTGCATTTCTACAGTGCTTTTTATCCAGAAGGATCCTAAAGTGCTTCACAGATGAGTGAGCATCTACTTCACCCACCACTGATGAGTAGCACCTGCCAATGCACCAGCAGCCCCGCTACATAGTTGATTACAATAATAAATCAATAGCTTCAGACAGCAGTGCAATCACAATTAATTCATCTACAGTTCAATGTGCAGTACAACCTTGTATTTCTGAATTTTGTGGGAAAGCAAATCGGTGCAAAGCTGGCTTTGATTTTGATTGGATAAAGGAAAAAATAGGATAGAACCCCAGGAATCCCCACCAGATAGAATGATCCAAGAAGCTGCATGTTTAACGTACACTGTTCAGAGTTTTATGTTGGGTAAATGGAGTAAAGTATACTGTATGTTTTACATCTGGCTTCTCTTGTAATTTGCATGAGAGTTTATGCTACCACAAGCAGTCATTTTATTCACATACTGTAACACATGAGTGACAAACACCTTTTGGGGCATACAGTACTCTTCAAATGTATTCATACCTTTGAAAAAAAAGAGGAACATGATAAAACATTATACAGAAAAATGAGTTACAGATTGGATGATGTGTCTCATTTAAAAAAAAAGTGTAATTTTGTTATATTTCTGTAATAACAGCATTGCACAGAGTGAAATCATATGTGTCATAAATTAATGAATTCCAGAAAACAAGGCGGTCATATTTATTCACACTTCAAACTAGGTAAAATTCAACAAAAACATTTATACCTTAACATTCTGAGTGTTAAGTAGGTAGCTGCATCAGCATGCATAGGCTGCAAAGGAACAGGTAGAGGCTGTGTTCAGGTTCAGGTGTCTTGTGAAGAGGGCTCCACAGCTGAAACCTTTCAGCGTGGAATGAAACCTTTACCTGTTCCATTACAGTATACAGTATACTGTAACACTATATAACTCTGTAGGTTTTCTGTTTCTCTGGGGTATGAAAGAAGGTAGCACGTAGAAAACATTCAGCAAGTAACATGCATCATCATGGCCCTAACTATCACTTTCTGAAGTGTCCATTTAAGAACTTTAAGGCTACTGGTATAATGGCAACCATGCTAGGAATAGAACACATTGATATCTGTGAAACAAATTGTGTTGGGAAGCAACTGAACAGTAAATCCAAAGGCAAAAGATCTACAGTATATACAAAGCAGGAACCTCAGTATACTACATGTAGAAAAATTGTCAACATGAATGTGGCATTCATACCTGAATTGCAAGAAATACTGCAAACTAAAAAGGTCTGTTTGTTACACCTGACAAACAGCATATGAATGACAAATGAAACAACAACATTTGTGATTGTAACTCAAGATGGAATACACAAATGGTAACCAAAAGTGTCTGAAGGATTAAGAACAATTCTACATGAAGGATTTTGCATTAAGTTCCCATCTGAAGTGCCACAGACTCATAGCACACTAAAGTTAGTGTAATCCCTGTCAGAGGAGGATTTACAAAACACTAACTACGGGGATGTGAATAAATGTGACCCTTGAGTTTTTTGGACTTAAATTAATTACAGTATTTATGATAAATACAACTTTTTATTATTACTGTATGCAATGCCATAAAGTCTTACTGTACTGTAACATTTTTAGGATTTCATAAGCAAGAAACACTATTCAATCAGTAATCTTTCTGTTATTTGACGTTTATTGTTCCTGTTTCTATTGCTGGGTATGAATAGATTTGGAGGACACGGCAAGTAATTTTCACACACCTGGGAGATACAATTGACCTTAACAGGGAACATGTTAAGAAGGACAATTCTTAAGTTTCAGCATTGTTTTTTTTTTCTTGTGGAGTTTAGGATACCCCTGGTATTCGGTATTGTGGTAATAATCCCAGCTAACACTGGTACTTTACAGCAGATGGTATCTGATGTTCAGCAACAAGAGAAATAAAATCGAAACATCCAGAATGGAAACAGATCTCTAACCCCAAGCTAATAAAACCTATGAAAGGCACCAGAAATGAACAGAAATGCTGATTACCAAGAAATTCTTTAAATAGGAAGTGAATTACAGTACAATGTACTTTGTATTGAAAAAGAAAACCCCTGTTTTAAAAACACATTTGCATCAAAAATACAGTAAAGGTATATCATCTTACATTAACTGTCTAAGGAAATGGTTTTGACTTACATGTTTTAGCTTTTGCTGTGGTGACAGGTCCTTCAATGTCCACAAAGATGGGGTTGATTGTGACAGTGTACTCTGTCCCTGGTTGAAGCCCCTGGATCATGTAGAAGGTGTAGGTTTCACCCAGGTTAACATTCTCTATATATCCCTCTACAAGTTGAAAACATAACATTAAATAGTTAAATGATATTGCTGTACTTAACTAACATTGAATGGTTTGGGGGGGGGGGTTATTTCTAGAGAACAAAACAAAATGTATTACAGATGTGTGATGTTTGAGCCTGATTTTTCATGTGGGCAAGCCGTGGGCAAATGACTTGTCTATGTAAGTGTATTTCCACTGTAAATGTGAATGCTTCTTAGCCTATCCATGTATAAATGGCTTGTGCCATGAAAATAGTCCCTACCAAAACATACAATGATAAGTTTGATTGATCCAGTTAGCAAATCTCAAATATCAGTAGCAAATATGGAGAGTGGAAGAACATACAACATAGAAACATAGAAACCATATGGGAATAATGAGATGAAAAGGGGTGGACTGCGCCCAAACTGGGCAATGATTTGGACAGTCTCATTTCATCCTCTATATATCTCATTCATCAGCTTAATCATTTTAAATTAATACATAGAAAGTATGCCACACCATACAAACGGTTCATAACAGGACTAAGTACAGGCCCAATATGTACATGATGTTAAACCAACTCTGTAGGCACTCTGTTTCACATGTGTTGGGTCTGTCCCATTATCCACAACCTCTGGACTCACGTCTGTACTATGCTGGGCAAATAAATTGACATGTATTTCGAACCAGATCCTTGCCTGTGCTTGTTGAATAATGATAACTTGGTTACCTTTCCTTTAAATCAGAGAAGACTGCTTTTTGCTGGTTTCATAGCAGTGAGAAAAAACAATTCTACTGATCTGGATAAACCTAGACATTGTACCAGATAATTAATGGATACTCACATTTCAGCATAATGTGAATTCAAAATGTATAAGTTAGAATTAATAAAGTAAATCCTAAAACGATCAAATCTGGAGAAGGGATTTCCACAACTATTAGAAATATGCTTGTTTCTTAAAATAGTAAATACACATAAAGTGTATCCCATATTGAAGTGTACTTAACTAATGTTACATGAAGTAGTTCACGTAGGTAGCTGTGTCAGCTAATTCGGGTGCGAAGAAGGCTCCACAGCCAAAATGTTGTGTTTCCTTTCTTCTCTTTTCAGCATGGAATAAACATTTACTTGTTCTAATGTTACATTAGCTTTGGACAACAATTACTGTATATGACTGTATTGACACTGTAATGTTGATGTTTGGTTTCTGTTTCTTAATTTACTGTATGTTTGAAAATTCAAATGAACAAAAAATAACAAATGGATAATAAAAATATGCTTAAAAACACCTATAACATGAAAGAAAATCACATTGTGGGGAGCAGGTGACAGTTTCTATTTGCGATATACAGTATAAAGGTACCTGAGGAGGACCAGGTAAGTCGATATCCTGAAGCACCTTTGACTGGTGACCATCTGGCCTGTATAGTATCTGTGGTGGCGTTCTGCAGGGTTAGGCTCTTCACAGGAACTAACTTCACTTTTCCAAAAATGATACACAAAACAAAGATAGCCGATTAAACCTTCTGTAGGTGAAACAACTTTGTGAGCAAGATTTATTATTCAGGAGGACCCTATCCCAGGCAACCAAAAAATTCTTTATTGTATTCTGACACCCTGTGGACAAACCTGGGAACAGTTGACTCTCGATGTGCATTTAAGGAGGAAAATTTGAAAGCAAGAAGAAGCAAGAAGCTGTTGACTGTGATACAGTACACATCACCAGAGATAAAGGTTGTAATTGAAAACTTATTTAATCAATACCCATTAATAATACCCATTCATCTCTTATTAAACGTGTTCCTCCACCGACTTGGCTTGGTCTCACAACACTGTAGCCAGTCTGAAAAAGGCACAAGAGTACTTGCACTTTCTGCGGTGATTAAAGAAAAGCTGTATGAACAGCTATCCATGAACTTCTACTACAGCACCATGGAAAGTGTCCACACAAGTGGTTTCACAGTATACAGGAATACTATCATGCATGCCAAAGATGCACTACAAAGGGGTGTGGACTATAGGATGTGATTTACCATCAATCAGTGAGATTCATTCCATCCAGCATATTTATTATGCTGGTTGTTACTGTTATTACAGTATTTACTGTTTTGTAATGTACAGTCTACAATGTGTGGTGTTTTCTGTCGTACTGTGTTGCCTGCTGTACTGTCCAGGAGGCCAGGAGGCCTCCTGGCCAGGAGGCCAGTCCAATGTACTGTACACTATACACACACATGGGGACAATACCGAGACACCAATTAACCAAGACAGCATGTCTTTGAGGGGTGAGAGGTACTTGGAGATTGCCAATGTGGACACAGGGAGAATATTCAAACTCCACTCAGCAGGCTCTGTAGGCTGGATTCAATCCCAGGGAAGCATTTTAAACTCTAAAGTATTCACACCACTTAAATCAAGCCATTTTAAAACACAGACACTTGCTCACATAACCACTTACTGAAGTCAGCTGTTCCTGTCCCTGCTTATATAATGTCCGCATATTGTTTCTTATTCCATGTTTACATCTTTCTTAATTCTTTAAAAAATGCAAGCGGTACAGTGCAGCATATAAAAGGTTACTATGTCTAAAAGAAAAGATTAGATCAAGACCATCTATATTTTAATATTCAAGTGTCTGCTGACTGTCAGATTACCAGTAATATAAACAGCCAATACATTCATTCCACTGTAGCTGAGAGCTACACTAATTCCATCACCGGCTCTTGATTCAAGTAAGGAGACTTACATGTTCTGCCAGTCGCAGATACTGGATCACTTGTGCCCTCAGGGTAAATAGCATAAATACTGATAGTGTATTTCATGTCTTCCTCTAGACTGTCAATGACATGGGATGAAACATCTCCACTAAGCTCCTGCTCATATGTCAGTCCGGGCCGGTTGGCTGAAACGATTAAGACATCAACAAACACCAGAACAAACTCAGTTTTTATGCATTTTGTTTGCGGATTAAGTGTTCTAATACAGTATATACAGTAGAATACACAACACACAGTATCTGTTGAGCATAGTCCCTTAAGAAAAGCACACACAGATAAAGCTTGCATGAGAAAGTGGCTTTGTTCTAGCACAGGGTTCATAAATACTGTATGTACTGTATATGTCTGTATATATATTTATCTTAGAATATTTATAGATATCAGATAATGGTATAAGCGCACCTTAGTATCACCCAGAGGGTTTTTCCTTTTACTATGAGAGTGTATTTAGGCAGTATGTTAGTCCATCAATTTAACTGCTGAGCACAGTGGTGGCCAACGGACCCACATAATCTAGTAGAACTACTTTAGACTAATTTCTTCTTGATCAATAGTTCATGTCAATAAGGGTCCAAACATCTGAAACACAAGCAGGAAGGAAGCTGTATTTTGTGAACAATTTGTAAAAAACTGACATTCCTTGAACAGAACCATTGTTATTAAAATACACAAGAAACTCTTGCTTGCAATTGTAAGTAAACGATTAGCTGAACACTGGTTTCTGTGGTTTAAACAAAACCAGGCTAAGAATGTTTACTTAAAGCAAAATAGATTAGAAGTAATTTTCTTACCTCGAGGAATGAAGATTTTGTAGCCATTTAATCTTCCTAATGGTGGTGTCCATGCCAACCGCAGGCTAAAGAGCCCTTCTTCTATCACTCGGAAATTAGTTACCTGGGGCACTGGCGCTGAAACAAGTGAACAGATCACCATCAGCTTTACACAGGCCAGGAGAGATATTTGGTCCCCCTGTTATCACTGTGGCCATTTGAACCATATTGTACATACTTGTATTTGCTCTGACAATTGTCGAATCCCCTCTGCCACCTGCATAAACGGCGTGGACTGTGAATAAGTACTCTGTGGTGGGTTTGAGATCAGTCACAAGTGCAGTCCTCACATCACCCTTCAAATCAATCTACCAAAACGACAACAATCATGATTATCAGTCATCAGTTAATATAATAACATCACTTTATTAGCCCTATACCATTTCTCACATTAGGAATTCATCTTTTCACATACCCCAGCTTGCTTTCTATGAGACAGACACACAGAGAGGGAGAGAAGCTTGGGGTCAGAGCAGAGGGTTAGCCATTGTACAGCACCCCTGGAGCAGTTGGGGTTAAAGGCCTTGCTCAGGGGCCCAACGGAGTAGGATTTCTCTGCCAGCTGTGGGATTTGAACCGGCAACCTCCCAGCCACAGGCACAGATCCTTAGCCACAGAGCCACCGCTCCAACCATGCCATTACCATCTTAATTGGTACTTAATACTGATTGCTTTTAAAATTATTTACTTACATGCTTAAAGTCCAACTGCAATTTTAAGCCAATTGAATTTTAACACATACAGTAAGAGGTTTTTAAGCAAATGTGTTGTGGAGAGCACAAAACAAAGAAAGGCGCACATACTGTAACATACTGTACTTTTGTTTTCTTTCAAGAAATCATTGCATGATTGTTTTTTGTTCTACTCGATGGTGCTTGTGAATACACATGCGTGCATGTGAACACAAAACATCGTCTGTTTTGTATTTCTAAAAACAATAATAAACTGTTTACTTGAAAGGCGTACATTTGTCCTAAATTCCCAGACCCACGGTTTGAAATTGGAATCCCTTAGTGACTATAGTCAGTTTGCTGAAATGCTTCCAAGAGTAAATTTTCATTCTTAGCAACTGAACACTTAAATCTATTTAGCAACTTATTCACAGCCACTTTATACATTTATTGCTCTCAATTAAATTGTGCTTCAGAGGTAATTAACAAAAACTAATCTTAAAGCCTTCCTTAATTATGGTGGAAGGTGGCAGTACTTCTTTCTTGCTATGTTAATAAAGGCTCACACTACTTACACAAGAGGGTTAGCACCGCTGTAAACTCCACTTTAATTATTTTCCATTTTTTGAGAATTTTTGTGTTTCCCAATTTCTATTCATTGACAAGTTTTCACAATCAGAACAAAACAGCTCCCTCCCAATGCATTCTTGTACCAATGATCTAGGGTACCCCCTTAAACCCCTAGAATTAAGTCAAGACAGCTGTGATAGGTGCACCATGCAATAAAGAATTGACCACATCAGCACCAATAACCAGTAAGATTCCACGCCCAATAGACCCATTCCCACTCTCTCAAGAGGCCAAGATTAGAATGATTGTTTAGCGGGAGAATTAGGTAACAGCAAAGGGTATCCTTGTACAGAAAAGTGGACAAATAAGACAAAACCTTTTTCCAAAAACCTACCTGTGTCTGGAAACCCTTAAAACACATTTAAAAACGGCCGCTCATGAGCATGCCCAAGGAGCTAAGGAGACGTTTCAGATGGTACAGTAGCATCTATGAAGAGTTAAGTACACTCTGTGAACAAACTTTAAGTGAAAGAATGATCAGTGAATTCAATTATTAGGATTTTTGAATGCCATTTTTCTTCTCCCTAAAAATATGACCTATAAATATGGTGTTTCCACCTGTGACTCCCTATCCCAAAGAGTAACAGCTGCTAAAGGTTTGAATGAAGCATTTTAACAGAGTAATAGAAAGCAAAACTGCTATTGTTCTCTTTTGGCATGAATTAATCTTTTGGATATCAATGACAGGGATCCTTTTAAAGAAATGTATAACAAGAAGAGTAGCACTTGCACTTGTCTGAGTGTATGGTGTCACTGTATGTTAATTACAAGGTTGCATTCCCTGTCTGTTCCTTTATTTTCCTACTGGATGTTCTTTAACTGCCAGTCATTGGTGGTTAGGGAAAAAACAAGAACTCAAAAGCACTTTTTCATAGGTTAATTTATTTTGTTAATGGGATACATGTGCTAGGTTATCATTATTGCACATATACTACTGTGGCATTATCTGTTCAATATGTACCATAGCTATGGAGATTCATTTCATACAGTGACATCATATCAAATAAGTTCAGTTATCTCTCACATATGACTAAATAATACTACCCTTCCTGTGATACATAATGTATATGATTGCTGTTCTCAAAATACTTTTCACATTATCGGTGACTGGTACATTTAAAATCAAGGAAAAGGCTGGGGATCATGCTGTAATTAGTAGTTTATCAGCACATTCCTCCTTTTTTTTAGATTTATCTGACAGATTAAATCATAGTTGAAGGAGGGAAAGGAAGTCTGTGCTAACCTTATGAGAAGCCTCTGGTGTTGTGTTATGGGTTGATTTAAAACATGAACCAAGCAGTCAACCAGTGACTATTTCTCCAGTTTTGAGAAAACCCTGATACCCACTTGTTCCTCTTGCCCTGAAAGTGGCTGTCCACTGGCACTGAGAGCACTGATAGTCAGCTGATATCCGGTGACGTCTCCTGTAGCAGGGGTCCACGTCAGTCTCAGAGAGCTGTAACTCAGCTCATTGACAACCAGGTCTTTTGGCCCAATAACTTTGTCTTCCACTTCAGAAAAGAAAGAGTACACTTATCATCAAACAACCAAACAAGAAAAACATGTTGATGGGTACACAGCATGTTCTTCCAATGTATACCATTCATTGTTCACAAATCTGGTCTAAGTGTTTGAAAAAATTACACTTAATTGTCAGAGCATAATTGGTATCTTCTGTCATGCTGAGCTATTACTCTCCATTATCTTGACTACCCAGGCTACATCATAATTTCTGGTAAGACGTCGAATGTTGATGATTGTGAATACCCTGCTTGGTCTGCTTGATAGGTCGTGGAGGTTCTGAGGCTGTAAAGCAAACCCGCCGAGAGATTTTAGGCAAGAGACTGCTAAGACGATTGAAGTCCTCAGCAAACAGAAGATGCTCCTCAAAAGGTTCAGAGACTATTTTCTTCAGCTCTTTCTTGTCTGCCTCTTTAATTCCTGAAACAATAAAATAAACACACCCAAATGCCTCCTTAAATGATCCTAAAATAAGTCAGTCTGTCATTGCATATGAACATGGTGCTTTGCCCATTTTCTGAATAATAAAGTGGTTATGGAAAAGCAAGTAACAAAGAAAGGAATATGATTTTTTTGTATTTTCCACCACTACCACCGATCTGTTTATCACCCTCATAGGAAGCTCTTTGGTTTTGAATTCTGTGTCCAGGAAGGTACGTACTTAATGAATAGTTCAGGTGGGTAGCTGCATCAGCATGTGTAGGCTGCAAAGGAACAAGTGATAGGTTTATTCCATGCTGAAAAGAGAAGAAAGAAAGCACAATGTTTTGGCTGTGGAGCCTTCTTCAGGTGTAAGTTGTAAGTTTTCTTTCTTCTCTTTTTTAGCATGGAATAAACCTATTACTTGTTCCTAAGTGAATAGTGTTATTTTAAATGCTGTAAAGACATGCTTTAACACATTTTATGAAAATAAATATGTTGTAATATTTACAGCACCTTCTGGAAGCTGCCTTAAATAAAGGTGTCAGAAAAAACACAATTGTTAGGCAATTAATGAGTCAGCAATCATGCCCAAGTATGAAAGTATTTCAAATAGTTGATGAGAAATTATAACGATGAAGTGCTCTTTGTCTATTGTGTTGTACTTTTCCCCAACCAGAACTAGCATTAGAATCAGTTTAAGTTTTGAACCAGTTTAATAAACAAAATAGACATGCCAGTGTTATTCTGCTATGCTACATTTCCCCCACTTTTATTTAGCCCATTCAATAAAAACCAGGAGCTTTGGAAACAAACATACCCACTGCAAACACTGTAATTCCATTGTCTGGCAATGCCTTTGCTGGTTCCTCAATCAAATCTGTTGATTTATCATTGATTATTAAAATTACGATCTGCAAAAAAACAACAACGAAGGAAACATCATAATACAGATCTCAGCTATGCTACATTCACTTCTATTCACATCTAGAACATGCATTCTGCTATCACCAAACAATAGACTGAATATTCAGATTAATTGAAATTGGATTGACTATTATATATACAGTATTTCAAAGCAGGGTAACCCATTTTAAGTCTTAATGAACTGTACCAGGGGAATGCAACACGTTTTTAGAGTGTTGCATGTATTTTCAATTCAATCGGGTGGTAACAAAATGATACATTTAAAATTCTCTAAATTACTCAGATATCCCATTTAAACATACTGGACCATTTCAGAAGCTATTTATTGCATAGCGTGAGAATGTCCCAGTTAGATGCAGGGCACTGTACCTTTGGAGCATCATCTCTGATAATGGCAGAGCTGAACACTGAATCCACCAGGAACTCCAGAGCGGCTCCCGTTTTGGGGCTCCCACTTTCATATGGAAGATCACGCACCGCAGACAGCACTTCTTCGACAGTTGAGTAGTCAGTTAGGGCTATTCTCATTCTGGGAAAGAATTTCTTTAAGGATTAGTGAAATTCAATTTACTTCAGATGTTGAAATACGTAATCATTTAGTTATGCCAATGCTCCGCTCGGATGGGATTAACGTTTGTTTTATGCGGTTGTTTGTACTGCGTGGAATCCCATCCTTATCCGATCTCAGATCTTGATCTCAATTCCCGCAGCATTGTACTAATCAGATCGGGGTTGAACCTAAGCTCAGATCTGGTTCAAATTCTGATTTTATTTTCAGGCAGGATCATACCTTAAATATTACTTTTTTTTAGAGATGAGGAATTACGCTTGTCTTCTTGTCCTCACTACGCAGTTTGCGTCGTTAGTTGGGCATTTGTGTTCACTTACATACCTTGGGATGTCGCTGTAGACTGTGACACCAAAGCGGATGCCTTCTTCACCCAGTATGTTATCAGTGAAAGACTTGACGATTCCACTGATAAAATCCTTAATAAGCTGGAAATTGTCTGGTCCAACACCCCATGATTCATCCACCAGAAAAACGATGTCAGCTGTAACTGCCGTGCGGCAGGCTAGAAAAAGAAACATAAAAACCACATTATTTGGCATTCATTTGATATTGTATATGAACAATCAAAATTTTCCTTCCAAATTGCTTTAAATCATTATTAAACTATTGACTTCTGTGAGACATTGGACAAGTATATACTGTATCATGATAACTGACTAATGTTTCCATATTTTTACAATAGTTTCCCATGCTCAATCCATGTTATTTTGTACAAAAACAATTGCAAATAAGAACTCATTTAACCCATTTGGTAGTTATTACTATAGCTAATTGATTCAAGGATCTCATTCAGCCATTTCTAGAAAAAAGCCAGGGTTTCAACTTCAACAACATGAGTGGGTGTCTTGTTCATATCATTTCTACCCATGTCATCTGGTCCATGTTTTCACTGTTTATTATTAATAAATCTACTGGGCACACTTCACTTAAGACTTGGATAAGGACCTTTACAGTAATTTAGTCTTTTTTCCTTGGCATCCCACAGTAAATTGTCATGGAGCCTCCCAGCAGACGAAAGCAACGATTCCCACAATATACAGTACTACAGCAGCCCACTGCAGAAATCCTGTATACTATAAATACTGTATGTAGCCAAAATCTCATTAAGATATCCTGCAGAATATCTTATCCTGCAGAATATCTTCATGTACAGTAGTTCTTTACTTTTCTTGTGGTAGTCAAAACCTACTGCATGATCTTCACTGTGTGATTCCTAAGACAGTTTTGCAGAACTAAGCAAGGATTTTATCCTAAGGGACACTTGTGTAGAAATCCTGCAAGATTTGTGTGGCTGTATAAAGAAAACTAATTAAGCTCATAAATAATTAATAGACCTTCATATTCTGCGAGCCTTTACTACCACTAATGGTGATGTTCATGCATTATAGTCTCCTAACAAACTAACATTCTAAAACATATAGTCTATTTTTCATTGTTATAATCTCTTTAACATGTTTGTAGACATTCATTTTAAAGGACGACCACAAGAACGCAAATGCACAGGAAATGCTTCCAGCAAAAAAAAAAAATGCTTTAAATAGATTTAAATAACATCTAAATGGCTCTGGATTTTCCCACACTCCAAAGACATACATTGGCCCTGGTGCGAGTGTGTACAGTATGCATTTACTGTACTGTATGTCTGTGTGTGTCCGGCAGTGGACTGGCTTCCCATTCAGTGTGTGACTTGTACCCAATGCTTCCTGGGATAGGCTCTAAGCCACTGTGACCTTGAATTGGATAGGCAGTTATTGAAAGTTATGTGATGATGATGTGATAATACCTACAGTGAATGCTCTGATGATATTGGGCTCTGTTCATGAAACGTTTTTTCCACTATGCTTAGTTCCCAACACTTTTTTTCAAGCAGGAATGATTGAGATTGACAACAGGGAACCTTTAATTACTATCTTGACTTATCTGGCATTTAGTAGCTTCACAGCTCTGACTTCTTGGAAAGAAGTAAAAGTGTATACCAAAGATATATTATTCAGGTAGGGAGGTGACAAGTTTGGTCAAGAAATACTTTCCACTAGATGGCAGTATAACGCAAGATATTAGCCTTGGCCCTCTGGAATTTGTATGCGCAAGCGACTGAATTTGTATGCCCTTCCTTTTCTGTGTTCATGGGTGAACTGTTATGGGGTAGAGGTCAGTGTTCCTGGGAAATCATCTGTATTCTGGGCAGTATTCTGAATAGGGCACATGAAAGGAAAATTTAAACAAACCAACAAACAAATCAATTGAACAATCGATCGCATTCAGTGAAATCACCCTGCGCCAAAATGTAAAAGACAGAATAAGTAACTGCAAATTTAATTAAGGGCAGCAGGAAAGAAAACTGTATTGATTAAATTACCATACTGAAGTTAAAAGGCATTTAATGACTTATGACAGGATTAATTGCTGGAAGCGAAATTCCTTTCTTTATGCTCCTGTAACCTGGCTGCAATCCCAGCACTGTATACAGTATCTATTTTGTATGTGTGTGTCAATCAGGCCATCTTTGCATTGCCTCTGTGTTGCTTCCTTTCAGAATAAAAACCTTTAAAACACAAATCTGTCATTAAAATGGTTTGGACCTTTACTGGAAAGAGTTATAGTGAAAGATTTGTATTGTGCCAGAGAAACAGAAACCAAACCCTGTCTCCGGTAAACAAGTAGCATGTCTGTCACAAGGGCAACACGAATCTTATTTCTGCTTTGTGCTTTGTGTAAAAACAACAGCAGTTGCAAGTTATCCTTTCAGACAAAAAATAGCTTGTACCAGCATGGGTGTCATTTTTAATGTTTTTGTGTATCTGATGGACAAACAAACGTGCAGGGAAACTTGTTTCTGGAGGAACGGAGTTGAAATATTACAAACTTTAGTTAGTGGGGTTCATTATTTTTAAAAATGTTTAAATGTGTCTAGCATTTTCTTGCAAATCAGCTCATTTGGATATTATGAAAAAGCGTTTTATTTTGTGTATGTGTAATATTCATAAATGAATATTCATTGTCATGAAGTACTTAAGTTCATTAATTAATTTAAATCCTCTTTTTATTATTATATTTTATTATTATTAAGCTATCAATCTTTGTCAATATCTGGTAAATAAGTTTACTTCCTTAAGGCTGGTGTAGCGCAGCTAGTTCAGACCGGTGACGTCATCACCCTCCCTGTGCTTTAGCTCATGCGACTGGCTCCCTGCTGTGTTACATTAGAGAGCCGGGTTCGATGCTGCAGGACGAAATGGGCGGGGTGGAGCGGCTATACACTATATCTTCACTTTGTATATACTATATACTATACATTTACAGTACAAAACACCAAATTAACAAAAGATACAAAACACAATAAACTGTGATGACTTAATTTAAGACCACATTGCTTCTGTACTGTTATTAATATGGTTTTCCGAACTCATACATCAGAAAGACTAACGAAACCAAACTTATCCTGCAGCTAGGATCACACCTTCCCCCTTCTCTTAACGGCAGACTACTATTCTACTAAATTTTCTCCATTCATTGGAAGTTTCATTTCACACCTTTCTACACCTATCCTGACTTCACACCTCTTGATTGGCCTCTCTTTCTGTCCCCTGCTCCCGCCTCTCACCCCTCCTCCCTCCCAGCCTTTGTTCTCCCACTACATTACCTTTGCCTACTGCCTTGTCTCTCTCACACCTGAAGAAGGCTCCACGGCCGAAACGTTGTGTTTTTTCTCTCTTCTTTTTTTCAGCATGGAATAAACCTATTACTTGTTGCTTTGCAGCCTACGCATACTGACGCAGCTACCCACACTGAACTGTTATTAATATGTCTACTTCTGTTGTGACTGCTGTTACACCTATTGCTAATATTACCACAAGTACTGCTATATATGCTATTAGTGCCACCATTAATAATCTAATAACAGAAGTGTTTTGGTTCCTTTTGTGTGTTGTGTCAGACCCAACATTGAAATTGTGACATGCATGCACTGATATTCACTCCAAATACATTTCAAGTTTATTCATGTGACTGAGACAGGGAAAGTCAATAAGTACCTTCATTGGGGTACAGCAAGCTATTGTCTATACATAGAATCACCTCTGACATAATTTGTCAAACAAAGATTACCTTAAATTGTAAGTATCCCCACTTATCCCTAATGACTATCATTAATTAAATTATTTACTGTAAATATAATATTTTTCCAAATTCTTACTTCTGTCTTGCAGCAGGTAACTTTCTCCTGATCATTGCAAGGACTAGATCAACACACACACTTCCCCTTAATGAATCCATAAAAAACTAGCTAAAAAGTCGATTAACCATAATTTCTCATTTTCATTTCTCATTTCTCATTTTTCATACTTTCCTAATCTATTGTGTGTGAGGGGAAAATGAAATTCTCCAGGAGTACAACATCTCTTTTTGATATATGTGTTACATACTTCAATGTGCAATGAAGCACCTACTGTACATCTGTTGCTGTGTTGGGTGGTCTGTAGCATACTCAACTTCTTAATACTTTATCATTTTTCTTCACCAGTGTGCTGATCCATGTACGTTCTGAGGCATATGTATTCTTCTAGTTCAAGTAATGATTGGCAGAAATATAAAATATAAACTCAACAATTAAAGGTGTGTTGACACACCTGAGGAATGCTTCACTGCTGAAATGTTGTGTCTGTTTTCTTATCCTTTCAGCATGGAATAAACCTTTACCTGTTCCTTTGCAGCCTATGCATGCTGAGGCAGTTACTGTACCTGCTTGAGCTTCTTCAATAAATTAAAGTGTTTGCATATAAATCCAATGTTTGTGTGTTTTAGCCAGGATCAAAGTGATACCATAATCCTGGAGTCAAAGAGAAAAGTCATAATCCAGTCTCCCTAAAACTCTCAATATTCAAAACACAAAAATAATTTTATTTCCTTCATCTCTTTGTGTTATTTAGACCATTTGGAAATCGGATTACAAACTTAGCTTATTTTCTGGAACTTTTCAGCCCATTTTTACAAATCTTGGAAGAAAGACTGCCTTAGCCTTTTTTTTCCACAGACTGTCAACTTTTCCCATTAACCTCCCTAGGACTCAGCTCCTTTCTTGATAGGACTCTGAACAAGACTAGGTAGGCAAAAACAAAATTGGTAAAATGGCTCACAGTCTCATTTTGTTTCAGTGTTCACAAAGAGAGCAATTGCAGTAACACCAGCAACATATACCTCACTTTTCAACCTATCCTAAAAATGCAGAAACTGGGTTAAGCCCCCTTGTTTCTGAAGTATTCATAAAAAGTTTAGAATTAATGACGTTCCAAAATACAGAAAAGTTTGAACATGGTGTTGTGCAGATGGCCACAAGCTGATTTTAAATTCTCTATTTTCCATATTTTTGGTGCAAAACTGCCCTGAACCTCAACTTTCTACAGTGAGTCAGGTGGGATAAAAATATCAACTTGAAACTGCCTGTGACACTTTAAATTAAAAAAAAATACTTACAAACGCTGAAACGTTCGCTTAATATATACTGTATGTAATTATCTTCCAGGGGTACTGAGGATGATTATATGGATTAGTGTTTAGCCACCAAACAGTCTGTCCACCACCTAATTCACTGAAAAATGAATGGCCAATCCATTCAAATCAATAAATCAAACCAATATACAGTATTAGATGTTCTGCGATCATGACACTCTTCTTCCATCGCTGCAGTAAAACCAGTAGATCTGTAAGTGGTACCATCTTTTGTAAGACAGAAGTCCAACCTTATAACAGCCAAAGCAAAACTCTCTGTTGTATTTTGGTGCACTTACAGTATGTGGTGCAGGGAGAATGGTTTGGCATCAATTTAGACAGCAGTTTTGACCTTGATAGGAACTTATATTTTACAAGAATGGCTCTGCCTTCATTAAGATCCTTCCTTAAGTTTTTTTGTCTCATGTAGACACGGTTGGAATCTCCATGAGAGCTGGGTAGCTAAGCCACCCAGCAGCTACCCAGCAGTCAAGTCCCTGAAACTAATCTGTCTTCTTTCAAGAAGAGACTGGATGATCCTTGGATCAATCTAACTTGGTTACATATCCAAACAAACAAAGTGGGCAGGATGGCCTCCTCTCATCTGTAACCTTTCTTATATTCTTACATGATAGTTTATATTATTTACTCCTGGCCAAATTAATTTCTACAATGTTGTAGTAACTATAAGATTAGGTAGCAATTAAGTAGTGATCTTAGAATCATCTTTGAGGCTGTATTGATGTCAAAATAAAACAAACTACAGTTATGAACGTGTACAGGAAATTAGGTTTTATTGACCCTTGTGAGGGTAAGGAATAAAGTGAAATCCAAAAGATATACTGTATAATAATATGTCTCAGCTGGAGTGTACACCAAATCATTTCACTCCAAGTTTGTCCTACACCCCTAGGCATGAATCATATAATCCTTCAAAACAACATCCTTTAGAAATCCATTCAGCAGCCAGATCAGAAAGACATACGGCCCCTAATTTCAATCTGAAAAGAAACCAGAGAATATTTTATTAAATGATATACATCAAGAGCTCCAGAATCACTCACAGGTACCTTTAAATCATTAACTGAGAGGGCGTTAAATTGATACAGTGAGGTAATAAATTACTTCACTTAACAGAGCCACATAAGCAATGCAAATAAGGAGGCTCTCTAGACCTCACTGACTGGAGCTGTGTGTATAAGATATTGTGGAAGATCCCCACTTCAATCAGTCCCCACAGTTCAGAGAAATACTGGTAGGTCAACTGGCTTCGGGGAAATTGGCCCTAGTGTGAGTGTGTGCGTTTGTATCTGTCTGCCCTGCAATGTACTGCCGTTCCACCCTGGGTGTGCCCTGCCTTGCACTGTTGCCTGCTATAATAGGCTCTAGTTTCTCCATGACCCCATGTTGGATAAAGCAGTTTGGAAATGGATGAATGGATGGTCATCAGAACATTGACTTACAGGTGTTAGCTGTTGGATTTAGCATGGCATATTGGATGCAGCATAGTTTTTGGAAATCACTTTTATAGCAATCTCAATTAAAAGATGGTGAACAACTTTATTAAAATGGACTTACTGCAAGAAAATCACAAAAATAATGTTGGACTGTTAATATACCTCATGGTGATGATCCCTGAATATCAAAGATTTAAAATGCAATTTACACATTCAAGCCTTTAAGTTTTCAGGCTACTTTAAAAACCTAGGAATTATTTGGCCAAGTGGGAATTCTATTGGTGTTCATTAAAAAAAAGAAAGAGCTGTGTGAATCTCTCTCTCGGCAAGCTCTCCTTTTTATGCTGTTGCCTATCGTGAATTAAACTTTTACTCTAGCCTTTCCACAAAGAACCAGACTGCATTAATCTTGTGAATGGGTGTTTTGTAATTAGTTTTGATATTTACATTTAAAATGATTAAAATTCTTTGCATATGGATGTTGCTACTGGAGATGACAACCAGCTGCTAAATCTACCAGGGACCTGAAATGATTACAGCAGGAAAGATGCTCTGTTGCTTGAAATTGTAAAAGGTTAATGGAGAATGCATTCAAAAAGTGCCAGTGTACAGCTTCTTTTGGGCACATCTGATTTAGTACATGTCATGAAATTACACTATAACAAGAAGAATCTTGTCATACGGCAGCATTTTAACACAGATTAAGGATTTTGCAATTGTATGAAAATAATGAGCAAATTGGATTTATACAGAAAATCATATAATATTTTTTGCCTCATTACAATATCAAGTTTTTCACCACTGTTGTCTTAACTATTTTGAAATATCATCTACTGTATAAATAACATCGAGGTAAAAGGTCAAAATATGGAACAAGCCATGTTTTTGAAGCTGATACCTTCTTGTTTTAAAAAACAGCTGAATGAGATCTGTGGGATCAATTAGTTACTAACCAAAAAATGAGCTAGATGGGTTGAATACACACCTCTTGTCAGTTAAATGAACAAAGTACATTACACTGTATCCATGCATGTATTAATAATTTCTGTTATATCTAATTTATATTACAAAATAATATTGAAAATTTACAAAAGTGCTACTGTAAATCACATACTTATTTTTTTTTTTTGCCTTTCCTTTCTGTGTAATTTTATGTTGTTAAACTTCTGGGATTGTCTTGCCAAGGGAAACAAACAAAAATACTGAAACATTCTTAGAAAGCTAAACAAGATTAAACGATATGGGTACTTCAGTGTTAGTTGATCTGATTAGCATTACTGTGCTGTATTGTCAGCAAAGAGGAGTGTTTTCAGAAAATACTTTGGCTGGAAGAATTAGCTACAATAGTAAATAAGTATCATAACAGAGACAATAAAACATAATTATGCAGGAAACACATAATGTTGGAGGTTATGTGATTCAGAATACATTCAAATCTTGTAAAAATATTCATCCATCCAACTATCTATTTTTTAACCAATTCAGGGTCACAGGAGAGCTGGAACCTATCCCAGCAAGGTAGGAAACACCCTGGACAGGACAACAGTCTATTGCAGGGCAGACAGACACACAAACACACCTGTTTCAGGACCAGTTTTCCCAGAAGCCAATTAACCTACCACTATGTTATGGGATTGTGAGAGGAAATCCAAGGGCTCATGGGAGAAAATACAAACTCCACACAGACAGGACCTCAAGCCTGGAATGGTACACCTGGGTCTGGTACTGCAAGGCAGCAATGCTAATCATTACCCTCTATTAAAATACATATATTATAAAAGTACTTTTTCCAAATGTATCTGTAGTATTATGAGTGGCATGGCAAGTATTGCTACTGTCTCACAGCCCTTCAGTACCAAGTTCAGTTCGAGACTAGGATGCCCCCCTGTGTGGAGTTTGTCGGTGTCTCAATGTGTATTTTTAGCCAGCTGTTTCACATCCCTCCCAGCTCTCACACATACACAGGTGTGTGTGAGAGTCCTCAAAGTAACTAGCATCCAATGCAGTGCGCAGTACTGCCTTGCGCCCAGTGCTTTCAGACTAGGTCTGTGCTTGTTGAGGTTCGTCACTTGAACAAGTGGCTTTCTGATTGTGGGCAAATTAGTTTTGGTAGATTGCCTTGTGCAGTTAGAAGCCGAGGTACTGTATAATGACTATTAGGGGTCACATCAAAGACTCCTCCAGGAGAGGATTTAATTGTTAATACTTGCATGTTATGTCTCAATGTTCATACACTTTTATTATGACAACCTTATTACTTTCCTCCTACAATTAAGAGAGACATGTCTAGGTTAATTGGTATCTCTAAATAGTGTCCTCTGACATACTGGTGTTCTATCCAGTGTGTATCCTGTCTTACACCTGTTAT
This sequence comes from Lepisosteus oculatus, assembly GCF_040954835.1. Lineage (NCBI taxonomy): Eukaryota > Metazoa > Chordata > Actinopteri > Semionotiformes > Lepisosteidae > Lepisosteus > Lepisosteus oculatus. The sequence goes on along the minus strand of NC_090702.1, from coordinate 44,925,766 downwards.
CTGCCAGTTCAAACTCAAACTCCCTGCAACCCTTTACTGGACAAAAGGGTTATTGAGAAAGTATGATTGTATTTTATGATAGCATCTGCATATACAGTAAAGCTGTATTAGTAATATTAGTATTAATATTTAGTAATATTAATATTAGTAAAGCTGAGGTGTACCGTTCAATTTATGTATTTATGTCTGTTATTTTACAGGTCATTCTGGATGTCATGAAGCATGGAGTCACAATTTCGAAAAGCAGGCATCCAGAGAATCACCTAGTTTTATTTGGAAATCTGATCACTTTCCGAAAGTATATTCCTGAGCAATTCTCCATTATAAAGGGAAAGGCATCCATGCTTCTGAAGCTGATTCTGTGACCTCTATTTTTTCTTACAAAGACCAACAAAACACATTTTTCAACAGTTTTACCCAAATACAAGCCATCTGATGGGAAACTGGGCCATATACAGAGTTGTCTCATCCTGAGGTACAGCAGGCTGTGTACAGTAGGTGAAAACTTCCCATGACCACACATTTCAAAAACAGCACCAAATAAACAAAAACAGCACTTGGCATGTACAAAACTAATAAGCATAACTGTTCTTGGGTGAAAACTTTCACAATCCCTCATTATAATTTTTTTATAATTGGGTTCATTAGAAGTTGAAAATTTGCTGTGCAGTTTGTTTATTTTTCAGGCCCACAGACTATAGCTGTAGCTCTAGACTTGTACAATGGGAATTCGCTCCTGACAGCGATAGAATTTACACCCTGTAGCTGTGCTAATCCTCAAAAAGATAACTGCCGCCGTCTTCACGGAAATCTCAGAGGACGTTGAAGAGCAGAGATTTGCATTATATTAAAGAAAGGTAATAATTTTCAGCATTTCACAATTCTGGCTGAATACATTTGGAAGGATTAGATTTTTCCATTTAAGGCTGAGCTGTCAACTGCAGTGGGGAGCTAACTGCACAGGAGACCATCATCTGTGTGTGGATCGGGCCTTCCACTTTTACAGTACTGTATTTTTTGCACCTTACTCAGAAACACAAGCATGTTTGCTTTCCAAATTACCATAGTTTGCTCCATGTTTTTTTTTTGTAGATCTACAGTATGTAGTAAAAGCAAAACATGCTTTTTGGATATTTAACTATTGGCTAAACTTTTAAAATGAAGTATCATGAATTTAATGTTACTGCAAATGAATTGCATGATAATGAATAAATGTGCATATTAATATATTTTTTTATATTGGTCTTTATTATTTTCATTGTTGAACAGAGTTAGTGTTTTTTAAGACTGATCACTGAGCAGAGATTTCTGACAGTCATTACCTGAGCATTACTAGTTTTAAAGACCTGCACTGAGATTTTACTTAATTAATGTAATGTAATTTAAATTAAAAGTTAATAAAATGAGGACTGATGAAGCATACTGTATATCTAATCTAGGTATTACATCAAATATATGAAGCATCAAATCTACTGAGTATGCATGAACAGCAGAGATTTAAAATGAAAGACTCATACCTTCAGATTCTGCTAGGACTGCGCTCTGTCTAAAAGATAAGGACATCAGAAAAACCCACATGTGCCAGAATTCCATGTTGACGTTTTTTTCCAGTTAAGTGTTCCAATGTGCTGTTCAGTTCTAGTGATATATGTTCCCAAATTATCTGGAAAGAAAACAAACACATGAATAAAAGTATTGTGTGTGCTCTTTCTATATACATATAAATAATCATGGATAAAGTAAAAGTTAATTCCACACTGAAAATACAAAAAGAAATATGAAATTTTGCCTGTTAGGTTTTCTTCATGTGTGAAGAAGATCACACTTAAAAATGGCTCAAAAGGCACAACATGGTGTTTCTGTGCAGCCAGCACAGCCTACTGTACATGAACCACATATACCAAAATAATTCTTTAACATTTTTCTTTAAAAGATTGTAACACTGTACATGACAAAAACAACCAGGATTAAAGATCTAAACAAATTGTATCTAAAAAATGACTCAAGTTCTAAGTAACAACTTTTTATGCTTCTCAAACATTTTATTGAAAAGAGCACTAAGGTCACTAAAAACACTGCTGAATGAAAAGCAGACATTTACTGCTTTATGTCCTATATATTTTTCAACAGTGCATGTGAGGATTATTAAATAGCAAAGACGTGTTACTGAAACAGACATCACACATACTGTACCAACATATTTACAGTCAAATCAGAAGCACAGAAGGCAAAATATTATTTTGTGTTATTATTCTCTACGTTGACATTTGGGACAAAACACCAGAGTATTAGTAATCTTTACATTGAAATGCAACACATTTCACAACATTAACTTCTACATTTTGAATTCCTATGGGTTTCAATTTCGAATTGGCCATTATTCTAATGTAATAAAACAGCCCCAGGGTAAGGCCTCAACAATGCACACTAAACCAGCTGTAAACTCAGAACTACAGGGTTGGAAAGGTAAAATAGCCATTACATAACCTACTCTTCTTAATCCATTCAATACAAAATTATATTCTCCAGAAGTTAATATCATATTGTCCATCTCTTGGCCTTTCCGTCAGCAGCCATATCACCCTGCAACTCACAACTGGCAACCCACTGCTGCTAAGCAGGTGTGAGCCTGGTCAGTACATGGATGGAGACCTCCTGGGAAAAAACAAGGTTGCTGCTGGAAGAGATGTTTGTGGGGCCAGCAGGGAGTGCTCAACCTGAGTGGAGTGTCCAGAAAAGTGCTATATAAGTGTATGCAATTATTATTATTATTACCATTAATTGACTCTTTTATTAAAATGTATTCCTTTCTTTACCCGTACAACCCTATACAGATAGGCTTTTTACAAAACAATCAGACACCTTGTTCATGAAATGTACCATCCAGGTTTTGAACATACAACATTCATTTCAATAAATGCATTTTTTTTAATGTCATTTAAAATATACCACTCCTGCAACTTCTTTAGGTATTTTCTCTTAGCGTCTCCTAAACCAACTATTCTGTAGATATTGTTTGCATAATGACACGGTGTGTAAAAACACATTTCTTATTGATCTGTTAACTTGTTATATTGTTTATATAGTTATGAAGTTATCATTTTGATCAAACATAATCAGACCCCTTTCCCAGAAATTTAGAAATTTCAGATATAATTTAACTAGATTAAGTGATTTCATCTTTAAGTTCCTTTACTCACATTTACAACACTGAAACATACTATTACTGTTTGTGTCATTAATTATTACATATGGTTTCACAGAATAGTTCTTGAATTAGTAAATGGTCTTGCTTTAGGTACTAGGTGCCAATTATTTTGTCTACAACTAGAATAATAAAACAATCACATTAACATTTCATGATTCTTTTTAATAGCCAGTATTTAAGCTTAGATAATCAATATATTTGTCATATTAAAGGCATGAGACACAAAAAGCACTTTTCAACTATCTACAATACTTTTAAAAATACGAAGCATAAAATATCTGTATTGTGAATCTAAAGTAATATGACATTTACTGATACCTACAGTACAAATGTCACAAAAACATGGTTGAAACATATACTGTATACTGCATGAAATTGCAAAGCCTCAGGCACAGTTCAGTCTGTTTCTTGGATATGAAGACATTTAATGTAATAGTGTCTATGTTTCAAAATAAAACGACAACCATATTTTAATTATTAGCAGAATTTATAAGCAGTTTGCTCTTATAATCTCAATATGTACCCACAGAGGAAATATGCAAGTGCTTAAATTGTTGGACTTATGTGGCATAATTTGTCCATCCATCTATTTTATCCATTGTGGATAAATGTGTCAGGTGTGGGGGGCAGGAAGATGCGATGCCGTGGAAACCACACCTGACGTGATTAAGTGAATGAACGGCAGGTGTAGAAGTGGTTTAAAGGGGGAAAGATTCAGCAAGCCCTCAGCTTTGCTGTGACTGTACTGGTGAGAGAATAAATGCGGAGGCTCTGCTGTGAGAGAGCCGGGCAGAAGCATGACAGTAGCGAGTGTGTGACGTTACTAGTCGGTGCGATGTTATAAGGGCGTGCCGCCATGTACACTACTATGAGTGAGCAAAGACTTGATTAGTCGCTGTGGGAACCCCGTGAGGGGGGGTGGAGAAGAACGACAATTCCGGAGTGGATTGTGAGCGGAATAGCCTACGAGGAAAAGTGAAAACGTCAGTCTGTAGGGAGACTGACAGAACAAACTAAGTTTCATGAGATCATCGAAAGATTTAAAGAGACAGCATCCTGCTAGGGAGTGAGAGCAAAGCTGTCGTGTCCGCTGTATGAGTGAGTTGTGATTTGATCAGTAAGTTATTGTGTGTGGACCAGAGTGGGTTGTGTGGTAGAGGGACCCTCCCCCTGGCAATACATTGGTATTGGGGGAGCGAGTGGGGTCTATCTAGCTGCACCATCTGAGAGACAGTGCAGTGGTGGCTGGGCACAGTGAGGTGCGCTGGCAGCTGTGAGTTTACAACCTGAGAGTGTGTGTCTTAGAGAGGGACAGTGTCGGGTCTTGGCACAGTGCGTAGTGCCAAAGAGACTCGGTGATGTAGGTAGTGTGCGTTTTTGTAACCCAACCCGGTGGTGTTGGGGAAGAGGACATGGGGGCTTGAGGCGTACCTGGGAGTCTGAGGCACGAGTTGAGTGTGAAATAGTAACCTAATGAAGTAGGAGAAGGAGGCTCTGTGTTGGGGAGCAGGGGTTTCCTAGCAGTGAGGACAATGGGATGAATAAGGTGAACTTGAGACTCCGAAGGTAAAGGGCCCAGAAGTAACAGAATGTGGAGTCAAGTATCCTGTTACACCAATGATGGGGTCAGTGTGATCACCACTCTTGGAGGAGAGAGCGTGTAAGAAATAAAGGAACATAAAAGAGCTTATAAAGAGGCATGACGGGAGATTGAGAGCCTGTCCACGCCCAATGTGGTGTTAATTACCCCCATGGCACCACACCATCCATCCATTCATCCAATTCAGGGTCACAGGGGACCTGGAGCCCATCCCAGCAAATGGGTACAAAGCAGGGAGAACTCTGGACAAATGCCAGTCCATCACAGGGCATATACTCAAACACTCACACCAGGGCCAGTTTTCCCCACTATAAAATTAACCACCTGTATAGTATGTTTTTGGAAAGAGGGAAAACACTGAAGCTCCCAGAGGAAACGCACACAAACATGGGGAGAACTAAAAGGCAAGGGTGCCATCTAACTTGCTGATTTTCCTCTTTTTTTCCCCACTTCACCCTGCTCTTTAAGATCAGGTCAATTTAATCTGCTGCGTACTAAGGGTAACCATGCCTTCTCCATCTCTGCTCCTTGCTTGTGGATTAGCCTTCATGATCATCTTGTCACGAGCCACACGCCAGCACTTAGACGTCACTGCATACCCACGAGCACCCCTCGCCGTTGATGTTCATGCACATATTAATCGGTTATCATTCCACCCACTCTTCCCTAGTTATACCTTCTCACACCACTCCGTCTCTGCTCACTATGGAGGTTCCCTCTCCCGAGCTCAACCATCCAACCTTTTTGGAAAGACACTTTCATCTGATCGACTTTTTGGCTCTCGAATCTCTTGCACTATCCCTTGACTACGGCTGCGCTTAATGTTTTCGGACTTGGATACTTTTGGTACTAAACAGATCCTTTCCGGAAAAGATCTACAACCCCCTCACATAGGGTCCAAACCAGCCGCTTCACTATGATTCCTGACACACCTCACACAAGCAGTTTCATCTGAGACCTTCAAAAGAAACCACAAAGCCCTTCTCTACTAGCAAGCCTATCAACTGCCAGTACTATACATTGTTTGATTTCCCTTCTAAGTAATTTTTAAGTTTCTTGACTTCTCTTTTAGCCCTTTTTATGTGAAGCACATTGAGATTCCCAGTAATAAAATGTGCTGTATAAAGTAAGTGTAATTATTATAAACATTGAAACTCCACACACCTTGTACCCTGGGCCTAGAATTGAACCCAGGAGTCCTTAATTGAAAGGCAGCACTGCTAATCACTGTACCACCATGCCAGCCATCATTTTGTCACATTGTCTAAAACACATGTACACTATGGATGTTTAAGAATATCACACTTTTAATAAAAAGCTACCTCCTTCCATCTACAGGATTAAGTATCTGTTAGCTGTTTTGAGTGCTTTCAACCTGTTCAATAAACAAAATTCCTCTGCATTGGCACTTTACCACACTAATGTAGCATCTTAAGATATATCTTTCATCACAGCCGAGGAGTTCAGATGCTGGAGCCAAAATATAAACTGTGCAGCAGACCCTGCTGCATGGAACGCAGCATACATTTTGCAAAAGCGCACCACAAAATTGCTAGACCCTGACAACTGCACACCAATGTAATGTAATCTGAAAATTAATCAGGTAATGAGGATTTAAAAAGGCCCAATTCTATTAATCTGCCCTGATGCAAACTTTTAATAATTCATAAGTGTGTTACAGTACATGCTGTTTGTCAAGAATCATTTAGCACACCAGCCAAATGATGAAAAACCACAAGTGTTTTCAGATCCAGCCCACAAATACCTCAAGTGATATTTTGATTTCTTTCCTCCCTGAACTGTTAATCACACATTTCACTTCGTTTTGTTTCTTATTTCGACTAGTTATGACAATTATAAGGGCTCCAACATAGAAAGATATACTGCTGAGAAAGCTAAAATAAAGTATACTGTATTTATTTTTAGCACCACAATAGCAAAAGACAATAAATAAAATGATGCATGGTTTAATAGGAAAGTAGCTCCTACTGTTCAACCAGTTAAATCACTGCAATGTACTGTATATATCAGGGCTTGAATAACTCTAATTCTTTGAAAGACGTGGATGGAAGTGGCAGAAACCAACACAACCAAGAAAAAAATCAATATTAGTCAGAATGTTGCAATGTTTTAGAATGCATGATCACAGAGAGAGTGACCCTTTAATTAATGTAGAAATGATCACCAGGCTAAAAGAGAATGCCGTCGTTCTCCGAGTAATGCTATAATCTTTAATACATTTTAATGCATTATTTAGTCCTCAGGAGTCATTTTTAAACCGGGACTGTCGAAAACGCCTCCAAGCAAGACAAGTAGTTTCATGTTCATTTGTATAAACTCTGGCATGTGCTACAAGCCTCAGCATCAGTGCAGCTCTCTTTCCGTCTCTGTGAGACGCTACTGGTCACAGCAAGAATTTTTTCAAAACGGACACATGTAATGATCAGCCTTCCACTCTGTCACATTTTAAACCTGCCCAGGAGAACAAGGAAATTCTGAATCCTTCCATCCTCCTCCTTTTTAAAGGTAAATTAGATTCAGAATTGCATTGCCTATTATAAGATTGTCTTTATTTTCTGTTAATTTCTGCACTCAGTTTCTTGCTAAAATGACATACAGTACATTATACAATCCTGTATATGTATATTAGGCTGTACTATGGGGATGTATTCTGAAAACATCAAGTCCTACCCTTACTTCACATACAGTACAGTTTCTAAAAGATGGAGTTTAGAATTTCCATATTTTGTTCCAAAGCACAATTAGTTTTTTTATTAAAAAACTTCTCCAACTTAAGAAATCTTCTCAACCCTGGATTGTTGGAAGAATATACCTTTCCTGGACTTCTGAAAAAAATAAACTTCAACCCATCCCTGATGGTGTGTCTGCTTCCTACAGTATTCTCTGCCCTGGAAATGACATTTGTGGTTTCCTCTGCTCAATAAAAAATGTGTTAAAATTACCACCTCAACAGTCAAGACAATGACAGAAGACAAATCTTGTTTTTTTCTTATTTTCTCTTGGTTTTTTGCAGCATCAGTCCTGCAAATGAGGGAATTTCTGTCTGAATCAGTCTCTCCTGTCAGCATTCTGGTGTGGCAGAGAATGGATCCTTTAATTTGTGATGACACTACAATATTCTGAAGAAGAGATTTATAACCCATCGTTGAAAGAATATGATTTTGACCTGACCAGCTTTCAAGTAATACAGGCTAAGCTTAGCATTTCAAGTTGTCTGAAAAGCATGTTAAGTATAGCAGTGGAGTTCAGTAAAAGGAAAAGAGAAGCCCATTCCTTCTGCATCATTTAAAGAGTAAAATAACCCTGACTGCTAAGCAGTAAACACACAGACAATGGGCCAGTTTACATGATTGATTATTCTCACATGAAGAGACAAGGCATTGGCACATTTTGGAGAAAAGCTCTTGAAAAGCTTTTTATGGTTGAAACATCCAGCACTTGAGCAGAATGAGGCGAATTACGCATTTCTACATTAGTTTAAGGGGCAAGACCCGAAATCGATGCCCACTTTCACATGAAAAAAAATCAATATTGAATAACAATATTCACTCAGTTGTACTTTTATCACTCCAATAAATGAGAAACAATGGAATAATTCAATTTTGGTATTGCACCAGTGTGTCTTTTTGCCATGTGTTGTGTAGGCCCATACGGTAGGTACAGTATGTACTGTATTGATAACAAAGGCTTACAAGTTCAGTAACACTATCAATAACATTGTACTGTATTTACTGTTCCAACTCCATACAGCATGGGGACTGATGAGTCACAGATACAGGTATCTGTTCCTTTTGTAGTTGGTCATGCAAGGCTTGAATTCCATTTATGAGCCAATGGTGGTCCATTAGCCAACAAGTAACTGAACTCATCATACTGTGCCTGTGTACCCCAACTGACTAAAACTGGCCTTCACTTTTTGTAATTATCTGTTCCACCACTGAGCACTTCCGGTGTTCTTGTTAAAATCAAGTTTAAATCAATAACCAGTTTTCAACTGAATTCACTCAACTTCTATAATAAACAACAACTATGTCAGAAATCCTGGGGTTACTCAAAACCCAAATGTCACAATCTTGACCTGGAGTACGAAGACATCTTCTGGTTTCAATCTAAATGAGCTGTTAGTGACTTTTAAGTCAAATCAGTTGATTTTATCTGCTTTCTGCAATTAGGATTCACAAATAATCTCCTAAATGTCAAACACTCTGTAACACTCATAATACAGTAAGTCATAATAAGAGTCCAAACTCATAATACGTTTTCTCAGTAGTGCATGGGCACATTGATTAAATATAGTCAAGCTGTTGACATTTGGCATCTGGCAAAAGTTTCATGCTAATTTCATTCCTCTTTCTACAATTTAGAAACTTGTTTCCAAAATAAACATAACAGTAAACAGTTCGATTTAAGATCTTGAGGAGCCAAACTAATAAAGCTCAACTGAAATGAAAACCAGAAGACACAGGGGCTAGGAAACACTGCCCTAAATCATCTGGACAGGTTTAATTACTTTTTTATTTATTGGAAGGATAACTGTCAGCATAGGTGCCCTCCATCATTGACGTTCCACAGAAGCTGTAGTCAGTTCTTCAGCTCATGTCTGTTACAAAATTACTAGTGTAGTCAGAATGTTCTTTGACAGTTTTGAAAATATACTGTATGGGAAAAATAAACTGAATCCCATCAAACTCAGTTTTTATATTGACTGTGCTCTTCATTTGGTAGTACCTCCAGCAACGCACTTGATTAGAAACTCAAATGATCTACTATAAATTAAGACACTAAAACACCATGTCACCATGTTATTGGTTCAACAGAAATGCTCGTGTGAATAGAATACAAGGTAATTCTTACAACAGTATGAAGCTCACAATTTTCTTCTTCCTGTCTGTTTCAAAATATAATGAACAGAACTACAATGAATGGCAAGGGCTTTAGTTTTACTATTTTTACTATTTTACTATTCTAAAACTCCACAATCAGCCAATTGATCCAAGACATTTTAAAAGGGGTTATCACATTAGGCGTGTAATTGTGTACCTAAGGCTGCATGACCAGCCATTACAGATCTCAGTAAAACCAATTTTCTTCTATCCATGCAAGTTAAGCCATTACATCACAGGTGCATCATGTTTTACTTTACTATATCGATACACTTTAAAATAGAAGTGTACTTACATTTTAGGTGCATTTTAGAGTGCACCTTAAGGAAAGTAATAAATAAATCATTTTAATAGATCAATTAATATTGATGTATTAAATGTATTTATTTAATAATATTAATAATTAATGGTTTAATTAATAAAATAAATCAAGTTAAATATATGTGTGTCATTTCATAGGCTAAAACAATGGCTTGTGCTGCATGTTTAACCTCTATAAAATAGTACTTTAAGACTTATATCTCAATTTTATATTTTAGTCTTATTTATATGAAATGCATCAGAGTTTTCAAACGTTATGCCTGGTGACGAACTTTCAATAAAATATATATTTGTGTTTTAAACAATCCAGTCATGCAAGAGAAGTTCGTAGATTTACTGTATACGGTACGTTCTGCAAAATAATTGAAAGCAACAGCTGAATGTTTTCACAATAACAAACATGGCAATCTCTACATAATATTGAATTTAATTAATTATATTGATTAATGGCTTACTGTATTTACACTGTTGTACAATTTTCCAGTACGTGTATACTAGAACAATTTATCTGTCCACAGGTAATTCAATTGAATCAATATTGTCATCTTTGATATTTGTTTTTAAATCTTAAAAGATTTATTATAGTATACAGAAAAAGAAATACAAAATTGAAAAATTATTGCTTCATTTTATGCTACTTTCATTGAGTTAGTTTCTTTCTTTGGCCTTTTTTTATATCTCTGAAAAAATGGAGTAGAATATAACTAGAAAGTAGACATTGGAAGGATTTGTTCTAAAATTACTTTATCAAAAGACAAAACGTGTAAATTCCATTCTGTCTGATTACCTTTCATCATAATAAAAGTGCATAAAAAGAGCAATTGCAATTCTACACCACTCTAGAGCAGTGGCAGCAATAAAGCTAATGAGCTTCTTTTACTGAAAGTAAAGGGTATGACATTTTTCAACAAGGACATTGACAACAAATTGAACTTTGGTTTTTTAACTTTAGCTTCAAAATGTGTTTATCTACAATGTAACCCCAACTTACCTCTCCAAGAAAACTTTCCTAAACATCTTCCTCTTTTTTCCAGATAGTCCTTTATGCAACAAGGAAATACTGTATATAGTATATTTTAGAAAAGCTATTCTTCAGGGGGAAAAAATGTCTTGATTTACAAGATGCCCTTCAGTGTCTGGACAGAGGAGGGATTGGATCCAGAAGAGAGCGTTTGGTATCTGCACAGATTAGAAAAAGGGGAGGACGGTAGGTTTGTGTGAAAGTTACAAGACCTGTAAAAAGCAATAAAGTCTGGAAGGAGGAGCCCCAGCTGCCTCTCACACCAGGAAAGTTTTTATACATTTGCTGGATGACCTTGTCAATGATGTATCTCTGCCTCCTTCAAGACTATTTCACTTATTTTTCTTGCGTTTTTGAGCAGGAATGTGGATTTGCCTTACGGGCCTGATCTTAAAACAAGGGATTTGTCAGCGCAACAGACTGTTTAAAACCCATTTCCTGTACCATTGACACCTGGGAAAATGAGAGAGGTGGGCACCTTGCAATTTATAGAACATGAAAAAAAAGAAAGAAAGAAAAAATCACTGAAAAGCATTTTTGTGTGCAAGTTCTGAAGTACACAGAGAAAAAAAGCTATAAAATGCACACACAAGGAGAAAATAAACATTTGGTACATCCTATAAAACTGAATTAAAGTCAGGTCTGATTTTGCAAAAACTTAAATTAGATTTAAATTGACTTAACAATTCTGTGAAGGTTCAAAAGGTCAGAAGACTTACAGTACACTGTAATTTAAAAATACTCTGGAAATTACACTAATGTCAAATCTGCATATACTGTACTGGTTGCTCACACCCGAAGAAGTCTCCACAGCAGAAATGTAGTGTTTCCTTTCTTCTCTTTTCAGCATGGAATAAACCTTCTACTAGTTCCTATACTGGTAGGTATTTGTTTCTTCATTTTCCAACAGTAATAATTCCACTCATGTACAATTCCTATCCTGAATGTTTACAAAAATGCCTAGGTACCTGAGTTCTGGAACAACCTGGTTTCATATCCCTTAAAGATAAAAACCTGCTTCACTTACTAACACCCACATATTTTCTACTAAGATTACTTTTTCTCAGTGTGACACAATAAAATGTAATAGGGGTCATTTTAATTAATAGCCAGCAGCACATGATTGTTTTGCTAAAGGTATTCATCGCATTCTCACATGGAGGGAGGTAGGAGTTGCAAATTAAATCCAAGACACAAGGCAGTGTATGCCATGATTTGTATTATTGATACAATATCCAAGAAGGGAAGTAATTCAGCCATTTTGCACTACAGTGCAATTTTCAACATTTCAACAAATCAATACTTACCTACTACTTATAAAGATAAAGATAAAAAATAGTATTATATCAGGGCACTAATACCTGTAAGAGGAAGCAGAGACAGTTGAACTCTTCTCTGAACTCTTGGATGCTCTTTGACCTGCAAGTGTCTGGACCAGTGACAATGTGCTGTTTCCAGATGTTTCTTGAAAGGTCAACAGTAGTTACAAAGAGTTGTGTCGGACATAGATCTTACCAGAACAGCACGGGACAACATCGAAGAGTGGGGCTAGTGCAGGCGCGCATGGAATGCTTGACTGAGATGGGGCAGAGAAGATCATACCTGCTTTATATCATGAAATATAAGCATCTGGACGTGAGTCGACCAGAAAACCGAAATAAAAAGAAAAACCTGAACTGTCAATGCAATGCTGGCGGTACAAATGGAGGACACAGACAAGTTCTTTATTTGTATCTTTGATAAGGAATAAATAATGCAAATTTAATTAGTAACTGGATTTAAATTACAATTCATTTAACATGAACATCAGTATCGGGAGGTGCACAGGGAAAGGTTTGAAAAACTACAGGAAAGAAAAAACAGATTTGTTTTGTAAAATATTTCAAATTTCTGGGCATGGGACCTTTCACATATACGTTGAATCGTGACAACATCATGAGCATGGACAATTGCACAAGTGGTACGATATTTTGTTTGCTTTTCTAAAGCTGTCCGGACACGTTCAGAAAATGCTCTCAAGCCTGTGACAAATGGATTGAAATCAATGTTGTTAATATAGGTTAGTACTTCTTTAAAATCATTAATTATGTTAGTAATACTTGTGGAGCATTTCTAGCCTCATTGTTTTAGAAGCTAATTGCAATAAATATTCAATTACAAATATTTGATTAACAAAATCTGATAAACACCTAGAGGCCCTTTACTACAAAAAACTTTGTGAGGTATATTACAGGTATATATCTATTACTTCTTTTATGTTAGTCCAGATCATTTTTGTCACTTCAATGACAGATGTGTAATAAACTTTTACAACAACACATCTGAAATTATAGCCTTACAAAAATAATAAAGCCTCCTTGTGGTGAAAAGACAGCTTATCTATAAGCAAAGTGCATCATTTGTAAAGATACAGATTATAATCTTTACCATATTTATAAATCCTTTGTTAGATCTAAATGTGGATTTCTTGTGAGCTAGTTGATGCTCAGGAAAATATGTCTTTATGTCTTGGGAGATAATATTATTACATCTATCATCATTTGATAGAGGCCTTCTGCCTATTTTTTGTTCCTAAGCCTTTTTCTTTAGTGAGTTTCTGTGTTTACTCTATGTGCTGTATTACTCTGAAAACTGAATATAGCCGTTCTTAGAGTCTGAGTTGCATTAATACCATTAAGGCACTCCTAACAAGGACCCTTCTATAACCTCCTTTGCTGGAATTTACTGTAATTTTCTAATCCTTTAAACCAGATAAGGCAATTGATAAATTCTCATTTGCAGTGATGATCTGAAGAGTTCCCATCACAAGGCATTCATGAGAGTATCTTCAGTAATGTACTGTACTTTGTTCAAAGATGCATTAGGGCTGAATCTCTTTGGATCTGAAGCTGTAATGCTCAGCAGCCAAACTAGCCCTCCACAATGTTGTCCCTGGTGATACCCTGTACCACACACATTGGTTTCAGGTCAGGTTATCCATTGAGAACTTTCATCATTTTCTAATTCTAGTACCTTGGATCATTTGTGTGTTGAAATGCATAGCTACAGCCAACATGGCCATCCTGTCCTAACAAGATGTCATCGTCTTAACAAATGTTGCAAACTAGAGCGTGAACTAATTGTTACAGATCATTTTCTTATTCCATCTGTGTGGGTTTTTGCACTGGAGGGATCTAATAACCCATGTTCTCAGAAAAAATTCCTAAGCAACATTTGTTTTGGAAATCATATGCCTATCATTTATACCAAAATGATAATAATCTGTCATTTAAGTTATAAAAGCAGTCTTGTCTGTCTGTTACACTGTTTAACCTACTGCAGTTTAGGCTCCAGAAAACAACATGTTTTGATGGTTGTGGAGAGGGTGGTATGGCCAATAAGGTCAATTCTTTACCTTTTGATCAAACTAGATTTTTCCATGAACATTTACTGTACATCTGCCGTGTCCTTACCATCAGAGTCAACAGGGATACTTTGTTACTTTAAAGTCTGAGAAATGTGTACTCATCAAGACCATTTTGTGCCAAGCAATTTATGAACTTTGAGACTCAGTTCATACATGTAATAATACTCCTTAAATGTGTCTTTTCTACCTATAGTAAATACCATTTAGATTAAATACACCTATTAGAAGAAAATAGTAAAGAGATTTAAATTGTTTAGTGACAAAAGTAAAATAAAAATTAGAACACTATGCATAGTCATGCTCAAGATTCTTTCCTTACTTACAGTCCTGAAACATGACAAATAAATTGATAATGGTAGACTTTGTTTTGAAATATCATCAACATACATTCTTACATAAAAGCAGCAGGCTAAGAAGTAAAACAGATTGACAAGACCACTTCTATTACTTGAAAGACAGATTATTTTTGCCGCAGGGTATAAAGCATTTGACTTTGGAAAGTGTCAGAAAGAGTAAATAGGGTTAAGTTGATTGACAGGGCCCTAGTTTTCTGTACAAGTACAGATACCACTGCTGAAATCCAACAGTGGTAAAAAAACAACATTCAACAAAGAAAACACAAAATAAATAAATTCCTGCAACAAGCTAACTCAGATTATTTTTTTAATCGACTTTTATTATTTAGTCATTGTCCATTAGCCATTTGTGTCATAATCGGTATTTGACATATTTAAAAGAAAATGGTGCTATAATTAATTACAAAACTTCAGAAAGGAAAAGGATGACTATTATTAATGGGCTGTGTGAAGACATGTTCTCTTTAGAAGCTGAAACTCTGTGTGATCATTTAAACCTCCAGCTACAGTATCTATTCAAAAACATTTGAAATAATGTGTGGACAACCAACTGCAGTTCTAGTCTTGCATGGCCACTGTATCTTCAGGGTTTATTTCCAGTTCAGCTCTTAAAGAGTCAATTGAACTAAGGATTGGCCTAACTGGAAAAAATTAACACACTTCCCAATAGACTCTTGTCATCCTCTGAATTCTAAAAACGGAGATGAGCACCCCTATGTCTTTACTGTGCTTCAGGATTTTCAGCTGATATGTGGTACTATTTGCTGTTATTGCATTGTCGCCTTGTTTTACATTGCAATTATGAAAGTCACACAATCGAGTATTTGTCTATTGAGACTATGTGTTTCTTTTGGAATCCGACAGAAAGGCTGGTAGATTGGTAAGGAGAAAAACCCAAGCATAAGAGCAAAGACTCCGATGATAACTAATGTCGGTTGGGAGACAAGTTGCAGTTAAACAAGCAACATTTATTAGGATCTAAGGAGCAGAGCAGAGCTTGTTAGGATCTGTGAAAGGACAGTGTGAGTCAGCTGAAGTGCACTCTAGAGAAAAAGGGTTATTGGACATACACTCACCGTAAAAACCTTCAAAAAGGTTTACTTGAAGGTTTGCTGATTTCCAACATTTTCTGGGTGGCTGAAGCTGTTTTTCCACTCCCCTAATAGTGTTCAAAACAAAATGTACTTTCACTCCCACATATCATTGCAGTAAATGGGGTAAAAAGGTGAAAACAAAATAATATGAAATAATAAGATGACAAGACCAATATTTTAAGTTGTTATATTGATTTTTATTTATTTCTTTAAAATTCATGGCATAAATACTGTACATACAGTATAGTACTGCAAATTTATCACACATTTCAAACAAAAGATTCATACATGAGTGTTAATTGTGCTACAGAGCAAATCTAATTCTTAATTTGAATATAACGTCTGAGTTTGAGTTTGTTCTTATCCTCATTTGCTTAATCCCATTCTTAACCACAATTCAAATCTTTTATCAGAGTCCCAGAGGAACACAGACATTGAGGAACCAAACCCTCTTGCAAAGAAAACATTTTTACAGCAATCACTATAGTTTGAGGACTTCCTATATCACAAAAAGACCAATCAATTTTGGAAAGGCATATCTGGAAAAAGGGTATGTGTGAGTAATAGATAAACTAATGGTTACTAATGTAATCGGCTTCATTTAAATGAAGAATACTGAATAATTTTGATTTCTTTCTGGGATTTTGTAAATGGCTTACTATAGGATATCCATATACTCCCTTATTAAAGCATCACATACAAGCACAAATCTGGAATGTGTTAAGCAAAGCATGAGCGTCTGCTTTACAGCCCATCACACGGACACGGTCACATGTGTTTCCCTGCTGGTTTGAGCTGCCGTCAGTTTCTGCAGTCCGAAGTCGAAACTGAAGACTTTTCCAGCACTAATGCAGCCATTTGCAACACCTAGAAAAAGCGAGATTAAAAATTGATACCTGACTATCAGCATCACAATTAAGTATTTTGTAACCCATACCCCCTTATCATTCACAAATATTTTGCAAACATGGTAATAAGTGATCCTAGACCTACAGTGTGCTCACTAACCCCCCACCCCACTCCAAAACCAAACCACAGAACGAAATGATCTTATGAGCAGAGTTCAGTCTGGAAACCACTGAGGTGTCTGCCTACTGTACATAGACCCAATCTAATATCTCACATGAAGACATTTCTCTTTCAGAAACAGGATCTAAAACAAAGGATATAGCAAGGGGGGTTTAGTATCTTTATATTTAAAAACATATACCTGGAGAACGTTAATTCAAGTGTGAAAATACAGAGACACACAGAGTAATCATCTCTGTCCCTGCTATATATTAAATGAATTCAAAGATCCACTGCACTTACTGTATGGAAAGTAGTAGACCTTTATGTGGAAAAGCTGATATAGGACTTCCATCATCATTTCTTAACTCCCCGAAAAACAACAGCTTGGTACATACCACTCGTTTTTTAATAATTATCATAATGCATTTCTTTAATCCAGTCTCATATTGCCTTCTAATTAATAAAATGGCCTGTGAATCTCAATTCGCCAGAATATCTTAACATCACAAACAACCTGAAAAAGGCTCCACAGATGAAATGTGTATACGCTGGAGTTTGGGGAAAAAAAATAATTGAAGAATACCTTTGCAACCGTCATCTGTAATTCTGTAACTATCAATGCCTTCCCCCATTAATAACCACTTACACAGGATCCTATCTGGAGATATTGTTTTCAGAGGTGACCGCAATACTATAGTTTATAACCCCCCTACATACATGGAATGTTAAACATTAAAAGTTTAGCAAAAGTTAGCATAGTAAGAGCTCTGCTTATCTATTCAAATTTTCTCTAAAATAAGTAATTATTCCACACTTGCAGCTGTATTTTCTCATTTTCCTTTATAGTGTGGTATTAACCTCAAAGTGCTTATTTGCAGCTCCACACCCCAATATCTATAGAATGATGTTCTGGATTCAGCAATAAAGTTCAATTTAGAAATGGTTGTTCTGTCATTTTCCTGAAAAAGACTGATATTGCATAAATGTATAAAGGAGCATATTCTTTTTTTAATTTTTCAAATATGGGAACCCTAACTTTCATCCATCCATTTTCTAACTGTCTTATCCAATACAGGATTGCAGAAGAGCCAGAGCCTATCCGGGTAAGCAACGGGCACAAAGCAGGATAGAGCCCTGACAGGACACCAGTCAATCACAGGGCACACAGAGACAGACACGCACACACTCACACCAGGGCCAGTTTTTCCAGAAGCCAATTAACTAACCAGTATGTGTTCGGACTGTGGGAGGAAACCAGAGCACCTGGGGGAAGCCCACTCAAATATAGGGCCCCAGTGCTGTGAGGTACAGTAGCAATGCTAAACACTGTGCCAGCGTGCTGCCTGAGCCCCAGCATAAGGAACATTACAATGAAGAGATTGGGGCGGAGAGCTGCATTAATATGCACTGGCTGCAAAGGAACAAGTAAAGATTAATTCCACTCCTGAGAAATACAAAGAAAAAAACACAGCGTTTTGGCTTCTGAGCCTTCTGTAGGTGAGAACAAGGCTAACACCTGAACAACACCCAAAACATTGTGCTTTTTTCCTTCTACTTTTTGGCATGGAAAACATTATGTTACACATTTTGCTAATGAAACAGAGCAACGTTTAATTTCTTCATCGTGCTTCTGCTCCCTGAATTCAACACATTTTTGGGAAAGCAGTAAATCTAAGCTAATGTGTTTATGACTGGGTAAGGCCTGTCTCAGCGAGCGTAATTTCGTTCAGCCTGATTAGCAAGCCTTAAAAAACCTCATACTAAAGAATTATTTATGAGAGGTAAAAAAATGCCATGCACAGCAGTTTACTGTTCATCTGCATATCAGAAGAAAAAATGAGGACTGGAGGGGATATTTCTATACGAATTTCAGAAACAAAGCATTATCTGCTGTCTGACTGGAAATCTACAATACCACATTTGAGGAGGGGTAGACATTTTGTGAGGAATACTGTGCTCACCTGCCCCGGCTCTGGAAATTTGCCCTTACCTTGGCAGATTTACACTTCCATTAGCAGCAGCTAATAGATGCAGAGAAGAGATAGTCACATCCAATTTTCTAAGAAAAGAAGTCGAATAGCATTTACTGAATTAAATTGATTTGTTTATCACACTAAGCAGAGCTAATTAATAATCCCTGAAAAGTTTAGTTTAAAAAAGAAATCGTTCAGTGTATGGTACTGTCTTGCCTTTCATCTAATCTGTATTTATTTTAAAAACATACTTCTAGTGACTCTTTGCCTTACCTGACCTAGGTTTAGGACTAAATTAGATCTATAGAATATACCTGTATGTTCTATGGTTTTGATTTTGTTTATTATAATATATGTTTATTATTATATTATAATTATACATTATTTATATAATTATATATAATAATAATAATAAGAAGAAGAAGAAGAAAATTATTATTATTAATAATAACATCTGTTTTTACTTTTTTACTCTTTTATTTTATGAAGACGACTAACTTCAAGGTCAGTATCCGAAACAGTCAAAAGCTATGGTAACAATTAAAACAACTTTATGGCTTGCCCTTGTTTCAGACAGTGCAAAGTGAAAAAAGGCTTCCTTTATAGTACATTTCCATGAAATATGTGAAAAGCACCTGGAAGCTGTTTTTCAAAACTGAGAGCTAAGCCAAATATCTGAATTTTGATTGATGTGCTTAAGTTTCCTGCCTCTGCAATGACTGTTGAAAGCACCCTATTCATACCTAGATCGAGGCAATACCGGTTGTTTCATAAGCGACGTTGTGCAAAACCTCATTTGTACTGTACAACATCTGTCAAAAGGCTACATCTTTTCAAAAAGAAAAAAGTACATTGATAGACTTTTTATGTAGTAATATGTGCAATCATACCACTTGCTGGACTTGTGTGTAAAGGTGAATTACAGAATTCATTTGTAAAACTGAAATGGACAAATCCCAACTTCTACCAATCATTGTCTCAAAGGCATAAATATGGGACACCAGACTTTCCTTCTCAGAGTTTTTGGTTTTGCTTAAACCCCTACTCTAACCTAATTTCTCTCACTAATGCAAGAACCCTTTGGTTTCTGATAGGTTTGTCCGCAAGGCCAGGTTGTCACCTCTTAAGTCAAGCGTTAAAGCCAAAACATACAGTATTTAATCTTCATTCAAAGGGCACAAACACATTGCTTGTTTGGTGTAGCTGTTATCCCATTAAATTAAAAAAAGCAAAATAATGAAAGGGTTTTTGTGAAGAATATAAAACAACCTCAACATAATGCAGCTTCAGTAACCTACTGTATATACATTATATAAGGTGAGTGAATGTATCTCATATACAGTATATGATATCCGTACAATTTTGAGGCTGATTCAACACTGCATTTAGCTTTGAATTAGCTACAGTATGTGACATTGTCAATAATTTAAAAAATAAGAAGCATTTAATTTTAGCAGATATTAACTCATCTGATCTGGCCTTTTAAATGTAAACTTTTTTCAGGGGGAAAAATGTCTACGCAACACAAGCTACGGTGCCTTGCAAAAGTGTCTACCTCCTTCCAATGTTCTTCCATTTTTTTGAATTACTAATGAGGTCTACACATTTCTCAAGTGAATATCTTTAATCAAAACTCAAACTGAAAACTGATGGGTAATACAGTTGTGTGTTGGCAAGCACTGCCATAAAAAAATCACATTTTATGCACAACGAAACTATATTTTGGAATACGACAAAATAGGACATTATGGGAAGGGGGTGAGATTCTTCTGCTTGTGATAAAAGTGTGCAGTTCTTGGTTAACTCCAGCTGTTTCTAATTTTTTTCTTGCACTATTTTACAGCTTTTACACTTCGGTCCTGGTTCATACTTTTTTGAAATTAGAAGCCACATTAAACCTTAACAAGACACAGTATAAAACGCAGGTCCCAGAGGACTGAAATCTGTGAATGGACTGCTGTGCTAAACTGGAAAGGTAGTTACTGTACACCAGCACATTCCAGTAAATAATGTCTTCAAAGTGATTCAAAACCTTACTTTCATGCTTAGTTCACAATTTAACATACCAAGAAACGCTTCCAGGTGTGGGAATAATAATTATTTTTAACTAAAAATCTCTGTTGCTGAAGGAAATGGATTTTAGAAAAATATATTTTTTGAAAACTAGCATTTTCACCTCTGCAAAATTAAAGACCAAGAAACAAAAAAAAGTCAATTTATTTTTACTGAAACATGCTTTTGAAATCTGATCTACTGTACATACACTTCATGTTTAAAATTTAAATTTAAAAATGACAGCAGAAATAATGAGAGAAAATGATAAGAAAGAGATGAGACTTAAGAACTCATTGCAAAACATTTGACCGCTACAGTTTTTCCTCAACACAATTCCATCCTATATTTTAAGTATGACTATGAAAATATATTTCTTATTTTCTTATGTAATGTAACTCAAAAAGAACAAATGAGAATTTTGACTTAGTGCTACAGTATGTATTTTATTTTATAACAACACTAAAAAGCAATATACAGTACCATTTAGCCAGCACCTGAAGAAAATATCCGCCACAGCGCAATAACTTGTTTGCCTGTGGGCAGGCTAAGATTACTTGTTAGACTTCACATCTTTCTTTTAAAATGAAATAAAAAAAATGACACCAAACAAAGTTTTGCACCTCAGCTCCCTCGTGATTTAAAACTAAATCATGAAACACAAATCTGCAAACTCCTCTTTCACTGAATTTGCACTCTCGCCTGGGAGAAAGGCTGCTGAACAAGATGTATTAGCAAACAGAAAGGCTCTGTTCACTCAGGGTTCTCATTTAAAAAAATGGGCTTAGAAATGAAAATCAAGGTGGAATGTTCATGTACTTTGGGAAGTATTTAAAGGCAGAACATGGCTAGGTTTCAATATTGTGTACCTTCCTGTGTGAGGCCTGCAAAGCAATTGATTCCACAGGAATGTTTTTTCAAATATAGAACATAAACTATTCGGGTTTAACTGGACAGTTAAGTTCTTGGTTCATTCAAAATCATTCCTTCTGATAAAATGAGAGTATCAGATTACAATTTTTTGAAAAGAGGGGATTTGGAAATATTGCTGAATTAGATAGCACTGCAAACTTTACTGCAGAAAAAGACTTTGAACAGTAGTTCCCCTATTAGACAGAAAGTACAATGTTTTTTTCTGGGAGGGGGGTGGGGGTGGTGGAAAATGGACAGACTGGATTTATGACAGAAACAGAAGGTACAGAATGAGAACATGTGGAAAATTATAAGACACAGTAAGCTCAGGAGAAAGTGGCATGTGCAGAAAATGAATCCTGAATACCAGGTACAAAGGTTCAGGGGAAGAAATATGACATGAGAAGCAAAGGGTGGGTGGATGTGAAGCAAGGAAATGCAAAAGGTCAAGGGGCATTCAGCAGACAGGCTTATGGCACAAAAAACTCAGGAGAGGCCTAGAGCAGGAAACACTCCAAACACCCTGTTTTTGAAGAATATCAAGTGTCTGAATTTCAACAACTTTTTTAAAGTATAGAAAGGGAGAAAAAAAACAGGCCCATTTGCACCCCATTAAAAAGGTGACAATAGATTTCAGGTTAAAAAAAAACAAGTTACGACAGCAGGCAAGTTTCAAAACGGCACACAAGCACCCAATCAAATGAACATGTTTCCACTAGATTCTGCAGGGAGCGAGAATGCAACACGGCAGGTTTGCTGATCTCCAACTGCAGTACGTTCAACAAGAGACTTGCAAAGTTAGAAGGAAATCATCTACAAAAAAGTCAATACACAGAGCTGAATTTCTGTCAGATTTCACGAGTGCCTGGAAGTACAGTATCGACTGGATACAGGTTTTGGGTAGACCTAAAACAAACCTGTGGTGTTTCTGTATTGATGGCTGCAGAATGCAGTAATATGATTCACTACACACTGTGCATAGCTACTGTGAAAATAGACACAACAAGCTGCACCTGATATCATACAGTATTGACAGATAGCATCACCACACGTCCAAAGGTTTTGAATAACGATCATCATTTTCTTTAAGGAGGTGTTTTAAACAGTGAGTTTAAACACCCCTGAATGGGAAAGCTCGATATGCAGCACTCTTCATGTAAATAAATGTTTCCTGAACCATTCATGAATCTGCTTTCTGCTTTCTCTTACGACCCAGGGTCTTTGTTACACTGCTGAGTGTGAAACAGTCCTCATTGACCAAACCAGCATTAATTCTTTTTGCTCAGCCTTGAACTTTGAACTTTTTCTAAGGCTAAGGATATTTTTGTTATGATATTGAAAACTGAATACAATCTTCCAATTGACTAGTTACTAAAGTGCTGTAAAGGTTTAACACAATCTTCCTGGATATAAATTTTACTACTGTATATGCCCAAGCATTTGATTTGTTTTATTATTATATCTTCACATTATCTTAATGAGGACATAGAAGAATCTGCATGAACACCCAGATCTTCTCATGCGTAGGTTCCTGCAGCTCAGAATTCCCCACGGCCCTTGTGGGTCACCTTGCACGTGACAATATTAATGTAGTTTGCCAAGTGTCTGCTCAATCCATGATTTCATCAAATTCTTTTTGTCGTTCCTGTTTGCCAGTCCCCTTATTATCTGAAGAATTAACTTTAATCTTATCTGTATCAGAATCTGACTTGTTTACATACAGTAGATGAGAAAGAATGGCATTTAAAACAGATCCCCGTGACACAGCACAGGTTCCACCTGTCTAATTAACGTATGCTGTTGACTGTTGATTGACCAGTTCCTGATTCATGTCCATTCATTACCTTGGATAACTATGACATCCGTTGCTCATCAACCATTGTTCATTTCTCAGTCCATTCTCTTACCATCTCCACATGCACATTCTGCTTAATCAATATGCAAGTCTCTGGTTGTTATAGAATTAAGAAAATAATTCATTATGTTGCTTTTATAAGGACATTTTACTTGATCTCCCATTTCTGTGAGAATCGTGGTTCTAAAGTTCATTTTTCTTCTCAGTAATTGACCTTAATTTTTTCTATCAATATTAAACTAATAAAGCTTATATAAGTTAAGGACAATGCATTTGTGGTAAATTACGCAATATTCTTGATGCCTTTTTCCATACATGATATTGGTTTTTGCAGTGCAGTTTTGTTAAAATTCAATTTACAGTAAGAAAATGTTTTGACCTTTAATATACTGTATATGCCATATTTTACATAGTTTATGCAGAATGGCCATTTACTTTTGTCTATGACATTTAAAAAGATTGGAAAGTCAGCCACTAAACTTTGACCTTTAGGAAAAGTGGAAATTCAGACATTTAACTGAGCTGACGAAAAGATTGATGTTTATTTCCACAATATAATGCCTACAAATGATACAGAAGTTCAGAATCCCTTTGAGTCTGTACAGTTTGTACAAAAATAAACACTCCAGCATCCCACTGCAACAGTTGCTAAGCTCAAATAATGGAATTTCTAATAAAAACACATTTCACACTAACACAAGCCTGTTCTTGCTGTGAGAACTAATAAAAAACTAAGGTGATAATTTGGAGTCTATATTTAGTCATTTCTTACATATTTTGAAAGAAATATGTTAGTGTGGTCAACCAAATGAAATAAACCATGATATTATTTTATTAAGACATACAGTAAAGTGCTTTTTTAATTACTTCATAAAATGTGTAACTCCCATGTCATAGTGCTAACAAAATGACTATTAACTCTTTTGCATTTATGGCAATATTTTTAAATATGCATTTAATTATTATTGTTATTTATAATATTATTAACACGATCATTTTATACACTTAATAATTAATGATATTATACTTATTATATTCTGAATATATGCTCAAATTGGAAACATCAGTTTTACAAACTGACCTGTGACCCTCAGATTCACAACACATTTTTCTGTTAAAATGCCTTGTTACTTATACATACTGTAGTTCACATGACCAGTCTACTAAAGTTAAAAAAGAAGCAGCCATGTTTTTCTGCATACTGTACCATGATCTCGCACTACTTACAAGCTATCTTCAAAACTGAGGGATAGTAACATAATTATTAGCTGATAAGCACTCTATAACGAGCTATAAATAACTACTAACTATATTACTGTAGTATTAGAACATTTAAATTCTATATACTGTGTATAATAAAGGGATTATTATAATACCATTCAGTACTGACTAAATTAGCTGACAAATATGAGGGTAAAGCATATTTAAAGCTTTGGCATTAATTTTCCTGGTTGAGGAAACGACAGTACTGGTCAGAGATCAGCAGGGTCACATCTCTCCTCACTTATGAGGGGACAAGCCAGGGAGAAAGTGCTGTAAAGGAGATCCTGGGGTGGAAAGAGGGGCTGACAGAAAAGATGTGCACATTGCCACCTGCAGCCGGGGGCCTAAGCACCTCCTGTAAGCCATAGGCAACTTCTAATGATGAAACAAACGGACAAATATAAAGGGACAGCGTTGGTCGTCACATACCCCCAAAAGGAACCCCAAAGCACCAACACAGATTTCAAACACTGAGCCGAGAGCAGAAGCGAACCAGAACCAAGCAGAAAGAGAGACAACAGGAGGGAAAAGAGGGGACAAAATTGCCACAGTTGCTCAGAGTCCCTGCAAGGCTTGACAGCATCAGGAAAACTGAAAGGGAAGGCGTTTATTTCCGGTGGAGGTTTGAGGCTGAAGAGGCAAGGCGAGGAGATAAACAACATAACAATGATACACAGAGTGAGAAACATGTCTGTCTGTGAAGAAGCAATTCGTGGAGTGCTAGAAAAAATTGTTTACTCAAAAATGACTGGAGAACAATGAAAAATGATAATGTTTAATACCTTGAAAAAAACTCCACATACTGTATACCCTGTATACACCTTAGGACTACCATAAAGACTGCAGGAGCATTTATTGTTAATTCATCTGAAAAAGCAGTATGAAATAATAATAGATTTTTTTTAGTTTGTTTCAGACCAGAATGGATTTTTTGTAACAAAGTTGAGAGAAATAACAAAACAGGTTAGAACTTGGCCAAAATGCAAATTCTGCATTTAGAGATTTATTTAGTCATCATTTCACAACAATGTGCACTTGATTAGAAACAGACTTTAATGAAGTCAAATTATAATACATACATATACAGTATGTTCACAACAAAAGTACGTATGTATGTATCTATTTATTTATGAAAGGCTTTTTTACAGACAACTGCACCTCTTTTATGACCTAAAGAAAACAGTGGATAAACAATTTAGCACAAGCACTGTCTTGCAGTGAGCAACTGATTCCTGTTCTGAATTAAAAGTCTTTCAGACTAGAAATGAGCAATGTAGGAGAAATATGCCATTCATCACATATAATACAGAGTCAATTCCATAAATTTCCCGTCTTTCCTGACATACAGCTGTTCTGCATTATATTAAAAGTGGACACCTACTTTCTTGTTTAAATAAGGTGAATTTATTTGAGTGGATCCATTTAATGGTCTGATCACAGGCTTATATTTATTTCAGATTTTGTATTAATCATGCATGTTCATGAAAATGTACCTTTGCCTTATTGTATTAGAGATACTCTTACCTCTTCAGGCTTGGTTAAATCACTGAATGGGATTTTTTCTGGTCTTCTTTTGCCATAGTTCCATCTTTCCCAGAATTTAGTAAAAGAATGTTGTTCAATGGCTTCAGGAATCTTTCTGGGATCGATAGAGGAGAAATCCTCAGGGGGTATTGTATCTAAATACCTGGAATTACACAGTTCTTTCATCAGTAAAGTTCAGCTCACTTTTTTTTTGGTGGGGGGGTTACACATATTGCTTCACTTTTAAAAATGATAATCTGGATTTAAAGGGTTTAGTTTCCTCAGAATAAAGATATAGCAAAGATGCGTCAGCTGTAAAATGTGCTTCACAAATATGAATTGTATCGACAGAATACCTTATTGTGAAATTATCTCCAACGAAACAGATGGCAAATAGACCCAAATGAATTTAAAGGTAAAGGTATCTCGAGATATGGACGTGCCCTGCAGGGTTTTCATATTTATATCTGTACACTTATAAACTTTAAATCTATAAGGATGTTATGAGGAACCAAAACAGATCTTATCATTTGTTTTCCCTATGCCTTCTAATATAATGAGTATTTCCTGTTTTCATTACTTAGGATATAAACTAAAATGTTTAATATATTTCCTCAGTTTTTTTTTCAGTTGCGCAGCATAAACATGTTGCTGTTAAATTATCTGAGAAAGACAGAAGTCAATTTGTTAAGATCCCTCTGCGTTTGTGGGCTAACTGGAATGCACAAAGACAAATGAGTGCACTTTTAAATATTGTTATATATCTGAAAAAGGGAAAATCTATCTAAATCTAGATGATTTGAGCCTAGAAAACTGGTAGACAAATTTGTTTCAGGTCAGCATTTAAATGCATGAAGAAGGAAGGATGAAAAAGATGACTCCTAACCATAGTACATCAAATTGCCACAATATTTGCCATATTTCAGAACATAATAACATGTGGTGCTCATGAAACTTTGTACACCACCTTCCAGTTGCGGAATTAGGAGACATTCTAACTGGTTCTTCTCAGCCAGCAAGGTGCCAGCACTGTAGGTTCAGGAG
Source organism: Lepisosteus oculatus (assembly GCF_040954835.1). Lineage (NCBI taxonomy): Eukaryota > Metazoa > Chordata > Actinopteri > Semionotiformes > Lepisosteidae > Lepisosteus > Lepisosteus oculatus. The sequence continues at coordinate 44,898,222 of NC_090702.1, read as the reverse complement.
ATTATCCCTTCGATTTTAAGCTTTCTAATGATAAATAAAACATTTAGCACAACATTATAGTAGGGGTTATTGCCCTCTCAGAGCAATTTATCACCACAAGCTAAGCTTGTTGTGATAGAATACTGCTGTCTGCTGTAAAAATGGAGCAAAAACGTGTGCTGTTAGCACACACCATGTATCAAGGACTGACCTACAGAAAGTGCCTATAATTTTAAACTTAAGCTTAATTTTAAATTTAAACCCAACAAATCAGATGTGTTCTTTCGAAGGCGGAGTCTTGATTCTGGCCCATCTAGAGCATTTACAGTAGATCTCATCTACAAAGAAGGCAGATACCGCAATCAATCTCAAAATCTCACCATGCCATTTCATGAAAGAAACCAATGTGTCACGATCGTTACTCCTCCTCTTAAGGGCGCTCCAGCCCTTCCTCGTTCTGTCCCATTCCCCACACCTGTTTCTTATTCCACCCCCTCTTTAGTTCCTCCTTTAAAGCCAGACACAGGCGATTGCTCGGGGCTTCTTATTGAATCCCGTTTCGTAAGAGCCCGGGGTCCTGCTGCGTCTGGCTCCATTATGGTTTTAGTTTCCTATTCCTGATTCCCTATCCCGCCGGTCCCGACCCGGTTCTGGTTTTTAGTTACTTTGGATGGATACCCTGGTCTTGGACTTCGCCTCCTGTTTTGGTTTTCCCTTTTTGGATTTATGCTTGGATTGTTTGACCCAGACTCACTTCCCCTGGACACCTGCTCACCTTGGACACGCCCCCCTGTCTCCTGCATGATATTTTTCCCTTTTTATTTCTTCACCTTTCGGATCGTGTCGTCCGCATAGGGACCGGAAAGAACTGTTTCCTGACACAATGTTTCAGCTTCAACAGCTGACTGGGTAGCTTGTGGTCAGAATCCATAAAAAGCTCTCTGATATTTCAGTCTTTGGTATAATGAGATTCAAACATTAAATGTTAATGCAGGTATAATTACCTGATTAAATGTGTTTGAAAGCCATATCTATAGCTACTGTATATTTGGAACTATAGTATAATTTGAGTTTTTCCTCCTGAACTGACCATGAAAGTCATTCTCACAGGAAGAAACCTTCAACCTTTGACATCCAGCAAAGGGTAACCCAAAGCTGATTCTTTAGCAAAATCATATGAAACATTTTTAATTAATCTTCTACGTCTGGAAATATAAAACTTTAAAAACCTTATAATGTTTGCTTTCATAATAAAATGCACTATGAAGTTATTAAAATAATGCCTATTATTTTTTCAGCCAGATATCTTATAAGTATGATTTTTCTTATTTTATTTTCATTCTCTTGCTTCTCATAATTTCTATTTTTTTCTGTTATGAGTGAAGATAATAAAGCTCTTAGAGATTATGCCCATGTACAGTATGTACTGCATACACTACTGTTTCATCTTTTAACTCATGACTATAATAACATTTCATACTAAATTACCATTTTTATGAACATGGATATGTTGTGAGAATCCATCTCCCTTACAAATTGCTTCTTCTTGCCCCCTACTTCGTCATTATTAAATTCCTCCCAGGTGGCACAGGTACTGATTTTGTGTAGAAAGTCAGTGTTCTATTGTCACATATAAGTACAACTGATTTCTGGATGGACATCGTTGACAGTTTACAGTGGTAATATACATTACCTGCAATATCTATCTATTTCCAGTCTCAGACTTTCTTCATACTCCTTTAGCTCTTCATGAAGATTACTGTAATCACAAAATATCAATACAGGTGTGAAAGAAGCACTGTTTCAGTAAGAGTTTCTTCTCTATATCATAATGCTGAAAATGTACATTTCGGGGTAAGGAATAATCATCATTAATGAGTGCATTACAAACCACAATAAAGTAAAATGTAAGCAGTAACTTGTAAAACCTCCAATTTACATCTCAAAATGGACTAAATTTCCAGGTATGCGCAGTGCCATATTCTGCGATTCAGAACGAGGCAACAAAACATCAGGTGAGATGAAACAGTCCTTACATTGTAAACAAGCAGGCTTGGGAATACATCTCTTTTAATGCAACATAGCTCTTGATTTCAGGACAGTTTTGCTGACAAATACTGCTTATTTGTTAAGTCTGCCTGCAGATCCTGTTGGAACATTTCTGTGGTGAAACGTCTGCTGCACAGCCTGTACTTATTCACTTGAACATTACAGTACATTAGTCATTACAGTGACTAGTGAGCAGGAAGGGCTACATCACGTCACAATTCATGGGAACTCTCACTCTCACTCGTAGCGAGACCAGGGGTTTGTGACAACATAGCAACTTACTTTCACAAAGTTCACAATTTTATGCTTAATTTGAAATTGGGGCAGCAGTTTCCCTTTAAGGGTAACACTTTATTTGAATGTTTCCTCATAATGATTTTATAATCCCTTCATAACTGCTACATAACATGTTATAATCACATGTATGATGCTTTATAGGGACATGCGCAACTTATGTAACTTGTGCATAAGAGGTCATGACATTTGTTTTGGCATTATGTCATTTGTGCGTACCCTAGTTACAGTATATACGGATTATAAAGCCATTATGCAGCATTGAAATAAAGCACTACCAATTTAAGGAAACGAAGCCAGACAATGCTTTCAAAGTCTCTCTTGTACTCTACACTGTAATTTATTAAGTAACACAGTCGTAGAGCTCATTCAGAAAGGCAGTTAAGCTGCAATCAAGCAGAAACGTTCAAAGGAGGGCCGGACATTCAAAATAATTTGTTTGGAAAAGGTGGGATATCATTAGATAAGAAAGAATCAAAGTGTTGTTATCATATGAAAAAAGGTTGTAATGCAGCTGCAGAAGATGGAAAGATCAATTCATCAACAGTTTATCAGAAACAAGCTCTACTCACAGGGCCCTGCTATGCAGATAATGAATGGTGCTTTCTACCTCCTGCCTCATCCTCTGCAGTTTGTCACAACAGGCAGCCCTTGCAGCCTCTACAAGCTCTTCCTTAGTCTGTCCTTCTGTAGTATGCTGCAGTACCGTCCATGGCCTGTGCTGCTGAGCCTTCCGAAGATATATGTTGTCTAAGATCTGCACAGAAGTCCTTTCTTTTATCATGGAGGTATAGTGGTTGTCCTTTGCTATCGGATTACCCTTAAAAACAACAAGAATACTTTTTGTTAAGTATTCAGCAGGTTTGCAAGTAGACAGCCTACTAAGGTTTAAATTCTACACATATAGTATAACATGTAATAGATAAGTCTCTGGACTCAAGGCCTGCTGCAGGCACATACTGTAGTGCTGTTGTACCTTGAGTGAGGTACCCTGAGTGCTCCAGTCCACCCAGCTGTATGAATGGATACCAGTGATTACCAGGGTAGGATCTGCAATAGAATGGCTACTGTTCTTTATCTGGTATCACAGAACAGCTTCTCTTACCTTCATTTTCAATTGCTTGAGCCTGAACAGGCCACTCAGAATTTGTGTGGTCTCAGAAAGCAAGCAAATTGCATTTTTGGAGACATCTAGCAAGCACAGGTTGAGGGAACTGGAGAGAGGAAGGAGACTTCTGATCTGGTTATTCTGAACGTATAGTTCCTGTAGTTGAAGAAGGTTCTGAATGCCTTCTAAGGAGTCCAACTGGAAACATAAAAATAGAATTAGAAAACCCTGCATTATATGTTAACAATTAAATTGCAGCAGACTATCTCCTCTACCCTATTTATTCAGACTTCACTTTTGGGGATTAAATTACCTCCGGCTTCTCTAGAATGAGGCAATAAATAATGATTCCCTGCTGTTTAAACAGTTTACAGCTATTTAAATGTACTTATGAATCTTACAAGCTTTGCATATATTTATCTCATTCAAACATTCGGTACTGGGTTCCTGAGAAACCTAGGAACATACAGTATAATGAACTCTGAAGTCCATACAGTATATGGCCAGTTCATCAGGTGGCTGTGATTCCACAAGACCGAGCACCACTGGGATTGGGTGGACATGCGTCAGTCAGGGTTTAGTTTTAAACAACCATCTTTTACTTTTCTTGTCATGTCACAGCTTTCTACACAACAATATCCACTGCGAACTGACTACAACCTGTGCATTTACAGTACTGAGGTGAGAGCTTCGTTTCTTCTCTAAAGGATGAAATGCATGAATAGGATGCATTTTGCTTAAAGAGGTGAGGGGGTTTGAAATAATCAGGATTGTTGTGGAAGCTATCTTGGTTCAGAAAAAGGGTTGGATGAGATTCTTGTTTAGATCAGCTAATAGCAACATAACAAGCTTGTCATCTTTCATACTCTTTTTCATGGTGCTGGCTCCACTATAGGTGCTGCTGGACTTGCAGTGCTCAAAACTGTGAGATGCAAATGGCTCTGACAAGCGTGTATTTCACACTAAAGCAAGCTTTACACTCACACTACCCCACCCTCACCACAAACCAATAAAAGGGTCATGGGGAACCGTGGGGAGTTAATTAATTGAGTAGGAAAAAAAGTTAATTTATAATTAGTAATTAAAAAATTGGAAAGGCATAAAACAAAATACAATGGATGATTTTTTTTCTGAAAATCAAACAAGAAATCTGCAGTACACAAAATGCAGTAACATGTCCCCCATATACTGTAAGTTTTTAATTAAACATCATTTTGTATATTGAAACTTATAATAAAATGTGCATTGAACAATCAGTACCTTTATTATTCACATCACAAAATCAATATTCATTTACAGCCTTCATTCTGCTTTCCCCAATATAGTACAATGTTTGCAATATCAAATAGAAAAGAGTTGTCATTAAACTCAATATCATTTTATATAAAAAGTTAAACAGCACAAAAGAAACCCCAATCATCAGGCAATTTATTTTCCACTCAGGAAACAGAGACATACTGAGACATACAGTAAGTCAGTCTGTTTTTAATTGAGAAAACAAAAAAGGTATTTAGATTAATTGCTATGGTTACCAGTGCTACTTAGTTAATGGAAGAGTGATCTTGATTTCTCAAAGGTTTACATAATTCCAATTTAGCTACTTTTTTGACAGTTATCATTAACACAACTATAACCTCGTGAAAAACAGAGATTGCTCATGAAATCTCAGAATACATAATAAATAAATTGTATATTTAAAGCGCTCTTTCCTCCTCAGTGATTGAGGATTAAGTCAAAAGACTGTCAACACTGCAAATTCAAAATTATTTTTGTTTCAATTTTGAAAAACAAAAAACTGGATTAGAAACAACCAAATAAAACTACAGTAAGTTATTCATGCAGTACCTTGTTAGAATTGATGTGCACCTCCATCAGATTACTGAGCACAGGCATGGCTGTAAGAGTTCGTATCTGATTGTGTGAGACATTTAGAGTTGCTAGCTTCTTGCAGTACTGTAGGCCCCTCACATTGGTAAGGATATTATAACTGAGGTTTAGCACTACCAAGTGAGGTAGCACATTCACTCCAGGAATGCTACAAATTAATAAAAATGATGTAGTTCAGTATTGATCCTGGAAGCCACTACCAGAAAAACAATAAAAAACCTACCATTCATGAAAAATAATTCATCAATCCTTATTAATAATGACTTTTTACTTTTCTGTATTGTCTTCAATATCGTAGAGCAATACATACATAATTCAGCTGAAGTATTGATGGATTTGTCACTAAAGGCTTACATTGTCATACGTTTTTGTTAAAACTTTGGGGGAAACTGAAAATTACTTAAAAATTCCAAATCAATGTAGATATTGCAACTGCAATAAAAATACAACTGATCTTAAATTTCCTATGTGGCATTTTGCCAAAGATCTGTTTAATGTGATATTTTTTCATCACGAAAAGGAATGCACTGGAATCATCATAACATTTGTTCATATGTAAAATGTTTCCTCTCCAAAATCAAGCCCATGTCTACAGAAGGCTTCATAAATGTTACAACTCTGTAAGTATCTTTCTTAAAATTGACTATTTCTGCATTAACAAAACTTCCCCCCCAAAAAACTGTATACACATTATTCAAGGTAACAAAGACACACTTTAATCTTATACAGTATATAATCTTGTATTTTGCAACTCTAAATCATACCTAATAACTCAAAACCAAGTGAACAATTCTGAATACTTGAACATATTAACCATTTCAGAGCACTGACGAAAGATGGAATACTAGGATGATAAATGAGACACAAACAACTGCATTAGGAATGCAATTTCAACACTACATTTCAAATGACTAAGTTGAAGATGAAAGTGGAGAAAAAAGCCCACACAAGGCAATGACAATGTCATTGGAACAAACATCAAAGGGGAAAAATATTGTACAGCACAAAATAAAATGCTAACAATAGTTAAAGATAAAAAGGTCAAAAACATCTGAAATAAAACAAGCTTCGAAAATGTCTTAATGGCTCTACTGGTTATAAAGATGGCACAGTGTGTCTGTAAAATGGACCACTGAAAAAGCAAAAGGTCTGTATAAAAAAGTATGAAATTCAATACAAACGAGGTGCTAATTACCAGAAGGAATCCAAATAAAAGCCAAAGTCAATATGGGATATTGTGGAGCCCACAGAGGAACTAGGACTTTATTGATTCCCCTTATTCGTAAATATTTTGCAGTTAAACAAAAAACACTGTAACCAGTACTGTACCTACCTTTTTAAGGCATTAAGAGATGCATTCAGTTCACAAAGATTCATAAAAGGAAACAGAGCTTCATTCTGCAAATCATCCAATTCATTCAGGGAGACATCGAATTTAAGAATTCTGCCCAGCAATAGATGTAAAAAAACAAAACAAAAATCAATTCACGTCATTTCTAAATTTTGACTTATGTCTATCTGTGAATTCCCCAAAACAGAACTGGTCGTAAGTTCCAAAAGTACCAAAGCCACTCTGCTCAGGTCAGTAGGGTATGCGATGAGATGGGGAGTCCACTTGACTTGCTCATGGGGGAGGTCGTGGTATCCAATCAAACCTGACCGGCGCGTTTGGGAGGTGAAGGAGACCACAGAACCTGGCAACAACCACCAGGACCATGGGGAGAACATCAAAACTCCACACGTAGCTGTAGGGGCAATGGATTCGAACACAGGGGATTGTGAATGACTGCAATGCCACACCCCCGTATCACCCTCAACCCTGGTGGGTGATACTGTATGTAATGCATGTTAACCATAAGAAGCACGCTTTTATGAAAGGGAAACATATTGTTCCATAGTCCACTGGACATCAAAGCAACATGCAAGATGTCATCTGTATGTCATTCAGGTAATGAGATAATATATGATTCTGCTTATGAATGAAAACAAGAACTTAAATATTTCCCTTATGGAAAGAACAGACATTGCGAACGGGCTATCTAAACCTTTTTTATTGTATAGATTTTCAATGGTATGGCTGCCCAAATCATTCATCATCAAGGCATTTCTAAAACATATGTAAATATTGTAGGTATCAGTCACAACACGGCTACATTTAGGACAGATTTCCAACCCCCCCCCCCCCCAAAATATCCCCCCCTTCCTCACCGACAGGAACCTGGGTGATAAATAGTGTGGGTTTAGCATTGACAGGGTGGAGAGAATGGAAGAGCTCCTTAAGTTCCAGAGTTGCATGCAATTAAAGGCTGCTAAGATTCCTACATCCTGCATTTAGCTACCAAAAAGAAGAAGAAACTGCACCACCCGGACAGTTCTTCTTTTGGGCAATCACTGCATCAGAAAGAGAACTCCAGCATGCTGGTGTCCGTGACCAATCGCATCAAGGTCATGTCCTGCCAAGATCTGTATGAAAGCTCATGTACAGCCATAAAACATGTCACTCATGTCACTTTCAGGATCTTGATCATCCCCAGAACATTCTGGGGATAGGGATCAGGGTAGTGATGTCTGCAAGCTCCTAGACATGATCTTGGCATGGAGACAGTTGTTACTCAGTGGCCATCAGGTACTCAGTTTGAGGCAGAAGTGTATTTCAGCAGTGTAACCTCAACTGAGCAGCCTGTTTTTATTATCCACTCTGCTCGCCCCTTTAAGGAAGAGGCCCAGTACAGGTAAACTAAATATTGTATGTTCTGCCTCGTCAACCCTGGTGGGTTAGCAGTAGCAGGAGGGACCACCCTTAGTCAAAAAACACACAAAAAAACAGAATCCCAAAGAACCAACCAACCAAACTGCCATAAGGTTTAGGTTTAGGGTGCAGTAAGATGTCAACAGGCTGCCTTTCACTATAAACTAAATTGTAGAATGGATTCAATTTTCTATAAGTATTTTAGTGGGAGTCAAATCAAGAAACTTAGTTGAACTATATTCATTTTTATAATAGAGATGCTATTCATGTAATAGAGACCCTACCATGTGGTGTGAAATGTAAAAAATACCACCCAAAAAAGTTGTATTTTATTTGGAATTTTAAGCATTTTTTCTCTTTATAAATCAGTTGGAAGTGGGAAGAGATCTTAATGCCCAGATAATGCTGCAGGAAAGGCATAAGAGCTGATTTTGACCAATGTAATTTTAGACCAGAATTTAAGGCTAAAGCGTATATAAATTACACGTGTAGCACTCTGCATGGCCCAGTCCACTCACACTGTGAGTGGTCAATTCGAACAAGTCTTCAGATAGATATACAAGCCAGTTATGAAGTGTCTAGTCATATGAACTACAGTATGAATATCTGCCTACAGATATGAAAGGATGGCTCTGTAAAAGTGCCATAAACCCCATATAATATCTCATCTGTGGAAGCTGAAAATGATTTCATTACAAGGCTTCATCCCCAAGATTCCTGCAAAATTAAACTGCAGTACACCATGAAATTATTAAGTCCTTGGCTCCTTGGTTCATCCTCGTCTCACAGAGGGGCTTTAAAAAACAAGCATTACAATTAAAATGAAGATGTGCAATATTCGGAATTGTGGGGCTCATAGTGGAAACTTCACATTTTTCCTCATATCACTTGTCTACATCCCAGCTGAAAGTACCACCAATGTGCTGGTTTCTTGAAAGTATTCACACCACTTGTACTGGGGGCTTGGTCAAAGTCTGTGCTCAGGAAGAGAATACCCATTGGTAATTGCCAATGCTGTTTTTTTAAACACTAATTCATATAAAGTGCTATTTACCTTTCAGGGTTTCCTGTGACTGGCCACTGCTCTCTGTCAAAAAAAGAAGATTTAGCATATACCCATGTACAGTATGTGCCCAAAAGGAAAATGTCAAATTACTCCTGATTTTCTGCTGCTCTTCATGTCTGCTATGCAAGGGGATTGTGAATATTTTTATTTGTTGAGTGTATAACAATAGAAAAATACAAGGAATATAAAATGAGGAGAGACACGTGGGATTATGTAGTCAACAATACTGAAGATTTATTATCCCAGATTTTCCATTTTCATACTCTTTTAAGAATCCCTCGGAAGTAATGGAGTGGAAAGAGACTTCACAAGCCCTGGAACTGTTCAGACTCGTCTCTCAGATTGACTTCAGCGGGGATTTTAAGCACTGAATGCTCTGTTAATTTTTTTGTAAGCAAAAAGAAATGTGATGAACTTGTGAAATGTCAAAAAAGAAGCCAGGGTGACAGAAGTCATTCTGAATTGAAAGGTGTTGCAGACTCAGTAGGTCACATGTCTGGTTATTTGGTGCATATTTGGTTATTTGGTCTGGGTATTTTTTCAATTGTGCTGGTTTGAGGGAGATGTCTGAGAGATGGTATATAGAGCCCTGTCTGTCAATAAACCGCACATACTGTATGACATAAGTGTATATAATTTATAATAATTGCTTACACTTATATAGTAGCTTTTCTGGACACTCCACTCAAAGTGCTTTACAGGTAATGAGGATCCCCTCCACCACCACCAATGTGCAGCATCCACCTGGATGATGCAACGGCAGCCATAGTGCACCAGAACCCTCACCACACACCAGCTATCAGTGGGGAGGAGAGCAGAGTAATGAAGCCAATTCATAGATGGGGATTATTAGAAGGCCATGATTGGTAAGGGCCAATGGGAAATTGGTTACACCCCTACTCTTTTCGAGAAACTGGGATTTTTAATGACCACAGAGAGTCAGGACCTTGGTTCACATCTCATCCAAAGGACGGCGTCTTTTTACAGTATAGTGTCCCCGTCACTACACTGGGGCATTAGGACCCACGTGGACTGCAGGATGAGCGCCCCCTGCTGGCCCCACAAACACCTCTTCCAGCAGCAACCTCAGTTTTTCCAAGGTGGTCTCCCATCCAGGTACTGACCAGGCTCACACCTGCTGAGCTTCAGTGGGTTGCCAGTTGTGAATTGCAAGGTGATATGGCTGCTGGCATATGGCTATATGTCTCATCATTGTCTATTAGTATTTACCAGATGCAAAACTAAAACTTGAATTGGATGGATTACGTATTTGCAAAAACCATCAATGACATCATGAAAGGTCATATCTCATCTAAGAAATGCATGGTCCAATAGGGAATTTTTCAAGAAAATCTGAGAGTTGTATGGATCTTCCACCAGATTTGAAAAATCATCCTGCCCAAATCACAAGTTTAACGCTTCTCCTCAATCTCAAATTTTGAACTCACCAGTTCTGTCTGCCAAATGCCTCCTCCTTCTACCAGAGGGAAAGTTATCATCAAGCAATGAGTTTGTATTTTGACACTGTCATGAAAGTTGGTGTCAATTGGTACAATTTAAAAAGTTGGATTTATTGGAAGGATCAATATTACTTTTTTATCACATTTAACAATTGTATTATAATGTTCTTGCATTTATGATTTCTATATTTTTCATTAGGTTCACTATTCAGTACAAAGCATTTCTCATTGTAAATTACTTCAATATGTCAGCAGTTGAAACCACTGTACATTACCTTGGTTCCGAGCCGAAGGCAAAATCGAACCTTATTCTTTTGAGACGAGACATCTTCATATTAATATTGAAGTGTGGTCCTTCTGTTTTTATATTCCATGTGAAAGGCAGCATTTCAATGACTGTCCCACGATCCTCAACATACTGACGGGTGAGCCTCTTTTCCATTTCTACTATACTGTGCCTGTCAACATTCAACACACCTACTTAGAACAAACTCACTTAAAACTTGCAAACAATAGTACACAGATTTTTGTCTTGTTTTCCAAGCTTTTTAGATATTGTGTACACAGTGTAGTGTTAGGTAGTTCTGATTCACACTTGCTGTACTTTCTCAGCTAGTAGGTAACGTCTCACACAGCACTGATGGGAAACTGTAAAATGTATTATTTAAAATGGCAGTTTAAGTGAAAATGGCTGTAAGAATATTAGAAACCTTACAAACAAGAGGCATCTATTCAGTCTATATGGTTTTTGAGTATAAGTAGTTAATTTGTCCAAGGATCTTATCCATCAGTTTCTTCAATGGAACCAGAGTATTGGCCTCCACAACATGGCTGGATAGCTTGTTCTCCACAACCCTGTTCTCAGTTTAAAATGCACTTCCAAGTAGTTTCTATTTGTGACCACTGGTTCATATTTCTTTGTTCACTCTGAAGAAATCCACTGGATAGGCTTTTGTTAATGCCTTTGAGAATTTTGAATATTTGTCTTACAGTGAAGGCTCCATGAACCTAAACATAAACTCCAAAACCACACGTTAAATCACTATATTTCCTCTTGCTTTCCTGGTGCAGAAAAGATTGACTGAATGATTGTGGATCAACAATGGCTTGACTGCACTATACAGGTTAAGAATGACTTGATTTGGCTGTTCAGAGTTACCATGATCTAACGGTATACTGTAGATTAACAGTGATTGTGCAGAACAGCAATAGATTAATATGAGAAATAAAAAACACTATTCAGACAACTGACATTACTGATGATTTGTGTAAAAAATGTGCTAAACAATTAATGGAATTAATAACTCAATCAAAGTGTAACGGAAACATTTTGGAGTTATTTTAAGAGTTTCATTAGCTATTTATTCATTGACACACATATTTCAGTGATTAAAAACATATAGCACTGCTGGATTTCAAAAGAATCAACGTAATATCTTGTACTTTTAAAATTAAGTTGGGCTAGTACATTTCTGAAGGAAGACATAATTTGTAGACAATTTCCATTGTAGAAAACCTTAATGATGTTAGCCCAACATTGCTCTTTTGATAAATTTGCTCATTAAAATACTGTGATCATGTAAATATTGCTTTCTTGGGTTAACGTGCGCTGTAAAATAAAAAGGATAAATAACACATTAAGTGATACTGTACTGTACTGATCTCTGTTTATTCTGTGTTTTTCCCTTAGGGCAAATGCTTTTTGGCATTCATCGGATTTACAGTTGACAATATGAAGTTTCTAGTAATCCATAGTTTAGTCAAGGTCAACAGAAACCTACTGACAAAGAAGTAGGCGTCTTTTAATTTAAAACCATTTTACCTGTCTTGGAGATCATGAACGTAGCCCCAGGCTTATTTTTCTATGCTTGTTATCTAGAGAACCTAGTTGCTACAACAGAAATCTCTTTATTTCTCCACTCAGCCAATGAACAGCACTGCATATTTGCTACCCTGTGTAAAGTAATTTGCACGATGTTTGAAAAAGACTACACTTCCCTGAGTGCTCACTAGCAGGCGGAGTCATATTTCGAACAAAGAGGGTGCTTACTGACGTTGCTAGGATTTGTAGTTTATATTTTACGGGCATCGTTTCTGAAATGGTCCAAAAACATACAATCCCCAGTGCTCTTTGCGCTGACCCCGGAAGAGTGTGGTTTTTAGCCGGTGGACGTGTCTTGCACGAACAACGAATTGGTTATTCAGTGTTGTTCATTGTTGCTGTTTGGGTTTAACTAATATACTGTAAATGTATGAAAATAGTCGTAGCTTTTCGTTGATTTCCTTATATACTCTTTAAATTAGCATTTCCTGTTGTTTTCTACACGATGAATACGGTATTTGCTATTGCTTTAGTTTTTATCGGTTGTTGCAGCAATGTGGTGTTTTTGGAACTTTTAGTAAGGTTGGTACCTAATACTGATGCACTCAGTACAACTTCCATTCCTTTCTTGAATTCTCGTCTTGTCAGACTGTCCATATATAATCTATTTTTTTATCTGCAAAACGAAAGGTCTGTTCGTGCTTCATGTTGTTGTCCTTTTCACTTAAGTCATATTAGAACGTGGTTTTTGTGATCCATGCCCATACCTGAGTGTTATTAATAAAACAAAATAGTAAAACGAATACAAATGTAAGACTTGTTAAATGCTTTCGTGTCTTGATAACTGTGTGGTATCGTATTTCTTGGTTTCATGATTTTGGTAGTGTAGGGATTTCAAAATACACGACCCTACTAGAGTAACAGTTCGAATGAACAGTTCATTTTTATACCTCTGTATAACTTATATTAGTGCTTAGGGAAATAATAAAGAAAAGACAAGGACATAAAGAGTACAGTATGTCGTTTAGGAAGCATGAGCTGTTTCTAGTTGTTACTAATGAATAACCTTCCCACTGTCATTTACAGTCTGAATATAGAGCGTATTTATATTTGCTTTTGTGTAAACATTGATATTATATGCCATTTTCCTGAATATTCAGTTCTTTCATATGTTTCATTTTAGGGATTTTCCAGGATGTGGAAACATTGTGACATTTGCACAATTTGCATTCATTGCTTTAGAAGGTTTTATCTTCGAAAATAATTTTGGAAGGAAGAAACCAGCTATCCCAATTAGGTATGATAACTTGGTACTAAAAAAATCTAAAAACGAAATGTTTTAATTTGTATATATATAGACCCTCTTGACAACTGAGTGTTTATACTATAATTATGTGCTTTAGGAATGTTTCACAAATACAGTACAGAAACAGTTCACTATTCTGAATTACAAGAGTAACACAAAAATGTCTTTTTCCAGTGCAGCTTTCCTTGAAAGTACAATTTAAACAGTGTATTAATATTGGGATTGATGTAATATTGTTACATCAAAACATGCCTAATTCAACTGTATAAGAGATTAATTAATAACTGAAATAGATGTGTCTCTAAGACCGTTATCTGAATGATTGCAGCAGAAATACTGTATAAGTATTAAACTATGTGTCCTTCATTTTTCTAGAAACTATATAATAATGGTGACCATGTTCTTCACTGTAAGTGTGATCAATAACTATGCACTTAACTTCAACATCGCAATGCCACTGCACATGATATTCAGATCTGTAAGTACTGTCTTATGTTTTATTTTATTTTTGTTGTTTGCTCAAAATTCCAAGGATTAGAGAACACCAACAATGTGCACTTGATCCTCGTATTTCTTGAGACGAAGAAACATCAGTACATTTGGATATGGAAGCCTGGGTCATGCGAGATTTTTGTCAGTGCTAGTTCTGTCTTACTGTATACCTGAAAAGTAACAAGCTGGATTTCTCATTTTGTTCTGAAGGTATTAGTTACACAAACTATTTAACCAACTTTGTGAAGACTTCATCCTTACATATCAGACAGCTTCATTTGCTACAACATACAATGATGTATCACGGATTGGTGTCGACAGACTGTTTTAAACAGACTTACTGTTTTCATTTTTCAATATTTTAATTAATATTGATACTGTATGTACTTTTCACAGGGATCCCTAATCGCAAATATGATCCTAGGTATTATTATATTGAAGAAAAGGTATGCTTGCATTTTTTGCATTTTTCTAATTGAATTAAACATGGATTAGTTTAAGTTTAAACATTTTTGATCACTTAAATTGTTTTAAAAAGTGACACATTCTGTGTTTATATTTGCATTTATACCTCACTTTAACCAAGGAAGCAGGAGTTCAGTCATGTTGAGTAAATATATTTATGTTATTATTGTGTAGTGTGACATTGTTCAACTGTGATGATATACAAGATCCATTATATTTCGTAATATCTTAAATCTCCAGTTATGTATTGAAATAAATGTTTTATCTTTACAGGTACTCAGTTACTAAATACATCTCTATATCTCTTGTCTCACTGGGGATTTTTATTTGCACTCTCATGTCAGCCAAGCAAGTGGTAAGAAATAATTGAGAAAATCCCAGTTTTCTTAATATTACTGCACTGTCAAACCTTGCTTCTATCGAAAGCTACTGTAGATCCCTAGATCCAGTATCTATTATCAATCAAGCAAACTAGATGGGCTGAATAGCGTTCTCTTGTTTATAACAAGATAAGCTCTTATTTAGAATTTTCTTTTCTAAATGTTAAAAGACTATGTGTGAAAAGTCTGTTTTCAAATCCCTTAAAAAAATCACTGACCGCTTCAAATTTAGCTACCATTTTATTTTAATATTGAGTGATAATTATTTTCAGATATGTATAAATAAGATTTGCAGCACGAATAGTATCTGTTCTCAATTTGATTCTTTTTTTTCATTTTGTTCTGCAGGCTTCACACCCAAACTCCAGTGAAGAGGAGGGTTTCTATGCCTTTCTGCATTGGCTTTTCGGTATGGCGGAACACTTTGTCTCCATTTTGTAATTGTATGTAGAGTAAAAATTAAAATGCGGTTTGTAATCATCTCAAGGGCATGCAGTGCCCTGGCCCTTTAACCCTACACCGTTCCGCGTACCTAAAGGGGAAAAAAAAAGACTCATTTTAAATGCATGAAACTACTTGTGTATCTCTTTCTGTCATTCCGCAGGTATTGCGATGCTGACTTTTGCACTTCTCATGTCTGCTCGAATGGGCATCTTTCAGGAGACTCTTTATAAGCAGTATGGCAAGCACTCCAAAGAAGCGCTGTTTTACAATGTAAGCATTGGATAAACAGTTTAAGCTGTATTACATCACAAAATGTTTGCCATTAGCAAAAAGTATAAGCAAATAATTTGATTTCATGTATTATAGTTACACCTGACTCTTGAATCCTTTTAATTGCCTTTTCAGATTTTTTTTCATCTATTATTTTATGATTAAGCAATTAGAAGCTCACTGAATTGTACACAAAAAAAAATTGAGGTAGAAATTGAGGACTTTGGAGTCTTTGATTTTATGTGAAGTTTTAACTTAATTAGTGGAGGTAACGTAATTTTCTGTGGCAGCAGCAATGCCTTATTTCTGTATGGCAATTTGTTTTTTTACATTCACAGCACTGCCTTCCTCTGCCTGGTTTTCTCCTGCTGGGAGCTAATATCTACAACCATGCTGTGCTGTTCAGCCAAAGCGGTAGGTCAAATTGCAGCATCTAATACTGTTGCGGGAATTAAACAGGTTTATTCCTGGGGCTCGTCCGTCTAAATTCATCAGATGGGAAATTCTACAAATTGACTTGAATTGACAGATGTTTTTTTGTGTCAAGAAAATACCGCAAAGTTTTTCCCAAAAAATGTTTTTCATGCATGAATGAGTTCATGCATTCTGGTCCCTGGATGCAATGCTGATTTCAGGCATTAAATCGATATTAATAGTAAATTGGAGGACTTAATTATTTTTTGTGACCCTTTTTTTAAATTATGTATTTACAAAAAAATGTAAAAAATACAATCCCACCCCAGAACGAATAAGCACCATGTAACCCCTCTGTGGTCTGTGTCAGGGAAGGGAATGTAGGAAGCTTGAATTTATACTTTTCCAAATCCTGTCATAGGAAGGTTCTTCATCTGCAACATTTAAATCTCTTGCTCTAGTTGTAACAGCTGCTAAGGTTATGAAGACACTAACACAAAAGCAGATGAAGAGGAAGCTTCTCACTTTGTTTTGTACCCCAAATCTAGGAGATTGTGCGTATGGTGTGTAAACAGCCTTACCTCCTCGGGGGGGACCCAATAGGCAGCGTGTGTACCGTATTGGAGATATAAGTTTAAAAAAAAAAGAGGACCCTGGAAGTTTGAATTTAAATTGCAAGTCCTGGAATAAGGAAAGAACATTCTAGATACTGTATATGATTCATGATGTAGTCCTGCAACTGGCAACTGGCAACCCACTGTGCTCAGCAGGTGTGAGCCTGGTCAGTACCTGGATGAGATGACCTCCAGGGAAAAACTGAGGTTGCTGCTGGAGGAGGTGTTAGAGGGGCCAGCAGGGTGCTCCCCCTGCGGTCTGTGTGGGTCCTAATGCCCCAGTATAGTGTCTGGGACATTATACTGTAAAAAAGGTGCTATCCTTTGGATGAGACTGAGGTTCTGATTCTCAATGGTCATTAAAAATCCCAGGACATTTCTCTAAAAAAATAGGGTTATTACCCCATATTCTGGATAATGTCTCCTTTGGCCCTTTTCAGTCTTGGCCTCCTAATAATCCCCCATCTATAAATTGGCTTAATCACTCTGT
The DNA here is from genome assembly GCF_040954835.1 of Lepisosteus oculatus. Taxonomy (NCBI): domain Eukaryota; kingdom Metazoa; phylum Chordata; class Actinopteri; order Semionotiformes; family Lepisosteidae; genus Lepisosteus; species Lepisosteus oculatus. The sequence continues at coordinate 44,880,933 of NC_090702.1, read as the reverse complement.
TCACCTCCCCACTGATAGCTGGTGTGTGGTGAGCGTACTGGCACATCATCCAGGTGGGGCTGCACACTGGTGGTGGTGGAGGGGAGTCCCCATTACCTGTAAAGTGCTTTGAGTGGAGTGTCCAGAAAAGTGCTATATAAGTCTAAGGATAAGTGTTATTATTCTCATTAGAAATAGCTGCTTGAATTCCAAACTGAAGCAGAGAAAGGAGAATGAACTTCATGATGATTGATAAATAGGAGTCTGGTCTTCATCACGTAACAAAATAACCACATACTGTAGAATGAGGTCCAGGTGGACCCAGGTGGTTGATGTATATTTCATTTGGTGTTTTTACATTTTTCATTCTAAATTAATAGAAACCAGTTTTGTGTTCTTTTGTATTCTTTACACATTATTTCGACCATTATTTTAACTTTGTGCTTTGTGGTGTAAATTGTTCAAATTGTTTTCTTTCCTTTTTCCCAGCTCCCGTTGAAATCCCTGTGATTGGAATAGTAGCTCCTGTAATGTGGATATATCTTTTAATGAATGTGGTAACACAGTATCCTTTATACTTTTTGGTAACGTTAGGAATGAATTTTTCAAAGGTATTTACTTTATACAGTTTCATCATAGGAGTGATAAAGTTCCATTTTCCATTCTATATCTATAGCTTTTCAACCCGAAACATTACAAGTGCCCTTGTTTACCCAATGTGTAGTATATTCGGTAGCTGTTTGCCCAATCTTGAAACGCATCTAAATATTTTTAATTTCTTTTGCTGTTTCTATAGACTTGTGAATCAACCTATTTTGGTATTTGGTAGTACACATTTCACTACTATTAGTGAAATTAATTAACAGTGCCAGAATCTAGATCAGCGATATAAATTAGTAAGTGTAGTTGTTCTCATACATATCCCTGTGGTACACCGTTAACTACATTGCCCCAATGGGGACATTCATTCCTTATCAGTACTCTGTCTTTGATGAATCAATTTGAAACGGAATTCTACTCGAGAATTAACTTTTATGAGGAACTAAATGAAAATCCATCAGAAAATCTAAATATACCATATCTTTGTCACATAAGCTCTGTGTGCACCAAAAGCTGTTAATTCTTCAAACAATTTTAGCTTTACTATAGAATCCTATTTCGGTATACTCCACATACTCCATATTTCTAATTTTTTTATTTTACATTTTACACAGCTTAGACATTTGATTTGACCTCTTCTCCTGTCTCTTCATTTGTGCTGCAGAGAATAAAGAATGTGGTTCAGGAGATGTAAGGGAATAAAGGACCTGGCACTGATGGCATTTCTTTTGAATTGTTTTTTTTTTTTTACTTTTTGTCCAAAAGCAGTTTTTACTTAGAGTTTGTTTTGTAACTTCCATATTTCTACGTTTATTGAATAATTACTACACTTGAAAAAATGTAATAATATTTGATTCTTTGAATTGAACAATTATCCTACAAATTGTGAGTGCTGGCAATGTACAGTACAAGAAGGGCATCTGAATTTCCTTAACCATTCCCTTCCAGATATATCTGTATTCGAGGTGTATTTATTCTCACGACTGAGTGCACCTCTCTCACAGTCACACTGGTTGTTACCCTCCGTAAATTCATCAGTCTCATCATCTCGATAATATATTTCAGAAATCCATTCACAGCCTGGCACTGGATTGGAACTGTAGTAGTCTTCATTGGGACACTGATGTACACAGAAGTGTGGAACAGTGTCAGGACTCTTCTCCATGGTGAAAAGAAAGACGTGAAAAAGGAATAAGATATTGTGGAATTACTCCCAACTGTAGCATTTCTGTTGTTCTGTGTACTTAAAATACTTTTCTGCTAAGTAAATATACATTTTTAAGTTGAATTTAAGTTGACATGAAATTTTTGATGAAAAATGGAATCACAACCAATACCTTCCTTCCTAGATATGTTTACACTTACATAGTTAAAAGTAAAGTTTTTTCAAATAGGTGACGTTTTTAATTCTGATTTCTTCATTTGAGGATTGCAAGAGGAGCACTGTAATATTTGGTACAAAATAGAAAGGATTGTTTAGGTTGCCCCTCTCTTTATTCTACAGAAGCTAAAAGTAAATGATAAAGATGCCATTGATACCAGGTATGTCTGATAACTTGTTAAGCTTATATCTGGTATTAGGAGTGCTTCTGCACAGAGAATTCCTTTCAAGTTATTGATGACCAGCAAGGGTAAGGAATGGCACCACCAGGTGGACAAGACGGCAGTTCAGCCATTTCAAAGTGCTTGGCCTCTCACTCATTCCTGCTTCCCTCAGGAGCAATGGAGGCCAGTCTGGGGTCATATCTTGTTTTGCTTTCAGCTATAATCCGATCCTTCCCCTTCTCCTGTATTATGCTTGCAAAAGTAAAGCTTTCAGCGTGGAAGTGTGGATGTTGTTGGAATTTACTTTGGTGTTTTTAAACTCCCCCACCCCCCTTTTTTCTGTAGGGGATGGTAAGTGCAGTAATTTATTTCCTAGAGGCAATCTTTCCTTCAGAATCTTTTTTCCCTTTTTCATGTTTTTTTTTGTATTACCCTAAGCCCTCTTTTCGTCTCTGCTTTCCCACATTCTCCATGTTTTGTGTGTGGACTGCTGTTATGTTCTGCTGTCTTTTTTCCTGCTAGTTATAATATCATACCAGTGAGCGACAGTCGCAGTGGAGTTCTGAGGAATGTAGCTCTCACCCTGCAGCACTGGGCTTCCATCCCTTTCAGATGGTCTCCCTTTCTCAGTGCTCAGTTCACCCCGGGTGTCCAGGCGCATTCTAGCTCTATCAGCAAGGGATCACGATGTCCTCCATGTAAGTCAGTGGAGCTGAAAGTATTTTACCCCTCTTTTTTGTTCTGAAGAAGATTAAAGGTTTACTGTCTGTTGTGCAGGTATTAAGCTGCTAGATACAAACAGCCAGACAAGCTGCTTGTGCTGTATGTCAGGAAGTTCAGACCTGAAGCTAACCCTTTTCAAAACAGAGGCTGTTGCATTTGACTGGCCATGCAGTAGTCTGCATTCACATAATGGCTAGCCTCAACTAAATAAGGGAGGTCACTGTCCACTCTGTGGGAGGTCTGACGAAAGAGGGCCCATGATATTGGTTACACCTGTACATCTCTGCACTGTAGTCGATGTAAGGTACGACTGCATACTTTGACAAGGTCCCGCCTCCTGAATGTGTGAAGTTTATTAACTGCCTCTCTTGGTGTTAGTGTCCTCAAGGTTGTATAAGAATTTTATTCTGTTAACTAGCAAGGTTGTTCCTTAACTCTTCACTGTCAAGTATTATTTGCTTTCTTATGTCTTCTGTGGTCCTCTATGACTTTAAAGGAAATGCTAAGCTGTGTAAGTTACCCTGATTCCCTGAAAGATAAGACAACCATTGATGAACATGATGGTTGTGTAGAACAAGGAGACATGACACTGGACGGATACTAAAGAGGGAAGTGGTACAACACATTCTGCCCTGACTAAATTCCACAACATATTTGCACAGTGTAGCCCTGCCTAAATTGCACCCTTAATTCAGCTGTTGAGAACTAACTTCTCTGCCTAATCTACTGTGTGTAGTATGACCGTTGGGTTAAATTGGCAGGTTATGCAACACTAAGGTGGGTGCTGCATATCGGTAGGGGTTTAAGTGGTGCTTCTCCTACATGTGTAGTGTTTTGGGACCCAGAAGTGTCTGATGGGACATATTTAGTGCTCAGCAAATCTAGCCATCTAGTGCAGTACATCACTAAACTGTATGGTCATCTCCTCTTCTGGGTAACCAGGTTTCATGTTTTTAACTTAAATGTTTTACAACAGCTCATACAGATTTGTAATACATTAGAGTCATACATTTGCATTGTTTTCATGCAGATAGTGCCAGCATTTCAAGGAAGCAGTTTGTTCATTCTACTGCCACTTGAGTTATAACTTTTAATGACTTTTAATTTGGACAGTTAAATTACAAAGTGAAAAAGTCAAGCTGTTGTACTTGAAATTGCAGATACAGTATACTATAATCCCTTTTAGAGCTATTTATACTTTACACAGACATTTAGAAATTGACCCTTGATCATATTTCTTAGAACATTATTTTTTATAAGCAATAATTTACTTTTGTAAAGCACTGAAGGATTCTTAGGAGATGTATTGTAATCAAGACATCTTACCTTCCATTTAATTAACTATTGGTAAAATTGTAAAAACAAGAAAAAATGAACTACTACAGGATGTTTTTAAAGTAAGCCACATATTAACCAAGGACTCGAGTGGGGTGGTTTACATTTTTAAAACCTTTATAGAGACCTACACAGATTTTAATTAAAAATAGAAATGTGATTTTTTGTGTTTTTAGTAGAATTTCAGTTCTTATGATGTATTTTCTGATACATCTGTAATTGTCTACTTTTATGAGCCAAGCTTCCTAGACTGTTTTCATAAAACTAGCAATATTTAAGAAAACACTTCATCATAATTTTTTCATACATTATATTCTGCTGCTTTGTTTCTCAAAAATTCACATTTTAGGGGGAATTCTTTTATGTTGGGACTTACGGAATTACAAGGAATTGGTATATGTAGTAAAATGTTGGGCACTTGGGAAAAGAATGCACCATTTTGCCATTTCACTGTGTGGTCTAACTCATTTATGGCAAGATGTTTTTTTACATAATCTAGAGTTCTAAAGAACTTTGCATAGCAGAAAAACACTTCTTGATACTTGTTTTCATCACATTATATAAAATATAATTGCTGATATAAAAATATACTGTAGCTTGGTAGAAAAAATAAAATTGCCACAGCTGGGTTTGCTCTGTGCATTTTGTGAGACAGCAAAGGTGTCTCCCTGTGTGTTTCTGCCCATTTAGTCCATTTCTCGGGAGTATAACAATGCTCTGTTAGTATCTCCCACATAACGTTAGTGAGGTTAAGGGTGAAGGACTGGGGAGGTTTGTGCATGGGTTTTGAAAACCTCTATGTTCTATGGAGACATTCACTAGAATAGTTTTTGTTTTGAGGAATAAAAAAGGCACCAGGAATCATAAAAGATTCTAGAAACATTTCTAGTAAATGTTGAAATTACCCCTAAATAATTACCATCATATATTTTGGGAATTGTTTAATGTATGTTTGCAGAATTCTCATTCCTGCTTAGTGTTTTATATGTGAAGTCTACCTATTATAGATGATGAGAGTATTGGAAAACAGTTACATTATCCTAATACCTAGACCTTGCAACCCTCAAACATGAGATGAGCTAGAGTGTATTTTGGATGTATTTTATACTAGATATAAATACAATTGCTAATAGTTGTGCAGTTATCAAATATATAAGTACAATTATAGGTTTAGAATTGTAGACACTGCTTATCTTTGTGTCTTAGCATTATTTTGTAATTGTAACGCCTATAAATTAAAAACTTTACATAATATATACAGTATGTTATATTAATATAGTGAATTATGTGTTAATATAATTCCAAAGAGCATTTACATGGAATACATTTTACTGACAGTTTCAGTAATTGTGAATGATTATAAAAATTTTTTTTTTAAAAAGCTAATATTCCAAGCACCTACAGAACGATTTACCACAAGGTTGTCCATTCCTAGTTCTGGATTCTTTAGCCAGGAGAGCTGGTGGTTCTCCAGGATTTCATTCTGACCCAGCTCGTAATAACTTAGGTCAGGCCATTACTGCCTCAAGGGGACTAACTTAACAAACTCTTCCATCTCTGTTGGGTGCTGCTACTTTAAAGAGACACTACATATACATTGGTCCTCAGGACCAGGATTGGACAGCCCTGTCTAGAACTTGGTTAGTTCTGTATGCTAAGGTATTTTTTTTAATTCAAGTACACATTTCTGGCATTTGAACATAAATGATGTGATCATTGTTTCATAGGGCTTTTTAGTTATATTTTAGGGCTGATCTCTCAGGAAGCAGGCTGGTTCTGCTACTTGATTAAAGCTCACACTGTATCAAGGGGATACAAAGCTTGCATATGTTTGAGAAATGTGAATTGTCATATGGTCTCAAACTAAATGTGTAATTTATACAGTTTGGTATGTTTGTATTTGTGGTTTTCTTCTTGTTTTAAACTTAATGTACAAATGTATTCATGAAATAGAAGGAAAACCTCTAATTATTAGCTCAGAAATCACAGAATGTGTACAAGATTTAGTGACCTTTAAAAATAAATTTTTAATGCAAAAATAAGTCTAACTTCTCATCTTTCTCTTTAGAGATGCTGTAAGGAATCATTAATTATTATTAACAGAATAATTGAAATTTCTCAGGAAACATTCCCTAAATCACATTAAAATGACCAGCAATGATGTCTGTGGTACTCTTGTCTAAATGGTTAGTAGATTAATTAGTCATTCTTCAAAGTACGTTTCTCCTAGAGGTTGGTGCACCATCATCTAAAATCTTAAGTGAGTTAACCCAACTGCTTCGGTGCAATGCTGGGCCACAACTCCAAATACTTTGCATTATATGGTGATTAATAGTGCAAGAAAGTATTAATGCTTTGTTTTTTCTTTGTACTTTTGTGCTATTTGAACAACTCTACATAAACCAGTAAACCAGCTTGTCACAACCACAACCTTTTGACACCTCATGAAGGCTCCACAGCCGAAATGTCTCTTTTCTTTTGCTTTCAGCATGGAATAAACCTTTACCTGTTCCTTTGGTGCTACCTACAGTACTTAAACTTCATAAACCAGTAAAACTCATTATTTTGTGTTTCTGAAGTTAGTGTAACGGGGCTTATTCAGTACTGAGCCTGAGATGACCAGCTTTTGGATGCAGCTGACTTCTGTCCTGTAGGTGCCTGTGAGCCTGTGCCATCACCTGAATTCACACCAGGGTTGCTGAGAGGATAGAAGGAGTTGAGAGGAGGAGCATATGTTCTGGGGCAAATTGCTGACGAGTGTTTCTAATTACACTATTTTACCATCTTGTAAGTACGGTATTAATTACACTAGAAAATAAAATGCCATTTCTGGATTGGAAAGAAATTAAATTTAATGAAAGACTTAACCTGGCTTATTATTGATATTCTTCCTCAAGTCAGCTCTTTAAAAAAATTATCCTAATTTGCATTTACTCCAGCATTTGAGACAAGAAAATACTAAATTTAGCAAACTATCATTGATCATCTGTAAACCGTTTGAGAGGTACTGTATGTAATTGAAATTTAAAAGAGAAAGCACCTCAGCTGTACTGTGTTTTGGTACACACTTGAATGATTAAGGACAAACTACCTTCTACTCTGTAAACTCAGAACATGTTTAATGTTCAAAGGTTTAAATTAAAAATATGCAAATAGTTATTTAAAAATAGATTTTATTAATGCTGTTACATTTTGTCAGTTCAGATTTGCACATCTCTTGTGATATTAAGCTAGTGACATTTTCAGGACTTGTCAAGACTGTAAGACTAAAAGGAATAGTTATGGTTGTCTTTCACGTGACATCTCAGCTTTTTATTTGTACAGTATAATTAAGGGTTCATTTTTTTTTTTCAAAAACGGGGCTTTATTGCTAGCTACAATTATTTAAAGGTAAAAATAAATTAAATTTATATGATCAGAAAGAGAGAGCCTTGGTGTAGTGATCCTTCTGAAGCAGTTCTGTTAGAATACTAGTTTTTGGTAGAGAAGTGGGTATATATTTAATAAAGCAAAGAGAAAGAATGTTTTTTTTTTACTTTAAAGAAAATAGTAAATCTTATACCTTCAGTTCAGACCAAAAACACGCTAATAAAACAGCCGGAAAGGGAACTGAAAACCTTAAAGGGGCATTAACATAATCCTGAAAATATTTTGGCTGAATTTAACTTAATCATGAGAGGTTGAAAATGTGTTATCTCCAGTATCCTGACTAAATTTTAATCTCTGGACTGCATAATATAAATTTACCCTATAAATGTCCTAATTAATTGAACTGGTGAAGCAACTTACATCTTTCTTTACCTAATCTGTTGTTTAGAGGGGATACTGCCATATACTGTACTGTGCTGTGTGTCACCTGAATGGATACAGCACTGCAGCTGGGAGATGAATTGGGTCCCCTTTGCACAGCAGTTTAGATTGGGAAGGAAAATTCAGAACTGACAGTTTTTAACAATAATTAAAAACTACAGAATCATTGGAACATTAGGTCACAATATTTGAACATGACTAATTATTATCTGTTCTGAGCAGGCAAGAATATGATTTTATAATGATTCTTTTATCTCTGATTGCTGCTGCATAATATAAAAAGTTATGCATGTCAGCATTTTCCCATTATATTCTCCTATGGTAAACGTACTTTTTTGCAAAGCCAAAAGGAATAACTACTTGAAAAGTGGAAAAAAAATACAAAGTAATTATATTAGTAAAAAATAATTAAGCCAGTTTGTAAAATTATTTATATTTTCTCTCTACTTTTCATTGTTTCAAGCTATCAAACTTTTCTCCCCCCAATTCTGCAAAGTGTTCTATTTTTTTTCTAACAATGGGAAATTACTCATTTCCCTCCCACGTGTTCTAACTTTTCACCTAAGCTAGCCTGTAGGGGTCTGGGCCTCTGAGCTCCGGCGTCCTGATGGGATGGGAGGGAGCACAGGTTTGGTGTTGGATCCGGGGCGTGCGAGAAGGAAAGGCACCCCAGGAGAGGGTGACTTTGGATGGACAGATTGCACGTTTGTCAGCTCCCCGCTGGACCCTGGTCTTGGAGTGTCTGGAGTATAACCTGAATTAATTTGATCTGTGGGAACAGAATATGATAGAATTTGTCATTTTTTTGGCTTCTTTCTATATATTCCAGTAAACCCTCAGTTTAACAGACTAATAGAGGGAAGGGGTGTCTGTTAAACCATGATTTTTTCAGCCCACACTATTATATGAGAAATATATAATCCTTTCTGGATCTTTTGACTTTTTTTTATTTTAGCAATTGCTTGTGAATATATTGTATAGAACTGTGTTTGCTAAAACAGGAAATACAGACAACACCCATCATAAACAACTGGCTTACCTCTGTTGGGCACCATTGACAGTCCTGAATTTTAAAGGAATATTTGTACTATTGGTTTAATTATTGTATATTTAAACAAGCTTTTTTTACATATCATTGGCATTTTAGTGTATTTTATAAACTTGTTGCTAAAACATGCAGTATAACCAGCAATACCCATCATGAACAGCTTGGCTCACCCCATACTAGTTGCCCTATACTTTGCCACTTAATGCTGAGAAAGCCCAGTATTTTTGATTTCACAGACAAAATACTCCTCTAGCAGATTTTTGTCAATCAATCACTTTAAATCTATTTAAGTGAAGTCTGTCAAACCGAGGTTTTACTGGAATTAACTGGTCTGTTCATGCAGTACAACTCACATAAAAAAACATCATAGAACTGTGAAAAGTACTAAGAGTGCAAAAGTGCAGTGTTATAAACAAAACCTGTTAATATTAGAGCATGGAAAATTTCATAGGATATCCTATAGGAGATCCATCCTGTTCAAGGTAGTAGGAATAAACCAGCACAAGGTGACTCCCATAATTGCTGAGGACTGTAAAGCAGTAGCAGAAGAAGGCTCTCCAAGAACATAGTTACAAACAAGAGTTTATTATGCCCATTGAGCCCATTTCTTAATTTGTCATTTGATTCAACTGTCTAGCAGTCTTGAAAGAAATCAAAGAATCAGCTTCACCTGTATGGCTGGGTAGTTTCTTACACGTGCCCAAACTCCCTTTCCTTAGTATGCCTTTTTACAGAAAACACTCCTGACTTGGCAAGAGTCATGGTTATTGGTACTGCAAGAAAGAGGCCACAGTTGGTCAGTTTTCTGTGCATTCCATAATGCCTCGAATGACACCAGAAGCAATGGAGAGGACCATTGGCATGCTGCAAGTAGGCATATTATGTACCAGTGTTGCCAGACACTACGGAGTGAGCCGCTCAACTGTGTCCCGACTGCAGAGAAGGTTTCGGCAGACCAGCAGGACAGATTACTGTCCAAGATCCAGTCACACTTGGGTGACCACACCACAGCAGGACCAATTCATCAGACTGGTCAATCTGAGAGATCAGTAGACACGATGCCCACATCAGTGACAGGAGAATGAGGCTCCCTGCTGCTGGCCTTAGAGCAAAGCGACCTGTCAGAAGCCCTCTGCTCACACCTCCTAGACATCACACCCGACTGGCTTGGGCCAGACAGAGGCTGTGATGGACTCGTCAGCAGTGGCATCAGGTCCTCTTCACGGATGAGTCACTCTTCTGCCTGTTCTACGCAGATGGAAGGGCCAGTGTGGAGGAGGTGTTGCATTTCTTTCTTACCCATCAATATATATATCCCAAGTACACAATCTTGTTTGCAAACCTGAATAACTTGAATATTGTGAACAGATTACTCTTTAGATGTCCTTTACTCACAATGTTTACAAAGGCTAGTACTGTACTGTATATAAATACTAAAACTTTTTATTATTTTGTATATATTATTTTTTTTGTTTCTTCTCTAAAGATTGGTAATGAAAACAACTTTTCCAACAGTCCTTTCCAGGGTATACAAATGATTAAAAACCAGTTCTCCAAGTTGGAAAACTATTTGTAGGGAACCAAAGGTTTTGCTGCACTGTCTACCACCACAACTGCACTAGCCGAAAAAACAAACTGCAAATTCCAGGTAGCTTGTGTGGATCACAGTGATTCTGGGAACATGGGGAAGAAAGTATAAATGAGTGATAAGTATAGGTAAGAAATCCTACTATAAAAGTATCATTGCTTTTTTCTAGCTTTTTCAGTTGTTTATGATTTCTGTGCTTGTTCTCTTTCTCATTCTCTGTGTTTCACACAGGGCCAGTTTGCATCTGGGCATGACAGTCTAAGCTGGCGAAGCACACACTTTCAGCTGAGTATGTCATTAACCTTACATGGTAGCCTGTCGACCACTTGGTGGAGTGGAATTTTTTTCAACATTTTCAAATGTTGAGTTTGGTTCTTAGCAGCATTACCAGCCTCAGCAGACAGCAGGTGCTTATTACAGCTTTGAGCAAATAAGATCAAACCACTGAGAGTTTTGTTCTGGCACAGAGAATCGTGCATAGCAAGTGTCCTTATTGAGGTTGGGAATTTATGTTAAAGAGTACTTCTAAAATAATTTCCTTTTTTGAATTCAGATAAAAAAGCAAATCAGATTCTGTATCTGCAGTCCATAACAAAAAAGTAAGAGTCACTATTCAGTCATTGACCTTACATTTCATGCAGTTGCATTTATTATCACATCAAATGTCCAAATATTTTTTTATCTTGAATATCTGGAGACAGATAAGCCAAAAAATGCTACAGAATATTTGAAAACTTCATATACATTTGTACAAAACTAATCTATGAATAAAACTGATTTAACTAATTTACAAGTATTGTGTTTTTTTTAATTTGTAAGGTACCAACTTAATGTTTTTTTTTTACATTAAGAAAAATTATAGTAATTATGGGATTATGAATAGCTATTAGCCCTGGTCATTTTACAACACTAACCAGCAGAATCATTTAAACAGACTTTTAATTCTGTTTCACATATACGTTTTCAAAGTTAGCAGTCACAGAATGCTGTAAAGTGCTTATTAGTTACTGTATGTCAATGTGACATAACTACCCCCTTTTGAATCTATTTAACAAGCAAGAGGTTCCTTAATGCTTAAAATAAAGAAAAAATACTGTTCTGATAGGAAGACTTTCTTCAGAAGTGACTTCCTTGTTCCTTTGCAGTTGCCCACTCCAAACTCTTTCTCCTACTATACCTACAGTAGTATACTTAAGAACCTGAAACATTAATGGGTGAAAATGAACAACTAACAATTTCACTGGAGTGGACATCCAGAGGTTTCAAATAAAAGATCTCAGTAAGTCATTGACATTTGGCCATGAATCCTGCAGGGTGTTAATAATATGATACTGTAAACGGTTAAAGTAATAAGTGGCAGAAGAGAAAAAAAAATTGAATCATTTCAGTATTATTTTATAAATGTATATATATTTTAAATTAGATTTCAGTGCAGGCCTCAGATCAATAACAATAACCATTTCAGACAAAAATATTGAATAACCTTTATAGGAAACAATATTATTCATTTATTTCAATAAATGGTAGGTTATTAATTCACACTGATTGAACATGGATATCTTTTTGAAATGTATTGAACACTGATTCACCCAGAAATGAAATGGCAAAGATTCTAAATGAATTAACCAAGTTCAGGCAGTGGGTAGTTATCCTCATGCTTGCAATTTCTTAGATACGTGTGGAGCTGCAACGTGTAAAATAGCCATCTCACCGCAAGAAAAGTCAAAAGAAACCGTGCAGGGTCCTCATTTCCATTTTAACAGTAAAATGAAAGTAGCAGTGAGATTAGTTGATCAGTTGAAAGCTGGGAGATTATGAAAGTATTAATAATTTCTGGGAAGAATATTCACCTTTCAGGCATTCAAGGCCACTCCCCAGTCTTGATATATCTAGTGGTTCCACAAGAAGTTCTTTCTCCGCACTCAGGCCTTTGGAAGGAGCTAGAGTTTCTTCCAAAGAAAATGCACCAGCTGAAGACAACATGGACAAGCCAGAACTTGCACGGGATTCCTCTGAGCTGAAGCAAGAAAAGGGAAATGCTAACAGTTATATTTAATTATTATGATAAGAATGTACATCTGGCACCTCCCCTAACACTTGACAGTTTCTGAAACAATTCTCCAGTATTCTCTTGATTACTCCATCTTGAAAATATGTTCACCCAGCAAACATGCATAAAAAGCACCTTTTCCAGCATGGTATAAATAAACACTGGAGTGTGACAGTCATTTTGTGCAGTATGATTGTGAAACCCATGAAGCAAAGCTAAATAGTTTGCAATGTGCAAACAGACATCTCTTACACAATATGAGCCTATTTTCACAGGATGCATTATCCTATCACAAATCACAAAAAAGACTTTTACACCCAAATAGGCTTTCAATGAAAATATGTTTTCACTTTTCAGAAAAACAGTCAGCTCATGTGCATTAGTATAAATGGTTTTTGTGATTGCTCTCCTATGTCTGCAGTTTGGGATTGTTTTCTTCACAATTAAGTTATTTCATATTCAATGATAGCTAGATGTTAGTAAGAAGATAATTAATTTTTAACAGCTTAGCTACAGTATATGTACTAAGAAGCACGATATGACACATATCCAGAAGGTAACTTAGATTTTTCTAATGGTATTTTGATTCATTTCACACAGTATAATATAAATAAAAATGTTCTCCCTCAGGTAAGCCTCTTTATAAAGAAACTTTCTAAAAGTCAGTAAACATGCGCTTCTTAGCTGCAGTAATTTAGTTTCTGTCTTCAGGGTATCATGCTCATGAAAAACTGCTCTTTAACAAATTGGAATTTGTTTTGATTATTGCAGTTTCAGCTTTCAGAACACTAATCAAGACTGATGCAGCCTTACACTGACTTTAATTTTGTTAAGTCGTTTTATGTTCTGTGACATACTTTCCTCACAGCAATACCAACTCATAGACTGAAAAGCTGAGAGCCATACCATGAAAAAATATGCTTTTAAAGACGTCCCAGCTCTCTGACATACCAATTCATTTTATGCTATTAGAGAACACATCTCTGTACTGTAAATAAAAACATCATGTGCCATTCTCCATAGAAGGCTATGAATATTATAATTCTAAATAAATATAAAAAATAAATCTTAATCTGTTACAAGTACAAAGCTACACAACGGCATTAAGTCCAATAATAAACAGATTATATTAAAAACTTTACATACGTTCCAAAAAACTAAAATAACAAGCCCGTTCCAAGTAAAATAAACAATTTAAAAGGACACAGAAGAGGATATTATCAGGTTGTGATTAAAAACCTGGCAAATCCTTATACTTTTGCTGTTACACATAGCAAGACCTTAATGTGTAATGATACACCACAGGCCTTTATGGAGACTGACCTGCTGGCCAAACTGCCTGCAGAGAGACTGCGATTCTGTGTGATGTTGCTGGCACTGGGCACCATTGAGGAGCAGGAGGCTGGGTCTACAAGATGCTGTTGTGGTCCTAAAGATGCAGGCGCTGTAAGAGGACATCTAAAGGATGAAAAAATATAACGTATAAACAAAAAAAGTACTAATTTGAATAGAAGAAACACCAACATTGCCTTAACACCAAAATCGGGATGTAAGAACATTAAGAAAGGTTCCAAGTGAGATGAGGCCATTTATTTTCCCCAACCATCCTGCTTGGATTATAGTAGCAAACCTATCTCATCCAGCCATTTACTGAAAGAAGCAATGTCATTGTTTTCGACAATGTGGCCGTTTATAGAAGTGTTTCCTGCTGCACTTCAGTTTAGTTTTCATTGGTGTTGTCTGGTTTGCATTTCAATGTGAGTTAGGAAGATGTCTGTAGGGACAACTCTGTCAGAATCTTTTTGTATACTTGAATTGGGTCCCCTTGTAATCTTCTCTTATTTGTAATCTTTCTTATGGTAAACATGTAACCTTTGTTTTGAAATCTTTGTCATAGCTTCTTTTAAAATTTCATTTAGACTTCTAACTAGCCTTCAGTAGCAATTAAGAGAATTTCTTCTCCTTAGTTCTGGGTTGGAAAATTACATCCCTGTCCAAATTCTCCGGTCTTCTGACAGGTCTCTTTATTTCTACTCTCAACAAGACTACAAACTGTGGGTGACAGCCTTCTCCTAGTGTTCTCCACTTAGGCAGTGTAATACACTTCCCTATGAGATCAGAAATTGTGACTGTTTTCAAATCTCTCTTTGAAACTTAATTGCTGAAACGTGAAGTCCTATAGATTTTACTATACAGTCCGTTTTACATTGAAGTACTGTATTTAGTGCGATACCTTTCTTAGGATAGCTCTGTAGTTCATATTCCATGACACTTACACTGATGCCACTCACATCCCACAAAATATAACACAGCAGCTCTTAAACTCAGAGTTACATTCAGTGATAACTCCCTCATTGTCAGAAATCACAGAATACTGTAAAAGTCTAAGGACAAACTTGAAATGATTAATCAATTCTCATAATGATTTAGCAATTCCCATCAATTCCATCCATCCATCCGTATACCTGTATCTAATAAAGGTTTGCAGGGCAGCTGGAGCCTATGCCAACAACCAAGGTACATACTGTAAGGGACACCAGTCCATTGCAGGGGAGATAGAGACACAAACATGCAAACACTCACACCAATTTTACCAGAAGCCATTTAACCTATCAGTATGTCTTTAGACTGTGGAAGGAAATTAGAGCACCCACAGGGAACATACACGAATATGGACATAGGGAAAACATAAAAACTCTATACAGATAGCACCCCAAGTTTGGACTTGAACCCAGGGATGCTAACCACTGTGCCACTGTACAAATCTTCCTGTCATTGATTAATAATACACATTTATATGTTTATAAGGCCTTATTTTTTAACAAGCCTGAAAATGACCCCCTGCTGAGCACTGTAGGAGAATCCCTCTAATAAAATAGGTGCAAGTTAACCTTCTAATGTAAACATTCAATACATTAAATTTCTATTTAGAGAATGTGAAACAAAATATAGTTTTATTTTAAGAGGAATTTATTTTAGATACTAGGAAGCTGCATGTGTGATTCCAGCCCCTTAGCTAGAAAAACGGTTTCTAATATTATTTTAGGACAGCCTTCCCTGCCTCAGTGGTGAGCTGAGCTGTTTTCACCTGTCTATTGCTACTATATGTACTAGAAACTGATCACAGCTGTCCCCCAAGGCTGTGTTGCACACTTGTTCACATATAATGAATAGTGATGTTTTTTGTAAAAAATGCAACCCAAGGGGAAAAAAAACATAGACATTAAATATCTAGTATCTGACAGATTGCTCCTTTCATCACTTGATCATGGTCAGTACCTAAACACACTATTTATAGTCTATAACATAGTCTACTCTATGTTAGAGAAAATGCAGTTGAGCATACAAATTATAATATAATTGCACATTATAATAAATGCAGGATCAAAAGGATAAATCATGACGCAATCCATTGAGAAGCTACTGAAGTGACTCTGAAGAAAAAAGGCACCCTTTCATATACTGCTAAAACCCCAAACCAAAACTCAAAAACATATCAGGTTAAGTACAGTACCAACACAATGTGATAAGAAGCAAGTTTAAACATATCACAAATTGTAAAATTAATTACCATATGATTTATTTTGCCCCACAGTTTATTGTTATATCCATAGCCAGACAAAACATTTTAAGCATGCAGACATTTGAATCATGTATGGTTCTTAATGTTAACATGCTAAGCCCGAGTGAGCTTTCCTGATTAACACAGCCTCTATGGGAAAGTTTTTTAGAACAGTCATGATACATTCAATGATTTGCTCCCTTTCTTAAAACGTTAGATATGAATTCTGATATCTGGCAAATGTAGTTCACATGCAGGAATAAAGACAGAGAGAGGGGAAATTGTGACAATAGGCTCATGACATCATTGTTTAAACCATCATGATACAACATAGAAGATAAAGATCTGAGTACGTGAAAGAGTCATACTAAAAATCTATTAAACATTGTCAAAATGAGAGGTTTTTATTATGCTTAAGATATTTACATATAATTCCATCTCTTTTATGTAACTATTTTGTTCTCAGTGATTCACAGTAAGCCAAAGCCCACTCTGGCAGTATCTGCAGTATCCAGTGAATGTCTATACAGATGCAGGGTTCACATGGAAATACAATACAATGAAGGAGACAGGCTGTAATCAAACACAGGACCTAATTATAAAGAATGGGTGGGAGGGATTGTTAATTAGTGGGGCTGAAATATTTAAGTCAAAATTATAGTAAATCTTAACACCAGCTTGAATGCCTCATCTTATATCCAATCCTCTCCCATTAGACCTCTAACCTTGACACCCCAATGCACTCAGAAGCGAACATGTCTTCATAATGGTATATTAGACTTTATGAGGGTAGGAACATTTTACAGACTAAATAATCTTCAACAGATGACCCTGCCTTTTAAAATGATTGTAAAAGGACGACAACCTTTAGTTCCTAACAAATGCAACCAAATTAACAAGAGCGACAAACTGGTAGATTTAAAAAGGAAACTTAGTTCCACAAATGTGAAAATACAACTTCCTTCCCGAAACGCAGGTGAAGTCGCCGGAGTTCTGAATACCTGACTGGTATACCTGACTTCAGCATGCTCACTCCTGTCTTATAGATTCGAACTCATACAATTTTCTTGACATACTATATTTCTGTTTCTTGATATCTTTTGCATACTATATTGTGACATTGACTGCTGGTCATTTTCTTGAAAATTCAGTCCTGAAAATTGGTCCAGCCGTTAAGCCTTTACTCAGGTCGGGTTAGGATCTTACTACTGCTACAGTGCAAACATTGGCCCTCACTTTTCCCAGTCATATCAGACAAGTGAGAGAGAAGGAGTTTGTCCTTTTTAAGTTAAGGGATAATCAAATTACTCATTTATTAAGATCTCTTAATAACATTTAATAAAAATCCTTCTCCACACACAGATTACCTTGTGAAGAGCTGAGTGTAAGTACTAGGACTCTTTCTCTGTAGAGCCTCCCTGACCGCCTGCTGTCTTCTCCGAATAGAAGCCTCTTCCTGCATTGAAGTGGGAAAAAAAAACAGAATAATTTGTAAGATTTAAGTTTCACATAAAACCTGCTGGGTTTGTGTGGCGTCTGAAATATCAAATATATTTCAAAAGATTTTGAACTTGCTGTAAATTTCACAAGTTCAGTTAAACACAACACAATAAATAAGACAAGATTTTAAGCAGTGTGAGCCCTTCAACCTCCCTTTGGTAATATGAATCATAATAAATTGTTGCAGGTGTGTGTCAGAATACCAGACAGTCTCATAGCAATTGGTGTTTGGAATGCATTTTTATTCTTCAGATTGCTGCTTTTCCTGTGATAGAAATGATTATGGAATGTCACAATGAAGCTCCACCTAACACACATGTAACAGATGTTTCTTTTCCATACAAAAGCTGTAAAGAGTTTTATCTGTGATAGCATCAGTTTTGAATTTGAATGTCTTTATTTTCTTGGATTTATTTTGAGAAATACATAAACTATCAAGGATTTGTATACATTGTAATATTTCCGTTGCAAAAAAACAGGAAATATTTCAATCTTGTTATGGTGTAAAAAACATCATTTTAATGTTGGACTAACCTGACTGGATACTTACTGCTGGACTTTTCTGAGCTGAGAGCTTAGCCTGCACCTTGACAGAGTAATTCCTGCTGGCTGGGTCAACAAGTTCATTAGCTCCAGTTGAGTGAGCATAATTGCTGACAGTCACGCCACAGGGTGAGTCTCTCATGTTCTCTTGCACTGGAGATTCATGGGGCCAATCTTTCAAAAAACGTTAATATGCTCTTAACATCTACCATTATAGCACAGAGGGTCACATTTTAATGTTTAAGAGTTCTCTCAGAAGACACGTTTTATTTCCAATATGAAAACTATTTTATATTTCTCATGCCTTCAGATTAAGGGGCTTTCCTTCTTATATAAAAATGTGAAATTGCCACATGGGGTTTAGTGGTTGGTATAGGCATAGTATAGTAAAGAGCATAAATTATCAAAAAACAATTGTGTGAGATCAGTAGTAGTGCAGCTGGGTTTTTTCGCAAGCTGTTTTCAGGTGAATAAAAAAATAATTTTAATCTTCAGTCTTATTTACAGCCACTTGTTGACCATGAGGTCCTTTCACTCAATCTCAGTGGAATTACAGTACATTATGAATTGATGAATGGAGCTCTCAAAATACCTCAATGAAAAATGTTATACAGCTAAGTAAAGAACCTTAGAAAACAGTTACTTTCTTTCTGCAATCACATTTGATCCTTACAAAACATGTTTTATGTGGCAGACCAGAAAAGTACAAATATTTCTTAACATTACCATCAATAAAATTAGGATTTATCTGTCAGAAATCTGTACATTTCATGAGTTTTGTTTTTTTCAATTCTTTCTAAACAATTAAGATAACACAAATGAACTGTGGGGGATTTGATTTAAAGACACTGTCTTTTTCAAAATATGTTCACAAATCAGACCAGCTGTGTGAGATTAGACCTGCTGGGCATCAGTTTCACTCCATTTAAAAGAATGCTCACCACTGTAGGCATCCTCCACTGCAGCTTTGGCATTTTCAGTGGTCGTTTGATTTTCCAGACCCAGGTACTCTCTGACTGACTGGCTCAGACTTACGTATGCCTCCACATGATCATCTGAATGAAAATTAATAAAAACGATTGATTCATTTACATTTAAATGCAAAGGTATTTATAAGAACGTAAAGAGCTTACAAGCGAAAGAAGGTCATTCAGCTCATTTAGCCCCTTTGCTAGGTAGCATTAAAAAAGTAATAGGAGTAAGCTGTGGTCATTAAGCTTTATTTATGCTTTATTCTATATTTAAAATAATATAGAATCTATTTTACTTTTAATATAAAAAGACACCTAAATTACCTTAGGTATAGGAGTTTACTCACTTCATCCACCACTAAAGTGCAGCACCAACCTGAGTGACATATGGAAGCCATTATGCTCCAGCAAAATGCTTCACTATTAAATTAAGGGAGGAATTTAGACAGGCCAGATTGTGCAAAATCAGACTGGAATTTAGCCAGGACACCAGGGGTTAACACCTCTTGTTTTATGAAAAGTGTCATTGCATCTTTAGTAACCAAGTAGTCAATACCTTGGTATAAACCTTAAATCTTGTTACTGTATAACTCATTCGAAGGATAAATGCAGCATGCTGTCCCCAGTCACCATCCTGGGGTATTGACTGCTCCACAAACCCAATTTGCAGCAACAGGCTGCTTTTCATTAAAGATTTCCAATCCCACTAATAACCAGGCCCAGCCTTGCTTACCCCAGCTTCGGAAATTTGAAGGAATCAATGCTGCTTTGCATATTAGACATGAAAGTTCATTGTAGGAATTAGCTACACTGTAGATATTGGATTTATTATTTTTATTTATAAAAGTTTATGTGTGTACTTCTTTTATTGTTCACCAAAGTGAAATAAAGTACTCTTAGGGAACAGTCTTGAAAGATATTACTTCTCTACAGCTCATTTCTATGTCTTAAGCAAGCAAAAAAAATATCAAAATCAGGTCTGCAGATACCGTTCCAAAGAACTAATCTCCTATTTTCCTTACAATATTCAAGGGACAGAACATACAGTATGTTCTCAATTGTTGATCTTATATGTTCCATAAAATGTATTTATAATAACAGAAGTTCAGAAGGCAGGTCAGATCCTAATCCCAAACACGTCCTCTCACAGCCAGGACTTCCCTTCTAGGATCTCTCTCGCATTCCCTTTCTACACCCTTGCAGCAGCTCCCTAGCTCAATCCTCACAATGGTGAGGGCAGATTTGTGCAGCCTGTCCTCACAGCTAGGCTGCCATTCCCTTCTCTAGACAAGACATGCCAAATACACTCTATACATTTAGTACTGTAGGTTTATCATATTCATTAGGATCTAACCGAACTACTGAAAATATTAAGTGAAACAAATGCAAATATGCACTACCAAAAAAACTAACATAATTCTTAATTTGTACTTCTTACATCCTTACTACTACTGAAAATGAAAAACAAATTTTAAATAAATAGTAAACCTTACCACATGGAATAACAGTGTCAAAGTATCCAGGATAATCCCTGTTCATTTTGATATAGGTGTCAATTCTGGAAACTGCAATCTCAATCTGGGATCTGCTATACAGTCCTCTCATTCTAAGGCGTCTGGCATATTCCTTCTTATCCAAGGGGATCAGCAAGATGTAACGCGGCTCAAAATAAGTATTCTTTAAACTCCGCACACCCTGTGATAAAAATCAAAGAAAACTTCATTATTGTTACATTGCCAGTATGAATACTTACAAAGACAACTGGTTCACACTGAGTAGACATCATATGGAATGCTGCATCCCAAAAAAAAAGGCAGAAAGGAAATTTCTGTATTTATTTACATTTCATCAATAACAGTCAAGCTGTCAGGCTTACAGTACCTGCTCTTGGAAGTTGTGAATCAGAATTCATTAACTTCAAACCTTTCAGCCAGTAAGGCATCTCAGTGGGTAACAGGATAAACATGTGGCATTCAAAAAGCTCCTGCTGTTTCAGTCTATTTCAGTTAACTAAGAATGAGGACAGTGCACTGGCAGCCCTCTTCCCATGAGTGCTGCACTTTCCTGCTGTCAAACACAAGGATAAAGACACCAGAATGTTGCTGGTGATTGTCTCTTTAGAGACAGACGTATATATATATATTTTTAAAAACTGGATTTATCACCACTTTTATTATTTATGCCCAGCCGATATGGAATCTCCAATCTTGTCAAAAGATCGTTTTACAACTATGGCTTAACAGCCACTCCTTTTACATGTTGCAGGCTCAATAGTGCCTTACAGTTGAATTACTACCTCCCTGACATCGCTGCAAACTCACAGGTACCTGGCATGTCACAGGAGTCGCTGTTTTGCCAAAAGCTAAGGAGACTCTGGCAAGCTAAAGTCCACCCTACCCTAGCAGTACTCTGCCAATATTTCCTCGCTGCTTGAGGCACTCCAATTATAGTTGACTCAAATCCACAGACATCTTAGCTATAGGGCTCAACCTGTGCTCTCAGCAAGAGTTTCTTACTGGTTCCTTTGGGAACCAGTAATTTGGCAGCCCCCTGAAACATATTCTTTTTGTATGTGGATTCTACAATATGAGAACCTGGCGTGGGGTAAACACAAGGAAGAATAAACAATATCAATAATTATATTGATAAAAAACTATTCCATTCTTTACTCCCCTTCCTGTATTAATGTTTTCTGGGTACGTTTTTAAATATGTGATGAGCTTTTTGCCATAGAAGCATTTGTTTGTGCTTTTATAGATTGGCTTAGATTGGCTTAGATTACTGCAGCGGAGAGATTAGTTGAGACTTTACAAAGAGGCTGATGATCTGGGAGCTACTGTTCATCTAGACCAACCTTCTAAAGAGATTATTCTCATTATTTGTTTCTGTTCTGATTACATTCTTTGTCATTTAGATCAGTATTGATTCTTCAGCTATGATTGCCATTACTGCTAGTTGAGAAATTTTACAGGCATCGTCAGTACTACATGCATAGGTTTCTGTCCAACTTATTGGACTTTTTTCCATCCTCAGGGAAAATGTTCCATCAATACACCAGGGACCTGATACCTACAAATATATGTACAATATTACCATGGTCTTGAAAACTTCATCCATGTCGATCTAGAGAATCTAAAACTAACTTAGCAACCAATAGGGCTGTATCTAGAACAAGTGGCCTCATGGTCTCAGAAATGGGGAAATACAACTGCTTTTTAAACTACGCTACCATAGGGTCCAAAGGCACAGGGCAAGACCAGCAATGTGGTTTTTCACTAATGGCTTGCGAATGGCAAAGATTCTAATCTACAGTATCGCTGAATAAAATTCAAACTTTTGAACAGATAGTTCAAAGGTAGGTGGAAGTTCCCAAATGGGCAGCCTGATGAACTTAAAGAAGGTTTACACCATTCAGTGCTAGAGTACCTTCAGTATCTACCACAAAGGATTTCTTATGAAATGACTCAGTGAGTTGGCTCTGTTTGTTTCATCAAGCAGGGTCCTGAAAGAATCCTGAAAGAGAGAACTACTGCTGCAGCTGTTGGGTCCATGGGTGGGAAGCTGGACTAATAGCTTCTGCCCTCTGCAATGATGTAAAAAGCCAGAATTTTGCCTGGTCAAAATTACAAACTAGGCAAGGCAATGGTCGTCCCAGAAGAAGTCAGTGAAAGTGCTCCTGCAACCTACTCAAGCCCACCATGTCTTTCCCCATCAGCAAGGTGTGTTAAGTTTTTAAGTCTGCAACCACATCAATCCCTATCAATAAGTGCCTAGATGTTTGCAGGCATGGGATCAATATTCAGGACGGGGAGCTCAGAGCACCCCATCAGTCACCAGGCACGTCTGCTCACCAAAGAAGAGCATGTCTGTAGGAAAGACTTTGAATACCCAATGGGTGTTATTACTTGGAAAGTAATGAAAATCTTGATTCCTCTGCCTTAGACAAAAAGGCTAGCTTGAACACTGATAGATCATCTACACGTGCTCATATGCATATACAGTAAATATGATCAAACACATTTATATTACACATATTCTCGTTAAAGAGTCCTAGGTTATGCAAATAATTAATTATAAAAGTTAGAACAATTTCTAGGTTAGGATTTAGGATGTGAAGAGGGAGCATAAATGTGAAGAGTTTGACTACATACGAGTATAATTTATGTGATGACCATTATGTGGCTGACAACAATAAAATACTAACTTGGGAAGGTACAGCACATTTCTAGTGATTTTATTACCTCTAGCTCCATGTGGACGCAGCAGGCGAGGCCCTCCCTGGCTGCACTTTCAATGGCTTCCCTGGCCAGCCCATAGTAATGCCCACCATATTTCATAGTCTGAATAAATTTTCCCTGTGGGAACAGGAGCAGAAAGATTAATGGTCTTTTCCGACATTAACAGTTCCAGAATTATAAATAATATGATCACAAAATATACTTTGTTGCTACTGTAATATGTTTTTACAATGACATAGATACATAACACATTTTCACATCATCTGTACTTTAAATTTTCAGTTACAACTTTAATATAACGTTAATGTCTGATTTCCATTCAAAAGTTACACGATGTACTCCTTAACATGACAGGCCTTTATACAGAAATAATTTCCCCCAAATCCAATAAGCAAATATTTGTGCCCAGTCTGCCCTTGTTAGATGTACTGTATACTGGTAGCAATTACTTACACACACATTTGAAGTAATTCAAAGAAATACATGTAGATTGCGTGTTCATATTACTGTGATAAAACACTGCAACATCTTTTTTTTCTCATTTATAAATCACCATCAGGATAAATAACATAACATTTTGTTTATGGCATAAATACAGTAGATGTAAAAATTGTGTGCAAAACAAAACACAAGTCATCAGCATATTTTACAGTAATACAAAGGTATTACCTGTTCCTTATTGTTTCATTTTGTCATTTTGTGATATTGTTATATTTTTAGTTATATACAGTATGTTTTGTAAAAGTAAATATTTATGAAGATACAAATGGCATAAAGCAAATCTTGTATTATTGCTTCTACTTAATTGATTTGAGGATCTCAATCAAACATTTCTTTTAAAAGGCTTTCAGAGCCCTTAGCTTTCAGACACTTTTTGTTTAAAAAGTACGAAGCATTGCCAGAATAGAAGGTAAAGAAAAAATTAATATAGAGGAATTACAAATGGATGTTCTGTGTCAGGGCATGGTTATAGCTCTTCTACACCTATAATAAATTGTTTTATCTGTTGACATGCAGGTTTATATTAGGCATTGATCACATTCAAAGAAATTACAATATTTGCAGTGCCTTGCAAACATAAGCACGCTTTCCATGTTCCATTTTGTAGAATTGTTGAAAATGAAGTAAACACATTTTTAAGTGAGTATTGAATCCACAAACTGAATTACTTCTATGGGTGAAAGAAGTTAAATGCGAGTTAAAAGTGCAAAGAAAAACTCTAAATGAATATACACTAAAACCTTGGTATTCATGAGGATTAGATACCTTGTCTCCCCAAATGGGGATTTTGCGAATTAGGGCTTTTTTTGTGAATGAGGCCAAAACAAGCATTTCCGATGTAACATTTTTGTTATTGTGTTAGCATTTATTGGTAGTAAGTAATTTTGAAAATGAATGCTGAAAGCTTAGTCAAACTGGCAAACTGTTTCCCACCTATAGTTCAAGATATTGCATGTTCACAAAAATTAGATCTCTGTTATGATATTATGGCTTACCCTGTATTAGAATTCATTTTTTTTATTCTTAGTAGAATGCATTTTTTACTTTTTAGATCCTGTTTTTATTGCTATGGTAAATACAGCACTACTGTATGTGTAATTTGTGACAGAACACTAAAGTATTCTGCTGAAAAACTGAGTGGAGTGTTTCTGCATCTCTGTAGACACTGGCACTGTCCCAGCTTTTTGGAAGCACTCTACAGGTTTACCTACTCCTAATAAGAACAGACCTAAAGCTTTCATTGACTTAAGGCCAATAGCTCTGACTCCATCAGTGATGAAGACTCTTGACAAAATAATCAAGTCACAGACAGTGGCTGCAACAGAGTCAGATCCAGTTTGCCTACTGTCCTCGAAGGGGAAATAGTGATGCTACACTTTTTCTACTAGATGTTCTTCATAAACATATACAGCAGAAAAAAATATTAAGCTAGACTCATCAGCCTTTAACACAGTGCAGCCACAAATTTTGGCTGAAACACTTATCAGACATTTTAAATTAGAATATCAACTTATCATGTGGTTGATTAGTTTTCTGACCAAAATCTTCTTTTAAAAAAACTTTTTAATGAGTTGGCATCTGACTCTGTTTATACCTCTACTGGTTCATCACAAGACTATGTTCTTTCTCCCCTGCTTTTCACCTCACATACTGATGACTGTTGGAACAACTGTGAAAAATCGTTATACCATCAAGTTTGCTGATGGCTCTGTATTAGTCTCTTTTTTCTCAGAGCCTGGACAAACACAAAGACATATTCTGGACACATTTGTCAACTGGTGTGATACTTCTTACACCTAGATGAATGTGTCAAAAACAAAAGAAATTATTGTTTGTTAAAAAAAACAAAGCAATATAGTTCCCACAACAGACTGTGGTGGTATAGTTCACAGTTACAAATGCTTGGGCACTGTGCTTGACGATAAACTTAAGTTCACTGAGAAGACTGATGTAATTGTGAACAAAGCCCAGTACCGCTTATATGGTCTGAGAAATTTGAATTCCTTTGGAGTCCAAAAAATAATTCTATTTAATTTTATTTTATTGCTCTTTTATCAAAAGCATTTTAACCTTTTCTTTTATCTGTTGGTTCACTTCACTTGATCAGAAAGACAAATGCTGCCTTCAAAATGTTGTAAACCTCAGCTCTAAAATCATTGGTGAGCCTTTAAGATTCCTGGCACAGTTTTATGTCTGGCAGATCCTGAGGAAGGCCTAGCCATCATTGCAGACCGATCCCATATCAGTCTTTTGAACACTTGCCTTCAGGAAGATGGGTTCGCTCTCCACAGTGCAAGACAAATAAAAAGAAATGTAGCTTTGTTCCAGAGGCCATCAGGCTTGCAAACAATGAATGTAAAGACATTTTGTCACTATGATCTCTACTGGATAGAGCCCATCAACAAAAGTGCATGTACTTTAATATCTTCTTATATATTGCACACTGTTACTTTCATAATCATTTTTATGATCCCTTTGTTGTTGTTCATATATTTTTTCTTAGTAATGTTGTTTTATTTGGATTATTTGCATTGTGTGGTATGTTGCACTACTTGTTGCTTAAATTGCTCCCTTGGGGATCAACAAAGTGTTTTGAATTGAATTCTACTTGGTCTATGCTATTATCACAGCACAGTAATAACAGACAAGAAAGTAAATTAAACATACAGCACACAATACAAGTTGAAATACAGGGGCTTGCATACAGGGGCTGGACATAAAAGTGGGTTTGTTGGCTATTACGGAGAGGAGGTGGGGGTCGAGGATGGAGATTCAGCAGTGTCCACTTACTTCCCACTCAATCAACTCACTCTCCTGCTTCTGCAGTTTGTCTAATTCTTATTCTATTTGTTTTTGTAATCCTTTTCCACAAGAGACACACAACAACTGAGTCTGTGATAACTTAGGGTACCACAGAAGTTTATTTTGTTATTTAACATTTCTTTTAAGTCAACAGAACCTATATATACAGAGGGTTCTCAAGTTATGCAAGGGTTTCATTCCGCAAACCTGTGCATATTGTAAATGTAGCGTAATTTAAATTAATTCTTCCTATTTAAAATAATGGTAAATGCTATAGTTGTGTTCGGCACGCGTACGTTTGACGTTTGACGTTTGAATGATGGGACGTGCCATACACTAAATACAGTACCTTCAATACATCAACTTGTAACATGTATAAAATGAAAACACAGTTCACACAGACATGTATACATAAAAATGAATAAAATACAAAAAAATACCTAAAATACTAGTAAGCATCAGTTATGTTTACTGTAAAGGGAATTTGAGAGTGAGAGAAAATGCGAGAATAAAAAATTCTCAACATCAGCATCACTGTGTACCAGCATTCCTAACACGCCAACGCGACACTCGCGCCATGAGCATCGGGCGGCCAACGGCGTAACTATGCGGCGCGCGTTATTTTGACTCACGCTATGTAATTTAAACAAAAATATACTTAAGGGTATATGGCGTTATTTTAAAAACCCGTATTTCAAACTCGCGGAAATGCGAACCCACTGTAATGCTTTCCTGATGGAAAAACATGTTAACAAAAATATGGCTTTAATACAGAGACTGATGCAAGTTGGGTGAAGTAGATTCACAAGATGAAGATGTGCAAATTGGAGTCTACTTTTAGTCTCCTAATGCTCAACCTTTGAATAGGCAAATGGCCGTACATGTATGCAGAAAAAATCATTAATAATTTGCAAGAAAAGGCGAAATAGGAAATGTAGAACTTGCAGATATGGAGGTGACTGTATGTTAATTGCATAAGTATTCACTCCTTTGCTATGACAGATATAAATTAGTTCAG
Source organism: Lepisosteus oculatus (assembly GCF_040954835.1). Classification (NCBI taxonomy): domain Eukaryota; kingdom Metazoa; phylum Chordata; class Actinopteri; order Semionotiformes; family Lepisosteidae; genus Lepisosteus; species Lepisosteus oculatus. The sequence continues at coordinate 44,853,120 of NC_090702.1, read as the reverse complement.
ATGTGCAAAATCACTTTGAAAAGTACTGTGACAGTTTTCTGACTGGCCTCTGTCTAGGTCCAATAATAGTGATTCACATGATCTCAGAATAAATAAACCTGTCTCTGTGAGGTCTCTCAGCCTGGAAGCATATTTCATGTGAATTTCAAGATTTAATCATGAAAACCATCAGGCTTCCTTAACTAACAGGATATTTAAAAAAATCAAAAACACTGAATATCACTTTTAGCATGGTGAAGCAGATCATCAAGAAGTGAAACGGATATCACAACACCCAGACACTGCCTAGATGAGGGTGTCCCTCTAAAATGAGCAAGGAGGAAACTAGCGACTTTGAAGAAGCTACAAATTTAAATTTGATAACAATATGCTGGTGAGTCCACAAATTTGGCCTGCAGAGTGTAGGAATTTAATATTGGAATGAAGCCAACATACAGTAGCATTTAACTGCAAAGGAACAATTAAAGGTTTATTCCATGCAGAAAAAAAAAGAAGAGACAACTTTTCGGCTGTGGAGCCTTCTTCAGGTGTGACAACTGACACCTGACAAAGGCTCCACAGCCGAATCATTGTGTCTCTTTTCTTTTCAGCATGGAAGAAACTTTTACTTTTCGTTTGCAGCCTAAGCATGCTGATGCAACTACCTACTTGAGCTTCTTCATAGCATTTAACTTATATTGCAAACATGAGGCAAAAGGTTTTGTGGTCAGATAAGACAATATTGATCATTTTTGGCCTAAATATTATACATTACGAGTGGTGCGAGCACAATATAGCATATCACCCACTCAGCACCATACAGTATCTACTGTCAAGTATGGTGATGGCAGCATTATGATATGGGTCTGCGTCTCATCAGCTGGCACTGGGAAGCTTGTCAGGACTGAAAGGAAAACCGATGAAAGCATGAGTCAGTCTTCAAAAAACCTAAACCTGGAATGAAACATCGTCCTCCAACAAGACAATCACCCACAGCACAAGGTCAACGCTACACTGGCATGGTCTAAAAAGAAGAGAGTGAGTGTTCTTGATTGACACAATCAATTTCATTATTTGAATCTGGCGTAATTCAAATCTGTGGGAGGAGACTTGAAAATTACTGCATGCCAATAATCAAAAATCAACCCATCTGAAAGAGTTTGAATAAGTCTTTAAAAAAGAATGGTAGAAAATTGCACCATCAAGTGTAAAAATTTTACTGTACTTTTACTGTACATCTTTTGGTAAAGACTTACACAAAATAACTTGTACTGTAGATGTTTTTGTTACCAAAGCGATTTCACAAAATATTGATTCAGGGGTGTGAATCCTTATATAATCAACTTATTTTAGTTTTTTACTTTATTACCAACTTCTCCCACCCTTAAAAGTGTTGTGTTTGAATAGATCAAGATTAGATTAAAATATTCACATTACAAATACAGTGTGTGTACAACTAAGTGGATCAACACTGAAAGGAATTAATATTTTTGGAAGGCACTGTGTATTATCTTACTAAATAAAAATTGCTTCCATATTACAGTGCAATTGTTGGCTACCACGACAACATAGAAAATACATTAAATTAACATAAACAATTTTGATAAAATAATCATTCCAGATATAGAGACTTCGGAGCAAAACAGCATTAAACTTTGTTGACAAGTCTATACTGTTAACCACCCGTTGTTGAGTATGTGGTATTGTCCGTACTGGTAAATAGCAGTTTTGGAATCATTAGTTTTCTAAGGAATCATTTTCAGTATGTAAATGTGGGGAATTAGACGTTTAGATGATATTGCCTTCTGTTAAGGCAACACATCTACCATGTTAGTAAACCCAGTTTATGAATCAGAAATAAGCATTAGACCCAGCTACATTATTGAAATCAGAATCATAGCTTCTTTCAAAAGTAATCAAGCAATCTAGATGCTCAGAATGGTGTCATCCCATTTGTAACTGTTCTTGAACTCTAATGAGATGATAATAGCCTTTGCCACCTTGGTAAAAGATATAGTAGGTGTGATGAATAAATCCCTTTGAGTGATTACTTTTAGCAGACTCACACTGCATTACATAGAATACATAGCTTTCTCTTTCAACGTGGTTATTAGAAAATAATATATATAAACTTTTATGAACTCCTAAATGTATGCAATGTTGTGATTATGTAGGAGTGGCAGACATCTGCAAAGATGAAATATGACATTAATATAACCTTCTTTTCATACTTGGAAAATTCCATCTTGCATGATAGATATTACTTTGATGTGCTAGCTTCCTTTCTTAATTAACTAAAAGGTTATAATTTGAGATCAAAGCCATTAATCTTCTTTATTACTTAGAACATTCTACAAATAAATATCCAGTAGCATGAATACAATCTTTAAACAATAATATTGAGCAAAACTTTAGTATAACAACTGGTGTGCCAGACAATTACCTGTTGCTTCCAAAATATATTAAATACTTATTTTTGCCTAACAATTTCTTCGGTCATGACTATTTAGAAAAAGTATTTTTTTTTCAAAATCACTTATGAGTTATGAAATCTGTTTCCTAGATATCAGTATCATTAAAACTCTAAAACTAAGTTAAAATATTACCATATAATTCTGCAATGTACATTATCTGCATATCACTTAGAATCTTACATTTTCATCGAAAGACAGAAATGTGCAGCAATAAAACCTAATTTAGATCTTGGAAAATCTTTGGTAGACAGTAAAATGTGTATGCTTTATGGTTGAGTAGCCCAAAATGCTTTTTTTTCCCATAACAAAATAATTTAGAAATTCTCTACTACTGGCATTGCAAAATTACTGAACTGATTTGTAAAATCTGGATTTGACTGGCTCTTGAAGAAACATAATGATGAAAAAAATCCCAGTGGGAAAAATTCCCAGTGGGAACTCGTCCATTTTCAGAAGAAAGCTTAATGTGGTCTGTGTGACACCAAATATTATTTCTAAAATCATAATGTTATTTTATATGATCAAAAACCTGACAACAATACACTCTGTTCTACTTCTTCTACTTATTACCAGCTGTGAAAGTCAATAAAATATTCTGTAAAATATTTATTTTGATAAGATTCAGTTTAAAAAAAAATGACATACCATGCAGATCATGTTTTCAAAAATCTCGTCTGAGACAAAGTGATAATCGGCTCCATCTACTTCACCGAAATAAGGACTTCTCGTTGTGTGACAGGCACTAAAAAATATATTAAAAATCATCTAAGCATAAAAATCATATCATTGTATTCCAAATATGGATATGCACATTCCTGTAAATCATTTTTCATTTACTGCACACCAGTAAATTCATTATATTCCTGGTGAAAGATTCAGACAACTCTTTTGAGAATATACCAATACTTGATTCAAATCTGTGTTTAACTTATTGCATTATTTTTCATGCTTGTATGAATGGCATTTCAAATACATAAAAAATCTACATATTAGTACAACAAGCTATACTGTATACAGTACCTATATTATTTAGCAGCATACTCCAGTGTTGGCTTATATCTAAAAATTATTGGTTTTGTTTTTTTTGCAATGCTAAAACTGACATCTTGAAACAGGTGTATCGCATTTATATTGATTGTTATTTATTACTACCTAAAATGTAAAATATTTATGCATTACTCTTTTTAACAGGCAGTGCCAAAGACTGCCTACTAAAATCTGCTACAGATTTCAGATAAGGTAATATATAGTGTTATAGGCAAAAGAATTCTGAGTATGTGAGTTATGGCTAAAGTTCTTCTTCATGGATTCATATTATATCTTTTCTTAAGGTGAAGTAAAACTATTAATTGCTTAACAATCAGTGTGGAACAATATATAATTGTTCTCTGCCAATTACATTTTTGCTATCGTGGTGAATGTTTTAATAAATGTCAAAACATAAAAAAAGCTTTCAATATTTTTGTACTTCTGGGTGGTATAAACATTGTGTACAGTGAATTAAAATGAGGAAAAAAAAACAAAATATAATAATAGCTTATGTAGAGAAGAAGAATAAGAGAAAAATATTTTTGTGTAGGCTTCAAATGGGTTTACAGAAAAATTCAATGTCCTCAAAGGCGTGTACAGGGTCAAAGAATAGCTATCTTTTATTTGACAAAAAAGAGAAAGGGTTTCGCAATGTTACAGTGAAAGAATGGCCCCTCCAGCACCTGGTGGAAATGTGTGCTTTAAAGAAGAGAGGCCCTGACCTGCTTCTGCATATGCTCTGGATTAATGAGATTTAAAGCTGCCTAAAGCCATTTTTTTGCCAGATACTCAAACATTCACATCATTAAAATACTGTCAAATTATTGCTTTAGTACAGCATAGAAATTGGGGTCACTGGGTAATGGGAGATAATTATTATTCTACTATTAAAAACTGATATTCAAACTAATTGCTTTGTATGATACTTGCACTGCAGAAACTCAAAAATGTAAATCACACTAAGAAAAAGTACCAAATATTTTTTTAAAATATGGACATTAAGTTTAGGAGAAACTTTTAACGGAATGTACTACTTTGTAATAAACATTACAGGACACCTTGTCAGCAGTGTAAATTGTAGCCAGATCTTGTCTGAAGCTAAGCATGTCTGGGGCTGGATTGCACTTAATTCGGCCATTGTCTAATGACACTGTTCTAAAGGATGGGGTCTTGGCACTTGTTCTAAAGGAAGGCTAAATTCCACTTTGACCTTAAACAGTAAATCAGACCATAAGAAAGGTAATAAATGAGAGGAGGACCCCTAGCCCATTTGATAGTAGTTAATTGAATGAAGAATCTTATTGAGACATTTCTTGAAAAAGTAGAGGTTGTACTATGCCTTTGCAATTGTGTTTATTAAGTATGTTTTATCTTGGAGACTTCCAAAATGCTTTGCATCCACTAATTAAATATAACTCTCAGCTGGGTGATGTGTGGCAGCTATCATGAACCACAAGGTTTACAGAACTGTTGACAGCATGTTTTAGAGAGTGAAACAACATAATTCATCATCAAAAGGGTGGAAAAAATGCTTTTGCTTTCACTCAGTGGTATTTGCTATTGCATTTAGAAGCCAGTACTTTCACCAGTAACTACCAGAGTATGTGTCTGCAAGTCAACAAATACTGAGTTCTTCATTGACATAGAAATGGATGACAAAAAACTAAAACAGAAAAGAACCAATAGATATCTTTCAAATAGTAAGCTGACAGTGACTTTCAAAGTGATTACCTGGTCTTTAACAGTTAAAATCAAGTCCAGCCTGAGGTATCCAGTATTTTCAGTGAAATAAAAAGGATATACAGTATGATGCAACTACTGTACTATCCTTAGAATGTAACATTAAAGACAACAGAAGTGACAAGAGGTCTGATACAGACATAATGGGTCTACATCTGATTTCAAATTTCTGCCACAAAGCACTTTCTAAACCATTTATCACAGCCTTCAATATTAAGAATTAATTAAGACACCTAATTGGCTTCTGCATAAATTAACTTAACAACAAAAAATATTCTTAAACTTTTTATATCTACTTTTTACATATTATACTTAGAAAATGTCCATGCCTAACTTTCTTTTTTTATTTTCAGTTCCATCTCTAATTTTCTTATGACAGGAATTGCTCTGCATTGTAAGAACACTTTCCATGCTTCTAAACTGACAAATTTAATGAAAACCAAAAACATGGCCATATGGTTTTCAGAACAGTATTAATAGGGGACATGGACTTTTAATGTACTGTAGGAGTAAAAAAGCAGCCCATGTTTTACTGGCTCAAATTTTGAAATAGTTGTAAATTTTCATTAAGATCAAAGTCATACACTTAGACATATCTTTCCCTCCAGATTTATTCATATCCTCAATGAAATAGGACCAAAAATGTGATATAAGAGAATGACTTACAGATTGAAGACTGCCCTTCTTAAAAAATAAAAAACGTACTGTAATCTTAACAGTATTGCACAAAGAAAAGTAAGATTTCTCATAAATTATTAAAGTGCAGAAGCCACAAAGTGTCACATTTACTCACGCCCCATAGCTAATATTTTGTAAATCCATCTCCGATATGGAATGCACTGACAAAACACCTTCTGTATTTTACTTTGAGGTTCTAGCACTTCTGAAAGGGAATACTGTAGGCAGAATTGTTCTAGGTCCTTTAATCTTTTAGTCTCTTTTTTGAATCATCTTGAGTTTGATTCAATCCAAGTCTGGAGGTTGAGATGGCCAACAATTCAAATAATTCTCAAAGTGTCATTATGTTAAACTGTAATACCTTTACATAAAGCAAAGTTATATTTGTCATCCATTATTATCTGAATTCCAGGAAAAAACAAATGTCACATTTGTTCACTCACTTCAAAGTAATCCTTCAAATAAAGTCCAACAGAAATGCAAAGACATTCTGCTCTTTGAAGTGCAATGGAAGCCTGCAGAACTACTGTATGTACTTTAGGAGCCTCTGAAGTTTTCCATTTTCCCTAGGGTAAAAAAGGTGATAACACATTGAAGACATTCAGTAGTAGCATGCACCATGATGGTTAAGGTCAAGGAGCTCTCCGAATACTGCAGGCAAATGGTCTTTGACTTCCACACATAGCTGAGTCTACAACTTTTAATTTTTTTAACTTAAAAATAGTTTAAGGCTACCGAGACAGTGGTCAGGGAGAAGACACAAATGTGACTTGCTACTGTAGGCTGCTGTCATCAGCTTGACCACATTTGCCCACTGTGAAGTAACGCATAAGGTCTATTTTGTATTCTAGGCTTGTTTTATATCTATGAGTCTCACCAACATTCACCATTTTGGTTCCCTCTGCCAAGAAGCTTAAGCTTGGTCAGAAATTGATATTCCAGTATGACAAGGATTTTATTACTAGCATTTCAGATTAAATAAAATAGTTAACTTTGAACTAAATAAATGTTCACTACTGGCCATTTCAATCTCCACACATTAACATAATGGAACAAAGGTCGGAAAGAATCTAGAACAATTTTGGCTAAATAAATGGTCACAAATCCTACCTGAGAATTGTCAGAACAATATGGGTGCTCTCTTGTTCATGAAATGCATGTCTTAGAATTTACAATTACTGACTACAGGGGTGTGAATAAATGTGACACTTTACTGTTTTTTGGAGTTTATGACTATTACTTTGTTCAATGCAATTCTGTTAAGATTGCAGAATGATTTGTTTTCAGCAGGACACAGTATCCAATCATTCTGTTACATGTGTTTTTTTCTCATGTCTTCGGGGTATGAGTAAATCTGGAGGGCACTGTAGTTTTTCAAACAGTACATAACAAAGTCAATTACAAAACAGACATGCTTCACGTATATCCCAGGTGAATCCACTGCTGTTGAACAGATGGCAAAGTCAGACAAAAAGTGTGCAGATTGATGTTGAAGGCACATCACTTTTGCAAGATTGGTTTGTGAGAATTGCAGTGAACAAAATATAGTTTCTATGTTTTATTACAGAATACTATAACTATTATTTTCCCATATATAAGCAGACAAAGAATGAAACACTAGAATGTGCATATTCTTAAATCTCAAAGTTCCTAAAGACTCGGCTTGTGTTTGCACTGTCATTGTGGTTTTCTTGTTCTAAGCTGTATAATTTGATCTATGAGACAGATCACAGTTGGATGCACGTTTTTCAAGGATGCTATCTGTGTGAATTTAGCATCTGTTCTTTCAGCTAATTTAGTACATCATTCTATGCATCTTTATGCAGGGACCAAGCATTGCCAGATGCTCTGACTTACCCATATGCAAAAAAGTCACTGAATTCCCGACACAGTTTATGAGCAAGTTCTCTCTTCCCGCAAGCCTGGGGGCCTGTCAGGACCAACATCGGATAGGGAGCATCTAAGCTGGGCAGGGTGCTAAAAAAATATAACCCTTTACCTTTAATTGCATATTCTTTCAGTAATGTTAAAGCTGCAGTGATTATACAGTTGTAGACTTACTGTAACTAATGTCTCCTTCTATTTAAATTATAAAGACTGTCGAGGATTAATTTAGAAGAAGCATTACTGATAAGGAAGAACAGTTTCATAAGAAATATTTATTATACTAAATTAAATTAATAAATAATCTTAATATAATATACATATACAGTACATACCAATACTGATACACTGTAGGCAGATACAGATGTGGACACATAAGATACTTTGCCTTTCCACTCAATGATTTAGCTAGGCAAATTTTTGTTATGTTTACAACATTAGACATCTAAGGGTATTTTCAACCAGAGCTGTCCTGTAGCCAACATACTTTGGAAATAAACCTTTTAACTCCTGTAAGCTAACAAGTTCTGAATTTTTGACATTTTTTCCCAGGTTACTATACATACAGTAATCAATGGATTAGCAGCTTTGCTTTATTAATACGTATTAAAGGTTGTCTTGAACTGATGGCAATTATGGTAAACTTGTTGGAATAGTCAATGCCTGGCTGCCCCCTACAGTTAAAAACTAACAGATACTGTACTTCTTACCTGTCGTAGATTAACTGTGGCTGCATTATCTGATATACCACATGTGTCATATGATCTCGGGCAGCAATTACTTCAGGAGGTGGGTCATATTTATTGACAGCTGCAACCTGAAATGACATAGACAACTGTCTATAAGGAAACATAACTATAGAACTCTGTTTTCTCTAAATCAGTGTTCATCTTTATTTTATGCAAAGGAACAAGTAATAGGTTTATTCCATGCTGAAAAAAAGAAGAAGAAAGAGAACACAACGTTTCGGCCGTGGAGCCTTCTTCAGGTGTCACCTGAAGAAGGCTCCACGGCCGAAACGTTGTGTTCTCTTTCTTCTTCTTTTTTTCAGCATGGAATAAACCTATTACTTGTTCCTTTGCAGCCTACGCATGCTGACGCAGCTACCCACCTGAACTACAATCTTTATTTTATGTTCACTTGAAATTTTAAAGCCTTTATTATGTGACATTGGAATATGTTTCCACCTGGAAGGTAGGAAGTTACAGGATCATTTTTTATTGTGTAGTGTAGTCTAGCATATACAGTACAATAAAATTAATATATAAGAGCCTTAAATCAAAAGTATTATATACAAAATGTATTCTCTAAAAGAAATACTTGAAATGGCACAGTAACATATATAAAAAAATACTGTGAGAAAATACATTATGTGTATGCAGATTACCTTTTCTTCAGCTTTCACTCTCTCTTGATCCAAGTGGGTCAGTCTTTGTAGTAGAAAGAGCACAGAGAGTCGGTAATCAGGTTGCTCCTAAGAATGACATTATATTGTTAGCTTTTTAACATTAAATGATGTTATTAAAAAAATCAAATGAAAATAAAGCACTTTTTTAACACAAATCTTAAGCTGCTTTTCTTAACAAAAAATGGATATTTAAGATATACAATACTATTTTTTGTTTTTGGTTCCAATTTAAAGAACACACAGAACAGCTGAAATGCATCATCTGTCTAGTTGAAAAATGTTGTGTGCAGAGAAACAACACAACCTTCATAATGAAATTAAAATGGAAATTTAGACAGGTTATACAAGCCCAAAAGCTACCAGTGTTAATCTTATAAACAGCTGTGATGGGAATTTTAATGATTACGTATGTCAGGACTTTAGTTTAATGCCTTCACCAGAGAATTGCACCTCATACAGCATGTCACCATTGGAGCATTGGTTTGGAAATTCAGGTCCAGAGGAAATAATGTCACCTACACATACTCCAGCAGCAACCTGATTTTCCTTAGAAGTCTCCCATCCTAATACTTAATTAGACCTAGCTTTGCTTCTGAGATTGGACAAAAATATTGGGCTTCTAGTTGGTAACACTGCTATTAAATGTTATAAGGTAAAAAGAAGCTTTGATTGATTGTTCTGTTTTCAAGTCCTTCCTTATCCTAAATTGTTACCAGGTATTACACTTGCAATTTTTGTGATTTTAACATTTTCTGCAATGCTGCCTGTCAACTTCATTATAGTTACTAACCTGAATGGGGTTTCTCAGTAGATTAAGGTCCCGAAGTAGAGGAAGATCATGAATGTGTCTGACTTCATCTATTTCACTTATCTGCTTTGTTTTGAAAAAGTTCTGATGAATACCTTGAGACTTGCAAACATTCATTTAAACATATTGCTTAAACCATCAATACATTTCATACTACAAACACAAGGTCAGGTGAAGACTAGGTGAAGGTCAAACATGTCAATTATGTAAACAATAAACTTTTAAGGGGATGTACTTTTTACACTAGCGTTATGTGTGTCTAAATGGAAAATAAAAGGAAATAACATATCATTTGTAATATAAATACATAGGTATCAAGAGAATCTAGCTTCCAACATCAATATGTTCCAGATTTGTTGGTTTCATAAGTATATTTTAATGTATATACAGCATAATATTTAATTTTGTTAGGGAGCTTACATGGTCTTTGGAATTGATAGTCTAAAACTTCCATAGATTCAACAATCTCCTACATATACTGTATAAATCTTATAAATACAAATTTACAAAAAAAAAACAGAAGCATACAACCTGGTTGCTCTCAAGATTGATGGTTTCAAGGAGATCATGATTCTGAAGCCCGCACAGACTCTGGATCTTATTAAAGGACAAGTCCAAAGCTTGCAGATTTTGAAGGTTCTCCAGATTTTCAATTTTCTGTATTTGATTACCCCTCTGTGATTTAACAAACAAAACATGCACTTGATGAAATCAGCAACTGTGCACTGATGAGGCCTTTAAAGTCTGACCGAGTGCCAACTTTAATTCCCAGGTAATCTGATGGATGACAGTTAGGAGCTGGAGTTGTGCCAGTGTGACTTCTCAACATGTTGGTTTACTTGTATTTTGACCCTCTCTGTCACAGGGCTATGAATTTTAATCCCAGCCCCTGTCAGTCAGGCTGTCATTTAAACTCAAGTTCTAGCCAAAGAACTCGCATAATTCTTGACGACGAACAGCAGGGGGCTGGTGACCATCCAGCCCTCAAAACTCTGGAGTTATTTCCTCACTGACGGCCCAAGACTGGACACTGACAGGGGCTGGCTGTGAGAAAGCTTGAATGAACTCCAGGTTTACTTTCCCCAGTAGCAGGTACCAAGGGTGATCGTTAATGAAGCGCTTCCAATATCTGATTTAGAAGAATTATTCCGATAAAGGGCAACCAAAATGTAATTAGAATTGCGAGGTGCTGGATACATGCTGACATGCCATATGGTTGCATTTATCACAGACCCTTGTTTAAAAAAAGAGTTTAGCACTGTGTAAAGTATGCAAAACTTCAAGAAGATGTCATCTTATTTCAACTTACAAATAAACGTGTTTTTTATCTTCAAAAATACAATTCAATACAGTTTTGCATATCAAATATACTGTAGACTCTGTTACTTAGAGTATGATCGACCATGTCTAAAAGAAAATATACAGTACATACAGTTAATATTTCTAATATGTTAATGTAGTGTTAAAATGTAAAGGATTTCTATCTTTCTGGGTGCAGGGACACTGGGGTGGGTTAATGCAAGAATATTTACTGTATTTGGAATAAAAAGAATGTACTAGCTTTTAAAATCTATCAAGTAAAAATGTATCAAGGGCATACTAAAGGAAATGATTAAAGCTTAAGGAAATCTTTGTCAAGCTGTACAAAAAGTAGGAAAACTAGTGATTTCAAGACATAAAGATAATACAATAATCAATATTGTAACCTATTAATATCTGGGATATTAAATCTTCATCTGCGATTAGATTTAAAACATAAGACAATTAATTCTACTGACAAGAGGATGACAACCAGGATTGCATTTACTTATTGTTTAATGCAACCATTTCTCTTATTTAATCAATAACATTATTTTAATTAAAATTTTTAATTAAAATGTCCCATGAAATCTACAAAAATACAGAATCAAATACCTTACCATGAAGAAGAATTGCTGAGGCTTTAGAAATTAGACGACTATCTAAAGAACATATTTAGCTCAGAGTGTAAAGGAAAGTACTTCAGGACTTACCAGCCAGAGTTCTTTAATAGGCAGATTGTCTAATCCATCTATATGTGAAATCCTATTACTTCCCAGACTGAGATGAGTTAGGCTGCTACACTTTTCCAAGCCTTTAATTTCGACAAACTCATTGTCTGTCAGATTTTGAGAAGTGTTAAGAAAAAGATTACAAGTTCCAGGTATGTCAGTGATATTTATTATAAGTCTTGCAAGCGTCTTAAAGTGACTCAGTCTGTCAGCCACTTATTACTGAGAACCATACTGATAATTTCATTGCTTAGAAAGAGTAAAAAATTGACAGTGGTGGAATCCAGTTTACATTTCTAAATAACTGGAACATCAGCCTGTATTTTTATTAATATTACAAGTAAGGAAATACATAAAATTCTAGTTATTAGATAAAAGAGTTAGATAAAAGAAGAATCATTACCATCACACCAAAAATGACAGTACATTTACCAAATATTTGCAAGGTTTCCTTTTGTACTTTATAGAAAAACAAAAATAGATATATGTGCTGTAGCATCTTTTCTTCTAATAAAGGATACAATCCAGAATAAGCTTACTCAGAGATGAGTAAACAGATAAATCCTTCATTTCAGACATCCGGTTGTATGAAAAATCTACTTCCTGTAACAAAAAAATATTAATTAACTCAGTTTTCTTTGGAAACTGCATTGAAAAGGTTATCTATGATCGATGAAAGCATAAAGTCATCCTTTCCTTGCCCTTTTCCTCCAATTAATTAAAAGCAACCATCAAGAACAAAGCAGATACACATAGACTTCTTGAATCAGATCAGTGGTTTCTTGTTGGTAGCTATGGCAACGAAGATACAAGCAAGGGACATTCAAAAACAATGTTCAAAATAAATAGAATATTTTATGAAGACCCAAACTACAAGAGGATTGGATAAAAAGCTAACTGCTTGCTTTCTAAATTCATTTAGATATGCACGACAAAATAAGTGATTAAAAATGACTGCAGATCAAAGACAAACTTTCTCATTTATGAACTGAAAGATGTGAACAAATATACTACCTATGCTGAAGCAGGAGTAAGCTAATGTTTCTGTAACAATATTTACTGATCTACCAGTAGGAGTGCACAGATATTTCTATAAATAAAGATTTTTGCATGTTGCAATACATTGCAAATATTTAAAGTTTATCCTGAGTGTCTTTTTATGAGGTTAATTCCTTGTATAAAGAACTTACCGTGAGATTTTTTGGTGGCTCAAATCCAAAATATTCTTCAAGTTCATTATGAGAAGCATCAAGTTTGATTAGATATGGCATATAGCTAACACAGGATAAATCTAAAAAAAAATCAATATATAGTATATTAGTTATGAGCATTTTACATATTTTATTCTTCAATTCTTTTAGCATTTCTTTACAGATATTACAATATCAGAAATATGAAAGATTGATTTAAGAGTAATCATTGTATTTTTTTAATTTCCCATGTTGAAAACTAAGGATAATTTAAAATTAGAATGTTTTAAACCATACCTTGAATCTTATTGTGTGAAAGTTCAAGCTTTTGTAGATGGACATAATTGCACAAAATAGATATGTCTCGTAGATTTCGCCCCTACAGAAACAAGTAAGAGTTAATTCAAACACATTTACATATGGTTAAAGCATGTTGAAAACACATGCACTATTAATGCACACAGATTTGTGAAGACAAATAAATATTTATTTAATAAAAAAATTATTTCAGTTCTCTCCTCTTGAAGTTTTCTCATAATTTCACAGGAATGAGATTTTCAAATATATTATTTACTATTAATCAGTGTCAGAAGGAGACATTTTAGGAGGTAGTTAATATGTGTGGAGAAAGATATATTTAAATAAAAAATAACAGGCCTCGCTTAAAAGCATTTCTAATAGTTGCAAATGATACCTATGTTAAACATGGTGAAGTAGTCAGTAGGTTAGTGGAAATACAGATTTCTGTCACTTCTGTAAGTGTGTGAAGTCTTTGCCTCTACAATCCTCTAATCCTCCACATGCAGAATGTTTATTTGTTAGCAGTTTGAGACACATACAGGAATTTCTTCAAATTGGTTTTCAGCATTTAAAGCACTCACAAAGGGCCTTAAAGCAGGATACACATTCTATAATTTTGCTCTAAGTTATGAAATACCCATCCACTGTCCGAAAGCTGTTTAGCTGCCCCTGGTAAGGGTCACTGGAAGTACAGGACACAAGGCAGGACTACATCCTGGAAGTGATAAAGGTCACTTGCAAGGCACACACACATTTCAGAGATACCCACTGTCTCTGGAAGGTGAGAGGAAAGTGGAGCACCTTGTGAAAACCCATGTGAACACTGGAGAATGTGCAAACTACACAGAAGGCTACCCAATCTGGAACTGAACACCGGACCCAAGAGCTGTGGGACAGCATTCTACCACCACAGTGATGTAAAAACATCTACTCCTCAGATTGAAGTAATTATTTATGTTTAATTTTGGATGCTTAATATAGGTTTTTATACACAAGACCCTACCATAAAGTAGTAAAGTTTACCCGAGCCACAGTTTTAAACTATAATAAAAAGAAAATCATTAAAATCTTTACACTTTTTAAATTGTACTCATATTGTACTTTGTTAATAACATACTGACTTTCAATGTTTCTTGGAGCTTGATATAATTTGTGTGCATGTTATTGTTACTGTTCAATCTACAGTAAATGAGCTACTGTATTATCACATTCACTTCACTGTACACAACACATACAGTACAAAAGCATCCCCATGCAACACTGACTATCATAAGCATCTGCATTTCCTTCTAAGTACATTCAATTGTGGTTTATTGGTTAAAAACAGATTAATAACTTTCATCAATGGCATGAAACTACACAAATGTATACTTCACTACTCAGTTATAATTATAAGAAAGATGTCTGAGACTCCTCTGCCTCTGCTTTTGAAGCCCTATAAATATCTGCAGTTCTTGTCCTTTCACGTTTACTAAAGCAGCTAGCGTACCTGGCTGTTTGATAACTTAGAAGCTACCATCCTTTGAAAAAAAGCAAATTACAAATAAAAATCTTCTTTTAGGCAGTTTCAATGAAGGAACATAAAATGTTTTCTAAATCTCTAAACCGAACCGTGCTACAGTACAAATCATTTAGGGATCATTCTCTTAAAAGTAATTTATAACTGTAGTAAGCAGAAACATCCCACTTTTTACTTCTGCTTACATAGGCTATATTTTCATGATTACAAGGCATGTAATCAATAAAGAGAAGGGAAGAATGAAGAGAGAGAGAAAGGGTGGAAGAAGATCTACAACTCAGATAATTATGCTCATGCATTAAAATAAAACTTTTTTTTTTTTGCTTTTTGTATTAATGTATTTTCTGTCTTCCCTGTGTATCCCCAATATACAAAATCCTTTACTACTTTTACCTGTGATGCACTCTTAAGGTCACCGATTGAAATTTTGGGTTCAATTGAAAATTAGGTCACTCTTCCGAAAGATACATTCAATCCTAGTGCTCATGCTGGAATACAGACCTAAACATGATTCTAAAAACAAAATAAAGAGCACTGCAAAACCTCAGCTCTAGAGCAAAGTGGAGTGCCAGAAGTCAAATTAGAGCCCTCTGTGTTAGAAATACTATTCCATGAAGACATTAATACCATTTACATGCGAAAGTGTACAGTGTCCTGAAGAGAGTACACCAGGAGTTCCAGGTCAGTTGTTTGTGCAGAATTCGTTAGGCTTTTTACTTTTTACCTATAAAAGCATCCTACTTGCCTTAAACGGAGGCATCAAGGAAGCTTGCAAGTATCTAAGGCTTCTTCCAAAAGTGGCATTTATAGACACTTTTGGTCATCAGAGACAGCCCTGGAAGAAACCTTTAACACATGGGTTTCCAGTCTTTGTCCCAGAGAACCAGTGTGTCTGCAGGTTTTCTAGATCTCTTTAAAGCAACAGCCCCTGTAGGGTTGGGAAAAGCTGCTAAATTGGTCAAATTCAGGCAGTAACCACTAGGGTTAGCTCATTAAGAGCTGAGCTGGAATGAAACCCTGCAGACACACTGGAGCTCCAGGAACAGGTGTAAAACTTTTCATCTGAGATATTCTAAACTCAAACTTTAACTGTTAAACTGTTAAACTGGTAAACCGGTAAAATCAGATTTTGCTTTTATCAACAGCAATATCATATACTGTATACTGCACTTACAGTACATACTGTTTTGCATTGTGATGCAGTATATGTAACCAAAACTTTGTTGTTAACAAAAGCATTTTATTTTATATCTCAGCATAATTGCTGTACTACAATTTATCTTTCATGTCTCTTGCAGTTCATTCCCTACAGAAAGACCATTAGCTTTTCTCTTCTACCATACTAAGGTCCCCTATGACAAAAACTTGATTGTTTCAGCTTATTATCCCAGTCTTTTTTGGCAGAGGACCAAAGCCCCAATACCTTTTGGGGCATATAAAATATAAAAAGAAGACTTTTGTAAAGGAAGTACTGTATGATTGATCACTGTGTCAAAAGACCAGAATATTAAGAAGCAGCCATTATAGAAGCAGCAAAAACTTTAACACGATTTTAGCAGAATTATGTTAGTTTACATTTTACACAACAAGGAGGGCCACGTAAGTCAGTACAGTCCTACAGTAGGAACACATTATAATTGTTAGGCTATGCTACAGTATATGATGAACTGACTCACTGGTAATGAAAGGTGCAGATAGACATGTTCCAGTCCAGATGCAGAATTCCCCAAGCTTGATAACCCGCTAGAAACATCTTCTTCAGTTAATTGAGCAACCTCCTTAAAAACATGTTAAAAAACAGTGATGGGTGAAGCAAGCAAGCAAGCCACTGCTCTAAACAGTTCCTTATGCAGCCGTTTCTTAACCTCATCCTACCCAGGTGTACAGCAGGGGCGATACCTGTGCTTGATAACAGGGTGTGTCTAAACAGGAAGGTATTTTTGGTTATAAATGCTAAATAACTCATAAATACTTATAAAACTACTGAGCACCATAAGCTGCATTCGTGATTACCTATATATACGCAAAGCGTTTATGCGTTATGCATGTTGCCTTATACCAGTTTGGATTTTTACAAAAAAAAACGGACAAACTGAGTTTATAGAATATTTTTTGTTCGTTTCATAGGCATTTGTTGATCTTATATATTACCTCCTTCATGGCTGGCTCTTCTTCCCCAGAGCTGGAGTATTCTGGAGGCTCTCTGAGACTGCGGGGACTCTCGAGTACCTCAGGCGTGTCTGAACGGAGCACAGTGTCTACTTTCTCCTGCATCACCAGAGGCCCCATGGCAATAGCAGTGCCACTAGGAGAAACAGGAGAAAGGCAGGGGCTCCCAAGCCCCACTATGGAATTAGCCGCCGAAACTTGCATTCTAGACGTGTATTTTCAGAATTAATTCTGCTGGCATTATGTTGACGCGGCTCACCCGAGCCAAAAAAGAAACTCTCAAACCGAGTCCCACTGTGTACTATACTGTTGCCAAGCAACAACACAACGATGGGGCTGAGGAAGGCGAACTGAATGCCGGGACTTGTAGTTTCTGGGAATTAAAACAGAGGCGGAAAGCTTGGAAAGGAGTTAGTTTAACGTTGTGACAAGTCCCGTGTAAACATCATGTTGGACGTTTTTCTTTAAGGTGATGTTGTTGTTTTTTCCCACTATGGGGATTACTAAATCACTAAACACTGTAGAACGTTTTATCAATGAATAATAGATTGTATTGTCAAGAGACGTATTTAGTGGTTTATTAGACTTATGCACATTATCTTTAGAAGGAAATATTCGACTTAGAAAAAAAGATTTTATGACGGTACTTTGAAGCATACTGTATACTCGTGGTTAACTAAAGAAAAGTGTTTCTGTGGATACCATTATATGGCAATAAACCAGTAAACAATATTCATTATACAACATATTCATTTTACTTACATTATAAAACCAAATTTAGAGGTGGATCGAAATGTGTTTCAGATACTAGTGTGCTGGCGTGCTTTCCTTGCCTTTAGACCCTTTGTGCTCGCACCAAATTAACAAATGAGACGTACAGTAACACGGCAGGCACGTCCGAAATGAACAGGTGGAACCTGAACCGTTGCCTTGAGAGACGAGCCTAAAATGATTCGTTGAATATCTGTTTTTATCATAATAATAATAATAATAATAATGTAACATAACGGGGGCTCAGGCGGGCGCCCTTGCCGCATCTGGTCGGCCCCATCCCGACTGGAGGCTCGAACCCGGGACTTCCGCGTCTCTCTGCAGCGACCTAGCCCCGTGAGCTAAATAGAGATTTTTCTACAGCTCAGTAGCTGTGGTCCTGCTATCACAGGGAAGGGCGGTGACGTCACCCGGTGACTCTGGTATGCCGGCTCTTACATACAGTGCTTGTCGGCCGTAGGCGTTACACTCTCCCCCGCTTAAAGGGCTATCCCACCCCGCTTCTGACACCAATGTAACGCAACGGGGGCTCAGGCGGGCGCCCTTGCCGCATCTAGTCGGCACCATCCCGACTGGAGGCTCGAACCCGGGACTTCCGCGTCTCTCTGCAGCGACCTAGCCCCGTGAGCTAAAGAGAGCGCCCGCCTGAGCCCCCGTTGCGTTATAATAAGAATAAGAATAAGAATTTCTTACAATTTCTTGACACTCCACTCAAAGCGTTTTACAGGTAATGGGGACTCCCCTCCACCACCAATGTACAGCCCCACCAATGGCAGCCAGTACTCTCACCGTGGGGAGGAAAACAGAGTGAATTTATAGATTTTAAGGAGGCCATGATTGGTAAAGGCCAATGGGAAAAAGGGGTTACACCCCTACTCTTGTCGAGTAATACCCTGGGATTTTTAATGACCACAGAGAGTCAGGACCTTGATTTTACACCTCATCCGAAGGACAGCATCTTTTTACAGTATAGTGTCCCTGTCACTATACAGGGGCATTAGGACCCAAATGGACCGCAGGGTGAGCACCCCCTGCTGGCCCCACTAACACCTCTTCCAGCAGCAACTTTAGTTTTTCCCCAAGAGGTCTCCCATCCAGGTACTGGCCAGGCTCAAATCAGCAGAGCTTCAGTGAGTAGCCAGCTGTGAGTTGCAGGGTGATATGGCTGCTGGCCATGTTTATGGATTTAGAGTACTGCTACAGACGTGCAATATATTTTATTTTTATTCGTTATTCGTTAACGTTGTTCGTTTTATGTTTAATAAAAGTCTTCATCCTGAACGCAACTGCGGGGAAGCAAAAGGTAAAAGTAATCCAGTGAATATTAAGTGTTGGCAGCATTGTGTGTTTGTACGGGGCCTCAGAATGCAGTAATATTAACCCCAGTTAAATCCATGAGAATTCTGGCGTTCTTTGACAGTAAGGTTTATTCAATGAAACGGCGAAGCTAATTTTATTCCCTACGGAAATAACAACTACAGAAATATTAGGTTTCGTCGATGAAAAGACGTGTCTTATACGAACATATATATATATATCACTTAATATGCAAAATCATGTAGCGCATTAAAAATATGATCTATTTAAATAAACAATGCCCTATATGCTAATTAAATCGCGCAAGGTGATTACGTTGCGATCTCAAGCAGAAAAGTTATTATATACACATTATAATGTATAATAATAATGTTTCTTTATTAGCCCTATACAATTTCTTGCATTAGGAATTCGTCTTTTCGCATACCCCAGCTTTTTTCTCCAAGGAGACACAGACAGGGAGAGAAGCTTGGGGTCAGAGCGCAAGGGATTTGCCATTGTACGGCGCCCCTGGAGCAGTTGGGGTTAAGGGACTTGCTCAGGGGCCCAACGGAGTAGGATTCCTCAGCCAGCCATGGGATACAAACCAGCAACCTTCCAGTCACAGGCGCAGATCCTTAGCCAAAGAGCCACCACTCCACCCATATACGTATGTGTAAGGAATAGCAATAATAATAGTTGTTATTATTAATAATAATTATTATTACTGTATATCTTGTACTATTTTAATAAGAATATACTACTTTTGTACAGTAAGGGCATATTGGGCTATACCGTCAAGGGTGGTACAGCAGTTAGCATTGTTGCCTTTTTTCACTGACCTCCCTGGTCCTCAGTTACACCTGGGCAGGCAGCTGTCAGCATCCCCGTTTGGCCCCTAAGGACCAACCCATTCGCACGGGGACTCACCGCATCCAAAACTGCCAGGTGAGCTCCTTACTTTAGATCAGATAAGGTGCAGGCACAGTAAATGGATTAAACAAGGACGATCACCTTTTAAGAACTTTTTTTTTATAAATTAGTAGAGATTTTATGTTTTGTTAGAGTATACACTCATCGTAAGATTAATGTGTATTGTCCAATAAAGTTTATTTTCAATAAAAAAACATACGATAAGATAAGCGATAACAGAGCGGTAGAGTGTCTGAGTGCAGATCAAGAGGCCCCTGGCACAAATGCAGGTGCACCCTCAGTCCTTATCAATCAATTCCTGTTTAGTGCTCCGATTGTTGAGCTAACGCTTGAATTGAAGCGCTACTGTCTTGCTTCATTGCCGCTAGGGCACTGACTAGGCAGGGGATTGTTTTTTTCCTCCTCTTTAATTCACATTGAGCCGGACTTTCTCTCCTCATCAGCACACCCGTCTCAGAAACAAAGGTAAACCTGGCCTTCCCAGAATTCCGGTACCAGCTCCTACAGCTCGGCTCGCCATTCATGCAGCTCAGTCTCTATCCGGCAGGGACCGGATCAGAACAAGAATGTGCTGAATTGCATTTGAAACATGTTTTGTACTTCACAATATAAGGAAAAAAAATATTTCTGCATGTTTTTTAAACTATTTTCAGTGCTTCATTAGAAGTTAGCTTTACTATTAGGTGCAAACCTTAGGACTGTATTAACTGTAAATGAAACGGGGTTAGACTACCATCTGTTCCAGTGTGCAATCGAATCGGAAAAATAGGTGTAAACATCATGTGTACATACTGTATATTTTTGTGTGTTGCTTATTTTTAGTTTGCCTATTGGTTATTCATTATGTACTGTATATATTATGATGTAGATTATGATTAACATCTTTAACAGAAGAAATTCAATGTTCACAGTGCCAACACACATAGTACTAAGGCAAAAAAGGGTTGTCACCAATCAGGTTGACCAAAAAGACATCTTTCAAGACAGCTTCTCTCCATCTGAAAAACATTATATTCAAAAAAGGTAGGAAATGGAGGTTTTGTCTACGATAGCTTTTAATCTATCATGAATGGCGGTGAGACACAATTTTGCCTCATAGCTCTTAGGCCCTGAGTTTTATTCCTACAGGGAATGTTCTGTATGGAGTTTGCATGCCCCCCTCAGTGGTATTTATGTTATGGTCACATCAGTTTAGTGTCTGTCTGTCAGGGCATTGCCAGTACACCAGAATGTTAGCAGCCTGTGTTGTCTATAGGCGTTGGTTTTGCTGGTGGGGTTTATGTTTTCTTTACCACTTTGGTTGCTAACCTTAGTAAAGCCACTGTTCTTGGCCCTTTCAACTGACGTCCAAGTATCAAAGTGTTTTCATGTGCAAAGGGCAACAGTTGGCCAACCTGAAAAGGCGATTTTCCACACGCTTCATGCTGGTATTAGTACACAGCATTTCGAGAGCCACGTACATTTTCTGAAATGTGAGTGAATAACAAAAGAGGCAGTCAACTAAAACCTTTGTGGCAATACTACTTTAAGTCACACAACACTGTATAAAGTATTCTATCGCTATTTAGCAAATTAAAAAAGAATGATAGATTTGAACAAAGAAGCAGTAAAAAACATGAACTTTAAAGATTGCCCTATGAAAGTAAATCTTGAATATTATGGAACGCAAGTTATTCTTCAGAATGCATGGACTTCTGTCTTACCCACTATAATACTGAGCAGCAGTATTAGTAGTTACTGATGTCCATGTGGTATTCAGTGTTTTACCAGCTGAGAGAATTTACCCTATAGAATGAAGAAAAGGAAACAACTTCACATTCCACTACACAATCTGTCTGACGTTTTACACTGAAAAACTTTTTACATATTGTACTGTAACTTGCAAACATTGTATTTTGCTGTGCTTTGGGTATCTGGGTGAACTGTGTGAGTATGGAACAAGCCAGCCATGCTGCTGAAGCCGATTCTTAGAAGAACCAGCTAGATAAGATCCTTGGATAAATGAACTACAAACCCCCAAACAGGCAAGTTGGGCCAAAGAGTTGTCTCATTTGTAACCTGAAATCTGTTTTTACGAATGAATAGAAATAACTTCCAAACACAAGTTCCCATGTTCAGTGTGACTTATTCCTTTCACAGGAATAATGGCTAGAAGTATAAAGCAAAATTATAAATGTGTATGAAACTTGTTTGTATGCCCTTTAGCAAAGCTAAACCTAGTGAATAGTCTTTACTGGGTATCATCATTCAGATTTCATTTTAAATCAGTCTTTTTTCTTCTTCTAGTAAAATAAGACTTTATTGATCCCAAAGGGAATTTCAAGGGAAAGGTTATGAATCATAAAAGTTTGACTGTTAGTAACTTTACGTGAATACGTAAATGGCAGACAATGTGATCTAAAGGTATGTCTTTCATCAGTTTAACACACAAACTAAAATAAATACACACTACGATAAAAATATTGTATAATATAGATATAATTTATTAGATTTTCCTTCATGTTTTAAAAGTGACCCACTTAATGTAATTCTGGGGCAGTGAAAATATTTTTTAATTTAATCTGACCACAGCCCCTGATGCATGTGTGACATTTTAAACAGCTGGACATTACAAGACAGCATCTAGCATTCTAGCATCCAGATATATCCATTGCATGTAGTTTTCAATGATGTTTTTCAGTGCTCTCCAAATATACAGTATCCTCATATGAAATTCTGTTCTGTATATGGTAAGAACAGAAGGTTGTGCACAGTTTAATGTACTGTATAGAAACGGGTACCCAACGCTGAAGGGTTTTAACTCAATCATATCTGCTTGGCTCTCCGGGGGCTGTCATAAACATATTTCCAATTTATGCAGAACTATGCTTGAATGTGATTTCTTGAATCTCTATGATACAAACACACCCATTATACACCTCTGTCCAAGACAGCCTCTTCATGTTCAATCTTTTGTCTCTACAAGCCCCATTAGCAAAACAGCACTGGTCAGCAAACTCAAGCAAGTCTCAGGGGAACACACTTCTGGATTGACAGAAAAAAAATATTACCTAGAATTATTGACTAAATTGTCACTGTGTTTTTAAACTATCATCTGCTGCACGTATTGCAAAAATAAAAGACCAGGACACGCCAATTCCAATACCAGCAACACAGCTTTATTGATTTCAAACTGCACGTAAAACGATACACCTGAATGTATGCTTTTTAAGAACTGCATGGCAAAGTGACACTGCCAGTCTCTATTTCATAAAGAAAGGAATTTATTTCAAACACTATTACTCTAAACATTTTTAAGGAACTATATATGTGGGAACAGAGAACAAGTTTTGAAAAGAAAAGATAGAGAGACATTTTAGAACTATTTTTTGAAAACACACTTATTTACACTTTCAGGTGCACGGTTCATTATTTTACCAGACAAAAGAAATTCCTTTTTTATCCATCTGGCTTTCCATCCCTCATAATAATGTTAGTCATTTATAGTACTAGGATTCATCGTTTACCTTTTTTTGTGATAAAGCAGGACATGATGTAGATTTGCCAAAATGTGTGAAATTAAACTGCCTACTTCAAGATCAGGCACAACCATGATAAACAGTAAAAGAAAAAAAATATATATAAACAAGTTTCCAGTGCTTTTATGTTAAACTCCAGGAGAAAATGCCTTTTAAGTAGGTATAATAGGAATGATGTTTTTATTTTCCAATGATTATCTACATTAAATGATCTTTCATTTTTTATTTTGGGCATAAGTCACTCTTTAGAAGAACTACTGGACACAATATTAAAAGTGATTTTAATTATTTTAAAGTGTGGGCTGGGATTATATTAAAATGAATGAAATATCCTAAAACCATGTACAGTGTTTCCTGAAGATGAGTTGAGCTAAATAACCTTGAGCATCTTGTTTCACACAGATATGTTTTTATACAGGTGCCCGTAAATGTTTAAGAAAAGACAGACTTAAGAGGAACACATTATTCTCCTGGACTCTTACATATTGCAACACCTAGATCTTAGCTATTTGCATGAACAGTTATAAGTACTGTCATTTTCCTTAGTGGTTAATGCAATGATATGTACTGAAAGACAACAGCTGCTGGAGAGAAAGGAATTACACTGTGGTTATTTTCTTGTCCTTGGTAGCCTGTTTAATGGCGGCCTGCTCACAGATGATCTCCTTCAGGCGCTGTAGCCTCATATTCTGCACAGTCTGGTCTCCCACACCCGTCTGGCTGCGATGGAGGAGGCTCAATGCATTGATGTACTCCAGCTCGGTGTATTTTACCCCTTGGTCCACCACCAGGTTCAGCAGTTCATCAGCTGTGTTGTACAGCATCTCGTAGTACTGCCTGCAGGAATACCAACAGTAACGCATTTAGCGGTGTATCGGTACAGAACTGGCAGTACAGTTGTCAGTCCGGTGCTATACTATCAAGAAAAAACTTCACAGAAACAAAACACGGAATAGTATAAAACCTGAAATGTGGTCTAACCGTTTCAAAGTTCTTAGTTTTCTTTTCTATATTTCAATTGTATACTCAACAGCACCATGTGTCCCAGAAAGACAAAAATTGCAGAGCTGAAACTTAATGCTTCTGATTTCCTTTTGCCAACCAAGGTTATTACACCTTTTATTATACTTACTGGAAGAGGGTTCAATTTCCCTCATTTCAAATACTCTTCTGATTGAAGGCAACTGAATTCTTTTTACTTTATCTGCTCAGAAAGGATTATGTCTCCGTCATCAAAACGCTTTGCTATGAAATCTTTACAATCCTGATAGGTACTCTTAACATCTGCTTTATTTCAGTTCCTTCGGCAGTGGGAAAGGTAAAAGAAAAATCTTATGTGCTCTATTTCATAAAAACTGGCATCTTAATCCAAGTATCTTAACTGTTAAGGTTTGTACGCCATCGTGTTGATTTGATCAAAGGAACCTGACTTTTTCTTTCGGACATAAGGATCCATTTTTGGAAAGATAAATAAAAGCTGTTACTGGCATCTAGTATTTGGAAATGCTCATGCACATGGGACTTATCCCTGAAAATACAGACATAGACTAAATAGCTTACATTTTAGAAGTGCTTGCCGAACCATTTTCTAAGACATATACAATAGCAATGAATACAGAATAAGCTTATAAGTCCATTCACCTGAATAATACATTCACCTGAATGTTGGGGTATTATCTGCTCTGCCTTAATTGCTATCCAATTCTTCTTTATTGGTGTTTTATATTGCAGCAGCAAAGGAAACTAAAAGTAATTGCATGAGATATGGAAAGCAATTTAATAAGTTTCCAAAAACACCACAATCACCATCAACACATCTCACTTGGTGATGTTTATGATGGAAATGTTACAATTTGAGAAATGTATCTTATCAAGTTATCCATCTTTAACCATAAGAATTCTGCACTTACATCAGTTGTCTTAGAGTACTCCAAACCCCTAATTGGACGGCATTTTTCCCCAAACATAGTTTGTCATTACAGCTCAGTGATCTTTTAATCTGATTTTCATGGATAAATACACTAGTATTACAGTGTCAATTAATAATAACAGTACATCATTATTTAATACTGGTTGGTAAACACTGTTTTGGATCCACCTGGGAACTTAAGTAAAAAGTATAAATAATTCTAACTTTTTAACAATTCAGCATCTCTAGGGGTCTATTTAGTGTCCACTAAATTGGACACAATTGAAAAGATTCAATTGAGTAAAAGAAAGCGACATTCAATCAAAGCATATACTCAATAACATCTTCTACTATTGAAAAAAAAATGTTTTGCTGAAAACTAAATATAACAATGACTTCCGTTCTAATACAAATTCTCAAATTTGTGAGATTCTATTTGAAAAATATTTTTTGGGTTCCACTATAGTTGGAAGGACAACCTGTACTGCAAAACACAGGTCATGTAAAGTTTTTTTCTTCAGACAGACATTCCTGCGTGTGTATGTGTTTAATTTGTACTTTTTTTGACAAGCATTGCCCTTGGTTATGGCCAATTTGCATACACACAGTATGTCTCTCTGCAGGGTCTGTTAATTTTTAATTCTTCACTTTCAAGGGGTCTATTAATATTGATGAGGGGTCACTAGTGCTTGTACATGCCACAGGGAAATGTGCTGAAATTCTGATGTGCCATTCGTGTGATGTTATCATATAATGAAATATGAAAACTGAATACTTATAGATCTCCCCTATTTTGTTCAACCTGCCTGCTATAATAAATAGTTTTCTTCTAAATGTCCTTTGTATTTGAGAAATCCCACATCCCTTAAGTAAAAAAAAATTAAAACAAAGTTGTGGTATTCTAAATTTATGCACACAATTGGAACAATTCCTTGGGGAAATAATGGAATCTTCCAACTTGTATACCAATTATGAATTTCTATGATTTTAAAATACTCCCTTTTCTGTAGGGGTTTTTGTTGTGTCTGACTTACTGTACCGAAAGATAACTTAAGGAAAAGGACATTCATTTGAGGAAAGTGTTTTTGATACTACTCTCCCTTCATAACAACAGTTGCAGATGATAAGTTCTTCTAACTGAACTTCTAGCTGAAATCTATTTTTATCCATTTTTAAATTATTACTGTTTACTAATTTAGCTGGCGTCTTTATCATATGCAACTTATATTTAAAACACAATACAAAAGAGTATAAAGTGGACACCCATTGCAAGCTTTGTATATTTTATAATCACATACTGTTGCTAAACATACATATTTAGCATAATGATAAATTAACGTATATACTGTAGCATTCAGAAATTCAAGGTACAACAAATATACCAATAATGTAAACGATTACAATACAAAAGACAATTCGAATTTTACTATGATACACACAGGAGAACTAAAAGGCGCACTTGTTAATCAGACTTGTTCAGTAACTATCTAAGTACACTTGCAGCTTGAGTGTATGCAAGATTTTAAAATTAATTTTGTGCACACAGAAAGTCTTAAAGAAATAAAGAAATAAGTACTGTCATAAAAAAAGCAAATTGCAGCACTAAAGGGAGAGTTTCTAGGCACAGTGCACATCTTCAAAATTAAGAAGTAGATGGCTCAAACAAGTTTTAAGTAAATGTATGGTTATGAATACGGCAAACAAAAAGAAAAGGAAACAAAGAAAAATATCAGACAATGTATTTCTCAGTCACGTTATACACTCAGCCATGAATGACATATTTGTTCCAAAGTCCCATTTTATCATTGCAAACCAGAGTACAGAGCTCAAGGAAACAGAAACAATGAAATCAGGCCAGCTGCTGAGACTATTTTACTTTTAAGACACTACACTAACATCTTTATTATGACAGGCTTTTAAAATATTTCAGAACAGTAGAGATGTTAATAAGATTAAAACGTGTACTTATAAACTCTTCAATCTCTCTGATCTTTATTAAAGGAAGATAATGAAAAGCAAGGCTCCACACATCAACAAAAGCACTAGAACTCAATTGATAGATCCTGTGAACACCTGCAAATATTCGCTGTATACCATTAAATTCTAATTAGCCTGTGCACTGCAAGTCTGTATACAAAGAATATTAAGCAAATTTATGAGGCTTACCAAAGAGAAAAGGAAATGAATGTAGCAATAAAGTACAACATTGACAATTCACATACCCTAATTTTGAACTTGTCCAATGTAAAATCCATTTTGACTTTGCCTCTGTCGCAAATGTCATCTTTTCAAATGAAAAATGTCAAAGTAGTTAAGTGATAACAGAACCAAAACAACTTAGATTGTTTGTGCCTGAAATCTGAACAGCTGCAATTGCCTTACAGAGGAAACCCCATTAAGAAATAATTTTGAGAAGATAGTTACTACTTACTGTACCTTGAAAACATTTTATTTGCATACATTGTACTACAACTAAAAATTATTAAAATGTTGTAGTAAGAAGACCTCTCCAATACAGCAAAAACAATTGTTCTCTTTCTTAAACACCTAAAATGTACAAAAATTAACAGCTGGCAATTAATTGTTTTTTTTTTTTTGCATGTTTGTTAATTTGCTTTTACTGTAGCTCTTAAAAGGTCAAATGGGATTTGAAATTGGTGTTAACCCTGTACCAGTTTCTGAGCTGTCTGCATTCAGGTGTGCTGCCTGAAATGTAATCAATGGACAAACAAAAAATGCTCACCGTGCCCATTCATCATATCTTTGTCAACTAATAAGAGCTGTTGGATCAGAAATAACTACAAGTAAGATAAGGAGAGGAGGTTTCAAAATCTATATACTGAAAGTGTTGGAAGCAGTATCCTTGATGTTTCGTATTACCGTATATGACTCTCAGGACTGATCAAAGAATATCGTAAAATAAATGTCTAACAAAACAAGAAGCTGCATTAAGCCATCAATTAGTAGTAGAGATCTAGGGCTCAGCTGGAAAGAAAATCAGCGGGCAGTACTCCAGGGCCAGGGCTGGGGGTCATGGCACTGGGCTCTAGTTTAAATCAGGTGCAACAAGTGGTGACATTTTTTATTGTCTGTTTCTATAGCATTTCAAAATGGTATCTGTATTTCAGAAGCTCCCACCTGAAGTTCGCGCTACATTAATACTCACCACTTTGCTGGTCCTAATGTGACTTACAGTAGTAGACAGAGTTTCAGATCACACACACTGAAATCAGCCTGACTTACAGTACATTCCCTGACATTAGCTGTGCGGCTCTATCAGATGAGTGGCTTCTGGCCCAGATGTTCAACAATACGCTTTAATGAAACACGGATCTCAGAAGCCGAACCCGTTTCTTCATTTGATATTTCATACCGCTATCAAAACATTGCTTTACTCTCGGCTCTAGGAGAATGAGAAGGCAGATTCATATCATGATGAAGAGAGGGAAAAAAGGCATTACAGGATTTACTTCACTTCTACCATTCTTATCTTCTCTGTGCCATACTTTATTTTGATGTACTGTACACTGGTTTCTATGTCAAAACAGTCATTGAATGGAAAGGCGAAAGTCAAACTTCATTAGCATTTCCAACCAAAGTGATTTGCATAAGTGAATTACAGATCCCTGCTGCAGATCGATAACTTTTCTTTTTGCTCTCTTTTTGAAATCTCAATGCGGCTTTTTATTGCTTTCTCTCCCTTTCCTCAGACACTTGCCTGCTCTGTTTAATAGCAATATTCCTGGGGCTGAGGTTATGATAAAGCCATTGATAGGTACACCCTGGGGGCTCAAATGATCTTAGTGACAATGACTCCAGAGCACAACATGAATATTCAATCTCTGCAGTAATGCAATGAGCACTCTTATCTTCTCTCTCCATAGTTCCCCCTCGTTCATCAATTGTCAGCTTTCGCCATCGATTTACCAGCAGAACCCTTTCTTGCAGATTTAATGTGCAAAGACACACTGGATATTAAGGCATTAGTTGCAGTCTGAAAATATTAAAATATGGGAGTAATCTGTTTCATCAGGTACTTAACCTCGTAACTAACTGATTAGGGAGAGAAAAGAAAGAACTCGGATATCCTGTTTGAACCATATTTTGCAATACAGTTCTGATCAAAATGGATTTATTTTTTTCCTTTACTAGGGGTCAAGAACGCCAGAAGAAAAAAAAATAAAAGAAAAGAAAAAAAAAACAATACCCCATTGAAGGAGCATAACGTACAGCTAAAGTATGAAATAACGAACGAAAAGGAAAAGGGAATGTCGGATTATCCTTGGGATCGGAACTGGAATCCAAGGATTTCACACCACTGGATCAATTAGCTATTAACAACCAAATGTGTCAGATGGGCCGAATGGGCTCCTCTCATATCTTTCTTATTTTATGAGGGAAGGCAAGTTGCATTGTCCTTTGGACCGTAGTTGCACTAATAATTTGGTGTGAGGGTGAAATGTAATTAGTTTAGCTTTTTTTGTGATATTATACGCCAATACCTGTATGATGCTCCAGCGTCTTGCAAATAAAATCACACTCCCAATGAAATAGGAACAAAAACATAATATTGTAAATTATGTGGGAGGTGTAGCATCTATTAGGTATTGGGGTTGATTTGTATATGCCAATCCTGGAAGAGGAATCATGAACTGCAACACGTGGACAGTTTGGCCAAAATCCCAATTCCCTCTCCCAAGGAGCTGATTCTCAGCCAAAAATAGACATTTGATCATAACCACGATCAATAATCAGGACTGATCAAAAATCCTCAATGGGAAGTACTAGATCCTTGTGTATGTCAGTGTTATCCCTGCCAGAGGAGGATTTACAAAACACTAACTGTAGGGGTGTGAATAAATGTGACTCTCATGTTTACTGGAATTAAATTATTGACGACAAATGATTCTAGCAGTCACCTGAAGACGGCTCAATAGCCATAACCTAATGTTTCTTTCTGCTTCTCAGAATGGAATTAAGCTCTGCTCGCACCTTTGTGGCCTGCACACTGATGCAGTTCCCTGCTCAAACCCCTTCAAGCATGACTTTGCCTTGTGTACTGCTATTAAGATGACAGGATGACAGTTCTGGCCTTATTCAGCAGGGCAAATGATCTCATCAGTAAATCTATGTTAAATGATGTTTTTGTTCCTATTTCAGTGGAGTTATGAAAGAAAGCCTGGAGGGCAGAGTGTGTTGGCAGTATTTCAGTTTGAGGGGCAAAACACATCCCAAAGTGCTGCTGGAAGCTTTTCCGAAGTGACAGGATCTGTTACTAGATTCAGCCGTTGAGTTAGGGATACATTTTGCAATTCAATAGAATCCTTTTTCTTTCCAGGGAGAGAGAGAAGGAGTAGTTGAGGGCATGGAATCGGGAATCAACAAATGCAATTAAGCCGAGGCCTGGAGATACGAGTATAGTGCAGCCCAAGATAAGAGATACTGTAGTTTACTTGTACACTTTCTCAAAATTCATATTCTGGAGGACAGTGTCAAAACGCATGGATATACCTGCTTAACAGCTTGATGTGCAATGCTGACAGATTCCCGCATCAGTCAGGCTCTTTATGAGCAGTCATTCTATGTACTGTATAATACATTTAGAATTTCGTATCACATTAACTGGGCTGCATCTAGCTGAATTAAAGATGATAGTGCACATTTATTTACAGGAGGTACACTTAAGGTTATTTCAAAACACTGAAAACGACATACATAGTGGAAGCTATGTGGAACTGTTTTTATAATTGAGAACAGGAAGCCCTTCTTTATCAGAGATTGGTGGGAGTGTGGAACAAGCTACCCAGCCTTCTTATAAAAGCTGAGACCTTGGCTTCTTTCAAGAAACAGCTGGATGAGATCTTCGGATCAATTAACTACTAACAAATGGGCTTGGCTGGCCAAATAAGGAATAGTTAAAGGTTCATTCCCCTCTGAAATGTAAGAAACTCTCAGAAGAAGTCTCCACAACCCAAACATAGTGTTTCTTTTACAGTTTATCGTGGAATGAACCTTTTACCTGTTCCTACGCATGCTGACACAGCTACCTAATAGATGGGCCAAATGTCTTCCTCTCATTTGTAACCTTCCTCATGCTTTTGGATTTTGGTAGGTACTCCTATTTTTGGTGAGTATACAGTATAAAATATACAATACATAAATGTCGCATGCTTTTGGTTTTCATCACCTCTCAGCTAGACACATAGTCTAGCACAAAATTGTTTTTGTTTTCTTTGCAGTTTTTGCAGGCATTTAACTTGTTTCCCCCATTAAAAGTGTTCAGGCTGTCATGAAAAACAAACTACTGTATGTACACACCATTTAGGAATTCCACAACATGGAACATCACTGGAAGGGCAGAGGGGGGGAATTTTTGCAAGGCACTGTAAAAGATTATATTTCTCTTGAAATAAAAAAATATATATATGTTTTGTCAAAAAAGAGTCCTAATTGCTTGATGCCTTATTCTTTGCAGTACCCAAATATAAATGGTTTCATTTCTGTAACAACAGCAAGATTATTACACATTGGAGATACAGTCCAGACCATTATTTTATATTGCACTTCATTTGGTTTACACCAGGGCATTAAAGTTTCAGCTACGGTATGTACTTTAATACTACATTTAAGTGATTTTATCTATATGTAAATAGGGTATGTATCCTACATGCTCCGATTGAATCCATCTCAGTTAAGTACCAGAGCTTCTTAACCTCCTTTAGATTTTGGTTTGCATTTTGACATTTACAGTTCTTAGAAACTCTGCTACAATTAATTTAAAACTAAACAAAAAGTCTACACATTCACTGCAAGTACTCTTGCATCAAGATCCAGCATGAGAACACTAATTTTCCACGCCCCTGGAATTGGAAATACAAATTTCCTTTGGTTTCCAGGACCCTCTGAACAGTCTCTGGGGAACCACAGGGGTCCACTGATAAAAATCCCTAATCTGGAGCATTTAAGAGCAACAGCACAGAAGTGACACAGACCATAAGATGTCATACTATAGAAGTAAAGGTTAAATTAATCTGACTAACTGAAACTCAATTACAATAGTAATTGCTTAAATGTCTATGGTGCTCTTCATCCCAAAGCATCTCATAATACTTCAAATATACAGTATGAAGAGACTCCCTTCATGCACTACTGAAGTGCAGTACTAACAGTGATGTCTGGCAGACATTATGCCCCAGCAGACCAGGTGGAGAATTGAGAAACTGTTTCGCCAGTGGAATTAGGAGAGAAATTTATGGAGGGCAGATAGTTCAAAACCATAATGGAATTTAGCCAGGACACCACTGCTCATACCCCTCCTATCATGAACAAGTGGGATCAGTTGATAGCAGTGTGTCGTGTCACTACTGCACTGTATACTGAGGCACAGGTGTAAAACGTCTGGTCCAGAGGGCAGAGTCCCAACTACTCTGTTGCATTTTAAGTTTTAACAGATGTGATTCAAACAACAGTGAGCTCTCAAACTGGAAAGCTCATTAATAAATCTGAAAAAAATCAAAATTTTCCAGCAGCGTAGAGCATAGAGTTGAGAACAAGTCTGCCCGTTTCCGACACATTCCAATTTACAATTCTAGCATTATGTGCACAGCCTTTATGGTGCTGACTGACTTTGGATTTATAGTTTAGTTTTTAATGACTTAAGGACACACATTTATTCTTCGTTTCATCTACAACAACAAATAACATTATGACAAGCAGACATAGTGACATTTGGTCACAGGCAGTCTTCCATTATAGCTTATTAATGTGTTTTCAAATGCCCTTACCATTTCACTCACACAAGTGAGTGCCTGAAGCTATAAAACAATTTATGGCCTGCACAAAATATTCAAAAATATACTATTACAATGGCATTGTGATATTCAGAAACTTATGAGAATAGATCAGCAAAGCACTGCAAGTTTGATAGGTCAATAGCCAGTAGTCTACATTGTTGCATTTCTGTGGAATATTCTATGGTGTTGGTAGCTGTCAATACCAATCCACTGCTACTGGACTCGTAAACAGATCTCTTATAGTTGTATGAAATGCACTGTTGAAGGAGTAAGATCACTCCTTATAAGATACTTTGCCGCATACATTTGGAAGTCCATGAGATTGATTTCTGAAACATTGCACAAGGTAAAAAATCAATGTGAACACTGTTGCTTTGATTAAAAAATGCTCTAGAAGAACACAACAGTTTGTAAAAGGGAATATGAATCTTCACTGGTTTACTCATGCATTAGAAAAGAAAGTCGTCTTCCATTAGATGTTTGTTTAAGTGGGACACTGTAGTGAATGGCTAATATATACTTTTTTAGGAAAAGTGAAACTATCTGCCATTTCTGTTATCCTTTTAGTTAGCTTCACAATATGAAAAAATAACAGGAATATAAAAAGACTTTTAAAAACTATTCCATTGTGAAACCAGTTTTGAAAAGATTTCTATTCAAACATGTCATTAGTTCTAATAAATAGGGCTTTTTCAGGGGCCATGATTGAAGCATTGTGTGGTACTACTACTATAAACCCCAAAGAAAAGAAAAGCCAGGATTTCTCAAACTAACTGGAGAAACTCTTGATACTACTAGATGCTTTGGGAAGAAGGCATATAATACCCATTAAAAGAATACTGCTCCAAAGAAAGAATTCAAGCTGCTTCACAAGTGGACAGCTAAAGTCATAATTTGAAACGCTAGATATGCAACATAAGGTGCCTCGTATCATCCTTTTTCAGGTATTATGTGAAGGGTGCATGGTATTTAATTCTAGAAAATGTTCTTGAGAAACAACTCCTTTTATTAGCAATAACATTCCTTCTATTATTCTGAGAAGCGAAGCAGGAAGATTTTGTTTAGTATTTTATAGACTTTAATAACAAAAAGCATTATTAGCATAAAAGTATGAATTCTACAAAGAAAACAGGGTATATATTTAAAACGTACTGTATAGCTCTTGGTTAAAAATCCACAAATCTTTGAAATTTATAATTTTGTGCCACTGGGTGGCAGCCTTTTGATGTTTTTTTTTCCACATTTAAATTTTTCTGTTCATATTCACAGATGTGGTAATTTCTCCCAGACACATGAGTCAAGCAAAACTAAAATCAATTCTTGATTATTATATTAAAATATTATTTTTCCCTTGTAGGGGTTCTGTGGTGGAATTATTTTATATGTGACACTTTCTGTCCATCTCGCACAAAGGCTTTTCCTTTGCTATATATATACTGTAGTATAAGATTTGATTTTGAAAACGTAGAATACAGAAGTCTTTGGGTACACATGTAAGACAGCAGTGTAACTTACATCAACTTTTTTTAGAACTCTACAGTATGAATGGTTCTATTCTTTCCTAGACAAAAAAAATGATGTTACAGAACTATGAATGAAAATAAAAATGCAATCAAGTGTAGTGTACAATGTATCATTACTAAAACTGGATGGAGGGTTTTCAATAAGATTTCAGTTTCTCAATAGCTATCTGCATGCCTGCAGTTTAATCTTCCAATGATAAGAGGTAATTTTATTTTCCACAGTAGATCATTTAAAACATCTCATACAACAAAGTATGTTACCAAATTAATGAAAAAAGATTAACCCATACAGAACCAATTAATTGACAGTTAAGTTTTTTTAATTAACTTTAACAATACAAAAATATTGTTAAATTTACCTTCCACTTGTAAATTTAATGTTCTTGTTTAATGTTACCTTTATATTTACGGTACTACTGTATACAGTGCTTTGCAAAAGTATTCAGACCCTTGACCAATTTAAAAAAGGTGGGGTATTAATCATTAATTTATTCAGTTCTAATTTATTTTATTCAGCATCTAAGATGTGTGACACTAGTGCAATTGATCGGCATTTACTAACATTGCGCAACTTTTGTCTTCCTAAGTAATGTCTTTCAGACCATTGTGTGCTCCATGCTTTCAGGCAGATTTAAATTGATTGCACCAACTCGTAAAGAAAACAAAGAAAATGCATTCTGAGCATTACAAGTGGAACAAACAGCTTTTGGTGACAAACTGTGGATCTTTTTAACACAACTCTCATACCCAGGACATAAGCCTGTCAATATTACTAAAATCCATACTACTATAAAATAATTTAAAAAAATGTTCTGCTTATGTGATCTGAAGACACTGCCCCACCTCCATACTAGTATTAAGAAATCACGAAGCTTTGAAAACAGCCTTTTCAGTTGGATATTTTTCGAGAGTCAAATCAATCAGTTAAATAACTCCAGACTGGAGTTTATTTAAGACTGGTATTTATAAGATTTATCATGTGATTATACTGCAAAGCTTCAGCCTTTTTGTTATTGTTTTGTGACACTTACTCTATGTCAGTATATCAAATTAATAAAACAGAGTTAAACTTATTATATAATTAGCTCACAGATGAGGAGTTGATTTCAAAGAATAACAAACATCTAAAATAATAAAATATTTTAATAACTATTTTACCCTTTGATTAAGTAAAATCCTGAGGAATAGTAAAAGAAAAAGATACTGGTCACAGATTTTTTACTTAAGAACTCGACTACTCCGAGCTCAACAGCTCGGGAAAATGCATGTAGCCATTCCTCGTTCCATGATTTATAGTCATTTTAACTCACGAGGCTCAACTTGAACTTAAAATAAAAAGGACTCCTAATCTGGCACACGCAGCACATTCTATGTGAAGGCTATCTGGACAAAAACAAGGAAAATCTTGTTTCCTGGCATTCTTATAATGCACAAATATTAGGTAAAGAATGGAAGACTGAAGACCTGGGAGCTGATTCAACTGAGCTATTTGGCCTGTAGGTCCTGGGACGGATTAGGCAATTTGTTGTCTTGCTGCTGTAAAACTGGTTTAAGGCCACAGGGTATTATCATGGCACACTGAGGAATATTTATGCATAGCTTCTTACTCTAAACCTTGCAGCTAGACTAGCCGTGAAATCAACATCCATTTAAACACGGTCCCACAGGCAGACACAAAGGCAGCAAATAATAGAGTTGTTCAGTGATCACATCTACGTTCTCTGAGTGATTGGCGACCATTGATTGCTGAACCCGGGAAAACTGAAATTACTGCTTAATATAAAGTGTAGCTATCAAGTCCCTAGGGCGCTGAAGCCCTGTTATTATTTTTCACCATCCTCAAAAAATAAAATAAAAAATAATGACCTGAATGCCAGTACTCCCAACATAAATGTGCGCAACCAAAAATGCAGACAAAATGCATGAGATGCCTGGATGGCCTGATTATATTTACACAAAGGATACTGGTTCATGCATATTTTAGCATGTCTGGTAATCACAAAAACAATGTGTGACAATCTGTGGCAATTTCAATCAGCCCTGTCCCACTCTCCCACATAATTAACCCATAGGCCAGAAAAGAGAGTAATCGGCAGTTTATTATGATTCTTTTCTAAATACACTCAAAATAAAATAAAGTATCACAATAAAACTGTTCAATGAGATTGATTCGTAGGCTCATATCATGACACTTATATAAATATAAATAAAGAAGTTAGTCAAAATGTCTTTTAGAGACTGAATTGCTGGAGAAAGCTTATTATCAGAGATTTTAGTTGATAGCAGACAGACCACAGTATGCAATCTCTCATGATTCCTGATGTGGAAGGTAATTAACTGGTACATTTCAAGGAAGAGAAGCACAATGTCTCATTTCTAATGTTTTAGCTTTTTTACGTTGTACCCACATACCCAGAATACTGGCTAATCTGAAAATCCTCTACACAGGGCTATGTAATTTTCTTGCTTTTTAAAAACTAAAATTCTGAAGATTTTGAATGTCCCTCTGGTCTGGAGCTGTCCTGACTCGCACTTTGAACTACTAAATCTATCTCCTCCAAATCAATTGGACATACTGTACAGTATATCACCTATAACCAAAGAAGGTGACAGAAAAGCACTCTATTTTTTTTACACATGCAGCATACTCAGACCAAGGTCTCATACTCGGCACACACCCAGCTTGTCAAGGCTAATCACATTTACCAATCCTTAAGGCTAACAGGTGCCCTAGAATGTGACAGGGATGGTCTTCATGACCTTCCTATAATATGAAAGATCACCGCTAGAACACATGGATTGGAAGTCACATTATCGGGATAGTGTAAACTCTGTGAAGAAAACCAGTGGCTGATGCAAAAGCTCAGTATCCATCTCGAAAGACTGTAAAGCACTGTGTCCATATTACTGGCATTTTCTTCCTTTGTTAAAGCTTTGTGCTACTAAGACACCCTGAGTAAGAACCTGACAACCCGACAAATGAGATATGTGCATAACTGAATAAGCTGTCTAGCTAGGCAGACAAGTTGTTGTAAACAGGGACCCTCGGTGAAGGCAGGAATGGTAACATAACTGCAGTACGAAAGAATGTAGAAATATTGATTATGCATATTTAACTTTTAATAAGTACAGGTATTCTGGGAGGGAAACTGCAGGAGAACCCAAAATGCTAGCATCACACATAAAGGGGTTGCTTTATAAATTGTAGAAGCATAAAATACAAATCCAGTTAAAACTAAAATTCTCTGAATCAGAAAGCAGAACAGCAAGTGCCCTGCAGGCCTCCACTGGACCCGAACATTACTGAGATGTTGCAGGACAAGTCTGTCAGAGAAAAAAGAAGCAGCAGTATACATATTCTCTGTAAGAAAGTGAGAACTGGGCAGACAAAACAGACAGTAATATACTGGTATAGCTGTGTGACTGACTGTCTAGACAATGTGCAACTGTGATTGCTAACAAGGAGGGCTTTCTGATGTGAAAAGCATGCTGTAGTTGCAGCCAAAACATACATTATACTCTGGGCCATCTGCTTTAGCATCACATGGCTTAGTAGGGTATGAAGACCTTTGCTTTTCCAGATGAATTTTGACTTAAGGTTTTCACTATCATACAACAGCATTAAAAATTGATAATATTTGAAAAGATGTGCACTAATATTCCACGTTTTTGGAGGTCCCCTATTAGTGGCCAATGCTTTAGCTCTTTCTTGAGATGATCAAAATAACGAATTTGAATCTTTAACTTTTTAACACCAAATGGGTATTTTTAACCAGTCTGGCAGTATGCCTTACGTCTGGCATAAAGGCAAGCACATGATGTCCCAGCCCTTAGAAGCCTTATTAAGCACAGTTTGGAATGAAGGCAAAATAAAGAGAAGTCACATTGCAATGCATCTTTCTGAACAATTCAGATTAATAAGATATCCTCTTAATGTTATTGATTTAAGTACAAAATGTCCACTGATTTCAAATAAAAAACAAGATGACAATCTTGAAAAATAAAGCAATCATTACACGGTTAACATCAATTATTGAGCAGCTCAGAAAATGAATGACAGCATCTGTAATGAAAACATTGATTACAGAAAATTAGGCTGCTCTGTAACCCTTTTTTTGTTTTTAAGTTTGGCTGTAAAACCTGCGAGCTAAATTCCACAACATTGATCTTTGGAAAACTGTCAGGTACAGATAGCACACATCCTATAGGTTTTAAATTGATGACTAAGAGCCAATTATACATGTTTGTCTCAGTACAGCTCAATTTTTACTCAAGCCACGCTCTTTGACTGCTGAATATGGGCATGAAGAACTGACAGTCCTGATTTAAATTCCAAACCATGGCAACCAGCTCTCAGGCAGCAACTTTGTGAAGCTTCTAACACAATATCATTCAATAAGGCAAACTCCCCTCTTGACACAAACACAAAATTAAAGAAAACCACCTATTATTCTAATGGGAATTTTAACATACAAATATTTTTTTTCCCGCTTAGTGTAATTGTTCTACTACAAATTGATACACAAACAGACCCCATTTATTCCTTATAAAGGAGCCCAAAACATATCCATAGTAATACTTTCTTCAAAGATCCATTTTATTCTTTTGACACCTGCTCAATAAGTAACAACCCAATGATGCCTACTTACTGGCAGGAGTTGTTAACGTTAGTTGTTTATTTGATGCAGGAGCCTACAGTGATAATGCAGCTATAGTGGAAGAATATCTGTATTATACATCAGTAAATGTCTGTATTCCTACACATTATAATAAGAACGTTTTTAATGTATGAGTACTTTATAAGAATTTCACAGAAGTGTTCAATAGCATACATAACAAAAAATGAAAATAAAAGTACGGCTAAATATCCACACTAAAAGCTGTAGTAGAAACATCGGTCTGTTGTCCATTCTTTGTAACGTGCTTTTCTGCTGTGTGAGATGTTCAAAATCAGCAGATCTAAGCAAAAAAACTAGACTGTACTCATGTAGTAAATCCTTAATATCATATAGAACTATGCAATTCAGTGTTTTTTACATGAGCAAGAAAATCTTAAAGCTAACTCTAAACTTCACAAAAGCAATTTATAGAGGATGAGAGTTATGTACTGATGCACAGTACTTTTAAGTACAGCATGAATCATTGAATTATGCACAAACTGAAGCCTATTCAGTACCTGAGAATATGACCCAGAAAGTAAGGTATTATAGTAGTAAAAAAAGAGGCATATATCAATATTTCAGAGTAAGACAGGCAGAGTAAATGTACTGAGTACAGAAGTTACCTTTGTGTATGGAAGTAAGATTAGGATACAGGAGACAGTTTGGAAGTTTTCATTAACTGTAGTTATCAACTCAGTTACTTAAAATAAGGAAAAAAGAAGAGATTGTACATCAACATGAGGGAGTTCATACTGCCCAAGTTACCCTACTACTAATACAACTTTGTATTACTATTTAAAAAAATAATCCTTTGAAAACTGCAAGGCATTTTAAGGACTTCCAAGCAACATTCCATCCACTTTCTTTAATAGTATGAGTGAACTGCAAGTAAACAAAGGAGAAACTAGAAAGAAACCTGCCAAGTTTGGAATTCACTGGCCAAACAGGAGCAGTATAATAACATCACTTTATTGACCGTACACAATTTCTTGCATTAGGAATTATCTTTTCGCATACCCCAGCTTGCTTTTCATGAGACACACGGATAGGGAGAGAGTCTGGGGTCAGAGCGCAGGGTCTGCCATTGTACGGCACCCCTGGAGCAGTTGGGGCCTTGCTCAGGAGCCCAACGGAGTAGGATTCCTCTGCCGGCTGCAGGATTTGAACCGGCAACCTTCTAGCAACAGGCGCAGATCCTTAGCCACAGAGCCACCGCTCCACCCCTGTATGTGGAACAGGATGGGAACTGACAAAAGAGCAGAATACCAGCCGGGAGGCCAGCCTGGGACACGGATTGTCTGCGGGAGTCTTGACCAAGCTGTTCAGAATGAATTTGAGTAAATAGAGTGCAAATAGAATGACAGCTATCACATTTGGAGTTAACAGAACAAGGAGCTTGATTATAGGGTGCATTTCATGATCTTCTGTGCACTTAATGATTTTCTGTGGACATATAAACTAATTCTGCAAACTGTGGGGAGCAATTTGGAAGCATGTGTGGATGTGATTCAATCTGCCAAGGTTTCCAGGTGCAGCAGTTTACAACATAAAGGTAGTTGATGTTTTTCAAACGAAATGGCAGTCTGGCCAGTGTAGGTTATACCAGAGGTCCACTTCATCATTTCTTAACTGTATTGCCACTAAAATAATACCAACCATGTTTGGAGTCGTTAGTCAAGTTGACTGTTTATTCATGAGGCAGTTGATGACACATTGTGGATGCAAATCAGAAACAGGTTTCCTTCATGAGCAAACCTGCAAAATCTCAATTCAGTGCTGTGCTTTCAGCTGGGAGAACAGCGTGGAGGTCACATGCAGGTTTGACAATGTCTCAGATGTTAATGATGTGCTCAGTAGAATAATACTGTACTCTGGAGTTAATTGGTCATTTTTTTAAATAGCCAGAGTTAGTGTTACAGGCTTTCTGTTGACAATTAAGAAAGCGAAATGGGAGCCAGGTGGCCATATCAGTATATGCAGGAACCCTATTTTCAAATATTTTCATCCTGTTGGTACTGGAATTATACAGTATCTATAATGTCTGGAGTTAATTAGCCAAGCAGGGATTGTGCACAAGTGGTTTGCTGGATGTACCACGTTTCTCAAGAAGGTTTATGACCTGTTACAAGTGTGAAAATCAAGAGGAATCTTTCAGGTGATTTTTTGAAAGGGTTTTTGAATATATTTCTCAGACTTTAGAACAGCCACACAGGATCCCAGTTTTTACAAGAATATTTATGGCTTATCTGTTCCAACCTACAGTATCTGCCTAGTATGAAGTGTCTAGGCTGACCCATACTGAAATGACAGATGTCATAGGCTTCCAGGACTTGGAATAAAAAATATAACACTAATGTCCCTATGTACTCTTGCCCCTGTGAAGTAGAAAAGTATTTAATTTACCTGGCGAAGTCAAGGTCAGCTTCACGGGACATAGTGATGTTAGTCAGATTCTGCTGTAGGACAAAAATATTTCTGCACATCTTCTTAATCCCAGATTCACTAATCCTCTTGAAATACTGGGCTCCATTGATCAGGATGCAGGAGATCAAATGGCCCAGACCTGAACAGTGAGAGAGTAAACACTTTTACACTCAAACACATAATACATTTCTCATCCAGGCCTCAGCCACAGAAAGCATTTTTCAATTTCTCCTGACAGCAGCGGCTACAACAAATGACTCTGGATGTTTCCTCATCATAATCATGTGGTAGAAAAATAAGACTTTATGGAGCCTATCAT
This sequence comes from Lepisosteus oculatus, assembly GCF_040954835.1. Lineage (NCBI taxonomy): Eukaryota > Metazoa > Chordata > Actinopteri > Semionotiformes > Lepisosteidae > Lepisosteus > Lepisosteus oculatus. The sequence goes on along the minus strand of NC_090702.1, from coordinate 44,810,765 downwards.
TTGTTATTTTGTTTTCTCATATATTACTGAAGTATCTCGCAGTCAGTTTTTGAAGAAAATGAATGTCTGGGCACCTGAACAAGAAGCAGTTTGCTCAGGATGATGTAATTCTAGTTCACGCACTGCGCTGCCTGTCAAGCTATTACCTCATAGTGACCGAAGAATGGCGGCAAGCAATAAGAATTAAAAAATAGACTCAATTGTTTAAATGTTACATTCTAAAATACTGGCGAGATGTAAAGTCATTCTGTAATTTCATGAAAGAATAACTTGTGATACTGTAATGTAAACTACCTATCTTTGCTAGAGATTGACCGTTTAAACAAACATCCTAAGAAAAAACTACACGTGACAAGATACATTTTACAGCCATGTCATTACAGCTGAGATTTTTAAAAAAATACCATACCTTCGAATATATACTGAAACTTGTGTTGCTGAAGACTGGCACTCATGACTTCTTCTATTGCACTGATGTCTTTATTGAGTTTCACCACTAGGGGGTCGTAGTCCATACTTTCCACATTGGCAACTATGGCATAATTCCCCTGCTTTGTGAGAGGGATGAGGTAATGGAAGCAATGAACCCTGTAAAAATTTCAAGTCCAAGGTAAGTCATAGCATAATAAATGCAAGGCTTTAAAAGACATGGTCCTGGTCTAGCCTATAAACTGCATTCATAATTCACAAAGTATTTACTGTTCCTTAATAAATGAAGAATGAATTATAACACTTATATTCTACCTTATTTTGCTTTTTGGAATTCAGAAGTGCATTTTTAATGATTTATAAATATCTTAATGCGCATAAGTGAACAGCTGCACTACAAAATTGCATCATAGCACTAATCTGCAATCTTTACCAGCCTTGATCTCCAGCACTGACTTTTAATTGAGTTATATTTTCGAACTGAACCACTTCTTCCATCAACACCAATAATAAGTGTCTACATTTAATTTGCACATTTTTAAATAAGTTATGTACCTTCATGGGCTGTGCTCTTAATTATAGCTATACTGGATAAATTATGTTTATGCACACAGAAAAAAGACTACTGAAAGAAGAAAAAAACTTCAGTTGATCTAATTATATTAGCTATATACTGTTCTGTTATTGTTAGTTGCTTTCTTTTTTGAAAATGCATATATTTTTATAGGGCATTGCTTCTGAAAAATAAACTGCTTGGGCCTCGGTACTGGACATAAAGGTCAGTGATGTAAGCAGATTTGTGGTAGTGTAGAGAATCATTTGCATATTTATAAGTAATCAAAAACTGTTTTTTTTTATAAAAGCGTTGTGGGATTTTAAAACACATTTGAGACTTAGATACATAAGTTAAAGATTAAGTGGTTGATTTTCAGGTGAGCGTTTGCCTTTTGATTGCATTCACTGTACTTTAAAGGACAGCTGCTTGCTTTAGAAATGAAGTCACTCAGTGCAGAACAATGAGCTGTGAATTAATTTAGCATTTTGATACTTCAAGCACAGAATACAAAATGCAAACCTCTCATTATCAAGAATATTGATACGTGGGCCATACCTGACTTCTAGGTGAAGCACCAGTAAGCAACGATCAGCCATCTCTTGAAATGACCTTGCAAGGTCATTGAGGGTCTGCATGATCTGCTCGCGGGTTCGTGTGTGTTCTGTATTGACCTGGGAATCCGAGCCTGGAGACATGGCTGAAAACAGTACATGTTGCATGTTAACGTACAGGACCTAAAAACACAGTGTCTGACAGTGCTAACTGAATATGTGGATTACAGTTTCTCTGATAAAACAGTAATGAGTAGTCAAAATGTTATCCCTCCACTGAAAAGGAAATCCAATTTTCAGCTTTTGAAAATGCAATATTTGCTTCAAAGCTATACTACCAAATTACCCATGTAACAAAGTGAACACAGGATTTTCACCAAAGAATTGGAACAAACCAATCTAAGCATTGTGAAAGTCTGGAAATAACTGCCCAGCTGTGTTGTCAAAGCAGATACTTAAATAGGTGAATGTGAGCACAGAAGTCTTATCTAATACACGACAAAACTGCAAAAATTGGTATTTTGCTTTTAAAAATAACCTTTTAGAGAACACTCATCAAAGCCGCAATCAAAAGGCTTGCATTTTCTCTCAAATAAATGCCCGTCTTTTTCCTGATCAAAACCACTTTCAACTTTTTTCCATTGCTTGCAGTGACAGTGCAAACTTCCTTTGTGTGTTTCCAAAGCTGTATATACAGTATGATAAGACTGAATCTCTTAAATGTATAGCCCTCATGAATAATGAATGTTTAAATGCAAACTATAAGCTTCATTCATAAGTATTCTCCATCACCTACTAAATTATTAGTAGAATAATAATATCTAAAATGTCTACTGTTTCTGTCTCGCCTATAAGGAAATCCTCACCAGTCCACCCCAGCCTTTGAATTACAGCACATCATTATTCTTCCCACTGTTGCTTAAGTACTCTTTTGTGAACCTCTGTGCTTTGCAATCCATAACAAGTCAGTGTCTTTAGAAAGATTGCTTCGTGTAAATCAATGACAATAAATTAGAAAACATTAAGGAGGAGAAATAAAATAATGTAATACTGTTCAATGTATATAAATCTATATAGCAAACACAGCACTGCAAATACTGTGAAGCTCACTTCACCCTAGACAAAGAAAGGAATGGATTTTAAGAGAAATCCAGTTTACTTGCATGCAGCATCAGACACTTTTATGAACTTTTCTTTCCTTAAACTTCTTGATTATAATTTTTCTAACGGAAACCAACATTATAGTATACATTTATTTAATTTAGAGTGTATGCCTGGTGAGTGTAAGTCACAGGTTTCCTCTCTAATATGGAATGTCTGATTCACTGTCACAGCTCTGTGGTGTCTTGTATGTCCGTGTGGGGGGTTATGACTTCCAATATCCATCTCTTCTCAGATCCTCTTTTCCTTCAACACGTTTCATTATCTACAGTATATTCTGCTACTGAGAAAGTTTGCTTAAAAATGTCTTTTGAATATCCGAACCAGAATAACATAAATTTGTATTTAGGACAAGTCCTAGTTCATAAAAACACCTTTTGGTACAAGAATACTGTAAAATCTGTATTTAAAAAGCTAGTATCACCCAGACATATTTTAAAGTAAATACTTAATAGAATGCATTCTTTAGTTACTTGATAACAGCAATCCAACAGCAATTATGATTACTGTAAGCTCAAGAGGCTATTTCGATTAAAAAATATCTCTGATTCCAACATTCTGTCAAGGAATAAACATAAACATCCGTCCTTCTGATGAGACGTAAAACCGAGGTCCTGAGTCTCTGTGGTCATTAAAAATCCCAGGGCGCTTTTCGAAAAGAGTAGGGGTGTAACCCCGGTGTCTTGGCCAAATTTCCCATTGGAATTTACCAATCATGGCCTCCTAATAATCCCCATCTATGAATTGGCTTCATTACTCTGCTCTCCTCCCCACTGATAGCTGATGTGTGGTGAGCGTTCTGGCGCACTATGGCTGCCTTCGCATTATCCAGGTGGATGCTGCACATTGGTGGTGGAGGGGAGTCCCCATTACCTGTAAAGCGCTTTGAGTGGAGTGTCCAGAAAAGCGCTATATAAGTGTAAGCAATTATTATTATTATTATTATTATTATTGTTATTATTATTATTATTATTATAAGATGTATTCAAGACAGGAGACAGATATGTCCCAAGCCTGATCCAGGAGGAACACTGTCCCTTATCTTTTATGCACCAGCTGAACTTTTAATCACAGGCAAACTGATTTAAGTTTACAATGTGGAGCATATTTGTAAATTTGTTTCAGAATGGCATTCATTTAGGTGTCCTGCCTGGAATCTAACCGATTAAACCTCTGCAGAAGGAAGAAATGCTTATTACGGTGGGAATGACCCTGTACCATAATGAGCATTTCTTTCTTCCCATCTGTGTCTGTTCAGCATCAACTGATCAACTAGTAAGAGCTGTTTAGTCAGAAATAATGGCAAGCAAATGAAGGGGAGGCTGTGAAAAGTTCTGTATGCTGATTTGGTTGGCAACAGTAACCTTGAAGAAACAAGTTGAATTAACGTTAAAACAAGCAGGCACACCAGTTAAGGCATTAATTAGCACTAGGGATATATAAATAATTTGGAATAAAAACAAATATATACAAAGTTACTCCAAAACTAGGACTGGGGACCACTGTCCAAAACCTCTAGCTTTATATTCCTCTGATGTAATTCCTAAGAACTACAGTATATGCACAATCATCAATAAAAGAATCATCACCCATTGCTCATACATACAGTACATGAGAGAGTCTTTATTATCCCCGAGGGGGCAATGTATTTTATAGCAGCAGTGTTGGTGTTCAGACGGACAGAAAACTAAAGCACAACAAGAACAATATACATTCATATTTGCATAGAAAATCAAGTCTTAAGTAATGATATGGCTACAGGTATGAATGAGAACTTAAATCTATTGGTTTTGGACTTGGGGATGATAAGATGGTGGAGGGGCAGGAAGATCAGCACCAATGACCTTCTGACATAGGGGTGTAACCCCGGTGTCCTGGCCAAATTTCCCATTGGCCCTTACCCATCGTGGCCTCCTAATAATCCCCATCTATGAATTGGCTTCATTACTCTACTCTTCTCCCCACTGACAGTGTGTGGTGAGCGTTCTGGCGCACTATGGCTGCCGTCGCATCATCCAGGTGGTTGCTGCACATTGGTGGTGGAGGGGAGTCCCCATTACCTGTAAAGCGCTTTAAGTGGAGTGTCCAGAAAAGCGCTATATAAGTGTAAGCAATTATTATTATTATATTTTCAAAAGACTGCCCAGTTTGTTTTTGCCTCTCTGATTCAGGTGGCCAAACCAGCAGATCAGGGTAAAAGTTAGAACAGATTCAAGGAAGATCAAGTTAAAGGTTAGAACAGATTCAGTGATACTATGGCCTTCCTTTTGGTGACTGGAGGGAATAGGTTGTTCATGGGCATTGTGCTGACGGTTATGGATACAGAAGTAGGCTGGAGGAGGCTTCCAACATACTTGAGTGACAGAATCACCCAAGTGCGGCCTGTTCACAGATTCGTGTTCTTACTCGAGCTGCCATGGGGAGGTTGTACATGAATGTTTATGAATCATATACGTAGGGTGGGCTGTACAACAGTAACTAGATCACACAGCAACAAAGGAATATTTTTAAAAGGGTAACACCAATGTTCTCACATTTATGGAAACCTGTTTCCGCCAGGGAGTAAAAAAGAAAAGCACTATGGTATCTCAGAATTGCGACTTAGCAACTCAGAATTCCGACTTAGCAACTCAGAATTCCGACTTAGCAACTCAGAATTCCGACTTAGTAATTCCGGATGGAATAGTGCACGATGGGCTTTTAAAAAAAGTTTTTATTGAAACACCAGAAATACAAAAACGGAGACAGAATATAAAAATTAGATACAGAAATGGACAGTTCAAATCCAGAGGAATTTAGAATTATAAAAGCTGAAACTTATACTTTTTACACATTTCCATTGTATGTCCTTTTTTACTTAAAAAAGGTCTGCTTTAGCTCAGCTGGCAAGACCTGGGTTCGAGCCCATGCAGTGAGGCACGAAGTAGGGTGAGAGTGGCGAGGGCACAAGCCCTAGAACCCGAATCCGTTGCAATAACAAAAGGACAGACAATGAAATGTGGGCTATTTTGAAAGTCGCAAATGTGAGATAATAAGTCGGAATTCTGAGATACTAAGTCGCAATTCTGAGATACCATAGACATTGATGCTGCATATTGGCAATCAAGCAAAACTGGTATGATCAGTTTGGATGTTTGGAAATTTTACCCAGTCTTTGGGCAGACTGAAAAAATACAGTAAACCCTTCTCCAATGTGTATTTAATTATGGACGGAAAAATCAGACTACCTCAGGTCAAATGCATGTTTTTTGTTTAAAAGTGTTAAGTTACTGCTTTTATATGCCCCCAATATCTCCAAAACTCATGCGCCGTCACACACCATTCTCTCACTCTTGCGTATGCTGTTACCGCGAGAACTGTGGGGGAGTCTTTATGGTGTTTGCCTTTTAAAGGTCATCTTTGGACTCTTTTGGATTTTTTGTTCTGGTTAATACCCTTACAAAGCAGTATGGCATATCGCAAAGCACCTGAAACTGGTAGTGTAGACTGAAAAAAAACTCACAAGGTGACAATATTATCTGAAAAAATAAAGATTCTGGGTAAGTTCTGAAAAGGTATGAGTGTCCTCAGCTTTAAAACTCAAAGTTGAAAGCATTAATTACTTTTTACTTAACATATGTAAATGTTATAAATGTTTTTGCTTTCTTTGTACTACATATATTTTCATTTCACGTAAAGTTCGGTAACATACTGATAGATCAACTGGCTTCTGGGGAAAACTGCCTAGGTGTGTGTGTGTGCCTTGCAATGGGCTGGTGTCCCATCAGGGTGTATCTTACGCCAGTTGCTTGTCCAGTTAGATACCAGCTCTCCTGTGACAAGGCAGTTTGAAACTGATTGGATGGACATTGCACTATAGGTAGGGAACATTAACTGTGTGTAATCATATCCATATATAGGTGACTTTAACCAGCCACATTCATGGATCCCTATTTATGATATAAAGTGTTCAGTTTCTCCAAAGAGGATCTGCCTAACAATCTGCTTTGGAGGAATGTAACCTCTGCATTTAACCAAGGGTCAACTGTATTTGAATGACATAACTTTCGAGTAAATCTGTAAAGACACGAGGCTGGATGCAGATGTAAAAAATAACCCGAAATACAGTAAGCACTATGCAGTAAAACAAAATGGGCGGAGGAACTCAATTATTTACTTTAGAACTCTTACATATTCAGAGAACATTCCCTGACAAACCATCATGTCTTCACTGAGACAAATATCATCAAATCTCATTAGAGTTAGGTTTTTTGATAAGCAGGCAGGGCAGTGAGTCCCATCACTTCAGTAAACAGTAATAATGAAGGGAGAGTCGACTGTCAGTGGTGATGAAGAGATATCTAAACACTCTATTAGTTTTTCATTTTCAGAATTAATGTTTTTTATGGTGTATGTACACTCACTGGTTAATGAACTGTCTCGTTAAGTAAATGGCCAGCAGCACAGCCTGAGGAAAGAAGCATAATTTCAGCAGAACTGGCAGGTAATTTAACCCTATGATTTCAGGTGAAACAGTACTAGGACTGACAGAAGATATTGACAGAGGAAGGCTGGGGATTTAATGAAAAACATACTGTATTTACTGAGGGTTATTTTGTACTCGGTTTTCCATTTATGTCACAAGGCAATGCTTTATATCAAGTTAAGAGATCCTTTTAATTTTTATACAAGCTCTCATACAAGCTCAATTATGTACTGTATATATTTCAACTATTGCAGACATAAACATTAATTAAACCACAAAATCATCATATGTGTTCTTGCATGGGTATTCCAATTGTTACTTTGTATTACTGTAATTGAGGTAACAAATAGAACAGTGACTAAACATCATACAACAGTCCTTTGCCAAAACTTTTCATCTATGATATGAAGTCATGCGAAAAATAAAGTACACCCACTTTCAATTCCATGGTTTTTTATATCAGGACATTAAAAAAAATCATCTAGACCATACCAGGTCCTACAGTTAGGTAAATCTAACCTAAGGTGATACACAACACAGAACAGATTCCACTATGTCATTTTTTATTTAACAATAAATAAGCCAACATTTAGAAGCCGTGTGTGAAAAACTAAGAACACCAGATGATTCAGTAGCTTGTAGAACCGCCTTTAACAGCAATGACTTGAAGTAATCGTTTTCTGTATGAGTTTATCAGTCTCTCACAATGTTTTGGAGGAATTTTGGCCCACTCTTCTTTACAACATTGCTTCAGTTCATTGATGTTTGAGGACATTCGTCTATGCACAGCTCTCTTAAGCCTTAACCTTAAGTTAAGGTCCCGCCACAGCATCTCAATGGGGTTGAAGTCTGGACTTTAACTTGGCCATTCCAAAACATAGATTTTTTTATTTTTCAGCCATTCAGTTGTAGATTTGCTGGTGTGCTTGGGATCACTGTCCTGTTCCATGACCCAATTTCGGCCAAGCTTCAACTGTTGGACAGATGGCCTCACATTTGTCTCTAGAATACTTTGGTCTAAAGAGGACTTTGGTCGACTCGATGACTGCAGGGTGCCCAGATCCTGTGGCTGGGAAACAAGCCCAAATCATCACCCCTCCACTACTGTGCTTGATGGTTGGTACAGTATGAGGTGTTTATTTTGTTACGCTGTGTTTTGTTTTTCAGCAAACATGGTGTTGTGCATAATGACCAAACATCTCCACTTTGGTCTTGTCTGTCAAAAGCACACTGTTCCAGAAATCTTCTTGTTTGTTCAGATGCAACTTTGCAAACCTAAGCCGTGCTGCCATGTTCTTTTTGGAGGGAAGGGGCTTTCCCCTGGCTATCCTTCCATGAAAGCCATACTTGTTCAGTCTTTTTCTGATCGTATTGTCATGAACTTTAACATTTAACATGTTAACCGGGTCTATAGATCCCTAGATGTAACTCTTGGTTTCTTTACAATTTCTCTGAGCATTATATGGTCTGACCTTGGGTTAAATTTGCTGGGATGCCGACTCCTGGGAAGATTGGCAACTGTCTTGAATGTTCTCCATTTGATGAGCAGCAACAATTGGTTCTCTGTACTTAATTTTTCCCACATGGTTTCTGCATTTAAGCTTACTTTTTGTTGAACAAACAACGACATAGTGAAATCTGTTATGTGTTGCCTGTTATCTGAGGATAGATTTGTCTAATTATAGAAGTTGGTGAGGACCAGACAGTTGTTATTAATGCCCTGATATGTAAAACCACTGAATTAAAAGAGAGTGTAGTTTCTTTTTCACATGACTGTATTCTATACCATAACTCACAATACTTTTCAGAGACTGGGGTAAAAAATTACACCTGTAATAACTAAACAGATGATAAAAGATTCCCACCAAATCATAGTTTGACTTGTTTAGAGTCTTATAGCTGGCAGGGTCTTGTTCAAATGGAACTGAAATAGCAGAAAAGCAATGTAGTTAATGGGAGTTTAAAATATAAACAAATATAACAAATTCAGCTCTTCTGTCAGCTTTGACATATTTTTTATAGGAATTAAATTCTGTGGAACTACTGTACAACACACTACCAAACAGTGACCACACTGGCCAAGTAGCCTCCTCTCATTTATAACCTTTATTATGTCCTTGTGGACATAATAAAAGCTCTCATAGTTATTCATTGTTCCACTGGAAGGGGAAAAAAGGAAGAGCTGGATTTTTACCTTTACTGAAAAAAGTCACAGGTACAGTATGTTATTTAAACAACTGTAGAACGGTTCAGAAAAATTGAATCTTTTTTTGAACATGTGCTCTTTGTATGTTGTTTACATGCAAAAGGCATCATTTGTCCCCAATTCAGTTCACATGAAATTATCCTTTACTTCAACAGAAAAAGCACAAACTAGAAAAAAATTGCAGTACAATTTTTTTGCCTACTATAAAAACAGAACATAGTCTAATGAAAATCCAATTTAAAAACTCATTCAGAATTACAGTGCCTTGCGAAAGTATTCGGCCCCCTTGAACTTTTCAACCTTTTGCCACATTTCAGGCTTCAAACATAAAGATATAATTTTTTTATTTTATGTGAAGAATCACCAACAAGTGGGACACAATTGTGAAGTGGAACGAAATCTATTGGATTTTTGAAACTTTTTTAACTAATAAAAAAATGAAAAGTGGGGCGTGCAAAATTATTCGGCCCCTTTACTTTCAGTGCAGCAAACTCACTCCAGAAGTTCAGCGAGGATCTCTGAATGATCCAATGTTGTCCTAAATGACTGATGGTGATAAATAGAATCCACCTGTGTGTAATCAAGTCACTGTATAAATGCACCTGCTCTGTGATAGTCTCAAGGTTCTGTTGAAAGCGCAGAGAGCATCATGAAGACCAAGGAACACACCAGGCAGGTCCGTAATACTGTTGTGGAGAAGTTTAAAGCCGGATTTGGATACAAAAAGATTTCCCAAGCTTCAAACATCCCAAGGAGCACTGTGCAAGCGATCATCTTGAAATGGAAGGAGTATCAGACCACTGCAAATCTACCAAGACCTGGCCGTCCCTCTAAACTTTCAGCTCAGACAAGGAGAAGACTGATCAGAGATGCAGCCAAGAGGCCCATGATCACTCTGGATGAACTGCAGAGAACTACAGCTGAGGTGGGAGAGTCTGTCCATAGGACAACAATCAGTCTTACACTGCACAAATCTGGCCTTTATGGAAGAGTGGCAAGAAGAAAGCCATTTCTCAAAGATATCCATAAAAAGTCTCGTCTAAAGTTTGCCACAAGCCACCTGGGAGACACCCCAAACATGTGGAAGAAGGTGCTCTGGTCAGATGAAACCAAAATCGAACTTTTTGGCCACAATGCAAAACGATATGTTTGGCGTAAAAGCAACACAGCTCATCACCCTCAACACACCATCCCCACTGTCAAACATGGTGGTGGCAGCATCATGGTTTGGGCCTGCTTTTCTTCAGCAGGGACAGGGAAGATGGTTAAAATTGAGGGGAAGATGGATGCAGCCAAATACAGGACCATTCTGGATGAAAACCTGTTGGAGTCTGCAAAAGACCTGAAACTGGGACGGAGATTTATCTTCCAACAAGACAATGATCCCAAACATACAGCAAAATCTACAAAGGAATGGTTCACAAATAAACGTATCCAGGTGTTTGAATGGCCAAGTCAAAGTCCAGACCTGAATCCAATCGAGAATCTGTGGAAAGAGCTGAAAACTGCTGTTCACAAACGCTCTCCATCCAACCTCACTGAGCTCGAGCTGTTTTGCAAGGAAGAATGGGCAAGAATTTCAGTCTCTCGATGTGCAAAACTGATAGAGACATACCCCAAGCGACTTGCAGCTGTAATCACAGCAAAAGGTGGCTCTACAAAGTATTAACGCAAGGGGGCCGAATAATTTTGCACGCCCCACTTTTCATTTTTTTATTAGTTAAAAACGTTTCAAAAATCCAATAGATTTCGTTCCACTTCACAATTGTGTCCCACTTGTTGGTGATTCTTCACATAAAATAAAAAATTTATATCTTTATGTTTGAAGCCTGAAATGTGGCAAAAGGTTGAAAAGTTCAAGGGGGCCGAATACTTTCGCATGGCACTGTATAATTTAGGAGAAAAGTATGTTTTATTAAATTTCTGACACACCCTAAATTCATTATGCGCAACTGAAGAGCTTTGAAAACAAGTAATTTTTAAATAGGCTCTTCTTCTCTATTATTAGATTTATCAGACTGGTTTATTATTGGGTTTTTTTTTGGAAGGTGTACTGACACTCCTGCCTCCTCCACATTTTTGCTAATGAACTGGTATATTGTCAAGTCAAAAAATAAATATTACCAAGACTTTTCAGTAGTATTAATTAAAAAATGAACATAATTGTTTTGTGACCAATTAACCTCTATTTAAGGCAACTTCCTTTATAAAAACAGCTAAAATCTTTAAGAGCAAGAGTTTAACCAACCTCTGTACACTGGGCGTCTTGGCTGATATCTGAGGGCAGAAGGGTCTGTTAACTGTTTATTCTATGTCTTGCTTTGGAGGATCACCAACTTTGATGAAGCGATCAAGATGTTCAAGGCTCTGTGGCTACCAATTTAGATTGCTGAACAGACTGTCTGCGTTGGTATGTAGACTACTTGTGCTGACATCTTTTTTCTTTCACGTTTTTGTGGAGCTTATCCAATTATTTTCTAATCTTATCTCTACAAACCTTCTGTTCATTTCCATCTGTAGAGGGTGAGGGTTGCAAATATAACTAGCAAAAAAAGAAGAAAAGATGAAGTATCACTGGCAGCAAAAAAAGTTGAATCTTTTTCTTCTTCATGTTAAAAAGTTAACTCTATTTCGAACTAACACCAAAAAGTACATTTAAAAGCCAGAAATGCAGACCTATTTCCTTGTGGAATCAAAGTACATTAATAATGCATACTATTGCTAAAACCTTTAATTATTCTGTATATGTAAAGTGAATGACATCTGCACAGGGAGTCTATTGTTGCGGTCTGTTATAACCTTTGACTGCACTTGACAGAAAATGTCTCTTCGGCATTTCCTTTGCTTATAGCCCCAAAGGCAGAATTCAAGGTGGATTTCATAAAGATTATGTAAATTAAGCACTACACTGCTTGAGGTAGTGTACCTACACTGGGGTCAAGGTAAGACTTCAAGTGAAACTTTCATTCCTTTGAATTGGGAATTACAGGGTATGGTATTGTAGTTTTGAGCTACTGTATATGGGAAAAAAATACAATTAAACACAAACTAATTGAGAGAACACCATTCTGTTGCTTATTATTTTACTGTGCACTGTCACAAGGAATTGAGGTTTGCAGTTCAACACCCAGATGGGTGACAATACAAACCGTTTGCCATGCTCTTTATAATGGATATTTTATTTCCAATACGAGACAACTGTGGAAAGGAATTGTGCTGAGATAACTTTCAATCATGCAGTTGTCAAATCAGGTTACTGAAATTGTGACAAAAATGCATTTCACTATTTGAAGAACTAAAACGAAAGATAAGTGTGGCCTCCGATTTACTCATACCCTTGATTGGAACAAAAACAGGAAGATTAGTGTCCTACTGAAAATAAATATTACACTGCAATTTGAACAGCATGGCACAGAGCAAAGACTCGTACTGTATGTCATGAAAGTTGAGTAAATACACGGGTCACATTTATTCACTACCCTTTAGTTAGTATTTTATCATTCATTATGTGGCACAGATACCTTGTGTGATGTGGTTTGAGAACTTCTGTCACTTTTGTAAAGGGATTTATGACAATTGCATATTCAATTGGATTGCAGTCTGGAGATCTAAGACCTAAAGGCAAGAACATTTATTTTGAGTACAGTTAGAAAATTTTGCCAATTTCAATGCATCATTTGGATCACATCATGGTCAAGATTTTGGTTTTTGGTGGAGGGAATTCATGAGGAGTTCATGATTTCCCCTATCTTAACAAAGGCTCCTGAAATATAGTAGACCCTTTAACTTATTTCACAGTGTTTTCTCAACAACACTAAACATATATATATTTCCTTTCACTAAACATAATGCTGATAAGCATTTCCAAAAAGTTGAAGTTTCATTTCATCTGACCTTAAGACAGGCTCTAATTGTCATTCAGATGCAGACTGATAAATTGAAGCTGCCATCTTCTTGTGTTTTGCCCTCAGTAGAGGCTTCTTCCTTGTAATCCAGCCATAAAAAGCCATATTCATGCAGTCAACGTCAAACAGGAAATTCTCCCACTTCATATTCTTAGGATGTCAATTCACATTGGAGATCTCTGACTTGCTTTCGTTTTTTTTTGTCTGCCTTCCAAACTGCCTCTCACAGCCCATGAGAACAAAATCTACTTCCACTCTCTTTCTGGCAGGGTGCCATGATACCAGTTGCCTTAATTTAAAAAAAAAACAGACAGTACAGTAGGATTTTTCTATTGTTATCCTGAAGCTTGTGGACGTCAATTGCAAGCATTCTTCAAAGAGCTCTCTAACGTCAACCATAATGATGTTACTGTACTTCCTTTTCTACCACAGGGAAACAACAAACTCCAGAGACTTCTGGAAGAGCAAAGAACAGAATATTATTGTACATTTGTTGGACTTTATATTATATATTTAATATTTAGAGGTTTGAATAATTGCTACAGTTGTATTTCCTGAAATTCATTTATTTATGATAAAAGTCTTTCTTCTGTGTAATGCTTTTACAATTAGACTTTTTATAAACATTTCATAGTTATTTTAAGCAAGGGTATAATCAAATCTGAATCTGTAACTTCTATAACGGTGTCTGTTATGAGGTGATGCTGTTTTGGGAGTATGAACATAGCTGTAGGGTCTTTAATTTCTCCTTATACAGAAGTTAAAAAATCAACTCTGCCATTAAGCTGCTCTAAGAACATTGTAAGGTATGCGCTACAGAAAGTTTAAATTGTTTTTATCTGTTTAGCTATTACCTGATGTATCAGCTTCTACATTTTGAATTTTGCACATGTTGGATTCTGGGTTAAAATGCAAATGCTTATATTATTGCAACAGAGCTCGCTGTATCACTTGCAAGTACACATCTAACACCACACTCATTCAAGGCCCCTCAGGACAATTCCGGATCACCCAGATGGCATCTTGTACCTCCAGCAACCTTATTTACTGTATCTCTTGCAGTAAATGCCCAGCCACGTACATTGGAGAAACAGGAAGGAGACTCAGAGACCGATACAGAGAACATGATAGGGCTGTGAAGATTAAAGATCTCTCCAAGCCCATTGTTTCTCATTTCACCTCTGACGGCCATGACCACTCTAATCTCTCCGTCTGTGTTCTCAAAGATGGTTTTCCAAACTCATACATCAGAAAGACCACCGAAACCAAAATTATCCTGCAGCTAGGATCACACCTTCCCCCTTCTCTTAGGACAGACTACTTTTCTACTACATTTTCTCCATTCATTGGAGGTTTCATTTCACACTTCTCTTCACCTATCCTGACTTCACACCTCTTGATTGGCCTCTCTTTCTGTCCCCTGCTCCCACCCCTCGCTCCTCCTCTCTCACAGCTTTTGTTCTCCTGCTACATTAACTTTGCTTACTGCCAGTCTTTCTCACACCTGAAGAAGGCTCCATGGCCGAAACGTTGTGTTTTCTTCTCTTTTCAGCATGGAATAAACCTATTACTATATCCTTATATTATGCATGCAAGAGCAAATGTGATGCCACATATTTTACTGAGGTCTCTCAGAGGTGATGAGAATTGAATGTGCTTTTTTTTGCAGCCAGAACACCTTTAAAACATAATCCACTTTAATCTTACAAACAAAACTTTTGAATTAAATCAAACAGAAAAATTAAGACTTGCTTCTGAACTGTAATCCCATAGATTTCTAAAGACCTTGCAAAACACTAAACAGTCACAGCAGTATGAGTTTTTCTTCACAGGAACTTCAAGTGAGTAATGTAGCTGCTATAGTAATACTGTAGCTTGACAGTTAGTCTTTAGTTTTTGTGTCATCATGTATGCAAACCTTTTCCCATGCTGACACTCATTATAGCTGGGGAACACAGAGGCGGTACTCAGTCTCGCTGAATCTCAAGAGTTTTTCTTAATTCAATTAAGATTTTAATTTTAAAAACATTTGGAAAAGAAAGCATTTCCAAAGACATTTTTTTTTCTTTGAAACCAGCCTGGCACTGTGCTCGGCAGGGCAATATTAACATTCTAAAAGGGAAAGAGACCAATCTGAAAAAAATGCACTAACGCAGTCTACTGATTTCAGGATGCGTGTTTAATTTGTAAGGTGATGCAATTTTAATTTTGGGGTTAATTCAACTCTGATAGTGAAAAATCAACATTACCTCATCAGGACGTTTTCCATGAGAATGTTAGTGGGATTTCTAACATTATCATATGGGGTTTCTATTATTTGCATCCCCTTGTAACACAGCATTTAACAGACAGCTTTGGCTAACCAAGACAAATTTCCTTGCCAGTCCTTGTAAGTGGCTCTAAATGTCTCTTTCTTTGCTAAAATACCCACAAAATGAATAACGAGCTCTCATTTTTACCACCAACAGGAAAGGGGTGGAATATTTTATGGCCGTTCCCCAGGCCCTATTTCTTGAGGCGTGTTAGGTTACCCCTCTTAATTGTAAATTAATTATGGTGAAAAACAGAACTGACCTGGGTAACATTTTAATGAAGTGGAAAGGACAACTTGCCATATGAGCAGTAAAATGTCACAAATTGAATTGCAAAATTACATGTTACGTGGAGAAGGGAAATCAGATTTGAACATGATATGAAAAAAACAACTCATATCTCTGCATACATACCCAGAGGGATATAAAACATTCATGCATACCTGGCAGAAAAAATGAATTTTGTCGCCGAGCAGAAACAAATGCCTGTATATTCTAGGTACACTAATGTATTACAATACAGAGATAATTGTATACTTATATTACCTTCAGTCCAATTCCATAGAGCTGACTGAAGGATGCCCTAAGCTTTTACAGTTAATATACAGTACAATTACAGAGACCCTTCTGGGTGAAGTTTGCACGTTTCTCCCACACGTTGCTGTTCTTTCTGGGTGCTCCAGTTTGTACCCCACCTTAAAACAACATGTGGGTTCGACGGATTCGCTTCTCTTTTATGTGAGTGCGCAATAATGGAATGGCATCCTGTTCACTGTGAGTTTCCGCCTTGTGCCCTGTGCTTCTGGAATAGGCTCCAGGGAAAATGTGCCAATTACTAGGAATAAGTAGATTTCAGATAATGGATAAACTCCAACAGCTAATTCCAAGATAGGGGGTTTCATATTTGTTCCAAGTGTTGCTGTCTTGCTGACAATGTAAATGCAAAAACAAAGTTTTAGAAGGAAAAGAAATAGGAGTAAGAAAATAATAGAAAAACATTGAATGGTATCCTACACCAATTAACACTGAGTTTCTAACCAAGACTCAAACCTTAGAGTATCTGTTGTACTGTTAAATTACATATAGTTGAGACCATATGTGTTACAAGCAATGAAGCAGTACACAAAAAAGCCAGTTTTGTATGCCATCTGCGCTGTATTCACAGACCACATGCCGAGAACCACTGGTGAAATATAGGCCTATCAGGAAAAACATTTTGTCCCAAAATACCTCACTAGTGCATGCAAACACAACAATCTTAGCAGAATGAGAAACATTTTAACATTAACTCTCCTGCATATCCGCAAAGAAAGCCATTATCTCCTCCTACACTCCATGCACACAACATTTATCTCTCAAATATGCTGGAAAACATTATATACTGAGGCCTTTCAGGGATTTTATTTTTGCATGTTAAAACGGCTGCTTCAAGGTCGGTTTTAAAAACTTTTTGCAGCGCTGCACTACAAAGATCAGCTACTGGAATAAGCACCCTTAATCTCTGAATATTACACTAGAAGAAATGTGTATTAGTTTGAAAGACAAGAAAGAAGAAAATGACTTGTTCATACCTGACTGCTTCTGTAATATAAAATCCAATTTGGAAAAAGTAAAGATAAGGGGCCGGCTGCAGAAGTCCCATCAGCTTAGCAAACACTAAATAATGAACAATACTGAAGCTGTCCTATGTGATAAAACACTCCATTAATGGCACTGGTTAAATTAATGATAATTATGCCACGTTTTCAGTTCAGAGTTATTGAATTTTTATCTGGTTTAAGAGCAGTCTTGTACAGACATTTGAAAAAATAATAATAAAAGGTCATTTATAGCATAAGCAAACTTTGGAATGTTTCCTGTGAAAGTTCCATAGATAAAGACTTTGAGGTCTCCAGCATGGATGACAAAGAAGCTCTTTTCAAATGACAGTCCAAACAGTTGTCTCACTACAATGCCTTTCTAACAAATGTGTTTCCATTATGCCTTCCAATAAGGCAGAGGCCTACGCATGTCGTTTTTCATTTTGTTTCCTGTTATAAAATTACATTACAAAAAGCATGAACAAAGTAGCTAATGTGGCAGGAGAAAGGAATCCAATTAAAAACTCTAGCAAAGATTTGTGTTGATGATTTTCTCTATTAGCAAAACGGATAAAGAGAAAACTGAGCAGCCACAGTAGATCTACTGTACATCTTTAGTGAGCTTTAACAGTAGACCAATACATTTTAATAATTCTATTCCCTTTCTCTTTCTACAGCCTGGGTACCATTTAACCTAATTGGAAGAACTTGGCGAACAGTGCAGGGCAAAAATGTCTTGCTGAAAAGAAGCTACATCTCAGTCAGATACGAAAGTAAGAATATTTTGGAGGAAATAGTGGCAGATTTTCTTTGGTGAAAAGTGGATAGCAATTCAGATAACTCATCAGCAGGTAAGACAGATAAATCATATCCATGAGAAGTATCATTTGTCATGTCCAGAGAAGAAATCATATCCATGAGAGGTATCACTTCACACTGACATTTCTACAACTGTGAAAATGGTGTTTCTTAAGGGTTTTAATTTAATAGGAATTTCTAATTTTTTTAAAAGTTAGAGTACTTACTCTGTGTTGTTGGTAGGCTGGAGAAAAAGCCCTTAAGCCTCCCTGCTAGCCACTCAAGACTCTCATGGAGGTTTGCCAGGGCTTTCAGATCACTGACATCACGTAGAATTTCATTCTGAGGGATCAGCTTGTCTCCTAGGTTACCAGTGAGCACCTCTGACTCTTTAGCAAAGGCAGCCCTGGAAGGATACAATAAAATCACAAAGGTTTATATTCCGTATTTGGACTTACAAAGCAATAGCACCTGCCTTGAAAAGACCTAGGCACTTGAACACAAAAAATGGCTAACATTAGCAGCCTGTCTTTGATTTCTGCTTCTGTGAGGAGTGGTAAAGTACACACACATCAACAACAAATTTCCATTCAAGAGTTGTGAACTGATAAGTGCCAGTTTTGTAAAAGCTCCAGACACAAACAAAATGACTTCAGTTCTTTACGCTGGTATTGAATCGTAAGAAGGGGACAAATGCTTGAGAAGCTTGAGAAACATCCCAATATCCCCCAAACCAAAATGCATTTGGTCCCTCTGTTTCTACAGCAGTTCATCAACTCTGGGAAAAGAAAAACAAAGCACGTATCGGTAAGGAGACCACCTCCTGCAATGTGAGAGCGTGGAAAGAACAACAAAGGGCCCCAGGTGATGAAATTCAGGATTTCTGTGGATGAAGACATTTTGGCACCCGCATGTTTAAATAAAGGTTGAAAAGCGGCCAAGTGTCCGCATCAATACCAACCGGCATCTCAATGAGGCCTCCCGCATGCCCTTGACACAGGCTTCACATTCATTTCATGCCACTCTCTCCGTTACCTCTGGGAAAATTAGTTCCAATTATCCTGTAAGCAAACTATGAATATGAAAAGGGCTGCAGGGGAGAGAGCCAGGGCAGCGGGGCAGGACAGAGAGCCTGTCAACACAGAGAGCCTGTCCCCCCTGGGGAGTCGGTGACCATTTCCAGTCAGGTGCTCTGGGCATACTGAGAAGAAGACTTCATTTCTCCACACCGCCGGGCACTGCTGGGAGCAGAGTGGTACAACGGGCTCTCAAGCCACTCGTCTTGTTTTCACTGCCAGTGAGTCGTGCAGAAAAATAAATTAAACTGAGGTCTTCGTGTCAGCGCTTAGCTCTACCCCCCCTTCTTATCACGGTACATTGTACTGCAAAAGTACAAATATGGCTAAAAAAATAACAAGCACCCGGTTCTAACAACCAATGGTGCTGATATTACGGCTCACAATGCGAGTTGCTGCACATCAACACCACCTGTATTTTTAATCTGTACGTTGGTTCAACGGTAAACAGTGACTAATGTGATGTGGCCCGTGGTAGACAACCCTATTTTAATATTTCCCTTTTGTAAAAACAAACAGCTGTCAAACTGCAATTCCTTCCATTGTGCCAGCTACTCATTCAGTATACAGCTTCTCCAAAGAATTGTATATTAAAAGAAGCCTGTTCAGTAGAGTATGGATCCACAACACAATGAAAATCTGTATGAGACTTTATTAAGTTTCCTGCAGTTCCTTACACAAAATACTCATCCTTTCAGAGATTAATTCCGGACCAGCCAAAATTAATCAATTATGGACTGAACTCAGTACTAAACAGGCTAGACTGTAACCATTCTCATGTTCTTATCATTACATGTTTCCTTGGAGTCAAGGTAGCTAAGTTACCATTCTCTCTTCCTCTCACTTTTTTGATGCTGTCTGCTTACAGAGATTCTAGAGAGTCAGCTACTCACGCTTCTCTTAAGACAGACAGCAGTCCTCTGAAAGAATTGAAAACCTTCCTACAAAAGATTTCCCAATATCTTGGAAGATGAAATGCCAGTGGAATGTGGATTTTTACTGGAAACAGTTTATAAACCAAGTGAAACATCCTTTTAAACACAAGGATGAAAAAAATGTGTTCCAAAATAAAATAAAAGCTACTTACACAACCATGTACTGTATAGTACTTTTTCTGCAGAAGCAGCAGTTGTACGAACTGTACTGTCGCTGGTCCCCTACTGTACTTCCTTTGCCTTCCTGCAAATTGTTCTCATCAGCTTCCATAACGACTGCATTACTATGGTAGAAGAAGGCTCCACAGCCGAAACGTTGCGTTTTCTTTCTTCTTTTTTTCAGCATGGAATAAACCTATTACTTGTTCCTTTGCAGTCTACGCATTCTGACGCAGCTACCCACTTGAATTACTATGGTAGATGCTTACTGTCCCTCTAGCAGCTTCTAATGATTGTAAAGTGGTGTGCACCTGAGCAATCCACATACTTTTGTGGTTCATTAAAAAAAAAGATTTGTTACTGTTCCACTCATGTGAACTCCTGATTATAATTTCTATAAGACAAGGGTTTATTGCTAGCTTACCTTTTGTAGGAGTGTATAAGATTTACTGGTGTATGCATGATTTCAACTTCCATATGTATCGTAAGTAAAAACATAATGAGAGGAGCTCAAATGCTCCATCTAGCTTATTGGGTTGCTAGTAGCTAAGTTAAGCAGTCTGGGGATTTCCTCCAAGCTTTTCTTTAAGATCCCAGAGTATCAGCTTTGACAACAAGGCTGGGTAGCTTGCTCTAGACTACCACCTGCATCTTGTTCTCATTTTTAAAATGCACTTCCCTGTAGCTTCTGAATAAATCCAATTGTTTGTGTAAAATATTAGATGACAACCCATCAATCCATCCTACTTGGTGTTGGTTTTAGTACCGGTTAATATACAGTATGCGTTTATGACATTAAGCAATGCAGGCTCTCTTTACATTCAATTGTTACCACACAAAATTAAAGCTCTCTCTGTAGCAGCAAAAGGACTTTGTATTACTAACATGATCTGATCTGTTTTCAGCTACACAATGAAAAAGTTCAGTTTGAGGCAATAATACTATTCAGAACAATTCATTTTAGCAGAGCGCTAACTGTTTTCCCTCACTTTGAACAAAAGCAATTTTTTATTGCCTTTTTATGAACTGAGTCTCTAACTCGTACATCATGAATATTGGATTCTCAGCAGTTATTTTCAGTCAGTGCTTCTACTCTTAAGAAATACTGAAAGACCAATCTATTTGCCTTACACAACGTGAATACTGTTCAATACTAGGAATACCAGGAATAAAGTGCTTCATTTTTCATTTCAGCTCTATCTTTCTCACTCAGAATCAGTTCACAGAAACTGGCACTCTAAAATGTCTCTCTCAAAGAGATGAATTTGAATGGCCTCCACTGTTTAAAATATATTGATCTTAAAATTGATTTTCAGAAGTTTTGCCAAAAGCTAAAGCTTTCTACCACTGGCTATTTTATTCAAAACGAGTGCTATCATGAACAATCTTCCTTCTTAACTGTACAAAGACATAACTAGATAGCCAATTTCCTGCTTGAAGCCTTCTTACTCAAAAGAACATTATTTTACTCAGAGGTGAGTATTACTCTTAAGCTGCTCTAAATATTATTTGAAATGGCATCAGCAATGCAGTCCAATGAATTGTCTGTAATTATTCTCCTTAAAATACCTGGCACTTTGTATTGGAAAATATATTACATTAATACTGTCATGTGATCCATCTTGTCTTCATCTTAACCCCTTAAGGCTTCTGAATAACAGTAAATAACAGCGTAATTCTCCTTCTGATCTAAAGGGGACAGCTTTAGCCATCAGTATCTGTCTAGATTTAGCCCAGAACTTCTCCATTAATGGACTTCATTAGGAAAACAGTTCATTTAGAGCCCTATAAAAATGCCCCCGTAAATGGTTATAATTCTTACAGCACACATCAGCTCTCTGCTGCTGAAGAATCTAATTAGCACTGAAGTTCAAGACTGGGTGTGCACAGCAATCAGATCTATGGAAGACTGTTAAATGAAGCGCAGATTTAAAAAGAACAAGCATTCTCTTCTGTGGAAAAGTGTAAAGAGTAAAACAAAAATTGGAATTTTCATTCAAAGAAGATTGATAAAAAAGAGGAGATTGTAAAAAAATAACACAATAAAATCCGTTTTAATTGAACTCTTTTTATTCTTTTATTAGAAAATGTCAAAAAAAAATTTTTGGTTCCACAGTTTGGTGTTTAGATAACTGAATTATGAGGTAACTGTTGAGTTTGTTTTCAGTCAGGAGGTGTTTCATTTATAGAACCCACAAAGAAACAGAAGTTCAAAGATGGTCACTATCATTCTGAATTAATGGCTAAGGTTTACAGATACTGCATTACTTTTTAGCAGCTGCTATTGGAAGTTTCATGCCGTAATGAATTAGTAAATTAGATGAGCATTATCCCCACAAGAAAAATAAGGCCTTGTATCTATATTCAAAGGTAGTGTCTGTAGAATATAGCCTGTTATCAACCTGTGAAGGTCATACACCATATTGTAGGTTACAGGAAAGAAAAGGCAGTGAGTGTTAGAAAGCAAACATGCAGACATTAGTCTCCAAATGAAACCCAATTAGCAAAGATATAGTAAGGAAGCTGCAAGTTTTTATACCAAAAAAGATCTGGGGATTTTTGGATGCCTCCATCTATTGAGTACGATTCCCTATTTTGCTTGCAATCTCAGGTATACAGTATACTGTAGAGGCTGATTTTACATCTCCTTAATAAGATTAAATTAACCATACAGGAAGATGTCTTTTTAAATATTACTTTTTTGGTATTGATTTATTTTCATAACTTAGCCCGGTGAAGTGAATCCATTTTTAACAATAAACCCGACTTACAGGAATTGATCCGTTTTTTAAATCCACATTGACCGATGTACCGTTTTTTGACATTAGTTGATTCTGTTCCCCTCCCTTAAGATTCAATGACAGAATAGGTTGGAAGCCCCTTAATCTTATTTTTAACAAGAAATGCTTCATGACAAAGAAGCACTGATAAAAGGATTTAGGTAGTGACACCACTTCATTTAACCTGCAACCTCTTCGAGAACAGTGCAATGTGACCCACAGCAAGACGTCAAATTAATCATATTTAGCTTTGTTTGTACGGGTACAGCCAAAAGGAATTTCCATTTAGCCGGCTGATGTACAGAGGAATTGAAAAGTCATTCTGAAGGAGATATGTAAGTCATGGGCATTCACATATTTTAAATAAATCATAGTGCTGAAACCTCTTGACAAGCACAGGGGGATTCTTTTCAGATTCATATTTATGCTTAAATAGTTATTATATCCTGTATTCTCCCTTTTATCTGGGAGTGTTTTTAAAGTGATACATAACCTTCAGTAGTTTTATGCTTTACAGGCTATCAAATGTCCAATCAATTTTTATGTTTCTTAATTGAAAGAGATCACCTGTGAGGCCTTTGGATATCAGGGTTTGATTGCCTGAGCTGACACAACCTAGACAAATGGGTGCACTGGGGATGTCTCATAAAAAGCTGCCTGAAATCTAGCCTGAGAGTCACAGAGGACCCAGAGAAAGGAGTTTTATTTTGAAAACTCTTGCTGGACGAAGGCCCTCACAGCTTGAAGGCTCCAGGCAGTAGGATGGAATAAGGGGAAGCTAACCTGCAGTATGATTTCACAGTCCAGGGAAAATGCCAGTGGTCAAGCCTCCAGATAAGTGCCATTTAACATAATCAGGAAGCACAGTCTGAAATCAATCTCTGCTTTAATGATTAATACACATTGGATTATTTTACCAAATCGCACAGTGATGGAATCTCCTGGACTTTTGCCATCATGAGCAGAGAGAGAATGAAGAAATCCCTTGTTGCAAAAAAACTCCCTTTTCAATTAACTCCCGCAACAGCCCATGGGTTTTCTGTTTACTCCTCTCAGTAAGATAAGATCACTTTATTGGCCATACACAATCTATTGTATTAGGAATTTGTCTTTTCACATACACCAACTTACTCTCCATGAGACACACAGACAGGGAGGGAAGCTTGGGGTCAGAGCGCAGGGCCAGCCATTTATACGTGCCCCTGGAGAAGTTGGGGTTAAGGGCCTTGCTCAGGGGCCCAATGGAGTAGGATTCCTCTGCCAGCCATGGAATACGAACCGACAACCTTCCAGCCACAGGCGCAGATCCTCAGCCACAGAGCCACCACACCGCACAAGTACACTCACCTTGTGAAGTCCTCCTCATCCTCCCTCTTCTGTCTCAGCTGTCTAGGCTGTGCCATGCTGGCCCAGTTGGGGAGGGACTGGAGCAGCCTGCTGATGTCCTCATCCTTGGCCCACGACGCACTGATTGTCAGCTTCTCCTCAGACTGAACTATACCCCTGCTTACAAAACAACAAGCAGGAAACCTTATGTCACTGCAATGGAGAGAGGCAGTACAATTCATTTTTCACAGAAGGCGATCACTAGAATACCACTGTTGTTTTAGAAGCTGTGTTAGAATGTTTTGACTGGTGTGCTTATTGTAGATATTGTCTACTAATGGTTGTGAATTACAAGGCATAACACTTCAATTTAACAGATTAGGACTTTGGATAACTGATTAGGACACTACACATTTTATTACATTTTTCTAAACCCATTTTGAAAAAAAGGGAGTTGCCGATGAATCGGCAATGAAGAGTACATTTCAAACCACAATAAAACTACCAAGTACACAATAAGGTGCTCAAGCTCCAAGTTACATCACTAAAGAGGCAAAGTTTCAAAGTATCCATATTGCCACGTCGTTTGTGATTCAGAACGAGATAACAAAACTTCCACTGATACACAGTGGCTCTAATACATTGTAAACACGCTTTTGATCAAGTGAATTTTGCTACTATATTAATAGTAATTATTTTCATGAAAACGACACATACTGTACATGTTTTAAGACATTTTTTCTAAGTATTGTGGAAAAAAAGAGCAAACTGCCAACCAACTAAAATACTCTCATAATAATTGACATTGTTCCGAGACCATGTTTCTCATTCTTTTACAGCAGCTAGTGAGCAGGAAGGGCTGCTTTCATGCCACAAATCACACAAATTCTCACTCTCGTCCGTGGCGAGACCAGTGATTTCTCACCTGTCTGTGACAACATGGCAATCGTAATGTACTTTCACAAAATTCACGATTTTACACTTAATTCCAAATTTGTCAAATTTTGCAATACCGTCAATCAATTTAATTTGTTACTGAGATTTAATAACAGGTCTGAGAAATTAGGACTGCAGTTCCCCTTTAAGTCATTAAAAGCCTCACATCTGCTCACGCCAGTCACTAGATACAGTATGCATGCTTAAAATGTGTGATCTATGCATGACTACTCCCTGTAACACCGCCAGAACAAACTTCATCTCCCGAGACTCACAGACACATGTTCTGCACCAGGAATAAGCTAGAATGATGAGCTAAGTTTTGCTGATTCTAGATTTATTACCACCCTTCATCATAAAAGTGCAATTATATATGTGCATATACTAGTAACATCATCACAAAATTCTTTACTTTTTTGGATTGAAACCGTGATTTAACTCTTTCAATTTCCATCATTAGACATCTCAGCATCCATTTTGGAAACTCATCTGCCCAAAGCAGTTGGCACTCAGCATTCAGTGTCAGCCAGCTGCAACTGGCAACATTAACTGGCATTGTGGCAACAGGCTTTATTGTACCCCGGCCTGATGTTCATACAGTGAACACACAATTATGAATGAAAAACAAATCTCCTTAAAACTTCACTGATGATGTAATCACGTACTGTAGGTTTTGCAAACTTGAAAACTGGCCACGGAGATGCATGTGAATAGGATTCTGATGCTCGAAATACAACATTAATTTTCTAATTTCCTGTCTGCCAACACACAACAAATATCCTTGTTTGTTCGTTGCACTGTTCACAAAGGGGGCATCTGTGAGGCTATTTGCTGAAGGTCTCCTGGGAAGCTGTACATGGGGAGAACACCTGGTCAGGTGACTGTGCACTGGTATGATAAACCCCCTGGCAACAGAAGAGCAGAGGTTCTCCATCTGCACCACCTGCTTTGGAGTAAACAAATGACTTCTTCCTCTCTGTTTTTTTTTGTGGTTCAGTCCTACGGAACAAATGCTGAACCTTTCAAGAAATGAATACCTGCCCCCCTTTCAAGAAATCATTCGCACTTTTCGGCGCAATGCTTACAAATACAAAAGCAAAATCCAAAACAAATTCACAAAAATATTTATAGGCCTCCTCAATCAATCCTTAATGACACTCGGTGGGAAAAATATTGTTTACTAAGACTATAACAAAAGACGCTAGCTGGTAAATTATTTAACATTCCTAGCTCAAAAGCAAGTATTTAGGGTAATTTCAAAGGCAATTAATTCCTGTGGTTACAATTAACTATAGTATAATTTTCAATTTTGTAAATGCAATGGCAACACTGGAAGCAAGAGGAAAAACTAATAGCTTTATACTGTATGTACTTGCAGTGCTCTTTGACTACACAAAATGGGTCAATAAGAGCACCGGTATTAAACATATGATCAAGGAACAAATTGTGTACTTTCAGTACAAAATTTAAACACTGATTATTAGGTTGATGCCTTTATTTCAAGCGACTATCATCTGTACACATGTATACAGCAGGGCTTTTACTGAAGCAATCTAAGTGAAGTCACTTGCTCAAGGGGACAAGATCAGCATCCTAGCTGGGATCTGAACCCAATATCTCCCAGCTGCAAGTGCAGAATCCTGACCACTACTCCATACTGCAGCACTATATAAACTACAGTAAATTTCAGCAATGAGAATTGTGAATTTCTTTCTCTGCAAAAAATAAGGCCCACTGTAATATTTTTTCTCACACTGCCTTAACATTAATTAACAAAGACTAAGAATGAGCATATCAGTCAGGGGGTGTGTATGAGGTGGGAAATGATTATTCTTATGCCCAAAGTGTGCCTAAAGAAATACCATTTTTTTCACAAATCTAAATGAATAGGAAGGCTAAGCATACTGCCGCAAAACATTTACATCTTAATTCTGCCAGGACAAAAGGTACTGTATGCTTACAGGCTCTCCTTATCAACTCAACAAATGTTGATAGTTGATAGTCCAGGAAGTACTCACATTAGTCAGGTTTGCAGTGCTAGGAATGTTTTGCTTCGTCCTAACATTCCTTGTATCCACTCACTTCTTTCCTGATCTGATGGTATAAGGCTAATGCAAGCTTTTGACATGTGCAGGACTGATTATTGTAATGCAGTGCAGTGTGGATTTTCCAAACATTCTTAACAAGCTGCAGCAGGTTCAGAACGCAGCTGCTCAGATGTTAACTAAATTAAACTAAAATGCATGAGCATACTGTATATCGCATGTCTCAGCTTCCTGGCACCTGCTCCCTGTGGATCTATAAAGAAAATCAGAATACTGCAGCTCACCTTTAAGGGCTTGTATGGTTTGGTTCCTGACTACCTGAGTGAACTGTTAACTCCCTACACACCTGCACACTGTTTGTGATCTTCACACTACAATTTCCTTTCAATTCTCAAAACAAGACTCCGACACAGTTTTACTTCTCCGAGGCTGTGGAATGATCTCCCAGGTCTTCTAAGTTGACTGACTCTTTCAAATTCCATCTTATAATACTTTTATACTGCAATTTTCAAATCTGTGAAATGTATATAAACCTAAACCCTTTTGTTCTATTTTAAAGGGCCTTCACATGAAATATCTGTCTAAAATATTACGTAATAAAAAGGGGAAAAATCAGTTTGTCGAGCCTATACGGTAATAAAAACATATAACAGATAATTAAGATATTTAAGGCTTGTGAGGAAAAACAGAGCAAGTGGAGCAGTGTCCGTAAATTCAAGTCATTTATTAAAAAATGGCAATGTGGCATTTTGCATATTACTCTGGCTCAGATGCCGATTTCTACATCTTCTTTAATCAGGTGCAGGTTTACAATGATCATTTCATTTCAAGCAAAGTTAATATTAATCAAAAAAGATCTACTAGACAGCATAACCAGAAGACATTGCTTTACACTCAATTTACACAAGAGTTTGCTCTTCCCTGAATTATGACCACACAGCTCCCAGTATGACACTTAGATACACCCATATTTTGCCCTTAAGGCAAATTTATTAAGGCATGGAGAAATTCTAAAAGCAAATCTTCATCATACATTATATTTGGAGAAGCTGATGTCTAATTTTTGATCAGTTAAATACAGAAGAGTAACTTTAATTAAACATGAGCAAGATTTACCTCAGACTTGGCAAAAGACAATATTTGCATAAGGATGTTAAACTGGCTTTTTTTTATTTCTCGCTTGATCGTTAGTATACAAGTGTAGCCAAATGGAACATTTGCCACAAAAGGAGTCCCTCAAATTAATCTTAAGGCGCAGCTAAGCAAAAGGGTGAAATGAGTGGCGCTGGTTCAAAGAAGACACAGCGCGAGTTCAGATAATGGGAGGTGATGTGGCAGCCATTGTAAGTGGAAAATGGACAGTCCAGAGACTGGCAAAAAAAAGTATCAAGCCAGCGAGGCATTAAAATGAGCCAAAGCATCCATCACAAACCACTATCTTCTGATATTTTATACATTTTTTGTTAGTGGACAGTAAATGTCTCCTGCTACTACTGTCCATAACCTTATGTGGGATTACAGAACTATAACAAAACTCAAGTAAATCTAAGTATCTCGAAATATCTTGCACTGACTTCGAAGTTCCATCCATCCATCCCTTTTCTAACCACTTTATCCAATACAGGGTCACAGAGGAGCCCGAGACTATCCCAGAGAAATTGAGAAATTTCTTGCAGTAAGAACACATAATGGTGTCTTATGCTTATCTACAGCGAGATCAAAAGTATAAGAAAATTCTCTTTTTATTTTTTAGAATTCAAAATATCTTAAAAGCCTGATGAAACTAGTATAATATGCTTTGGGATATCATTTCTGATGACAGCCAAGCAACTGCAGTTCAGTAATATTACCTGTATGCAGTGTTGCAGATCTCCTTGTACTCCTTCAGCTTGTCACACACCATCTCGAGAAACTGGTTGGAGTAAGCACTCAAGTCATGCATCAGATTCATTAAATCCTGGATAGATTTCTCCACTACCACTGTGCTCTGCAAAAAAAGGAAGAACAAAGAAAAACACATGGCATGGAATTAAAAAAAGAACTGTTGAAATCAAAACACATCACAAATAAGCAAGGAGTTCCAGTCCTACAGGTTAACTGCAGGTGGAAGGTACATTTCGAGACACTGAAGTAGTAGATGGATAAATGTAATATCTGTCTTCTTCAAACAATAAGGAACTGATTTGTATTGCATACCGAGGGTCAGCTAAAATCAGAACTCTGGGATTCAAAACATCCATGTCTGTTTTTTTAAGGAAAATATACACTACAGTAGTCATTAAAAAAGCAGCGGGTATCTCAACCAGAGAGGTTATTCCATGCAGAAAAAAGAAAGGTATCATGTGTATCATGTGGACCAGTCTTAAATAATCCACAAAACAATGAGAGAATCTAACCTACGTGCCCTAAACCTTCAACCAGTACACTTAGAGAAGCACTTCTCAGCAAATTACAGTTGTGAGAAAAAGTTTGTGAACTTAATTTATCTGGTTTTCTGCATAAATGGCTCCTAAAATGTGATCTGATCTTCATCTAAGTCATAATAATAAATATAGTCCCATTTAACAAACAACACACACAACATTTTACATTGTCATATCGATATTGAACAAATGGTTTAAACAATCAAGGTAATTGATGGAAAACGTATGTGAACCTCTAGGATATTGACATTTTGAAAAGAGGGTAATTGGAGTCACGTACTCCAATCAATGAGTCAGGTGTTCCAATCAATTCAGGTGTGGGTTTGATCTGCCCTGCCATATAAAAAAAATCACACTATTTTGGTTACCTGCTCTTCACAACAGAATTCTGTTGAAGTGAAATATGGCCCGATCAAAAGAGATTTCAGAGGACCTCAGAAGAAGAGTTGTTAAAGCTCATAAGACTGGAAAGGGTTAAAAAAGGATTTCTAAAGACTTGGGCCTCCATCAGTCCACAGTCAGGCAGATAGTTTACAAATGGAAGAAATTCAGCACTGTTGCTACTCTCCCTAAGAGTGTGCGTCCTACAAAGATCAGTGCAAGGGCAATCCATACAATCCTCATCACAGGTGACAAAGAACCCTAGGGTGACAGCTAAGGATCTGCAGGCATCTCTTGCACTTGATAACGTCTGTGTTCATGAGTCTACCCTAAGAAAAAAACTGAACAAGACTGGTGTTCTTGGGAGGTTACCACAGATGAAACCACTGCTCTCCACAAAGACTTTGCTGCCCATCTCAAGTTTGCTAAAGACAACTTGGATGTTCCACAGCACTACTGGAACAATGTTCTATGGACAGATTAAACAAAAGTTGAACTTTTTGGTTAATGTACACTGCGTTATGTTTGGAGAAAACAAAACACTGCATACTAACACCAAAACCTCATCCCATGGTGGAGGGAATATAATGGTGTGGGGCTGCTTTGCCGCCTCAGGGCCTGGACGGCTTGCAATCCTTGAGGGACCAATGAATTCCAAGTTGTATCAGAAAATTCTACAGCAGAATGTCAGGGTGTCCGTCTCTGATCTAAAACTCAAAAGAAGTTGGGTCATGCAACATGACAATGATCTAAAACAGTGGTTCTCAAACTTTTTGGACCAAGTACCACCCCTAATCCAACCAAAGCATCCAAGTACCACCTACAAGTCATCATCTCATAGGAACCCCAGAAATTCTCAATGACCAACATGAGCGCACGTGCACACACACTCACACATACATATAATAAATATTATAATAATACACTTTTTTTGATATAATGCCTTTAAAGGTGGCTTCTCAAAGTGTTTTACAGAAAAAAAACATTAACAACAACTCATAAAAAAGCACCATTTCAGTGAGAGGGGTGAGCCTGTTTAGTTGAGCAAAGCAGATGTGAATTAATTTTTCGAGCCTTGATACAATTCACAACAGAGTCTAACAGATATTAAATCGTCAGGCATTTTCTTGACGGCAAAGGTCTCGCGGTGGATGTTGTAATGCGTACATTAATTTCTGGAGCAACCTCTCTAATTCGTGCAACTACACCGCTGTGTCGGCTTGTCATTGCTCTAGCACCGTCTGTACAAACTCCGACGCATTTTATCCAGTCGAGGCCATTTTCTTCGATAAATTCATTCAGAAGCTGAAATATGTGCTCTCCTGTAGTTCCTGTTGGTAGAGGTTTGCAGAACAGAAAGTCTTCATGGGACATGCCCTCAAACTCGTATCTAACGTAAACGAGCAAATTGGCCAAATCGACTACAGACTCATCTAATTGCAGTGAAAAACATCTGCTCATCTTAACGCGCTCTATCAGTGTACTTTTGATATAATCCTTCATTTCAATAATTCTATGAATGACTGTGTCTTTCAGGGGGAGGGGGGCAGCAGGTCGAGCTGTTTAGCAGCTTTTTCTCTACACATAATACGTGTCAGCTCTTTTGCCAACGGTAAATAAGGTTCTTCAAAAATAGTGTAGCTTACCTGCTTTAGCAATACGCAAGCTTGCATTTTTCCGCATTTCCGTTTTTTTTTCTGCGCATGGGAGCGAAACACAGAAACGCTCGGTGTATTTTTCTCAAATTAGAACAGTTCTTAAATATTTTTCTGTTATCACACTTTCGTGTCCTCACAAGATTACCTGCATTCGTAGCACGTATTTCTATGCATTCCTGTGTTTAGAACGTTGGCATAGTTCCAAAATCATGCACATTCTCCTTTCTCCCTATTTGCTGGAGATACAGTAGCTTTTTTTAAATACAACTGGTCACTTGCATCCGTAGCACGCATTCCTATAGAGTGGTATAGAATTACAGAGTATCTCTTGTGTCCACTGAACTATTAGCGCGCACTGTATCGTAGTACGTAGGCTGCGTTTTCGACACGTATTAAAATACAAAATATGAAACCCCGTCCCGATTTTTCAGCGCACACGACACAGTTCCAGGGTCATTTGGCGTACCACTTGGCGGCAATCCACGTACCACTGCCGGTACGCGTACCACAGTTTGAGAACCACTGATATAAAACACGGGAGTAAATCAACAACAGAGTGGCTCAAACAGAAGAAATTACATATCTTAGCCAAGTCAGAGTCCTGACCTCAATCCTATTGAAATGCTGTGGCGTGATCTAAAGCAGGCCATTCAACCAAGACATCCAAAAAACATACATGAACTGAAACAGTTTTGTATAGAGGAATGGGCCAAAATACCTCCTATCCGCTGTGCAGGTCTGATCAGCAGCTAAAGAAAGCGTTTGGTTGAGGGGTTCCACTAGTTATTAAATATGGCAATATAGGGGTTCCACTAGTTATTAAATATAAGGGTTCACATACTTTTTCCCCATCAATGACCTTGATTGTTTAAACCATTTGTTCAATAAAGATACTGCAGTGTAAAATGTTGTGTATGTTGTTTGTTAAATAAGACTGCTTTATTACTATGACTTAGATGAAGATCAGATCACATTTTAGGAGAAATTCATGCAGGATAATTCCTAACAGCTCACAAATGTTTTCTCACAGCAGTATATGTGAAACTAAGCTTCCATTTTTTGCTTCCAATGGTGTATTCACATTACATCTTTCTTATGGCAAACAATAAAAGCAAAACATCCTTTTTTAAGGAAGTATGAACCAAAAGGCTGAGCAATTTTGCATTCCCTTCTGGAATTAAAAGAAAAATTGCTGCAAGGAAAAAAAGTGAGAATGCATTAACAACAAACGCTGTTAAAGT
The DNA here is from genome assembly GCF_040954835.1 of Lepisosteus oculatus. NCBI lineage: Eukaryota > Metazoa > Chordata > Actinopteri > Semionotiformes > Lepisosteidae > Lepisosteus > Lepisosteus oculatus. The sequence goes on along the minus strand of NC_090702.1, from coordinate 44,777,842 downwards.
TATGTTATTGAGACTAAACCATTTCCATGTGGGATTAGGAAATTGAGTGTAACCCCGTAATGATGACAAATCAAGATCTAGGTTGGCTTGGAACACCTTCTGTGAACAATATATCTTCTCACAACCCACTGTGTCATGTGCAATACTTGCATGAGAAAATAGCTTTTCAGATGATAGCCTTTATATTTTTTATTACTCAACAGAGATGCTGATGTCTGTTATTGAGCTGCTCAGACATGATCCACCTACATTCAATTTTAAGTCTACTTATCACTGGGTTCTTAACATCTATCACCAGTATAGAAGACATGCTACAATGGGTGACCCATAGTTTTAACTCTAAATCAGAGCTCTGTTCCCTTATCACTGAAACTAATTAAAATGATATTTTGAAAAGAATATGCTATATTTAGGTGGGATGAAACATTCCCTGAGGATATGCTGCCCCTAATGCAAACAATTTCTTTACTTATTTCTATATAGGCTGCATAAAGACAGTAATTCAGCTGATACTTTCACATTTCAAAACAAAAGATGAAAATAATGTCTCATTGATGATTGGTGGAAAATAAGTCAGTGAAGCAACTTAACTTCATGTAGTGCTTAAATCTTATTACAAATTCAAATGGAACCTGAATGCTACATTAACACTAATGGGGTTTCCACCAAACGTCTTCAAAAGGAGTTAAGAGACGTATTTTTCAGGAGCTTTTTTTCCCTGTATGTTTGCTTGCAAATAATGATCTAAATGGAAGCAAACAGTCCCGATATCAGAAATAGGATATACAGTATATCAAAAAGACATGCCATACTATGAAAATGCAAACTGTAAGGACATTTGAGTGATAAAAGTTCAGTCCAAAACATTTAAAAGGAAATCACAAAAAATGAATGTGCTACATGAATATCAGTCTTAAAAATACAAAAAAGGACCCCACCATAAAGAAAGGCACAAAGTGAAAGGCAGAAATAAGACTTTTCACAGAATTGTTAATTGTGTCAACTGAACTTGATTGTTTCTTTCTACCTCATCAGACAAGCAAGAAATATGATTGTTAGGAGGATATATGAATATGAAAGGGATTTTTATTTACATCCGTAAGGCAGTTCTCTGTCCTAGCCAAGAGCCGTTAAATCCTTAGTGAAAACAGCCTTTGAAACATCACTCATTCTGGCTTGCCGCAATGACAGGGTGTATTCAGCAGAGGGCTCCAATGACCCATGATGGGGCGCCATTCATTAGAGAGAAGTCGCAAATATATAAATCAGCGTCACAGGCGGAACTGCTGGACTGCACTGCTGTCTCCTGTGAGGGGTAGCAAACTCTACACAAACCTCTCCTGCTCTGTGCTCTGCGTAATAATCAATTATGGTGCCAACTCTTCATGTGATCCACCCCAGCTCCTAGTAAGAAGGCTGGGGTTTCACGCACACTAGGCTTGTGACAGCTTAAACTGCTGTGGAGCCACGAGAGTCTGAAAGGGCAGCCAAATTCTTAGACACAGCAAGAGAGATGTATGTGGAGTCATATAGACAGAATCCTAACTAGGGATGTTCCATAAATCTTGACTTGCCGTACAGTACGGTTGGAATCTTCTTACGATTTGGCAGAACCCAGGATTCAGGGATTTCCCTGACACATGCTTTACCGTGTTGCATTAGTTCTCTTTTCAAAATGAAATATGTGCTTAGCTTTTAACTTCTGAAGTCAAACATGAGTGAAGGTCAGAGGTGAAAAGCATTACACGGAAACACCTTTGGGGAAAAGCTACTCCACGGAATGGAAAAAAAACAACAATCTTTCAACAACCAAAATAACGAATGGGAAGAGTCAGATAATCTTCTAAAATCAAACCTGCGGGACTCTGAAATAATCTTAAGGAGTAGCAACTTGTGTACATCTCATTACTGTACTTTCACATGTATGTGTATATATGCAGATTTTTAAGGATATGCAGCAGAAAATATAATATACATATAGGGATTTTTTGGGATTAACTACAGTATATTTCTTTATAGATTAACACAATAATGTAGCCATCGGCCAAGCTTTGTACTTTCAACCGTGACATTTTAGAAAACACAAAGCTCCAAAAAATCATAAAATGTTAATCAGCAGGTAATACGTTTCTAAAGAGAACTGGGAATAAAGTGAAGTAATACATAGATTTATGGACAAGAACATTCTATTGCTTTGTTCCTCTGTATCTTCAGCTGCAGCAGGTGGAATAGCTAAAGCTGACACCTGTCTTAACTACTCTGAAAAGAAGTGTACCTCTGTGATAGCAACCTAAGAAAACCGTGTTCCTGCCAAGCACAATCAAGAGCTTGAAACCTGCTGAGTGACAGTCCCTGTATCGCAAGCAGGCCTGCGTCCGCTGCATCCTTCAATAACAGACCTTCTCAGAGTTAAGGAGGACTTCTGTCCAAAAAATCCTGAAAATATTCGTTTCCTTTTCAAAACATTGTCTTTGTCATCAATCCTGGTTTCGCTTAAGAGCCGATTTGTTTACTGAACTACCAATTGCTTTATTTTCCTGACACACAGAACTGAGAAAAGCTTCAGTTGATGACACAATTATGAGTGATAAAGAGTAAGACATTTTTCTTTCATTAAAACATCTGTTTTGTTTTAAATGGATGAAAGGACACAGCTGGTATGATGAACATATACAGGCTACGTCCAATCATATGTATTTATTGTATACTCTTAAACTGTACATCCAAATATATTCATATTAGAAAATGTCTTTTTGCTTTCTATTTTTTAAAACATCTTAACTAATACTAAAATGGCAAAACGCCAAAAGTTTGGTATGAAGACGTGTCACTGTAGCTTTCCTGTGCAGCTGCTTGCTACAACAGAGAATAGAGACCAGCTACATGACGTACAGTAGTCCTACGTTTTTGTTTACCCCAAACCATTGTTTGATATTTCAGCCAGATATCCGAAAGGAAATGTATATTTCTATACCCATCAAATTGAAATTTCACACGTAACATAAGGGACAGATGAGAATTTGTTTTGTACTTCAAAGTGACAGAGAAAAACACAGAATTTAGCAATGAACCAAATCTGCTACTTGTGTCATGTGAGAACGACAATAGAAATAACACAACTAATCTTTGCCCTTAAAAACAACTGAAAGGTAGCATTTGTGGTTCTTTACAGCTACAGATAAAAAGTCAACTTCCAATCACACACATTAGGCTTGGGGCACCCGAGGGCATCACTGTTGCGCCCAGACAGCCTTCCTGATCAATTCTCTCTCCTGTCCAACTGCTTTGCCCTTTTAAAACAGACCCCCTCTTGACTTTGACCCCCAACCCTGACTCAGTGCACAGCCTAAATGTCAGTTCCCACCATTGTACCTACACTGACAATTCCAATAGCAAATGAAAAATCAAACCATAAAATACAGAGGGCAACCTCGCATGCAATCTCTTCAATTATTCACCTTTCACCAGAGCTTCACTTCCACATCAGACAGACACAGGCAGCGGTCTACAGAGACCAGTCACACTTCAACAGTTCTGCCTCTACTTGACATTATAATATAAACCAAGAGCCCACTGTGCTATAGTCCTTTGTACAAAAATAATTACTTTTAATTGATTACAGATTACAGTGGTCAGCTGGACATTGTAGTGCAGTTGCTTTGTCAGCCTGGCACGTGAGTGTTCTTCTTTCGGGAACTCTTTAATAAACAGGCAGAGACATCAAAATATTCCAAATGTAAAAAAGGCTCTTTCTATGACACATGTCAAGAAAAATATGAAAATTTCTGGGTAAAATGTACATATCTGACACCAATTGTCAAGATCTATCACCTAATTGTGATATTTCTAAGGTCAGGAATGAACTGCAGGCACTGTCGGCTCAACTCCATTTTATTGAAAGGTCTCTGTTTTTGATGAGAAAGACAATGGCAGATGCTGGAATGCAACAAATCATGTTCTCAGGCTAGAGCTCTTCAGTGAGATTAATACAGCTCTGCACACTAACTTCTGAGTCAAGGATAAAGTAAAAGTCTCACCAATGAGATTAATGCAACAGTGTACTATAACTTCTGATTCAAGAATAAAGTACAAGTCTCACCAATGAGATTAATGCGACTGTGCACTATACTTTCCGATTAAAGAAGAAAGCACAGGTTTCACAAATGTGATTAATGCTACTGTGTGTTATCAGTATCAGTGTGTTATAACTTCTAATTCAAGGATAAAGCACAAGTTTCACCAATGTGATTGATGCTACTGTGAGTTATTCTGTAACTTCTGATTCAAGGATAAAGTACAAGTCTCACCAATGAGATTAATGCAACTGTGTACTATAATGTCTGATTCAAGGATAAAGTACAAGTCTCACCAATGGGATTCATGCAACAGTGTACAATACCTTTCGTTTAAAAGATAAAGCACAAGTTTCACAAATGTGATTAATGCTACTGTGTGTGTTATAACTTCTGATTCAAGGATAAAGCACAAGTTTCACCAATGCGATTAATGCAACTGTGTACTATAATGTCTGATTCAAGGATAAAGTACAAGTCTCACCAATGGGATTCATGCGACAGTGCACAATACTTTCCGATTAAAAGATAAAGCACAAGTTTCACCAATTCTGATTCTGATTTCATTTAACAGGCTGAAAACCCCCGTTGTCCACTTTTATATTCTTGGATAACCTGAGCTCAGTATCTTTAGAAACAAGTGACAATGTAAACAATGTATCTCAAGTATATTATCCTCATGACAAATGCTCTGGAACAGTACATTCTTGTCTAATTTTGGACATTTAACATACCCATTTGTCTTTCCTGAGAAATCATTAAAATGTAATCAAGCCAAGAACTGAGAGAAAAACACAGCTGAAAGCCATTTATACTCTAAAAAGCACCTTCTCTTCCTTCTGCCTTATTTATTGTAAATGACAAAAGCGACCACATTCACACCAACTTAACTGTCCATTCTTTATTAAGAAAGATCTTGCTGGGTTAAAGTGGTCTGCTAATCAAGACTAACATCTTAAAATAGCTTACAGTAAATTCAAACTTTACCACAGCAATTTTTATATAAAAGCTCTTCACTGTATTGTGATAAAACCAATAATATGTTGTCATTATATACAGCAGGCCTATATTTAGAAACTAGGAACATGACTGCAAGTTTTTATCCTTTCATGTACTATAGATATATATATAGATCACATCCATGTTGCTCTTTGAACAAGCAGAAAGCAATATGGGATTATCCATGTTTGTCTCCTTGACCCCTAGAGGGATGATATCAAAGCATGGTTTTGAGGAACTGTTGTATCTATACAAAATGCTTTTTTCTGTTGCTGCTGAGTGGTGGTAGAGCTACAAAGTCTCACTCATGTTTGGCCATGTCTGCACTGGAAAAAAGGCATCTGAATTATAACCTCAACTGTTCAAATCAGCTAACCAATACACTTAAAAAAATACAGTACATTATGTCAAAAAAGAATGGTGAGTGTACATTAATGTGAAAAATGTGCATGCTTTTCCTGTTAATTTAAATAGGTTTGTGGAAGAGACAGTGGTGAACAGGAGCTTTACTGTTCTTATCAGCTTCCTCACATTAATGCACCTAACCATACAGTATAAAAAAGACATTTAAGCTTTAATGTCTAATCTGGTCTCTTGCTGCATAAGGCACGAATACTCCAATTGAGTTACAAATAAAATGAATGGAGTTTGTATTAGTTTTGAATGCAAAGGCACTGACTTAATTCAAGAAATCATCAAAGACAAATCACAAACCTACCTACAGTATAGCTGATTGCTTTTATTTTGCATACCCTGTGCCTCGTTTTGCAAAGCATGTAGACTTCCAACATAGAACAAAGCCAGACTACAAACCTTGTACTAATGGAAGCCTCATGGGTGCTGTCCAAAATACTCAACTTTAAGCAGCCTACAACATTTAGGTAATATTAACTTATTAGTGTTAACTTTTATTATGAATTTTAATGGTGTGAATTGTCATCAAGAGCATGATTTGCATGATCATGTGTTACGGTTTTGAGATTTTTAGTCCAACAAAAACTCCAATTACCATGCATGGTACCTTGTCTTCCTTTTCAGATATGATGAGTTTCAGTTTACCTGATGCTTGGGCTAATAAATGAATAGATATATGTCAATAAATACATTTTCTGTTAGGCAGAATCTGAGAGATTTACGAATTTACTCTAAATAGACAATCTTGTGTTTTCACCTAACTGTCCCTCACTTCAATACCTGTGGAACTCTTTATTAATTTTGCCCTGAAGAGCTTAATAAGATGTCTGAGAATCTGTGCTGATTTTGTAGTTTTTACCCCAGCAATTCAAAGGCTGCAAACAGCACAAAAGAAAAATACGGCCAACTACATGTTATGATCAACATGACAGACAACTCAGAAGAATGCTGGTGGAGTCCCAATTTTTAAAAGGTAAACAAAACACAAGCCCTCTAGACCCTCCTTATTCTGCACTGCATAATCATTGCTATTAGATTAGACTGCTGTCATATTAGTACTTTGCAGGCATAACCTTAAATGGCAAGAGTCTAGCCCCATACAAGCATGCAATTATTTAGAGAAAGTACTTGATTCATTGCACTGTAAAAGTTATTTTTAGCATTTTGATTAAGAAAAATGTTGACCTACTGCAGGAGATCCGACATACCTACTAAAAACGAAGATGAGCATGTTGCAATCCAAAAAGACTAATTGAAATAGCTCTCAATATGTAAACATATTAAATATTTAATTACTTTCTTTCACAACAGTCCATTTGAAACTATAGAAAGTACCTGTGGTATTTAAAAAATAAAGCAGTTCTCCAAATAACAATGTATGGAAAAATAATTTGCCTTTATTATCATGTTTTGCATATATCACATAGTGTACATGCCCAAGAGATGGAACAGAGAGCATCTCTTTACTGAAGTGTAGTGGGAGAATAGAACAAGCTGCCCAGCCATGTTCCTGAAGATATACACTGGATTCTTTAAAGAAAACGATGAAAAAGCATAGAAGAGCCAAATGACCTCTTCTCATTTATAAGCATTCTTATGGGGGGAAAAAACAAAAACAGCAACACTTACTTTAACTTTACAAGTTTACAGAAAACAGAAAAAATGTTTTAATGGCATTTTAGATCTAACAGTGAAGAGCAGACACTGCATCTTTGTATGAGACTCCAGAAAGGAATATGTAAAGGTACGATCAAAGCGCACTTTTTAGCATTATAGGTGCCATAAAAATGAATACCCAAATAAAGGAGAGCACAGATACATTTGTACTGATTCCTCCCAGGATCCCAGAAGAACACAACCCTCTTCACCTCCTCAAATCGAAAGATTGATGCCTTGATTGCAAGCTCTGCAGTGGATAGTATGTGGTTACTGCGGTTCAGACCCACCAATGAAATGGGTCATATGCTTCCTCATTAATTTTCATCGAGTCCATCACAGCTGGGTGAGGACACTTAACCTCTGCGATATGCTGGCTGTTACGCCACATCACTTTAAGCATGATGCAGGGCGTTTTGGCTAGTGACAGCCAGTGCTCAATCTTAACGAACATTACATGTGGCCATCGGTTTTACTTGCTCATTTTAACCAATTTCTTCATCAATCAAGCATAAAGTACAACTAAGCACTAGCAAGATGGACCGTACTAGGAGCTAGCTTCTAATTAATCAAAGTCAGTGCCACAGTATGTGCCTAAATGCATAGCACTGAGATGCACCGAGGGCACATACGTTTTAAAAACCCAAAACCTAATACTTTAATGAAGGTACTGGAGGTCAGAATTCCTAACTCTTTCAACAGGATTAGCATAGGTTCCTATTTCTGATCTGATACGATCTGCTGCCTTTCATTTTTTGGTTAAACTTTTCGAAACTTCTATATTCCTGCAGAATGTTAGTTTCTAGGAATGTACAACACAGAAGCTTGGACTCTTAGACTCATAGAAGCTTTAACCAAAAAAACCTTTAAAAATATTTTAAATTTTATACAGTGCAAAAACCTAAGCACATAATCTAAGCATTTCCTGATGACATAATTGTGCTAACATTGATCTACACAAACAATACACAAACTAGTGGCAACTGTATCTTAGATATGATACATTTACAGTATCATGTACACACAGAATGGATGAATAAAGTACCTAATACACAGCAATATATTAACTAAATATTGTGTGAGTTAAGATTATTTCATTATTTTTTATTTAATTACTCAACACATAATATACAAAGCTTTAGCTTCATTAATATAGAAACGATTATTTAGTTAAGCTGCAACTGAATGAAAAATGCACAGAAACTAGTTTCTGTCTGAAAGAACAATATGTTTTCAATCTGCCTCGCATACAGAACTGAGCTGTAATGCTGAAACAAACAACCTTTCATTTATGTGTATAACACACCTTTATCTTTTGTAACTGTATTTCCTGACCTATGACTTTCGAGCAAGTAACTGTCACAGAAGCAAAATGAATCACAAAAAATAAATGAGGAAACAGATTAAACAGTTCAATCATCCGTGCTTATGTTAAAATTCAAAATCTAAGCAAGGGACAAAAATGTACAACTATGTCTGAAAAGCTACTTATTTACCCTGTGAAAAACATGTTACTGTACATCCATATTGTGCATCAAAACCAAAGAAAATTTTTCATGTAATAAAATATAGTGTAGCACTATATATTGTATACTGTATATGCAGGTGCTTTAGAAATTTGACAGTGATACCTGGTTAGCAATGGCTAAGAATACTTTATTAGTATATTACAGAAAAGCCAGATAGCAAAGGACTTTTTTATTTTGCCACTCTTCTTCTAACAGATGGACAAAAACAACTGAGATGGAATCGTGTAAACACTGCCCTGACATTAATTTCCAGAATCGCTTCAGTATTATTCAACATAATGTGCAATGTTACACCTCTTAATTGTTCACAGTTCCCCTGGGAACTCATCTCCATACTTTGTTTCATTAGGATCTAGCTAACAGGAGGCTGAAAGTTATGACTGATGCACTGACATTTTTGCTATTTCTGAAATGCTGCCTAAAGGTATTGCTTAACTGATTTATCAGATTATGTATGAGGATGAGGAGACATTTATTTTGAGTGAGTAACCCCCCCCCCCCTCCCCAGGACCTCCCAAACACACACACTAGTACAGAAAAAATGAATCCATATGGATGTAATGGACCAAAGCATTGAACAAAAAATCTCTGTGCACTGGGCTATGAGATACACATCCATTAGCACGACTGTAATGTTTCCTAGCTCACAATAACCCAGTTGTACCCTGCAGAGTAGTAGAAGATGAGGATTTATCATTCTGTACATTGTTTCTAAGCTTTCTTAATCAACTTTAAAATATTATATTATAAATGTAAATATAATATTATATATATATATTCATTTTTCATGTTTGCTACCAAATCTTCGCATTGTATCTGTATTAATTGTTACTGCTAGAAAGAAAGGTTTCAGTCATATTAAAATGATATATTCTTCAATCAGTGGTGATGGAAGAAAGGAGTAACACAAGTTTGTGGTAAGGCAACTATGTTCACATTCCTGTCCACATCGAATTAAACATAAAATTAGAAAAACATAAATATACATGCCCCATTACTGTACAGAAATAAGTAATGTTACACGGCTGCAACAGAAACAGTACAGAAACAGAAATACATCCTTCTAAGACGCACATTTAATTAATAACTTTGCCACAAATAAAAATCAAACAATATCTGTGTGGGTACGAATAAGCTTTCATATTTAGAATACCTTCAAACCTACCCCCTGTGTAACAGATTTATACATTATGTGCCTATGGCTGTTCCAATATTGTTGCTGTGTTATGAGCATATCTTTCTGTGTGGAAAAACATCTGAATTTGTCACTTATCCTTTCAAAAAGCTGTTCCCCAGTGCTACGCAATCGAATGAAAGTAATTCCTATCAATATTTCCTCGGGTTTTCAGCCTGCTTGGTTGTGGTTGGGAAAGAGAAAGGCTAATTTAACAGCTTTTCCTGGATGCCTGTGGTAAGGCAGAGCCACACGGGAGCTGACAAGGGGAGAATGGAAAACACATCATGCCCTCTCAGTGTTATCTCATCTGCCAATTATACTCCCAGTCTATTTTAAAAACTGGCAGCGCTAAGGTGGAAGTACGTGGGGCACAATTTAACACCGCTGATGTTAAGCCACAAACACTAGATAATTTCCACATAAAACATCTTGGCAGTATAGGCCTCTGCAAGATTGTCATATTAATCCACATCCTACTCGTGCCATTTAACAGCCTTCTTTTGGTATTGATTTGATGAATTGATCATTGCCGCCGCAAGTCAAGGCGTACCTCTATAAATCCATAATCTTTTACCCCATCGTCTTTAATGCAAAATTAAATTTCGACCTACAGCAGAACACCGCATGAAAACATTCAGATATTAGCAGAACCGTACAAATCCTGCAGTGTACGTCTGCATGGAATGAAAATGACACACTGAACAGCTGGACACAACAGATTTCATACATGAATACTACTGTACGTGGAGATGTGGATATTCTCCTTCGAGACCAAAATTAGAAGAACATTAATTACATTTAAAGGTAAAAAAAAGCATAATTATCACTTGTGTCCGTCTATCCATTTTTTATCCAACACAGGGTTGCAGGGCAGCCAGAGCCTATCCTGGCAAAGGATAAGGCAGGGAGCAAGACAGAGTACATGGATGGCACACACTGACAATCAAACCAGGGCCAGCTTCTCAGAAAGCCAATTCACCCTACCGGTAGGTTTTTGGTCTGTGGGGGAAATCGGAGAACCTGGAGAGAAACCAAGTGAAAACAGGCAGATCACACAAACTCCACGGAGACAGCATCCCAGGTTCAGAATTAAATCCAGGACCCTCGCACTACAAGGCACCAACACTAACCACTGTGCCACCCGCTTGGTTTTCAATGTGAAAATAAGTGACAAGCCTTATTACTTTCACTATGGTTTCTGCATTTTCTCAAGACATTCAACAGAGGCTATGGTGTGAAAGGTATTTAAATCCCACTAGCCCTTTATTCATTCAGTCTTATACACAAGAACATTGGGACTTATTTCTTTTTTCCTTTAATATACAGTATCTAAGGATCAGTACAAAAGGAAAGAACGGCTGAGGTTGAAATCAGATATCCCTCTTAGTCCTCTGATCCACCTGAATCAGCGCTTTTGGGTTAAAAAACGCAATTACTGTCTGCTCTACCCCTGGCTATACCCCAGGTGAATTCCAGCTGCTTACAAGCTACCAGAGAAAGAGGAGGATTGATTCAATCCGCAAATTTTGATTTCTTTTTAATTGCCCAATACAATTAAAAAGAATGAGAATGCAGCCGAAATGATTGGTTAATGCACATACTGGACATGCAATTACTTTGCAGGCTGAAAGTTAATGCTTATATTTTTTCAAAGAGATACAACAGTCACCAACAATAGACTGCCAAGATTCTCATTTCTTTCAGCTCCAAAAATGTAAGGAATTTAAAAAACAAATAGCCATTATATCTGTAATTCCTAAAAAGACATAAGTAATTCTCTACTAATGCTAAAATACAAGCAACATAATAAAAAGGTAGGTAATGCATATATTTTAAGTGTTTCCAATTCTAAAGTTTCACAAAAAAATACAAAATGGAATTTGAACCCCAATAATTTGCTTTCAGCTTTTTAAAAATAAATTAAATGCAGACTATACAGTACCATGATGCAGTTGAGCCTCAGACCAAAGAAGATAGGTTAAAAGCCTTAAAGACAGCTATAGTATACTGTATGTCAAAGCAGAAACTGCAGACTATGCAACTGTTCAGGGGCACAAGTCAATCAAAAATGTTCTGTGGGGAAGTTGTTCCACAAAATTTGCAGGTGAATGGCAGTTACACTCATTTTCTTTTGAAAAATTCATCCCCCCAAGGAAAATACTGATTGGCCTATGTCTTCAGTGTCCATTAAGCTAAGAAGCCATGATATATTAAAAATGCTCAAAGCAGAGAAAAAGGCAGAAGTGTGTTTACACAAATAGTGAGACCAAGTTCTTTAAAAAAAAGAGAGTCTACTGCTATCGCAGGCTGGAAAATTCCCAGCTAAAAAAATTAACAACAATATACATCGACTTCAAATGAATGCTATTTTTTGGAATAGGGTTCCACAACCATGAAAGGTTTAAAACTCCTTAAGGAGCACTGTATTTTTCTAACTTCGTAGATATGATCTTGTAACAACCATAGGCCTCCAGGATCAGGAGATGGGACTGCTGCCTGGGCTCCAGCAGACTTATAGTGAACCGAATTACCAAATCCTCATTTTATTGTGTCCTTGATTCATTCCTTAATACTACTCATATCATGTTATAGGTCTGTTTTGACTGTATTGTTTGGAAGCCTGTAATAAAAACCCCTGCAGTTCAGCGTGTATCTGGGATAAGTCCTTTACCCTTGTCATGCCAGAAATGATCTAGATTCTGGTATAGTTAATAAACCAAATTTGCAGCAAGACAGCAAAATGGGAAGATTAGCAAACACTGTGAAGACAGCAAATAAAACTTAAAAGATTTGACTTACAATCTGATATTGTGTAAATTATCGAACTGTGACAGGCTACGAGAGCTAAACCTTTTTAGTCTTGATCAAAGAAGTTAACAGGGGTAAGAGATATTGAAATCTTAAACGCACTAACAAGTTATAGGGATGCAAGAAGTCAGTCACAGCTCAGCCCAGTGAAATTTTAAAATAAGTTTATTAACAGATGGGTCCTTCTGGATTGAATGGCAATATTATAAATACCACCATTTAGGTTCAAAAGTCTAGATAGGATCCTCAATGCTACTAACTACCAAAAGGGTTAGATGAGCTAAATGACCTCTCCTTGTCTGTAAATATTTTTTATCTTCTTATGCCTGTGGAGCCTTAGGAGAAGGAAGGAAACTGGGGACACTGCGGAGTAGCCTCAGGTGGACTTTGGAAAAGAAGGTGCTCTCCCTATATGCCTAGTACTGATGCACAGTGGAACTGGGATCTGACAGTGGCCAAGCTAATTAAAGCCCAAAGTTCATTCAAGGGCAAAGATTCTGCCTTTTCAAATTTCTGAACCCATGAGAGGACTTTTAAGCATTGCAATAATAAATCAGCAACAGCAGCAGCAGCAACTGAGCAGGAGGAAACATGGAATATGTTAGACAGCACAAGCTCCTCGAAAAAAAAAAAACCTCTTATGCTTCAATCGTACTAATGATCCTGGAAGCAATAAAAAAACATTGCCATGTTATAATCACAACCTTGCCAACTTCAAAAATGGTTGTCAACAGGATTTTAGAATATTTGGGGGGAAAAATGTGATTAGATATTAACAACTTACCAACTGCAGGGAACTGCCAAAATAAAGGGAACACTGAATAAATAAGGGAAACACAGTATATTGAAAGCAGGAGCTTGCACGCAGGTGTGGTTTCTGAGTTAATTAAGGATCCCATCATGCTTAGGGTCATGTATAAAAATGCTGAGCAGGTCCAGATGCCTTTCTTTTGGCTACCATGGCTTGAAGAAGAGATCTCAGTGACTCTGAGATAGGGGTAATTGGTGGCAGGAGCTTCAGTGACTAAGGCTGCTTAACTTCCTGATGTTTCCCAATAATCGAGAAGCAAGGCAAAACAGATGCATCTCCGAGCATCTCCGAATCAGAAAACCACCAATGTCAAATGAAGGCATGAGCAGGCAGCTTCATCGAGTACAGTCCGTGGAGAACTTCAACATAAAGTCCATAAACCCTTCATTACACCTAAAAATGCTCTTTTCCTAGTCAAGTGTTTCAAAGAACAGAGGCAGTGGATCAGACACTTTATGTTGGCGTTTCCTTCATTTTGTCAGTCACCTGTATTATAGCAACTAGATGAAAGGGAAAACAGAACAATTGTCAATCCCTGTTTTAAGTACAATTCACTTAATCACCAGAATCTTTATCAGGACTTACTCAGATAAATTCATGTTCACACTACAAGAAACTACAAGAAGAGTGGCAAACCTTTTCTTTTCTGTGGCTGTACATAAGTCAGCATTCAATGAATATGCTTCATTTTCTGTTAAACATAAAATGTACATTCATCAGAGTATAAGGCACATTAAATACTCTATGAAGCTGCTATTTTAAGTGGTAATAGTGAGACAGTAGATGCTTCCAGTTGAATTTTCCACACCAGTGATTAAATATGGCGACAGCACTGTAGGAGGTGACATTGGCATACTGAGAACCTGACTATCTAGTCATTAAAGATTCCCCAGTACAAGAATAAGGGTGTTATCCCGGGGGTCCCAGCTAAATTCCACTCCCACTCATGCTCAATCTAGCCTTCCACAACTTCATTAAATTCTATTTCTGAAGTAATTTCTCACTGCTGTACCTGCAATGCAGTGGAACTACTAGTTATTAGTTATTAGTTTGTATAATTAAATGGCGGTGACTTAAAGCTGCTTGATTACTTTTATAAACTAAACCACCAGTGTAATTTTTTGTTACGTACGGTAGGGTCTCAACATTCGTAACTTAATTGCAGAGAACTGTCGCAAATAGCCATAACCAAGACCACACACATGCCCTGGCGTAATACACTACATTATATAGTATGTACTGTTAAAATACATAAGTAACTCTTCCTTACATGACAATTCAAGTACATACAAATTGGCTTTAAATTAATTAAAATAACAGATAAAATAGTGGGTAATCAGAAACTTTTAGTAATGAGCTCAAATAAACAACATGAATCCCTCCTCTGTGTTCAATGGATGCCTGCAGGTTCTATCCCTGGCCCATGATTAGTTATGTGTATGGAGCATGGAACAGGGAGAGGCTCACTAGCTACAGTAGCTAGATTTGTCTCACAATCCTAGTCTGTTAGACATCTTATTTGAAGGTAGCACTTAACTTTCAGCTTGGTGTCATCATGCTTACCTCTTCTTCCATCCAAGACCAGACCAACTCGCAAATAAACACATTTGCAAATGTTAATTTTGCAGATGTTGAGACCCTACTGTACATAGTTAAGCTTTTTCTGACAGATGTAGTTTGAAATCAGCTCCCTAATCTGAATTCAGAATGTCAATGATGATTTGTACGTTACACGACGTTATTCCAGAATAGTCAACCCAAACTCCCCAGCAGATTTGTTTTTTAAGAAACACATTTTCATAGACTGACAGCTTTGAAATCTGCTGCAAATGAGCTGTCCGTCACAGCTCCATCAGCTGAGAGAGAAGGTGCTCTTCAGAGAACAAGCCAGATCAACTACTGAGAAAACAACAGACCAAAGATGATAATCAAACTATTACATAGGTAAATCAAATTTCATTTTTACAGCATACAAAACTCTTTCAGATGAGGTTTATGTTGTATTTGATAACTTCTCTATGTTATGCAGCTAATGTTAGAATGTTAAAATGTTCAATTTATTCATTTTAAATTGTCAGAAATGTATGTCTTTAACCTAAACACGTTTAAGAAGTTTATAGTTACTCGAAACAAAATGATGTGTCGTTAGAAATTTATTTCAATGTGTGTTGTAATGTCCTTGAGTGCTCTTCCAAAACACTGTGCCCTGCCTGAGGCACATTTCTGAATAATTTAGCGAAGTACAACTCTATCCATCTTGCGAACTATGATCCTAAGCCTTGCTATTATAAGTCATGACCAAAGATTTAAGCATCTCTTCTGTTCTGGTTTGCATAGCCTGAGTGCAGAAGTGACACAACATAATTTACTACATATCTTAGAATCTAGACATTGGCAATTGCCAATGATTTAAAATGGCAAGAACATTAAAAAAAGGCTACAGAATTGAGGAGGCCACTCAGTGGCTATAGGCCATTAGGTAGTTAGTAGCCAATAAAGACCAAGGATCTCACACAGTTGTTTCTTGAAAAGGTATCCAGCTACCCAGGCATGATCTTCCACAGCATGGCTGAGTAGCTGGTTCCACACTCCCCCAACTCTTTGCACAAAGAACAGCTTCCTATTATTGGTTTTCCACTGGTGACCTCCAGCTGATGGTTAACTATTCAAATGTATTGTATCTCAGTACATAACTGTAAAAAACGAACAGAAGCTAACATATTGACAGCAATATTTTTTTACACACAGCAGCTAGCTTTATTCTTCTAATTTAAAATTACTTTAAAATTACAATACTTCTGATATATATTATATGGACATAAAAATATATACATAATTGGTTTTTGCCAGTTCTTGCTTTTACTGTGCTTTATTTGGAACTGTGCACAAAACAAGGTTTAATCTAACAGGTAAAAAAGACTCTCATTCTTTCTTCATTCATTCTTCATTACCCTAATTTTGAGGGGTGTGCACATTACCCTGAGCTAGACTGTGTGTGTTTAACATCATTTTAAATATTTATATGCAACTGAAAATTCATGGTATTGGTTGATTTGGCCTGTTTACCAAAATCCTAAAAATCCATAATTGGTAAATTAAAAAACGAGTTGTGTTTTGGTCCATAATTTCTGTTGCCTAAAATCTGTGCTTTTGACGATTGCTCAAAAGGACTCTTAAGGAGCCTTTCTGACAATAATCACAATGCACTAACCATTTAACAGCCAACTGTTCTATAATTGCTTGTTGCTTTCTCCAGGATTATGAAAGACTCTTTTAATGATGGCCCTTGCTGTGATGGACTACCTAACTACCTTATTGTTGATTGTACAAAATCCAGATCTGGCTGAACCTGCACAAACAGACCACAGCCACATGGAAATTAATATGAATTTAATTTAATCCATTAAAGAGATACAAGGAAGGCATTACAAATGTCAAACAAAATTATTTTTTTTTTCTTTTACTGTGAGAAATCATGATCTAGGAAAATTAAAACCTAGATGTTTAGAAATAAAGCCTGAATATTAACACCACTTACCTGCAATCAAATGTAGAGGACCCCAGCTTTACTATTTTTAAGGTGATGCATACTTGCTGTGATTAGAGCATACCTTGCTCAATGTCTTTACAATGCATTGCCTTCCTAGAAGAGCAAGAAATCGCAGGAACAAAACCAAACGACCCCACTACGGACATAGGGATGACAGCATATGTCACAAACAGGGCAGATTCGGTGATGGGGACAAAATGAAGATTTATGGACACAATCTCCACAAGGCTTAGCCTAGATGTGTTTCTAATTAAATTAATCAATCAGTAACCAGGCAGGGGCTTGGCATCTGAAATATCCTAGCTGCTCTAAGTCAACAGATAGCATCACAATAAAGCTCCAGCCGGAAGAGTTATGGGAAGTTTCAGGGCTTGCCCTGCTCTGGTGCTCAATGAATCGCAGGGCAAAGAAAATCTGGAGCTTCTTGGGCAACAAGTTAAAGATGTTGTAGGTAGCATGAACATTGCATTCCATCTATCTGTCTTTAAATGCCCATTTTTTCACACAGACTTTAAAATTCTAACACGGTTTATGTGCTTTCAGCCTACATAATCTGAAAGAAATGGAAATGGTTGTTTCAAGGTTGTTCACAGCAGCTACAAATGACAACCTCATCAGCAGCAATGGTACAGTCAACACCACTGATTTTCACTAGATTTTCTGAGCACTTCACAGCTTTTTTCTCTCACGACAAATCAACTACAGAAGGGCAAGGTGATGAGAGAAATCAACCTAAATAAATACAGCAAGTTTCATTATTAAAAGCTGTCCAAAACATGTTCTGTCAATACCAGACACCTCTGCTATTAAGAGCTATCCAAAATGTACTCCATCAATACTGAACTGAAGTGTAATTAATGGGATAATATTTTGTTTAAGAGCTCTCTAAAAAAGTTATTAAAAGATGTTCCTCTTTTGGGTGACAGAAACAAAATATGAATTTCATTATGATCCTGACGTTTTTAAAAGTGATGACATAATACTGCTTTCATATTCCAATATCCAATCAAGTGTTTAAAAATTGAATTGGACAGATGGAGGGCCATAGATAAAATATTATAAACTGTACACTGTGCAGTATCTATAACAACTTTGTAAAATCTCAGCCACTTCAATTGCATTTTGTGTATTGAAAAAAAAACACATTATCGTAATTAGCCTCTCATTATCACAGATTCAATATTTCTTTTGAGCACGGCCTTTTCATCCTTCAGTCCTGTATTACATATATTAATACTTCTTCACATGCTTAACAACACAGTTCAGTTAAATGTTTTGATTTGTGCATGCTAATGCTCCTTCCAACAGTTACTGGATTGTATGTGAAGAACAGCATATGCATTAATGTAGTGTAACGGATGCGATTGTGTACAATCAGCTCATTGCTCACACAGCTGGAGATCCTTTCAGCTTCCGCAGTGCAGAGTGGTAGTAAAACTAACTCTAAAGGGAGCAAACTGAGCAGCAAGGAACGAAAGCATAATACAGAGGGTACTTATGCATCATTATAATATTTTGGGTTGATTCAGAAGCAAAACATTTCTGAAAGGACATGCTGGGGGGTGTTCTGAGGATAAAAACAGATTTGGGGCCAAATCCATACAGTTGTGTTTGATTTGTACTGTCTGGATTCATAACAAGCTTGTGACTAACAAAGGCCCGCAGCTTTCCCTAATGAGAAAGCTGTTTATTCTATTTTTGTTTTGTGGCAACCCTGACCCAATCCCATAAGCACAGGGCACAAAGCCAGTCTGTATCCTGGATAGCACACCAGTCACCGGCAGAGTAAATGCAGGCAATTTAGAGACACCGACTGGAAAAGCAGACATGCCTGTAGAATGTGGGAGGAAACCAGCGTATACAGAGAAAACCAGTGTACACTCAGGGAGAATATGATAATAATCTAATCTCCACCCAATCCACATTTGAACCCAGAACCCAAAAACTATGAGGCAGCAGTGAAACACGCCATGCCACTGTGCCACTCGCATATTTATTTATATTTAAATGTAGCTGTTATGCCAGTGTGGATAATGAAATACCCATGTTATCATTTAGAAGCATATCACAAATATAGGCTACTAAACACTAAGAGCTTAGTGGCTCCACTACGTATGAAGAGCTAAAGTATGGGGTTTATAGAGCACCAGGTCTGAATAAGGGGTTGTTTAGTGTGTTTTCTGCAATTATCCACCAGTAAGGGGAAAGTACAAATGAGTGGAGATTTCTGGGTAAGAGTGCCAAATAAGGCATTACTGACTTTCAGAAAATTATAGTGTTAATTATATAGGAGTAGGTTTAGGGTTAGAGAACTAGTGAAACTAGACCTTTGTCAGTTATATGGATGTGTCTGAGTTTCTTTGACATTTTTATTTCTGAAGTACACTAAACTACACCAAAAGTTTAACAGACTTCCTTTCAATGGACTTTGGATCTAAAGGACAGCATCTGCTAAAGGAGAATTTTCTATGTAAAATCAGAAATACAGGACTCTCCCCACAATAACGGACAAACTACAGCACATTTTGCACAGGGTAGGAGAATTGCTTACAATGAGTGTTTTTTGTGTTTCATTCTTAGGCAAATAAAAAAAACGTATTTTAATCAATACACTAAAATGCTAACAACATGTAGAAAAACTAATTAAAATGAACAAATAACAAAACAAAGTTAAAATAACTACTACATAGGTTTAAAATTCAGAAATATTAATGGAGCCCTTCAGCTGTAGGTTAATTGCCTGCGATGGGTGTTGTTTGTGTTTGGGATCCCTTAGAGCATATTAAACAATATATTTACACGAACGACACATGTAACAAGTAAAGAGCTTGTATATTGATGATAAATAAGACACTTGACTGTTTATCACAGCTGTTAAAAAAAGTCGAGATCCAGAAAGCACATACAGTATGCACAGTATGTATGGTATATATCATAAACTGTAGCAATCCCGTTATTTGATGGGACCGACGGCAGAACAGGAGTCAGAAGGTGAGCCCACTTGCTGGGCGAAAGGCAGATTAGACAGTGGCTGCAGTGCAGGGAAGAGTGCCGAGCCGCAGGTGGGATGGTGGCACAGCAGGCAGGAACTCGAAGCAGAGATCTCCAGCCGGCTGGAACGCGGCCGCGCAGCCAGGCAGTCAAGGAGCCTCTGAGCGGTTGCAGAGCTGCAGGCACACCGCCGAGGTGAAAACGAGCGAAAACGCCGGGGAACAACCCAAAAGGGTGAATCCAAAAATGAGAGCTGACAGCCCTGAAGAAGTTAAAGCTGGGTCAAGAGATCCGGGTCGTTAGCGAAGCAAGAAAGAGGATCCAGAAATCATGGGGAAAAAGCTCGAGTCAAGTCAAGAGCAGATACCGAGCAGCCCTTAAATATCCCTGAATCACCTGAATTGGGCGAGACACTAATTGCCTCCAGGTGATCCAGGACTCATGACATCTGGTGTCCATGGCAACTGGCACTGAGGGACAGGGGGTGGAGCAGAATCTGGCTGCCAGGCCGATGTACTCGCTAATGACAGACACCCATTCCCCCTTATTAGCATATTAAACCAAGGGTTTACCATATTCAGAATAGACATTAGGCATTAGACTATGCACTACTGAACACAACATATAACCAGAAGTTTCCACTTGTGCCCATTCCACAATTGAAACATTGGCAACCTTGTTTTAATACAAACTTTGGTAGCATTTTTTAACCCTAACCCCAGGGAGTCTAACTCCTAAAACTATTAATGCATCATTGCATTAACAATGTTTTTGACTTTGGGACAAATGAAGTGGAAAATCACTAAAAAGTATTCAAAAACTTAACTAAATGTAGACAAAAATTAACATTTTTCTGAGTTGGTGCTCAAACCTATAAAAAGAAATAATGCATAACTGAAGCACCAACCATTTCTCAGCATTTTAACCTAATGGATGAGATGGAGAATTTAGAGATCCAGTGAATCTACATCTTTACAGATGTGGTGGATGTGTTTTATGCCCTAGTAATAGTAATAGTAAATTACTATGAAATAGTTAATACAAAAAGTAAATTTCTTTGACGTTTTTATTTTTGAAGAAATCAGTATTAGTGACAATTTTTCTGTCTGCAATTGAAAAACACTGCATTTGGCTCATTTAAATAAAATGTAAAACTTGTTTTAATTCAAACTTTGATAGAATTTTTAACCTTGTCTCTAAATAGAGACTTTTTCTAATATTGTTCTCATGTTATGGACAATTATTTTGACTTCAGGACAATTATAATATCAAATCAACATTTTTTTCAGTCAACCTTTTCAAAGGTACAGTACATATAAATTAAACTTGGTTTTACACTGAGCTGGTGCTTAAACACATATTTAATGGGACCTTTCAGTTTCTTTGATTTTGTTTTATTTTTGAAGTAATTGACTTAATAATGATTTAATTAGTGTCATTAAGCATTTGACAATGCACTACTAAATGGACTTAATGTCTTCTCAAAGAAGACCACTTTAGTTCAGCAGGAGCAGGCTAGAACTAATCTTCAGTCTCCTATTCTCTTATCCTCCAGAGTATAAGAAACAAAACAGTGCGTGAGTTCAATACAAAACAGCAGCAGTTCAGTGCAGAAACTAAGGACTGAAACATAAGTGTTATTTCTCAGCAAGGGAGAGACGAGAGTAAATTTAAGTATTTATATTTGAATGAAAATCTCTTTTCCTTTTAGCACCCGCCAGGCAGAGCTCGTATCTCCAAAATGCACCACTTAATTTAAATAGTTATCACAATTTGGCAGTTTTGGAGAGCAGTTCATTCTTTGCTGTATAGCAGCTTGTATTACCTCCCTAAACTGTTTCCTACAGTGTGTTTCCTTAGTTTCCAGTAAGGTTAATCTATCTTTGAGGGGACATGTAAGATTAGCTTTCGACAGTAGAAAGCCTGGATTCAGGGACTCATAGGCATTGAAAATAATAAGTTAATAACAAGTTTTCTATTTATGTGTTAATTGATGTACTGTAAATATCCTGTATATGTGTCATTTAGTTTTTTTTCTCCTCCCTATTACTCCTCCATAACATTAGGAGGCGTGTTATATTTTGTATTTTAAATTGACAACTTTATAGTTTATGTTCATACAGTACCTTGAAATTATTATATATTCTCCAAGGTATCACATTAATAAAAATATAAAAGGTACCAATGGTACCTTCTGAAAATCAAAGCTTGACTCTGGAACACAAACAATACTCTTGAACAGTATACAACTTCATCCACAAAAAATTCAATAAACAATTTTGTAGCGTTAAAAATTACACATGCACATATCTACTGCATTTTCCTTGAAAATGCTCTGTGGCTAAGGATCTGCACCTGTGGCTGGAAGGTTGCCGGTTCGTCTCCCGCGTCTGGCAGAGGAATCCTACTCAATTGGGCCCCTGAGCAAGGCCCTTAACTCCAACTGCTCCAGGGGCGCCGTATAAATGCCTGACCCTGTGCTCTGACCCCAAGCTTCTCTCTCTGTCTGTGTGTCTCATGTAGAGCAAGTTGGGGTATACGAAAAGTCAAATTCCTAATACAAGAAATTGTATATGGCCAATAAAGTGATCTTATCTTACACAAATATCAATAATAAGATACAAATATAAGTCCTATTTAATTTTCTTTAACATTTATAGAGATATATGCTCACAATATAGGAGAAATTTACAACTGTAATATGTACTGCAGTGCGACTATGTACTATACAGAACTGTTGCATGGGTTTGCATTTGCAGTTTCCCCCCACAGTCCGGAACATACTAATAAGCCAATTGACATCTGGGAAAATTGGCCCCAGTGGTGAGAGTGTGTGTGTCTGTGAAGTCTGGCCTGCGACGGACTGTCCAGGGTGTACCCCAGGGTGTACCCCTGACCCCCCCACAACCATGAACTGGAAGAAGAGGTTAGAAAATGAATGGATTTTATTATGCCAAGGATAATAAAGAAGCAATGGAATTTTCTGACAAAGTTGTGCAGCTCTTTGGGCTATAAATATTTATTGCAAGTCAAAATTAGATTTATACTGAAAGTGTAAGCGTTGGGTTAAAGTCAGTAATACATGATTTGCTTTAATAAGAAATAAATAACAATATTTAATATATTTTAAGACTTTTATCTGTTTCTATTGTGGGGCTTAAACACAGTTAAGCTTAAACACAGTCAGAGACACAGTTACCATGGTATAAACAAATGCATTTTCTAGTCATATTTTTTCAGGAGTTCTGAACATACAGTATACCTCTATTCTTTCCTCTTATAACAATTCCTCAGAAAAACAAGAATAAGAAAAATCTTGATGGTGTCTCCTATATCCTGTGAGACATTTCATCCCGATTGTATTTACCAAGCTCTCGATTTTGATCATGAAAGATTATGTTCTTGGGTTTACATTACATAGGCAGGATAGGCGAAACTAATCTTTGTTAAAATTACTGTTGTGTAAATTTTCTAAAATTTGTGGATATAGTTCAGTGTTTTGAAGTCCCAGTTTGTAATAAATCTGTGCATAATTCAACTTAATGGTCGTGCATTGTTTAAAATTTATACTGTATAAGTTTAGGGACCTCACTGAATATTCTAAAAAATGATTTTATAAATTAAGTATTTCATATCTGATTAGACTTTTCATTTGTTCTTTTAAAGAAAAAACACCTTATACATTCAGACTTCTTGTATTACGAAGCTTTAGTAAAAAAAACACGGACAACTACAGTAAGTCAAACAGGAATCTCTGGAGTTTTTACCACTTTTCTAAATTACATTCTGAGACAGAAAAATTCCCCTAAGAGTCCAAGGTTGATATCTAAAGTAGCTTTTTGAAAGAGAAAGTAATGATGGCAAATACCTTTAATGAAGATCCTTCAGAACAAAACGACACTTGGGGACAACAGCTTGCATTTTGCTTTTAGTTTCAAAGGCCAACTGTCATCTCAAAGCCTGCTTTTATGAGCACTTAATGCTGCAAAATAGAAGTTGAGTCTTTACAAAATAAAGCCAGTACATCACATTCCTTTGCTAAAGTACTATTTCTTTTCTCTCTTTCCTGCTTCTGTATCATGACTTAAAAATAATCTCCAGGCAGGTACTTATTATTAATTTGAAGTGTGACAAGTGTTTTTTTTTTTTTAAGATTGAGGATGACATTTTTAACATATATTTCATAATTAAGAAAAGATAAGTTATAAGATCAGGCTGCAGGACAGATATGGATCATGGCACCCCCCATCTTGGAAAAGAAAACTCTCTGCACTGTAACCAAGGTGATTTTGTTTAAAGTAGGTGTAATCATGTAGAGCCAAATAACCCAGACAGGCAGAATGACCTCTTTTTGTTCGTAACCTGATGCTCTTATGCGTGATTGAAGCTGTAGTTGATAAATGTTTCTGCGTGTTCCAACTCTGAAAAACACTGAGCTAATTGAGTTCAGTCTTCACAATGTGGGGAGCCTTGGTAAAGAGCTTTTACCAGAAAACACTTTTTCTTAAATTAATTTTGAACTGCCAGTTATTTTCTCATTTTAAACCCACCCGACCTGGAATCACCACACTAGGGTACATGGCCTAAAATGCTTATAGGGAGAACGAGGACTTGCAGAGCTTCTATCAGTCACACATGTCAGAGCCATTCATCATTTGAAATGCTGCAAATTGCTATATTACCAACAGGAGAAGTGGTGCATCCCTTACCAATGTCACTGAAACCTTACAGACACCTGCTACATGAGCTGCCACCGTTCCTATAGCCAAAGAGATCCCTAATCAACTAAAGGCCATACAAAGCCATCCTCTCTCAGACATCCACCTCAGAAATCTCGGCATGGCCTGGGCTTGTGCCAGCAACATCTTAACAATGTGGTTCAACCTACTGTCTTCTCAATGTGCCTTTAATGTCTGATTGACGCTGGAATCCACAAAGAGGAATTGTAAAAGAATAGGAGATGCAGGTTTGAAAGGTGAGCTGTGTCAGTGGGCTGCATGGGCACGAACAGAGGTTAATTCAACACGTACAGTATAACAAAGGAGAAACTTTCAGCTGTTTTTTTTCTCATGTCTTTATTTCAGTGTGTAATTAATTCCATTTGTTCCATTTTAGTATTTCAACAGACTCGCGTTGTTTGACAACAACTGAGGCCTTTTTTCAGATTTGGGAAAATATTGTGTTATTTTGTTTTTTTAATTTGATTTCTTTTTACAATTTAAACTGCCATGTTAAGAACATAAAATGCACCACACTTCTGATCCAATGCCCAAATTAACAGGCTCAATTTGGAGTGCAAAGAGAGTCTTCCAAAAAATCAGACTAGAGTCTTTTTTTTTCTGTTATGAATGAGAGGTTTCCAGGCAGTGAGAAGATAATTGATTGCCTATAAACCTGCCTTATAGGATAAAGCTGTGAAAATGTCATTATAGCAAATTTTATAATACACAGATATGTCTCGGAGGAAAAAAATAAAGCAAAAGGCTGAAAGTAACTACTTCATCACATCCCAGACCTGCAAGGAAAACTATCCATTCAAGCCATTAACTGACAGGAATGTTCTTTTGGAAAGCAATGCAACGTAGTGCATGCAACACATTTCATCATCTTAGCCTGCCACAGAATTCACGGCTGTCTAGATCAGAACACAGTGCTAACCTCACATAGCCGGCATTTCGAATCTCGCAAAATTGTACACTGATGACCATTTTTATAGGGGATCAAATGAAACAGGTGTCCCTCTTCAAAGATTTCTCAACCAGTGACATATAGAAGTAACTAATTCAAGACTTGATAGATTCTCCAGTAGAGCAAGGGACAGCGGTACTGATCTTTACCGCTCTGATTCACATGAGTTGTTTCAGAAAGCAACGACATTCTTTGTCAAAGATTTCAAACAGCTCTGCAGGTACACGGAATCTTAGCTACTTAGGAGATAAATTCTATGTAAATTTTTAATACCACTGTGGTCAAAGTGCTCATTAAATGAATAAGAAAAATCGAAGGTTTTTTGCGCTCTCAACATTTTCACTTTTCCAATGTTTGAAACAATGTTTTGTGTAGTTGTTATGCAGATATGGTCACTTAAAATGAGTCATTTGGAAAGAAGGACAGAAAGCATATACAGGTTGTGCATAAAAACACTGGCTTAACGGGGGACACCAAGTACAACAAGTACAGTATTCGCCATTTGGTCGATTCACACAGTATATTTAGCGACCACTTTTTCCTCTTTTGTGAACCAAATTGCCTATTTGAGGGCTGTGCTGCAGGAGAGTACATGTGGTCACCCACTTCCACAGCATTTTCATCTCTTGGATATACTTCCCCTGACCTAGCTGTGGTAAAGGCATAGCTTGGTTAACAAAAAGTTAACGCTTATGTAGAAACGCATCATAGGTTATGCTTTAGTTATTCAGTTTCCTTCAGGAAAGCGTTAGCCGTGCGATGTGAGAAGACATGTTCTCACAGTAATTTCTGTATGTGACAAAATAAAAATTGTTAAATATATAAGTTATCAACAGTCTCTGTTCATGCAGAAAACGATACGGAAAGAAATTAGAAGAGAGAGAAGTAGACAAATGGCAGGGGCCTGAGAGAGAGTTAGGTGAGTGGGAAGATGGTGAGGCCACAATTTACTTTCTTGTCTGTTATTACTGTGCTGTAATAAACTTTATTACTGCACAGTAGTGCTACATTTATAACAGTAATAAAAACACGACAGAAAAAGAAAGTACACACCAGTAAGAATGAAAAAACTAACTCTAATACAGGGTAAGCTAAAATATCATAACAGTGATCTAATTTGTTGGCACATGCAATAACTTGAATTATACAGGGAAAGTGAAGCTTTATTTTACGTTTACAGTATTCCATTGAATTAGAAATACTTAATACTAATAAATACTAACACTATTTCTGAAAAATAGAACTATGGAAATTCTAGTTTTACGAGCCACGGAACCATACCCTATTTTCTCCATAAGGTACTATGTTCCTTATTCGTTTATTCATCATTCACAGAGGCTACAAGGTACCCAATTCTCACAGATCCTGAGGTTTAACACTAAATCAGAAGCAAAGACTTTCACATAGGTCTGGTTCCTGCTTGTATGTGTATAAATAAACAAATAACATCCCAGTGTGCTTATGGTCACATGCTATACAAAAAATGGTGGACAAGGCCTGCAATTATGGCTACCATGGTAGCAAAAAGGAGACTTCAGTGAAATAGTGGTGACTGTTGGCAGGAGCTTTAGTGATCAAGACAGCTCAACCTGCTGATGTTTCACAAACAACTGTGTCTAAGGTGATGTCAGCATCAACATCTTCAGCAACGGGCAGAAGGGCAAACCCTGGGATCATGATACGCGTGCATTAATTCGAGCGCTAAAAAAATAAAACACATCCACACACCATCCAAATCCCATATTAAGAACCTTTCAAGAACCTATTAAGAACACCTTACTTGTATGACATTTGTAGACAAGTTCAAAACATATAACCGCTAGTCCTTTGTTTAGAGTCTGTTGGCCCTCCAAGGGGGTGGCATGACAGAGTGGCCTGTACAGATACTGTATGCAATTCTTCCCATTCTCATACCATTCAAACTTTCAAATATCCCCACACAGGCAGCCACTACATGCAGTACATTCAGTAGGTAAGCGCAGCTGCCTGCAAGGGGTTCATGTGTGTATAGAACATATTGACCACATGCAGAGATGTGTTGCCTTAATATACTGCCATCAGTCAAGTTCAGGCTCTAGTTTTTTGGACAGCTGATATTTTGTTTCAGAGGGAAGAGATGCTAGGCACTGACTGGATTGCGAATCCCCATTTCTAACTAGACTCCATACAGAAAGAGACAGATGATGTAGCCTTATTTCTGGCTTTAAGTGGGGCGTTCTCTGCCCAAGAGGAAGGCATGTCTCTTCCAGATTTAATCAAATTAACAGATGCGCTTACACCGGCCGTCCAGTAGTCAGTCTGCTCTCTTATGGTTGAAGTTTTAAATAGGCAATCTGGGGATTCTGCGTTGAGATTTGCAAAGTATTTCAAGAAAGAAAACAATGAAATTCATCACAAAACTGGAATAGTAAGAGACAGTTATTGTTTTCCTTCTTGTTGATGTAAGTATAGTATGGAGGTTAACACACTTCTGAAGATGCACTTTGCCAAGCTAGATTGCACTGTATAAAATCTGCAAGTTATCACTACCTATAAATGGAAAATGGTAAAGTACAGTAGGATACCGCACTGATGTCTTAAAATATAGGCTACAAGTTAATATGGCAAAGACTGTGGTATACTGTATATCAGTTTTATCAATTAATAGTTAATATTTCTGTTTCTTAAGCCATAATTTATATATTTGGTTTAAAATCATAAATCAATGATAGCATATATACAGTACTGTATATTCAATTTAAATCTTGGCCAAACTTTTCATATAAGGTTTGCGGTGCTGTGTTTTGTTCTATATGACATTGTTCTATATGATTATGAAATCTTGAGTACGGCAGTACCTCATTAATTTGTCACATTATCAGAAAACAGTTTCACTGCTGGGAGAACAAAGTTAATGGTTGTATTTAGAGGATCCTGGAGATCATTTTCATTTATGATACATTGTGAAACAATTAAAAAAGGTTGTTTTTAGTCATGAAAAGTGTAGTGTTTACTGCAAATATACATCTAGAGTCACATATTATACTAATAGCTGAAATAAGGTTAAGAATCCTCAACCATTCCATAAAAGACAGATAGGCAGAAGCAGAAAGAGGGACACACACAAAAAGAGGACAAGGAGGAGAAAGACGAGAAGAAAGTGAAGTCAAAGAGTGCCAGGCAAGAGGATTTTGTTCAAATCAACCTGTTGGAACCTTGTTTAAGACATCTTGCTTTCCAGTTATTTTAGGAAACTCTGATTTCCCTTATAAAGAATCCCCAGGTTAAAAATGTTCTCTCTGTGCTAGTGACGCAGTTTTAGAATCTTTGGACCATTCAAATTGATAGGAGCAATTTAGCTCTGGTTTGTATTCTGTTTTATTTAGGATGCAGGTTTACTTTTTTGTTGGCCTCTGAGAAGCTGTGCTTGTAAATAGAGGAACTGTACAGTTCTGTACTGGCTCATGTTTTATGTTGTATGTTCTCTTGTGTGACACTTAAGATTGTGTTATTGTCGTTGTTAATGAATATTTGTTTTGCCCAGTTTGCCACAGATTTATTACTCTTTTGCCAGAGCCGTGACAGGGAACAAAAACCCAGGTGAGAACAAAAACCCAGGTTCTTTTAACTATACCAGCCAGGTACATTCTAATATATAGACATTTTACAATTGGGGGTTATGATTATTTATTTTAGTTAATGATTCATAATCTGATTTCCAAAACATATAAAAACCGTCTTTGTCTTAGCTCAAGGCTGAAACATTGACTATTCATACTGTACTTGTGCTCCACCCCTGACCTTGACAGATGTCACCAGCCTCCACTGGTATATATAGTATGTGTGTGCATACAGTATGTGCTTATATTTTGTTTAAAGGACAACTGTAATCTTACATCATACCAAATTCACTAAATGAGAAAAGAGAAGATATCATTGCAATCACAAAAAAATATGCAACATGGTTCTTTTATTTCAGATAATTAAGAATGGCTAAGCTTAACAAAAGAGCTCTTTTTTGAATTCACACTTTATAAAAGATATTAAGTCTTTCAATGTTAAGCCACTCTTTATCCCCATTGAGCAATTAGGAAGTTGCTGTCATCTTAATATGTGGTTGCTGTAATCAGAAAAAAATGGAAACAGAAACAGAAAGCTGTTCTCTTTTTAACATAATTAACTGCCATTGGAGATTAAAGGACCCTTTAGCTGAGAGTTTGTGCAGATTAATAATATTGAAGGTACAAATTCTCTAATCCATTCCAAAACTGAAAAGCAATTTTTTACTACTGTAAGCAGAATCCATTTACGTAAAGAGATTTCTTTATACTACAGCTGTTTTAAGCCATAGTCAATAAAAAATGTCTTTTAGATTTGAAAAGGTTCTGTTGGTGTTGGTGATCTGAATAATTAGGCCATGCAAAAGAAATTGTTTATTTGTGTGTTTTAAGAATATTAAATTTAGAGCTGGGGCACCACAGAGTTTAGCATTGTTGGCTCGCAGCACTGGGGCCCTAAGTTCAATTTTGGATGAGCGTTCTTTTAACATGAAATTTTTAAAGCTCTCCCCATGTCATAAATATTGAGATGACTGTTTCACAACTAACACAAATTTAAAAAAAGAATCAGATGTTGGTAAATAAAACTTCACATAATACAAATACAAGCAAGAAGCAGAGATGCAGTAGCTCAACTGAAGATGCTCATTAACACAGAAGCCCTTCTTCATTCAACCTTTATGCTTAACACCCACGGTGCGCTGGCTCTGTGGCTAAGGATCTGCGCCTGTGGCTGGAAGGTTGCCGGTTCAAATCCCGCAGCCGGCAGAGGAATCTGAGCAAGGCCCTTAACCCCAGCTGCTCCAGGGGTGCTGTACAATAGCTGACCCTGTGCTTTGAATCCAAGCTTCTCTCTCTCATGGAGATCAAGTTGGGGTATGTGAAAGACAAAGTCCTAATGCAAGAAATTGTATATGGCTAATAAAGCAATCTCTTATACCTTCAAAATACTGAAATGCAAACAGCACACAGTAGCTAAATAAAAGCTACCTAAACAAACACCAATTACATTTCTTAAATAATTCATCTAAACTGTAATTTACTACCACTGTTAAGTCGATATGGTTCTAAAACTACATAACTACATAAAGAACTACATAAATAGGTTATTTTGTCCAAATTTTGTTTTGTCTGACCTTGATCTTCAAATACTGCAAGATGATATACCATTATTGTACACATCAGATGATCAGACTTTTTTTTCCATGTGCAAAACACATATTTCGGGTAGCAGGTAAAGGATGTGATTTCAGACTGAAACTTCAATATTTTGAAAAGGTTACGCATATGATCAATTGTACTTCTTTGTCAACCTCTTCTGTATGTGAACACAACATGATAGGGGCTGATGTGCTAAGCACCCCTGGAATTAAACATCAAGTGAGTCAAGACCGTCAGAAAGTTGAAAATCTTTTCCTAGAAATTTCAACCAGCATTTTCTGTGGACAATACTCACAGCAAATGGGCAATGCACAAAGACAAAGCTGATTTACTGAATCGCAAGGCTTAGATTTCAACAACGTTTTAACATTCCTACCGTCTAAATCTTCTACTACTATTACTACTCATTCTTCAGTCTTTAAGACAAGCAAATAATAAGGTATTATGACAAACATGAGTGCCTGTTGCTTTGAGATTATTAAAATTTTTATAGCTAATTTACTTAAGGGTGCAGTGAAATTCTAATGACATCATATCATGGCCATTGGTGATTTTCCTAACTTAACATGAAATACTTTAAAATAGACAACAGTGAAGTCACGCACAAGCAACTTTCTTAAGAACTTACGAACTGTTACAAACGAGAGAGGAGAGGACCATGTGACCCATCAGCCCATTCAGAATTTGGCAGCTTATTGACCTGTGGGTCTCATCCAGTTGCTTTGTTGAAATGAGCCAGAGTAAGGATTTCAACAACATGGCTGGGTGGCTTGTTCCGTAACCTTCTGAGTAAAGAAGTGCCTCCTGTTCTCGACTGAAAATTAATTAGTTTCCATTTGCGTTTTCTGGATCGTGATTTGGAGCAAGCAGCACAAAGTCACACGAATCTATGAATCAATAAATCTCTTAGTTTTACCTGCAGTAAGGGCCGCTGCACTCCAAGTATCTTCATTGTATCTGCACTGGCCAGGATCTTCAGGGGGTCAGACACCTTGGTCACTGTCTCAATTTCTTTGTTGATCTCAGTGCGGACTTGGTTCAGGAAGTAATCATTGATGTAATAAGTGAGAAAAGTCCTCAGCTGGCATTGCTTGGCTTGCCCGGGTCCCATGCTGTGCTCTATCTCCTGGATAAACCTGTAAAACAACAGCCAAGCTTTTCTTTGAAAAGAGCATGAAAAAAGGTGTACCGAAGTCTTCCACAATGGTAATGGTAAGTTAAATAAAATACAAATTTTCATAAACTGTCCCTGCCTATTGCAGTTCATGATTTTGGATTTATGGAGGATGAAATATCAGAGTGATGCCTAATGCATTTGAGAACTCTCCAAAACCCGTTGTCCTAAAAGTAAAACTACAAAGACCACAGCACACAAACAAGTGTTTCTGTGATGTCAACATGTAACAGATTCTACCCTACTGCAGTACGCATCCTAACAGCGAAGTGCAATGCCTCAGACTCAATGCATGTCTGCACTTTTTACCATGTTTACTACATTTGTTTTCCACTACTACATATTTATTGTTCTCTACAACACAATAATTGTTCTGGTTGTTATTGTTTATTATGTTTATAATGTGCTGTCTACAGTACATCGTGTGGTGTTGTCTGCTGTACTGTTTATGTCCTGAAAGATCAGTGTGAACAAAAATTCCAATGTACAGTGCAGTAATTAACTCCTCTACCCTCTACTCTTCTTAAAGGATTGTGTTCTGTTTTGAAAGCCCCATGCCCCCTCCACACATGTCCACAGTCACACCTGGAAACATTCATCACCGGCTTTTCCAAATACTCATCTATTTAACCAGATGAATCATCTCAGCACAAATTCTCACCTACAACGATGACCTAGAGAGGACCAGTTTATTTGGTCGGGCAATCACTGGAACAATACAAGTGACGTATGATTACTAAGACTACAAAAGCAGCATCCAAATTTGAATTTGAACCCACATCTTTTCTGTCCAGAGTCCAGGTCAGGTTTGAAATATAGAAAGTCAAATCAGTACTCTTTACACTTTTCACAATTTTAACACACTTGACAAAAATACATGAAAACTTAAAATCAATTGTAACTACATGTCTTTGTGTTGTTTGTAGAAAGATTTCTTAGCATTAAATTCATTATACGCAAAGAACTAGAACTGATTTCATTGCAATGCTTCATATTTGATATTGCTTATGTAGCGGTGAGGCTTATTAATAAGACAGAATTAAGTGTTGCTGTGCTTTCCCAAATGAGGCCCCATCTCTCTCTTCACCTTTGTGGTGCAGCCACAGAGAAGCTATTCATGCAGGCTGATTTAAAGATGTTTTCTTTTGATAAGGGACAGCTCCCAAATGGGGATGCACTTAGCTAAGCCTGGCTAACATGATCAATGGTCATCCATTGGCCCCTATCTGTTTAGGGAGTGCCAGATGGACATCTGGACTGCATTCCTAAGTGTCAGGAGTAAGTGACTCATATCTCACTTTGATCAACCAATCAGGGACTGGTAGGGCCGAGTAACCCACGTGGGACTCTGATGCCCATGGAACTTTCAGCCAATGAACGAGCTGAAGTTCCTCCAGGTAAAAACAGGCAACACAGAGCTCAGGAACTATTCTGTGGACTTTTCTGAAAAGGAGAATCTCTAAGGAGAATTCCAGTGGTGCGAGACAATTCCAGGGCAGGACGGCCCAGGAGCAGAAAGGCTCCCAAGGGCAGGACATTCTCGCAGAGTGCCTCCTGACCATCCTGAGACTCAGCCCGGACAACCACGGAATGGCCAGTGTGTCCGAGTGCCAGAACTTTTCTCTGTTCTACGAGTCTAGAGCGGAGGTTGCCACGAGTAACCAGTGGATCCACCCGAGATTAGCATCAGCAGCAAGCCTCATGAACAGGTCAGAACTGTGGACAACTGAATCAGTATTCAGAACTAGCGCTTCATCAGGAACGAACCGGTCCTCTTCTTGACTTGCTGGGACCCACAGTTATCTTTTCTCCTGTGCACAAACTTTGCTAGTTAAAGCCAACACTAACTAGCCGGTCTTCAGTGAGCATCAGCAGCGTACCGTCGCAAGCCACACAGCACAGCCTGGCACTGAGCCAGAGAGCGCGGATTGGACAGCAGCAGCCTGCAACTTTTTCTTTGAGTCCGCAGTTGATCTGAATCCCCAGAGATTGGATGAGTATTCAACTTCAATGCATTACAGCTCAAGAATTCAATTGTTATCCCAACCAGTTGATATCAATTTAATTCCTAAGAGTTATGTACTTGTTTTGAGTATCAAATGTAGAAGTTATAACCAAGTACATTTATGAAATGGTCTAAATGAATGATATACCGAACGTATGTCCTCTTGATATGTGTAACACTTCGTAACTGACTGAATATATACCTTTTGTATTCTGATAACCCTATTGATAAGATCTGTTAGGTTTACATGCATATTCTATGTATTAATAAATGTATCCTTGTGTATTAGTACCTGTGTGTGTGCGTTGTTTGAGTTATATCGCGTGGTTGGATTCTAAAGCCATTAAAAGAATCATTTTGTGATTTACTGCTACAATTAATAATTGTCCCAGTAAATGCCCGAACCCTACAGAATTGGTGCCTTCAGAGAGCACACTACACTTATATGAGGTAAAAGTTTCTAAAAATATTTACATATAAAGATGCTTCAGAGAGCCTGTTTACCTAGATTTATAAATACCGGAGTAGCTGGGGTAATTTATTCTCGTATGGACAGTACCAGAAATTTACAGACAAATCTTTTGGGAATGGTGTGTCTTCGGATATTCTCTTTCTCATTTATGGAATGCATAAACAATTATCCTTTCTAGGGAAGAACTCTATGTTTCTTTAAAAAAAGGTATTTAAATTTTCATGCTTTACTAAACATGATGTCTTAATGAGTGTGAAATATTTTTATAAAAAAAGAGAGGTGTAGATTTTAAGGTTATGATATATCCTGTGATGACAATAATACAATGTTTGCTGTACACTGCTGTGCAAAGGTTTTAGACATTTTGCATTGTCTTATTTTTCTTTCCATCTCTGGATTTAGAATGTAGAATAATTCTGTAAAGATCACCTGCTGCAATTCTGTCCAAGTCCTTTTAAACTAACAGTTTACCCTGATTAGATAATCCCTTATTTTGTAGAACATGATGCAACCTTTAGATTTATGGATCTGTATAGAGGAACAAATTATGTTAATGACAAGGAACACTTGACATTATGTCAATTGGATCTGATTGGTAAATGTGATGGATTAGCTACAACATTTCATTTTAGCTAATCATGGATAGTTTACCTTGAATTATTGTGATCAACCTTTTTAAAGATTTTGATCATTAATGTGAATTAAAGATACCTAAATGGCAAGATTGATACCTTCTCACCTTAAAGTAAACTACAACAATCAAAGTAACAACAATCAAAGCAGTTTTCTTACTAGAAAAAACAAGTAGGAGCTTTGAGTTATGTGATGATGCACATCATGTACAGACATAACATAAGAAATTTTGATTGTGTCTAAGTCTAAGACTTTTGCACGAAAGTGCATATAAAGAGCAGTTCTTTAAATAAATCTATTTGATCCTCTCAATAAACAGGAACTCTGAGAACCTGTAAAAGGCAGTTAGGGCTTCAACAACACATACACTAGTTGATTTAGCTAATTTATTGAAAGCACAACCGAACCGGACAGGCATAAGTGTTCATTCTATATCTGAAGCAATTCTATTCTATGTTGGTCTGCTATCTCCACTTTATCTAGCTGTGCAAAAGGAGTGGAATACCCAACCAGGCAACACATGGTCTCAAAAGACTGGTGTGTGTTTGTGGAGGGGACAGGCATTGCTATCAGTATTGGGATACTACTGAAAAAGATTATATATACAGTATATAAGCCAGATGAAATCTCTTTTTTAAGTATCAAGTCAATTTTCACCTCAATTTGAGCTTAATTTGAGTGGAATGTGGAACGTTAAATAAAAACAGAATGATAATCAGTAGGAAGTCACCCCCAAATTTAGGAATACAAATGTGTGTGCTTTGTCACCAGAGGTAAGTGAAGCTCAATGGACAATGTTTCTATAACTCATTGTTCAAAAGACAGAAAACAAACTGAAAGATTTTTCATTTTAAATAAAACCATTTCTGAACACATCACTCCGACAAGCCCTAAATCTTTACACTTCATTGCCAGAGGAGTCTACTACTAACAGCCAACTAATAGTGAAGAAAAAAATGGTTGCCACAGTTTCCATCTCATGTTTCTGAAAAATGTTAACCTAAAACCTACTGGACAAGTTCAGTGCGATTGCAGTTTATATTATGTTCAGCTGAGGTGGGAAATTTTATTTTGGAATACTGTTATATTAAATATCGGAAACACAAACTTTCATACTAAGTAAAAACAATGACTGTTAAAAGTATTTAAATTTGCATTTTACCATCTCTGAATTGGTGTACAGTAATTATATATTGTTTTATTTCTTATGCACTACATAGTTCTCTAAATGTATTATAAATACTTGCAGACTTGCACAAGAGCTAATGAATTTGAAGAAAAGGTTTTTTGAACCATATTAATAAATATTTGGCTAAAAAAAATCCCTTTCCTGTGGAGGGAACATCAGTGTACAATACCCGATTCATTAAAAAGCAAATATCTTCAGATAAGTCCAGAGTGATTTATTACACTGCATTTAGTCCTCCACTTCTATCATTGCTATAAATGCTTCTCTCAGCACTGTTATAATCCAATTAGTCAACAAAACTGACAAGAGTTGAATTATCTTTGCTTTTTTATGCATGGAAGCAGCCGGATCATGCCCAAACATTTTCCATGGATGTATTCTAATGGTGCCGTACAGACATGGTTGCATTCCCATATGGATTGGAAACCCATAAATTAAAGTCAACTAATTTACAGAATAGATTAATCTGTTTCACTGATGGCAAAATTCTAAAATTAAATAAAGATAATTCCAATAAAGGTGTGTGCAGCCAGCTGATTATCACATTATTATAACACAAAAAGATATAAAAATACACTGAGCAAATATAAAAAATATAGAAATATG
Organism: Lepisosteus oculatus; assembly: GCF_040954835.1. Lineage (NCBI taxonomy): Eukaryota > Metazoa > Chordata > Actinopteri > Semionotiformes > Lepisosteidae > Lepisosteus > Lepisosteus oculatus. The sequence continues at coordinate 44,740,869 of NC_090702.1, read as the reverse complement.
AGTTTTTACACGGAAATGCAACAGTGAACAGACTAAGGTGCATTTAATATTCATAATATATATCTAAGGAACACCACAAAAAAAGGATTTCTTCATTTTCCTTCAGCTTAAAAATGATCCTTTTTGTGACAGTGGAAAAAGAAGATGAATATAACAAATCTGCCTAAAAATAGACAGAATAGTTTCTGTATTACTAAAAATAACACAGTGTTCTTATTTCCTGACCATAAATCTCCTAAATGAGTTTCATTATGAAATAAATATGCAATGACAGCAGTATAAATGGCCATCAGCTGCAAGCTAACTAAGTTTTATGAGGGAACATTAAACATGAATTGTGGAAGCCTCCTGATGATGGAGACGACGCAGGGAAATACCGAGGCCAAGTAAAGCCTGTCCAGGTTCGCACGTAGTATTTTCAGAGCGATTCCTTTTTTTTTTTTATTCCAAAATAAATGTGATTTCAATTATTCATAAAGGTATGCACAATACGCACGGAAGGCCACAGCAGCAGCCATGGCAACTCAATGCGCCGATTTGTTTTATCATAATTAGCCCAACAGTGGTGTCAGACTTGGCATTCACCTGAAAAATGAAATGGATCAATGGGAGAACAATATGTAATTTGCAAGGCATTGTTTGGCTAATATTCTTCAGGTTATTTTAAATACGAGCAAAGATTTTTAATGTATTATCGTAAATGCACATTGATTCGTCAGAAAGGGGAATCGAAATTTAGTCGGCAAAAGCTCTCTGTTGATGCTGGCGGTCCCTGCTGTTGGGCAGGGTGGTGTGGATCGCTGAATTAAGCATACAGATATGGAGTCCAAATGTTATCAGTCATCCAATCCCGATCATTCGGGTGTTTGTTTCAGCTTTATCGCGATTGTTCTGTAATGGGGCTGACCGCGAGAAGTTTGAAATGTAATGAGTCACACTAGACTGAAACTGAGGATTTCCAGCTGCATCAATGATTATTAAACCTAAGTGGGCTCCCGAGTGGATCAACAGATCGTGTCCATATCTGACTGCGATCGGTACCCCAAGCAGCAGTGCATAAGTGGTTGAGTGCCGCCAGTTGGATTGATCGGCCAGAATTTTCTGAGCTCTCAATGTCCCCTCTGGCCTTCTGGGCTGTCTGTGAGGGGCACGTCTCCACACCAGTCTGAACCTGAACCTCTGAGGCTGTGCGGCCTGTGGTGCTTAAAGACATTGCAGGCCGCAACAACAGAAGGAGTACAAGAGGCAAGCCAGAGGAGTCTGTCTACACATCCTCATTCCTCTCTTCTTGTGCAGTGAAGCTGCAAACCAAACAATAAAACAAAATTGGTTCGTTCCAAATCTGGTGCAAATTTTAAACTGAGATTAAAAACACTGAATGCGTGGTTCAGGGTAAAAAACTAAATAAAACTAAAACAGCAATCCAACAAAGTGGCCAGGAAACCATACTAAAAGTAAAAAAAAACAACATAAAATGGATTACAATGGAGTCATCTTAAGGTTGGTATTCTATTTCAACCCGTGCTTCACACATACTTGCTTTGGATTCTGCCCAAGGTGACTCTTATACATATAATACGCATCAATATTCCAAGTCAGACAAAGGTGTAAAACATAATCAAAATGGATCAGAAGATAAAATAACACGCACCACACTTGAAAGGCAAAAAAACAGCTTTGTGTACACAAACTTGAAAAACAGCTTTGTATACACACTGAGCACTGAAGTGGTGAAAACAAGCCTTACATATTGTTAAGATAAAATCCAATAATAATTAAAACCCAGATTCAAGAATGAGGTTTAATATGGAAATGACAGAAGAGTGGAAAATCCCATGGTTTCCGTTGTATACAAAATATAAAATTGTAGAAGTGAGATGATGCCCTTATTGAAATATCAAAGGCAGAAATTTAAAGCAGAACAAGCAGCTTTCCATCAGCTCCATTCAGTGAACCGTGCTGTCCTTTCGAGAGGAAAGAAGGAGGGGTAAATAAATAGAATTTGTTTGATAGCCTCATCCTATTTCTTTTCCATCACAATGCACCAAATCTTCTAAAGCTCTCACACATTAATTGATATCAGAGGAAACTTTAGAAGGGCCCTGTTTTACAAAGCCCAGCAGGAGACCGAGCCCCTGTCACTGTCTTCCAGTGTGTCCTGTCTGTGAAATTGTAATTAATACTGTGACAATCTGCTTACAAAACCTCTGCAACAGGCACAGGCAGAACCAGAATCTGCCAGCGTTAACAATCCAGTAAAACCAGAGATAGGGCAGGAAACATTACTCACATTTAATAAGGGGATTACAGGAGATAATTGGAGCTAAATTCCATTCGTTTCTTACAGGAGAAATAGAATTATCGTAACAAGCTATAGCGCAATCAGGTCTAAATGGCTCCCTTAATTGTTCGTCACGAAGCAATCTTCATTTTTTGACTAGCTAATGTGATTGTCGTACGGGACCGAATATTTAGTTATCTGTGTCTAAAGAGGCTCAGTTTCCTTACCAAAATGAAGAATAATGAGGACAAGGGACATTTAATAAATAAGCCCAGCGTGACCTGATATGCTCCCACAGAAAATCATTACGGCCGGAAAAAAAGAATACAACATTTAGAAAAATAGCAAATGGCATGAAAACGTAAAAATGGAAAATGATCTGAGCTGAGCTGATCTGAGTAGCAGGAAGTTTTCCCTGAAGATAAGCTTTTGGCTCAAAACACTCCTTATACCACAGCAAATGGGTGTTAACTGAACTGTGTTACATTAGCAACTTGGTTATGCCTCAGTCTACAGACAGTGGGGGGCATTAATACAAAGACTGCATGGGGGCATTGGTATGGAAGATTCTAGCTGCTCCGTCCTCCTGGTAGGGAACAGAACATTAGCATCATGGCCTAGCTCAGGGTGTTTTTGCACATGTGTCAGAATATTTCTGTCAAGAGCTGTTGTTTTTCCTGGTGGGGTATTTCAAAACAAACAGCATCCCTTTAAGTCACAGACAATTGAATTTTATTAAGAATGACTGCTGATGATTATATTGGAGACAGTGTCTAATTATTTGTCATTAGAAAACAGATGCTGAAGCCCGAGGCCTACTGTCTAATTGCCTCCAAAAGTTTTCCCTATATATCAATAAAATACTCATAAAATACATTCATGTGTGTTGGAAATGAATATAATTAAATTCTAAAGACTGTACAATAATTTAAAATTTATCATGATTTTAAGCCCTTGATTATATTAAAAGACTTAAATATGTTCCTGAAAATGGCATATGGTTACTATTTTAAATAAGAAGCAGGGCAGAATCCTCTGAATTACAAATGTGGAAAACACTGGGCCTGCTGTAGGCTTTGTAGAATATAAGGTCACACGTACAGGACTGGCAGAGAACAAAACACCAATCCAGGGAGGAACTTAAATTTCTAGAATTGCTTGAAGGGATTTCTGCCTCTCAACGATTTGGTAATGAAACCAAGCTAAACCATCACACAAATCATAGGACTCCAATGGAAAATTGCAGCATGATACTTGAAGGTTTTTTCCTCTAACAGCTTGCATGGACATCTAACAAACCAAGCCCAGGAATCAATTAAATTGGAGGACAGTAACCAGGAGATTACAAGGGCATCCTGCAGTTGCTCCTTAACTCCCGCAGTGTGCTGCGAGGCAGAAGGCATGCAGGGTTCTGTGTGCTATGACTCATTGAGGTCCAATGCCTCTGTAAGCCTCAGCCAACACAGATATATTGTTCTCTATAGTATTTGAGATACATCAGCCTTTAATTGCACTACGTGAGAAAAAAAATATCTTGAAATAAACTATTTTCGATGCATTGCTCTGCAGACATACCGACATAAAAGAAATGTGAATGATGCTCTTTCAAATGCATTCAAATGGGACAATTTACCAGCAATAGCGCAGACCCACTTTTACTGCAGAAGCTATTTAACATCATGATCTTAATGGTCCTAGTTACCATTAAGGTTAATATAATTAGTTAATCATAACCAGTTGAGCTGGTAATTAAAAGTAGCCATTTTCTGAATTAAAACATTTTTTATCACAGCTAATAGGAAAGTGTACTCCAGCCTCCATTATGTATAACCAGCTTTTAATTGTTTGTTTTTTTGCATAGGGCTAAAAAACAAATACATTTTTGATATAGCACAACATAGTATATCCATTCATAACAGACTTCCTAACCTTCACTGCCTTATCCATTTACTCAGAACTACTAAATATACTTCTTGGTTAGGAAATTGGATCATAATGAACAGACTATTTTAGACTAAATTCTTCATTTACAATTGCTATTATATCGCTGAACTTAAAAAGAATTTACTTTCATATTTGCTAACACAAAAAATCTCTTAAGAATACAAATATCAAGATATAATAATACATTTCAGATATAAATCTACAGAACCATTATCCCATATTGGAGTAGGGACGTAGAACCAAATTAAATTATAATAGAAAGACAGGTCCTAATAAAGAAGAAGAATAGTCATATTTTAAGAAATAGAATGGCCTTATTTTAAAAATTGGCAATAAATTGCAAAAAACAATTACTAAAAGTAAATTCAGTCCAAAGACCTGTAATAAGCATTTTTATACATGCCAAGAAAAGAAAATAAAGATTCTACGGTAGGAAGCAAGCTTAAAATGAAATACAAAATCTGAATTGTAGCCCTAGGTACATAATTTTTCTACTATGGGTTTCAATAATCCTTCATTTCAAATTCTCACCTGGAATTCAATTAATCTCTCACCTCCTATCCCACAGAGACATATATATTCCCAGCGTTAGACTTCATAAACCTTGAAATTCTTTATAAAATATACAGATTTCTATTAACACACTATGCATTTTAGTACCCATGAGATGTCAGTGCTTAAGGCTATTGATATTAGAAAAGTATTCTAAGGACTCATGTTCCAGACTTCATTGTTGAAAGGATGGTATCTGAAGACTGCTGTTTGGTTCTGTCTGCTTTACAAAATCAGATTTATTACTTGATTTTCATACTCTATTACACAGCTTTCTTTTACAAGCTCACTCAATAAAACAATAAGGGAACTGGTATTGTATGAATTCACTTTCAAGGTAATTACATATAATTGTACACTTCTTTTTGAGTAAATGGTTTTATTTCTCACACCTATTCAACTTTTACAATGAGCAGGCAAAGAAGAGCAGCAGGTGTGAAGAGAAAAATGAAACGGGTATTTTTTTTTAATTAACCTGATAACCCTATAAAATCATTGCAGTTCTTCATTGGAGATCACTGGCTCTACAACACAAGAAGTAATTAGACACAACTCGATAAACCTCTGAAAGTATCCCCAAGCGAAGTGAGACTCCTTGCCTCAAAATAAAGAAGTGACTTTATCTTCTGTCACAGTTGCAGCTCTTTTAGGCTGCGAAGCTGCAGGACACACATGGCATATCACAGTCAGCGAGAAAGAAGCACTTACTTTTTTCCTGGATGAGTACGATATTGACTTACTTTCCCAAATGCGAGCGCCATTTCCCTCTTTTTCTAATGATTCCTTTTAAGATTGTGAAGCCTAACATTTTTTTAATGCCTCTATTTTTGCCGTTTTGAAAGTGGCAAAACTGTTTATGAGCAACATATTTAATGACAGTTAAAAGTCTGCATAACCGCAATGAAGAGAGCAGATTTTCATCAATACTAATTTTAATCAATATTCATTCATTATACAAATGCGCTTTTTCAGGAATTAACCTCGTTACACAGAATATTAAATACTTCTAGATGATGTTTACTTAATCATCTTCTTTACATTAAGCACCAATAAAACCCTTTTTTAAAGTAGGCTGCAGATGCTGTCTTGTGGAATTCTGCCCCTGTACTCTCATACAACCTGGATGAGTTGATGTGTCAATGCACTGATCTCTGAACCCTAGATGCCACATGCTATCCCAACTCAAATGGACAGTGGTTCTGGTGAGTAGGGCATGAAAGAAAACCATTCTTACACGAGCAACACCAGTATCTGTGTTTTTTACACAAGTAATGCAAGGCCCTGCATTGTCCTGCAGGAATGGTGTCACATCAAGATAAGCCTGCAAGAAGGGCAGCAAGTGAGGTCCCAAGACTTGCAATCAGGTTTCCATCAATCACTTCAAGAGGAGTTCTGCAGTGATTTGATACTCCTGCCCAGACAATAACACTTGATCCTCCCCATTGATTATAATGTTGCACACCACAGTGTATAATTTTGCCCATCTTCACCTCACACGCTGTCATTCTTCAAGGTGGTCTACAAAAAAGCTCATCGGTAAAGAGGGCTTTCTTCCACTGCTAGCGAGTCCACCTGTGAAACGCTGCCCCAACAATTCTGTTTTTCTTTCATGGCTTTCATCATACCTGACATACTGTACCAAAGTGTACATCTCCTGGCACCATCCTGCCCTTTATCTCACGTTCTGACCTCAGCTACTGTAGGCCCCGATCTGCTTGAGATAAGACCATAAGGCCATAATGGCAAAAGGCCATTCAGAAAGCTTGATTTTGGAAGCGTATTAATACTGATGTGAAATCCCTTTTATTGAAAAAAGACAGTTCCCACAGTGTGTGAGAGATGTTGTCCCAACTGTTTAACTGTCTCTGCCACCACGGCTAAGGTGCTGTCATCAGCAAATTTAAATGCCATGATCAGGCAGGATTCATTAAAAGGTAGCTTGCATCTAACAGCATTTTCTGCATTCTCCACAGGACGCAGGCAGCTTTAGACATTGCCTTGCCCTGTGCCATTCAGTCCCTGGGTGCCAAGGGAATGGCTCCTAACCTTTCACCACTAGTGCCCTTCCATAAAAAGGGTGGAAAAACTGAACCAACTAATTACAGACAATTCTGTCTGACCTATAATACAGCAGAAATGTAACGTTATGAAACAACAATTAGAATTAAACCAAAGGATCGCATGTATGCATGAAAAATATTAGGGGACAGTTGAAATGGATTAAAAATGTAGGTGTTGCTTAACTTATTAGAGTTTATTGAGAAAGCAACAACAGTTATGGCACACACAGAGCATATGACATGGTGCATAACTTTTGATAAATCATAAAAGTAATCAACGGACTACAGGTGTGAGACATTTGGGGAAAAAAGTGTGGTTTTGGATTGAGAACTGGTTGAAACAGAACTGGAACTGTGGATAAGGGTCAAATGCTAATAACTGAACTTTAATTTGTAGGGTACAACACAGACCTGTTCTACGACCACTGTGCTTTGTAATTTACATCAAGTACCATTTCGATTCTGGTACAGTTAATAAACTAGTCAAGTTTGCAGACAATGCCAATGTAGGACGATTAGCAAACACTGTAGAAGCAGAATATGAAACTCAAAAAGAGTAAAATAAAATTCAACACTGCTTAAACACCTGGCAGCTGAATGTATAAATATAAAGACCGTTACATAACAGTAGCAAAGGCAAAAAAAAAAAGGGTACAAAACGGAAATTTTAAGTTTATCTTGACACATCATTTAGATATTTTAGACAATGCAGGGAAACAATAAAAAGGGAAAACAAAATTATATTGACCTATAGCTAAAAGTGACAAGTAAAAGGTTTATTCCATGCTGAAACTTGCAGCCATTTTGGCCTAAATGTGTCTTCTTTCTTCTCTTTTTAGTATGGAATAAACCTATTACTTGTTCCTTTGCAGCCTACGCATGCTGACACACCTGAACTACTTATAGCTAAAAGTGTTCAACGAAGGTACATTAAAATTATACAGTGCACTGGCAACACATCTCTTAGAATGTTGTGTATAATTTTACTAAACACATTGTACAGAAGATACTGCTACTCACAACTGAATCCAGAGAAAAGTAACCAGATATATTCATAGTATCAAAACAATGCCCTACACTGACAGGATAAAAGAAATTAAACTTCATAGTCATAAACAGAGAGGACCGCGAGAGAGCCTGATTCCACTATTCAGAATCCTCAAAGACGTTGACAACATGGAGTCCTTCAAACTTAGTAGTGAAACACAAATAAGAGGATGGCAGTGGAAATTACATGAAAGTGCAATTAAAATGAGAAAAGGAGGTAAGCACTAATGCAAAGAGTTGTGAGTACTGAACAAGCTACACGGCAATGCTATTGAAATATACTGTATACCCTGGCATCTTTAAAGTAGCATCTGGATGAGATCCTCTGAACAAATAGCTGCTAATAAGCCAATAGTCATAGATGGGCAGAAAGGCCTCCCTTCCATTTTGTTTCTTATCTTTTTAAAACCACTGGCACCTGGAGATCTTTGAAGAGTAAAAACATGTATTTGTGAGGGTTAGGTACCTTAAAGTCTCCATGAATGGTGAATTTTCAAATGTGAGACTTACTGTACCTTATGGGGAAAACAGGGTATCATTCCATGGCTTGCAAAACAAGCATTTCTCTAATCTATTTTTTGTTATAACTGTGAACTACTTATGAAATAGAGTTAGTATTTACTAGTAGTAAGCACTTGTAATGAAAATGAATACTGCAACCATAAAGCACCGGTTTTCGCCTATAATTTAAGTTATTGCATTGCAAACAAACAAATTAAGATATTACAGTTTAATCTATTACAGTACTGTAATGGTGCGTTTATAATAGTAATAAAAACAAAATGTAAAAAGTCAAGAAAATGCACTCTTGTAAGTATGAAAAAAATGCATTCTAATACATCTTTTATTAATAATAGGAAAGAAAGTAAATTAAGTGCATTCACTCCCTTCTCACCCCACCACCTCACTCTCCTGCTCCTGGGGTTTGTCTAATTCTCTTTTTTCTAATATCTTTTGTTATCCTTTTCTGAGATTGTGATAGCCTAGGGGACCAAAGAGGTTTTTTTTTGTTATTTAATAATTCTTTTATTTCACTGCATAACACAAGTATCACTCTCAAAACAGGTTACACACTACATACATCTAACTCTTTCCACGTCTACATAAACATGTACTTTTTGCTAACCAAACTATGCCTTTATTACAGACAGGAATACAGGGCCCCATATGCAGAAGAGTGCATATTGTCAGTTTCTTCCCGGCAAATATCTGAGTTAAATATTTATTGAATACTGCAGCAAAATCCCCTTTATAGTCTATGTTCCTCCTTTTTTTCTTTGAGACACCATAGTGCTCTTTTCGTCTTGTGATACTTAAAAAGTATGTATTATCTTAGATAAGTATGTTGCAATGGAAACGATCTCCCTCTTGGCCTTTCAAGCATTCATTTTCACTGCTTGGAATTTACAGCACTCCACTTATTTTACTCTATCTTGTTCTTTTATTACCATTTGTATTGATTGATTACCATAAAGTGCTTTCTTTCTCTTTTTAATTTCCATAATATGATGCTAATGAAAGTTAAGAACTGCATCGTTATCTCACTAGCTGAAAGAAGGATAATATTTTAGACTCTACAATCCCTCCATTTTCCTTCACTAGTAGTACCTGGTTGTTGTATTTTGGCAATATAGATACGTTATGGCTGCTCTAAAACACTTGTGCTTCTGCTCAAAGATACACAGGCTGTAGTGCTATAATATACAGGACAGTATACACTATATTCTTAATACCATGCTTCCCTCAATTTGCCTGCTACTAAATATGTAAAAATGCTTACAATACTCATTTAAGTTAGTTTTTCACAGTTCTTCTGAACTGCCATCTTCTTTTAACTCGTTGGAAAAACCCATTAACTTTGCATGTCATGCTGGGGAAATACAAGCTATGTTCTTATTTGCTCTGCTACTGTTCATCTTAGAACTTAGTCTTCAATGCAAATGTTTATGATAATCTTCAGACTTCGATGTCCTGCACAGTATTTGAGCCATATTTCATTTTGGTAACAATTGAAACATTCTGACTTCCTACGGTGCAAAATTAAGTCAAATCAGAATAATTAACCATGCTGAAAATCACGTCGAAAATCACTCTCAAATAGTGTAGGAGTGAAAGGAACACATGGCTATCACACTTTTAACACCAGATTATCAAGGAATAATTATAAGAGGAAAATAATTATATGAATAATTATAATAATTATTGGACTTTCTTTCTCACACCCAAAGAAGGCTCCACAGCCAAAACATTGTTTCTTTTCTTCTCTTTTCAGCCTGGAATAAACCTGTACTTGTTCCTTTGCAGCCTACGCATGCTGACGCAGCTACCTACTTGAAGCACTTAATAGTTATTATTGCGGTAATTCTTAAGACGTTACAGTATCAGTCAGGAGTCACAGACATGGAAAGAAGGTTTTAGCACTATGTGACCACAGAAAGGAAAAAACAGCCCTGCAGTACACAATTCTTCTCAATTTTCCTCTCTCTCTGCCTCACCATCCCCCAAACAAAGAATGTGAACACTAGATGGCAGCATGTTAACTGTCTTCTTCCACCACACAGACTCGCTCTGCTATGTCTTCAATCAGCTTATTCAACCACCTCCAAAAAAAAGGTCAAAGTCAATTTAAATTCCATTTTACTTCCAAAGGATTCAGAGACAATTTGTTGTGCGATGCATTTAGCATTTGCAATATACAAAAATGATTATTTTAAATAAATATGCCATGCCCACATGCCCACACTGCACGCCTACTACTACAGTACCAGAGGAGAAACTAACTCCCTGCTGACTGAACCTTTTCTAACCTGAAAAGAGCATAAAAAGTTGAAATACTGAATGCAACAAAAGCTGCCATATGGGTGAGCTGAAATAGGTTCCTAATTAAAAACAAAGAAGGGGGGTGTGGGTCTGCTTTTTGGTTATTCTCGATAGGATTTTTTTTGCTTTTGTTTAAGGAAAGTAGAATATTAGATGCTTTCTGATACAAAATACTGTACTTGACTGCTCAGATCCTTAAAATAGTATAAATACATTCCGTATAAATAAAGTGCAAATCCCGAACAAAGGGCAGAAGATTTCAATTCCTGATGCTCAATGGAGACACAGAGCTTACAGATAATTTATGAGACAATAAGAGTTCAGTGATGTTTTGTAAAATATGGAAATTGCTGAAGATATAACAGAAGAAGTTTACTTGAGAGAAGTTTTAGAGTGGAATATAACTTAATCTTACTATTCATGACTCATCACTTAGACATCAGTTTCAGCTAATGCTATTCATAAGCCCCCAAGATCATTATTCTAATTATCTGCATACTGAACTGCTTGAAGACAGACAGGACTTCTTACCAGTTAAAACAGGTGAGATCTCTTGGGTTGCATGAAAGGTTTCTTTTTCTTAAACTTTTACACACTTCATAGTTCAAAAATTTTCCTGGAGTCTATGGGAAACTCAAGATCAATTAACCTACAGAGAAAATGTGTGCTACTCCTCAGACCAACAGAATGAGAATAAAAGAAATTGAATACTCAGTCTGGCAGCCGTGGGAATACAACAATGTGACAGGGAAGATAGACTGGGTGTCCCAGGTGACACAGAAGCTCACTGAGGTGTTCTGAGGCCTAGGAACATTGTGCTTTCTGCTTTTCTGATGCATTACAGGAGCTGAATCTCTTAATCCCAGATCAAAAAGGAATCATTGGAGATTGAAGTGAGGTATTCCAAAGTTGAATAACACTGACTAAGTCAACACACACCACTTTGTCAAACACGGTGGATCAGGACAAGGATTACAAAATGCAAATTTTGTGGGAAAACGGAAGATTCAGACTTGAGAGGAGGGGGTATTTGTTTTCTTCACAGCACTGTGGACACATAGGACAAGAAAACCATGTCACCGATTCACACACATTTTAAGATATGACTGATTCATATTCTTGAATTCATATTAACTACTAGAAATCACAAAAGCAATTTAGAACTTTATAGTCTTAGTTTCCAACCTGTCAAAAAGACTGACCTCAGCTTAGACACTGTTACAAACTGCAACTTTCCAGATGAAACCAAATCAGTACACTGTAGATGCAGTTTTTGTTGTCAATGAAATACTGCCACAGAATTTTGTGATGCAAGATCGCCCACTACTAATAAGGGGTGACTTGGCTGAAAACATTTAAAGAGAGTTTTCTTATTATCCTATTCTTGGGCACACTTCCTATGGCCCAATCACATTTACATTACTATCTAGACAGGTGCACCACTGAACGCAACGTTAAAATGTACTTATTTTGAATAATGCTTTTCACTTCAGCATCTCTCTAATGAGGATAGCATATTTCCAACATATGTACTAGCTGGTAATTTACTGCAGCTGCTTAGTAACCAGAGAGTGAAATGATTTAATTATATCACTTAGGCTTTAGGAAGAGCAATGCAATTACAGAAATAATAACCACAGAGATTTTAATAAATGTCATTTAGCAAGGAAAAAGGAGGGAAGGGAGCTCATTGTGACATGTAAGTGGAACCACCACCAAAATCCAAACATACCATCAAAACATTTGGAGGTTTTTAACTGCTATGGAGGCAGAGCCCAAAAGGACCCTACCTCAACTGCCTGTTCTGACCACTTTCAATGCAACCCCCAAGTCTCCAAACGCTCATTCCTTTTTGTCTTGTCGAACCAAATGGAAATATTTGTCTCTGTATGTAGACTATCAAAAGGAATATTAGTTCTTCCTTTATAAATAAAATGAGTACACAGAAGAGGCTTACTTCAAAAAACACAAGGCACTTCATTCCAAGTATATTAATTGTCATGCTTAGTATGGCGACGGCATTCTCAGAAGTTTACAGACTGTGAATAAAACTCTTAAGATTTCACTACTGTTGACAAACACAGTACGTTCAAATTAAAAAAAAACTCTTCTCCTTCAAGCACTTCTGAGCAACCTTGTACACACTGAATCAGTTTTTATCAGCCCAAATTCCTTAGCAAAAAGAGCAAAATGTGTTGTTTTCTCTATGCCAAGGATTTTGCATCTGTACTTTAGACTATTACAGCCCATTTGATTCAAATACAGGAGCTGTGAATGGGCATCGATACAAAGCATTGATCCACAGAAAGTGTTCCAGTAACCTAGGAAGTAAAACAAAGGTACCTCTGTTAGCTGGCACCATCTAAATAGAGCTATTAATTTTCTTGCCAGTTTGAGAAATGCCCTTTTCTGTGAAGCCTTTCTCTACAAATAATCCTATTTAATTCTGAGCCTGCTTAGTGAATTTTTGATGGGTCCTCAGTCTTAGGCAACTCCATTCTCTCAGCTCAGCCTTGCTTCAATTAAATTTTTTAGAGATGAGGTGCAGAAAAATGGGAGAGTTAAAGGCATTTACTTCAGACTAGACGGAGGGACGTTACGGCGATCAATAACCAACAAATGCACGTGTTTCTTTCAGAATACTGAAATGGATTCTCTTTGTGCATCATTAAGTCTTCTGATAAACAGTACCATTACAAAAGGAGTCCAGACTACTGAGCTATGAAGAAAGCAACTGTCATCAGTTTAATGATGATATCCAACTCAAAGACAACCACCATAACAGTTCCTGACACGATATGACTTGGTTTCTTAAGGAGCAGGCACTGTTATGCACAGGACACACAGCATACGTGCAGACAGACAGACACACAGAATGACAGTGGGTAGTAAGAGTAAGCACTGCATACAAAATACTGCATACGGTTACTTAAGTGCTTTAGGCACTGAACTATTTATCATTGTTTAGGATTGGATGGTATACACAGCACTTCCAAAACCAATACCGAATAACCAGCTTCAACCTCAACTGCAAAATCGGGCTGTGCTCCTCTGCTACTGAACTTTACCAAGTGTAACTAGCCTGCTGCTTGGCGAGAGAATAATTCCCTGCATTAGCTGTCATGTACGAATTAGGGAGGTGAAGAGTTTTCTATTCTAGCTCATGGTACAGTACATACTTTTTTACCTTCATATCAGGCTTAAGGTTGACTTGTTATACTACACTCACTTAAATTCTTATTCCAGACCAATCAGCTAGAGACAATTATGGATACCTTACTGATTGAACTCTCTTGCTAGGGATTCAGAGTCTTAATTCTGATAAAACCTTGTCAAACAAAATGATCAAAAGGTTATATCACTATGATTGTAGAAAGCAAGGCCTGATTTTAAACCTATTAAATTTCTGCCAAACATGTCTACGTTAAAGGGCTGTCTAAACGAAGAAAATAAAGGAGCACTGTCATGCACAATCTTATTCTGAAAATATTCTACAAATGAAAGAACAAAAGAATCATGGTTATGTACTGTACATAAATGAAATAATGATATAAGAATACACATGTACAATAAATACAGAGTCTGCACAACCCTACACAGATAAATAGATTTAAACATATAGTTTAAATATGTTTGACTAAATGTATTTTCTTTTCAAAGTTACTGAATTCTAAGGCAATTTTACGTCTGCTTTGCTAAAATGCCATTCACTAGTGCTAGTAAAGGAATTCTAATATAGCATAACATGACCTATGAGGTCTTCAAAATACGCACTGAGCGGATGAGCAAAAGTATCAGATTGACCAAATCAATTCCAATCGGCAGAGAAAAAAAACAGAATAGTGTATTCAGATGGGAAAGCTGTCTCTCCACATTCAAACAAATACTCCGTGTACAACTTTAAAAGGTCAAAAATGCCAATATTGCAGCAAGTGACTTTGTAATGCCTACTTTGCTGATTGTTTATTTAAAAAATGACAACAACCTTTTCTCTTTTCTTATTGGCAAAAAAAACAATGCTTTAAGCAACAAACATCAAAACTGTGCTATCAAACGAATAACAGAGCTATATGATATATGATAAAGGCAATATGTCATTGTGCCTAGAAAATTTGTGAAAAAGTAATAATTACATTCCTAAGAAAGGAAGCAAAATTTACATTTTAACAGCCATGCTTTGCTTGTAATAATAATTCCTTGAATGTACAGTATATTGTTTAGAGCAGTGGCTCATAACCATAGGAACGCTGTCTATGCTGGTTTTCATACCAGCTTAGCTCTAAACCTCCAGTGCTAATTGATGATTTAATTGATCTGCTTGCTGTTTAGACTTTTATAGTTATTGACCAAAGAAACATTTCTTTGGTCAGTCCTGTCATAAAATCCTACTTCAAGGATACTGTTTTCAACAATTTCAATATTCACAAACTAGCATAGCCTCTCCTCAATTTACTTACCATTATTTATTTAAGACTAAACAGCTCTTAATAGTTGCAAACTCCAACCTTCCTCTAGCATTTTCAATTGCTGTAAGCTATTTAATAAGCCAAGAATAGCTCAATCTCCATAACAATAATAGCAAGACTATATAATAACACCTAGAATATATCTAGACTTCTCAAAACAACTGTTATGAAGAAAAAACATCTATAACATTTATGGTAAATATACACAACCATTAACATTTACAGTGTGTTTACAAAAAAAATATTTTATATGTCATCTACAATTAATAAAGTTGGACTGACAACACATTCACCTAATGTGCTAAACAAGCGATTACTTTCCTGTATACGGTTCATTAATTTTCAGCGCTGCAATGTATTTTGCTGGATTGCTGATCGCTGTATGAATTAATTTGTCACTGCATCAAGGTCTTCCTCCAAGGAAAGGTCTTTGTGAATGTGCAACTATCCTGCACAATTCAGTCTCACGTTTGCCATTGTAAGGTGACGCCACATTCTATGTTAACATTTGCATTTGTCAATCAGCATGTCATGATGAAGCTGAAGTTGATCAGTATCAGTTAAGCTCTGCAATGTATTTGTTGTCACATCTACTAAGTTTTCAATGAAAATGATACAGTATTTGTTCCCAGAAGGTTGAACTCAACCTGTTGCACAGTGCAGTCGTGACAGTGTATACTGCTGCGGTAATTGTGCAGATAGAGTTCTTTGGGAGACTTAATATCCAGAGATATCTAATATTATCTAGAGATAATATCTTCAAATCGCTGGGGGACCCTTCCTGAAGGGTTGAGTTATCCATAAGTAATAGTTCTGTCTCTTAAACAGTTTCCTCACAAGACTGATTAAAGTCCTTGCAGATGATTTATATAATCTTACAATAAATCAATAGTTAATTTTGGCTGATGAAACAACTTGTACAAGTAACTGGAAAGTGAAGAAAATGCAAAATGTTTGCAGGTGTTCAGCAAATCCACTTGCATTTCCTCACTTATGTCACTTATGTCATTAACTGATGGATCTTCAGGAAACAAATTTACTGCAACTGTAGACTCCTGACTGCAGAGAAGACAGCTTAGAGTACCAAGTTTTGGACAGAACGTGTGCAGACTCAAATTGCCACACTGTTATGTAGAATCAGAATTTCCATTGCAAGGAAATTATCAAGATTAATAGTTTCACCCCCTGAGATGACCAAGTGTTACACAGTACATTATTCTATTTTCTGGCACAGCTTGATAATAATGACCAGCCAGGCCAGGCAGCAAACTAAGACAGGACAAACTTATAACAATAAATAACACAACAGTACAACACCCAGATCTTCTCAACAATGGTTACACTAAATAGGCATTTACAGGTCTATAAGTTTGGAAAATTGGAAACAAAAAACAGAATTCTTCACTTGAGTTCATGGGCTAAGACAGGTCTGCAGCCTTAGACCAACAGCTACTTGAATCCTACATCAATAAGCTAGCAGAGCTGCTGGAGCATGTTATAGCCCCTGGCCTCACACTTCCTGATCTATGTGGATAACCTGGCCCTGCTCTTGTCCACAGAACAGCCATCTACACATACAGTACCTCGGACTGACATTCATTTCATCTGGGAGTTTTGGTATGGCAGCGAGGGGGTTGAAATAGAAGGTGTGCAGGGCTTTCTACACCATAAAAAGGAGGCTACAATATCAATTCTACAATATCAACCTCCCCATAAAAATCTGTCTGTTAATATTTGAAAGAGCAATGCAACTCCTTGCCATACAGTACAGTGAATACACAGACTGGGACTAGAGTAAATGGGACAAATATTCCATAGAGGTCCTGCACACTGTGATCTGTATAAACATTCACTGTGTGCAGAGAAAAAAAAACACCATACAGTACAATGTATGTGGTGCGAAACAAGGCCAATACCCACTGCTCACAAACATACAGAAGAGAGCATTAAAATATTGCTGACACAGTATAAAGCAGCGACCAGATCTCCTACCACCAGAAAGAACTGCTGAGCCAAGGATGGGGCATAGAAAAGAGCTCAACCAAATTACAGAATAAGACAAAGAACACAAACTTGTTCCCAATCAATGGGTCACACACAAACACAAACTGGAATTTTAAAGGACCCTTTAAAGACAACACACAACAACACAGTATCTGACCAGAATAAGAGACTGCAAACAGAAACAGACGGAGACAAAGCACAGGCTCAGTGACCAAAGCCTTGGCAGAGACACTGTGCAACAAAGGCAGACCTGAACTCCCAGGAAGGACAAGCTGTTCTGCCACTGTCAGCAGGAAGGAGCAGAGACAGAGATGCACTTTATGCTGCACAGCGAGAAAAAGATTAGACAAAACATTCTTCCATAAAATAAATTTAATTCCGGAATATCCACACCTGCCAGAAACAGCACAACTTCCAATTGTACTGGGGGAGGGGAAGAACTCAATAGAGCTGCAGCCCAGCATGTGATCTCCAAACTCTTCAAAGGAATATTGTAGGAATGTCTTGTTCAACAAATGAAAACTAAATGCACCACCGTATACAAATGTATCACCTGGTAAAGTCCAATGGCTGAAATGTTCAACAAACAATAAAAGGAATGTCACTCTACTACAAGTGCATCCATCTACGTATCTATGTAAACTTTCTAGGCTTTGCAGATGTACATCTTACAATATGTACCTGAACAAAAGCTTGCTAGTATTCTGTAGGTATCCACAATCAGTGTACTGCAAAACTTCAGTTCTCCAAACAAAGCATGGGCTTTAATGCCATAAAATTAAATACCTACGTGTTACCGTTGTGTTAATGCCACAGGGCAAACAGAATACGCCATATCCATTTTTTGCTTTCCCACCCTGAGGTAATTCTGTGGTGTAACTGTGGTGACACCAGGGGCTACAACTTACATTGATGGGAACAAGTGTGACTGCCAGTAGTTCCAATCACTCTCGTTCTCAACACGAAGAAATACAGAAAGCCCAACTTTTCCAGCATGGAATTTGTGTTAAACTTCCTTACAGATGCAGGTTTTGTTGTAGGGATTCAGCGGCGAGAAATGTTCTATGGTCCAAAAAATGTGGAAAGAACAATTGCTGTTTCTGCATCTGTAAACGGGTAGGGAGGTCCCTTCTCGGGCCATAATGGCTCATGGGGAATGGGGGGCAAGGGCCATCATTTTTCTCAACCATCTGACACTGGAGGTCAGAATGCCCCGGAAGGATTAACCCCCGGTACTCACTTGGAAAGCAGGCTGAGTGGACCTGGGAGCCGTTTGGAAGAAATCAGAGCAAGCTACCTTGCTTGCCCCTACCCGGGATTGAACCCAGGACCTTGCTGTCTGATCTACCACGGCTCCCTATAAACAGGAGTGTAGTAGTAAATGTGCTTACAGGACAATTCCACAAGACAATTAGCACTAATCGACAATAATGCTATCCATTTCAGACATGGCATCTGTACCAGGCAGTAAGGAGGACTGTGTTACCTGGGTGTATTTTACAGCGAAGCATCAAATACCGTATAACTCATACATGCTCAGAGGAGTTAATGTAGGATGGACGGCAATGCAGTAGTGAAGTTAGTGATTGCCCTAGTTCTCTCTCTGCCATCACATCAATGCCAAAGTTAGGCCAAAGTTCCTCATGAAACATCTTGGTGTTTCAGGCAGAGGTTACAGTTTTGTTTGCAGGGTGCAAACCAACACTATCTTGTATCTTGTGCGACACACACTACAGAGTGAGAACATTGCTGCCTTGCACAAACAAAACGGAAGCATCGATGATTGTTTCTCTCTCTCATATTTTGCCATAGATATGGTTCTATAACATACTGGTTATAATTGCAGTATAGGGCAATATTATTATTTCAACTTCAGCTTGTTGAGAAACACACTCTTCATATTCAGTCATGCCATATTAGGATTACAGAAGAAACTTGAAAAAAAGGTTTATTTCTCAAATTCTTCCTCGGGATCCACTGCAAGTAGCAGTTAATACTTTTAAGATCCCTGTACAAGTCCCTCTGATGACACTCTGTTGGGCTGCTCCAGAATTTAATTTCATACTCTGTCCCTTTGTTTCTTATTTATTTAAAATATATTAATGCACATCGTGAACATCACAAGACATCTATTTGTGCCTTGTTTTATTGTAAGCGTTCCAATTCACTCCCCCAGGTAGTAAATTGAAATGTTTAGTGGTCCATTGCCGGCTGATTGAATCTGAAAAGAAAACTACAATAAAATACGCCAAGGCATTGATATAATACACTAATCCAAGAAGCTCCGCCAGAGACAATGTGGGGAGAATGACTGAGCATTTGTTAAACTGGTACTGTTTGAAAGCAACCTATTATTTTTCCTAGTTCTGCTGCATAAACGCCTCAATCACTTCTAGAACAATATAGAAAAACAATATATGTTATATATGTTGTTGTATTGCTGTAATTTAGTCCAGCTTCATCTAGGGCCCCTGTTATATTTATACCCTACATCTTATAAAGCTGTATTTTCAATTTTTCAGAATGGTGAAAGAATTGCTGTAACTTATTTATATACATCCAACCTATCAACACAGACTTAACCTCTACATCTTCTTACCAAATGTGTATATGTATAATTATACTTTTTTTATTTCAATGTCCGGGTATATTTGAAATTGAAATTGATATTTTGTCTGGGTCTCTTACCCAGACAAAATATGACTTGCTTGCAAATTATAAAACAAAACTTGTACAGTGCCTTGCGAAAGTATTCGGCCCCCTTGAACTTTTCAACCTTTTGCCACATTTCAGGCTTCAAACATAAAGATATAAATTTTTTATTTTATGTGAAGAATCACCAACAAGTGGGACACAATTGTGAAGTGGAACGAAATCTATTGGATTTTTGAAACTTTTTTAACTAATAAAAAAATGAAAAGTGGGGCGTGCAAAATTATTCGGCCCCCTTGCGTTAATACTTTGTAGAGCCACCTTTTGCTGCGATTACAGCTGCAAGTCGCTTGGGGTATGTCTCTATCAGTTTTGCACATCGAGAGACTGAAAATCTTGCCCATTCTTCCTTGCAAAACAGCTCGAGCTCAGTGAGGTTGGATGGAGAGCGTTTGTGAACAGCAGTTTTCAGCTCTTTCCACAGATTCTCGATTGGATTCAGGTCTGGACTTTGACTTGGCCATTCAAACACCTGGATACGTTTATTTGTGAACCATTCCTTTGTAGATTTTGCTGTATGTTTGGGATCATTGTCTTGTTGGAAGATAAATCTCCGTCCCAGTTTCAGGTCTTTTGCAGACTCCAACAGGTTTTCATCCAGAATGGTCCTGTATTTGGCTGCATCCATCTTCCCCTCAATTTTAACCATCTTCCCTGTCCCTGCTGAAGAAAAGCAGGCCCAAACCATGTCACCACCATGTTTGACAGTGGGGATGGTGTGTTGAGGGTGATGAGCTGTGTTGCTTTTACGCCAAACATATCGTTTTGCATTGTGGCCAAAAAGTTCGATTTTGGTTTCATCTGACCAGAGCACCTTCTTCCACATGTTTGGGGTGTCTCCCAGGTGGCTTGTGGCAAACTTTAGACGAGACTTTTTATGGATATCTTTGAGAAATGGCTTTCTTCTTGCCACTCTTCCATAAAGGCCAGATTTGTGCAGTGTAAGACTGATTGTTGTCCTATGGACAGACTCTCCCACCTCAGCTGTAGTTCTCTGCAGTTCATCCAGAGTGATCATGGGCCTCTTGGCTGCATCTCTGATCAGTCTTCTCCTTGTCTGAGCTGAAAGTTTAGAGGGACGGCCAGGTCTTGGTAGATTTGCAGTGGTCTGATACTCCTTCCATTTCAAGATGATCGCTTGCACAGTGCTCCTTGGGATGTTTGAAGCTTGGGAAATCTTTTTGTATCCAAATCCGGCTTTAAACTTCTCCACAACAGTACTACGGACCTGCCTGGTGTGTTCCTTGGTCTTCATGATGCTCTCTGCGCTTTCAACAGAACCTTGAGACTATCACAGAGCAGGTGCATTTATACAGAGACTTGATTACACACAGGTGGATTCTATTTATCACCATCAGTCATTTAGGACAACATTGGATCATTCAGAGATCCTCTCTGAACTTCTGGAGTGAGTTTGCTGCACTGAAAGTAAAGGGGCCGAATAATTTTGCACGCCCCACTTTTCATTTTTTTATTAGTTAAAAAAGTTTCAAAAATCCAATAGATTTCGTTCCACTTCACAATTGTGTCCCACTTGTTGGTGATTCTTCACATAAAATAAAAAATTTATATCTTTATGTTTGAAGCCTGAAATGTGGCAAAAGGTTGAAAAGTTCAAGGGGGCCGAATACTTTCGCAAGGCACTGTAATTAAAAGATCGAACTACATATTTCTATTTTATTAGAAAATGTTCAGACATTTGAGAGCTTGCTGAACTTTTTTAAACCTTTCAATTGAATCTTAGAAACTCAACAAAACCAAACACTGATTTAAAAACATGGAACAGCAGAAACAACTTGTACAACTAAATTTAGGCAAGCTTAAAGCAACAAGAGTAGAAAAAATAAACTAATAGAATCGGAAGGCAAACAGTAAGGGACGTCTTTGATGGACATGGAAAATGGAAAACAGCATGGCTTCATCTGCATTTAATTCCTATTGCCAATACGGCTATTCTAAACAGTGCACAATTTAAACAAAAATATTCTGGGTTATCTTATTATTAAATTGTATTTTGTGTGACGAAGTGATATTCTAGCTCACAAGAGACACCTTTTTGCCATGTCTATCAAAAGTGAACAGTCCTCTGGTGTACAGATACTGCATCCTCCACCTCATACACCTAACTACCAAGGTCACAGACAATGCAGTTTTTAATGAAAACAGCTACATCCAATAGAGTTAATGTTTGCATAAAGAGGAGGCTGATATTTGATATTTCAGCTCTGAATGTTTCAGAAAACATCTTCCAAATCTAATTTGCACATGCAATCTCTCTACATTTGCATAGGCTAGTGCTTCGGTGATTTACCCTCTTTATATTTTATAAGTAGCACGGTTAAATTTTACATGCTAATTATGAAAATGTAGTGCTACCGAATCTACCTTCAAGTTGATTTACTGCTATGTTTACATGCCCAAAATTGCCTAATCAAGAACTTGCTCTTTAATCAGGATATTTTTAAACGGTGCATTTTTATATCGCCGTCATTTTGTATGTCAATGTATTTGTTTGGGTAAAAGCATTGCCAAAAAAAGAGCAACCAGAAGTATAACTCTTCTATACTCTCTGTATCAAAAGAAAGGAAATGACAGGGGACCATTTGGCTCATCTAGCCCACTTGGTAGTTAGTTAGCTATTTGGTCCAAGCATCTTATCCAGTCCTCTCTTGAAGAAGCCTGGTTATGGATTTCAACAATACAGCTGAGCAGCTTGTTTCATACTCCCACAGCCCACTGGTAACATAGTGCCTCCTGTTCTCGGTTTTAAATGCACTTCCATCTTGTTTCCACTTGTGTCCTCTGGTTCTTGTTTCACTGTCAATTCTGAAAAAATCAGTGGAATTGACATGGAGATCCTTGAGCCTGCCACTGCTCAGACCCATAATGCATCTGGTTGATTTTTTCATGGCTGATTCCAGAGCAGCAACCAACAGAGAGTAGAAACCTTTAGAAATGTTTATGGTGTTCATAGAAAGAGGACAACATTAAGGACAAATCCATGCTAAATCTTTCAGAAATGCCAAACTCTTTTTCGATATAGTGGCATTACGTGGGGGGAATGTGGAGGCGGAGCCCTAGATAAAGAGCGAGGCGTTGCCTTCGTAACCACATCTGTCCTGGCTAATTATTGACAAGCCACAGCTGTGGGAACCCTTTAAGAGCACACGGAACACCTCCAGTCGGACGAGCAGAAGGGGAGGACCACTCCAGCGACAGTCCTGGAGGGGACTGAGACTGAGCGTAAGGCCGTCGTTTTTTCCTTAATTTTCTTTTCTTTTTCTTTCTGCCTGTCCCACTGTGCATCTCTGCTGGGCAGGCTGACCAGGTTGAGTTTTATTTTTGTGTTTTGGCTTTGCGCTCCTTGCTCTTCTGACGGGGGTCCAGTCTGGTCACTGCTGTGCCAAGCAGGTTCTTTTTCCCAGGCTGGACCCCGTTAGATAGGGTAAGTCCAGCCTGGTTGCCGCGGTGCACAGCAGCACATTTTTCTATTGTTCTTTTTGTTTTGTTTTTCCTCCTTTTTTTTTTTTCTCCTTTTTGTCATATTTTCGGTTTTCGCTAACCTCACACTGGTAACTCCGCCCCCTCGGGTGGCATGCCTTTAAAGGTGGCTTCTCAAAGCTCTTAACAGAACGATAACAATAGAAAAAAATACAACATATACACAACGAGAGGAGATAGTAGATGGGGGTACTGACCAGTTACGTAAAGGCTCTTCTAAAGAAGAAGGTTTTGAGTCTGGATTTGAAGGAGTTTATAGAAGGTGAGTCTCTGATATCCTTGGGGAGAGAGTTCATGAGCTCTGGGGCATAGCAGAAAAAGGCCCTGTCACCCATAAAATGTAGACGGGTTTGGGGGACAGATAGGAGACCAGAATTAGAAGAGCGAAGGTTGCAGGATGAGGAGTAGGGTGATAATAGATCAGACAGGTACTGAGGTGCCAAGCCATGCGGAGCCTTGTAGGTGAGCATGAGGATTTTGAAGTCAACACGAAACATGACAGTAAGGCAGAGCAAAGACTTCAGGACAGGATTAATGTGATCACTTGCATTAGACCTGGTCAGGATTCTGGCTCCAGAATTTTGGAGATTGTTAATGGTGAATTTAGAAACCCCAGCAAGCAGCGTGCTACAATAGTCAATTCAGGAGGAGACAAATGTGTTGATCAGCTTTTCAGCCACAGTGATAACACACAGCGTAGGATGTAGTCTAGTGATATTTTTGAGGTAAAAGACGGATGTTTTGACAATATGTTGCACATGTAGGCCAAATGTCAAGCATGAATCAAATATCACCCTTAAGTTTTTCAATTTAGATTGAAGTTCAAGTACAGTACCATCTACAGATGTTACAGTCCAAAGTTGATGGGTGGTGCCAATAAGCATGACTTCAGTCTTGTCACAGTTTACATTAAGGAAATTTTGAGTCATCCATGTTTTGATGTTGGAGATGCAATTAGAATAGAGACAGCCACATCAGTGTCAGGTTTGGTATGAATGTAGATTTAAGTATCATCAACATAGAAATGATAGTTGAGGCCACGTGATTTTAAAAGCTGACCAAGTGGAAACATGTAAATGCTGAAAAGTAGGGGATCCAGTATCAAGCCCTGAGAAACACCAGACTTAATGAGTCCAATTAATCCGCCAACAGAGACAATGTGACAGCGATCGGTGAGGTAAGACTTAAACCATTTGAGAGCAGTATCAGAAACTCCAAGACACTCTCGGGACGAGAAAGTAAGATATCATGATTAACAGTGTCCAAAGCAGCACTGAGATCAAGAAGAATGAGGATAGAAAGAGCACCAGAATCAGATGCTATCAAAATATCATTAGTGACTTTGACCAGAGCAGGTCCTATGCTGTGAAGTTGTCGGAAACCAGATTGGAGGGGTTCAATTTGCAATGAGGTGGTTATTTAACTGAATTACAAAGTGCATTCAAGAATTTTTACAAGGGTAAGTTGGAGATAGGGCAAAAATTGTTTCGATTGTCCAGAGCCATGTTTGGGTTTTTTGGCACAGAGGTAATGGCACCAGTTTTGAGGACTGTTGGTACTGTACAACACCTGTGACAAAAACAGCATTTGGTGAGTTTTTAATACCTTTATATACGCCATGAAACTAGCGTATTTTATCTTTACTTCTGCATTCTATTTTATTCTGAAAATGATTACCTTCATATAAGCCGTCACATAGAATTGCACAAACTAGAAAGCAATAGATGGCATGAGAAAGATACAAAACCTGGATTTAAACTTCACAGCCAATGGACATTTGAAGCAGTTTTTCATCAAGGCTGCATATCAAAAACCTGCTGATGCACAGATACAAGTCAGATTTACAATTCCTGTAATACCTATGAGTGAGATACTGTATAATTCTGCTATACGTTGTTTTTGAAAATGAACAGTTGAGCTTTTCTTCAAACTTATGCAACTGGAACTATTTAAGGACATGGCATTACAATACCATATATCTTCTATAGAAGCATAAATTAAGCATGCATGCTAGACAGTTCAACATCAACTTTTTATATACAGTTTCTCTTTCAGAACCTAACAAAGAAGCAAGCCAAATGATGTGTTGTATTTAGCAAATTACATTTCACACCAAAGGAAATAAACAGAAGAGCTCAAACTGTTTTAATGTGTTTAAACCCATTAGAATCTAATATTCACACACCAGAATTGTGTTACAGGCTACATAATATAATTTTTCTGGCTATGTTACTGCAAGGCAGCAGTAACATCAAACATAATGGATTCTTTATGTTTTTTTCATATTCAGTTCAGGAAAAAATTCTATTACATAATTGTGTTATGCGCAAAAACATTTTTTGAACAGGTAAAATTTCAATGGAAGTGTCAATAATTTATACATAATCCGTACAAACATATGCTGTGTATATAAAACATACACAGATTGGGATGTACTGTCTTGAAAAGGGTAAATTCAGACCTAATAAAAACAGCCTGTGCTGTTAAAATCTTGAAATGTGATCTTACTAATATTAGAAGAAATCCCAAATCCTAATGATATCCAAACAAATAGAAACATCAGAAATACCAGGGGTGAATCTTTGAAATTGGCATCCATTAAGGTCCATGTAAGGTTTTACTGCCCTAATGTTTTTTTTAATTACTAGGTGTAAAACAGAGCAAACCTCGCAAGACAATAAATATTTTCTGAAAACTGCTCTCAATATTTAAGTAAACAAATGCATCCTACCCCAGTTTTGATCCCTACTTATACATCACTTTTTTACATCTCAGAATGCCATAGTATTCACGCAGCACAATAAATGTCTACCAAAAAGCAACTCACGGGGTTGCATGTACAGAAGCTAATATGAGGTGATTCTCAATAGGACTTATTAATGATGTAATCTTAAATCGTTGGAGATAAATCCAGTAGAGTCACAACTCAGCCCCAAGCTGCAAAAGCAGATGATCCATCATCCTACAGGCACACTGCTTATAATAGTATCCCTGCTAAAGAAAGTGAATGCAATAAGGCTTACAAACAAAAATAGTTATGGGTGAATTTCATCTATAAGGTTAATGAGGTAATATTTTTGCAGTCTTTAGCTGTCTCTCCATTATAATGTTCTGTTGCTGCTGCTACTACTGCACAGGCACTATAAAGAAAATGACTGTACTTGTACAATGATTTCCTTATGTTTTATCTGAAATCATATGCCAGATGGGAAGTTATTGATTCCACCAAGCACAGATTAGAGCTGATGAAGTAAAATAATGATTTCTACCCAGGTACTCGGATTACTGAAGGTTTTTGTAATAAAGAACATTGTTTGATCACATACCACCTGCACATTTACAAATACATTGTCTTGAACCTGTCCAGTCATACCTTCTCAGTTGCACCTTGTACCTTGTGCTTTCAGGTTTCCACACCCGTCAACACGATAAGTAACACTCCGACTAGGGATGGACGGATTTCTCTTCAATGTTTTGTAAGTCAAATCTACATTCAGGGGAACCTGTGAATGTGCAAGCTTGAATCAGTAAAGCATTAGGCAGAAATGGCAAGGCACCTGAAGATGCAGGAGAGGAAATAAAGGGCAGCTCCTGCCATAATCCCCTGAAATAAGCCAGAGGCAAGAACATGCAGGATGGATAATAGTTTCACCATGGTGGCAATGGCATGACTATTCATGATGAGAAGCTCCAGGTCATGTCTGTGATCGTCCAGGACCTATTCCTAATTTGGTCTTTTCATATTTGAAAAGGGTGGTGCAGATATGAAACATGACTTCTCAACCTGCAATTCACTTCACGTGGCCTAAAACCATGTTTTAAAGGATTGACGGTTATGCTAGATTGAAACGTGCTTTCAAGGCGCTTTAAAAATGGACCAATTTTAAGTGTCACCACTGCAGGTGGTCTTAGTACTGTACATCTCATTTTAGAAACTCCACCTGTACAAACTCCATTTCATACAGAAGTGACCCTTTTTTCCAAAACACATGCCTACAAATGCCTAATAATGTGACATTTTGATTATATCTTTTTACGTAAATTGTAAAAAAAGAAAAGGCAAACACAGTAATAAGTACCATATCTTTAAATCCCACTGTACCTCATCACTGATTTTAAAAGAAAATATGAATCACAGCCTTTTCGCAGTTGCCTATTTTGGAACGTGAAGGTCATGCTAAACATAATACAGCCCACAGACTGAATCCCAAATGCAAACAAATCTTTTATTGCTTCATATGCCACACCTAAAGCATATTAACAAGTTCACAGCAGTCACATCGTATGGATTTTTACTGAACCACTTGTTAGTCCAGAATTTGTTGGTTGCCAACAGACATACTGTACCTGCTTTCTTTATATAAAAATATATCTTTATATTTTTTTATTTAACCCATCGACATGAATCTTTGCACAACACTGTAACATGACATATGGATCTTTGCCAAACATGAAGTTGTTTCACAACGTGGCTGCTACTGAGCTAATGTTCAATAGTAGTCTGTCTTAAAGCTCTACACTTAAAAAAGCGCCAAGGTCCTGAGCATCATACTATGAAAAAAGTACAAACATCGACAGAAATAAAAGCACACATAATTTACCTTAGCTATTTGCACTGCGACAAAACAATCTGACAGCTTTTATCACACTGAGTTTAAAATTGATGGACAGAAAGTTTAAAAAGCACAGGGAAGAAAAACATACTGAAGTATTCACATACGGTAGATGTGGAAATCTACTTCTGTCCTTGATAGTTTCTCTTGACAGGTTGATGGAATCATTTTATATAGTGTATAGCAATGGGAAGCAACACACTGCATCACTTCAACATGTAATTCTCATGACAAATTTATCTTTCTGTAAAGCAGAAGGCCCTTTAAATCAATGTAGAAAGGAAGTTTTCTTTTCAAAATACCTCAAAAACCTAAAGAAATGCACAGAAGTAAAAATGAAAACATTCTAGATTACAATTTAATTAAACAAAACGCATGTGGTGTCTCAGAATAGTGGATTTTGGGAATCAGACACTTTCGGCAATTTGTTTTCCCACAAAGAATAGCTGTGGCATCACCTGCCACAACAGCAATCACTTAGATAATGTCATCTGGACTTATGATTTTCTTATCCCCTGCGTATCTTATCATTATGAAAAAAACACTTATAGTACCCGTCTTCTACAATAGAAAATTATTTTCATATCAAAACAAAACAATTTTGTTCTGCGTATTTTACCTTTGTTTTCCATGCAACAAAGAACAGTGTAGCCCCAAGTACAGTAATTACTATGGATGACATATTAAATTCATGCCACTTGACTTCAGTTTTTTCACCCAGTTCCATTTACACCATGTCAATAGACATTGTCCTGTTGTTTAAGGTATTGGAGAACCAGTTGTGATACATATTACCTCTAGGTAATTTCTGAATTACAAGCATATTAAACCTTCACTCCCGGAAGACGGAAAAATAAAACATTGGCAGAAAATCCCATAGATTGACATCACTTTGCCTTTCAGAAAAAACAAGTGGACAGCTGGTAAGTATAACGTGTGGAAAGGCAAGAATCCAAACACGTTGAGGCCTGATGATCACACTGCTGCTGGTTCCCATATGGCCACATTCATTTTTTGCTTTTAATTAGAAGACTTAATAGTCCAATGAAGATTCTGGTTTTTGGCTCTGTTCTCCCGGCATCTAGGCCCTTCTGCCAGCCACAATATTTTAAATTTGCACAGCTGATATTTTGGGGATTTCAATCATGCTGATGATTCACTTTATTAGATATCTTTTAATATAAGTGGCATTATGTTTATGTGATCACTTTTCAAATTATTACTTTCTTAAAGCCACAGGACATGCTTTTAAAGGATACATTCGTATCAACAATATTTAACCAAACTGTTCGGCAGTTTCAGCTGTATATTACAATGGAGGAAAGAAAGGTTTTCTCACTTATCCACAATTTGCAGCAATTTTAATTTGTCTAGTTCTTTCTCCCTGTCTAGGGTTCTGTAATCCATATTCCTTAAGATAATAAAGAAATCTAATGGAATGCTATTACCTTCCCAGCTGGTCCCTGTGGAACAGCAATCATCCAGGCAGAGTCACTGCTAATGGAAAATGTTTCTATTAACTCACTCAAATATAGGGAAAAACTAAAATCCCTGTGTCGGCTGAAGCTCCTTGCATCTTCTTTGAATTATAAGAAACCTTTGATGTTTGAACAAGGAAATGGGGCAAAAAAAAAGTAATAAATAACTATGAACGTACATTGTGTCATAACAAAAGGCGATTTAAAAAAGCTTTCTATTTTGATTACCTTTTGTGCTTTTTTTAAGTCCATACAACATCACCTTAATGTTTTAATCAGATGTTATCCTAAAATCGAAAAACAAATTTGGCCCTTTGAGACGTGAAGCATTTTTTGTTCATGTTTTCCTTAAGGTGCTTTTAATAACTGAAAAAACCATCAACAATTTGGAGTCTGGTTATGCTGTTTCCTGTCCACTAATAATGTGTTGTTACAGGCTGATCAAAGTGTTCAGAGCGTGCAGTGAATAATGGGGACTGGAGAAAATATAATTACTGGAAATCACTCTGGAACATCGCAACAGATGCTGCACTTTAAACCCCGTGGATCGATACGGGCTTCTTTTTGTGCATAATGAAATAGATCTCAGCATGAAAACCGACTTCCTGACCCAGACTTCTACAAATATTTACAGAGAACCAAAGCAGAACGTGCACAAGGGCGATGCGGTTTTATAATCAGAAGTACAAAGGGAAACCAAACAAAAACAATGTTAACATTGTGTGGCTATCGAATGTCTAATGTGGGAGCAAAAAGTGTGAATCTGCTCTTTTTTATAATTTTCAAATGCATAATGGCTATTTTTGTAAATGAGTTTTTGTCTCGCCTGTAAGTCATTTCTGATTTAGTGCTTAGCTTGTTTATTTTGTGATTCAACAGAAATACGTATTGTAATAAATGATTATCTAGAAGTTCCATTTTTAAACCACGCTTTGGGGAAACTTTCCTGGGTATAAAGCCCCATCAATGACTGATTGAACTGTGTCTGCTGGGAGAATTATGATCACAACAGCAGAACGATAAAAGACCCCTCAGAACATTGTAGTCAGCAGTCTTCCATCATGAGGTTTATAGGTATAAAATCAAGATTTTGTTTTTGGAACCCTCCTTCTGCGAGTGAGAAACCTCATTAGAAGAAAGTAAGAAACAATAGCTGAAGCTTAACAATTTGTATAATGTGGTCTATTATGTTGGAAATTATTTATTTTCTCTACAGTACATCATTCTATCATTCTTTCAGTCCCATTATTTGGCAATTATACACTTTGATTTTTATTTAGCTGTAATTTGTAGCCTTAAATGAACAAGTTCCCACTTCATTGGAATTGGATTAAGGTGAGCTAAAGGATCTATTTCATGATCTTAATTAATTACTACCTTCTACAAAGATGGATTATCTTATAAGGATGAACAATTAGCTTATAATTACATGCAGGTTCTTGGGCAGTTGTTGAAGATCATTTTAATATATTATATTGGAATCATATGAAACATTAAGAAATAATAAAACATACTACTGCCCTTGACAAAAATATTTTTACAAAACCCCTGAGTAAATACACTCGGAATGCACTTGGTTTTCCTACCTTTTTTGGAAAAATTATTTTTTCCCCCCCATCTTTTTTTTTAAAGAAATAAACACCTAGTAACTGTGAAAATGGTACAGAAATATTCCCAGTTAAATCAACACTGTGCAGCATCTTGTATCTAAAAAGTGACCTGAGCAGCACTGGATCAATCAATTACATCTCACTTCAAAAATCAAACAACGTTATTATCAAAAAATAAACTCAGTGACCTGGAAGGGGAAGAATGAAAGGCTCCTGAAAATCAAGTGCCTGTACTCTCTCACATAAAACTAACAAAGAGTGTCAGCCAGAGGAACACAATAATCCAAAGGCAACAAGGAAATGAAGGCGAAACAGCCAATAAATAAAGATGTGCAGAAAAGACCTCAGAAAGAAAATTAAGTACTATATGTTTTTCAAACACACCAGACGATATTCTGTACTATAAGATATAAGCTGTTAAAAGTATGAGCTTTCGTATAATTAACAAGTTTTCAACCCAGCTGTCTTAATAGAATACACACTAAGATCATCCTAAATCACTAGGGACTGGATTGAAAACAAATGTATGTGAAGTCTAACACATTATAGATTTAGTTCATGGTAAAGTGAACTTGCAGTTGCAGCTACATATCATATATGCTGTATGTCTATCTGAATACTGCTATTTATAATTACAGTACTGACACAAAGGACTGCCATTTGCAGGACGATATCTGACAATATAGTGCTTTGTTTAGAAATGCTAGGACTTTTCTCAGATGTTTACAAGACTAGTGTGTTGCACCAGAAATGGCAGCAGCAGCAGCAAACGAATCAAGCCATGGTCTTGATTTACAGTGTGCTTCATTCACAAACCATTGATAAAAACTGAAACAACTGTTCTACCGTTCAAACATTTTATCGTTTTTTTCTTCCAAAATCAACTGATGTTACAAGCTTTCAAAATCTTCAAAGGGACTGACAAAGTCAGCTCAACAGATTTCTTCAGAATTGAGTGTGATACACAAACCAGAGGACACAAGTGAAAACTATGTGAAAGTGTATTGAAAATGAGAACTGAGGCAGTTCAATACACACAGGGTTGTGGGAGTGTGGGTACTGTTGAAGCTGATAACCAGGCTGCTTTCAAGAAACACTTGGATGAGAATCTTGGGTGAATTAACTACCTTGTACCAAACGGGCAACACAAGATGAATTTCCTCCTCTTGTTTGCCACCTTTATTATGTTCCTAAGATGCCATCAATTTTTTGGGGGAGGAGGCACAATAACAGTTAACACTCAATTTTATTCCAGACACTAAAAAAATGTGTGAAAACATTCTCAGTGTCATTATGCTGTTTATACAGCATTAAAAGAGGCATTAAAAACACATCAAATGAGAGACATCAATGGAACCAATATCATTTGCAGTGTCTTAATGCCTCTTGGCATATTAGGCTTAAAAAGATAAGGAGCCAAAACAAAATCTTAAAATATGACCTTGAAAGTACACAGATTTTAATACTGTGAGGTCATAAAACTTATAACATGTTTAAAAAACCTGTTACACAACTAAAAGCATATTTTTCATGTATTGAAACAACCTTATTTCTACAACGTATTTAATTCCACATTCATGATAATTATACAAAATATGACCTCTTTTGTGCTTTTTTAAGGTACGAATCTTAATACCATATGAAGAAAAAGCTCCAGGTGAGGTGATCCTTAAAAAATGTTACAATGGCAGATGAAGTAAACCGACTAGCTGTCACCATATGTTTTTAGTTCAACTTTTGGGAGAAAGTTCCGTATCTCAAACAGTCCCTGATGAAAACTACTGTGGTTTCAGGTACCACAACCTTTTCAAACTCAAAAGAATATATCACCTTAAAATAAAATAGACTTCAAAGGCTGGACCAGAAGGTCAAAGGTGTGCATCCAAAGAGATATCACACGTGCAGATTACTTCCTTCTGCCATTTCAGTGCGTCTCTTACTTGCGTAACTCAGCTTTGGGGCGATACTGATGTCCTATCATCATCTGTGATGGGAATTGTGCTTACTGACACTGAAACTTGAGAGAGTATCCAATCTCCAAGGACGTGAAATACAGGATACTGGGAAGAATAATGGAATCATTAAAATTACTTCACAAAAAATGGGTAGCTATTGAACAGTAGAATGATTGCATTTCCAAATTCTGCTCCACAGCAGCACACATATGTGACCACCAAGATTCACCACATAGCTCTAAAATTCAAACCGTGAGAGGCACATAACAGATTTTTCTGGCTTGCAAAACCTGCCAAGTCTCTTCATGTTGACCACAACATTAAGACCTTCATTATCTGGTTGAAAACCTACTTTAAAACATTACACGAATTCTGAAATACCTCAAGTAAAGGTTTAATCGAACCTGTCCAACAGATTCAAAAAACAAAAAGACTAAAAATATCAGTCACTGAGCTGAAAAAAAAATCAGTTTCAGATATGAATATGATGATTTTAAGTGAAGGACTTTTAGTACTTATTCAAAGCATCCCTGCAGATACCATGAGAAACCAAGGTAGAGCATTCTCAATAGTACTGTTTATAATTTATTATTAGAAGCAGTGGTATTATTGATACCATCCATAACAGAGGAAAAAGGAGGATTCTTGTTATTTCAACAAACTTTGCTACAAGGAGCAAACAATGTAAGCTGACAACTTGTCTTAATGCGCAACCCTGTGATCAGCTTTTGTTACAGGCAGTGAAGAAAATAAAAGGTCAGGACTTTCTCCAGGCTTTAACACATAGACCTTGCAGCTGTATTCCCTGTTCCTTGCCCCTGGCCTTTTATTCTTCCTCAATTAAAAAGTAAGGAAAAGGCACCATGATCTCAGCGTTTGCTGACAAATTTTAGACATTTATGGTGTGTTTTTTTTTAATTTAAGACTGTATGTGAGAGCATAAAGCCATCTATTTTAGTTTTAATCTAGTTTATTGTATGCAATAGACTAGGCATTTTACGTTTTAGTGGAAGAGATTACAAGAAAGTCAATTTCTTTTTCACTTGCAGTTCAACGTTATTTTTACTCTGTTCTGCCAGTATACAATGTGTGCATAATATGGAATATGGCTTCCTGTTACACATCTAATTACAGTTATTAAACTATTAAAACAGAATAATTATTAAGGTATAAACAAAAAAGTTGGCAGCTCCACAAAAGTTGCCTGCCCTTGTCAACTCTGCATATAAATATGTTAGAAAATAAAAGGAGCCTACAATTTATCAACATTTTTCCTTCTTTTCAAAATTTTTGTGTTAAATAACCTCAACCACATTCAAAAGGTTACAAAACAAGAAAGCTGTTTGGCACATTTAGCCCCTTAAAGAGCTAATTATCTGAAAACTGAACAAACAAGGAAAAGGCAAAGGAATTTTCCAGTTGTACCCTTTTAAAATATTTTGTCCTTATTATCCCTAAACCTGCACATTTAAAACATTTAGACCTGACCGGGAACCTATGTTAGGATGCTGTTTATTGATTATAGCTCGGCCTTCAACACAATTATTCCGGCCAAACTGGTCCAAAAACTCAGAAATCTGGGTTTATGTCTCTATCTGCAACTGGACACTGGATTTCCTGATGGGCAGACCTCAGGTGGTGAAAACTGGGCAACAATATCTCCTCTACAGCGAACCTAAACACTGGAGCCCCACAAGGCTGCTGTCTCAGTCCTAGGCTATACTCCTTGTTCACCTACGACTCTACAGCCACCTATAGCAGCAACCACATCATTATGGCACAGCAGTGGAAACCGTCAGCTGCGTCAGGCTCCTCGGCCTGCAGATCTCCACTGACCTGGCTTGGACTCTCAACAGTGTAGCAAATCTGAAAAAGGCACAACAGCGCTTGCACTTTCTGTGGTGCTTTAAGAAATGCAGTCTGGGGAAGCAGTTCAAATTTTTACCGCAGCACCATAGAAAGTGTCCTCACTAGTGGCATCACTGTGTGGTACAGCAGTACTACCATGCATGACAGAGATGCACTACAAAGGGTTGTGGCAACGGCCCAGAGGATCATAGGTTACAATTTACCATCAAATCGGTGAGATCCACACCATCCACTGTCACAATAAAGCCCAATCCATTATTCAGGATCCCAACCATCCAGGCCACAAACTGTTCTCACCCCTGAGCTCTGGCAAGCGGTACCGCACTGTTAAAGCAAGGACCGATCGACTCAAGAACAGCTTCTATCCCACTGCAGTACGCATCCTCAACAGCTAACTGCAGGGCCTCAGGCTCAATATACATCTGCATGTATACATTTATTGTTCCTATAGTCTACATTGTGTAGTGTTGTTTGTTGTACTGTGTATTTCCCAAGAGATCAGTGCAATTAAGAATTCCAATGAAGATGTACATATGACAATAAACTATTCTACTAGAATACTGGTTTGTGTAGGACCACCCACCCAGAAACAATGGGCGAATACCTGTTACCAAGAGAGATTTCTTTGTACCATCAGGCTTTAAGCCCATGTATTGTGACTCTAGGAATAGTGCACATTACTTGGGAACAATGCCGTGAAGACTTACTGCTGATCGATGACAGAAAGTATCAAATTAATTGTTTTAAATTTCAATGGGAGGTTTCTGAGAACTGGTGAAAATGAAAAACAGTCTGTCTCTCACTAAAACAAGATGTGTTTTTTGCAAAATACTTCAGAAATGCACAGAAAAGCCACTGTAATCCTGTAATAGTGTTTGGTAACCGTATAACAGAAGTAATGTTAACTGGGACGCTTCTCTACTTCTTGTACAGTACATTTTCTAACAGAAATTTAGGAAGTCCTGTTCACATGCGAGGGACTCTTACTGGTAGGTATGGAGGTATGTATGCATGTAAGAATGGACGGACTGATTGATATAGCTGTAATTCAAGCGTTTTATCACTTTCAGATCATTGAGCATCCTTGATAATTTGTAAAACAGCAGCGCTTTTCCCTCTCTTTCAAAAACGTCAAATCCACATTCTGCACAAGATGGAACTGCTGTCAAGGGGGCAGGGAAAAAAAGAGTAAAGATATAAATCCAACTATACACCAGTCATGTACATTTCTTTTTTTACTTCTAGTACAATGAAATACTGTCTATTAACCTCCATTATGCCATTAATGATCTTTTAACCATGAGGGAGCAGAGTCAGCTCAGTGTTCGACTAGAGAAACCTTTAATACAAAATAAGTGAAGTGGAAACAATTCCAACAGAACAGCACGCACATCTCTTCAGGCCATAAATCTGTTACACCACAGTGAAGGGCTGACACCCCTGGAACTGCCTGCAGCCAAGTCTATCCGAGTGTCTGACCTTGCATGTTCAGGGCAGCGCCGAGCGGAGCCCCGAGGATCTCCAGGGCTGCCCAGGAGTGCCAAGTGACGGCTATACAACCCGAAATGCTATAGGCTGTCCCAAACAAAGTGACTTTGATTCCAGTGCGGGAATCTAACCAACATAACAAAGCCCGAAAGACAACACAAGGAAAGCTTTACCCATCTATCATTTGAGCTTCTAGAGGAAGATAAATGTCACCTGCTGAAGACATTTAAAAACGCAAGACTGCCACAAGGAGAATGGCAAGGAAAGACTGCCCACAGCAAGGATAATACCCGTGCAGCTGGGCATTAGGTGCTCTTATTAGAATTATTCAATTATGAATACCAGTCTCCTCATGGAATAAAACTCATACAGAACCTGACCATTCTGTAGCAAAGGCCTTTGGCTTCTAACTGCCTGGTTATTTAATGAGTTATACAATTGAAAGATGCATTGATATTAAGGGGACTTCAAATATTTCAGGCCCCAGCATACAGTATAGCATTTACAGTGTTTTCTCTTCTCACTCTTGAGGAAATGGGCATAGCTGCTGTCTGGACCCTCCTGCTGTGTGCCTGTAGTAGCGTAGTTGTGCGTGCACAATTCCTAATGGAAGCTATCATTGTATGCAACAATAAAATTATGGGAAAGTTGTTTGTATATTTTCAGCAGGAGCTGGTAGAGTGAAAATGTTGCACGTAGAGCACGGAACGGTAAATGATACATAACATTACGGAAAAAACAAAGTAGATTTCATTACAGCAATTGTCTTGTTTAAAGATTTAAAAGTGTTATCCAATACAATGTTATTCTGTTTATGTTATTTCTGATGCTTTCCTTGTTTCATAAAACACACTTTTTTTCCTCCATGAGTCACCTTCTGTGAGTGCACACAAATCCAGAATTCAGAACTGTCATCTACAGGAAGGCTTTTACCTAACCTAATTGGTGCCTATGTCTGCTCCTGGCATCTTCTACTGCATTTCTTATCCATTGTGTTTCTTTCTGCTAATTGTATCTCCTTGGTTATTGAACTGTTTTTTTACTTGACCTGTTAAGTGTCCTGTAAAATAAAGTGTATTACATTAATAGTGCTACAGCATGTGAAATTAAGCGTATTATTATGGAACTAGAAAGAGAATTCATATTTGGCACTTTTACTTTTATTTAACTTTTCCTTTCATATGGTTTTGTGGTTAGAAATATGGTTCCCGTTACTCATCTGCTGATGATGATGTTAAGAGGTGCACACCCATGACTGTGCTGCTGGTAGTGACCAACTCTGTTTCTAGACAGCCACAGTACTCTGTTCAATCTCTGAACAGCAAGGAAACATGGACATTTTAACCACTGAGGCTAAAGACTATGTCAATTAAATTATTAAGGGCTTCCACAAAGCAAAATCCCTGTTGATATCCCAGATGACATAGGACCTTCTTGAACTACAGCATAACCCCATTGTTATGTCTATAATCGTCTCTTACTGTCTCTATTTCACTTAAACCCTGGTCAAAAGTTTTGGATTCGCTATGTATTCCCACTAGAAAAAAGAGATAAGGACTTATCTGAAACTTTTTTAGAAGTATTCCTTCCTTTTATGACTGGACTAAAACTCAATAAATCCGCTTTTGATACAGATCCCAATAAGGCTATATCTATATCTGTATACCGTATCTAAAGAAGTTATTATTAATAAATTCCAGTTCCACAATGAATCACACAGAGACAGCCACAATCCATGATGCACTAGTGTTCTTGAAGCTGATACTCCGTTTATTCACAATGCCTCAGTGAGCCTGAAAAACTATTTTCACCCAAGAATAACCAATTCAAACACAGAAAAAACACCCTTAAATCTTACATATTTTTTAGATCTATACTTCACTATATTTGCGCTATAAAGTGTAATTCTAAAGAAATGCTGGGCTGCTCTGCATACATACAGTATATCTTTAAAAACAACTTTTCATAACAGACTTATGAGCGAAGCAATCTAAGGTAATGAGAACTATCTTTAAGATGCTTATGATTCAATCATGTACTGTATGCCAAAAACTGCATGCTGCAACTTTCACACTGTACAGATCATCGTGGTCAACAAATGTATTCAATATGACTCAGTTGTCACTAGAAAGACTTCTGCCTTTGTAATTTCATTGTTTGTCATCAGAAGTGAAATGTCTTTCCTGAAGCTCTTTAAAACCTGTCATTTCTAATCAAGGGTAGATCCAACCACTGTCATAACATGTAAAATATTTGAGGATGATTATCAACACT
Organism: Lepisosteus oculatus; assembly: GCF_040954835.1. Lineage (NCBI taxonomy): Eukaryota > Metazoa > Chordata > Actinopteri > Semionotiformes > Lepisosteidae > Lepisosteus > Lepisosteus oculatus. The sequence continues at coordinate 44,702,195 of NC_090702.1, read as the reverse complement.
TTTCCTTCACTGTTGCAGTGACCTATTTAAAAATTAATAAAATAAAGAAAAAACTGGCCTTGAAAGCAAGTCAATTTCTAATATAATAGTAGGAGCACTTAAGCGGATGCAAGATCAATAGGTTGCACGGTATGGGTCAACTAGTTTCTTCATTTAAAATAATCACTTTGAAGGCCACAGTTCAGAATATTAACACAATCATTTAAGATCAGCAAAGCATCATCCTTCAAAGCAATTAAGGATAAAGTCTTTACCAAAAGCAAAAAATTAAGAGACCTCTCTCAGATTCAAAGTTTATCATCTTCTACCATGTTTTCTGCTTGAATTTTTTGTGCTTGCATTCTGATATCATGCACTTTCATATTAGACAGGGGGTAAAGATAATGATGTCATCCAGTAGAGTTCCTGCACAGTCAGCCTCACACTGTTATTTCAAATAAAAACGCCTATCAATACTACAACATTAGTACTAATGCATTCCGCCTACTTACAAAAAGATCGTTTTTTTTTCTGAGATTATTGTTAAATTATAAGTGTTTCTAAAAAGCAACTGAATGAGGGCTGAGTAGGATTAGAGTGGAAAAAACCCCAATATGTCACTGTTTAAACTGGTCAAGAGAACACCATCAAGATCAGCTCTCAGTCAGTCTACTAGCTGAATAGATGTTCCCTCGGGGAGTCCTAATTTGTTTGGGGGTTTAAAATTGAAACGTAACATCCTCGGGGGACATTCACAGAGGTCCTTTTTGATAGAAAACAGCAAATTTTAATTAAGAACAAATTGTTGTATTTAAGATGGGGTTTTAAATGAATGCTTTTTTTAAAATGCATTCCTGTATTTAAAATCTTAAAAAGTCTTCTGTTCATAACAGTTCGTTCACAGTAGATGTTAAATATAACATGAAGTTCTCTCATATTTTACTTATAACAGCACACTTTTGGCAATGGACAAAAACAAGTAACTTACTTTTAAGAAAGCGAAATCCTTTTGGGTAACACTTCAGATTGAGTTCAAGTTTTACATCTCTTTTAATTTGAGGTTTTCCGTCTGAACAGCAATGTTGACTACATGTTATTTTGCGAGGTATTTCTTAGGTTTCCTCACTAGAGGTGGTGTCCTCTCTTCAGGGTGAAGGAAGTTCTAGCTTTTTTTTATTACTATCTGCTGGTAGAGACAAGTTCCCCTCTGTTCACAGGGTAGATGTGCACATCTGATCTCATTAACCAACACCTTCTTTCAAACAAATCGGCCTTGTCACAGCACTACAGATGTGCATTTCATTTTTTTTTTTGCTGCAGGCTGAAACTTTTAATTGTGCACTGATTTAATGAAGCATGGCTGATATTTATACAACAAAGATCCTAGAGGGCTTGACACCCAGTAACCAAACAGTGTTCAAATCTATCAAGATCACTGGCATTTCCACCTACATTTAAACCACTCTCTTCACAAACCCTCCAGGGAGCTCCAGCATATGCTCACAAACAGCCTTGTAATAAATACACTCTACTTTAAACTGCTCTCTAATCAACTAAGGAAATGCACAAAAAAATATATTATCCTGTTGTAGCAGCAACATCCCTTTCAAAATGCCAAATGGTTTAGGGCATAATGGGTTTGAATACCACTCAAATGTCAGTGAGGGCCACAAGTCAAACAAAATTACCACCTACCTGTGCAGATAGTCTTTGCTGCTCAAAGTACGAACAAACATGCTGATAGGTCAACAAAGAGAACAAGGAGCTACATATCGTCTTAAACAATTGTCTGCCTCAGAACCTTAACCCTTTTAAACCATTAGCATGCAGCTTTTAGAAAATGTTTTTTTTCTAAAGAACTTCCTGTATGGCAGGATGGCATAGTTTAGCCAGTAAGTCATGGGCTTAGGTTCCTGTGTTTTTCCCAGTTGCTCCACTTCGCTATATAAATGGAGACCAGAAATGCTGGGGGATGGGGAGGGTGGTCCAGCAGCCTGTCCAGGGGGGAGTCACGTGCTCTGTAGCCCATTTAATACCACAGAAACCAGGATAATCACTGGCCAACCCAGCCAAAGTCACCCAGATATGGAAATTACGTGCTACAGTGTGATGAAAAAGCAGGTACAGTACACCTCCTAAAGATTGCATGGCTTAACATATTTAGACATATCTGACCTTCACCTACTGAAGACCTTTTTAAATAAATAATGACAGAGTAGTGTGTTATTTGTCAAATAAGGTTAATTTATCTACTATTAGGACTTGTTGAGGACTAGGTGAAAGTAAAATATGTCTAAATATGTTAAACCACAAACCTTAAGGGGGTGTACTTTTTTACTACACTGTATAAGGTGAGACCCCACTGGGGGTGTATATTTTTTACTTTTCTGTGTGGCTAATAAAATAATTGAGTGGCACTGCTTCAAAAATCTCTAAATGGATTTCTATATGACTTCAGGAATTCATGAATTTTCATACATCTGTCAGAAAAACTTCAGTTACATTAATCTGTTCCTAGTCATAAGAAGCATATGCCTATGGGAAGTATTGATTAAAGCTTCGGCTGCAGACAGGACTCCAAATCACCTCTTAGACAAAGCCCTTGGCTTTGGTTATAAGTTAAAGCCAAAAACAAAATAAAGGTTATTAAACTAGTAAGACAGGTGAAATATACATAGCAAAATGCTTTTTCTTCTTCCAAGTTAACGGTGCCAATTTGTGATTGTATTTGAAAGTGTAAGTCACAAGGTGCCAAACAAACTCTTACACAGCTAACAACAAGAATTATAAACACCTGAGCCCTACTTTATGTCACCCTAGGCAATAAGGAAATAATTGTGCAGCTCTGAAAACAAAGAGGACTGTTTTCATTCCAAATTACAGGATTAAAAAAAACTGTGATTTGAAATACTAAATATAAGGCAGACTAATATTAATGGAAGCATAAATATAATAATAATTAATATAATTAATATAATAATTAGTCCCTAACCAGAGTTTGGTGGCTGCTGAAGATTAATTTTAGAGGCACCTGCAACCACTAAACCACATCTTTCAATAACACTTACTGTATTGGACTGATATTATTATATAATATCAGTATAGATATATAATGTATAATACTAATTGTACTGGGGTACAATGGGATGGGTATCTATGAGGATTTTCTGTATGCACACACTCAGACAACTGTTTTACTAGTTAAATCGTTTGAATAGCACTTTTCCTGCACATCCAGTTTGCACTAATTTCATTGTCATTTTATTAATTTATTTTAACTTACTTTACTTGCATGATAAATCCTTTATATTTACAATTAAAGTAAAGTTTCTGTTTTGGATGTTCGCTGGCTAAGTAGGTCTGCTAAGCAAATAATAAGCAAAGATAAAGAAGAGCTATCTTTAGAAGTGCACGCCTTTAACAATGAGTACTGGACTACAAAGTAACAGTAACAAACTGATTTAACAATTGGAAGGTGTTTGCTTTTTTGCAGAAACAAAAAGAGTCTTACAAAAGACAATCACTTCATAGCACAAACGGTGTTTAAATTAACGATTTGTTAGCTGCATTCTTCTCATAGACTTTCCAAAGTAATTATCTGGCAATACAGAAGTTACTCGTTTAACAAAGTAAAATTGTTTAATAAAGTAAACTTTAACTTGTTTAATAAAGTAAAAGGAATTAGTAAAAATCCTAAAACTTTCTACAGATTACAAACAAATTCATGTTTTGGTAAGAGATCCTGAAAACTAAAACCAGGTATTGACTGTTATCCAGCACACATATACAGAAACTTTCCTAGAGAGAAAGTCAATACTATATAAAGGTCTTCATGATCTCCAGATATGGAAAAACAATTTAATAGCTTTTATAGTAAAAAAAATACATTGCATTTCCAACACTGTTATTAAAAGATACTAAACACAGTCAAATATGCTCTCAAAAATAAGTGTCAATTCAACACTAAAATGAAAAATCAATTTAAAAAAGATCTGAAGAATAAAAAAAAAAATCAGATTACAGTTGATTTTATAATATCCAGCACCAGTTTAGATCACATTTTCATACCCCTGGCCACTATTCTTTATAATATTGAAAAAGTAGCATTGTCTCAATCGATAAAATGAATTGAAGAGACAAAAGAAAATTGTAGATGATAGCATGACACTATAGTGGAGGCTAGCCTTCACCGAGATTCTATGAAATTGCACACTGCCATCAGTACTTCAAAAGGTTTCTTAAACAGTTTGGTCTCTATTAGGTTTTTATCAATACCGTTTTTCAATTCTATCATATTCAAAACTTCCTATATTTGTCATTCATATTTATTCTCATCTAAGAACCTATGTGATCTAAAAAAGTTTTTACTTTCTGGTAATTTAAGTAATGAGGGCAATCTAGGGGTGATTGCAGAGGCATCTGTCTTTCCTTTAAAATGCAGTAATTTAACAGCAAAAGAGAAGCTGCATTTTTGAAAGCAGAACAGGGCTATGCCATCACCCAGTACTCAGTAGAAGCCTTCAAGGATGACTACATAAATTATGTCAAATCGGTATAATATGAATGCACTTCCTAATTCACTTTTAGTACAAAACATTTTCTCACGCATTGGAACATTCTCTTGTCAGAAAGAAACCTAGCAGAAAAAAACTTCAAGGTAACAAATCATTTTTTAAAGAAACACTTAGTTTAAAGTGATGGTTTAAGGAGCTTCCCAGATGTACAGTACTTTGTTAATGTTCTTTAAAAAAACATTCTTGACTGTTACAAAGAACACAGAAAATGTTTTACCTCAGCAACGGGTGGAAAATGACCGTAATGTTTCTTGCTCCTGGTTTGCAAACAAACTTTGTCTCTCCTCCTTCAATTAAGTTGTCATCAGCCCCTCCTAAAAACAGTTAAAAGGTACAGCTTAGAACATCGATATATACAACTCAAGAAAAAAACTGAATTAATAAAAAAATCTCCAGCATTCTATTGTATGAATATAACTTCTAAGCATTTCTTTTCCACATACATTAATTTTAAATATGCATCCTTTAAATACATTTCAAAAGCATAAAACCCTTAAATCTACAGTAAAGCACAAACATTCAATAAACATTTAGGAATACTCCCTCTTCGACCAGGTTTTCAATAATGAAATAAATATAGTTCCTTGAATTACCCCAGAAATTAAAGACACTGAGTATTAAATTTAAGATTCCGGAGATACAGATTTATTACATGTTAGAATAGCAGAAATGAGTTTTAGAAAATGACAATTAACTTTATTTTGGTTTGAATTCTTCCTTTGCTATTCACTTTATACAAGAAATAATATTCTAAATTCCCATCGAAGAACTTAAAAAATCTCTTAATCGAACCATAAGAACATGACACATAATTTATAAGTTTTCCAACAAATTGTTTTGTTTTCTAAGTAGAAATATTGTCTCCAAAAAAAAGAGGACATTACAAAGTTTGATTTAGAAGTGTTTGGGTATCATAACTTAAAAACTGTCCAGGCTTTCCCTGAATTAAAATGTGAACATTTTTTTTTTTGGCCCACCATTGCCACTCAGCTTGTAAGAAGTCATTTCCAGACGCTGTTGACAATGTTAATGACCTCAGCTGATGAACAAACCTGGCCAGTCGAAATCATTACAAAGACAGTCCTGCCCCTATAGTTTGTGCAAGTGAACCTGACACAAACTGGGTTAATAAGGAAATCATTGGCGTATAAATCACTGAGGCATAAAGTAGAAAATCAACTGTCGGACGTCTGTTTTCCTTATTACCTCAAGTCATCCTGAACTAATCAATATAATTGACAGAGAATGAATTCCACACTGTCAATAAAGGTTCCCAAAATGGCAAACTATGCACGCCTTGGTGCACCAATGAATATAAATAAAGATACTAGCACTCTGGCATTTCTACCATCTCAGTAGCAATGTTAATTTACTTTATATTATATTTTTGAAAAACTAACCATGTTATGTCTCAATGAATGAGCCTCTGTTACATTAAACAACAGTATCATACCTTTTGTTTAAATGCTACTTAGTAAAGTGTACTAAAAGACAGAATTCCATGGACTGGCTGAACTACAGAACATGGAATTCAGAACACAATGAAGTAAAATGTGTTTAAAACAAACACATAAATCTACCAAAGAAAAGTGAAACCTGTAAAATATCCAAGGTTCTGACTTTTTCATAACTCCAAGTTTAAGATTTTTTAAATAAAATATTAGGCACCCAAACTGGATAAAGTGGGATAAACACTTCAGCAGTGCCAACTGCATATCCTCAAACTAATAATGGGATATCACAGCCATTTTCTCATTAAAGTTGTTGTCAAAGGCAGTTTTAAGAGCAACATGTTTATAACCTTTTTCAACAAACAGGTCAGTAGTATTTTCAACATTGTGGTAGGATACAATATTTTGAGGCGTTCATTGAAAATTTTGTTATTGATACTAAGTGCAGATTACTCATAATGTAAAGGTACTTCATGAATTCTGCATTTAGGCCTCACACTATGGTTTGAAACAGTTGTTTTACTTCAGTCTTTTGGCTTGATAGTAAATCCACTGTCTTCTTCTCAGTAATACAGCTCATCCTGCAGCGCTAATAGGATTCCATATATTAACCTGGTCTTTTCATTCCCATCCTTTGGAGACATGTTCTAATAATTGTACAAAGATTTAATTTCCATGCAATCTCCTCCCTTGGTAATGCTAAGGGAAAATAATACAGGAAATTCTTAAAATAACTATGTCTGGAGGCAGCAGAGATTGCCACAAAATATCTACCTACCTAATTAGTACATCAAACAGAAGCCAGTTTGATTTCAATCTGTGTAAAGCTTGTAATTCTTATGAATTATTGTTGTTTCTCACCAGTGATTAGTGTGATGTGTCCAACCATTACAACTAGGAAAGAACTACGAAAGGGACGTAGTCTCCACATAAAAATGTTTTTCTTTTCTTGACAACAAAATAAACACATACAGTACATGATTAGACATACTGTACAGTATCATTGCATCAGTTTCAAAACCTGTTGTCATTTCTTCTGATTTAACTAAGGGAAGGTTTGGTTTGACTGTGTCGAGTTATATTGTATCATGGTGAAAAGCAAGAGCTCCACTGAGAACCTGTCTGCCTTGTGATTTTTTTTCTTTTACAGTTTCCTCTAACACAGAATAGATGACGCAGAATAAAATCAGCGACAAGGTGATTCTTCTTAATCAACTCTTGCTGTAGGCCTGGACTTTCTAATGATCATTATGTCACTTTTGCATCATAATTGTTGAGTTTGGTGAACACTCCATCATGTAACACACTGACATATTACTGAGTACTTCAAAGAACAGCCTTCTTGGCAAAAGAAAATTATGAATCCATAGTATGAAACCATAGAACGAGGTTATATACGAAACCTTGGTACATGGTTTACTGTACTCTTCTTTCTGTGCCTTTTTTAGCCCTCACGTTTAAAAGAACTGGGCAATCAGCATGTTCTCACATGGTCGTCATGTCTTATCATTCAGAAAGCTGTCTGAAGGATGCTAGCAAAGAGGGAATTGTAGACTCCATTACAGCAGGCAGTAGATGCAAAGAAGCAAAAAGGGTTAAATGCTCGTAAACCAAAACCACTCACATTTTAAAAAGCAAGTTACAGATTTACACTCTTACAAGATTTACAAGTCAAAAAGGTTGATTTTCAATGGAAGATTTATATGATGCTGACATTCAGCATTTATTTTTTATACTCAACTCCCTGTAATAAATGCATGAAATAAGAAAAGTACAGAGGGGTACAGGCACAATCAGTTTCCACAACCTTTTTGTTTCAACAAGCAATGCAATAAATATTTTGTACATATAAGTACAAAAACTGTTAATATGTTTGGGCAAGTATTCCTAAACAAAGTCAATATCGGTGCATATCCTCCGTTGACTTCTATTCTAACGTGCAAATGATTCTGAAGCACTGGATGAGCTGTCAGCAACTATCGTGTGTGAAGATATATATAACACCTTTAAACTGGAAAGAAAACTTTTTTTTTCTCAATCTCATCTCTAACCTTTTTTTCACATTGGAAAAAAAAGTTGTATTGGGGGAAAAAAAAGTGGCTTCTATAAAACCATTTTTATTTTGTGGATGAAATTCACTTTTGTGGAAACTGATTTCTGGCTGCTGAGTGGAAACAGAGCCTACACATCCAATTTTCTCATCTTGTTCCTGCCGTTCCTCTCTGCCAATTCAATTAAGACTCAATTACGACTTAAAAACAATACAGTGTGCTCACTGGCTATGTTCAAATTAGAAACTCTAGCTCCCTGCACTAATTCTGCAGGCACTCAAAGTACCTTAAACTTTAATACAAAGCACCTCTTCTCCTGAGAACACAGCTGACATTTAAGATGAAGTGTATCTATGGAGCAATGAAGTTCAAACGGTGATAACAAGCATGGTAATTGAAAACTCAGAGGATATTGGTCTAATCAAGAAAACAGTCAAAGCTTTAATCACATGCCTCCACTATGAACGGGGATTTGAAAATCCTGTTATTCAACAAGATGACCCTAATATTGGGATTAATCAAAGTCCCAAACAGCAGGAGAAGAGAACCTGTTTTTAATTAAAAAGAAGGAATAAAAATGCTTTTTCACTGAAACAGGTTTCACAAAGAAAAAACTTAAAATGATTTTCCAAGTTCCACAGGTATATAAGCCATGGGAAAGCCAAATATTAAAAATTAAGCATTTGTAAACAATACATGTTTAGAATTCGACTACCCTGTTAGTCTGAGACTCAGTCTCATTTATTGGCTCAAAATACAGATAGTAATTCTCTTACAGTTTAAGGTAATAGCACACAATAGCTTCATTTTCTTAATTTTGATTTTGAAGAAGTCAACATGTCTAAAATAATTACAATATGCATAAAGAAAACATGAGTGTTTTAGTATATGTATTAGAACATAAACCAAAATTATTTTTATTGAAATTCACTTAAAGACTTTGTTTAAAACTCTTGTCACAATGACACAAAAATGAAGTCACACTGAACATGAAAGGAAACACAGTAGCCTCTATATACGCATTTACACATACACATGACAATAACCATTTAGGGATACACAACAAAAAATCACCATTTTACTTCAATACCTTCCTGAGTGCATAATTGTATTTACATAGTGACCATAGAGGTTATAGAACAGGAACATGTAAGTCATTTGATTTTGTAATAATGCCAGATGCTCTGTTTTTTTGGTATTTCTGTTTAGTTAAAATTGCCAAAATAAGCTGAAAATCTGTATGAATAAATATTTAAAAATGTGATTTTATCAATTAAATAACACTAAAAGATACATCTTGACCTGCCTGAGTAATTAAGAGTAGTTGGAGGACTGGCTGAAAGAATGAAATCGCCATTTTCTCTGGGCCAAAGATTAGCTGAGGTAGGAGCAGAGAAAGTGATGGAGTTTTTTTAGTCACCAATAAATGACATTTTGGCCTTGAAAGAAATTACAGCACAAAACTGTTGGGAAACTCTTCAGCAGGCATTCTACTTATTGCTGTAATGTGCAAGCTGACCAATGGGTCAGTGCACGTGTAAAGATGAGAAAAAAAAATATCCTTCCGCACAAGAGCACAGTTGGTGCAGATTCAGGGTAAACTTAATGATCAGCTGCTTCTCGTGACCTGAATCTGACAGAACAACGTGCCAGTACTTTAAACAGGGGACAACTATGACTTCTTGGCTCTAGCAGTATAGAACATCCCCCCAGCAGTCCATCCAAAGGCTGATTAGATCTGAAAGACAATGGTACTGAATTTGTGCAATTAATGTGCAAGGAGGACAGACCCTACATTAAAAATATGCTTTCATTACATTAGAAACTTATCACAACTTATCCAAATATTTGATTAATTAGACCTGGGTACTGCCTCACTTTTGTATATCAGTATACTGTATGTAAGAACACTATACAGTATCAGGGCATATAAAACAATAGGTGTTTCTTGTCTTTGCTGTAAAAGGTACAAGACTCAAAATGAACTAACTCAGGAAAATATATTTAAGGGTGTCATTCCATTTACCAAAAATCCATTCTGTGCATTAAGTTTTAAATAATATATGTTTGGGAAAACTGTTTGCTTTTTTCTGTTTTAATATATTTCACAATATATACACCAATATCCAAAGTTAAAATAATCTGAAAAATGTTCCTTAAAATAATATCCTAGTCCACTAGGAATATGAATGCAGTCAAACCTCAGTATTCATGAGGATTAGATACCTGGAATAGCGATTTCACAGATGCAGGACATAATACCTTATGGGGAAAAGAGTGTAGGTTCTGTGGCTGATGAAAAAAGCATTTCCTTAGTCATATTTTTGTTATAACTATTTCAGAAATGATGTTAGCATTTACTGGTGGGGGTTTTTAATGAAAATTAATACTGAATATATAAAGTAGTATTTTCCCCCCTTTAGTTAATGCTACATGTGCAAACGTATGAATTAGATCATGGTTATGGCATTATAGCTTACCTTATATTAGAGATGTTTTTTTTTTAGCAGAGTGCATTTTCTTTACTTTTCACATTCTGTTCTTATTACTTTTAGAAAAAGCAACACCACCCTGCTGTAATAAAGAATATTAAGCATAGAAATTACAGACAAGAAAGTAAATTAAGTGTACTCTCTTCCTCTCCCACTCAACAAGCTCACCCTCCTACTCCTATGGTTTAGCTAATTCTCTTTCTTCTAATTTATTTTTTATTATTTTTCCACAAAACATGCAAGAACTAAGAGTGTGCTAACTAAGGGAACCATGGATGTCGTTTGTTTGTTATTTAACGTTTCTTTCATTTCTCAGCACAACACACGCATACAGACATTACTAAACACACCTAATGCATAACCCATGATGCACTTCTATAGTACAGTACATAAACTTGCCGACTCTTTGTTAAACCTAAGCTGTGCCTTTACTACAGAAACCAATACAGGTTAGGCAAAGTAGATCCTCAAGATGAAGCTCCACAACAAGGGTGCCCTCATTTCACCCTACTGCGCAACACAAGATTGACCACAGAAAACGTGCAGAACTCAGTATTAAGGTTTTACTACATAAAGTAACTCAGATGATAGCCAATATTGAAATTAACCCTGCTAATATTTATTCCTTTTCGAAATATTTTAAGAATTTTCAATGTAGCAAATTAAGGTCACATCAACTATCTGTTTTTTTCTCCCCAAATAATCAAATCAGAACATATACATGAAAAATATTTAATTCCCAAGGATATTCCTGCTTTTTAAATTCCCAAAGTGAATGGTAGAAGCACATTTTAAACAAAAGGAATCCGCTAAAATTTGTTTACTAATACCAGCCACTGTTTCTTTTACAAAGCATTTACTATCGTGGTCTTCAGACAGCTACTGCAGAGTGACTTCATCATTATTCATTACCATAAAGCACAATCGTCTATCCATTTAAAGCTCATAAAGAGTCAACACTACACAGTAACCTATTGAAACGTTCTGACATGAAATCCAGAACGAAACAGTCAATGTCACTGGAGCTGCACTGTACAGAGAAAGCAAGCCGTCCACTGATTTGCAAAAATCAGCAGGCACTTCATGTGGACAATCTACAGCCAGCCTAAATAAGAGTGAACACCACAGCAAATGAAATGGGTTGAGTACAGTTTGCAATAAAGCAAGGGTTTTTGCTGTCCCATGGTGTGAGAGTAGAAGAAAATCGTCTCTGTAGCAGTGGATAATCCCAGATTATCTTGACTCATGCATTATTTTTACATGGATACCACACTGGGAAATGATCAGCCCGTAAATAGGTTCCACCTATTATACAGGCAAATCCTCAACAAATAATTTAGCTAGGGTGTGATTTTGTGAAATTGCATTAAGCACACTTTTTTTTTTTAATTTGGTGTGCGGGTTTGTAATACATTCAGTTTCAGACACTTGTATTTGATATGTGACCTGGCATAGCAATGATGCAAGGATTACCAATGTAATACAGGGATACAGGCATGCACCCTGGAATGCAGAAGAAATTACTTGATCAATAATAATAAAGATGATGATGAGAGAAGAATAAGGAATCATAAAAAATCTGGGTAGATATACAGTACAGTGTATCAATGTTTTTAAGGATTGCTAGGAAACAATTTTTATTGTTTTCAGTTCACTTGTGTGCTTCTCTTCCATGAGGTCAAGAAGAACTCCCCAGAAAATTCTGTTTGTTTATCCTTAGAAAAAAGTAGAGTCATTTCAAGAGTTAACCAGTCAGTATGCCTGTTCCAGAGTATTTTCTTCTGAAAAACATGAAGGTCGACAGGTTAGTGAAATTGTCATAATGAGAAAGGGGGAACAAAACAAAGCTGCTGGAAGCCCAGGGAGAGAGCTGATGAACGACAGCTTCCAACACTAATAAGATCAGGTACATTTAATAATTCATGAATTCGGGCCTGTTAGAACTCCTGCACACTGTCTGCTCATCTGATTGGCTCATAATGAGCTCCTCATGTTATTAAAATGAATTAGGACTATATCCATTTTGGTCAGGGGAAGTGAACTGAGAAAAAAGTGATGACTCAGGTAACCCATACTTGAAAATGAAGATATTCATTTCCAGATGCATTAATAATTTAAGTGCTATGTGTTACACCAGGAATCCATAGTAGCTCCAAGTACACTCAAAGTCTTACATTCCTGAAACCTTCAGTCAGTGAGTTTAAAATGTCTTGCTTTACTCCATCATATGAAGGAAAATCTCGGCAACTACTCTTAACTGCAAGAAATGGTTTTGCTTTAGAACTATCAATCAAAAAAGACTAAAAACACAACCCATGGCATTTCATCCATTATTTCAACGGTTGTGTTTTAGATCTCTATCTAAAGATGTCACTTAAGAACCCAAGAAAGGTTCTTAATTTTAAACAGACTGCCTCAAAAAACATCAATCTGACGTGTTAATGGTTCTAAACTGTCTGTATCAGAAGAAAGGAGGCCATCTGGCCCATGTAGCCTGATTGACAGTAAGTTGCCAACTAATCCAAGGATCTCATTCACCCATTTCTTGAAAGAAGGTTGGTATCAGTTTCAACGACATGGCTGTGCAGGATGTTCCATACTTCTACAATCCTTTGGGTAAAGAAGTGCCTCCTGCTTTCAGTTTAAAAATCATGGTTCGTGTTCATTCAGAAGAAATCCTCTGGGTCAACTTTGTCATTGCCCTTGTGTACTTCGAGCAGGTCACCTTTTGATCTTTCCTGCTCAAGAGCAAAAAGGAGGAGATCCTTTAGTCTGTCAGTATAGAACGTTCCCTTAACCAAAAAGTTAAGCGCTGTGTGATCTCTGAACAATCACTATTTCCATAATTTTCCACTCCTGCCTGAAACTCAAACAGAAAACTTCTTTCAAAACAGAAGCCAGGACCAGAAGAATTTTCCTACAGCGGACCCAAAGGTCTTGGAACCATTGAAGCTGATATTGATGGAGTAAGACTGGAATACATATCTGGGAGTTTGTTGCTATCAAGATCATGAACTTCTGCATCAACCCCATTCAGGAAATCTGAATCAATCCTTTTGAGAAGAGTCTCCTTCACAATCACACTCCTACAGGGGTCACAAATAGACCGAGATCAGCCTGTGCCAACAAGACTGTCTTTCAAGACAACCCAGTCCCTAACTAAACCAAAGCATGAAAACAAAGTCTGGTAAATTGATCTACAATTTGGGCAGAATCAAAATTCATATAATTTACAGACAACCTCATAGTGCAGATGGCTTTCTTAGGCCTGCTACATGAGGCGGGGTTGTCTGAGAAGACATACTTTTCAACACTTTCTAAAGAGTGCGAAATGTTTGCTTTTCACGAGCTTTAGACAACCCGGTCCTCAGGCAGGTGTGCATAACTGTGATATATGACGGAAAAATTAACCTGCTGAAAACGTCCTGTATATACAAGTACACAGATTTGTAGCATTGGATGTGGTAATGACGACAATCAGGACATGCACAGGACATGTATACAGGAGCCACAAATAATAAGCTTTTCTAGCTACAGGATTTATGTAATTCAAACACATTATTCCAAAAACAAAATACTTGTATGTTCTAGAGTGACAACCTTCAGTCAACCTCAGGCAAATTTACATTAATGTGTCATATGAGGTAAAAATGAACCTGCTGGAATGATGCTATATATATGTAATTGGTATGAGAAACCTTTGCTTTTTATAGAAAACAATTCCATGTTTTCATGCCTCTAGACTGGTCATCAAGGATAACTGTTCAAAATACCCTATGGTAGTTACCCTATCCTGCAGTTCATTAGTAATATGTCTACCTGAAAGCTGTGAATCATGTAAAAAAAAACATACCCAGAGGTACTTATATGTACTTTTAGATAACTTGGGTTTTGTGCTTCACCCACTTTGATGTCCCCACATCTGCATTTAACCATGCTTACGGAGTATGGCCTTCAGCTTCAACCTGTCACACATTCTTGAGTCTTCACTCATTACGGCTTGCTCGTGTGGCACTTTCTGATTGGCTGCTCGAAAATTGGAGTGTACTATGTAAGTGCTCAATAGCACATTTCACTTTTTTATATGAGAGAAGTGATTCTTTCACAAGGCTTTTATTTGCCTTTGATTTAATCATATAAAACATTCATCATTTTCTTACAGCTTTAACCACTAAAGGGCCGTGGGTGAGTTAGACCTTTATATCAGTAAGCAACGGGTGCAAAGCAGGATACACCCCAGACAGGACGAAAGTCTGTTGTAAGGCACTCATAGACACAGATACAAACACACACTCCGCCAGGGCTGTTATTTCCAGAAGTCAATTAATCTCACTTCCGTTCATACCAACAGCACCCTCCATATAGCACCAATATTTACCAGAATAAAGAAATAAACACTCACGTACAGACAAATGAAATCTAAATCCAAAAGACTCTGACTGATTTAACATTCTAGAAAAATCCCCTGGACACCCAGCTATACAGACAACAAGTGGGCAAGGTGGGCTCCATTTGATTTTCTTTCTCTATACTCTGGGTACCTAGAGAATAGCTTGGTACTCTTATTAGCTGAATAAAACAAGGGAAGCTAATATTCCTCTTCTCACCTGTTCACGACAACTTGGCACAGCTACGGAGTGATATGGCATCGTTTCAGATACTGTACATAGCTGCCATAACATTTCAAACAAGCTACCCGTTGACAAAGACAGTTGACTAGAAATTATGTTAATTATTTTACAATCAGAGATGTATATATGCTCCCAGTGAAGAACATTATAAAATGCCCAACAAACCTCAACGGAATATTCAATAAAGGAAAGATCCAAATCTTAAACAGCTAACATTCTGTGTTGGTAAATATTACCAAACACAGTCTATTTTTTATTAGAAATCTTTCTGCTATTGAATGTGTTACATTTAGAATATCTTATTGCATTACTGCCAAACCAAAAAAAAGATGCCACAAATCGGAACCCTCCTTTTACCTCTACGCTACATCCATTCATTTGTGGTGCTCAGTGAATCTCCTTTTCAAGAGCAGACTTTGCAAGGCCTATCAAAAAGAAGACATACAATTCAACCCAGCTCCTTTTGAGAGAGTAGGAAATTTACAAAAAGTACTCAAAACTTTTCTCTTAATTAGTCAGATTCAGGATAAGGAATGAATCTTCTAAAGAATTAGAGCACTCTGGTGTCTTTGTCATATGATAGCTGTTCTTTAAAAGTCTTGGGTAGGTGACAAGTCACAAAGTCTTACTTTTCAAAATCTTAATAAAACATAGACCATAAAGAAAACATTCAAGTCCAATCAAACTTACACAGGAAAACTGGCCCAGAACAATCTGTTCACCGACAGCATCACTGACTAAATCAACATGCTGATGTTATATAATGCATAAAGCTCATCTTTCATCTTTTAAAAACTGGGAAAAAGAAAATGGTGATTAGAATACAAGATGAGCCCAATAAACTACCAATATGATAACATCATATGAATTGCTGTAATTGTTTTTTTTATTATTATTTTATTTTAGGGGCCCTTACATTACTTGTATGGTACAAGCATATCTGAGTTAGGGTTAGGAAGTCAGAGATAATTACAGTATGCTTGTTTGTAATTTGTAAAAACAAATTGTTTTAGAATTGCAGTTTTCATTGTTTTGGGTTTTTAAAACCATCTGCATTACATCTGATGATATCCTGAAAAGGACTGCGTGTCTGACATCAAACCATCTCCTTTCTGGAAATTAAATAGTTTGATCGCCATATGTTTCACAAAGAACAAAAACAACTATGGCACAGGTGGATTAGCAGGGGTTAATATATTGTGATTAGACCCCATGTGGAGCTGTCCTGTCCCATCAAAAGCCAACTGATGAGCTGTGATCCTGCCAAGCTAAGAGCTGTGATTTTCATCCACTTTACTAATCAGAGAGAGCAGATTAAAGGTAAATATGGCATTGACAAGAGAGATGACAGCTCTTAGCTGATTGAAATTAGTAAAGGTTGTACAATATTCACTTTCCAAGTTCCAAGACAGCAATTAAGAGTCTGGAATTTAAGCCATCCTTGAGCAATCATTATAACAATGTTTAGAGAGAGACAATTATACTGACCTCATAAAAAAATCCAAGCATTTTTTTTAAAATACACAGTTGTTAACCATTTGTACAGTGGCTATCAAAACCATTCACTCCCCTTGGACTTTGTCACATTTACAACGCAATAATATGAAATCATAAGGTATCTGAGTGGGATTTTTTGCCATTGATCGACACAAAACACTGTCTAATGTCAAAGTGAAAACAACTTCTACAGATCCTCCTAAATTAATTATGTACAGCAGTGCACTGCTATACTTGGGTACTTTCAGCAGATAAAAACATGCAGTCTCAGTGGCTTACATAACAGTCATTTGCCAATAAAACACTGTTTAGAATGTGTGCCCTACACTGGGGTCCCATCCTGGGTGTACCCTTCTTGTGCCCACTGCTTGCCAGGTTAAGTTCCGACTTCCCCGTGACTCTGAACTGGAAGACGTGATAAGAAAATGGATGGGTGTTACATACAGTATCATTCAGACTGCAATTGTCTGCACAACATGAAGGATATAAGGTATATTTTGATTTTATTTAAATCACGTATTCTGACAAGACAGTTCAGAAAACAAATTACCTTCGCTACCAACACAAAAATGTTAAAGAATCTTAAGTACAAATTCATCAATACGTACTAGTACATTTTAGAAAAGCAAAGGTTTTCATAATTACTAATTATGGGAATCTAACTGATCATGAGTTTGACTTTATCATGACAGATTCAGATACAGTTTGCAGTAAATGATAGAATTAATGTCTTCTTTTTATCATTTTTATCAAAGAATGACAAAGCATTTGTGGAGAAATGCATGATTAAGAGTCTGTGTGTGTACAAGGGCGGCCTCTGGATAGATGTAAAGATCACAGGTTAACTGGTTTTAATCGTAATGCAACCACAACAATGCCACAGCTTAATGAAAGAGAGATGGAAAGCACTCTGGGAATGACACAGACAGAAACGCAGCAGTGAGAGGTCAATGGGGCACCTGGGTTTCGTCCGCTTACCATCTCTTGACTTCAGCAACCGCTTGAAACGAATAGGCAGAGAACGTTACCAACTCAGACATGATCCGATTCATGTAACAACCCAGTGATAAGATCATCAAATTTGAGGGACTGCTTAAACCATTTAGAAAAGTTCGGCATCATGAGAAAGATCCATAAGCCCAGTAACAATCATCACAACATCATGTACAGTACATAGGGCTTGAATGCCCTGCATAACCGATAAACATGTTATTTCAAAATGTTTTATCACAAATGTGTTTTGAATGTTGAAATGATGAGACAGTAGGAAAAAAAAACATCACTGTAGGTTAATATGTTCAGTCAAAGTGGAGTTGGTTTTCAGTATACACTAATATTCCTTGATGTTACAAAACAAGCAGTCCTAACATGAAGGTTATATGCATTATGCAACACTGCAGGAAAAACAAATAACAGTTCAGAATACAATAACATAGCGTGGCCTTGTGCATCAAGCAGAAGGCAAACAGACACATTCAAATAGTGCACAAGTGCTATTAATACGAGACAGTTTCACTGCACTGGGATGTTGTGATTAAACTGCCTAAGGCAGGAGGTTCAGGGGTGATCAAACAAGTAATGAAAAAATATATCAAACTTACAAAAAGTGTCTGTCTAATTAGTGCTCTCGTGCAAGGACAAAAATCATGTTACAACTATTGTAAATGACTATTGCCTTCAATTGTAAATGACTATAGACTATTGACTACTGAAGAATCCAGATACAATGGGTAACACTTGGCTATTGTCAACATTTCCTCCTCTCGGGAGCTTCAAAGCAAGGAGATGTTTCCTGAGATGAAGGGGTCAAAGGTAATCAAAGCAACTGTTAAGTTTACCATGGTTTACCTTAATTAAGTTCTAGGTAAACGATTAAATATCAACCAACTGTCCAGGAAAACAGCATAAAAAGAAAGAAAAGAGAGAAAGAGAAGACAGAAGAACACTGACAGAGACAAAGGAAGACAGAAGGACACAGCTCCTTGCCTAGATTTTCCGGAGAGTCCAGACAGGAGATAAGTATTTGACACTTGTTAAGAAAGCTTGCTATTCTGATGTTTTTAGGAAACTCTGATTTCCTGTATAGCGAATCCTTCTGTTAAAAACAGCCTCTCTTAGTTTGTGGGTGTATTTTTAGAATACAGAGATTCCCGTTCACATGTAGCATCCAAGTTTACAAAGAGAAAATTTTAACCGGTTGTATTCTGTTTGTTTTAGAATGTAGCTTCCTCCCATTTCAGCCTTTGTAAGTATCATATAAGAGTTGGGTAGGTTGACAAGATATAGGTCTCTAAAATGGCTTGTAAATTTGTAAAAGGTCTTACATGTATATTGTACATTTATACTGTAAAGGAACAAGTAATAGGTCTATTCCATGCTAGAAAAAAGGAGAAAGAAAACACGTTTCGGCCGTGGAGCCTTCTTCAGGTGTGAGAAAGACAGGGCAGTAAGCAAAGGCTTACTGTACACCATGAGTGCTGGGTTAATTACGCTAGATTTCTTCCCTGGCTCCTTTTGATGGACAGGTAAATCTTCATTCAAACAACAGGTGAGTCAAGGTCTGTTATCCAACAAACAGGTAGGACTAATACAACAAAAAACAATATTCAATACAGATAAAACAAAAGACTTAAAGCCCTTACTTTTCATATTTTCTAAAATGACAAAGATGAAACGCTTAATTAAAAATAAATCTGAGGGACTAAAAGATCTCATCAGAGGTCATGCAAAGATATTAAAATGAGCATCTATGATGAGGGGCTGTTGAATATGTCAGAAAATTTTATTTCATGAACAGTAACAAGTAGTACTATTAAGTGTAGCTATACTAAATATGTGTTTGCGAGCTTGTTCATTATGCCCAACAAATATGAATCAGAGAAACAACCATCCCATCCACCAGATATGAAGAAAAAAGGTCAAATACTGATGAACTGTCAATTACTGTACTGAAAAAATCTCACTGAAATATAAAATAAACTTCTGTACTTCTGTACAGATACTTCTGTAAAGTATCCTACTTTAAGACTTAATCACTTGCTTCAACATAAATATGGTATCATTCAGATTTGTCATTCATTTACATTTCTGATAAATACAAAATCTGTTATAATTTCGTTCAACAAAAAAAAGTCATAATCTAATATCTAGAATAACATAATTATTCTGTTACCACACAGGGGAACTTAAAATCACATAAGAACACTTATCAATCTGTAAGGATAAAAATGTTTAAGAGTCAAAGAATACTGCACTTTCAGAATTATTCTATTTCCTTTCTTGTGCAATGGGATATTTGGCAGCAAACAAAACCCCACAAACCACAGAGGTAGCACTGTTGATTTTTAATAAATATTAAATTAATCTCTCTCCCAACAATTCTCTTCAACACATGACATTCTATACACCGAGATATGCCTGACTCATTTGTAGGCTGAATAAAACAGCAGTTAAAATGAACTTAACTGAAGTTTCTTCCGAGAATAAACGGCCTTACAAATTCACACCCCGGAGAGTTAGTGGCATCCCACTTATTTAATTTACTCAAAATGAGTTGTTTGGGGACTAAAAAAAAATAAAACAGTGAGAATAAGCATTAACAGGCAACATGAGTTCAAGTTTATTGTCATTATACTCATATACATGTGTATGGTATAACGAAATGCTATTTAGCTAGCTCTCAGATGATAAATAGTACAAAAAAACAACAATACAATTGTATAATAAAAGAAAGACAGAGACAACAGGCAGTGTGCAAAACGACAAAAAGCAACAGGTTATGTGTAAAACAACATCAGATGTGCAAAAACATGCATCAACAGAATGAAATAAAGGATAGAAAATTATGGGGAGTGAGTTTTTTGTCATGTAAGGTAGAGGTAGATTTCAATGTGTGTTTGAGTTTTTGGTAAGAAAGAAGGCACTGTGAGGTTTAGATCATAGGTGAGAGAGGCTGGGAGTTTAATAGTTTGATAGTGCGGTGGTAAAAACTGTCTCTGAGTCTGGTAGTCCGGGCCCGAATGCTCTGGTACCATTATCCAGATGGTAGAGGGTCATACAGTCTGTAGCTGGGGTGTGTGGGGTCTTTGATGATGCTTAGAGCTTTCCTCAAGCACCGTCTGTCATAAATGTCCTGGAGGGCAACCCCAGTGATGGACTGGGCAGTTTTCACCACCCGCTGTAGGGCTTTGCGGTCAGCAGTACTGCAGTTGTCATACCACACTGTGATGCAACCTGTCAGTGTGCTTTCTGTAGTGCATCTGTAAAAGTTAGTGAGGATCCGGGGACATATCTTAGCCTTCTTCAACATGAATGAAGAAGACTGTCATTCCTTAATTAAAAGCGTTCGTAACTATATAATCCTAAGTCACAAAACAATGAATTGCCTATTTTTGTAATATTCAAGGATCTCAATATAATATTTTATTCTGAATAATACTGGAATTCATATTTTGCTTTCCTCAGAGGAACCTAGATACTTTAACTTGACATTACATACACACAGATTGACTGTTTTTTTAGGCTGAATAGAACTTTGCAAAAGCTCTGTACACTACTAATGTTCCCTTATATTAACAGTGCACAAAGCTTGGGTATGGTATTAGATGATTACGCAAAACAAAACCCGAAGTGTAAGCACAGATTAGAAGCTTCAATGATCAATTCTACGGTGTGTTTTCTTTTGAAAAGTCACTCATGCAATGTGCCCACCTGTATTCTGATTAGTCTTCTATAAATAATCTGAACAATCTTAGTTTTATTTGACAAAAACAAATTATGAATATATTAAAACTGCGACAAAACAATTTTAACTACAATGGCTCTTAAAGCATTTGCCAGCCATGCTGATATTCATAAACACCGTGTGAGATCCTATATTGGAAATATTTCTCATGTCAATCTTTCTTACATACCTCAATGACAGACACTTTGGCAGCTTTTATGAGAACAACACTTCCTCTCAATCAATGACAGACAATTGTTTTGTTTTTTTTTTACATCGTACGTTTCTCTCCCCCCTTTCCCCACCACCTGCCCAGTCAATCTTCTATACCTAGCACATCCTTTTGAATCTACCTAGAAAAGAATTCCACACACACCCACAACACAATCAAGAGCAGACAGATGCCATAACACTGAGTTCTTCCAATGTTTTTTAAAGGCTACAGGATTCCTGCACACGATCAAAAGAATGGTACTTGATTGGTGTCAGTCTTAAAGGTCGAATGAAATCAGAATTGCACCTTCCCCTGCATGTCCTTCATACATGACAACCTTTAAAAGTCAATTTTACTCTGACTGGGCACATTCATGTTGCCTCCATAGACATTATTCATACCCCCGATGAAACAGAAACAAGAGCATCATATAACAGAGTTAGACTGGAATATGTATCTTGCTTAGAACAATTCTTAAACGTGTTGCAATGCTGTACTGAATGTACTGTATTCTGAATAGTGTAATAGCACTGCACAGAGCAAAGTCATTTTTAAAAATAATACTTACCTACACTTGAATTCCAGTAACATTAGGATCACATTTATTCATACTGTACCACTAAGCTTTACTTATACCATACACAACAAAATCAAATCATACAAAAACATTTTGGTTTTTAAGAGGTGTAATGGAGTCATCCATAGACGACACTGAGAATTTCCTGTTTTTCTCGGGTGCAAAAGGAGGTGTCAAACAGAAGACGTGCAGGGGACGCATGCACCGTGGTTATGTCATTGACGTTCACAAGATGAAGGCTGTCTAGTAAAGAATCCACAAAAAGCTGCATCATTAAGAAATTTAAGGGTACGGGAATAGAGGTTATCATGCTAGGAGAAGGACAAAAGTATATCTTGCCATTATGGGTTGTGAGACAAATGATTTGAGAGGTAGGAGTAAATTCCAAAGGCAACAGCCGGAGATCTCCAACACCATGTGACATCTTCACGATACAGTATAAAGTGTTGAAAACTATCATTCACTGTCGTCTGCAAGAATGGGCCATTCATAGCCAGGGTGCAAGGAAGAAGCCCGCTTTAAGGGCAAACTACAAAAAGAAGCGACTGCAATTTGCCAGACTACCTCTCACTGACAATTGGGACCATGTCTAATGATGAAACTATAACCAACATTTTTACACATATTCATCAGCATTATTATTGTTGTGGTTGTTGGTGAAGTAAAAAAGGTGAAGCTCACATTGAGAAAATGCTTATGCTCAATATGAAATAGAGTGAGTGAGAATTTGATGTTTTGGTGTTGTATCTATAGATCCTGGAGGCCCAATTAAGACATGATGAATCATGAACACCAGCAAGTACCAGGACATTCTGGCCAAACATCTGGTTCTCTCTGTGAAGAAGCTTAAGCTTGTCCACAAATGGACATTCCAGAATGACAATGAATAAATAAATGAATAAATGCATAAAACAATAAAATAAAATAAAAGTTTATGACTGGTTATCTCAATCTCCACCTCTCAATACAATCAAACATTTGTGGTTCTGAATCAAAGACCATTCAGAATCAGAAACCAAAGGCTGTGAAGGACCTGAATGTGGAGGAATGTTCAAAAATTCCCCTCAGAAGTTCTGGAAACTCACAGCACACAACCCAAGGTATGTTGTTGGTAATACCTGCCCAACAAGTATGTACAAAATATTTTAGCTGCGGGGTATGAATACATCTTTCTGGACTTAAATTATTAATGAGAAAAACAAAATTGTTCTGCATAATGCTATAAGAATAGATTATAACTATTTTTTTCAGCAGGACACTTTTTAATTGTCAGTGAACAGCACAGAAACACACCATATAAGATCACATTAAGAGCACAGAGGGAACAACAAGAAGAGGAGAGAAGAGAGAGTAGCCTGGAGGAATTGAAACTTGAAGTTGTGCCAGGCGAGAGCTCCTACTTCACAATCATCCTAACCAAACCTAACTGGAGCTAAGTATCTAAAGAGAGTGATATTTTGTGTTTTTTGGGAACTTGGGTTTCCTGGGTAAAAGATACCTCAGTTAGAAACATCTTTTCTG
Organism: Lepisosteus oculatus; assembly: GCF_040954835.1. Classification (NCBI taxonomy): domain Eukaryota; kingdom Metazoa; phylum Chordata; class Actinopteri; order Semionotiformes; family Lepisosteidae; genus Lepisosteus; species Lepisosteus oculatus. The sequence continues at coordinate 44,678,485 of NC_090702.1, read as the reverse complement.
CATAGGGTGCATTTTTATGGATAGGTATACAGGCTCCCATTTATTTTGAGCCATCCGGTGTGCAGAGAGAAAGATTGAGCTACATTGCAGTGCATTGCATTTATTCAGAAGGCAACTTATCTCTTAAGGCCTCTGTAGGCATTGTTTTTTTAAGAAGTTCAAGTAGGTAGCTGCGTCAGCATGCGTAGGCTGCAAAGGAACAGCTACCGTGAGCACACCTGAAGAAGGCTCCACAGCTGAAATGTTATGTTTCCTTTCTTTTCTTTACAGCATGGAATAAACTTGTTACCTGTTCCATTGTTTTTAAGAGTTTAATGCTTAGTAGCAGTCTGGGATTTTCTGGGTGATTAGAATATAAGGCCTCTGAAACCCCTTGTTTGTCCATGGTGTAGACACATTAACATGTGTCTTCACATGCCTCTAAGTATACCAATCGCTCAGGTATGTTCTGGAGAAATCACTCACAAGTTGGGGTTTATGTATAATTACTTCACTTATTGACTAAAACACTCAGTCAATTCCTGATTTTCAGCATTGTCGTAACATCCCATTTGTAACAATATTTTTGCCTGCGACATGTCATTTCAGAACTTTGACCTATAACTCCCATTTAGCCCAAGCTGAATTTACTGGGTGTAAATTCAGCAATGAAGAAAAGTGGCTTAGCTTCAAATGTGCACCTGGTTCAATATTTCAAATAACTTAATATTATGATATAATGGTATAATATTATACCTCTTTATGTACCATCACATAAACAATTTTAATATATTTTAAAACAGGCAGGTGTAGACTAGACCAGATGGTTATTTTTTTTTAATTCTCTTTAGACTTGTGTTTGCATACTAAAAATAAATGTGTGTCCTCACTTTCATTTTTTCAGTTCTATGATTCTTCTTTCTCCTCCTTTAGGGGACTGAGATAAATGGCATTTTAAATCCATATGGAAAAGGAAGCATCTGTGTATTGAATTATCCATTCTACAGCACATAAGACAAGTGGAAGTCTTAGATCTTGAGATACCAAACTTAACTTTTTTTTCTACTTCTGTGATTTGTGAGCACTGTCTGGTTCAGTCCTAATACCTCCATATCATAGCATTACTGCACTTAAACATATACATGACCAATTTATTTTAGCTTTCCCTTGAGAGATTGTGCATTGTGCTTTGCCCCCATACTGAACAATTAATTACAATATGGAATTTGGTGGAAAGACATGATATTCCACTCTCCTAATCTGCATAATCATAAAATCACTTGCGATTTTCCCTTTTTCACTTTGGAATAATAAATGGATTCACATTCTAGCAGATATCTTGAAGCATGTAGCTAATCTTTGTAGCTAAAAGTGTTGTATAAATGCCATTATCAATTGTTATATTAGAGTCTGCTGCATCTGAAACTGCCAAATGTTCATTGCACACAATCAAATTCCAGAATAGCATGCAAAAAGGTTATGTGTATCATGCACAAGAGGTAGTACAGACAGTATAGATTTTTTTTTTAATCTGAATATTTTGCCATATCTATATATTAGCATACACCTCTTTTTATATCTTCATGAAAATCCATTATGGCAAAATGGGGAGATCTAGTATAGCTGATAAGAATCTGTTGTGTTTCTTTAGCAGATAAACAATTGGCTGTGCAAAGTGACCTATTTTTTAACTTTGGGCTTCAGAAAAGGCTCTTGAATAAAAAAAAAGCTTCAACAAGTACGGTATAAGCTATATATGACATATAAAAAGTACATACATCCTGCTACTGTATGGATAGGAAAAAGATTCCATTCAGTAATGAATTCCCAGTACACTAGGATAAAATATCAGTTCCCTACATGTCTGAATCACAGGAATGCTGTCACAAGCACCCCTCACAATAATGCAGTACCAATGTAACATGTTTTATTGGATTTGGACATAATCTACAAGCAGAACTCTAATGGAGAAAGGCACAGCTTTCGCTGCGTTAGCAGTCAACTGAAAGGGAGAAACATGAGCTTTCCTAAGTGTTATCTAAGGTCACGTTTTGTTATTAATCAAAACATTCAATGGTTTAGAAATATTCTTAGGATAAAATATTTTTATCAGAAACACCTCACTGTCTAAAAAAAGAGCACCACATGTTCAAAATACATTTAGATTACACGTGCCCATGTTAACAAGCCGTTCACAGATTCATTTGGCATAACTGAAAGCAATCAGTCTTAATGACGATAATAAAACCATAAAGAATTATTGTGCACTACATCACACAGCACCGTTACAGATGGCGTTAGTCCAAATCCTTACATTTCACCACAATGAAGACATATTTCATATATATACCAGAAAATCTCAAGAAATGGGAGATACCTGGGGCATTAAGTCAATGCTAATACTTTGAAGTATTCCCTATTTCTTCTGTTGGAATTACAACATACTATTATACTTACTATAGCAAGATGCTGGATAGAATTTCCATTATAAAAATGTCAGGCCTGCTTTCCATCATCTGAAAACAATACTTGTCTTCATGTGCAGAACTGTGATTAATTCAAACAGAACAAGGCACCTTCATGTTACGTTATTTTCTGCAGCCCACAAAGTAGGATGTGCTCAGATTTTTAATTTGCACTTTTCTCTCCCCAACGTGAAGTCAAAATAAAATTGACAGTAACAACAACGGTACTTTTATAGACCACTCTGTCACATAGGACACTCTTCTAGCTGTCCAGAATAAACTCATACAGCATGCAGAATTTAAATTGTTGTATAATCTGAAAGCACTTATGATATAAGAAGGTTTCTTTAAAATCTGAAGATAAATAAACAATGTATATCTACATTTTATATTAGTATTATCTACAATATAATAAGAAAAGTCCAATTCCTTAGGAGGCACACAACAGGAAAACTGAAATTAAGCTTAAAAGATAACAATTAGGTCAGAAACCCAATCCATTCCTCAATTCAGAAATTCATCTCACTCTATGGACAAGATCTGTTTATTGAGTTAAAAATTGGCTACTTCAGCAGAGCTGCACATTGGAGCTAGTAGATTGTTTTAACAGCGACTAATAGCATAATTTTCCAAATTATTTTCTCAAATTCTGGATATCATTCTATGAAGGATTTTATTTCTCAAATTATCCATTCAGCCATTTTCTGCCTCATCTAATTCGGGGTTGTGAAGGAGCCGACGCCTGTCCCAGCAAGCTACACCACCTGGATAGGACGCCAGACCATCGCAGGCCACACACAGACACAAAAATAGACATGTTCACATTCACACCAGGGCCACTGTTTTCACAAGCCAGTTAACATACCAGTATGCCTTTGGACTTTGGGAGGAAACTGGAGCACCCAGAGGAGACTCCCACAAATCTGGGGAAAACATACAAACTACACACAGATACCATCACAGGAATCCCAGAACCCCAGTGTTGAGAGGCAGCAATGCTAAACACTGCACCAGTAACTTACTGTTACATTTACAAAAGAAATGCAACCATGAATGTTTCATCCTCATGGGATTCTAGTATTTTGAAGGGCTATTTTGAATATGCAACAATAAATGAACAACAATTATGAACAATAAAGGTACACTGCCAAAGCAGCTTTTGTTTTCTATTGGTTGCTTGTGTTCTGCTGGAATTAGAAAATAATTTGTATTCACTTTTCCATTACCACAGTCATTTGACAGGTTTGAAAATTGACCACGTAAATTAAACTTGAACACAGACACGAGCAAAGAATCACTGTTATGTTCACTATTGCCTACTAATGCTTTCAGATGGGAAGACATATGGAACCATAATTACATTTGCACATTAACTTTATCTATTTAATTTCAAACAAAAAGAAATCAGTTCATTTGTGAGAGACCTCCTTTAGCAGAGAAGGTAATGAGTACCTCTTCAAATAGTGAATGTTTCTTATGATTTACACTGAATGCAGCAGTAGAACATTCTACTCATTACTCCAAAAGAATGAAAATAATACAGTACAAAACGTGTTTTGACTCCTAAAGACATAAAAGAACATTGCGATTGGACTTTAATCGCCTGTATACTTGAGCTTCCTTCCCTGTCGGATCAGGAAAAACATTTTAATTACTTCCAAAGCAGGCAGACTTTTGAACTTTTCAAAGGCAGTCAGTTTTATCTGTTTTCAGAAGATCATCACATAGCATTTACAAATACAACAAAAGCTCAGTGAATGAACTACACTGCAGAGAGTGTTTCTGTCAATGGCCTTTATCCTCAGCTGAAACAATACAACACACAGGTAAAGTAGGACGAGAGGCTCAGGGGACTGAAAGGGCCATCTTGATTAAGCAGTTGGACGCAATTCAGCCATACAGCTTAGAATCTGCTGCTTTAGCCAAACACAGCAGCTGGTTTCTGTATTATGCACAAAGAAAGTTTTTAATCTACATATCAGCATGAAACCAATAATACTCTGTTCCATGCCTTCAAAACATCTTAAGAGTTACATTCTCAGGCAGACTAATATTTATCACATGTCTCATTAAGAAACGTTGTGTAACAATCAAGGGCTCTCATCCTACACTGTAATATATATTCAAAACTTAATTAACCTCTTAAGGTTTGGCAACAACTCAAAAATGAAAAATATCTCTGGAGATATTGTTTGCTTCTGATTGACAGGTTCTTAATTTTGATTTGTAGCTTCACTACAAATGTAAAGGGTGCTGATTAAGCCAAGCCAAGTTTGATCTTTTCAATTATTTTTTTCAGAGTGGGCCGAACACAGCTTTTGTTACCATGGAATGTGAAATGTTCAGTGGAACAAAGATCTTTGTATATATAACAAAAAAAGCTTGGATTTCTGAAATGGAGGAGGCTTCTTAACTTATATTTAAAAATACGAGGGATTCTTAATTAAAAAAAACTATTTCAGAAAAAACACAAATAATCTTCATAGTTATGACAATTATTTATGCGAAATTGAACTTTATTGCCATATGTAACCGGTACATGTACTGATGCAATGGAAGTCTTACTTACAGAAAGTCTCTCGATTGTTAAAACAAAGTGCAGACAGTGCATCAAGACAATATACAAAGAAACAGTAGACAATCAACAAGTAAACAAGTAAACAGTTTGAATGTAAACAATGCAGACATGTAAACAATGACTGGAGATGTGCAATAGATAAGAAATCATAATGAGGTAGATGGTGTGTGTGTGGTCCGAAGGGCATGGCTAAATGTGTTCGCCAATCGCACTGCTTGTGGGTAGAAGCTATTGAAGAATCTAGTGGTCAGTGTCCGTATGCTCTTGTATCTCTTGCCTGAGGGCAGTGGGGTGAAGAGCTCATGCCCGGGGTGGTGACTGTCCTCTGTGATGGTCAGAATACTACCACGCCAGCAGTCCTCATGGAGCTGTTTAATCTCGGTGAGACCACAGCCGATGATCTTCTGGACCATACTGACCAGTGCCTTCCTTTCTCGCGAAGAGGTGTTGCCGTACCACACGGTGATCCTTGATCCTCATCGTTTGAGGCATCTCAAGAAATAAAGGCGCTGCTGAACCTTCTTCAAGATAGAGTCCGTGTTCACAGTCCAGGTTAGATCTTTAGAGATGTAAATTCCCAAAAACCAAAAGCTGGTGACTGTTTCCACTTCCATTCCAACAATACTGAGTGGGCTGTGAGTGTCTCCGAAAGTCCACTATCAGTTCTTTCGTTTTATTTACGTTCAAGTCCAGGTTATTGCTATGACACCACCTAAGCAGCTGTACGACTTCATCCCTGTAAGTGGACTCGTCATCATCGCTGATCAGGCCTATTATAGTGGTGTCATCCGCAAACTTAATGATGCGGTTGTTGCTGTGAGAACACATTACAGGGGCAGGGTCCTCAAAGGGCTCTACTTTCCCAATGAAGTACGCATTTTTTAGACATTTCTGCCTCTAAGAAGACGGCTGACCAGAGCTGCCACCCACAAAACGGAGATTGCAAACAATCAGTAGAACGGAGAGCGGTTGCATGCCCTACCTGAGACTATATAAGCAGACAGCCGAACAGGCAAAGGAGAAGAAACTGGCCAGATGACTAAAAGGAGGAGATTCTCTGTGTGAAACTGAGACCAGGAAACAATTCTCTGTGTAAGACTGCAACCGGGAGGAGAAGACTCGTGTGAGTAACCACCTACTATGTATAACCTGTATAGCGTGAGAGATGCTGTAAAAGAGCCTGTGTGGCTGAACAACAGTAAGTTTTCATTAATACCAGTAAGCAGCTTATTTGTCCGGTAGGTAGACAGGGAGTATACACCAGCTTAGGCAGTAGCTCAACAAAGACCTAGGTGTTTTAGTTTGTTGTTGCGTTTTGTGACTGGTATGTTTTTCACTTTGAAAATAAAGGAGCACTACTTGGAACGTGTTGGGTTAGACCCAGGTATTCTGAGAGCCTGGTCATGACCCTTGTGTCATCACACTGCTCTCAAGTGGTGCTGCTAAAACTAAACCTAAATTTGGATTTAGAGAATCCTTTCCCAAAACTCTGCCTCAAACACTACTTCTCTAAAGCACTCAGTGACAAACTGTACAATATATATGTATATTGTACTCATCATCCTCACATTATATCATTAGAATAAACTCACCATCAGAAACAGGTAAGAAAGATCACTTTAATATAATGTAAAAATAAGTTTTGACTTTGCTCTCCAAACACTTTTGGAGGGCACCGTATCATGGAATATAAGGAATGTTTCACTCTGACCGAGGACCCATTCAATACCAAGTGCCTTATCCACATCCGCAAGTGTCACTGGTCCAGACAGAGATATGGGATAGAAGTGAATCAGCTTAACTTCAGTCGGATCACATTTTTAAAAGGAAGCCAAACAAGACGACGCACACTTTTATGGAGCATTCCTTTGGGTTTTTTCCAATGCAGATCTGACAAAATGCACTAAGAAAGCACTGCCTCAACAAATGCTGAGAAAAAGAATCGGAGAAACAAACTGACAAATTAACATTTGGGTAGTGTTAATTACCACTCATGACTGAACACAAATAGCATCCTGCCATCACAGATACTTTCCCTATATCTTGCAACTGACCATAGTAATTAGCCACAACCACTACCATATTGCTCATCTAAAACAACACACTCCAGAATAATCCAACAGGAAAGTTACATTCAGTCTATTGGAAATAGGTTAAGGAACACACACTAGCTATTTTTTCACCTCATGGCCTTTAAAATCAGATGAAAATGCCCTTCGCTGTGCACAGTAATGAAGGTACTGTATGTCTGAATCAAGGCATTACATTTCAACATTACATCTCATGACCTAATCAAATTATAATCTTTTTTCAACAAAGTCAGCCTATTTACCCTTTATAATTATTTCTGTTCAGTGCGGAAATAAAATCTTTTGAAACCTTTTCAATGTTTCATGAGCTATTTTAAAATTACAACCACCACTTTTGAAGCCACTCTGCATCTTTCATGTCACTTCCTCGAATCTTGATTCTACCATAAATTTTGAAAAATGTACATTTTTTATTAGGATAATCAAAAGATCTAAAGGGTCCAAGACAGAAATATGCCAACCTCCACTGCTCAAAATGCACAGATTAGATAAGGGTTGTTTCATGACCACTCTAACCAGGCTTTGATCTGTGTAGATCTCTATCCTCTGCAAGGTTCCATTACCAATTTCCATTGATTTTTATATTTTATGAGGTATATAGGCAATAATCTGAGCTTAAGATCTATCCACATCTAAACGTACAAAGAAGAAAATGACGTTTTAATTGCATCATTTTTGATTATCCTGATATTAAAATCCACCAGGTTACTATAGTTTACAAAGTTATCCTATTTACCCAATTTGTAGTTCACCCATTGTACCAAAAATACTGTTCAAGAGAATTAAGTCAAGGCTTTTGAATAATTTGACTTACTGTAAAACAGATACTCAAGAAGTAGCACACCCAAGTGACAGAATCCCGTGTCTGAACACAATCTATTTGGATTGCTCTATTTTCTAGTGTCAAATGAGCTAGAAAAAGTCACTTTCAAGTACAGTTAAAAATCCCAGGGTGTTTCTTGAAAGAGGTAGGGTGTTACCTCAGCATCCTGGCCAAATTTCCCATTGGCCTTTACCAGTCATGGCCTCCTAATAATCCTCATCTATGAATTGGCTTCATCACTCCCTTCTCTTCCCCACTGATAGCTGATGTGTGGTGAGCGTTCTGGCGCACTATGACTGCCATTGCCATCAGTCAGGTGGAGCTACACATTGGTGGTGGTGGGGAGTAGTCCCCATTACCTGTAAAGCGCTTTGAGTGGAGTGTCCAGAAAAGCACTATATAAGTTTAAGGAATGTATTATTATTTTTATTATTAAATGAATGTCTTGCACTCAGGCTAAGAGAACTAGATATTTTCAGTCTTGAACAGAGAACATAAGTGTAAACAATGTGGTTTATAATGCCATGAACAAGAGGCATGTCTTGACCCAAGATGTTGTACAAGTATAGAAAAAGCAACTCAGCCATATTGTTGAAGCCAGGAACCTGTCTGGATATGTTTTCCATTAGCTTCTTGATACCAAACTAGCAAGAAGGGTTGAGTTGTTGCATTTGTTAATACTTGCAACATGAACAATTATTTACAATTTTGTTTTGTCATTCTAATTAACACTGGATCAGAGAATCTCATTCCAGAGCAGTTATCCCTCTTGTCTCTTTAAAACTAAAGTATCTAGTACAAATCAAACTAATGAAACTATGTTTAACTGCACTCAAAAAACAGTTGATTGTTTTACTAACATTTTGCAGTTTACATCACATACAGGTACTTTTGTTAATGTTTATGTATGTAGAGTGCGTGCTTTGCAATTTTCTATTTATGTATCCTACTTTAACATGTTACAGCACAAAAACAAAATATTATCTGAATAACTCAGGACTATCCCTCCATAGGTATAACTCGAGCAAGGGGAAAGTGGAGCTGTAAGGGATTTTCAGATAAAGAGCTATGAATCATCTTCCACAATCAGGCAATCAGGATGTCTGATCAAAACAATATACAGAGCCTGCCTGTGCAAAGTGGAGTATTAAAAACAAACAAACACCGCTGATTGAAATTGCAAGGTTATGTAAAAAAAACAGTAACAACTTCCGAAGCCTGCAGTCCAAACAATGAACTCTACTACTCCTGCAGCTATTATTTCCTGCAGCCCAGTCTGGGGCACATTTTTCACTTGATTAAATTTGCAAGAGTCATCCTGTACTCTTTGTCTTCAGATGATGTACCTACCTTGCAGTTCTCCACTTTTGCTGTACAGCTCTCTCCTCTGCTCACGCAGATAGGCGCTCATGCTTATAGCGTGGGATGAAGATTCGAACCTGAAACACAGAGTTTTCCAAAAAATGTCAAGATGCGGTTGATTAGTGGTTTCTCTTACTGATATCTCCCAAACATTCAGAATGCAGCCATCAACATTAAAGCATAATCTCTACCAGTCATGTACATCCTTACTATGAAATGACAACTGAAGATTCAACACAAACTAATGCATTTTCTACAGGAATACTGAATGAAAGAATGGAAAAGCATAAATTTCATAGCTGACAACTATGTTTGTGTTAATGCTGTTATACCTTACCTCTTCATAAAAATGCATACATAACTATCACTTTCTCAAAGCATGGCACATATTTATGATCTATATTCATTAATAATTCAAGAATCTGGTTCCTTTTGTCCCCTGTAAAATTACAATTATTCACCCACGATCATTTGCAAATTTTAGATGGTAAGGTTTAGACGGGGAACTCTCTATTAAATTGCTGATCTTTTTATATCAACTAAATTTCTCATTTTATTTTTTCTGTCTTATTCAATTCATTCATCTTCAAAAACTTTCCTTAATGTACTACTGACCTGGACCTATAGGTGTTCGGATTTTTTTTAACGTGACGAGCCCTGAGACTTCTTGAATGAAGAGTTCTATACTAAAACAATGTACTTTGTATCTAATCACAAGGTTTAATGTAAGTGACTAGAAATTTATATATTATTTATATAAATATTTGAGTTTAAATTAAATCCTAGCAGACTAAACTCCTAAGAATTCATTAAAAATGTTATTTACAGTTGTTTTACAGTCTGTGTTCTATTAATCAAATTGTATTTTAAGTAGAAGTATTTGGATTATCAGGCTCCTAAATGATGTGTAATGACTACTGCTGAGCAGAATCAAGTTTTCCCAGAATTAACATTTCTTACTTGAAAAGGGACTGCTTGGGCCTCTGGGGTTTCTTTTTGCCAAAGAAGGTAGCAAAGTCACTGCCAGAACTGGCGTAGGTGAGCTGAGCTGTGGGCTCAGAAGCACTGCGAGTGTTCTTCACATCTAGATAATCCATCAGCAACACCTACACAAGGGGAATGCAAGACAGATGATAAACCCCAGACCTCTTTATCACCCATATTTACATATTTATTTTATTTCCATGTTCCGGTGCACCAACTAAAATACAAGTTCTTTTGAAAACAAACCACTGTGCACGTGTCTCGAACTCATTCAGGAGCCACATTAGTCAAAGCTTTCTCTGGTGTCGTAACTGCTTAATGACAGGCTTGACTTCTTCTCATTGATCACAATCAAAGCAATCTTTAATTGCCATTAATCAGAATCCGCACACACCTGTGATCTCAATAGTAAAAGGCAACATTCTGTTTGATGAAATACAGAAATCAATTAATTTTTAACTTAAAATTACAACAATTTCATAAAACTGTTACTGAATTTTGTTATTAGATTAAGAAGAAACATCATTTAGCAAAATGGACACTATCACTCAATTGTCAAGGTCAGGTATCCAAAGATTAATCAACAAGTACAGGGAATTATTATATGCATCTTACAGACCAAGGGCTGGAAGAACTAAAAGCTGTTTAAACAGGAATGAGCAATGCTTGAAGTTAATATCCTTACAATCAATAGCATTACCATCTTGTAGTGTCATATCATCATCAGATAAGCAAAATTGGGCCTGGTCAGTATTGTGATGGAAGACATTTAAAAAAAACAGGATGCTTGTCACTGGTTGACCAGTAGGTGGCAGTCTTTCCTATGGAACCAAACTTCCAATTCTCAGTATGGTGACAGGGGACATTGTACCATAGAAGGTGACATCTTTGGAACTTCTAATCCAAGGTCTCGACTACTTGGTCATTAAAGATCCTATGGCATGGGTTTAAAGCGTGTTATAAACCATGGTATCCTGACTAAATTACACTTCAGGTTTGATCAATCTGCCCTACCTACCCTAAAGGTAGATTTTTACCCTTAACTCAAGTGGAGAAGTAATTCTGCACTCCTCCAGTTTTATAATGGGTATAGAAAGTCACAAACCCATTTCAAAATTTGTACCTTTTGTTGTATGAAGCTCTGAAAATAAAAAACAAAATTAAATTAGGCTTTTTTATTTACACACAGTGACCCACATTAGCCAAGTGAAAACTATATAAAACATTCTGAAAATTAATTAATATTACAACAGTAAAATAACATATTTGGATAAGTGAACACCCCCCTTACAATTGCATTTTTAAACTTGCTCAGGTATAATCACCTTACAGATCACACAACAAACTAATTGGCTCCCACCTGTGATCAACTGTGGTGATTTTGATTAGTTCAGAATAAAAGCAGCTTTTCCTAGAGGATCCCACGGCTTGGAAGTGCATTTCAAAGCAAAGAATCCACTATGGGCAGAAAGGTGCTTTCAAAAGAACTTTGAGATGAAATTGTGGAAAGGCACAAGTCAGGAGATGGGTATAAAAACATTTCCAAGGTTTTAAGTATCCCATGGAGCACAGTCAAGACCATCATTAAGAAGCTGAAGGCGTACGGCACCATCCAGACCTTGTCTAGATCAGGCTGTCTCTCCAAACTGGATGACCAAGCTAAAGGAGACTGATCAGAGGGGATACCAAGAGGCCGATGGCAACTTTGAAGGAGCTACAGGCCTTTATGGCAAAGACTGGTCATTGTGTGCATGTGACAACATCACAAGCGCTCCACAAATCTGGCCTGTATGGGAGGGTGGCAAGAAAAAAAGGCACATCAAGTATTGTTTATGTTTTGCTAAAAAGCACCTTAAAGATTCTGTGGCCAAGTGGACCAAAATCAAACTTTTTGACCAGAATGTAAAACAGTAAGTCTGCCGAAAACCCAATACATTTTACCACCCAAAGAATACCATTCCTACAGTAAAGCACGATGGTGGCAGCATCCTGTTGTGGGATTGTTTTATCCTCAGCTGGGACTGGGTAACTTGTCAGGATAGAAGGGAAGATGGATGGTACAAACTACAGGCAAATTATTGAAGAAAACCTGCAGCCCTCAGCCAGGAAGTTGAAAGTGGGAAGAAGGTTCACCTTTCAACATGACAATGACTCAAAGCACACCACCAAAGCAACTGTACAGTGGCTGAAGGACAGGAAGGTGAATGTCCTGGAGTGGCATAGTCAGAGCCCTGACCTAAATCCCATTGAAAATCTTTGGAATGACTTGAAGAGGGCAGTTCATCAACGGTCACCACGCAGTTTGACTGAGCTCGAACAATTCTGTAAGGAGGAATGGGCAAATATTCTTCCCTCTAGGTGTGCAAAGTTGGTAGAGATGTATCCAAACAGACTCAAGGCTGTAATTCAAGCAAACCACCACATATTAATTCAGGGAGTGTTCTCTTATCCAACCCAGGTACATGTATTCTACTTATTTTTTCACTTGGATGTTGCAAGGTACAATTTGTAAATAAAACTGGAAAATTTATTTGTCTTCTTTTTGGGCTTTAAGGCAACAAAAGGTGAGCATATTGAACGGGGGTGATGACTTTCTATACCCACTGTCGTGTGGTGTAGGTGGTGCTCTATTACTACTTGGCACAGAATGGCTGCCATGTGTCACCATGTGATATCTGCATTCAATAGTGGAAAAACCTAGGTGTGAATCTCTAAGGAAACCTGATGTGTTATACCATTCTTCCTTAAACTTTATCACAAGCACCCCCATCAACTCATTACTGAAACCTTTATTCTTTGTCTGATTGACCCTACTTTAAATTAATTTACAGACCTTAAACTGGGAAATCTTATCTTAAGAATGTATTGGCAGTTCTCTGTACTATCCTACAATTTAAGACACTACCTTTAACACACTGAATCTCCCAAAAGCATTTACTACCTTGGATGCCAGTCAAACTGAAACTGGCAGAGGCTAGCTTGTCATTGTAAATTAAATGCTCTCACTTTGAAAAAATACAGGAGGATCTCGACATCCAAGAGCTTATCATTTGAGAATTCGGTTATCTGTGATTTGGTCTCAGCAACTGGGTCTTGGAGGAAAAAAAGAGCAGAGCGGGACAAAACTGAGCTGAACTGTTAATGGCAATCTTCAAATTATCAGAGCAACAGACTTGGATTATGAGAAGAATCTAGCTAGTGAGTGATCATCTCCCTGCCACCTTCCCAAGTATTCACTACCCTGCATTCACATCCCAGTCTTGTTTTTATACTGCAACAAACACTCTTGGTTCTGCTTCAAAAGCATGGGAAAGGACAGGCTGGAGATGACTTCACAGACTCACTGACAGTTTTACTGACTGTTTACTGCAGTGGGGCATGCTAATCACAGAGAGAGATTACGAGAAAAAGTGCAGGCATTCCCTGGAGGTACAGGAGGGATTCATGCTGTTGTTCCCGAAGTAAATTTCTATTCTTCCTAGGAAAATGTGAATTTTATATATTTTGACCTTAGATTTAAAGCAGTTTATAACCTCTTGGCCTCTTGTTATTTTTTAAGTTCTTTAAAAAGGGTTTAATATGAATCCAGAATACTCAGCTAAAATAATTAAAATTTAATGTCAAAAGAAAAAGGTATTTGAAAACCCTTAAAAACCCTCAAACCCTCTGTCAGTTCTTAAAAAAGACATAATACAGAATTCCACAAGCTTTTATACAGCATATTCTGAGAAGACTTTCAGTGGTTTGGAAGATCAAAAGGGGGACATACTGAATTAGATTGTATATTAAGGTGAGTATTATATATACATTTATTTATCTGAATAATATTTATTAATATTTATTTGTTGTTTTAATTTTGAAAACAGTTTTAGTTTATGTATGCATTATAGAAAACATAATAAGAATATAAGAAAAACACAAATATGCCTAAGTCTTCTGCACAGCAGTGTACTGTAAATGTTATCTACACCACAGATGTGAAGGGTAATTCTGATATGAGACTTACAAACTGCAGCACTTTGGATTTTTATATAGGTGTCCAACTCACATAGGCAGAAAACAGTGTGCAGTATTCTCATGCAAGTGCAGAGAGGCTGAATATTTTAAGAGTTATGTGTCTGACAAGTGGTGCGATTGCTTCCCCTGGCTTCATAAACAGCACATGCATTTAAAAATCCCAATATCTTCTGCTCTCACTTTGAAAAATACATAAATTGCACTTGAAGTACTTAAAAACATCTGTCATTTCTGTTCACAAACTGTGAATGCGATATATATTGACTTGAGATTTGAGGCTGTTCATAACCTTTGATATTATTTAGGCACCATTGCAAATGTCACACAACCCATAAGAGAAAACAATTACAGCATATAAATATATCTTAATTTTTACGACATAATTAAACTGCAAAATAAACTAACAGTAGAAAATTTAATCTATGGCATTCATTGAGCATTAGAAAGCAAGTGACGTTATAATTCTGTCTCTGTATTAATTGCTAATGACGAACTGATGTACTGATGGAAGTAGCAGAGTATGTAACCTTGGACTTAATTAAACGCCAGCTTTTACTGATGGAGAGTCCAGCCTGCTTAAATTGCATTAACATGAACTACTGAACTTTTGAAGCAATTAACCACAAAGGCGCACAAAGTATGTTTCATGACAGATTAAGTATAGGTCTTCAGAATAAAGCAGTGCTTCAAAAATTACACAGACATCAACATTTTGTTTTAAAAAAGCACGGCGGGGTTTACTCAACAAGTTTGAGGTCTGTGACTGACCTTTGTGGGATATAAATCTGTTTAACAGCTAATCCGCAAATAAAATGTTAATGGCCTGATAATATTCCTTGCCTGTATCCTGTAACTGCTAATAGATAATAAGATCACAAATTTGTTTCCATTTAAGTGCTGGGAAAATCTTAAGCTTAGTTTCAGACTAATAAAAGATGGTTTTCCTCCAGGAGACAAGAGATGATTAATTTTTTTGTGAAAGCTGTAAATTACCCTCCACCCTCATTATACCAATAACCGTTATATATGCATCTCGCCCAGAAGGTAACTATTCTTCTGCTGTCAACAATATTAAATCTTATTAAAATCACCTTTATTGCAGCAGGCATCTCATTAAACTGTGCAACTTTCTTGGCTACGAAGGACACGGTTATAATGTGCAAGTAGGATAGGATAACTCAATTGTGCTGTTCACAGATGAACTGAACTTTGTCAAAACACCTAATTGAAGAACAACACTTTATTGCTTCCAAACAACTGTTTAAAAGGAACTGTTACAACCTGTATTCATAAGCACATCTTTAAATGTCTATGTTGTTTGAAGCATACAGCAGTAAATTAAAAAATATAAGAGCAATTAGTACCGAGTGGCAAAAAAAGAGAAAATGATCCAATTTAGTTTTGAATATGCTGGGCACGTTTTCTACGAGCACCGTGAAAACATCTGTACGCACTGCACGGTTTCTCTTAATAAGAGCAAACAGTAATGAGTTAGTGTCATGAAGATGTTTACCGGAACAGGATATTCCTAACATACACACTTTAATAGAGGCAGAACAAACTAAGATATTTGTTTATAAGCAGATGACATTGGGATCATGCTTTAATTAAACATTCATTATAAATTCCTTAAAGATCAGAAGGTAGGCAAAATAAAGGATTTTCACCAGATAATATTCTTTAATTGGAATCAGAGGACTCAAAGATCACTTGTTATGTTGTGTTTTTTTTTTTCCCCAGACAAAGTTATGGTTTGATTTGCATTTCTCTAAACATAATGCGATAATCCCTGAAATGCTGTCATGATTTAGGTTTACCAGTATATTTTAAAAACAGTTTTGTTGCTACTGATTACATACGTAACCAAATCCCACAATTTTCAGCTCTGCGGAGATTATCTGTAAGACCCCTTCTGTTCGGCTATAGTGGAAAAGGCTGTAACCATACCACTGTGGCCAATTTAAATATACTAACAAAATGTCCCTTTTTCCTTATTTACATACACTAAAAACACAAAAGGGTACATTTATAGAAATTTCTATGATAAATATCGGAAAATGCCATATATTCAACAATAACATACAGTAGGCTCATTGATGGGAAAGTTTTCATGATTTAGTCCATTTTCGTATTATTTGTGTAGCGGTGCCCGACATGATAGTTTTTACTTAATTTAATGTAGGTGTTATGTCCACAAAGAACTGCCGTGAAATCTGTGAGAAAGCTTTTAATTACTGACATGGATGCAACTGGATCGTTCAACTCTTAATTCTGCTCGTTCATACCTAAGGTACAAAATCGTTATCCGTATCTGATCATGACACAAGAACAAGGCATTAGCTCAAAATACAAAACTTTACATCTTTGTTAGAAGCTCAACACAGAAAAACACAAAGCCCTATACTTCTTTGTTACTAGGTCTTCACAGTAATGTGTGGGTTTACAGGGATGCCTCTATTGTTAACGTTTAGATATGATTCAACATTTGTGTTGCTTTCAGTAATAGTATTTGCCACTGCCTCCTATTCCTGTGCTATTGATCTGGTTATTAGTAACATTTGCCATTTTCCACATTATTGATCAGTTAGTAATAGTGTTTAATGTAACTGGAACTTAATAATACATTGAGATTTTCAAACAGTTTATTATGTACTCTGTTTGTTTCCTAGTGGAAACTATCTTACTTTTCAGTGTTCAGCTCACCAACAGATGTGTTTCTAATAAAGCCTACCTGTAACTGGACAGCCATATGTTTGGAGAGCTACCTGTTCATGTTTTCTATTTTATTTCTAGAAGGAAGTGAAAAGTAAAAAGTGAAAAAAAATCCACTTGGTCCTGTTCTGACAATTATTTCTTTTTTTTTATTCAATGGGTTGTGGGAGTCTGAAACAAGCTACCTAGCTAACCATGTGATTGAAGCTGATGCAGGACGAGATCAATTATCTGCTAGCAACCAAATTAAGTACATGGGTCTTCTCTTCTTTGTGAGATTTCTTATGAAATTCTTAATTTCTAATTGAAATATTAATTTTTGGGAGAATATTCCTCATGAATTTAACAAGATAAATCTGAGACTGTAGATAAAATATTCATATAAAATATTTTAAAATAATCCTTCAATGAAACAATACGGACATGCCATCTATTTTGATGATGCATTAGTTATATGAACTAATGAGCATGTAAGATCGGGACACATTCTACATAATTAACGGCACGAATATTAATGAACTTCACTTTTCCTTATTGTATTTACATCAGATCCCTTGGCAGTTTTAAGATACTGTGGTCTTCTGCAATTTTGCTTTGTGTAGCTTGTTTAGAACAGTGTATTAATATAAAAGTGTCTGTCTCTGAGCTGCTGGTGCCTCGTGACTGAATCTAGTGTCAAGCCCTCCAGCTGCAGGGAACTGAAAAAGGAATTAGAAGAGACTTGGGAACACAATCAATGATGAAGTGATCATGCTGAAAGCCGTTCTACAGTGGCTCCTTCCAGTGAAAGACAAACGCAGTTACTAAAGGTCTTTATTAAAGAGAATTTCTTAAATTGTCAGAATTCCTGGCCTCTCATGAACATTGCAATTTAGCACCACTGTTGATTTAGAACTATGCAATTGTTATGGTGGCACTTACTCTTTTCCAAAGTAGTGTTTACGCTACAACCTTTTAAAGACAATATAACAAAATTTCACGTCTGTTTCGGTCAGTGATTTCAAATTCAAACTCTGGTTTGTGGTTCTCAAACTCTGCAAACCAACAAGTAATGTGCATTGCATGTACAGGCCAAAATAAGATGCGAAAAGGGCACATTCTCTCCAAGCTCCAAGACTTCTAAACGATGAACATGAGAATTAACAGATGCAACAACCTGACTGAAACAACACAATTTCATTAGACACGCTTATTAATGTAAACCCTGACACGAGAGGAGCTCTGACAGTGTCGCTGAAGACACAGTTGGTGTTTGCAGACAGCCAGGCTTCTGAGATGGGTTTGTCAGTTTTTTTAGCACATATACACTGTCTTGTGTTCTCCCAGTCATTTAATTCACTAATGAAATGCAGGATTTAAAAACAACTCAATCTAACAGTCAGGATTACTAATGAGGTTGACATTTATCAATGAAGTAGTTCAAGTAGCTATCTGTGTAGGCTGCAAAGGAACAAGTAAAGGTTTATTCCACACTGAAAAGAGAAGAAAGGACACACAACTTTTTAAGCTGTGGAGCCTTCTTCGAGTGTGAGTTCGGGGTCACACCCAAAGAAGGCTCCACAGCCGAAACATTGTGTTTCTTTACTTCTCTTTTCAGCATGGAATAAACATTTTGCTTTGTCCATTTATCAGTGAAGTTAACAGAACTTTACAGATTCATTTTTAACAAAGTGTTATTCACATGCCAGCTTTTACTGTACAATAAGAGGAGACAAAGAAAGGAAAATTTGATTTCAACACTTTAAAACGAATCTATGTTACTGCACAGCAGGACATATTTGTTAACAATATGTAACATTTGGAAACTCACACTATTACCTAAACACAGCCATAACTGAAGCCTCGATAGCCCACAATTATTGCATAATACTGTATTATGCAGATTATACTTTTCATATGTAATTGAAAAAAGGAACAGAAGAACAAACAGTGCTGTGCAGTACACCTTACACAAGTTCAGATAGTTTTAATGCAAAGTACAATACATTTAGCACAGCACCTATTTAATGAAAAATAAAATATTGCTTGCAAATATTGTGATAAACTTTAAAGTGTAAGGTAAAAGTCTGTAAACACAATTAATGCTGAACTTAGGTTGGCTTGTGAATAACAACTAAAAAGCTAAAAATGAATCTGTAAAGCTCAGCATAATAGAACAGTTTAATACTCACGCACTTAAAAAATACTTGGCTTAATATTCCTCTGAAATATTGTTCTATGATAAAAGTTATACAGTAGATCATTAATTATTTGGTAACCGATAATCTAGTTTCCAATATTTTCTGGCAGTTAGAGCATATATATTCGGTGTTCGCATGAAAATCGCTCTAAAGTCGGCCCTCAGTCTGGTGATGGAGCAATATGCTGCTTTTTTACTATCGGTGCATTTCCTTCAATATATGCATTTCCAATGAATATATACTATATATATACATTGTAACTCATTACACTTTTATTTCTTCTATTTATTGTTATTTTTAAGAACAAACTGAGCCTATTGCCAGGGCTAGCTACCACGTTAATTAACATTGTCTATTATTGAGGGGAAAGTCCAATATTTTACAGACCAAATTCATTCTTAAGCAGATTTTGTCAGTTAAATCCAAGTGAATTAAAGTGAAGCCCACTAAACCGAAGATTTACTGTACACAACACCCAAAAATACTATGATATAAAACTGTGAAAAAAAACTTTGACGTAAGTATTCAGCATTCTTGAAAATCTGGCGACCGTTTATCCCTTAGACACTGTATAATCGATCAACTGTACTATAATAATAATAACTTACACATATATATCGCTTTTCTGTACACTTGACTCAAAAGAGCTTTACAGGTAATGGGGACTCACCTCCACCATCACCAATGTGCAGCCCCACCTGGATGATGTGACGACAGCCATAATGCGCACAGCATGTTCACATCACACATCAGCTCTCAGTGGGGAGGAGAATAGAGTGATGAAGCCCATTCAGAGATGGGGATTAATAGGAGGCCAAGATTGAGAAAGGCCAAAGAAGAAATTTTGCAAGAACACCAGGGTAACACCTACTCCTTTAGAGAAATGCCCTGGGATTTTTAATGACAATCGAGAATCAGGACCTCAGTTTAACATCTCATCCAAAAGATAGAGCTTTTTTTACAGTATAGTGGCCCTGTCATCATACTGGGGCATTAGGGCCCACACAGACTGCAGGGAGAGTGCCCCCTGCTGGCCCCATTAACACCTCTTCCAGCAGCAACCTTAGTTTTTCCCAGGAGGTCTCTCATCCAGGTACTGGCCAGGCTCACACCTGCTTAGCTTCAGTGGGTTGTCAGTTGTGAACTGCATGGTGATATGTCTGCTGACAACTACACAATAGCTCCAGCAAAAAAATGGTTTTAGTCCTTTTTGAAGAAATACAGAAAGTACTGAAAAATAAATCAGTATATTGTAAGGGGACCCGGGGAAGGGTCATTTATAACGGTATTTCCGGAACAAAACACTGAAAATACTCTATATAGACCTGGGCAAGATGGCCACCCAGGATAACCAGCTGACCCGCTATTGGGAAAAGCCTACGCAGCGAAACAAGGAGACACAGCTGAACTACATCAGGAAACAGGATATAAATGACCCTTCTCCGGGTCCTCCTACAATATTTTAACATACCAATGAGAAATTGGTATTCTTTTGAAACACACCATTTGTGTAGAACAAGTTGACTATCTTCAGCTAATATAAATGAGGAATTTAAATAAAGCTTTCTCCTTTTAAAATAAAACCACAATATGACAGATTAAAGCCATCTGAAACAAATATTAAGTAACAGAATGAAAGAAACATGAGAGAGTACCCTCACGTCAACTCAAATGACAGCAGATTTCCAAGAAAGCAAAACAATAACATCTCCATATTTCCTTAAGCCACCAAGATTGCAAAAACAGACAAGTATATTATTGCTTTTTCACTATCAGTGCATTTCCTTCAATATATACAAAAATGTTATTAATATGACACTGCTGAAAATGACAAACTGATTAAATTGTTCAAATAAAAAAAAAAACTGCATATCATGTTAAATGAAAACAGATCACTGTCTATGGATTCTCGTCAGCGAATTCCTGAGTTAGTTTTCATATGGATGACAAGCCATCGGGAAACCACAAATATATATTAATTGTCTTTATTAATCTCCAGGGAATTTATGATTTATTCATTAAGAGATGTGCCAGGAGCTTATAGCAACATTTGGCTAGATTTTTTCAAATTAAAACTGGAATCCCTCTTTTCCAATCTATATGAAACATTTGACAAATCTTTAAACAAACATAGGACTCCCATTCAAACGCCATACATACCATCTGTCTTCAGTTTTACCCTGATGTGAAACAGAAAGTGTATTTAATTATTTTAGGCACTTACAATGAATGAAAAAGCTGAATTGATACCAAGAAATGGGGTAATTTTGGGAGGTCTCTTAAGAGTTCTTTGAACAGGCAAGCTCAGTAACGGACACACATTACACAGTATAAAATGTGCTATATTTAGAATTTCAGACGGATTTAGACAAAATTCCTCATAAAAGACTAATATCTAAATCACGCTTGGGAGAAATTAACAATATAACTTCCCAGAGATTCAGATTCCTATTTGTCCTTATGAGGTCTAGAATTATGCAGAAACTATATTATCAGCAGCCTCTATTATTAAGTAGTAGAATTAAATCATATAGGTAACCAATAATTTTGACAATTAGAATTAAAAACTGATTTGACTGCTCTAAAAAAATCCACAGCCAAAATAACAGATTTTAAACCTCTGTCAAACAACAAACTTGGTTATCAATTGTCAAGTGTATTAACATCACAAATTGTCACAGTTGTTTTAACTTTCAAAGCTGTTTATATGCCTTCACATCAAGATATACTGTAAATCTTTTTTTTAATAATGATACTGAAATCCCATTTATGAATTGATTTTTATAGGTTCTTGCACATTCCACAGAAGAGCTCACTGAATACCTTTCAGAACCAGTCACTTTTTCACTATTTAATATCAACTCTGGGATTACAGTGCCTCAGAACTGAAAACTATGCACTCCACATGCAGATATAGTTTTACAAATAGCTAAACCAGATCTTGAGAGGATTCTTATTACATACAGGACATACTGTATATTCCCTGTTTTGTTGTTTAGGTAAATATTTTACACTTGGATTGTATTAATTTCAATAATTCAATAAGTCATTCTAAAAAGGGATATCTTCTAGCAAACAAGAATAAAAACAAATAAGACTGCCAGTATCAGCTATACTAATCAACAAAAGACTCAGTGATAAAGAAGGTGAGCAGTGAGAATGCCTATTAACTACTTTCAATCGAAATTCTCTGTTAATCATTACTTCAAAAACTACCAGTCAAAAGGACATTTAAATGCAAGCAACGATTCTGTTAGCACTTCCTACGAGGATCAAGTTGGGAAAGCAGACAAGAGAATAACACAA
Organism: Lepisosteus oculatus; assembly: GCF_040954835.1. Lineage (NCBI taxonomy): Eukaryota > Metazoa > Chordata > Actinopteri > Semionotiformes > Lepisosteidae > Lepisosteus > Lepisosteus oculatus. The sequence continues at coordinate 44,655,989 of NC_090702.1, read as the reverse complement.
TTAAGATCCTAATTAACTGAGCATAACATTTCTTATTTGTCTAAAATGGTAAATTGTTCAGTTATATGCTTGTGGATAAACAGCATTAATTAGCCATTGGAAACATGATGCAAATGATCTTTGCTGGAAAATATTTTAAGAACAAACCACTGATTTGTTTACCCCTAACAAATTCAGTGTGTCATCTGAATAAAGGATTTCAGGAATGTTTTGTAGAGCTTTGTGAGCAGAACCGATTCATTATAATTGATTTCTTTTACATTCCAAGGCTTTTCCTAAAGAAACAACAATTTTGTAGGATTATTTTATAAATCTGTATGTGTTTTTTTTTCATATCTGATAAACAATCAAGAATACTTTTAGTCATACAACTCTGATAAACAGTTAGACACTGAAGGGTTGAGTGTATTATACTAGTGAACAGAAACTGCAGAGAACAAAGATATTAAAAATTTACAAAGCCTTCATAAGATACTGAACAACTGCAAATAACTGTGTTAGAACCAGAATTTTTAATGCACATAAATACGTTTTTCCTTGATTCACACAACAAAATATTTTAAGTGTAAAAAATGTGGAAAATGAAAAACAGAAACATCTTGTTTGCTGAAGAATGCATGCCCCGAGTCAATACATTGTAGGGATTACAGATTTGAGTCTTCTTGGGTATGTCTCTTTTAAGCTTTGCACATCTGCATTTGGGGATTTTTGCATTCATTCACCTTCTCATAAGTTCTAAGTTTTATTTTATTGACTGAAGCAAGTTCTCCTCAAGCATTTGCCTATATTTGGCTTCACTGACTTTTCCTTCTATCCTAATAAATGCCACAATGCCAGTTGCTGAAAAACAACCCAGTAAGATGTTGCTGCCATCATCATGCTTCATGGTAGGGATTGTATGACACTCAGTTTGTGCTACACTCAGGTACACTCAGTTTGTGCTAGGCAAAGCACTTTGCATCCAGATCACAAATTACAAGTTTTTCAGCAGACCAGGAAAACTTTTACCACATGATCTCAGGGTCTGCCATGAGCCTTCGTGCATCTTACATAGAGGATAAACCTGTATAGTGCAGCAGTTGTTGCTGGCCTTGGACAGGATCTCTGATTCCAACCACGGAACTCTGTCAGGGTTGCCAAAGGGTCCTGACCAAAGTCCTACTTTCCCGGTTGCTCATTTTGGAAGAATGGCGTGCTTTAGGAAGATTTTGGGTGGTTCCATATTTTTTTCCAGTTCTTAATGATGGACCTGACTGTGCTCCAGGGAACTTTCTGCACCCTAGATATGTTTTATACCCCTTCCTAAATCTATACCTCCTCACTATTCTTTCAGTGTTTCACAAACAGCTTCTGAGTCTATATGGTAGTTTCTGTCCTAAAGCGCAATGTCAACTGAGGGACCTTTTCTAATCTCTTCTTCCAATTCAGAATTGCAGGGGAGCTGGAGATTATCATGGCAAGCAATAGGCACAAGGCAGGGTCTTCTGAAATCATGTCAGCCAATTCAACTGAGAAAGAAATTCATAGCAAAAGGGGTGAACATTTGTGCCATTTTGACCTGATAGAGCCGGGGATGGCAAACTTTTCAGAATGGGTGTGCCAAAAGTCAACTCATGCACATGTTATTAAAGATTTCCATGCCATGCATAATTTGTAATGTCAATAATAGCCCAACCTACAGTATGTTTATGAATAAAAAACTAATAAAGTACAATATCTAAAATCAGGAAATGAATATGCACATTTTACCATGTAGTGTGATCCTTACTGAAAAACACGTCACTCATATTGAAGATGGTTTAATCCAATCTAATAAAATATTTGACCAAAACATTACAAATCATGAGAGCTGACAGAAATATCTACTGCCAGTTCTCGCAGGTACTGTACACACCAAACTCAGCAACACAGGTTATGCGATGCTTTGAAAGTTCTTTAAGATGTTACAGTAGGTGCGGAAAGTTGAGGCGTCAATGTCCAGAGAAAAAATGGTAAGTCTTGCAATCTTTGATCTGCACCCTGCATTTGATCATTCATATGAGTGGTGAAGTTGGCTAGACTCAAGAGTTCTGCAACCCATTTTTTAGCGTTCAGTTAAAGATACAACATAGACCACAAACAGACCAAAAGGGCTGAAATGAACAGCTTCTAACTTTGCTTTTTAGCAAACTGCCATTTTGGCCAAAATGCTTGGCTTTATAATTAAATGCAAAAAATGTTGTCAGCGGCACAGATTTCCAACATTCCTGTGAAAACAAAAATAATTCCGTAAACTAAATTAATTGTATTTTGTACCACAAAGAGCTTTCATTGGGTAGTATGGCGTAGAGAATTACAGAACACTTAAGCCAAGTCATAGTTTTTATGGTGTGTTAACTTTTTTTCGGGGCTTATTAAACATTCAGCGCATGTGTTGCTATAAATCCCTTACACATCCAATACTTTATTGCCATAACAACAAATCACATGGAATTTGGTATTAATTATTTGCATGCCAATAATAGCATACATGCCGTAGGTTGCTGACCCCAGTGAGAGAGTAATTTGTGTGGATCAGTATAATAAAAGAATCACATATTAATATGTTTCTATTGGAAATGAATAGGTTCTGAAGGTAATGTGTTTACTGTACTTCTTGACAGTCATGTGTTCTCAGTGCTCCGACACTACTGCATCACTAAAATGAACCAAAATTCTGTGAATGTCATGGAAAATTGCCATCATCAAGCCATTTAAAATTCTAATAGCAGGTGCTGAACAAAGCTGTTTCAATGCTGTAATATTTTTGGCCACTTACCAACATCTTCTGCGAGCTGTGCTCATCACCAAGTGTAATTTAAATAAACTGAGTAAACTAAATATCCAACTTTACATAAAAAGAGTCAATATATGTATGGAAATATTTTCTAAAAACATAAGAACCAAACCTCCACAACACAATGTTATGAAATTGTATTTTCATACAGTCTGTTAGCTCCTTTACTATCAAGAAGGCTGTGAACTATGCTTTTCTAAGTCCAAAAAATGACTGTACAGCAAAACAGTTTTCAAACACATTGCACAATTCTGCAGCTTCATAGTCAATTGTTTCTTTTGTCTAAATTTCTTTTTAGCATGTAATCACTAATCCTCTTTTTTTTCCTTTTAGGTACAAATGAAACTACCAGTTGGTCACATGCTGTAAAGTAAATTGACAAGGAAAAGCACCTCAGATCAAAGAAGGGACAATTTATTTTTTTATTACCTTTAAATTACTGAGATTACTGAGAGTTTTCCACTATCACCATCACATTAACGGCTCACTTTCTGCTTTAATGTATTGGAGAAAAATCGGATCATTAGCATCCTGCCACTTGCATGTGACAGCAGTTTAATGAGAAGGATGCGATGCCTTGAAGAGTGTTCTCCATGAGACTGACCTATTCCACTCCCAATTTTCTTTGAGCAGCCATCAGCAGAGGATGTGAACGAATGCTCTAAAGACACGTTACCTTATTATCTGAATTAACAACGGCTAACAGGGAAAAACAGGCATTCTCACTTATTAACATTGCTTTTACTCAAATCAGTACAGTTATTTTAATTTTCGTTGTAGTGGTAAAAGACAATGACAAGGGGTTTTCTAGTTTCTCCAAAAAATGTATAATTTTTTTCTGCTCATAATAATCAATGTCCAACCACGAGTGTATTTATTACATTTACTTATTACATAAATTGTATTTAATACAATATCTTTACTAGCAGCATTAAGTTTTTCCAAAAAACTTTATTCGGTGGCATTAACATATTAAAATCTGGACTACACCGACACCGATACCCCCCTGGTTTTGCCACACTTAGCACTAGCTTTGCTCTTTCAATTAAGAATGACGTGCTGCAGCAAAGCATCTAAACAAAAAAAACCCACTAACATTACATTACCCAAGTAACAGGAGCAATGTTATTTTAAATAGTAAATTATATGTTGCTGTATGGTTTTTTTCTGTCCTCACTGCTAGCATCTTTACAATCTTTTTTCAGAACTTAAAAGCACGCAACACAGTAAACAATGTCCCCATGTTTTTTTAGCAGTCCAGCAAATAAACATGTGTACTACGATGACATAATAGGTATAATTCTTGTAGCATGCCTGTAAATAGTTTTATTAAACCTTTTCTTAAATCCTAGAAGAAACAAGTGTTGTCACTTTGTTTAAAATATCACAAGTACTTCAATGAAGTTGCAAACTGAGTTTACACTAGTAGCTTAGAGCAGGCGGATTTCTATGCTGACTCTTTTCATCTTTTATTTTCTTTTTTCTCATTATTAAATTGCCTTCATTTTCCTACAAATTATCAATATGTAGTGTTTATAAACATTTATATTTGAACCAACAGTAGTCTTTGTCTTTAAAAGATGCTCTGGATGAGTGACAGTACAGTATGTCTGAGACTTAATTGAACCATAAACTAAAAGGAAGAGAAAGAACCAAAATTTCCACAGATGCCAGCTTCTCTGTGTAAAAACTTTCATTACAAGCTCCCCTAAGAACATGATATGCTTGATTATCAACCGTAACATGTACTGCCATCTGAGATTTGTCATTCAAGCTCAAACACTTTCAAAAGATACAATCAACTAGGAAATAATAACATGAATGACTGAATAACAAAACCCATTTCACATAATGAGCATTCTAATCAAGAGAGATTACATTATCTACCATCTCAGCTGTGGAAATTACAGAGCCCCTAGCACCTTGGTTGGCATAACACTATAAATGATGCTTAGCCTGGAAACTGACATGATGTGTAACATCTCTCAGGACTTCTAAAATAAAGTTCAATTACAGGGGTTTCATGACAGAAGTATATCCCTGTTGTATTGACCATTAGCACTCCTTTAGCTTTCAGATTCGTCAAATTTACATTAGATGCTCGATCTAACATCAGTGAAGTTCTTGCCCAATCTCTGCACACGAGGTTTCATAATGAGAATGAACAGCATTGAAAGGGCACATTTAAACTACTGACAATTAGTAGGCATACCATTAAAACAGGCTAGCTAATTTTTTTGCATATCTTCTGCAATCCACGATCCCCACACCTTTTCATTGCAAAGCTATCTATAATCACAATTCAGGGAAAAGAAGAAAATCAACAAACATCAGATTTTCCACAAAGCAAAGATCAGAAGTGAAAACTAATTAGAAGTACGAGGCACGTGTATACCCAGAGGCTTGTGGTTGTGGAACAAGCCGATACCCTGGTATGTTTCAAGAAATGGCTGATTGAGATCCTTAGATCAATAAACTATTAACTACCAAACGGGCTAGATGGGCTGAATGGCCTCCTCTTGTTTGTAAACTATCTTATGTTCTAACAAATTCCAAGAAGCTTTATAAAACTCCATAACTATATGACATGCGTTTTACACCAGTGGGCTGGAGAATGAGGATGGCAGGTCATCACCCAAAGCTTTCTGGGGAATGTAGTTCAGACAAGGGCTGTCAGCTTGTCTGAACCTACCTCTTTCTCACACCTTTGTGTTCAAACTGCAAACCACGGCTAATAACTCAAAACCTGAACCCGTGATCCCGTTGACCACACCAAACTGGAGCCTTATGTTGGCATTTGAAATACTCGACAAGGCATAGTTCTTTAGCTTCATGACTACTTTCAGAAAACGTGCCCCACGCCTTAACCACAATGCACTAAATGAACAGCTTCCATAAGAGGGTTTACTTTCTCGTGATCCAGTAATGACAAGCCACAAATTAACCAAAAGCCCTTACTCACTGCCCCTCTCCCACAAACACCTGCCAACTGAACAGAATTATCAACATTAACTAACTGGGCCGGTAGGAGAACAGAGGAAAAAAAAGACAGAAAAGGCTGTCCGATAAATTCTTAAACTGATGGAGCAGCCACAAGCGGCAAGTGTGAAAATCACCTAGGAACAGCTGAGGGCATGTGGATCAGATGATGAAGCAAAGCTCCATCTTCTTTATTTATATTAGCCCCTACATCGGGGGTGGTTTTACACTTCACTGTAATAAAAGACATGTAAGCCCTGTCAATCTCAAAGCTTTCCAAATGATTATTTTCCATCACATTTTATTACCTTCGAAATGCTTTGCAAATTGTGAAGACAGAGTTTCTTGTAAATTAAAGCAACCTTACAAGGTAATGAGACTCGGCAGTGATGAAATCCTCTGCATATTAATTATTTTAAGACAAATTGAAAGAGGGTCATCAAAAAGACCATGTTAAACTGCTCAAGCTTTCTTAAAGTGAAGTTCAATGTATCCACATTTTTTTCTTTCAAAAACATCAAAGTACTGTACCTCTCGTTGTTAGGAGAAACACTCTTCATATTTTTAGAAATTCTACTATGTACAAGTACAATTAAGAGAGAGAAGACTCCAATGTATTAAGTGGTTAAATAAAATGCACAATGTGAATTATTAGTTCAGAATTATTAGAAGAATTTTCAATATATCTGCATTGTTTTCTATTCTGGTTAATTGGAGAGCTGCCTGCATTCTTATTTATCACAATGCATTTAATTATTCTTCCACAGCAACTTCAGTGGACGGTAAATGTTTGGAACACATTTTGAGTTTTAACTATCCAATCAGGAGCTACAAAGACTGCTTCCTATTCATAAAAAACTAAATTCTTTAGAAGTCCCAACATTTAAAGAATTGCAATGTCACATCAGATTAAACATGACACAAATACGCTCGCAATTGGCTGTCACACAAGATCCACCAGATCCAGAGTTTTTCTGATGCAGTCCGAAAGACACCAAGATAACAGTAATATTGTCAATGTTAAGCTGCAGTGGGCCAACACACTGGACAGGAGAGAAAGTGTACAGCTTTGTTGTCTTCTAGAATGTCAGCTTGACTTCTATCTTGATTGGGTTGCAAAAGATTGCAACAGAGGGTCCATAAAATATAATAATATGACAAAGCAACAGGACAACAATCAATTCTTTTTACTGATGAAACCCATGAGTAGAGCCATTTAAGGTGACGTCCTGGTGGTACTTCCATAAAACTTTGACTTCTATACTGCATTTTTTTTTCAATTTTAGATTACAAGCATGGATTCAAAATTTGAACATTACAGTAGGATACATTGTTTTTGCCCTGAATGTACCTTGTTCATTTTTTAATTCTTCATTATGATAATGATAAAACTGGAGCAACAAAGCATATCATAACTCTAAACTGTGTGCCACCGTGCTACCCCTGTTATAATGGCATGTTTTAGAATTAACTGACAATACAAACTTAATCCTCTCATTGCTGATTTGGCTGCTAAGGGAACCCTGGTCACAGTCAACTGGTGACATGACTTAGATTCGAACCTGTGATGCCTTAATCACAGAGTAAGCACCTTTACCAGGTGAGCCATTGGGGTGTTGTGACAGTACATGCTCAAAAACATCTAAGAAAGGTAAACAGAAAAGAAGCTTTTCTTTACAATGATATTGTATTTGCTTTGAAGAACTGTTGGATATTGGCTGACATCGAGAATGCTATTCGAGTCAAATCGCTTAGACGGGCCACATGAAAAACAAAGATTTTGTTGCCAACTACTACAAAAAATACATAAACCACACCTGGCAAAACCAAAAAAATCGCCAGTTGAAGAGACAGATGAATGGCTGGGTTTGCTTGAGGGCTGCCACCTTTTCCACAGAAAACGCCAGAAAACTACTGCGCTGGCTTTGATGGAAGCCTCCAACTTTGCAATCCTGCACTGTTTTCATATTTTAACTCATCTGCTGAGATAAGGATCCCCTCTCACCAGACTCTCCACGATAAAAATCCCTAACCCTAACACCCATCCTCAACCTCTAACGAACTTAATCCTGCTGGTAGAAAAAGTCTACAAACTCTGGATCTGGGCTTCAAAGAGGAAGAAGGGAAGAATCTCCATGAAAAGTGACTGACTGCAGAATCGAGGACACTGACAAGAGTCCATCTCCCAGACCCAGATGTAAATAGTGTTCCACAATATACAGTATGAGAAGTATTTGTACTTAAGCAAAAAGAATAATTAAGAAAACAAAGGATTAACTTCACTGCCCTCTTACCACTTCTAAACTGATACTTACAGTGCCTTGCGAAAGTATTCGGCCCCCTTGAACTTTTCAACCTTTTGCCACATTTCAGGCTTCAAACATAAAGATATAAATTTTTTATTTTATGTGAAGAATCACCAACAAGTGGGACACAATTGTGAAGTGGAACGAAATCTATTGGATTTTTGAAACTTTTTTAACTAATAAAAAAATGAAAAGTGGGGCGTGCAAAATTATTCGGCCCCCTTGCGTTAATACTTTGTAGAGCCACCTTTTGCTGCGATTACAGCTGCAAGTCGCTTGGGGTATGTCTCTATCAGTTTTGCACATCGAGAGACTGAAATTCTTGCCCATTCTTCCTTGCAAAACAGCTCGAGCTCAGTGAGGTTGGATGGAGAGCGTTTGTGAACAGCAGTTTTCAGCTCTTTCCACAGATTCTCGATTGGATTCAGGTCTGGACTTTGACTTGGCCATTCAAACACCTGGATACGTTTATTTGTGAACCATTCCTTTGTAGATTTTGCTGTATGTTTGGGATCATTGTCTTGTTGGAAGATAAATCTCCGTCCCAGTTTCAGGTCTTTTGCAGACTCCAACAGGTTTTCATCCAGAATCAAGTTTGTAATCAAAGCATGTGAACTTTTGTCAAGAAATTATAATTAGGGTTGCCTGTTTTTAGTTCATATTACGACAAAACCAATTTACTTAAAATAATTCTTGTGCATAGTCTTTAGAAACAAAGTCAAAACAGATCAGGCTGGGTTTGATGAGCCTCCATTTTTACTCTGCAGCATCAAAAAGATGTACAAAAAAAGCAGTATACTGGCTGCAAAGGAAATAGCATTGTTATTGTAAGAGAAGAAAACTCACTATTATTATTAGTTTAACAAGCAGGGGATATGAATTACAGAAACCATGTGTAATGTGTTGAGAATATCTTTAAAGTAAACTTGTTTAACAAGCACACAATTATGTATACAGTATATATCGGGAAGTATGTAGAGGTCTGCTTGTTTGGTCATACTAAAATATGTATGATTTCTCCTGGCTCCAGACATGGTTTTTTAATGCTACTTACAGTTTTAAAGGTAATTGCAGGTATTTCTATAATAATTTAGTATGAGATCATGTGATTATAACACAATTTTTATTTCTGAGTAAAGTGCTTTACAAGACGCTCGAAACTCTGGAACAGTAGGATGGAATAAGAGGACTGGTATTACCGAGACGCATGTCCAAGGTTACAATTAATTACCTGTCACCTTGTTGGTTGTTTTTAGTTACCCATTTCCATTTTTATTTATTGCTGTTCACCTTATTCCACCCTGCCCGAATGAGCTTTGGAAATCCCGGTCACGCTTGGCTAGTGCCATGACCCCAGACTCAAACCCATGATCACAAAGCTCAGCTTGTGCTGAGGTGAGCACTCTCCCAGACTCAGGAGAACCCCAGACATTTGTTTAGGCCCTAAGAAAGTCTGCAGACAAGAGGTTATCCAGCCCATTGAGCCCGTCTTGATACTAGTAACAACCTGATCCTGAAATCTAATCCAGCTGTTTTTCGAAAGAAGCAAGGATATCAGTTCCACAATGTGGCTGGCTAACTTATTCCATACTACCACAACACATTTTCAAAAAAAGCCTCATTTGTCCTCAGCTATAAATGTACTTCTTCCTTGATGTCTTTTATGCCTAGTGCTTGTTGCACTGTTCACTGCCCCTGAGAATTCTGAATACCTGAAGCAGGTCCCTTCTCAGTCTTCTGTATTCCAGACTACAAAGAGTTAGTTCTTTTAGTCTGTCAGGCTAGTGGATCCTGCTGTGGGGGTCAGGCTTTACTACACTGCACCTGGGTGTGACTTCTCTTCTGGAGCTCAGCACAATAGGCCTACTAGAAACCAATTGTTAAAAGCAATAAAAAAAATGTTTGCACGAGTTCCAGGTCATTTCCCCAGGAGGATATTTTGTAAAAATGTTCAGTGTAACTCTCTCATTATTTAATTTGGTATGCGGCATCCCAAAACGTAGCTAGAAAACACAATGATTTTATTTTAGAGACCTGTGCCGCTTTCTCCCATTACACCTGGGAATAGCAATGCCACACTTCCACAGGCAGAATGCATAATAAAATTCCAAGTCTTTTATGTGATCTGTCTAAGAAAGCTGTCAGAGACACTGTGATAAACAGTTCTCCTTTTCTTTATACCCAAACAGTGGGTAGCCTTCTTGGCCAATGAAACAAGTGTAAAGAGGATGAATGTGCTATTGCTGTGATAACACGAAGAGGGGAAAAAAAAGCTGTTAAACTCCTGAATCTGCTGCCTGCCTGCCTCCTGGCTGTCTGCCTGCTGTCATTTTAGCAGATTGATACAAATGAGTTACTGAGCTAACTGCATGATAGCTTTTCTCCATATTAAGCGCAGGCCTTTGAGAAGATAAGAGTGAAAAAAGCTGAAAAACAGTTAATGGTTACATATGAAACTCTTCATTCCATAGAAAACAAAATGAAAGTACGTATCAAGGACAGTGAAGGAAACAAGAAGCTGCAGAGCTTTATGCTAAACATTATGTACGTTCGCAATACAAGAATGAGTAATGGCAGAGCTGAACGGGATTTCTCAGGAGGAAAACCATTCAAGCAGACTGGAAAATATCAATATTCCCTTGCTTCACAAAGATGGATTAAACAGAAAATAAATAAGAAAGCATTAAGATTTAGATTAATTAAAAATAACACTTAAGCAGCTAAATGTGAAGGTTTGTAGCACCTGCCACAGAAAACTATGAAAAACACACAATTCACCAACATGTTACTCCTACAGTGGGCTTCAGGCAGGAATTAGAATGGAAAGAAAACTGACATTTTTAAAAGGAGCTAAAAAACTGAGCAGACTGGTTGTTACTGGTGGCCACACATCTAGCAGGCCTTTTGTCAGAGTGCATCAATGTAAACTGTTTTACCTTTGAATGAGGTTGATATGCAACCGTTGTTCAGTTCTTGCATTAAAACGTTGTCTTCTCTCATTCTTTGAGTGTATTACTGCACCTCAGAAGAGGAACATGAAATATTAAGCCCTATTTATCTGTCATATAACTGTAGTGTAGGGTTCAGCCTAATGAGCTTCTACTGGAGCTAACATAACAGGATTTAGCTCTGTCTTGGAGGTAAAATCCCATTACAGAACATGAGGCACAACGTATTAAGTCTGCATATCCATGCCCAGCCCATCATAAGAGTGCCGTGAATGGTGAATTAAGAGCTCCTAAGAGGGTGATTTTCAGATGTGGACTAAAATAATTGTGGGTTAACTCGACTCACCAGAACCAGGACTTCTTTTACTATTCCAATTCCGGTCTGTTCTCCAGTGGTCAAACTGTTGCAAACTAAACCACTGCATCACTGTCCACTTCATTCTTATTTATACTTACACTGAGCCCACAAAGTCCATGGCACTGCTGACACCCAAGTGTAACACTTAAGGATTATCTTCCCTCTTCTAAAATACCCAGTTAAACAAGCTTATAATGGGTAATTGTATTTTGGAAAAGAACAGATTACCTCAATATTTGCTCACCTGGAGAACTGTTTGTATCTTGGCAAACACATCGGCCATGTCATACAGCTTGACGAGTCCCTCTTGGGCACCATTAGGGGATCTGACGATCTGCTGCAGGTGCCCCAGGACGATGCTGTGAGCAGCAGCCACAGCATTGAACTTGTCAAACAGCAGCTCCAGCAGCTCCAGAAGCAACCTTCAAACGGCCCAAAGAAGAGAATACACTTACACACTTACAATTGCACAAAGCTGAAGAATAAGAACTACACAAACACCTGTCAAGAACTGTCAGCCTACTAAAATGTTACTTTGCAGTTTTTGCACTTTTCAAACTTTTCAAGTTTAAGATCACACAAAATATTAGAAAATGTCTTATACAGTATATTCCTTCTGTAAGAAGATATAAATCTGATGAATGGAAATAAAATTGCTTAGAAATGCACTATGATGCATTTTAATTTGGAGATTAGAATAAATTATCCTACACTTATGAGTTGTGTTCACAAAGAGTGGATTTTTTGTCACTTTCTTTAACAACAACCTATATGCAACAAAACCTTCAGCTAAAGTTCAGTCCAGCCTAACTTTGAAACTAACTGTGTAAGCCTAAGATACAAAGATAGCAATCCACACAAAAAAAGGAAAACTAAATCAGCTGAGAGCTAATATCTTGGTTTTCTGTTAAAACACGTTCCGTTTTTTCCAAATGTTTTGCTTTCATGTGAATTTTAAATGTCTACAAACAGAAGTTTTATCATATACGCCATTTAAAATAACTGTTAGAACATAAAATGGTTGACAAAACATGATAAAGGGGGCTCATATTTTTGCTTTCTAGAAATACAGTCGACAAATGTGATTTTTGAAAGTCGACCTAAACCTTTCTCGTCTGTACAATGAACTGTGCTATGATCCTTTCATGTCTCTGTGACAGCTCCTCCCCAATGCCTGAGCAATTTTCAAATTGATTTTTAAAAGGAGGTAAGACAGCTTAGTATAACAGTATCTCCATTATTTCTTTCCCGGATACGGACATAGTGCTGTTACAACGTACGGCATTAAGTAACCACCCTAATTCTTAATTATTCACTGGAACAATTAGTCAATTGGACAAATGACACTGTCTTTAGATTTTTCTAAAAACCATGGCCCTCCAGAGTCAGGGTCACCTACTCCTGCTCTCCACAGATTGATGCCAGTCTGCTGTGCTTGGAAATGTAGGAGTCAAAAAAAAAAACACCCTGTGAAATGCCAAAACATAAATCACTTTTCTCATTTCGCCATACAGGCCATTCACAGAGAATAAGTGCGCAAACTGTTAAAACTTCTGAAGATGATTTGGGAAACTGCTGTTTCATAAGATAAACATTTCCATCCATCCATCCACAGTAAGCCACTTATCCTGGCAAGCAGGCTGCCGGCTATCCCCAGAGGCATAAAGCACAAGGTGGAACTAAGATTCCAGGGCTGCCGTTTCCCCTTGGATGGGATGCCATTGCATTGGCAGATAAAACTTTTAGATGCTTTACCTATTTTGATTAATTTGAATATACTGAACAAAAAAAAGGGCGTGCCACAGTGGCACAATGGTTAGCACTGCTGCCTCGCAGCGCCGGGGCCCTGGGTTCAATTCCAGACCTGGGGTGCCCTCTGTGAGGAATTCGGAGGCTTTCCCCGTGTTTGCGTGATATTTTGTCAGGTGTCTCCGGTTTCCTTGTTATTGCTATTGTGTTACTGTCTATTGTCTTATCTTCTGTCCTATTTATATACTGCACCTGAGTGACTAATGAGAAACACTTTTCATTATACTATGCACCTGTGTAAGTTTAATGACAATAAAGTTGAATTGTTGAATTGTTGTTGATGAACTGGCATCCCTGGCTTGCCAAGGTAAGCGCTGACTCCCTTGTGAGCCTGTACTGGATAAAGTGGCTATAAAATGTATATATGTACAAAAAGAAATTAAATACAATTACTTAACAACAGTTCTGGCAATAAAAGTCCTTAAAAGTGACATCTGGATGATTTTTATTAAGGTGAGATGGACAAGCTGTGGGGGGGTACGACCAGGAGTAACACAAACTTCAGTCCCAGGAACAACAATCTTAAATACCTGTCCTGTCAACTACATTAATGATGCATATTGGATTTAAAAAGCTCAATAACAAGAATAGCACTGCAGTACCCTGGGTTCAAACCACAGCCTTTTAATGAATTCCAGTGGGAGCCCTGATGCAACTGAAAAACCTATAACATGATAAAATTAGCTGAGGTGAAAAAATGCTCCTAATGTCATGAGAAAAGCTCTCACATAGAGGCAAGACATTTGTCTTTTTTTTGTTACTGTAGCTATTTTGTCAATCTGGGTAAAACTGGTCTGTAAAAAGTCAAGATAATATATCACATTATATTTTTACAAGTACTGCACCATGCAAGACCGTCTCAACCACACACACACGTTTCAGGAAATGAAATGAATGTAATTAAATAAATAGTATTCCAAAATAGTTTTCCATCTACATATTGGAAGCCTCTGGGTTGTGACATAGTGTATCTTCTTAAGGTATAAAGCGCATACACAGAATATAGACACCTGCGCGTCAAATAAGCTCTCCAGATGATTTTTGTGGGAACGATAGTGTCATGACAATCAGGGTTCAGGTTCTTTTGCAAATATATTTCATGAAAATGTGATGCTGTTCTGTTACTTGTGTTAAAGTTAATGGAACGTAGCAGTAAATTAATGTGTATTTCCCTTCCAATCAAAAGACACTCTTACTGGCTGCACCTCACGCCACTGCTGCGAAAATAAAGCAGCAATTTGGGTTTCACCACATCCATCAGTGTGGGTGTAAAGTTCAATATTATTTTATGACATTTGATGTAGGGAAAACTTAATTTAGCTGTTACACCCCTTATCAGTCACTGGATTTAAAGATGCTGATGATATGCAGAACAATTTCTTGTGTGTACAAATCATAAATCAATTGTCTGTTTGTTAAGAATTTGAGAAGCTCAATTATTTATAAACGCATCTCAAATGGACTCTTTCAGGTCAGAAGATACGCTTAGTTAATCAACTAAGCGTAGCTCTTTCAGGCTGAGTATACTGGTGCATATTACCCCAAGTGGATTTTCCTGGTAATTCTCCCAGGGAAAGAGGCCTACAAATCCTTAGATGTTATTCTTCGTAACTTCCCAACTTGGGACTATTCTTCGTAACTTCCCAACTTGGGGCTGCTCTTCGAGAGATCTTGGCAGGAAAACTAGCACTGAGTAGAGTAACTGCAGTCTTAAATATTTTCAATTTGCAGACTATCTGTCTGACAGTAGATGGCTGAAGCCCCAAATGTTTAGAACTGGTTATGTATCCCCCTCCAGGCTGATGAACATCAACTACTCTTTCAGAGGATATCACTGTGACTCTCTTGTGATCACGCATTATGAGTTTACAGTAACTTGAATGGCGTTGACAAAGCTCTCAAAGTTTCTGACAATTGTATAGAACAGGGCTGACAAAAATCTTTATTCACTCATTACCAAAACTGAGTTTCAGTTTGTTTTTTTTCTATTTCATAGGTCGTGTCTCAGAAAACACCGATAGATTAATATAAACCCATCTGGTAATTTAAGAAAAGACATTGGATTAAACAAGGGTTTCATGCTATGAAATTGTAATTGACATAATTCTACTGGGGGTTTACAGACCGAGCCCTGTATTTGCTAGGGCTATTATTATTCGCTTTTATTGGTAGCTTATTAGCTGCTATGAGAGCAGAGTTACCACCATGTAGGCAGACCTCATCAGATCTCAGAAGCTAAGCAAGGTTGGGCCTGTCTGTAATTACTGTAATTGGAGACCCCTAAAAAATCAGGTTTCAAATCCTGCTGCTGGACCGTATTTGTATCATATTCTGGAAAATGTATTAGAAATTAGGCTTTATATAAGTTGCATAATTCCTTCTTAGAGGTTACATAAGGCGTGAAAGCAACATGACCATCCCTTTATGACCCACTTCTAAAAGATATAACATGCACAAAACTTTTCTTAACCTGAATCCTAAAGTTAACCCTAACGTTATCTCTAACTCCAATCCCAACGTTCGCATTAATTTTTAATATACTAGACCTGAAACATTTCACGCACCTGAAGAAGGCTCCACGGTTTCCTTCCTTTTTTTTCAGCATGGAATAAACCTATTACTTGTTCCTTTAAAGCCTATGCATGCTGATGCAGCTCCCCACCTGAACTACTGAACCGTTTTATGACATGCATGACAAATGTTACTTGTGTATCTTTCGGAACAACAATTATAAAGTAGCATGAATGTTGTTACAGCATATTACAACACCTCTATAAAGGTACAATTACAGTAGTCTGTTCACCCATTTTCCGACTGCTTCTTCCAATTC
Source organism: Lepisosteus oculatus (assembly GCF_040954835.1). NCBI lineage: Eukaryota > Metazoa > Chordata > Actinopteri > Semionotiformes > Lepisosteidae > Lepisosteus > Lepisosteus oculatus. The sequence continues at coordinate 44,639,944 of NC_090702.1, read as the reverse complement.
GGGGTCACAGGGGAACCAGAGCCTATCTGAGCAAGCAATGGGCACAAGCCAGGATACACCCCGGACAGGACTCCAGTTTTTCACAAGGCAGACACATAGTCACCAGTATGTTTTTGGATTGTGGGAGGAAACTGGAGCACCTGGAGTAAACACAGGGAGACTAGACAAAGTCCACGCAGAAAACGATAACACCCCAGATCTGGAACTGAAATCCAGACTGCCAGTGATTCAAAGCAGTAATGATAAGCACTGCACCACCATGCCACCTTAATCATAATAGAGTGCAAGCTATATAAAGCTTAACTCAAAGGCACAGTTATAGAAAATGTGTTTATCTAATTAAAAAAAAAAGTTTCCAGCAGTAAGACACTAAAAAAGGACCCTGCAGAAACTCACTACTTGCCTCAGTGTTAATGGATGCTGACACATACAAATTCCAATTAGAAACTGTGATACTATAGATAAAGGCATCAAGAAATCTGTAAAAGCTTATTCTCAAAGAAGACACATTTTGCCCTAAAAGCAACATAATTGCTGCTCTAATTTTACAGATTTTATTATACACCACATAACTGCTGCTGCAAAGCCATTAGCCTCCATTACCTTTAAAACAACCATGGAACAGAAAGTTAAAAACAAGGAAAACATTTCATTAAGTGTAATCTTTGGGGTGGTGGCAGTACTCCACAGCAAAAAGGGAAGTCTGCAACAAAGAAGCAAAGACTGAATAACATCAGCATTTTAACATGTCAAGTTCTGAATTATTTCAGGCACAACGGTTAGGACATGCTGCAGGATTGTGCTGCTCTGATCCAAAATGGGCATAAACTGCTGATCTTCAATAAATCAGAACTTATGAATTCCCTGGCACAGCAGGTGAATCTCGGTAGCATACATAACTGAAGTTTCCCCCATGCCTCTTTTACTGCCAAAGGCTAAACTGCAAATGAAGCAGGAATAATCCTTTGAAACTTCATAAAATCAATGCTTAAAGTCTACTTATTTGTCAAATATCTTTTAAACCAAAGATGTTACAGGGTAATGGCCAGAGTAAAAGTGTTTTAGATAACCACTACTTTTACACCAAAACAGAAAAGAGAATGCCATTGACAAATTAAACACATAGTCAAAAATATCTGAAAGAAATATAGGAAATAAGACCTTTAAATCACATTGTCGATTAAATATAAAATGCCAACCTATCAATTTGTATTGCGTTATGAGAAAATATGATATTACTTTAAACAATGTCAAAAGCCACTGTATATTTACACATCCTCACTGCTAAGAATGAAATGAAAATAAAATGTGACACCATATGCATGGCAGGTAATGTGTTCTTAAGAATTTCTAAATGCCAATGTGACGTGCACACATGAAACAGAAAGGGCTCATTACACACTGATAAATGGAAAAGGAATACTAATGTTTCTGCAGTTGAGCCCCTTTCAAATGTGGTCTCCTGAACACGCGAGGATGACTCCACATGCTAAATGCTGTTTCTATCTTCTTTTGTTTTACTTTTCAGAATGGAAGCTACTCCACTCATTTCTTTCCAGCTCACATGATGAGCCAGCTCTCTACCATAACATAAAACAAACACGTTTTATGTTATGGCACTGGCAGAGATCAGTGAAACAGGGAAAATGCATCTGATACGCATCAACACTGAGGAAAACCCCATTGATATTGGTAAAATACTGCACAGAGAGAAAACAAAGTATGCTGAGGTGCAGGAATGAGGTTTAGGTGGCGACAGTGCAATGACAAGTGAGGCCATTAATGCCAACTTCAGAAAACATCCTGTTATTACACAGGAGGTCAATATCTTGAAAGCTGTATGGCATAATAGTTGCATAAACACTAACATCAACATAATACTTTAATCTCCCAACACAAAAAAGCTCATTCCCTCATGCTAAAGGTCACTCCAAATGTTCAGCCTGCTATAGTAGCAGATCTTGACCCAATTAAGTACCTGTAGGATATGTTGGTAGACCCATTCATCGATATCAATCACCGGCACATAAAATCGCATTTAGGATTAAATGAAAAGGTATCTACCAGTCTCTGCCATGCGATATGCATGCATACAACATACTGTAACACTCATGCAGAGATGTCGGACTTGAATGCATCATGAGACTCAAAACATATTTCACTTTTAAACTTTGTCAGGTGCTTTTTATACAAATGATCTGATGACATAAGAGCTGAAACCTAGAGAGTCCTGAATTTGTGTTTCAAGTGTCAGAGAGCTTTCATGTAACCACAGATAACTAGTGTCTTGCACCTCAATTTTGCATACTTCATATGCCATACTTTTTTATGAGTATGATGCCAGACTGGATTACTGTTTCTGCAGTGGTTTCCGTAGTAACAGTCTCCCACCTTCAGATGAGCAAGCAAATGCACTTTCATTAAACCCACCTTTATCTGGAGCTATTTCACACTGAGCCAACTTGTAGCCATATATACCAAGAGCAAACTGAAGTGCAGAAAGACAGCCTTTCTCCTGCCTTCACAGCTCATTCTTTAAAAAAGCCTAGTCTACTCAATGCTAAATGTGGATCATGGGGAACAGCAGTCTGATTTTTTCCTTGAAGTCCAAAGATACTACAAAGGAACAGCTGGACACCCAAATAATCTATATCTGCAGATCACCATTATTTTTGTGTTCTAGTTTTGTATTCATTTGTTTTCTCAGCATTCAAGCCTCACATAAAATGCTGAAGAGTATGAATTTTAATACTCACTTTGTGAATTTATATATTCATTGCCACTGAGAGATTGTAACATACTCAATACAGGGGGGATTATAAATGCAATGCACAAAAATAGAAAATAATTGTCTTGCTTTTGTCCTACTAGTAACTACACTCTGTATGTGATGTGACTATCATTCTTTATTTAAATATTTTGTTTTACTTAAAAACCTAAATGGATGATATGTGTTAAAATGATCATTTATAAGATGTTTTAAAATGCATCTCATTTAAGTGGAATTTGAAGCCAAGCTGTGTACATAAATGCTCATTTCACAAAGTAAGGCACGATCACATAAGATCCAATTCCTAAAAAATGCTCAATTCATTTTGATGAAAGAAAGGCTTCACAAATGTATCCTTTTCTTAGAAGATAGCTGTTATGAACCTGTTTTGCTTATCGTTTTCTCTGATTTTTCTTTAAATGTTCTCACCTGAGTGAGAAGAGGCATGGTCTTGATGTTGTCTCTGAATGGGAGGATCTGGCATTTCCCTACATTTCCCTGGGCGGAGCGGCGGCTCTGTGGCTAAGGATCTGCGCCTGTGGCTGGAAGGTTGCTGGTTCGCATCGGGAATCCTACTCCGCTTGGCCCTTGAGAAAGGCCCTTAACCCCAACTGCTCCAGGGACGCCTTATAAATGGCTGACCCTGCGCTCTAACCCCAAGCTTCTCTCCCTATCTGTTTTTATGTGTGTCTCATGGAGTATGTAAAAAAGACAAATTCCTAATACAAGAAATTGTATATAGCCAATAAAGCGATCTTACATAAGATCTGTCAAACCATCCTGAAGTCGCCTCACACTCGCTCACACAGGTTTTTGTCCTGTGGTTTGACTGCTCATGAAGGGACTAAACTCTGATGTTTTCTTGACATGTTCACAGAGCCTTTTTTGTTTGATTTTCTCCTTCTATCTTTTGTATTGAATTTGTTATTTTTATTTCACATAAATTGGGCAGTGTGATAGTAGTAAGATAGTGTGCGGAAGACTTTTTTGGGGAGGAAGTTTGGTTTATTTTGGGGGACTGAGTCAAGTTAGTGAGGTGGAGTATGTTTGGATAAAAACACATATATATTTATAATACTGTAACAGAGCCGGGGTTTAGACAGCAATAGTAGCATAACAGCTTTTGCTACTATTTTACAGCTTTGACGGAAGCCATCGAGCTTTTGCATTTTCCCGAGACTGACCTGGGCTGATTCTCCTGTGAGAGACTCTCTCCTCTCTGGTAGGCATGGTCTCCTATCTGAGTGGTGGACCTCTTGACAATCTGCTTCAGCTCTGGCTCCAGGCGGTCTGTGATCGCCTTTATGGTCTCAGGAATCTTCTTCAGCTTGGCCAGACCCTTGATGAGGACTCCCATGAACACGCCACTGTTCTCCTCTGGGTCCACATCCAGGTCCTCCTTCACCTCCTGGAGATTTAGCTCTCGAACTACAAAAACAGGCAGTTCCACCATCTCATCCACAGAAACTTCTCTGACAGTAAAGACCATAGTGATGTTAAGCCTCAAAGTTTAAATTCTAATCGGCAATACAGTGCTCCTGATCATTCCTTATATTCTACTGTATATACAGCTTTTCACCTCAAAGTGTTTCACACATAGGAGAGGTCCCACTTCATCCATGTCTGAAGTGCGGCACCCAGCTGGGTGAGGTGTGGTAGCCATTACGGGCCAACAGCTTCACAACACAACCCATCAGGAGGGGAAGTGAAAAACTGCTTGACCAATTCAAATCAGGGGGAGCTTTAGGTAGGCCAGATTGTGCAAGCCCACAGTGCCATTCAGTCAGGATACTGTGGATAACTCATCTGAAAAGCGCCAATCCATCTCAAATGACCAAATCGGGACCTCAATCCAATGTTTCCCCTGAGGGATTGCCCCTACAGTTAGCACAGTTTCCATGGTCATCAGAGTGGGGCTTTACTTTGGATGTCCTGAGTCACAAGATTCTTCTAAATACAAAATATATCAGGTTCTAAGAATATGAGTATTTGGGGGTTCTTTCAGACACAGATGATGTTATCACTGAAATTAAAGTCTCACAGGGCATATATGAGAACGTCTTCCATTCTGGTCCAGCAGGAAGAGTCCCACCTGTTACCACAGCAACCTAGGTTTCCTGGGAGGTCACCCATCCTGCTACTGAGGCCCTGCCCTTATTATATGGACAATGGTCAGTACAATCAACACTACACTGAATTAATCGGACAGAATGGGAATATTTCAACTTCCCCACCTGCATTTTCTGTCAGAGCCTAGCAGACTGAAACAATGACCGTTTTTCAAAACGATTCAGAAAACTGCAATAACAGGATACAAAAGGTGGCTAATTAACATGACAGTTTAGCCTGGAGGTTAAATGGTTTGCAGTCAGCGTTTCACTGTTTTATTTTCAGTTTATAAATGATGCTATCTCCGCGTTCATCATGTATTTCATCCTGAGTGATGGACAAAAAAGGGCTAATTTCATATTCCCCTGGAACAACATTATTCATAATTTTATTAAATTCTGTATTTGATCTGGATTTTAATTTCCTGAGACAGCAAAACCATAGAAGAGCTAATGTTTATAATAAGTTAATGGACTTTAGTATTTCAACTGTAGTTTGCAAAATAATTACTACAATTACCAACAACAACAAATTAGGCATGTGCAGGCCATTAAACCTATCTGCATTTACAAAGAAGGAAGCTTGCCAATAAAAAAATGTATTGTTATTGCAATACATTTAGACCAAGCAAATACTAATTGCCATTTTTTAGGTAATGGTGGCAAAACAGCTATTAGCAAGGTAATTACTTTAGCACTCAGTGTAAATGAAAGCAGTTTTCACCTGTTTTAGTAAATTCCTCATAAAAAGAAAATTAGGGGGAATCTAACCACTTAAAGGGAAAATCTGAGAGGATTTCAAAATGGGGATCAGAAGGTGACAGGTCATCCTAAGTGATGATTTTTATGTAACACTTTAAGAAAAAAATATCTTATTTATTTCTTAAATATTCAGTGGGGCTGGTTTGTTATGAAATTTTGCTACACTTTGGCAAAATCTAAAGTGTGGTACATTTGCAGATTTCATTTCAGCAGACTGGTGATACTTCCTTTGAATTGATGGCAGTTTGGGTTGGCCTGCAATTATATTTAAAGACTTGCCATTACGTCTGCTGTCAGCAAGAGAAAAGAAGGAGCAGGAGAACAGATTCTAATAAAATCTACAGTGTATATATATTCCTATTTGCATTTTTAACACCATTATCTGCACTGAAAGGCAAAACACGGCATTAGGCACCAGTTATGTTGTGACCTCACACTGATCTTAATAACATGTTAATGCCAGTAATGATTTCTGCAAAACCTACACTCATGATTTCATTACTACAGCTCCCATCAGAATACAAAAGAGGTGCCCATTATAAAAATGACTCAAAATATTTATTTTCACTGTTCATTTGAAAACAAAATGCATTAAATGTATTTCTACCACAGGTATGGTCAGAAATGGGTGGGTTCCTGAGATAAGTCAAGAACCTATTGTGCACCCCAATTTGAGCAATCAGTTACAAGTTGCTCTCTTTAGATGGGTATATTATCTATTTAATCATGTGCAAGATTGAATTATATACAAGGCCAAACCTAAGGTATGAAGAAAAAATAACCTTCCAGTTACAGACTATCCAAATGTGAAGCACACGAGGTTGGGAAGAAAACAGATTGTCTACATCGTGGGTCTTCTGACACTGCACTGACATTTTTGCCTCGTACTCCCCAAGTCAAAGAAGAAACAGCTCATTTGGAGATGCCGATTACTTACTACTAGAACTCCCAGGAGTGGCGTACTGAGAGGGCTCCATGAACTTCCGTGGAGTAGACAAGTTGCTGACTTCAATCAAGGGGACTGGAGAGGTTTCCTTTGCAGACGAACTTTATTTGAAACAAAAATAAAAAGGATTAGGACCATACAATTCTTCTTAATCCAAAAGATATTAGTTTATGAGAATTGGAGTATTTGGGGGTTATTTCAGACAGAGATGATGTTACCAATGACATTATACTCTTACAGCGAATATATCAGAACAACCAGCATTTCATTCCAGAACACCACACGATACGTTAGATGGAAAAGTAGATTTCCTTAAAAATAAACCCTGGGTGTATGCACGTAACTTAAATATTGTGACACTGATTTAAAGGAAGGGGGAATGGCTATTTTCTTCTGAATGAAAGAAAAGGTACGAGCTGTTGAAATTTTCTAGTAAATCAATTAAAGATGTTTATCCAAAAGGAAAGAAAATAATTTGATTGATGCATACTTCAAAAACCAATGTACTTCAACAATGAAAACAAATGTAAAGAAATTGCATCACAATAAAACTGAGTATTGGATGCAATAGGTCTGCATACATGGTATTAGGTTTAAATTTATGTTTCTACACAGCATTGCATTAATCAAGCACTATCTGCCTTGTCACACTGCTTAGATGATGCTGAAAAATGGATGCAACAAAATGTTTTACATGTGAACCCTGACAAGACCAAAGCTATGGTGAGTGGTGCTCCTTATCAACTCTACAACTGTGTCAGGTCTAGCTGACTATTGATGGTGCTGGAATCAGTCTACGAAGAAATCCTGCATTTGACGTACACGTTCACAATGCTGTGAAGTTGTCTTTTTCCATCGTCACAACAGTGCTTGAACCAGTTGATGTCTGTCCTGATGTCATGTTAGCCAGCATTTTTAAATCCTGTCTTAAAGCTTATTTTTTACACTCCATGTTTGAATGATCTTTTATTGCGTTAACGTTTATTCATGTGTATCATGTGTTTATGTTTTTACTATTGCTTTGTTTTGCTGAATAGTATAACATGGCATTATGAAAGTAAAGTGTGTCGATCCATACAAAAAAACCAAATGCACCTACAAACCAAATGAGCTAAACAGACTGAGTGGCCCCCTCTCATTTTTAAGCTTTATCAGGTCCTTTACAAGCTCTGTCATGGTAAAACATCTTATATAACTAAATGTGAATTCTGAAGCAATCAAAACGATTGAAATCCATAATTAATTATGGATATGACAAACCACAAGACGTTAATCCAATAAATGACAGGGAACAACAGAACTGCACTCAATAGAAGCTGTAAATAGACATCGCTGCCTTCAATAATTTGTGAAAAGTCATTTTGGCATCCCCTGCCCGAATTCAGTCAATTTACCTATGAATCTTTACTATGACCTGCTTAGGATGAGTTATTGTACAATAAATAATAAAAGTTTAAGAAACACAATGTACGCAGCTTAAAAAAATATTCATCTTTACTGTAGCAGGAAATCATTTTAGATACTCATCCAAAAAACAAATTAAAACATATAAAATACATCTGGTATCTACAGCTAAGATACTTGCTCTATGAAGAGTCCAGTTGAGAAAATGCATAAAGGAAACATAAATTGGCTTAAAACATCAATAAAAACACTTCAGTCACTCGTCTATAACAGCCACAACTACAGAGACCTTTATCTCTACAGCTACTGCACCCTGGATAAAGCTTTGCAAAACTGCTCCTTCTGTGATCAGTTCTGCCTCAGTCCCACCCTGCATTATGCAATGACCTGTACATGTTTGTTGGAGAAAGGGCAAAGAGAGCTCAGAAAGTGGCCCAGTGGAAAGCTGATCTCTACAGACGAATACCAGTTTAAAAATAAATATGACTTTAAACACCCAGCAAGCATACAAACTATCAGTCACTACCTGTGGCAAGGTCAACTTATGAATGACCTCGATGTGAACACATGCCTAAGACTTTACTAACAGGAGAAGCATATAAATTCATGTACAGTACCTTTGATTGCACACTAATATTTAAAAGAGTAAGACAGCCTGTGGGAAAAGGGGTGTATTCCTTGCACAGAGGTTAAAAGATCTACTTTAAACCAAGGCATTCTCAAACACATTAACTGGTACAGATATATAATTTTACAGGGGGAATATAACTAAACTTTCACTCTGTAAAGAATAGCTCTTTAAAGAAAAAACAGTAGCTAGACTACAAACTGATAATCCTGGATTAAGGGGTGAAGATGTGTAGAGTTTGGTCAACATGACTGAAGGGGATTATTTCTTGGTTTAGAGCAGCAATCAGGGTTTTGCTTTTTGTAGCCTGTAGAAACAAAGAACAGGTTATAAACCCTAGTGAAAGGGACAAAGCTTGATTTCACACAGCCTTTCCAAGGAAAATCAAAGGCCAAACCAAATTAAAACACTGTCTGAGAAAAGATCTGTGCAAAATCTAAAGTTAAAATTAATACCAAGGCAAGGGTTAATACTAATAATAATTCCTTAGGCTTATATGGCATTTCTTTCTGGACACTCCACTCACAGTGCTTTTCAGGTTATGAGGACTCCCCTCCATCACCACCAATGTGAAGCCGCCACCTCAGTGATGCAACAGCAGCCAAAGTGCACCAGTCCACTCACCTCACATAGCTATTAGTGCGAAAACAGAGTGATGAAGCCAATTCATAGATGGGAATTATTAAGTTGCCATGATTGAAATGGCCAATGGGAAATTGGGCCAGGACACTGGGGTAACACCTTTACTCTTTTCAAGAAACTCCCTGGGATTTTTAACGATTTTGAGAGTCAGGTCTTCAGTTTTACGTCTCATCCAAAGGATGGCACCTTTTTTACACTACAGTGTCCCCATCACTATACTGAAGTGTTAGGACCCACACAGACTGCAGGGTGAGCGCCCCTTACTGGTCCCACTAAAACCCCTCCCAGCAGCCAGCATCATTTTTCCCAGGGGGTCTCCCATCCAGATACGGTTAGAATTGAGCTAAGATTAGGTAGACAGAAAAGAAGGGACCAAGAGCTTCAATTACAGTAGGTCTTTGACTTAGAGTTTGGACAGCACAGGCGGTTTAATTTAAAGATGGAGACAGCTAAAATTAGAGATGGTATAAAATGCATTTGTGTTAAAAAAATGAGGTTATTACAAAGCAAAGAATGTCTAAGCACAGTATTAGGAGGATCTAGGTTGAAGTATTTAGCTCCATTTTCATTTTTTTATTCATCGTTTGTTTTATGTATCCTTACATTTACATTTATTATAAGTATAGACCTTATAATACAACACTATCTATTTTAAAGACTTTTGTCATAAGAATTAAAAAAAAACTACAAAGTGAACACAACAGAAAGCTAGTCAAAGTAATATAGTGCTTATTTTTTGTAAAAGAAACCCTTGTTCTAACCTTTTGAACATAGCAAGCATCATTTATCTAAAACTAGTTCTGTACTTATTATTCTGTAAGAATAATTATGAGAATAATACAAACAAGATACATCAACAAGATACTGTAGGTCACTGACTTACATAAACATAAATGTGAAAAAATAACAATCTGACTGATTTTAAAACAGCAGGTCACGCATTATTCCTTTAGAAGCTTATACTTCCTAAACTGTGAGCTTGTTGTCATATGAAGCTCAATAAACCATCCATTATTTCTTTGTTTTTCCTGATTGAAGTATCTTTCTTCTGTAATATGGGGTAAAGGGCACGAGTCATCACTTCTAAATGGCTGAAAGTAAAGCATTCTTCAGTTCTCTAATTGCATGTCATTTGGGTTTAAACACTGCAGGTAATAGAATCCAGATGCCTTATTTAAAATGCCAAACCACAGAAGTTATTAGCCCTATTTTTTATGCAACAAGCACATTATTAATGGCAATGCTAAACACATCAGAAGACACATTAAAATGGAAATAGTCTTGCTATCCATAACATAGAAAGTGGAGTAAGTTTAACAGAACTGCAAAGCAAAATTTTAACAACTGAAAAACGTTCAGGCTAAAGTGCATTAAAGTTCTACAGTATAGCATGCGAGCCTATTTCCATTTGAATGAACCTATGCCATTTACATAGTTAGTTGGATGGGTTTATAGAGTCACAGCTATCTGGAACAATCATCACAGAAAATCTCTCTCTCTCCAACTAACTCTCTTTCTATTGAAAAAAAAGTTAATGGAATTCTTATCTAAGGATAAGAATAAGAACATAGAAAGATTAAAAATGAGAGAGGTCATTTGGACCGTCTAGCTTGATTGGTTGCTAGTAACTAAATGATCTAAGGAGCTCAGCTGTTTCTCGTAAGAACCCAGAGCATCAGCTTCAACAACAATGCTACGTAGTTGGTTCCAGACCTGCACAATTCTTTGCGGAAAGAAGTTCCTCCTGTTTTCAGTTTGAAATGCACTTCCTCTTAGCTTCCATTTGTGTGCCCTGGTAACAGTTCTCTATTCCAATACCGGAGGCACTTCTGCACACAAAGTGTTGTGGGAGTTGCTGCATCAAAGCTTTGTTGTCAGAGTTGATATCCAGGCTTTTCTTGAAAGATGTGATAAGTTGTATGAAATGACTTGTGGAAGAGATATCCAGAGGCAATTACCTAAATTAATAACACCTTGTTTTCTTAAGCACACGCGGTAGATTGCCATCAGGTACAAAAACATCCTATTTTTAAGTGTTCCCAATGCCTGTTTACATTTCTATCTCTTTAACGCGATATTATTTACAGACCAAATTACAGAACTTTGTCATTGTTCAGCCTGAGGCATGTTAATTTGTTTTATACTCAACACCTGGTTGAAATACCCATTTAATGTATTGACCATTTCTCTGTCACCCTCCAAAACATTTCCTTTATTATCTCTGTGACACTATGCTTCATCATTTACTGTTCCTGTGCTGTTGCAATACTGCAATACATTATTCACTATGCATATGTAATACATTTATTTTAGACCCAATAGCAATATTCATTTATACTGCTCTCTTAGTTTCATTTCCTTGTTATGTATGTTTTTAATTATTTTCATTAACTTGATTTTTTCTAAATCATTTTGTAAAGTGTTTTTTTTCTCCTTATATTTGATTTATTACACCATTTGGACCACCACTTTCTTGACTTTGATCTGTGAGCCAGATGAATCTGTTCTTCAAGCAGATTCTCTTTAAAATAACTGAGAATAATTTTGTAAGCAGAAATGAAGCAGCAGCTGTTATTTCAACAGGATTTTATTGCTGTTTCTTGTTTAAATCTGAAAGCTATGGAAACAATGCAAACCTGAAATGGAAGTAAGGATCAAAAAGTCTTGGGTAATGGGTAATTCCCAATGAGATCAGGAAGTGGAATGCAGAGAGAGTGCATTTTCCATTCTGTCCTGGATCAAATAAAACATAACTAGTAGCTATGTCATCCTGCAGCTCACAAGTGGCAACCCACTGAAGCTCAGCAGGTGTGAGGCTGATCAGTACCTGGATGGGAGACCTCCTGGGAAAAACTAAGTTTACTGCCGGAAGAAGTGTTAGTGGGGCCAGCAGGGGGCGCTCACCCTGCAGTCTGTGTGGATCCTAATGCCCCAGTATAGAGACGGGGACACTATACTGTAAAAAGGCGCCGTCCTTTGGATGAGACGTAAACCCCAGGTCCTGACTCTCTGTGGTCATTAAAAATCCCAGGGTGTTTCTCAAAAAGAGTGGGGGTGTGACCCCGGCATCCTGGCCAAATTTCCCCCTGGCCCTTATCAATCATGGCCTCCTAATCATCCTCATCTATGAATTGGCTTCATTACTCTGTTCTCCTCACACTGTGACCGTACTGCTGCACTATGGCTGCCGTCACATCATGCAGGTGGGGCAGCACACTGGTCATGCTGGAGGGAAGTCTCCATTACCTGTAAAGCGCTTTGAGTGGACTGTCCAGAATAGCACTATACACGGGTAAGCAATCATTAGTAGTAGTATTCTAATGCAGAGCAAGCTCCTTACCTTCCTGATCTTCCCTTGTCCTTGTCTTTGTCCTTGTTCTTGCCGCCCACCCGGCTGGTGGACTTGATGTACAGGTGCCTGTGCAGCTCGTCGATGAGAACCAGGTGCATGTTGAGCTTCTTGCTGTGCAGCTCCAGACGCAGGTCGCTGAGGCCTTCCACCTGCAGGAGAGGTCCCTCCAAGGACTCCACGGCAGAGACCTGTCATGACACGCCAGGGGCAAGGATCAAGAACACTGCAAGACAGCCGAGCGTCAGGCGCTTATACTAGGAAAACACACACCTTGTTGCACTTTAAACTGGGAGATATATTCCAGTGCTATCATGTAACATGACACTAGACTCACATTGGAAAAGTATTAGAGGTTAAGGCTGTAAATTGTGGGGCAGGACGGGGGCACAATGGTTAGTACTGCTGCCCAGGGCCCCGGGTTCAATCACTGGGATGCCATCTGTGTATAGTTTGTATGTTCTCCCCATCTTTGCAGGGGTTTCCTCCCACTGTCCAAAGACTTCCTTTAGATTAATTCATGTCTGGTGAAAGTAGAGAGGGTCTCCTGCCCTTTGCTTTCGAAGGAGTGGGTCTGAGCCGATGAGTGAGGGCAGAGCATGAACAGAGCCTTTCTATTGTGGCAGCATGTTCAGACAACTCTTAGTAAAACAAGATATTTCTAAATCCATGCTGCCTGTCCCCTAGAATCCTACTGCCATACAGATGATCCTGTAGATTAGTTCTAATTATCTTTCCCATAGCCTTAGGTGCCATAGAAGTAAAACTCACTGGGCTGTAATTACTTATTACTACTTACAGTTATGTCTTTTTTTTGTGTATGAGCCCTTCATTAGCAAATTTCCAATCAATTGGTATCACCCTAGTCTTGAGTGACCATTCAAAGAGTTTTGCAAACGGTCTAATGAATTAGGAGGGAAGGGAGCAACTCTGCGATATAATATTAATTCCTTGGTCACCTTCTTCTGCATACATTTTTGCTAATATATATTACAACCCTGTCATTTTGATTAGGGCCTCGCAATAGAAATAACTTTGTTTTGCTATAGACTACTGGTAACTACTTTAAAAAATGACCAAAGTTTACAATACTAGTTAGGTTACCCAAATCATGAGCGGATGATTCAGGTAAACTTCAGTATAATGCAAGTGACTCTTGTTAGATACAAAGAACTGTTTTACCACCATGCAACCCAATCTCATCAGATCTTGGAAGCTAAGCAAGGCTGGGCATAACCCATACTGGGAAGGGAGACCCCTAAGGAAAACCCGGCAGCTGCTGTGAAGTGGTGTTGGTGGACCAGCAGGCAGTGCTCTTTCTTCTGGACCAGAATTTCCCAGTATGGTGACCGGGACACTCTACTGTAGGACTTGCTGTCCTTTGGATGAGACGTTAAAGCCAAGGCACTGACTACTTGATTATTAATGAATTTGTTGCTATGGTCCTTACCAATGCTCCCTTTCATTTTTAATGGCCTGTGTGCGCAACAATTGTGCAAGCAATTTTTTTTCCCCAGGGACAAAAACTTGTGCGCACAAAATCGAGTCTATGTAAATTGTAAACCTGAAATTATTTTTTTGGCAATATACTCCTTCTCATAGAAGCATAGAGATCCAAAAGACTGGGACAGCGATTCAACGAGCCCGGTTATAGAGACTGAGTGCCGAGTGAGCATGAGCAGTGAGTACGAGACTACGAGAGCGTAGATGTCGATGATCGAGTAGCAATTATAATGCACACAGCCAAGTTGGGCCTCACGCAGCCAGCCTCGTGTGGTCAATTTAGCCATTTTTCAATTGACGACCGGGTTTAATTTTTTGTGCGCAGTTTAATTTCCTGTGTGTGCTGATTTCATAACCTGTGTGTGCTCACACTCGCACAGCTTAGAAGGAACATTGGTCCTTACCAGAAATAGGCAGTTTCCTAATAATAGATGGGTTGACGGATATTTTGACAGCCTTACATAAATATATACTATACAAAGAAATACATATAAAATAATATTCAAGCAAAAATTCAAAAACTCAGTAAAAACTCTGTAAGAATTAGACTACTTCTAATTAACCAAGCAATCTCATCACTACATATTCCAGAACGCAACAGTAAAAAATAATAATAAAGCCTGACAACCAGTACAAGCTTGGTAATGAGTTTTAGATAGCGATATAATGCTAACTAGCAAACACATTCTTAATTTCTTTCATTTACCATCTAAATCTCAGTGCTGCATGAGTTCTCATGTTACAAGGTACACGCTGTAAAGGATTTGATTTATAAAGGATTTCATTTTTAATTATCACATATAACATGATAATTAACAACTGAGATCTGGATTTTTGTAAGTGGATTATATTTACAAGTCACCGATTCCTAATCCAAAATAGCTAACAGGGATTTGAGACTCTACATTCTGATTGGCTGTTAGAGTGCACGGTCCAGCACCCACATCCTTAACACATTATTAATATGAATAACTCTGAAAGCAAAAGAAAAGATGACAAACACCGAATAAACATCCCTTGAATCATAAACATTTCTGTGTCCTAGCAATATAACCAATTAATGCTACTGAAACTAAAGTTTAAAGATAGCTCTTTGACAAAATGTTAACATCTGCAATTGTATTTATAAAATACAAATACATTTTTTCAGATTTCAAGATTCATCCTAACATCCAGACATACAGTATAATATATATAAAATGAATGTAAAATACAAAACTTGAAAATGATCTAAATGTCTTAACAATGACAGTGGAGGTAGCTGCTAAGAAGAAATACGTTTTTGTCCCAACTATGTGATTTGGTTGCTAGTAACTACAGTATGTGAACTCAGGATCATCATTAGCAGCTGTTTCTTGAGAGAAACCAGAGAACCCCCCATCAGTAACACAAGAGGCTGCAGACTCCCACCACTCTCAGTGTTGAAACGTGCCTCCTGTACTCAGATTTTACTGCACGTACCCGTTAACGTCCACTTGGCTTGTGTTTCACTGCTGACAAATTCTAATACTAGTAAATTCATTAAAAGGTTAAGTTATGCTGAAGCATGTTTCCTGTTGTGCATATCATAAATGTCATTTACGGGGTGCATGACATCACATCATCATTAATCTCCTAATAAGATTGCAAATTCAATAACTACAGTATGTGCAAATAATATATACCACACAATGCAGAAGCTGTGCTTACAAAATAGCCTCAGGCTTCTAGACGTCTGTCCATGGCATGCAAAACATTCAGTGGTACATGTAAGAAAAAAAGTCATTTACATGCCTGGGTCAGGCATATAGCATTTTAATGCCCTGAAGAAACCAGTCATTCAATTAGTTATTAGCAACAGTATTAAAGCTTTAACTTCCATCATCTTCTGGGTCCCAAAATTGCTCAGCCATAAAAAAATCATTTTTCATAATACTACAGTTTCTGGAGAAACAGCCATCAGAAGAAAAGCTGTCAATCAAACTAAAATTTAGATTTCTGGCGCTGGATTTTACAACACCTTAAGAAGAAAAAAAACTCAGCCACTCAGGCCCCCAAGATTACTTTCACATACAGTCATCAGTTCGGCGATTCTTGGTCTTGGTCTTCCTTTAAAAAGGCAACATGGAACACAGACGGTTCATGGGTTTTGCACCTCTGGGTGCCGATGACATGAATGACATTTCTGTGTAAAGCTGATAATATGTTCCTAATGTCAGCCTGCAACAAAACAGAACTGCACTTTATGGGTGAGTGCATAAACCAGAAATGAAACAGCTAATGACTTTCTTTGACTTAGGGAAAGATCAACAGGTGAACTTTGTAGATGACCACACTATGTATAGGTCAGTACATTTTACTGAGACCTAGGATACACACAAGTTAAACTTCCTATCACCACCTTCAGAATAGCATGATGAAACTATTAATTTAATAGCAATTTCAATCTGCCAGTGTTCACACATTTGTGTGCAAATATTTGTTTTCATTGACTAAAATATCTCAATTACAGAGAAAATCCACAAAATTACAGTTAATATTACAGTGTAAGTAAGCTAACTGCATAAACCAGAAGACGACAGTTAAAATGAATTCTTTCTTGCTTGTCTGCCACAAGCCAATTTGTTTTCTTTTATCTGGGTGTGAATTGCTATGTAGATGAAAAATCTTAACATTTCTGAACATTTACAGAAACAAACTATGATTCCTTGTCACAAACTGTATGCATTCTTCATGAATGCCTTCAGAACACGAACTCGAAAAGAAACGCACAACTTATAGACAGGTGGAAAATAGTCTTTTACATTTCAATTTTAAGGGAGCTTAGTCTTTATTCCTACAATAAATTAATTTTAATTTAATTAATAGATTAACACCTGGTTCTTTGGACATTATATGCTTTCATTACAATGGTATAAAAGCTCTGTTAATTAATTTCCTGCCAAAAATAAACGGAATCACATCTGAGTTAGTTCTCAGGAAAACCGACAGGTTAATTAAATTATTACATTGTTCACACCTGCATTTTCTGCATTTACATTTGTATGCAATGACTTCCAGAAAACTGCTCTTTTCACAGTTTTTGCTCATTTTTCTGTAATACAATAATTATAACATCCTTGCAAGTTCAGGTTTACAACTACGGTCTTCATGAGCTGAGTGACGTATGGTTAACGTTCCATGGGCTCTTGATTATTTAATGAACCCTTAATTGAGTTAGTCATTAATAAGGGCCTTTTTTAAATTTTTAAATGCTAAAAATTCAGAAAGGGAAAGTTATGTGCCATCTGAAATAAGTAACTTGAAGTCTGCAACTTTTGAGGAGCAGAAATCAATTAAACAGTCAAATTAAGCAAATTGCTAAGTTAATGAAGCTTTCAATTAAGTTACAGTGGGCTCAGTGAGATTGAAAACCTGAAGACACTGGGGGGCCAGGACAAGGAACGGCTGCTGTAAGATATCTGCAGCGCTGTATCTCATGTCACAGTAATGTCAATTTCCAGATTTGAAGCAGCAAAAGAAGAAAAGCCTTAATTCAGGGTCTTGTATAATGATCAGCTTTAAAAAGTCATATAAGGCACCTAGGAAACTATTATGCTTAAAAGAGAAGCAATACCACACGAGTAAGGGAATTAATTTTAAATAAAAACTAAAAAACTACACCTATATGTTTAATTTGACTGTTTAATTGCTTTCTGCTCCTCAAAAGGTGCAGACTTCACAGAGTGAAGCGGTGGCTCTGTGGCTGAGGACCTGCGCCTGTGGCTGGAAGGTTGCCGGTTCAAATCCTGCGGCCGGCAGAGGAATCCTACTCCGTCGGGCCCCTGAGCGAGGCCCTTAACCTCAACTGCTCCAGGGGTGCCATATAAATGGCTGACCCTGCGCTCTGAGCCCAAGCTTCTCTCCCTGTCTGTGTGTCTCATGGAGAGCAAGTTGGGGTATGTGAAAAAAGACAAATTCCTATTACAAGAAATTGTATATGGCCAATAAAGTGATCTTATCTTATTCAGCTGATTCAGAATGGATTTAGATCAATGTCAC
Source organism: Lepisosteus oculatus (assembly GCF_040954835.1). Lineage (NCBI taxonomy): Eukaryota > Metazoa > Chordata > Actinopteri > Semionotiformes > Lepisosteidae > Lepisosteus > Lepisosteus oculatus. The sequence continues at coordinate 44,621,812 of NC_090702.1, read as the reverse complement.
ACAAGGATACCGGTTTATTCCACATCTCCTCAGGACAGACTGCAGAGGTGTGAAGCAATTAAAGGAGAGACTGCCAAGTCGAGAGCAATGTCTCCCCGTTTCGGATTGTATGAGGACCCAACCCTGCATGCCCTTTACATCTCACATAACACCGACAATGAGAAACCTCTACAAGTGCCCTTCTCATCTGCATTTAAGCAATAAAATAACAAGACACACACCACTGCGCTCCCCCAACTCCTATCATTAAACACGACACACTCTACTTTCATTACCACCTCAGCTATTACTTGTTTATATTTAATAAATCTTCATCAAACTAAATGAATGGTTTTTATTAGTTAAGCTAATGGCCAAATGATAATGCTCTGGAGAGAGATCAGTGCTTGTTGGTGCATTAAGAGAGAGTGCTGAGGTCCTAGGTCAAGTATATGTCAATGCAAATGAGGCAGCATTAGCAGTAACAGACTAATGCGATATATCACCCCTGAGCTAATAGAATAAAATAAATTAGATAAGTTTATTGGAATAACCGTTAGAAGAAAATGTTCCCTGCATATAAAACAGAAAAGGTATTACTCTAAACAGGATAAGGGACAATTGCCTGGTTAGCATGGTAGCAAACTACAGCAGTCAAACAAATCAGCAATATGAAGTCTTTTCTTGCATCAGCCACATGTGGGTACCATTTAACTCTTAAAAACAGTAAAAAGGAAACAAAAACTGAGTGATGAGCACAGGAATCAGGAAAAAAAAAGTGTTTTCGAGTGGGCCACTCTGTCATTATATTTTGTAGAGAGTTAGTTTCCCAGTAAATCTCTCCTTTCATTACGGACTCCCTCTTAGCAACTATTCCAAACAGCGTCCTGATGAACATCAGCACTTAAGAATGTGTTTTAAGTGACAGCTGTGCAATGCAATTACAGTTATTCTGAGCAAGACATAAAAACATAAGGGAATAATCAAGAACAGGAGTGACGATACCAGGAGGAAATAACTCTATGATGCAGAGCAAGCAAGCAATAGAAAAAAATTCCTCAGAGGAGGCTCACAGAAATTGAAACAGCACCATATATATAATAATTAATATTCAACCTGATAAGCCTTAAGCAGAAAAACATCTATATTTACACAAAATGACTCTGCGATTAAAACAAAAATATCTCAAGGGCAAAATTAAGTTTCTGAAAATCCTGTACTAAATCAGAGCTAAAGGGGATTCTGTATATGTCCTCTGTATAGTATCAGAGGACTTAAAGAAAACGAACAAGCAAAACATCAGGAACACTTGACCCACACGATTTATCTTCGTTATCAGTCTAGAGATAAAAAAGCAGGATATTCTCAGATACCCTTTGCCTTTATATGACTGGGGATATCAGCTTTCAGAACAGCATCAACACACCAAGCAAACATCTTCTCTTCTGGCATCGAATCTTAGTATACAGCAAAAAGACTGGGGTGAATCACAAACAAAGCTTCTGTGGTGAAATTCACAATTAAAAGTTAAACAATTAAAATCAAACAGCTTAAGAAAATGAATCCTTAACACCTTAGTAGCAGTTTTCTGAGGAGTACAACAGGTACACGTTAGTCCATAATGTGTGTCCACACAGAAAGCAACAGCAATGCTGAATAACAATTTAACAAAGGATAGAAAAAGAAGACAAATCATACTTATTGTTCCTTTTTTCTATTTAGGAATCAATCATTATTTTTCCTTTATCTACCCCAATTTAAGAGCTGCACATCAATAAAGCTCACTACTACAAGTGCTAAAGACATACATGTGCCTTAATGCAAACCTGAAGCACATACAGCAGCACTGATGCGTCAAGCAGAGAAAGTGTGCATTCAGATAACACAGGTGCTGAGCTGGGCACACCACAGCTCACTTTAAACTGTACACAATTTGGACAATTACAGGTGTCACTCCTTGGAAGGCCTGCATCGCTCTCACCTAATGGCACAGACGAGATTCAAACCAGGCAAAGGGCTTTAAAAAAGACAAATCGTTTACGTGTCTCCACACACATTACATACTAACAAAAGGGTGCAATTTTACTAGAAACTGCCTTCTAAGTACACCTCTGACTGCCTTTTCTTCTTCAATACCTCAATTTACTGCTGTTTTTAAAATTAAAACAGACAAGCCCAATGTTAATAACACTTACTTGAGAACTTCTTTCAAAAGTCATTCTAGCACTAGTTATGTAAAACACACAAAAGGAACCTTACAGAATATATCGATTCCCAGTTGTGCCCCAGCTTATAGTCAACATGGCCAGGATATCACAGGAAGTTCAAACTGAGGACGTTACCTTTCAAGAAATTAGGAAGCGCGACAAAACAAAAAATAGGTTAGGTCTCTTTGTGTCTCAATGAGCCCTAGTGCCGAGAACCAGAGAGCAAAATCCCATCAATTACTTCTGGCTTTAAATATTCACAGTACAATGGGGCAAGAGGAATATTATTTCAAGGGAAGCAAGAGTGTGGCTACAGACCAGACGTGTCTCAATTGTCCTGTCCTCTCAAGAGGATCCTCTCAAGAGGATGACAATAAGGTCGAATTTGATTCACGCTCTTCCATTTGGTGATGGAAAGCACAAGACTTCTATGCATAAAAACGATACTACATACCTAAAATATCCATAACGTACACACAGATACCTTTGTTGTTGAGGTACTTACCTTACATTCAAGTAACCTGCTTTTCAGCCCTAAGATTCTCAAAGGCCCTGGGGCCCCAGGATGAACTTCTCAAACCAACACAGGGTTCACAACGACAACTGCTGTTTACACTAACATGGCAGTAATGGGTACGGAAACATCTCACTACGGTAACAACAGGGGAGGAATACGAGATGTTATAACCAAAGCTGATATTAAAAATTTAAAATCCAATAATCTTCAGCAGATCAGAATAATCTTTCATCCCACTTCTTTAATTCCACTGAAACTTCACATCATTCCTAAACAGATCATCTGCCAGTGTTGCATTAATAATTCTATCCAGAATTAATCTTTATGCATTAGAAAGAGCAGCTGGAGTGTTGTGAGTGATAATGAAACCTGTAACAAGCCATCTTTTGCCATCGCATCAAGACAATGGGGGAATTATAATTTCAATTTAAATGCAGAAATCTGAAGTATGCATCACTGGCAAAATTACTTCAATTAATCTGAACAGAATACAAAGATAATATTAAAAGGGGGTGATCCAGTTAGTTGGAATGTGTTTTAATGTGTCTGCATTAATCAGGGTGAGGAGAAATGCTATAAATCAATGTTTTTATTGATGAACAAAGAAAGACAGGGACATTACCACACAAACAAAGCGCAGCAAAACAGTCATTTCATTTTCACTTGGTTTTCTGGCCATTCAAAGGCTACACCAAGCTTCTTTACACTGCAAGCAACACTAATCAACTTTTTTTCTCTAAAAAACAATCAAACTCCTATTTTAAAAAAGGAGACCCCACAATGAAACACTGTTACCTCTGCATTCATGATCAATACTTTTTGCTGACTGGATGGAAATAGCCTGTTGTGAGAATACTGTGCCTTGCAAACTCTGTCCTACTGTATTCATGCAAGAAGGTATTTTACCGTAACCAAACCACAAATGAGATGTAGTAATAACCAAACTACTGAGTCTTAGCATAGCTCATATACCACATAAAACACCTTTGTTGGAAAGAGAAGTGACATATAAAATACAATAGTAAACCACTGGAACATTGTTTCTGAATTTGAGACTTTATATATATGCTGTAGACTACTTAATGATAAATAGGAAACTTCTATGAGAGAGAAATCTTATACAATGCTCAAACTCTAAAGTACAATGTCAGGGTACTTCACACTGCGTCAGTGTCCTAACATAGGTCCTGCAGTCATGCAAACAAGCACACTAAGGGTGTAAAATACGATTTGCAACACAGTTCCTGCTTCACTTCTGGCACCAAGAAAAGGAAGCTGTCTACACCAGGATTGGAATTAAGACAGTAATGGAACATGCTTTCAAACTGGAGGGAAAAAAAACATGGAGACTTCATCAAATGAAGACAAAACTACTCCATTAAGCCTCTAAGCCTTTTTTTGTAAGGAAACAAGATGCACCTTAATTTCAGCAACTTCATATTTGACACTGTGGCAGAGACCACTGCACTGATGTGAAGCTACCAACAGAGGCCACCATGCACAGAGTCTCAAAGACAATAAATACAGCACACCAGGCAGGTATAGCACAGCTGAGAACATTTATTATATTACTACATTATTTATTAAATTACTTTCATAGGAATGTTGGTTGTATAAAATGGGGTGTCTCTGTGGGAAGGGAGTAGCATCAGGTAGACCAGGGTCATTGAATCTCAAGGGAAGTTGTAGTAAAGAGCACAAATGGCGGAAGCCATCATGTGAAAGTTCTGTCTAGTCTCTTATGTGTGAAGTTTGATTCATTCGCTAAAGTAGAGCGAAGACCCTCCAGAATCTTTCTTTATACCTAGGGATGGGTAAGGTCCCTAAGCTATGTTATCAAAGTCAGGGATCGTCCACAGAAAAGGCAGCAGGATACAATACAGCTACAAGACTTCAAGACAAACTCATACCAGCATGTCTGTGGCGTGCAGGTAGTGCTTGCTGGACATGCAGGACTCCAGTTTCTGCGGCACTTGCTTAATGTTCTCGATTTCATCCAGCAGATTGAGGACGTGCTTGTGCTCCATCCCCTCGATCCACAGCTTGCGCAGCTCGTCCCGTTTGCAGTGCAGGAGCATCTTGCAGGACAGCAGGTTCTCCTTCACCTGCGAACACACAGCGCGGCCTTGAGGGGGGATTCTGGAGCAGGATGGCGCATTTTGTTAAGGCAGCCTTGAGCGGAGTGATAATCACGTGCACGTGGGGCACTGGACGTTTCCTTCCCAACCCTTGCTTGTCAGGTACGGAACATGGCTAGGAAAAACTGGGCGATGAGAGTTAGAAGCAGCTGCTCCTTGAATGGGGTTTAAACGAGGCATACTTTTGTTTTACCACCTATACATGACATAAAAAGAAATTCCACGTGGCAAAATGGATGGCAATCTTTCATACTTGAATCGTTTCACTTAATAATAATTATAATAATTGCTTACACTTATATAGCGCTTTTCTGGACACTCCACTCAAAGCGCTTTACAGGTAATGGGAACTCCACTCCACCACCACCAATGTGCAGCATCCACCTGGACTTCCCTCAGGACACCCCTAACATATCATTTTAATACGTAAGTACTGCGACTCAATAAAATAAACAAACTGGGCTTATGTATATGTAAAAATCAGAAACTTTAAAGAAATGGCAATCAAATAAAGCCAAAAAAAATGGTGGGCTAAAACACAACATGACTCTTTTGCAGGGGCCAGAAATATTTAACAACTCCTTCAGCTGCCATCAGTTTCTGTATCCCATTGCAAAAACGGGGCACAGGGGTAAGGACATCGATTACATTTTGAAACACAATTTGTGTGCCAATTAAACAAAAGGCAATGGTTTACAACAAAAACAGACGTAAGGGATCGCAGAAAACTCCCCGAGATTCCGGCAAGGCACTTCTGGGACAAATTAAAGAAAAAAATTCAAAGCATTGTGCTTGTAACAGGTCACAGGATGATATTTGTTCATCAAGAACATTCTCGATAATATAAAAAATAGCCAACCTAACACTCTGCAGGTTTCCCCATCTGTTTTATATTACAATAGTAACTCACTGCCATGGGTTCAAAAATGTGTCTCCGTCATATATCAAATACATTCCTATGGGCTTATTCAATTTGAAGAACGATACATATACTAGATACAGTATTGTGTATCTAAATCTGTAGAGTTTAGATGAAAGTCAAGATGTCACAAAGTGATAGACAGCTCAGGAACAAATCTAGATACAGTGCCTTTCACAAAAACAGGTACAGTATTTAGTCACGCTGCAGGTACACAAGGCAAGTAAGGTTCAGGGCCAAACTACATCAACACTGTAAAAAAGTGACACCTGAAAAGACCTGGAGACCTCCGCACCCACCTGCTTGATTTTGTTCCGCGAGTTGGTGATGCGCTCCGTGATGCTCTGGTACGTGCGAATGGCAGTGGTCAGCTCAGTATAATGCTGTACAATCTGATCGTCCAGATCCCGGTCACATTTCTCATAGGCCTCCTCCAGGCGGCCCTTTTCAGTCTCTCGGTCCTGAACATCGTCGCTTCTGGACAGTGTCCTGCAGAAAGCAAAGGCCGGGAACAGTCACAGTTTAAAACTGTGTCCACAAAATAAGCTTACATAGCCGGCTTCCCATTAGATCTCATTACAAATCTCTGTGCCCTCCATGTTTGAAAAGCTCTGCGGCTTGAAGTTAACTTTAAAGATAGCCAAATGAGCACAAATGCCCATATTCCCTGAAGAAATACAGAACTTTGAAGATAAGAGCTAAAGATATAATTTATAATAATAATTGCTTACACTTATATAGTGCTTTTCTGGACACTCCACTCAAAGTGCTTTAAGGTAATGGGGATGATGGGACTGCAGCCATAGTGTGCCAGAACGCTCCCCACACACCAGCTCTCAGTGGGGAGGATAGCAGAGTGATGAAGCCAGTTCACAGATGGGGATTATTAGGAGGTCATTATTGGTAAAGGCCAGGGGGAAATTTGGCCAGGACGCCGGGGTAACACTCCTACTCTTTTTGAGAAATGCCCTGGGATTTTTAATGACCACAGAGAGTCAGGACCTTGATTTTACATCTCATCTGAAAGACGGCACCTTTTTACAGTATAGTGTCCCCGTCGCTAGGGTGAGCGCCCCCTGCTGGCCCCACCTAACACCTCTTCCAGCAGCAACCTTAGTTTTTCCCAGGAAGTCTCCCATCCAGGTACTGACCAGGCTCACACCTGCTTAGCTGCAGTGGGCTGCCAGTTGTTAGTTGTAGAGTGATATGGATGCTGGCTATAAATATTATGAGAATGCACACAGTTTTCAGGGGCAACTGCAGGCCCGGTGACAACAGCAGTGTAACATTTGCTTTACAAATCGGAGAAGCACCAGTGCAGTAATGAGCAATACAGAATGCAAAAATGGGCAATTGGTCTGAAAACAAAATAAATTAATAATGACCACATAAATTAAGGAGAGCACTATATTTACTGCTGTCAATCATTTATTGTCATGTTCATATTCACATTCATTTTCAATCACCCTTATCTTACACATTCACTGTCAACTCTGTAAAGTTGTTACAACACTGCAGACATCTGCCAACACAAGCACACTCATATTTGTTTTTCATCACCCTTGGATGCAACTTAATGGCTAGAAAGCTCCACCAAAATGAAAGAGAAACCTTTCAAGAAAAAAAAAATTAAAATATGCTCCTGAACTGCAACACAGAAACTTGGACGCACCTACAGCTCATTAAAGAAAACTTTCCAGTTCTTATGTTACAGTACATGCCTTACTTTGAACAGTTCAACCCATTAAGAATGAGGCACAAACCAGAAAATGCCCCCTTTGCAGATCAATTTCTACTTCAAGGCTTTCAAGAGGCAGAATCCAACCTTTACGTGAGGATGTCAGTTTTTATCGCTTCATTAAAACATGTGACAAAGTCACCTCTCCTATGGGCACACATCCCTCCATCCATTTTCCAACTGCTTTTTCCAATTCAGGGTCACAAGACAGCCAAAGCCTATCCCAGCAAGCAATGGACAGAAGCCACGGTCCACTCTGGACAGACAGGACGCCAGTCCATCGCAGGGCACACACAGACAGAGACTTACACACTCACACCAGGACCAATTTTCTGAGAAGCCAATAAACCCGTTAGTAAAACCCATATGAACAAATTATTTTATTTTTGTATTTAATATTATTACATATACACTTTAACAATAAGAGAACATGTGTCAAATCACCACCCTGCATTGCAGTAGTTCTGACTTCAAAACATTGCAATAAAGGTAAGCATTAAGAGTTTTGGGAAATGAAAAAGAAACAAAATCATTTTCCAGCCCAAGCTTACACTAAACCACAAACAATTGCATATGTACTCAGTAAAAATAACTAAGTCCCTGAAAACAAAGCAACTTAATTAATGGAAAAGTAAATTTCATGGCATTTAAAGACCAAAACCTAATATAATAATAAACAATGCTGATACTGAATGTGTTGTGTGCTCCAGTTGCTTCTGAGACACCAAATCTCAGAATCTGTTTCATTTTTAGAGTCACGTTTTAGTGCATTTCACAGTCTTTGTAGTTACAAACAAACAAAACAAGTGACAGAACTGCCACACAATATATGAAAAAATAAATTAAGTTCAATGAAATGAGCATGCAATTAAAAAAACTAATTTCACATTGAACTAATGAATTTCACATTGTGCATCTCTATTTTATGTTTTACAATACAAGCTATTTTTGTAAATACAAGCTATTTTGTATTGTGACTATTTTGTAATACACTCTTGGTTTTCTACAATGAAAATGTATTCTAAAGTTCAGTTTATTTGACCAGGTAAATGGGTTCACTGAAGCTCCACAGGAGACATCAAAAGCACAAAAGAGAAAATCAATATAAATATCATTAGTTTCTTACTCTATGATGTTAAATGCTGGATAGAGTGAATTCATTTTATACAAAACAGTGAACACACCTCTGTACTACATCCCTGCCGGAACACTGTTGTTTTTAGATGTTGACCCCAGATCAAAACTAACGCTTAAAACAGGCGACAACAAAAACTTTCCTTCTTCGACACATCTTATAAATACATAGCAACAAGAATACATTTAAGAAAACCTGAGCATTATTGAAAAAACGCCATTTTTTTTTTCTTAATGATACATACACTTTTCACCATGGAACAAACAAACTGTCAGCTGTTATACTGACAGATCTAACAACAAATATGAATTTAAGGGGCACAGTCGCATTAAAAAAAGATCAGTGAAAACGAACCTGATAGCAACATTAATCACAGGTGTTGGAAAAGCAGAATCTATCAGCTAAGGCATTGTTGGAATAGCAGTACATATATCTCTCCCTTGTGGCAGGTGAAGAAAGACATTCTTCTTACTTAACCACCAGTTATTACCACTAGTTTCTTACAGCTAGATTTCAGTAGGCCACTATGGTCATGATGACCACATTGTCAGCTGATCATTGGCCTCATCTTAACTGAGGTAGCCACTGCTCTCCAGAGCCCCTTCTTTTTTGTTTCTGGTACCTCAATATGCTATGTCTATTTTGGCAATAAGCTGCCCTGAGTTTGTGTTTTCTGAAACAGTTCACAAGACATCCAAATAAATATGGTCACAACAGGGGACAATGGTGAATGCAGATGAGCCTTGTCTTCCTTCAAGAAACAGCTGGATGAATTTCTTCATTCAATAAGCTTCAAGCTACCAAATGGGCCAGATGGTCCAAAGTCTCCCCTTCTCTTTAACTTTTCTTATGACACAAGGCAGAAGATCCAACTGATACTTGTCAGTTACAGGTAACCACAAAATCTAAGAGGCATTTGATACTATCCATGCTGCAGAATTATGAAACAGCTAAGATAACTGTGATTCTTATATTGCTGTAAACACAACTCTTTCAATCTGCAAAACTTCCCCCAGTAAGGGTGACAAATCATTAGGAATTGTTACTGAGACAGAAAAGACATCTTCTATTACTTTTTATTAGTGGACTTCTTTTATTGACTTTTTATTGTATAAAAGTAACTGATATTTCTTTCTTAACAATTATAGAGGTTTATTTCAGTTGAATATGTGTTAAGCAAATGATGTGAAATGTAAGGGAAAGGCGCTCCTTAGACAGAGTAGAAACAAAACACGAAAACAGGAAGACAACTGAGTTAGTGAACAAACTAATGAAAAACCCAGCCAATGGAAATGTAAGACTTAGGATTGTCTTTCATATTGAAATGCAGTTGTGTGAATGTTGACAAAATGACACAACGGAACTATAAATATCAGGAAAGGACGTATGCCCTTTCAAGCAGGAGGAAATCAGCACCATAATTACAGTGGAATACATATTTAAGTCCAAGACACTGTGTTCGAACTTCGTTAATACTCTTCTGGCAAAGGTGTATATACTGTACAAACAGCATGAATCTTCATGTACAACTCCTGTATGTAGAACCAGGATGAGGATGTGCTTGCAGGCCAGCAAGAGACGATCAGTCTTATTTTTATTTCCAGCGACACAAGACGCCGCATTTCTTGCGTTTGATAAAGATAAATCTTCCCTACCTGATCACAGAGATGAGTAACCCCGAAGGGTCTTTGCTTTTGCTCATTGCACTTCTGTACTTTCCTGCATCTGCTGCCATCTTTGAAGCTGCTGCACCCAAACACAGGAAAGCAACCAACCTTGCTGGTAGAGAACCAATGAGGAAAAACCTTTACCCAATCAAGTGTGCTCTTGAAGGTGAAGGCGGGCTCTTCACCGATATGTCTAGTTTAGGTGTTTCTTTGCAAGTTATGGTGGGAAATGTAGTTTTTTCGCAGGAAAATTTTTTGCAAGGAGGGAGATTTATTTGTGTAAAATAGAAAATACTTGTCTTGTCTCAGACCATATTCTGGGACACACATATATAGACACCAATTACTCATTTATTTGTCTGACTCTTATATACAAAACAATTTACATTCGTGTTCCCATTGGGTATGTCCAGAATACAACAGGAGAGCCTACAACCATACTTAGCTTCCTTTATTGTCCTAGATGGGAAATTTAGTTTGCTGGCAGGAAGGGAGAAGACTACACACACCACATAATACACAACAATGAATCCATTAACAAATAAAAAAAGCATTCATACATAACATTAATAAACAAATCAGGATCTTTAAATAACCCTCACAAATCTAGAAATATGACGTGCATCCACAATATTTCAATTATTTGTTTAAATCCCTGACCACCCCTAATAATAAATAAATGAAAGATATAAACTAAATCTATAATTGCATTTCTCCATAGTTTTAATTCAATTTACAACATTCATATCCTTCTATGTTTTGATCATTGTTGACTTTATAAGTTGACTAGCCGTAAGCATGAATATGTTCAACAATGAATAGCATTTCTAAACAATGGTTTTGAAAAAATTAAGTATTGCAAAAATTTTAAGTATTACTAACACTTTACAGAGCAATGCTTTTCTTACAAACACTGATTTTAGGTACTAGTAATATAGTTTAATAGTTTCAGTAGTTATTTACTTGCAACTAGTACCTTCCAGTTCAGAATGTTAAAAAAAACACCAACAGAAAAAAGGTGTTTTAAAGAAACAGTATATTTTCTAGTGGCTATCATTAGGTTAGCTAGTATTGGCTAGCTGGTGGCAAATTTATATCACCATATAGTAGTAACTATATGTGGGTACCTTTGCTAGGTGGCTGACTATGCCTATATGACTATATATATATACTACATATACTATATATATACTACATATACTATATACTATATATATGACTAAATATGCATGTGCTAGTAACTATATATGCATATGCTAGTAACTATAGTAGTTCAGGTGGGTAGCTGCGTCAGCATGCGTAGGCTGCAAAGGAACAAGTAATAGGTTTATTCCATGCTGAAAAAAGAAGAAAGAGAACACAACGTTTCAGCCGTGGAGCCTTCTTCAGGTGTGGACAATGCACACCTGAAGAAGGCTCCACGGCCGAAACGTTGTGTTCTCTTTCTTCTTTTTTTCAGTATGGATTAAACCTATTACTTGTTCCTTTGCTAGTAACTATATGCTAGGTACCTTGCTAGGTGGCTGACTATGCCATCTTGCAATTTTAAAGCAACAAGGAACCTGCTGCCTGAACAGACTGTTGCAATCCCCCAGAGCCACCAACACTCCTGCAGGCCTGGACGAGCCCAGGCTGTATTCTCTAATGACTGTTTCTCAACAGTCACAGGCCAAGGGAAGCAGAAAGCGCACCATTTACCCTTGACCATGTATACTAAATGTAATACTAAACAATACTTAAAGAAGTGTTAGAAATGAAATCCAAGGATCTCTTCTAGCTACTGTACACCAAAGAGTGGGGGAAAAGCACTGCTGTAACCAATTGCAGGTGCAGAGAAAACACCAGATTTCTGCAAAATGAGGAAAATAAATAATTCCCCGGCAAGAGATATGACACAAACGTAGAGAAAAGATGGTCAAGATATTCACGAGTGAGCAGCTACAGTACCTTAACAAATGAATGTCTAGAGACCTCGTTTCAGTGGTCTGAGTGGAGTTTGTCTCTTGATCTTTGACTTTTTGACTCGTGGCTTTCGACTCTTTTGCATCTTCAGCTCTTGTGAAGGTGTTCTAATGCCTAGAAGTAAAAATGGTAGAGGTTATGAGATGGTATGGTGGAGGTTTTGTGATGGCATGGGCCATTCATACTTCCTTAGGCTCTCAGAGCCCTTGTATTGTAGAAGGTTCAGTGAACGGTGCAAAAAAATCCAGAACTTTTAGAAGGAAGAAAGTTTGTATTCAAGCAGTCTAAAGACCCTAAGCACTCTGCCCAGTTAGCTAAAAGAATTTCTGCCAAAATACAGTAATGCTGGCCTTCTTAATTCCCAGACTTGAATCCTATCAAAGGGCAGAATGATTGGCCTAAAGGCTATTGCAAAGAGAAAACCAAGACTTACTGCAGGAGGTGCATGTGTTGAAGAACTGGCAAACTAATCTTTGGGGAGATGCTGGGAACTGGTTTCAGAAAACAAAAAGAAAGACTCCAAGCTGTAAAAGATGTTTGCATACAAACAGAACATTCAAATGTAAAGGTGCCCAAATAAGAAAAAGTAAACTCTTTTTGGATTGTTATTTTCATTTTATGTGTACTGCATAATCTTCCCCTTTTGTTATGAAGTTGAATTTCCTGTTCATCTTTCAATAGTAAATTTAAAATGAAAGAAATTACATTCTATACACTTGATCTGCCTTTCTAATGCCCACCATGTGGGCTATATAATTATGTTTTACCACGGTATATCTATCCATTCACCCATCTGTGTATAATAATAAAAACAGGAGTAATAACAACAGAGAAATATATATTATAAAGCCTGGTCAGTACCTGGATGGCAGACCTCCTGGGAAAAACTAAGGTTGCTGCTGGAAGATGTGTTAGTGAGGCCAGCAGGGGGCACTCACCCTGTGGTCCATGTGGGTCCTAATGCCCCAGTATAGTGACGGGGACATTATACTGTAAACAGGCGCCATCCTTAGGATGAGATGTAAAACCGAGGTCCTAACTCTCTGTGGTCAATAAAAATCCCAGGGCGTTTCTTGAAAAGAAAAGGGACGTAACAACAGCGTCGTGGCCACATTTCATTTTGGCCCTTACCAATCATGGCCTCCTAATAATCCCCATCTATGAATTGGCTTCATTGCTCTGCTCTTCTCCCCACTGATAGCTGATGTGTGGGGAGTGTTCTGGCGCACAATGGCTGCCTGTCGCATCATCCAGGTGGACATTGCTGCACATTGGTGGTGGTGGGGGGGAGTCAACATTACCTGTGAAGCGCTTTGAGTGGAGTGTCCAGAAAAGTGCTATATAAGTGTAAGCAATTATTATTAATTATTATTATAAAACAAGAGGCAGTTAACCTTTCAGATTTATAAATATTATTGTGTTCTGTCTCAGACTTTGTTTCAGATATTTCAAATGTACAGTATAAAAAACCTTACTATAGTATTTCTTACATGTAGTGTGTTTTAGGTACTGTATATGAAGCATTAAATGTCTCACTCTTGAAGAGATTTTGAATCTTTGAATGAAGAGATTTAGATAAATATGTCTAGTTGGCAGAAAGAACAAAAAATGAGCATTTATTTATTTTCCATGTCCGTGACCAAAAGCAAAACTTGTATAATTGGTTAGAAAAGGAAGTCCTCTGGTAATGGATGTATCTTTCTGGATAATTATGGCTGTGTACTGCAGATATAATAATCTAAAGTCAATTTATTCATCCCTGAATATTGTCAACTGAATGCACAATTTTTTTGGAAGCTTTCTTGATCCATCACGAGCTTCAGGTGCTGAGAAGCAGACCTCCCAGTGATTTGTTACACACCATTAATCTGTCTCCTCATGGTCCTTTCCTCCTTCGATTTCTCACCACCGTTCTAACCACAATAATTTTCTGTTCACATTTCAAAACCTGAAGTGATTAAAGAATATAAGTTTGTGTCTGCTGTTTTCCAGCCAGTGGGTCTGCTTTCTAAGACAAAAATATATTTTTGCCATCAAAGAGGTGTGGAGTCTTCAGCAGTATCATATTTCAAAGGTATCAATGTTCTCCTTAGCAATATTAATTTCCTATGAAACTATGCGGGAAAAAAAAAAGGTTGCCCATTCTTGCAGTGGTACTTTTGCGCATTTTGAGATGCAGCAGTTTTTCCAGACATTCATGGGAGATATTATGCCAGTACACCTTTGCAATAAACCGAGGAGAAGTTTAATGGTGATCTTTCTGTGCAATGAGTTTGGCAGCTTGTTTTTATTTTAAACTTAGATTAAGTGGGTTATTCCATTTTAACTTTAACAATACCCATTAGTGAAAGACATTGTGAACTAATTCAAAGTGTACAATTATCTAGCTGGTGCATAAATGAACAAAAATAGAATTTCCTCGAAATAAAAGCATCAGCCAAATAAATTCCCCAATAAAATGACATTTTAATATCATGGCTTATTTGAAGTCTAAAAGTTCCAGTAGATAATTGTTTCAGGTCTACATTTAGCCAGTGAGAAATTTAATTTGACTGAACGAATGTCATTGTCACGCCCCCTACAGCTAGAGGGCGCTCCTACTCTGTCCTGTTCCTTGTTTCCCTGTGCTTTGCTTGTCCTTCTGGTTTATCTTTGCGTGGGGCTATATATTTCCGGTTCACCCTTTCCTCCTGGCTCAACATTGATGGTTCTGATGTCTTGAGACCCCCCTAGCACCAGGTCGTCTCTTCCGCGGCCTGAGGGCATAGGTTTCTGCCCGACATCGTCTGACCTGCTGAGCCCGGGCTAACCCCGTTTTGCTGCTACGCATATGGTCTTTTGCTCTCCTGCCTTTCCACAGCATGCCTTACCGACATCTGTGACATAATGCTGAGCCGTACTTTGACCCCACGAGCAGCGGTTTTTGTTTTCCCACATCGCTTTGAGCCTTTTTTTTTCAGTTCTCCTAGTCTAATCACGAGATGTCACTCCCGACATCCGTACCTGTGAGCAGGTCATTCAGTGGTATGCCTTCCCAACATCCGCGTACGAATACCTGCCTTTCCTCGGGTTGTCATTCCCGGCATCCGTGATTGAATGTTGAACTGGCTCTTCTATTCTTGTTGAGGGATGCCACCTCCGACATCCGTGCCTGTGAGTAGGTCATTCAGCGGTATGCCTTTCCAACATCCGCGTACGAATACTTGGCTTTTCTTGGGAAGTCACCCCTGGCACGATGACAGAATGTTGAACGTGTTTTTGCCCTGTATGCGGTGTTTGTCGATTTTCTGTTCCCGGGTTTTTTGTTGTTACTTTGTTTTAGCCTGCCGGCCTGCATCCCTGGCTACTCAAGAGGGCTGCCCTCCAGACCTGTGCACTCCCCCTTTTTCACGGAGCTCAGCAGTAGGTTCTGTCCCAAAGCCGAGGCTCCCCGATTCCAATCGAGGAGTTGAGTTGGGCCCTTCGAACACGGACTGGCGCTGTGCCATGCCAGCCTTTCCCTTTTTTCGCCAGGGATGCAGTGAGCTGGTCTCCGCTCAGACTGTTGCACCTTACCTCTTCCGTTCCCTTGCTGATCAGATGGGACAATTCTTGCTCTGCCAGCCAGATATTTATTATTTGTTTTTTCCCTTTATTTTTTTCTGCTTTAGTCTGCCTGTCCGTCTGCATGCGCCACAGACTAATTAAAAGGGCAATCCCCCAGACAGAAGCCGAGGCTCCCTGATTCTGAGTGTTTGGCTGAATTGGGCAATGACTGTCTTTTATCCTTTTTCCTCCTGGGTTGCTGATAGCCGGGTTCTCTTCGGACTGTCACGTTTGCTGAATTCTCTTTCATTACTGACCAGCCTGGGCTGATTAAGCGCCAGTGTCCAGTGATCTATTATTCTATTATTACTTCACTTTACCCCCTTACTGGAGTACCAGAGCCCCAACCAGGGAGGTCTTTTTGGGAGTTTCTGCCACTCTCTGGACTCTTGCTCTTGGGTTCTGACCAATCACCACTGACGCGGCTGTATCCAACCGTGTTGTAACAAAAAATTAGATCCATACACATACAAATATTTTTATTTCCTGTAGACTGCCTAAAACCCTGATTTAACTGCAATAGATTTTGTGGCTAAATTACTGTGGATGGACCAAATGAATGCCTGAAGCTTATAAGTAAAAATGGTAAGGTTTCCATTAAAAATTATGAATGCTGTTGTGCCTGTTTTTTTATCATGCGTATATGATTTAAAGTCCACTCTTAGGGAAAAAAAGGTTGTTTTACAGCAGGCAGCACAAGAGAGAACTGATCTAGTGAAATTACCACAGTAGGATGTCACTCTGTGCCGGGTTGAATTACAGCAGAATAGAAAAGGCTGTCATTACTGGTGCCTTGAATAAGATTTTTGTGGCTTTCTAAACCCAACTGTCAAATAATGGATACATGACAGATTACACAAGTTACTGGAGCTGTAAGGGTAAGCACTTGAGAGATGCTTTCTTAAGATAAAATAAATCAGAATGTTAGCCCCTCGCTGTTAAAGTGGTAGAAAAAAACGTGTTTTTGCACCTATAAATGTTCAGAAGTAATGTATCCCTGCTCCACTGCACAGAAAAAAATATATACTACACTAGTAGTTTTTGGGTTTGTCCATTGTATTTCTGTCATCTTGTATAGTGTATTAAAGCTAAATGCATCATTATGTATTTATTTTTCCTAAAACATATTTTTAAACAATTTTATTTAAAAACATGTATTATAGGTTTTTGCAGTTATATTAAAACAGTTTAACTCGCTTTTTGGATAGTTTACTCTGTCTCACCCTTAATATAAATCTAATTATCCTGGCTTAAATTTTCAGGTTAAGTATGTGGCCGACACATACATTTCTAAAAAATACACTCCATGTAAAAAACTGCTCATGCTTCTTTAAGACCATTTGATGTCATGATCGACTGAGCTTAACTTAATGACTGAGACTTCAACTCCATGCAAATGCTTCAGTGATGATGTGCAAGCTAATTAAAAGATTATCACTGTCAGAAGAACCCCAGAAAAACGTCAGACTTCTGAATGTGCTGTGTACTTGAGAAATTAAATTTGTGAGTCTGTGCTACAACTCAGCGTGCATTGGATTCTTGAGGCGATACCAGGTTCCTTTGCTCCAGAGGCGGTTTTCTACAGGAATCTGCTCCTTTCACATTCTAGTTTCCTATTTATTCAACACAGCAGGAGGAATACATTTCAGCTGGGAAGGCAACAGAGACCTCCCGGGAAAAACTAAGGTTGCTGCTGGAAGAGGTAATAATAATAATAATTGCTTACATTTATATAGCGCTTTTTCTGGACACTCCACTCAAAGCGCTTTACAGGTAATGGGGACTCCTCTCCACCACCACCAATGTGCAGCATCCACCTGGTTGATGCGACGGCAGCCATAGTGCACCAGAACGCTCACCACACACCAGCTATCAGTGGGGAGGAGAGCAGAGTGATGAAGCCAATTCACAGAGGGGGATTGTTAGGCCGATGGGGACATTTGGCCAGGATGCCGGGGTTGCACCCCTACTCTTTTCGAGAAATACCCTGGGATTTTTAATGACCACAGAGAGTCAGGACCTTGGTTTTACGTCTCTACACTGGGGCATTAGGACCCACAAGAGCTGCAGGGTGAGCGCCCTGCTGGCCCCACTAACACCTCTTCCAGCAAAAACCTTAGTTTTTCCCAGGAGGTCTCCCATCCAGGTACTGACCAGGCTCACACTTGCTTAGCTTCAGTGGGTTGCCAGTTGTGAGTTACAGGGTGAATATATATATATAGGTGTTAGTGGGGCAAGTAGGAGGTGCTCACTCTTCGGTCTCTGTTGTTCCTAATGCCCCAGTGTAGTGACGGGGAATCTATACTGTAAAAGAATAACACATACTGTAAAATTGAGGTCATTAAACATCCCAGGGTGTTTTCTCTGCTTCCTGGCCAGATTTACCATTGGCTTTTACCACTCGTGGCCTCCTAATAATCCCTGTCTATGAATCACTCTGTTCTCTACCCCACTGATAGCTGGTGTGTGGTGAGTGTACTGGCGCACTATGGCTGCCGTCGCATCATCCAGGTGGTGCTACACATTGGTGGTGGAGGGGAGTCCCCATTACCTGTGTAGCGCTTTGAGTGCAGTGTCCAGAAAAGTGTTATATACTGTAAGTGTAAGGAGTTACTATTATAATATATCAGTGTGCAAAATCTGTGTCTTGGCACCAATGTGAGGAGTATAGTACCACTCTGCCCGTGCTGGAATTCAGTCATGAGGGCTGGCAGCTTCAGAGTTTGCTACACCAAAAGACCAGGTCTCCTACTGCAGAGGAATTCTACACCATCTCAGATTGAAGGGTGTGATGTCACCTTTTGTGAAAGGCTTTTATGCGGCCAGCTCTTGTGCACATGTGGATGATATCATGTTGGCAGCTGTGATAAATCCAGATGGTTTCAACTCATGACCAGGCACCAGAGTGGCCACTACCTCTGTAAAAGATTACTGTACCTAACCAATTCATCTCCCAGATCAACATCTCTTTGCGTCCTGAACTGTGGCAGAGACAGTTAGGTGTCAACATGCCCAGGACAGCCTTCTTACAATGAAATGGCAGTTCCAGGATGAAGAAACCAAGGACCACTTGTACACATTCTTCCACTTCACTCGAATCTACGTCCATACTAAACCTGACCTTGAAGTGGTTGTCCCAGATCTGTCTCATTGCATCTCTGACATAAAAACATGGATGACTAAAAACACTTCTTCATTTAAACTGTGACAAGACAGAAGCCATGCTTCTCAGCATGCCTCATCAACTATGTAAAGCCCATGCAGTTACCCTATCTGTGGATGGTACTCTACGTGAATTTCAGTCTAAATCGAAGAACTTGGGGTTGATAGTTGACACAGGCTTGACGTTTGACCTACATGTGCAATATATTGTCAAAACACCACTCTTCCACCTCAGAGATATTGCCAGATTACGTCCTATGTTGTTGCTACCTGTTGCTATAAAGCTGGTCAACACTTACGTCTTCTCCCA
This sequence comes from Lepisosteus oculatus, assembly GCF_040954835.1. Taxonomy (NCBI): domain Eukaryota; kingdom Metazoa; phylum Chordata; class Actinopteri; order Semionotiformes; family Lepisosteidae; genus Lepisosteus; species Lepisosteus oculatus. Next base: position 44,602,493 of record NC_090702.1, on the reverse strand, counting down.
GATTGATTACTGTAATGTTCTACTTGCTGGGGTATCTAAATACATATTGAACAAAGTGCAGTACGTCTAGGCATCGAGACATACATTCGGCAGTCAGAATCCTGTCCATGTCTAGTGCAAATGATCACACGCCTATCCTAGAATCCTTGCACTGACTTCCTCTCAGGTTTCACGTGGACTTCAAAATCCTCTTGCTTACCTATAGGGCTCAGTATGTCTTGACACTTCAGTACCTCTCTGAATTACTATCGTCCTATTCCCCATCTCGCAACCTGTTTTAATTTAATTAATCTGGTCTCCCATCCATCCCCCAAGCCTGTCTACACTCAACGGTTGACAGGGCTTTCTACTGTTGCGCTCCAATGATCTGGAATTTTATCCTTAAGGATATCAGCGTGTCACCTTCCCTGAGCACTTTCAAATCAAGACTCAAAATCTTCTTCAGAAGGGCCTTGATTTAACTGGTTCTGTGTCTGCCCCTTTGCTTTCCTCCTGTATTCCAAACCCTAACTGTAATTGTGTAATTCTGCTGTCTCCTCTCATTGTGTATTTCTTTTTCAGTAAAGTTCTCTCAGTAAAGTGGCTTTGAGAAGCCATTTTTAAAGGCACTACATAAAATAGAGTTTATCACTGACTAACCCCTTCATCCAATACAGGGGTGAGGGGCACCCAGAGTGTATCCTAGAAAGTAACAGGCACAAGGCAGGATACACCCTGGACAGAACCCCTGTCCATTGCAGGGCACACACAGACACACTAGAGCAGGTTTTCTCAGAAGCCAATTAACCTACCATTATGTCTTTGGATTGTGGGAGGAAACCCACACGAACACAGGGACATCACACAAACTCCACTCAAATAGCAGCCCAGGAATTTAACCCAGGGCCCCAGTGCTGTAAGGCAGTAATGCTAACCACAGCGCCATCGTGCCATCATGAAACATCAAGCCCCTACCTTGGAATGAAGACATTCCATCAGAAACTGCTACAGTGTAATTTTCGGTGATGAGTCATGGCTCAATCTGTTCAGGCACAACAGTAGGCAGAAGGGAAGGAAAGATACCATCCATGTGTTGTTCAAATAAACCAGTTTGGAGGTGGAGGTGTTATGGTGTGGACTATAATTGAGCATAGATGGAGATCCAGCATTTTTTTATGGCTTCTCAACTATGCAACAAAATAAAAACTTTTTGTTCCCATAATTCAGTTTACTTTGCACTCACATTTACTTTGTTTTAGTTCAACAAGAGCAATGAATGACATAGAATAATATTGGTGAAATGTGAGAAGCTTTCGGAATTCACTGAATATCACTATGTTTATCTCTCAAATAAATTTATCTCTGTTTTATTCTGCAGTCTCATCACACAGGATTTTGGAATGAGACATTATAAATACGTATACAGTATTTACAAATTAGAAAAGTCTGAAGTCATTCTGAATTTGGGATAAACAGGATTATATTTGGGATCCTTTACCATTATCTGAGCTAATCTACGATCCTTCAGAAATTTCCCATGAGAAATTTCTAAATATAGAGTGACTGGTTCCAAGGAAGGAAAAAATAATATTGTGGGTAATCTTTGTAATAATTGAAACAGACACAATCAGGCAATCTTGTAATTCATAGATCATGTATTTTTTATGTGTAGCACTTTGTCTATCTTAAATTTAGAAGTTCTTATCACATTCCTTTGCATATACTGCCACTCCTCCTAATCTGCTGCCCTTTGTCAGTGACATGCACCAAAGATTATACTTCAAGAAGTCTGAGACACATTATGCAGCATGTTCATTTCTGCAAAGTTATTTTTTATTACATCCTTATAGCAAATAATGAGCAGTCAACACATGAAGCACACATAATAAAATCAAAACAGTGCACAGACCTTCCAGAAAAATGAAGTCATTAATGACAGCAAGCAGTGGTGTAATGTAATCGAATGCAAATATTACAATTTTAATTAAAATTTAGAAGGCTGAAAAAATATGATTGTATACCTGAACTCTGTATATACAGTCCTGTTTGTGTATCACTGTAATTTTGTTCTACATTATGTCCCATAAAGGCATATCAAATTAATGTTTTTTCTTTCATGTACCTACTTTAAAATGTATTTTAAATAATAATGCATTTATTAAGAATATAGTATTTTTGTTATGTGCTGATTTTTGCACATACCCACGGAGGTTTCCTGGTACTGTAACTCACAAATGTAACAAAACAAATGCATCCAAAATAATCAGCATTATCGTCATACAGTCAATATGTTCATTTCTAGTGCTTCGATAATCAAATAAAATGTATATACCTTGTCTCCTGCTTAGAGCAATGGCTTTTATATACTGGTTGTATAGATGACCTTCTTACTAAAATCAATACAATACTGTCTATTCTGTACGGAGTTAAGAATGATCCATCTACATACTGCACATGAAAAGGCACATAATATAACAGCTCATTAAATTTGTTATTGACTATTGCATTAATGATTTAAAATGTGGCTTTCTCTACTGTATTGCCAGAACTGGATACTATTTTCCATAACATGCTTAACTTTGTCCCTGACAGTAATGGAACATCACAGTGAACAATAATGTATAGCATCCTATCTTATTGCAGAAAGCTTCCTTAACTTTCACTCCTTTACTTGTTTCCTTAAGTAAGTCAGCTTGTTTTATATCGCTTCGGTCAACAAAATTATTTTGCATAATGTTATAAATCCTACTAGTTTTGGCATATCTGAGGCATATTAGTAACTGTCACATCTAGTGTTTAGTTTGCTTTCTTAAAAAAACTAATCTGTTGTTTTGTACTTTTCAGAGTCTTATTCTAAAACCGGACAATGAAAACAGTGTTCAAGAAAATAACACAGACTTTGTGGTTTATTTTTGCCTCATTCTTAATCTGAATCTATGTTATTTGGACTGTCAATTAAACATCAAAATTACCAAGTGTAATTTTTGGTTATATGTAGGAAAGATGAAATAAAGCAAAATAAGGCATCCCTACATTACTGTAAATCAAACTCTCTCAATGCAACATTAAGCTAAATACAAACCGATGATTTTTAATTACTGAGTTGATTCAACCTACAGGTTTTACATTAATTCATTTCCCTTCACTGCCGAATATTTCGAGAATCACCTGCTGGATTGCAAGGAATTCCTCTTCAAAATTCAGACAATAGACTTAAACCAGACAAGCACATCAATCAACATTTAGTTTGGTCTTCAAAGAAATAGGTGCAGTATATAGCATAAGCAGCACTTTCAAAATTAATACAAAATTATGTTGTAATCTGTAAGAAGTAAAAAATTAAAGAGTACTATAAGTTGAGAAACAGCGAAAGGACAATAAGTTACAAAAACCAAGGTCTTTGCTGCATCCTCAAATCATGATAAACACAAGGAGTGTTACAGAGAAGAGAAAGCTCTTCCATCTTATTTGGTTGCTAGTAGCTAATTGATCCAAGAATCTCAGCCAGCCATTTCTTGAAGTGTGGCAGGGAGGGTATAATCTTTTCTTGTTCAAAAAGACTAGATCAATACAAGTATTCCCTCTAGCAAAGACTGTTCTGAAAGAATGAGTACAAAAGCTGTCACTAACTATCGCAGCCATTTCAGTTTCTTCTGCCTGTACTGGGTGGAATAGCTGAAATAACCTTTAAGTCTTTTTTGTTAGCATCATCATCTTTATTATTGTTGTTAAACCCTTATGCGCTTTAATTTAAGTCATTCTGCATCTGTTTAGATAATCTATCTTCAAGAGACAATACGATAGAAATTAAGTAGAAATTGAACAGAATCTACCCCTTTTGCACAGCTGATCCAATTATCTTTTCTTTCTAAAAACTTCCACTTAAGATCCATTTGAGGTCAAAGTGCACCTTCAGCATCTTCAGGAGGATCATTCACAAACAAAGCCAAGCTAGACAATAGAAGATTGTAGATTGGATTGTAATTAAATGTGAATGGCATAGACCCTAACAGGATCAATCAATTTTTCAGCCTGGCATCTTAACGTATGTAAAATCTGTAGACAGCATCTTTTCCAGAGCCCATTACTTTAAAAACAATCGGAGTGGAAAATGCAGTCATATGATTTCTTTCTCATAAAATGTATTCCTCATCGGTTGCATTTTTTACATTACATGCAGCAGCAAACCCGAGATGAGAAAACAAGAAATATGGTCACATCATATCTTATTCTTATTCAAGGTATTTTCCTTGGATTGCAGCATGGAAACATTGCATTGTTTTTTGTTGGGTGCTGCAGATCACTTTGATAACTACTGTAAGATTGGCTGCCCCTGGATGAGGGGTAAACAGCATCTGCCCACACTTCACCTTTACAACTAGCAAGCTCTATGAAAAGGAGAAAGATCCGCCCTGATTCTCTCCCTTACCAATGGCATTGATCCTGACGGAAAGAGTCTTCCATGTAGGAGAGACTCAAAAATGATTCTAAACACATGCATTTCATTGAAACAATTATAGGAGTGGGGAGTAAGCTACAATATACAGCCGTGTTGTTGAAACCTATACCCTGACTTAGTTTGTATTACTTTGCACAAAGAGTTGTAGAAATCTGGAACAAGCTGCCCAGTCGTGTCATTGAAACCCCGAAAGAGCTGGATGAGATCAATAAGCTGCTAACTGTGCATTCCTTTGTGTCTGTGATGGTGCAGATGGCAGGACAATATGGCCGGTGTGCTGTTCTGTGCATGAGTCCTGGAGAGGACTAGGCATGTAGCAGTTGTAAGGGAGAGAGCACTCATAGGGGATAGAGGATGTGAGCAGAGAGAACTGATACTGCTTTAGCCGAGGGGGGTCTCTCCTACATGCAATGCTCTCCCTGCCAAATGCCATTGGTAAGGGAGAAAATAAGGGCGGATCTTTCTCCTTTTCATAGATGTTGATAGTTGTAAAGGTGAAGTGTGGGCAGATGCTGTTTACCCCTCTTCCAGGGGCAGCCAGCCTTCGTTATCAAAGTTATCTGCAGCACCTGGGTTGATTAAGAAATGAATGATCAATACAGAACATTACTTGGCATGCTCAAAAAGTCCTGGAAATGACATGGAATCTGTGAGCCAATGATGACTCTACTCTCAGCAGTAAAACTCCCTTTTCTGTGCTTCCCCGCTGTACAAGTGGCACACTGTGTGCTGATGGAACTCAAGATTTGTGTCCTTAAGCCTATTCTGTCCTGAGAACCCACCAACACAAGTTTCATTATAATACCTTCCCTGGAGCATTCTAGTACTCTGTAAATATTTATTATGTTATCTCTTTGCATTCATGCTGGGGTGGATGTAAAAGATTCCCTGCTGAATATACTATGCTGTTTACTAAGATTGTAACAGACACTTCATTGTAGAGCATTTTAAAACCTATTACCAAGAGCAATAGAATTTTTGGTGTGTACTCTGTATGTCAGTGTGTATATGTATGCAGTGCTTACCTAACACCTTGGATTACTGGTTTCCCATTGTGAATACAGCAAATGAGAACCATAGAAATCGTCTTCTAAAGTATCAAGCAATAAACAACAAAAACAAGAACACCTTTTCTGGATGTTATCAACTCAGCTCATTTTTTAAATAGTAGAAATTGCTTTCCTTATTGAAACATAACTGACAAATAAAATTGGTTTTCCAATCTGTGCTGTCAATAAAGATGTCTCCGAGAATGTTATTTGTACACATTAGAAAGCCGCAAAAAATGCATTAGGTTCATTTTTTTTACAAAATAGTTTTTAAACTGATAGTTATTGAGTACTCAATATTTTAGAGACTAAGTATACAACATGTACATAATTGATTTCTCCAACTCAGAACAGAGGTGTGTCAAAGGGCAAACTTGGGATTTGACAATGGAAAGCAAAAGACAAATGACCTCTAATGTTGTTTTGCAGTCCGCTGACTTTGTGAAGCTAGTCTCCAACACCAACATACCCATGTAGTGTTTTCAGTTCTTGATATATAAAAAGTAAGGATGAGATGAAGGTTGAGTCAGGAACGATAAGAATCAAAATACATCAAAAACCTCTTTCCAGGACTAAAACATATCTGAGGATTGATTGGCAGAGCAGTACAATCATTGTATAATATTACAACCAAAATGTACAATTACAGTATCATAAATAAGGTATTGCTAGTGAATTATATACAGTAATTAAACATTCCTAGATTGTACATTTTAAATATATCTCATAACATTTTGGTTGTCTTTTTTGTTCACATTGCCTTTGACGATGACATTGATATGTTAACATAAACACTTCTCTACTGAAAGCCTCTTTCACAGGTGACTTATACTAATTGTTTAAAAGTACTGTATGTTTATGATAAAAGCATTTAACAGTTTGTACTTGTCCACATTAAATATCATATACCAGGTGTTTTTCATTCTTGAATTTGATCCAAATCTTGGAGGATTTAATTTGCTTCAATAGTGTTTCGGGATCCTACACTTTTGGTTATCAGTTTTAGATTTAGGTAGCTTACTACCTTCACATTTCTGGATTATTGATAGAGATTAAGAAACTCGGTAGCCCTAATACAGATCCCTACCCTATGATGCTTATTAAATCATCTTAATTTGAGCATTCATCCCCTGACTGTTCTCTCAGTTTTCTTTCAATTCCCTAGTTCTCAATGCGAAGACATACAGTACTGTACATTACCTTGAATACCTACTTCCTGCAATTTTAGAATTTACCTTTAATGAGAAGCTTTATAAAAAGTTTTTGAAAAACTTAAAGCACCATAACATATGTTCTATATTTATCCATTGGGCTTCAAAGTCCACACTCTTGTCCTCCCCATGGAATCTGGGCAATGAATAATATAAGGACAACATTGACAGAGAGAAATGTTTTACCCTGGTGTCCTGGCCTCATTTTCACCTGGCCTTTACCAGTCATGGCCTCCTAATAATTCCTATCTATGAATTGGCTTCTTTGCATTGTTCTCCTCCCCACTGAGATCTGATGTGTGGTGAGTGCCACAAAAAAAGATCAAAGGGGGAGATGATAATATTCCTGTTGACATTTTTCATGCAGGACAGGAATTAACACGTCACCTCCATGCTGTTATCAATCAGATCTGGAATGAAGAGATAATGCCAAATGAGTTCAAGGATATCGTAACTGTGACAATATTTGAGGGGACAAATCTAAAATCTGAAAACAGAGAGCAGATCGCCCTGCAGTCTATTATGGAGATCATTATTACAGAAATTTTGAATTGTCTCATTCCTCTTGTGCAGAACTTCATGTAGTGAGCCTTACTAATGGAACCATTATCCCAACTGATTTACCGAATACACAGAATAATATTTAACCTCCAGTGACTATGACTCAAAACTAAAATAACTCATGTATCCTAAAGTATGTGTCTTGACAAAAATCAATATTCAGACAACTGTGAACATATTTACTGAGGCATATGAAAAGAATAGACTTTTTAGCATTCAGAATACCACAATCCATCAGAAAACCCAGTGTCACTGTTTCACTTTCATGATGAGTGTCTGAAGATTGAATTTCTCACATCTTTCACATAAGACTGATACTGTCTTCACCTGACACCTCCTTTGGCCACCTGAAGTAGTGGGAGTTTGTGCCAACATCAAAACTGAAACCAAAGTGATGGTATAGCACGCAGTCATCTTTGTTATATTACTGTATGAGGCTGAAACATGGACAACATGAACAACAGAACGGAGATATTTAAATTAGATAGAGTCATTTCACTAGACACTGTTTGTGGATGATTTTATGTATCACATTATGGGACAGATGAACCAACATTAGTGTTCTCTCTCATGCAGGCACCATAAGTATTGATACTATCATCACTTATCCTCTGATGGGTTGATCATATTGTCTGAATTTGAGACTACAAGCAAGCAAAGAAGATTCCCATTTCCCTCTATAGCCACAGCAATCACACCAGAGGAGGCCAGAAAAGTGTTTGAAAGATCTGGTAAATGCAAATTTGAACAAATGCAAAATCAATATATACTCCACCAGGAAGACTGTGGTGCTTGACCAATCCATGTAGAGAAAGAACATCTAGGAAGAAGAGGCAAAGTGAGAGGGCAGAAGAGAGCTCACCTTGACAGGATCGCACGGTTAATTACCTAATATCTCCCGAGGCAAGACCTTACCAGCCTGACAGAGGGTTGTGGAACACATAGTGGACTTTTTAGTAACCTTCAAGGTCATGGAATACAATCATCTTTGATTGGAAGAGACAGCCATCGTGTGATGTATCCATCACTGCTGTGGCTTGTTCAAAAGAATGCTAACAATTTGGTTGAGCAAGATGAACCTTTTCTAATTCCAGGCCAATTATCTTCTAAAATTCTATGGTAGAGCTAAATTCGAATTATAATTTCATAACCTTACTTGCAATACCATTTACACGTGATTCCAATTACATGATTTTTGGTTTATTACTGGTCAGTTTTACTACCCTTTTCCATCATTCTGCATTAGGAATCTAATCCAGTCCATGTGTTATCCCTGCTCTGAGTCACTGTAGTTTTAACACACTGTAAAATATCGTTTTTCCTTAAACACAACTGGTAGAATACCAGCAGGCCCTAGAGATTTGTCTATCTTAAATGTTTTTAACATGTACAACATTTCTTCTGGTATTTAATACAGAACTTTGCCTTTGTTCAGCCTGAGGCTGATGGTATCTTGTGTTCTTCCTTGGCAAACACTTGGGTGAATTATTCACTTAATTTTTTAGCAATTTCCCTCTCATCGTCAAAAGTTTTCCAATTTTCATCTCCAAAACATGTTATTCTTTATTGTTCTTTTATTGTCGTGATACTGAAAATATATTTTTTTATTTATTTTAGCTTCCACAACAAAATTCTATCTTGCATTTTCTTTCCAATATCCTTTGATACAGTACTTGTGCTTTCAGGTAATTGTACTCTGTTTACAAATCAGTTTTGCTGATTACACACCACAATAGATTTTCAGGCAATCAGTCCTAATCCCACCTCACTTGTCAGACGGAAGGATCCTATCAGTTCAATTAGCGGACTGTTTGCTCAACAGGCCCAAGAATCTACCCTAGGTTCTACTCCAGGGTTAAGATGTTAATTATAATTCAACAGTATTACAAATAATTTCAAAAGAATAGAGAGGAAATGAGTCAAGTGGTTAAAGACGCTGACACCTTCATGGAAGTTTACGGTTTTGAACTGTAGATAAACATATTGCAAAACACATTGTGGTGTTCCACCCCTCGATGCTGGCCTGTCTTGCAACCCTTTACCCCTTAACTTTGACCAGGCAAGAAGGGGGAGCTTCTCCCTTCTTGTAAAGTTCATTGGAGGATTTATTTATTTTGCATTTGTTGTCTCAGTTAGGCCAAAGAAGAAAAATTTCCACTGTATGTGGACAATTATGTTCATTCTGATTCTCTTTGTCCACGTGTCCCTCCAGCGGATGACCCAATCTATCTGTCTCAAATCCAAACTCAAATTGAAAGAGCTATTTTGGCATGATCAATGAATTAGCGTTGCCAAAGCATATACAATTAACACGATCTACACAGACATATTTAGACTTAGAACATATTAATGGACGTTCACATAGGACATTGTGAGCTGACTTTGAATATTTAGCAGCGAGATGGCTGCTCTGCTACATACGACACTCTGACCCAGAATTAGGTCGTCTACATATGACTGAGCTCCGAGTTCCCCATGAACGTGCGATACGGCGATGGGAATGGGGCGGCTGCTCATCTGTCTGCATCCCAGCCCCGACGTGAACGGCGCTCATTGGTGGCCGGGTGGCCGGCTCTCCGAGCCCAACCAGAGTGTATTCCTCAGGCTGGGACAGGACATCACATCCTGGGCTGCAGCTCTGATGAGTTACCTCCCCCACCCCCAGTAAGATAAGAAGCTGTTCTGATTCTGGCAGGTGTGGGAATTCTGAGGTAAGATTTGTTGTGGTAGGGAAAAAAAAAAAGTGCAGCAGAAAGTGCATCTCTGTCAGTGTTCCCTGCTGGCAGTGGGAGCACAACCTATCCCCTCTGTGCAGCCAGATCTGCCTGTGGTGCCCAGTTTGTATGGCCAGGCAGTGGTCACTGAGCCTGTACTTCACTAGATTCTGTTTCTCGGTGTTTCTTACTCTGGTCAGATACCCAGTTAGTGTGTATTGGCTTTTTAGTGTTGTGTAGCATTCACATTTGTGTTGTATGTGTCCCAACTTTCCCCTCTGAGGCTAGCTGTAATGACTAGAGCAATAAGCCTCTGCAAGAGTATGATAAATATATTTTAATAGAGATATGCAGTTAAAGTGCAATGTGAACCCAATGAAATTTACATGGGGGCAGGCCTAAGCTGTTAATTGACAGTTCTATTCAGGCTAGTCTGTGCCACCAGGCGTAACGGTAATAGACTCAGGTAATCTTTCATCAACCTGCAATCTCACTCTCAAAAAATGAAACATATGTCTTACATTTCCTGCTGTACTGTTTTCTTAGTGGGTGATGTTGGTCTGTTTTTGTTGTATTGTTGTGTTGGACCCTGCTGTAAAACCAATTTCCCTCAGGGGATAATAAAGCTCGAATTGAACTGAAGTTTTTGCTTTGTGGCAGGGGTGTGATGTGCTATCTGCTCTCTTGAGAAGGGTGGGGGATTGCGATCTTGTACTTATTGTAATGCGATGGGTACGGGGAGGATAGACACAGGAAGTCAGGCGCTTCTTAACTGAGAACATGGCGCTTTATTAATCGGACTTGCGTCCGGCACAGCAACCACAACAGAGAGAGGGAGAAAGAGGCAAACGGGCTACAACACACTGGGGTTAATTCGGGTACAGTTACACAGATATAGTGTGGTAATTGGGTACATGTATAAAAGGGGTGCAAAACCAGGGAAACTATTAACATGAGCCCGGGCGATCTCGGGACTGTGTACATCTGTTCCGCAATTGGGCAGCGGCTCTCCTACTGCACCCTTCGGCCGCAGCGCCAGGCAAGGGCGCTACACTATCATTCTCTGAAGGGAATGTGGGGGCTATGACACTTTTCCTGATACTTTACAAATAAGGAAAATTACGTGAATTGTTTAGCCATGGAAAATCGTGGTAAATTGGAAAATTACCTTGCAAATTCAATAACGGACAACTGTTCAGCGATATTTTGGGTTATTTTAAACTTGTAATTAATCACTCTATTTGGCTAACACATTTTTTTCCTGGGACCGGGAAGGATAAACAGAGCTTAGAAAAAGTCTATATAAAGAAAACATTTTAGATACTGAAAACCTAACATATAGTCCTACATCCGTTGCTTATCGGGATATACGCCGGCTCTTCTGCGATCATGAATTGGATGAAGCGGTGGACGGACGTAATACTTGTCATCTCCCTGATAATATGACAGGAAAAAATACTAATGACTGGAGTCATGATCCAGGATCCAATGCACAAACCTTGAAAAAGATATAGCTCATAGATCATGAAGCGAAGTCAAGATTTGTTTTTCCACAGCCTTGTCTTTTCGAGTTGAGATTCTTTTCAACCTCAGCGCGATGAGAACAATAAATCACCATGTGCTTAGTGTTTATGGCAAGCAGATGTGAAATTTTAAACAACCAAAGACGTATTTTTTCGCTAACTTACCACGACCCACGACTCGTGGACTGCAGTTAATGCTGAGATGTCCATAAAGAAATAAATGATCAGAATGAACGTACGTTAAAAAATCTAAACATCTAGATTTAATTTATTTGCTTCTGACGGCTTCATATATGCGAGATATTTAAAATTAAACTATTACTGATCACGTTTTAGTAACCGTAACCATACACATGCTTTTCTAGAAAGCCTTAGCAATTCCAAATTGTATTAATTACTTCTGAACAGACATTTGCATATTTAACGTTCGGTTGGTACCTACGACTGGACCTCAACAAATTACTTAAAATCGGACGTCTGACACGTTGTAAAAAGATACTAAGTCTACTGCACCTCTCAGTCTAAGAAGAGAAGCACAAACTTTTACGGTCATACCGACACACCTGAGCTACACTGAATAAAACTCCAACTCCCACAATGCACTGGGAGCGCGTTGCAAGCTGTTGCCTGTTCCGAAAATCACATTGGCGTTTCCTTACTCCGACAGTCCGAAGACCGTATCTTTTAACCTGTGATTGAAGGAATGGTTATACTTTCCCAAAACTTTTCCCAGGGAAATAGTTGTATTCGTGTTGCCATGTCAACCATTAGCCAACACACGAGTGCGTTGAAAGAAGACGATGACTCCCTCACCCAATCAGGGCCCTCTTTGTTCATGTGCCGCGCAGTGTGCTGTGGGCCGGCGGTGAGAGTGTGGTGCCGTGTCGTGTGGCCTTGCGAGAGGGACCTGGTAATACCGTATTGTAGGCAAGAAAATCTTGTCTACTTTGTTGGGATTAATGACACCCCTTTTCAGCAGAGCATAGAAATCGTTTTCGCTGATTGCTGCCAGGTATGGGAGGCAACAGCAGCAGTCGCCGGGTCTCCTTTGAAGCAGATGAGAATGACAACATTACGGTGGTGAAGGGCATTAGGGTGAGTTAAGTCAATGGGACAGACGGGTCTCGGTGACCTTATGCTCGGAAGTTCTGTCGTGTTTAGTTATCCATCGTCTTTATCATGCTCATGTTAATTGACGGCCCAAGTTTCTAAAGTCCCCCATCACCTTTGGATGATTATTTTAAAACTTTAGAACACGTTGTGTCTTGGCGCTATTTCCGTCGAAAGCATTGTCAGTTCTTTACCTCAAAAGAAACGGAAGTTGTACATAAGGTTTGGATTATTAAGAAAGTCACTCGTTTCGTGACGTCTTTGACAGAAGTTTGCAGTATGGGGCAGTTGACATGGCCAATCAAATAAAACATAGAATCTTAAATGTGAATAATTCAGCGAAACACACAATAATATGAATTAACTCCTCTCGTCTGGCCAAAAAAAAGTTAATGCAGTTGATAGCTGAGACTTTGTCTTGAGACAATATAAAAACACTAAATTTTATTTTTAACCCTGTAAAAACGCATTTACATCCGAAAGTGTGTCCAGTACACATCCAATACTGATTGTCATAGAAAATAAAACCCTGGGACATTTTTTTTACTAGCATATTATAAGTATAAATTTCAAAGTTTTAAAACGAATACCATTCTGTGTTTCATTGAAATTGTCATTAAAACTATGAGCTTTTGGAAAAATGTACTTCAAATCGGTATGACAGTGTTGACTTCACATGAAGGTGACACTATCAGGTGACTTCATGGGAACACAGTAAATAGTAAATATTCCAGATCGTCACGTATGTCACTGGCGATTTGAAATTATGAAAATGAGATGGTCAAAAGAGGACATTAGACAATCAAGTTAGTGTTACTTCTGTATTCGCACTTGAGTTTTTAATCCATTATGTTAACTGACCTCTACCTGAGTATTAGGGCTCTTAAGAAGTTAGAGAGGGGGATGAATTAGTCTCAACTCTGAAGCAGTTTCCCACCACCACGTAAGTGTGTGAAATGTGACTAACTGAACACCTGCATCAGGACACTGGACACCATTAATTGGTAACCTTTTTAAAGTGTTCCCAGACAGGAGTAAGGCAGCAGCCACTTAACAAGCAGGTTGGGAAGAGAGTGCGATCAGAAGGTCCTGGTATGAATATGGAATCTTTTTGAAGAAAGCAAACCAGAGGAAATAGGGATACAACTTATCCTGTCCAAATGTCGATATATTCTGAGCATTCCAGAACATATTGGTGTTATATATTGGAATGACAGTAAGTTTGTGCATTCTTTATCATTGATGTAATGAGCAGAAACTTGTTTTATCAAAATGAATCTAGGGATTTGGGCGAAGACAAATTAGCACTAACCCCATTTGCTTTTCTGTTCTCATTTTCCTTTCCCATTCAATGACCTGTAGCTTCTGAGTTTCAGAAGAGTGAAATTAATTTCTAAGTCATGTGTTGCACGTGTTAATGATTCAAAGAATAACAAGTTTTAACTTTGCCCAAAATAAAACACAGAAGGGTGTTAGAATTAGATTATTATAGGAACAACATGTTGAGGAAAACTATTCTTTCCTTTCTGACACAGTGAATAATGTATTATCTGCCATGTCTACCTGCATACCTGTGAATCTTTCAACTATTCAGTTTTCCTTGTCACATTTTAAGTATCAAAACTCGGATGTTATCCTATTGTATGGAGTTCTAGAGATGAGCTTACTTTTGGACAAAAGTTCTTTCTAGGAACCCAAATTTCGTTACACTAGCTTCAAGTATTTTTAGAAATGCACTGAATGTACCTCAGGGGTATTTATTAGAGCTTTACAGCTTTCGAAATGATTCCATCCCTGTGCTGCTGGTCTTGAAAGTGCCAAAATTTGGTGTTTGTTTTATTCACCACGTAGCACAGTATTTATTTTTGTTTAATGTAGTGCATATTGCTTTCCTTAACATCCATCTGTTGTCCTCCGACAGTTGTCTGAAAATGTCATCAATCGCATGAGAGACTCCTCTCCAGCCCCATCAAGGCCACCGCCACGAGTCTCCGAGTCCCCCATCGCCCCCGCAGGTGAGCCGAGCAGCTGTCAATTCAGCACCATCCTTCAGTCACTTTTCCAATTTACCCAGCCATAATTGAACTTCCCAGCCTGTAGTATTGTATTGTAACAGCTCTTTCATTTGCTTTTTCTCTGCTTGATTGTACATTGAGCATTGGCCCTTGCAGACATGATGACTTCTGTTAATTCCTCCTGTATGGTCGTTTGTTCATTTAGAAAGGATTTTAGGAGCAGCAGGTAATAGAGGCAAGGGTTATTTTCGCTGAAGTAAATATTACTCTGCAATGTAATTAAGAAAATTGGTATTGATGTATTTTTAATGGTTGCCCACATATTGTGATTAAGCCCCTTAAGAAATGCGTTTTCTTTTATGATGCCTTCAGGGCAAACCGAATGAGAACGTGTGATGTATTCCTCTGCACAGTTTGGCACATTTGCTAAATTTTGTATAATGTCATATTTGGTACATTCCATGTTGTTCTTTGATTGAATTCAAAATATTCTTTATTTAACATTGCACCCCCTGTAGTATCAGGTATTATCAGCATTTGGCCTTAGTAGGTTGTTTAAATGTTGGTGTGCCTTTGTCTTCTTTTTTGCCTTGATTAACATAATACATTTTTGTACACATAATACATTACTAAACTTCCTGTGGATAGAGGCGTGTTTAACTGACTGTTGAGATTACATAGTGTTTCTAACATTGTCAAAAACAAACATTTTTTTTAGTTGAGAATAAAGAGACAAGTCTTCTAAATTCCTTTGTTTTTCCTTTCATTGTGTAGTTAAAAAAATAGTTCTTGTGAGTCTGTACCACCTTTGAATCATCGTGTTATTTCTTTATATAGTTAGCTACTTTAAGAATCCCATAATAGCAGAACAAAGACATTTATTTTAAGGAAAAAATGATTATACATTGCAAACAAACAAACTTATTTTACCATTTAGAATTACAAGACAAAATGTATTGGTAGATACATTTTTTTGTTTATTCTTAATTTAAAATGGTTTGGTTTCTTAGGCTTTTTTGGAAAAATGTAACTGCAATGCAGTTGTGAAAAGTGACAGAAAGGTTGAGTCTGACCTGGTTCATGTCATTAGCTGACTGTGAGCTGTACTGCCCAAGCAGTGTTGCACTCAGATAGCTCAGATGGGATTAGTCAGCCAAGGGTCTCTCTGCTTGCGATGAAACATCCACTCCTGTATGAAACCACAGCTTTCTAGGAGCCAGGAGGCTTGCAGTGACACAAGGGAGGGCCTCTTCACTCCTCCAGAGGGTGTAACTGAGCAGTGTGGAGCTTACAAAGTCTCAAAAACTACTAACTTTGATGGATCTGGAGGTCCTTAATGTGAATCAAAAAGTAAATAATTGGTAATTGCAAGTTGGGTGAAAATGAAATGAAGCCAAAAGCAATCTGTTACATAAATCTTCCAGTTTTGTGCAGTTTTGATAACTCATTTTTCTTATTAATGGTAAGGGTTTATATGCTGTTTTTTATTAGTCTGTATGAACTCTGTTGCATCAATGTTTTATGTAGTAATTTGTCAATATGGGCTGTTGTATGAACTTGCTTCTCCAGTCCTACATTTTACTCAGGTTACTCAGAGATGACATAAAAGTAATATTTAAGATACTTCAACATGGCTTTGTTGAAAAACATTCTTTCATGAACTCCTTGACAGTATATATTTCATTCGGGTTAGCTTAGCAATACTTTTCCCCTTTAGCAGCACCTAGTGTGAAAGATTGCAAGAGGACTAGGATTTGATTTTCAGGATTTCTCTGTGGTGAATTCGGTTCAAGTCCTCAGCAAAGAATGTAAATGCTTCTTGACTATCTGAGATCAGCAGAGATTGCAAATTGAACTGAAGGCAGTGGAAGAACATGCTGTTTATGGTTGGATCTTTGTATCTTCTCATTTGGAATGATGCAGAGGAATGGTTCAGTGCTTGGTTTCTTATCTCTAGCAGTCCACTGGAAGGCAGGGTTGACATCAAAACATTGTTCAGCGGTCATGTTGAAAACTGTTTCGAATCAGGTTCATCAGGGTGACACACATTTTTCATACAGAATGCACCCAAGGGTTCTTTTTTCCATTCATTGCTAGATATTGTTGTGAGCTTTTGGAAGAAGTAGAATGTCTAATGTCCAAAACTCGACTGAAGATTTTCTTTGTCAGTAGTACCTTGCTATTATTATAAATCTTGAGGGTCTTTGCAGGCTTTTCTTTGATTTAGCTAAAGTTACCAATTTCTTCTGATTCTAATTAAATTTATGTTCGGCAAAAATAAAGCTGATTATCTGTGGTGTTTATATATGTTTTTTTAATTTGTGAGTTTCAACATTGGACAGCCTTCTAGAACACCTGTACTGTGTTTATGAATGTTAGGCTATATTCATCACACCCATTAGGTTTTGAAGTTTTGAATAAAGAGCGTCTAGAGGGGAATCTTTTTTGATGTATGGGACTGTTTAATTGAACTAGAACCTTTTAGAAATAGTAAGCATAAGATTATGCAGAATTTTAAAATATAATTGTAGTTATTCGATTTCGTTGCTGCTGTGTGGTGTTGTAATTTTTCAAAATGCTTATCTTCAGAAGGTCATATGGATACCTTCTGCATCACTTTTACTTAAGTCCACTTTGTATTCAGCAGTTCAGTTTCACTGTTTGTTCATGTAGGTTTCAATGTTCTGAAGCCCCAATCTGAATGATATGCAAGACAGCGAATGTTTTTCGTGCTCGGTGTCCCTTGGAACATGCATTGTGTGATATAAAAGACGAGTTTCGGTACCCTCCCTCCACCTCAGAAGTGTTCTAACTGCTGACCCATGGATTGAGAGCAGATGTCGCAGGATGAATTGCAATTTATGTCTGGAAAACGTATTTCAGGGGACAGTTGGATTAAATGTTACAATGGCAAGTGGAAGTTTTATACATAAAAGGGAGATTGGGAACAATTACATGTCCCTCAACATTTGTGAGAGGGTTAATTATTTACCTTTTAGAGTTTAGGATTAATGCTGTGTGCTTACAGAGATCTAGAGTGCTCACTGCAGTGTACCATAAGTTTGTCCCCCAATGATTTGTGTGATAAAGATGTTGATTTTGTAGTCTTTGTTGGATGTTTAAATGTTTCAACCAGCTGAAACATAGCGTTTATAGCATCAGGGTTCAGATGGATGGCCAATTTTGGTCTTGGAAAACATGTTTTTGTAATTGGTGTTTTTTGTTTCAATAATATGATAAACTACATAGAACAAAACAAAAAAGATGACGTAATCATTTTTGTTTTATTTAGGATTTTAAAATGTATTATAAAAACTTTAATTAGGATTAAGATCTGTAATACTTGAAGGGTATTGGATGTAAAGGATTAGGATATTTCTTTAGTCCAAATATTTAATATCTTGCCATTATATTAAAATGTTTTTCTTACAAAGTGTTTTAAAATCTGCACCACTCATGACCTGAATATATCTGAAGTCACATCACTTTTTTTCTTGTCAGTTTTGTATAGATTCTAATTAGTTGTTTTAATCCTCGGTCTAAATGGCACTGAACAATTCTGGTTTGTTATTGAGTCCTGTGTGTTTATAAATATACCTGGATATGTGATTTTTTTCTTTTCTGCCGAGATTGAGCTGTTTTTTGTGTAACTATTTTCATCCATGAAGAGAGACAATCATAGAACCGATTATATGGGTAGCTGTACTATGATGAGCAGTCTTTGCATGATTATTAAATCAGAGTTCATGTTTTCAGAAAGACAAATTACAGTAGTCCTTATTGTAGTTCTTTATCCACTATCATCAAATGTCTTCTCATACTCCAAGATTCACCTTAACTGTTGTAACAGCTTCATTATTTTTTACGTTTGTCTTGAGATTGTACCATAAGTATATATCTATTTGGTATAAATATCTATTTTCAATTGATTTATGTTGATGTAGTAAGTAAGCCACAAAGGTCTACTTGTATTTCAGTGACAGAGGATTTTAAAAGTTTAATCACTATTTTAGTTTCAAGTATACCTGTTACAGAATCTTTATTTTGCCTTGATTTTAAACCTCATAAAACAGTTATTTAACTGAAATTGTAAATGAACTTTTACTCTGAGAATTAGTGAATATCACTTAGTGCAATGCTTTACTTAAATCTCCTCCCCTTATCCACATTTGCATGCTAGGAAGAGAAATGCTCTTTTCTGGTATCTTTTGGTATGAGAATGGAAAGGATTCAAATCAAGTACTATGCTCTAAAACAATGCTTAGTTGTGACACTTTACTGTATTGTAAAAGTGCTACAGAAACACAGTCCTGCAGAATTGCACTTTTCCTAATTTAGGTGTGTTTATATAGTTTTATAAGATCTGGGAGTGTTACATGACAGTCAAAAATGTCTGTGATCTCACCTCTTCCCATGCAACAAAGTGATGGTTCCTAAAAAGTTATTTCTAACATTTTACTCCTATTTACTGGTGTGAAGGGCCAACATATAATAAGGTTAATTTTCGTGTCCTGGAGTGTGCTGTGTTCTTTTAATAACATCTTAATTACTAATTGGTCTTCTGTAGTTGAGTTACATTTCTTGAGGTTCAGCAGGTGAAATCAAAACACTGAAGGAAAATGATGAATTGCATTTTATCCGATTGTATTTTGAAAATTCATTCCTTATTTAATGGAATCACCTTACTTGCCAGAAATTTTGCTAGGGTGACTTTGTTGACTTACATTTCCTTTCTGTGTAATTGCCAATAGATATTTCTACACTCTGGTTTTTAGAATGCTTCATCTGAAATTACAAATCCTTTCATCTTTTTCTACAGCACTCATAGTTGTAATCATTCAACACACTGGCTTGGTGCACAGACCAATTTCTTTTAAATATCAAAAGATGACATTGTACTTGAAGGGTCCTTATAAAAATGAGTAGTCATGGTTCTGTTTCATCCCCGCATAGAAACAAGACAGTGCTGCATTAATAAGAAATAGTTATTGCTAATGAGGTTTGCATTAAGGATGATTTTTATTCAACAAGGAGTCTCCTTTTTGCAGCATAATTTAATGCACTGAGGAAGATTTAGTGGTCCAGATCTGCTTTCCATCACGTCAGCACAAAAGGAAGAGACAAGGTTTATTATCTCACACCTGCAGCTGCTGCCTTTAAACAAGTGTCACTGAAGCACTCAGTCAGCTGTCAGCCCAGACAGAGTGGGTTATAGTTCTTTTATAAACCTTCCACTTTGCTGTCTATAGTGCTTCTTAAAAAAATCATAAAATGTTAAGCAGTGGATTAATGTTAAATATCAAACAGATAAATTAAGACTGCTATTAGGACACAGCATAGTTTTATTCATGTCCAGAATAACAAAATGGTTATTTAATAAATGAGACTACAACAGCACTTGTATTTGATCAAAATGCATGTTAGAGATAAAGCTATTGTCATAATCCTTTTCTTTCATTCTGTGACGGGTTGGTCCTTAGGGCAATCCACAGGTTTTATAGATAACCTTAAATCAATTTGTAAAGACATGATACACATGTTTTAATCCATTAAAATATTTTTTAGTTTAATTAGTTATGAATGTCCAGCTGTGGTCCTTGAGATCCTTCTTTGTGGTCCTTCAAAGAGCTTGGGTTTTGGAGTGTATTATTGCAATTTTTAAATTATATCATATTGTACTTCACATTCATGAATCATTTTTTTTATATATAGTAAATACAATAAATCATAACATGATTTGAACCTTAATTACCACAATTGTTGTAGTAATTAATGACTCTTAATACTTCAGAAAGTTTCACTGGTCCATGACAATTTCATAATGCACTTCGGGGATACCTACAGTAGCAAAGTATTTTAAAGATGGTTTGTGTTTAAAAAGTACTAGTTATTTAACACTTTATCTGATTGCAATGAGCTTATTAAAATAAGTGTTTATGAATGTCAGTGAATCAGAATGCTAGCATTAACTGTGACTGGCACTCGCAAAAGCAAACCTGTGATACTGTGCAGTGATTAGATAATGGTCAAGATGGAGAATTCTAAATCTTTCATTTATACCTTTATAAATATTCATCTGCAGGCTTTCAAAGAAAGGGATTGGAATTTGTCCTAATAAGTTGCCCAGAAATATTAGGAACATCCACACTTTCACAAAAATCCTGCTTTGTTTCATTTGAAGAATTTTCTATCTGGCAGCTATGATTTTTCCCAGTCTGTTAATTAAGAGTGAATATCAGCTATAGATCTTTCAATGCATCAAGGTTTTTGGATGACCAGTTTAATATAGTAAGCCGCAATGTAGACTTTATCCTTCCAGATCCCATAGGTTAATAGAAGTCCTGATAAGCAATATATTTCACTTAGATCTATTATCTCACTTTCTCATGCTCAGCTGAGATTGAGAGGAAAAAAGTAATTTGGAGACTGCAAGTAACTAATCTTTTAAGGCTTATGTGTCCTACTCAGCATTGACATTGGACCTGTTTGTAACCTCCAGTCTCTAAATTGAAGTTCCTTAGTTGACTAGATGTAGGTCATACAAAAGTCCTTTGCATAATAAAGTAATACTTAACAATATCTCTGTGTGTAGATTGTGTGTAGAGGAACTGAAATACAAGTAAGTAATTATGCATTTAGGAAAATTGCATGCAATCTTATGCTTTTTCTAACCAATAATTTACAGTGAGTAAAATACACTTTTGAAAGGTGGGTATAAACTGAGCTGAAGCATCAATGAAAGTTATCCATTTTGATGTGGAAGAAGATTGGAGAGGAAGCGTATTCAGCAATGGCTTAATGCTTTGAATTACTTTTGTAAAAGCATTGAACTGTTGCCTATCAGTGATATTCTTGCCTACCTCATTATCTCAAATTGAGTCAATTTGGCTTTTTACGTAAAATAAGGTAAACATTCTTTCTACAGATAGACAACATATATTTGCTTGGAACGAAAGGTGCTTGAATTGAAATGTGAAACAGCAGAAATGTTTTTAAAGAAAGTTGATCTGTCATGCCTTCTATTTCTGTAAAGTTCAGCACCATTTCTTTTAGTTTGGCATAGAAAAATGAGCACCTGCATGTATGGCTGTCGAAAAAAAAAATTAAACACAGGTTTTACCTGTGTTGTGCTTTTCATAAGCCAAAAAACATAGTCTCAACACAGACTTTGCTGGAAATGGTCTATTTATATAACCTGTGATGCCACAGGGGGTGTTGTCGCAGAAGGAACATATTTTCTGTGGCGGATTTGTTAGGCATGTTTGCCTGTACTAAGATGGTGGAAGAAAAATAACAGCACTCAAAATGGTAGCATTGCATAGTTACGGGAGCAGGGGACAGGCTTTATAAGGTGAAGACTGACTCAGTAGAGGAGAGACCTGCGAGAGAAGGTAGAGAAAGTTCACTATGCTGGAGCCTCTGTGCACTCTGTGAATAAACGGTTGTTTATATTGGTGAGCTAAGATTAGGGAAATACAGGATATGATGGGAGGAATAATAATGTATGTGGGGAGTACCTATTTGCATGAAAAGCAATAGCTGAAGCAAAGAAGAGAAATAAATTCCGCATAGAAACAAGCTGATGAAGAGAAGATAAATGGCATACAGACTGGGAGTGAAACAGCTACTGCTTTTTCAGCTGAAGAGGAGAGATGGCTCTGAACATAAGCTTTACCCAACATGGGGAGAAAAGGAGAAAGGCAAAACTTGAAAGATGAAGTAATTTGGAAAAGCATGAGGCAGATGAATTGGTTAAAAAAAAACATTTCTTTTTTATGTCTTTTGTTAAAGAAAATAACGATTCAGCATAGTTATTTTTCTTGAAGAATGTAGTTGGGGCCCTGATATCAATATAGGAAAAACCTAACTTAGTCAATTGTTCCAAAAGGGAGTTTTGTTATAGTTTTTCATTTTATGTTTGCATTGTTTTTTTTTAAAGATTAAAGACCAACACGATTTTACTTCAGTATTTTGATTGGGTATGTCTATACCTTGCGTTCCCCTATTTCAGTGCCCGTTGGAAGATCTTACCACCATGGCATCAAAAACTGCAGTATGTAAGGCAGTGGTTCACGACCTGCGGCCCGCCACACACGAAAGTGCAGCCCGCAATGTCCGACCCTTTTTTAATAAATTACATTGGATTGCAGTCGATTCCTTCGATAAAAAAATAATAAAAATAGGTCGAACTTGCAGCCCCACGAGGAGTGTGTTCTATTCACGTAAAAAACGTTTCTGAATAGATTCGCTGGTGATCAGATTAATTTTCCTTAATCTTTAATTTCATTAAAGTGCTGCACGTAGGCTATAACACGCGTCACTAGAACACACTTTCATTTTGCCTTCACCGTCGCGCCCAACATACGTCGGAGTGCAAAGAATAGCGCGCTCAAACCAGGGCCGGCTAGCCTGGTAGCCTGCTAGTTCGTATAAAAAAGAAAGAAAAAATTGATAAATTTGTTGTAAGGGGTGAAAAAAGACATGGGCCAGAGGAAGAAAATCTCAACGAAACAAAGAAAATGAAACGTGCAAACAGAAAAAAAGAGTCGAAGCATCAGCGATGAGGGCAGGAAAGTATTAGAAGAATGGAGGAGCAAATTTGCCATGATTGATAGAGATGGGCTGCCTTTCTGTTTGCTTTGTAGTAAAATGATTGGCGCTTGCAAAATGTACAACGTAAAAAGACTTTGATACTATTCACAAGAATTTTGACAAGCAATACCCACCTGATTCTAGTGACAGTGTCCTAAAATAATTGATCTTGAAAAAACTGCTATTGCCGAGCTGAAAATCATGCAAGCTACTTTAAAAGAGTCCCAGGCGATGATGCTAGCTAGCCATGTTAAACAGTTCATGGCTACTTGCTAAACATGGCAAACCAATCACTGCTGGTGAATATATATATATAGATAGAGGTTGGAAAATCTATGGTGTAGTACACAAAGATTCTTGAGAAATGGGAAGTTTCAGACAGAAGTCCTTCATCAGCTGTGCAACTTCAGAAGCACTTTGCTAATACATCTATACATACACTAGGTTAATAGATATTATAATATTATATATTACTACGAATATAATTACTGTTGTATATTAATATATAATATTAATATTATAATATTGTCTGTTATATACATTATAATATTATAGTAGCTATTATGCATGCAGATAAGGTAGGCCTAGTAGTGATTAATATATGCGGCCTGCGAGATTTGCTTTTAGCCATGGTTGTGGCCCAGTTGATAAAAAAGGTTGAGAACCACCAATGTAAGGTATGAGAGTAGAAGAGCCAAAATATATTAAATTAACTTTTATAGTGGTACCCTTCACAGGACTTACAATTCTAAGGCATTTTTTCAAAGGAAAAGACTCACTGTGACCAATATAAAACAGGGCACTCGCTAACCTAGGGTAGGCAGTGCTCTAGGTAGAAGCCTATGGTAGGTGAGCCCCAGGCTGGGCTGAGAGCTAAGAGCAGTTGCGTACTTAAATATTAACATTGTATTAAAAACAATGATAACCTTTAGGGTTTAACTCAAAAGATTTAAACTTCATTACTTAGTTTCAGGGCTTTTCAAGGGCTTTGCTAATTTTAACCACAGAAGGGAGAACGAGAGCTGCTGTTGGTTATATTGCTGAGAAAAAGTTTAAGTTCTCATTTTGAACATCTTGCATTATTCTTCTAGGAGTATGTTATCTTCAGCAGTAATGTCCAGTGCTGATTTCTCCAGTTTCACATTCAGTTCAATGTCTAATTGTTCCGTTTGTTGAACAACAACAGGTTTTAGTCATTGGCCTTCTTGTGTTCCATCTCACAATGCAGTGACTTTGAGTTTTCTGTGGCTCAGATCCAGTTTCAGTCAGAAATTGATCATAAGCATGCCAAGCACTTGTGCCTTCTTAAATAGTGAAGTGGGGTAGCGAAGGGTCAGCATTGTCCTGTTGCCAAATATAATTCTTCTGCCTGAGCTTGCTTTAATGTTGCAGCTAGACCTGTTGCAGTTGTGAACTGTTACAAAAGGTTGAAGGTGGTGGTAAAGTGTTAAATAAGTCTAATGGTTTTCTTTGAAAGGTAATTAGGTAAAGTTGTACATCACCATTTGAAATTAACTTGTTAATAAGACTGTATGTTTTTATTTAGTTTTGTGTTCTAGTACTGACTAAAATAACTTAAAGTATTGAGAAATACTGTGCAATTATGAGTAAAGTGTCAGCAGTCTAAATTCCATTGTAAAACTGAACTGCATTTCAGCAAATACTGTAATTTGGGAGCACATTAATGTGTAAAAAATCCCTATTGACATGCAGTTTTTCTAATTTGTAGTTTTTAATTCCACTTGTTAAAGGTTTGGTTTGGAGACTTCTGTAGTCTGCATTAATGTTAATTCTGTGGTTGTATAGTAGTGTAAGAAGACTTAAGATTGTGTATTTTAAAATGTATTTATAAATGTATTCTTTCTATATATCTAAGGTCCCTTGTATTTCCATTAGATTATCAGGGCTCTCAAATTTATTTCTAGTTTTCCGTTAGAAGTGCTGTGCTGTTGTCACAGAATTTGTTAGTCATTTCATTCATTAACCAGTAATGAAGTTTTTGAAGAATGGAGAATTGTTTTTAAAAGCAATGTGCACTCTAATTATACTAGCCACTCAGAAACTAAGAAATGGAAGATACCATGTGATATAAATTAATAAAAAATTGATTAGTGCAATTTCCTTAAACAGTACAATAAAGAATGTGTTTTTTTGTATATGATCAGTGTCTGAACCAAGGTGATAGAGAGTGAAGCAGCTACTGGATCTCTGTTCTAGGACCAGTCCACTGGCTCTTCTCTGATCTAGGAAGCAGCCAAAAGAACTGGCAAGCTTCTCTCTGACTCCCTCTCTCCCTGGATCTGGAGCTCGGCCAGCTCTACTGAACCTGCCTTATATCCACATTTTAATATCCATACTGATTCTTTGTCTATACATTTTTGCCACTTTTAAAATTTAACTTTAAAATTCTCAATATAGAAGTCTAAAAGAATTTGAGAACATAGAAGATTTCGCCATTTTTGTTATAACTTTATGTTGTTGGTGGGTTTACTACATTTAGGTAATGATTTGACATTTTAAGCAGTAACACTTTTTCATGTTTATTTGAATGATAACACAAGGCATGGTAGTAATTTATTTTTGTTTTACCCAGTGAATTAAAATGAGCCTAAATGAGTGAGTAAACCCAAAAATCTGATTGTGCAAAGCATTATTGTTTATGGTTTAAGATAGGAGTGTCCTTCTGTATGCACTATGCAAAATGGCAAGACAAAAAAAAATAATCGCTTTTTCATGTTCCATTTAATACAAAACAGTAATATGTTACAATAGACCCTGTTTAATTTGCAAATGCATTGCCAAAACTGGTATGTGAATTCGAAATTAACACTTAATATATATTTTAGGATATATATGAAAGCTTATCTATCAGAAATATATACACATAAACATGTATATTTTGGCCTTCTTTGGTCTGTGCATTTTTCTGTATTCTCCAATATAAAGATCTTTCACAGCACTGCCAAATTGTTAGATTTCATCTTTTTTTACTGAATGTAATTAAGAATCACTCATGTACAGCAAAGTGCAATGTGTAGTAAACTATAGTGGAGAAGACTCTCTTATTGTGTGAAAATGTCTGTTTCATGTTTTGGTTCCACAGATTTTTCCTGGTTGCAAGTTATAAAATCATACCAGTTCATTACATTTGGATGCTTGAGGAAAGTAAAATTGTAACCCAGGAACTGGAAGCATTCACACTACAGAATCACCTGCAGGGCAACAGAGCCTAATACTTTGTTAGAAGGTAGAATGTCCTGGGAATAGTCTGTAAATCCAGACGTATCCTATTGGTAACTAGAAATATTGCTTTAAATTTGGATAAAAAAAATTCATTTTTTTTTTCAAAGAAAATTTGAACTCTTCGTCTGTTATTTTGATTATCTTGCAGCCCATTTTAACAAACTGAATGTCAACTGAGAAGGTTTTTAGTATTGAAAGTTTTTTGGAGTCATTAATAAAATGTTAAGTGATATTGCAGATATTTCCCATCTAGAGTCATAGGTTAATTAAAATTTTGATTAGGCATGCTATTCATTTAGACCTATTATCCCACTATCGTATGCTCACCTGAGTTTTGAGAGCAAGAGTGGAATTTAAAGACAGCAAGTAATTAAATCTGAAGAATCAAGTGTCCTACTTAAAGCTGACATTGGACTTGTCTGTGAGCTCCATCTTATGAAAGTCCCATTTAGTGAACAAAGGAATTTTAATAGCATATTTTTGTGATTATAAAAGTTATTTACATTTATTTAATGGTCATTAAAATCTATATGCATCTAGCATATAGCACAGAAAATGTGTAATATCTGAGGAACAGAAAAAATAATGATTCCCTGTTAGAAAGACCTGGCATTAAAATGGTTATAGTTTTACCTTTTTACTCTAAAATGTGAAAAACTTTGATGATTTTGCCATGTGAAATGACAGCTGAATTGATTTTTTGAAAAAAGTAATAGTATACACAATGTCATGTCTTCCTCTTTAATTTGCAAGCTGTAAGTGCTGACATTTTGTGTAGTAGGTGATAAATAGGAAGGAAACTACAGACAACTACATCTGAAAGCAGTCTTCAAAAATGCTCCACTGACATATGAGCACCAAATCCTTTGTATGCTCTGATTGGCTACATAAATGTGAGTGAATTGATTTGACGCAAAATGTTGCTAACCTGTAACCATACTTTCTTTTTACACATAACACAAGACATATTGATCTTGTAAGGAATGCAGCAAGTCCTCTGCTTTAAAAGGTACAGTCACCTATATGAGATGGGTTCTTCAGCCGGGTGATCTGCTAAAAATGCAGAGAGCCGTGTCCTATGAATATTAAAGGTTTATTTGCTTAATTTCTTTGCTCAGACGGTTAATATATTGAGCATTATTTTAAATAGCCCAAATGCAAATATTTATACATACTCAATGAAGTTTTTTTGGAATTCAGTTTTTTGGACAGTACATGTAGACCACTGAAATTAAAAATAAATAATGTATAGACAGTTCACTATGATTTATACCACTTTCAGAAAATGGAAGTTTCCAAAGCTTTCTAATTGTTGCACTGCTACACCTTTAGTTAATTTGTATGTGTTGCACTTCTTTTAAAATTACACTAATGCAGATAGGATAATTGATCTCAACAAATTGATCTTGAGCAAGAAGCGTAGCAGAACTAAACCTAAATGCCACAATTATAGATAGCCCGAAAAATAAACACCATTTCATACTTATTGGCTTACTGACTGATTCTTTCACTACCTTTGCATCTTAAATGAAAGGTTATTGCACAGAAAAAAGATTGTATCCTGGAATTCCCAAAAAACCTTTATGCTGTGTATGTATAGTATAAAATGCATTGCAGCAAATGGGGCTATTCAACCTAGTAACAACGTTGCAGAAATGCACTATTTTAGTATGATAAAATAATAGTACAAAGTGCTCAACAGACATAGTTGAAGTTGTAAGTATATTCAGAATTCAATATGCAGAGTGAATTCTTTTTAAACTTAAAGTTGAACATTGTACTGAAAATTATTCTGTGGCAAATGGAAAGATGTAGCCTATCTTCTAATTATTTATGTTATCTGACTTAAATTTACACATTGTTAGTGAGGAAACTTGAATTCTGTCCTGAAAGTAGCATACATAGTCTTAAAGCGCCCTTTTTAACCCCTTGTGTTGTAGTGCTCTGTTGTACAATTTTGAGAATTCAATGGTTTAATTAAATATCTCAAATAAAGAGTATATTAGTCTAGTCAACAATAATGTTACATCTGATTAAACTTCTTTCATGATGGTATTTCTACTTTACAATAAAATAAATTTATTGTAGTTTCTATAAGTTGTTTTAGTTGTATCAAGGTGCAATATTCAGTTGTTAACCAGTACATTAATACAGGCATTTTCTGTGGTTTCCAGTTTTGTTGAACCTCCCATTTAAGCAGTGTTTCTAGTAAGAACATAAAAAGGAAGCAAATGAGGGACTTTTTATTTCTTCCATAAAATGTGTTGACGAGGACATAAAAAACTCTACATAAGCACCCAGATCCTTTTCATATGCAATTTCCTGATTTCCTGAATCACCCATCCAATATTTATAACGCATGTTCCTGCTTCCATTGTGGATCACTTTGCACTTATCAGTGTTAAATTTTCTTTACTGTGTGTCTGCCCACTAAAAGATTTTGTGTAAATCTCTTTGTATAGCTCTTGCCACCTGCCTGTGTTTGCCATATCCCCTATTTATGTGTAATATGAAATTTAGCTAGCTAACTTTATCTAAGTCTATTTTTTATATAGAATAGAGTGCCCTCCAAATAAGTCAGAACTATTATTTTGTTTCGTAAGCAAGCCATTTGTATTTGCGCTAGAAGTACAATATAATTTTTTGGGGGTATTTCCATGCATGGATTCATCACATCAGAACAGAAACATACTTTTTATCCAGTGATTTCAAAGGATCATAATACTAAATCATTCACTGAGTTCTTAGTTGCATATCCCTTCGAGACAATAACCGCATGAAGTCTGCAATCCATGCTCGATGCTCTGCCAAGCCTTTGTTGGAGTCGTATTGAGCTCTTGCCCATGCATAGGGTGCTCCAACTACAAGTTTATCATGTAAAAAAGCATGCTCAGTTAGATTTAAATCTGGAGGTCGACTTGGTCAGTCTTAAGGTTCTTCACGTTTCTTAAGAAGGACTCCTTGGTTGCATTGGGGATATATTTTC
Organism: Lepisosteus oculatus; assembly: GCF_040954835.1. Lineage (NCBI taxonomy): Eukaryota > Metazoa > Chordata > Actinopteri > Semionotiformes > Lepisosteidae > Lepisosteus > Lepisosteus oculatus. Next base: position 44,573,051 of record NC_090702.1, on the reverse strand, counting down.
GGTCTTTGTCAGGCTGCATGGCAATCTTGTCTTCATCTACACAAGCAAGTGAAGTGATTCTGTAAACGACAGCTTTACTGATGGGTTACAGCATCAATAAAAATAGTTTATTCTATTGATGGCCATGCATATTAAACAAAAAATACAATTTTGATTCAGTACTTTTCACAGCACTATAGGTCAGAAAGAGAACTGGGCTTAATATAGTCCTGTTGCACACAACATCTTACATCTGCCCCTTTAGATGGTTTTTCTTAAAAGAGTATACACTGTTTTCTGTTTGATAACCAATGCTTGCTCCATGTGTGTACATTTACCTTTGAATTTGAAAATCAAACTTTCAGAAGGAACATTATCAAAAGCAGTCTGGAAGTCTAAATATGTCACAGTTTAGTTTTATCTACTATCCTTATTACATTTTCAGAAGTTCAAGAAAGTTAAACAGTACCTTCCTTTATCTAAATCTCTGTTAGTTGCTTCTTAAAATTAAATTTTCTAACCATTATTTTAATTTAGCTCTATATATAATTGGCACAACTTTATTTGTAACAGAAAAAAGACTGTTAATACAAAAATGTTTCCTTGTTCTGTTCTGTCACCCTTTTCCTGAATCTACAATTCTTAAATCTGCTCCTGTTCTGTGTGAGAGCTGAACTGTACTAGGGGTCTATGAATAACATCTCTCATTTCTGTGAGAATGATTGAGAAAAGACCATGGGGATATTTATTGGTTTTTAATTTTTTTAATGCTGTGATTAAAAGATATTGTGTTTTTACTGGTAATTTATTGAATTTTTTAGCCACCATAGAAGCTTTGTGTGAGTTGTTAAAATTACCCAATATAGTTTTGTTCTCCAATTTGGGCCATGTTATTGATGTTTTATAGTGTAAAACATATGTGAATTATTTATTTCACATCTATACTGTACATTTACCACCTTCTATTATTAATTTACTACTGTCTTATAGGTTTTGCAGTTCTTTTATTGTACTGGAAAAATGTTTTGTAATATTCTGTGCCTCAATATTATAATGCCTTCTGATTCCCTATAAATCTAATCCCCTATTCTCTGCACCTGTTGTTTACTGTAGATTGTATTAAATTTTTGTTTTTTCTTGTTTTCATGTGGCATCAGTAGAATTCCTTTGAAGACAACCATAGATGGTCTGCTCCTTAGTTTTCAAGCTAAAACTCAAATTGTCCTGCAGTCTTCAGCCTACCGTTCTATGTGATTTGTTCTAGTGTTGACCATGACACCTGAATCCACCCTGGCTCTGGTCAGAAATATGAAATTCCCGTTATTTAATGATATGCTGATTCATTACCCTAACTATAAGACATGTTTTGACTAATATGTGAGCCAAATGTTTATGAACAATTCAGTAGCTATGTGTGCAAAATGAAAATTGTATGAAAAATAAATGGTGTTACACAAGCCTGTATTATATGGAAAATGACCTTATAATAAAAACCTTTAATCTTCTATAATACTATAACACGGTATTTTTCAAATATGATTACATATAGCTGTATACTTGCGTCTCATGAAAACGTTTGCTCCCAAAAAGACAAAAAATATGAAAGCAGACGAAATTGCTCCTTGGCTGCTTACAGGCAGCCAGAAACCCAGGACAAAATGTATATTTTGCCTACAGAAACATACATGCAATACAATACAAACATACAATAGTGCATTTTCTCATGGGAAAAAATGGCCATGAAGTAAATGAAGCTCATCTGTCATGGGCGGAGCGCTGGCTCTGTGGCTAAGGACCTGCGCCTGTGGCTGGAAGGTTGCCGGTTCAAATCCTGCGGCCGGCAGAGGAATCCTACTCCGTTGGGCCCCTGAGCAAAGCCCTTAACCCCAACTGTTCCAGGGGTGCCGTATAAATGGCTGACCCTGCGCTCTTACCCCAAGCTTCTCTCCCTGTTTATGTGTCTGTGTCTCTCATGGAGAGCAAGCTGGGGTATGCGAAAAGATAATTCCTAATGCATTAAATTGTAAAGGGTTAATAAAGTGATAAGTAAATCTGAAAGTGGATCAAATATTCTGTTCTGCCCTGCCAAATTAGATCTCAACCAAATCCATTTGAAACTTTTTAATTCTTAAACTTAGGTCCTGCCAGGAAGATAATCAGAGAAACGTCCAGCATTGAATCTCTACCAGCAATTTCTGTACTGTCATTTACACATTAGATTTTATAAAGACAAAAAAGATCCATAAAAGTCTTCTTAAATATGGTGATTCTTTGTGCATGACAAATATATTCTTCATCGCCCCATCAAAATAATGTTGCCTGGAGTGCAATTCCTGTGTGCTGTCTCACTAACTGCTCAGCAGCTTCCTGCCGGCACCTCTGGCTTGACAGTTTTACAGAAACATAAAAATCAGTCTTTAAGGTTTCTGCCACAAAAACAAAGGGGATCTAGGATTGTGATTCCCAATGGGAGGACTATAATTTTAAGCATTTGTCACGTTTCTCAGATTTCAGACAAACCTGTCTTTTCCCCCCCTGAGTTCTTCCCCTGTGATATGTAAACTTCAGTGCACGTCCAGATCTCGTCGTTTATTGTACTTGACCAGAAAACTACTCCCAAGAATAATGATTTTCAGAGCAGCACTTGATAGATAATACTTTATGCCTATACTTGCCTAGTTTCAAAACTTTTAAAATGTTAAAAGTTCTTTGTGCACGTACGAGGACAAACTGCAAATATTACTTTTGGAAAGATGAAGAGAAGGTGTGATTTTAAATTAGAAGCTCACTAGACAGTTGAAAACCCACAACCAAAATTGACTGAAAATTGTTTTCATATGGGACTATAATGCTCAGTTTTGGACTAAACACATGGATATTAGGTTCACGCAGTGTTTATGAATATAATACAGGATGTGCCTATAGTTAAAAAAATTCAATGTTCCAATGGCCCGAGTACTGCCTGAACAGGAATACTCAAAGTCACCAGTAGCTGCGTTTTACATTTCAAAACAATAACTTCTGTGAATGAACAATAAGCAAAATGGGATGTTTGATATTTATAGGGCTGTTACTTTGTTTCCCTTGGTTCAACACTCCGGTGAGATAGGTTGGACATCAGGTAATGCTGTAAAATAGTTAGTTTACATAAATTTAGATATAACCCACCATCTGACAGCTCCATGATACTGACAGAGTGTTATTGGAACCGCCCTGATATAAATTCATTTTAAAAGGTGCACCAGTGGGTTCAGCCTAGCTATAAGCAGAAGAGATTATTTTTACATAGATAGTATGAACTAGGAAATAGTCACAGTACCTTTGAAAACTTGATTCAAAGTAGTCCTCCTCCAGCAGCTTCATGTGATTGAGTGATTTTGTTTTCAGCATGTTCATATGGTAGAAGACATCTAAAGGGGAAAGGCAACACTCAAGCAATGGCCGTGTATCATTCAGCAGGTTGTTGCTGCTTGTTGTGTTATTGCTTTTCTTCAGTGCTTTAGTGATCGCCAAAATGAAAAACAGAGAAACAAATTGAATCATGTCATGGTTGCTTTATTGTGTTTTGTATACCACAAGGCGGCTAAGCTTTTTATAGGATCTTGTTTTTTTATCTTTTTAACAGCATAAAAGGAGGTACAAGGTCAGTCTAATGGAAATGTGTGGAAGCAGCAAATGCACAACACTGTGACCTTTTGGAATAATTCCAAAAACATTTAGCACCGGCTATATTGCTTGTTCATCTTTTATGTAATCAGAATTATATTTCAGTTTTGGGAGAAAAAGGTATTTGGGGTCAACACAGCACTGCAATATATGAAGGGCAAATGTTGAAAAGCAAATACATTTCTGTTCTTCACTTTTTCTCTAAAAAGATTCCAAAGACGTTTTCCCTGTTCCTGTTAGTATTACTTTGAATACAGTGTTAACTATTTAAAAAATATTTAGGTATCTTTCTTGTACAGTAATCTTGTATTTACCAAGTCCAAATACCAAATGTCCTTTTTCTAGCCATGTTCCGAATACAATAAAATGAAACAATTGTGAAGCAGCGTAAAGGAATGGGAGCTCACACACAAAAACGGGGAAAAGCTGGCTAGTCACACAAGCTTGAAGATGAGAAAGTATCAGACTGATGTTGAAAGTAGGCTACAATTTTTAAGTGACTTTTCAGTCCATTTATCTTTTCAGAGTGCACTTGGCCTACGGGTGCTAAGGGCTTTCTAGAGAGTTCAGGTGGACAAAAATTCATATCTTCAGATATGGAAGCATTTGGTTGTGAATCAGCTTGTTGGTTAGGATTAATCCTTCTGTTCATGGAAGAGACCCGTAGAATACAGCAAAGAAAAAGTCTTTTAAAATATGAGAGTGACAAGTTTTTGTTTTGCAAGAACTGTCATATGCCTCTTTGAACACAATCCTTGCCATCTTTTGATTTTAAATTTTTATTTTGATACGTGCCGATTCTTATGACCTTTTCTCCAGAATTTCCTAGTTAGTATGCTGTGGAATTAAATTGAACTTGAATATTGTACAAATCTTTAAAATAATGCAAAATTAAAGAAATGAGTGGAAAGTGTATAATGTTTGTGGTTTGATCACATCTTAAGGGTTGGATGTATTTAAACAAACCAACACCTTTGATTTGCATTGTTAGTAAGTATTTCTTATTAAAATTCATGTTAATCTGTTTTTGAATTATGTACAGCCCCAAAAAGAAAGTGAACTTGATATGTGGTAAATTTAAATACCTTATGTCCAGGTATGTTTATGACTAATGTATTGTATGTACTACATACAGCCATATATGTTTTGCCTGCAAGCTTTTGTAAGTGTTCAAGATGGCATTTTCAAATTTCTTGAGTTTGATTGATTAATGAGAACACTTGCAGTAAATGAAAAAGTTTTAAGAAGGCATGTTAAGCAAGTATTAAGCCATGAAAGTGTTTATTATACTGTAATACCATAATTATCCAAATATGAGTTTAGCAGTTTCAGTACAATTCCAGCTTTAGGTTTCACAGAAATACCACTGGGATATTTCTGAGATATCAATCATAATTAAAGTAAATGCTATGGCATGTTAAAGAAGTCCACACGTAGCAATCCAACACAAGGCAGATGAACCAGTGTCGTGCTCCTCATCACAATGAATGATCATTGATTCCAATAATAGCGGTACAGTTTTCTTAATGATGAGAGGCTACTGAAGCCTATGGCAGCCTATGGTCCAGTTTGAAACACTATGGAGTTATTTTCCATCTACAGACGTTTTAAAAAGGGGGCACATGTGTTGTAAGAATAAAAAGCAAGAGACACATTTTGCTGATCCTCAAGCTTTGACTGCAGATAGCAAAGATCAATTACAAGAGCACATTTCACGATTGTGTAAAACATGACAAAATGCAACACAAATACGTTTTGTGAAAGCAATGAATACTCAATCAGAAACAAAAACTAACACACTATATATATCAGTAATATACCATTACTGGGACCACCTTCACCCATATTGGAGAGGGGAACAGAGAAAAAGAGGTCAGATGGATAAAGTGGAAACCGAATAATAGGCCAGATGTCAAATCCTGCCACATCAATTAATAACTATGAGCTAAACAACTCATAGGTGCAATCTTCTGACCAGCACTTTGCTACCACTGTCAGGCCCGGATCTTAATATCACTAGGAAAATGAACATCAAAGGAAAACTGTAATAAACCAAGATGCATGAGGAGAGATGATGAAGAGCCCACATGAATATGGACATCGGCAGTCATCAGTAGGGCCTCTAACCAATCTTGTATTACTACAAGAAGCCACAAATACAGTGGGTGTGGACATTTGTTTAGGATTCAGGAAATTGCTGTTCCGCAGAGTAGATGCACCGCAAGAGGAAGCGGATGGAAAGTGAAGGGTCCCTCAGAGGATGTAGCTGGACAACACAGAACAGAGAGAGAATAAAGTAGCAATGTTACATCCTGCAGCAAGCAACCAAAAAAGCCTAGGATAAAAACGTACATTTCCTCTGGGTGCTGTTGGGTAGAACATCGTGTCAAGAAAATAATTATTTACTGTGTTTAACAAGCAGATCCTTTTTTATATAATTTTAAACAATATGAAAGTTCCTATTAAAAGGAGATCTACATCTCACCTTGAAGCACATCATTGTTGTAGTGTTCTCTTTGCACATCGCCTTTCTGACTAATTAGACACCAAACAGTGTTTAACCTGAGCTGACAGCAGGTATGACCATCTAGGTTTTGCAAAATGAGAAAAGGGAATTAATTTCAATCACCTTATTATTTTTATATATGTAAATATTACTAAGTGTAAAATATTTTTTTTCTGTTCAGTGAGAGAAGAAGAACTGAGGAGAAAAATATCTGAAGATCTTGAAAATGAACGAAATAAGAGAGATTCAAAACTGCAAAAACAGTGAGTAAATTCAGATAACAGTATTACTGTTACCTTATTGGCTTGATGGGTATATTTTATTTTTAAAGTATATGTGTTTTTGTGTGCTTCTCAATCATTCATAAGGATCAATTATTCACAATGTTCAATTAACGGTGGTAATCTAGTTTACTTGGTTATTGTTTACAATGTTATAACCACAACGTTTAAAAATGTGAAAGTATTTGATAAATTAGTAGCTGCAATTGTATGGTCTTGGAGATGGATCAGATTTCGGTTAGGTAGTGAAGGCAGCAGAGGCAGCAGGTTGGAAAGCAGCATTAGGGCAGATGTGGTTCATAAAATGGTACAGGTGTTACAGAGCAAGATTGCTCATACACTTATACTCCAGGATACCATTTTCATGTTCCGTTACAATCACTAAGATATCTATGCCCTTATCCAAACCTATATTTGAACAGCAGGTACTGTGGAAAAAAATGATGAAGGGGAACCAAAGTGGTTCTTATCAAGGTTCCCTGAATTATGATGATAATCTTGTCATTTTTGTCCTTGATGGAAAGGATACTGTGAACTATCCAACCATGTCAAACACTAATACCACTGCATTGTTGTGTACTAAGTTCCAGAAAATACATAGCAACACTCACATAATCTTAACACCGTGATCTTAGTTCTGGTTAGAGTTATTACTCTACAGATATGTATTTTTACAAAAGTTCAGTGTTGTGTCGCATTAGTCCCAGGAAGAACTTGTGATTAGTCAGGATCACGTAGTAAGAGGAACAAAGCACTTCAAGCACTGAAGTAATGGTTACATTGACCTGGGATTTTAAAAAGAGACTGGTGCACTGAAACTGTAGTAATGAAGAAAAGTTAACTTGACCTCAGTCGTGTCGTAGGGCATCACATTCTTTGTAACATGCATTTTTTGCTCACAGCAAGGATTTTTTTGTACTGTATATACAGTGCTTGTAGAAGATCTATACACCTTTTTCAAAGTAACACACATTGTGGCCCAACAGTCTGACATCAAGACGCATTAAATCTAGATTTATTTTACCGTTATATTCACATCCTAACACACAACCTCCAAGTCAAAAACAAATGCTCAGATATTGTGACAAGTAATTACAAATGAAAACCTCGAAAAATAGGTCGGATAATTGTACACACCTCTGAGTTTGTTTGTGGTGGAAGCACCTTGTATGACTCTTCTTTTTTAGTTTAAATTACCTGATTGTTAGAGTAAAGTATTTGTGTACATCCCTATATCCTCATTACCTGTAAAGGTTAAATCTTTATGCCTATTGTCTACAGTTGCAAACTCAGCTTAAAACCAGTCACAAAAGGTTATATCTCAACACAGTATTACAATGAACCCAAAAGCATTTTTGACAAATAAATTATTTTTAAAACCCCCACCCCATTTTGAACCAATGATTGATTGTCTTATTGCTTAGTGTTCAATAAAATATTATTTTTATCCACAAATTTGTGCTTGAAGAAGGACCATCTGGATTATTTTGAGGGAGTTAGGAAAGCTTTTCACTTGACATCACAGCCATTGAGGGTTTCACTTTGTAATCCCTCAAGAGTTTGCAGGCGACAATATTCACTAGCTCCACAGACTGTTTGAGTTACATTTCAGTTCTGCAATTTCACAATTTAGCATAGAGTAGGCTTTTTTTGTGATTGCAGGCTTATTCTTGCCAGAAATTAAATGACACCTCCAGACAAATATTTTTTCAACAGACTGGCAATGTGCGGTGTGTTGTGTAAACGTAGCGAAGTGTTTAAAATCATTATATCTATCCCTTCATTTTCATTAACTGCTTAAAACTAAGTGAACGTGGTGATTTGGACCTAACTCAACAGGTCTGGAGTGCAAGGCAGGGCTTTGATCCTGGACAGAGCACCTCAGGCATGCACATTCACATGTGTTTGCTTACACACCTGAGTATATAAGTTTAGAGATGCTAGTTACCCTGAGCAACATACCTGGAAAAAGTTCATACTGATTAGAAAATGATTGTAAAATTAAAAGTCAGTGAATAGGCTGCTGTTACTTAAATTGAGATCATTAATTTGTGGTTTAAAGGATTAGGGGCCAAGTATTGGGATACAGGAAAACTACTGAGCTTTCTGATCAGTTACTGTTTCTCAGCTTTTGTTCACTGGTGTAAAACAGTGTGATAAGCTGGCAGCACAAACAAACTGTGGCACAAAACAGCAGAGAATATTAGAATGCTTACAGTAGGTGTCTGGAGTACTTTGACATGTGTTGTAACTTTTAATTTAATTTACAGTACATTACATTACAGGCCTTTAAACTTTAGCGCAAATTACTCTCATTACCAGGGAAGCTTTTTTGTAACCCCTGCAAAGAAGAATGAATATTATTATTATTGTTCAAGAAGAAATGTTACATTTTAAAATGATTTTAATGCCAGCTGCTATGCCTGGTTCTTGGTATTTAGCTGTTTCTTAATTTACAGATCGGCACCTTTAGTATTAATGTCTTTTGATTTTAAAATGTTCGTGCTGTGAATGTCATATTGTATATGCTAAAAATTACTGAAGCAAGGCTGTTAAAACATTTATCATGTTTACTCAAATGCAGGTATCGGTGCATTTTAAATGTGCACCTAAATGTGTAGCTTACATAATTTTGTAGGTGGGAAATAAGATGTCACACATCTAGTGTATTGCATTTTTGGGAAAGAAGTTTTTCCTGCGCAGATAAGATTTTTTGTGTGCTTTATATATACATAGGATCAAAGTTTGTTAGAGAAGAGAGAATGTGCAATCACATTTTGTGTTTTTTCAAGTTGTGAAGAATTTTTATCCATACCTGAGAGTTACAACTAAGAGAGAACTAATTAGGACAGGAAAAGTAAGTACACTTGTATTCACTCAAAATACCAATGAAAACTATTCATTTTAAGTAAAGAAATCAACCTTTATGCTAGAGCAGCATAACCCTGCTTTATTTTCTATGTGAGCTATTAAGTAGCTGTACCTCATAAATTAGAGTGAACAATATAACCAAAAAATGCAGTGACGGAGTGAGTTGTTGAAAAATGTGTATTGCCCAGCAAATGCCTGCTATTTAATGTTCAGTTAGTCTGAAATGAAGTAGGACCTGCCATCTTGTTCGTTTTAAAACCCTCTACAATGATTCATTTTTAAATTTGAACATGATGAACGACAGTGATTCAGAAATGACCCATTTTGAATTTTCATAGTGCAGCATAAAGTGGGCAGTGTTTAATGTTAGTTGTTGTAAATAACATTACAACAATAAACATTTTGTTTGTACAACTCTAAGTGCTAACTGCATGAATAATGTTCATTTGGCTTCCCTTGTCCTTAATGATTTCCCTGTGAACAGTCATCAGTAGAATATTCTTTGGAGATTTATTTCTTGCCTAATTTTATGTCCCATTGAGCACTTATTCACACCCTTTCATCCTTCAAAAGAGTCTATCAAATCTTATTTTTTCTTTGATAGCATTACTGGCATTTAGTTGTTCTAGCAGTTAAAATTTACATTACATTTAAATCTCAGAGTGGTGCCTTCTTAAGTTTTTGTGTTCAAGAAATGTATTTAATGGTCCATGGAGTCTGGGGAAGGAAAAATAACACGATACATCACTAACTTGAGAACATCTGCAAGAAGAAATGATTCAACAATGACCATCAGCAGTAATAGTGGGGAACGCGCATCACTGAATCCTACAAAATTAAAGATAATTGAGACTTAGCACATCTTACTTATCTTGGTACACGTCTTAGAGAGCATACAGAACCGCCATGTGGTCCTGCCTCAAAGAGGATATTCTCAAAAAGGTTCAGTGATTCATCAACAAAGCAAGCTACAATAAACTGAGCACCAACTGCTAAGAATCTATTTATGCAAATAGCTAACTCATTTTTTTCCAGGCATAGATACATTTGTGACTGTAGAATATTTTAACTTTTTTCATTGAGTAACACTGGACTTTACTGTAAATTAACAGGTATTATTTGTCAATAAATGGGTGAGCTTAGTAGTTCGTTATTCATTTTGTTTAAGGGACGTTTATGAAAGGAGACTGGCAGTGTAATCTGATCCTTCATCCAGATCATGATCCTAGTCATTATCTGCTGTTCATTTAACACTTCAACCCCCTCTAGTGGAATAAAAGAGTTTAAATTTGACTGCACTGAGAGAGAATGCTTTTGTTTCAGCTCTGCTATGAAGTCCACACTTTACTTAATTGGAAAAAAAAGTGTTACATCTATGAAGAAAAACTAAATTTAAAAAATATTTTGATTTGAACCATTTCCAGTATAAGGATTTAGATGATTTTTTATCTTGTACAACCTGAACTGGGATGAAGTATTGCTGTGGAATTAACTGATTAATGTTAGTGACCTCGGCAGCACTAATACCAGGCCAAAGTAAAGATTCTGACATCTGACGTTTTTACCTTTTGAATCAACATATGATGTTGACGATGAATACTTGGAGTTGTTCTTCTTCAAACTCTAGGGCCGTAAAACCACAAAAATTATGTATGGTAATCAGTGCTGAGCACTGTTTAGTGGACTCAAATTCCACACTTTTTGCTCTATATCCAAACATTATTTTCGCATTTTTGTTATTTTGACACTTTATTTTAATTATTAGAAGAATCTACATAAACAAGGCCACCTCTGAAACTGGCATGCTTATGTTTGTTAATTAAGTAACTACTGATGGCAGAAGCAAGTAATTCTGATGTTCACAGAAAAACACCTATTTAGAAGAAATGTATTCTGTATATATTGGGTTGTGTTCAGTGTGCCGCATGACATTGACCCAACGCATGCAGCTAATGCAAATAAAGGAGTGCATCAAGTGAAAAATGTTGAAAGTAGCCAAATCATTTTCCAGTTTTAAATCCAATTGAACATGCATTTTATATGAAATGTAAAAAAACACCACATATAGGCAAGATTTCAAAATTGCGGCAGCAGGCAATTAAAATGATTACACTGAGAATTTGGTAATGAGCTCCACATTGGCTGTCTTTTAAAATTCCATTGTAAAAAAAGTTGAGCTAAAATAGTTAAACTCCACAGCTGAAACATGAAATAAACCTTTGCTTTTTCCTTTTGTACCCTAGGCATGCTGATAATCAGTCTGTGAATGCTTTAGATAAATTGACTTTTAGTTTCTTGATTCAGGCTTGTCCCTTGTTTTCTGAAAGTTTTCATTCTTAGTGACAGTTGATGTGTGCTCACAAAAGGTCTATGAGTACCATCTGGTTTTAAGATGGCCCTAGCTCCTGCAGAACCTCAGTGTCATTTGTTCTGAGATTACCCAATGCTGACGGAGTCCTCATATCTTGTAAAGTATTTTCATTTAGTTTTAAGTTTTTTACCATTACTTTGCTTACTGTTATTTTAATTACTATTACTATTTTAATTGTTATTGATATTGAGGGAAAAAGTGCTTTGCATTCTTTCCTGTCTCTTTGCTGGTCATTCTGTTTTTTTTCAGCTACTTGATTTAATTTTTCAGAATCTTGGATCCCATTTCAGACTTAGACTCGCAGGTGTTTTCTACGTTATTTTATCTTTGCCTTTTAAGCTACCTGCCTAACCATTAAATATTATGTTCACCCCTGTCATCTTTCCCAAATCATTTTTTAGTTTTCTATAATATCAGAATTCCTTGTTAATGCAACAGCCTTGTGTTTTATTCGTTTTCTTTTCGCATAGAGGTATGAGTTTTGAAGAAGATATGATATACGTTTGGTTCTTAGTGTTTGCTTTCCTGATCTTACCAGAACCGGTATTGTTGTTTCCACCCTGTCTCCCTGCTTTCCTTCTTTAAATAGGTCTCAGCTATTGTAGGTGTGCGATTCCTCTATACATCACTGACTTCTGGACCATGTGCAACCCAGCTAGCGTATACAGGTCCCCTGTGTTCCAGAAGAGCCCTTAATGTACCTTACACCTGAAACTCTCTCATCTGCACCAACCTTTTATCCACATTAGAATTTAACCCAACTTCACTTCACTTCAGTTCCTCCTACTTCTGCACACGTGGCAGTGGAAGCACTACAGAGTAAACTCTGTGGATGTTTCTCTCTAGAATTCACAAGCTGAATCCTTGAGTTTGTCATGCAGTATCATCAACCTACCTTTGTTATTGAACTGCTGTATTTAGTCAATGTAGTTCCTTAAAAAATAGCACCTGTGGAATCCTTTGCTTTTTATGTTTTGGTGCAAAGTGTAAGCAGACAGCTCTGAAACAAAATATAAATTAAAGTGAAGTAACAGTGGTTTTTATCAGATCTGCCATCTTCCATCTTCCGCAGAGATCTGTGCTGCCGGCCTCTGTATAGCCTGGACAAATGACTGTTGATAAAGGATTTATTTTGTGTTGTCCGTTAAAATAATTCAGGATATTTGCGTTTTTCTTGATAGAATTGCTTGATGACACAGAAGCAAACAGCTTGCCTGTCATACTCTATCTCCTTGGTAACATCGCAGACGATCCCAGGGAGGTTTATTGACCATCATGTTGTGCTCGGATGGATAGAATCAATATTTTTATTAATGCTGTCTTCCACTTAGGGTATTATTATTTTTATTATATTCTTTTTTGACTACTTTTGTCAGACTGTCTTTATTTTGTCTTCTTTCAAGGCACATAAATCCTGACATTTTGAAGTAAGGTCGGCGATGTTAACGTGCTAAGATATTTCTTTTTAGTAAGGGTGCTTTATATAATTAATAATTAATAATGTACCTCAAGTAAGTTGATGCTGTTTTAAAAACGGATTTTCCAAGAAACCTGTAATACATCAATTTGCAGCAGGTCAGTGAAGTAGTTTGCTTTGCTGAGATTGAATACCTCAATGTGCTCTTTCCTTATTTCATTGAGAAAATTAAACTATGCACATATTATTGTGTTCATATTAGAAAAAAACAAATCCATGTTGGTATTTTAACTACATACAATGAAGTCGCACAATTTTCTGTTCAGATTATTTTAGGTGTTATTGATCTACAATATTTCTTTCTTTAGCCTAACTGTTTAACATTTGACCAACAGAGAAGTTTCTGCTGAAAAATCCAGTTGACTTACATGTCCAGTATATGGACGTAGACGTGGCTCAGGAAAGCAACAATGGGATATTTTTGTTCTTTGCTCTGATAGTGTTATTGTACTAGTGAGGTGGGTCTCTAAAATATACAAGTAATAAACAGCATTATTTGTAAGAGGAAAACAAATCTTTACTGGAAAAGCAATAGTAGTGAAGAAAGTGGGGGCCATTCTGGCTTAACCACTGCAGAACAGGAGTGCCACAGTAGTGTGGGGGCATCCTTACACAATGATGAACAATGCAATTACCCCCTTGCTGGAGGGATTATGTTTTTACAGGGTCTCGCAGCTTTGCAAATGCCGCTAAAAGATTCTCTGTAATGGGCTACATTTGTCTTCGTACTGCAGAGGCGGCTGCGTACAGAGCCAGATGGTGCCATGCCTCATGAACTTTAGAGATGAAAATCTGCTGCTGGTCAGTTCTGAGCTGCTGCTCTGTAGAGTTATGCTGTGTCTCAGCTCAGCAGACCTTCATGTACACCTGTATCCGCTGTACGGAGGAATTGATGATTTTCCTAGTCTTTTTTTTTTAAAGGTTAAAATGCAGTTCAGGTGTCAAATAATCAATCGCAAAACAATGTTGACTGCCAAGGTGTTTTTCTTTTGTTTAAAGCTGTTTAATGCTGTACACATTCAACTAGAATTACAGAGGTCAAATAATTACACATTTGAAATTAAATCAGTTTCCTTCCATTTTTTTTAACATAAACTTGTAAATGAAAAACATTATTTTATATGCCAATATTAATTTATTGCAATTAATATTGGAATACACATTAATATCTGTTTTAAATCTGTGCTTAAAAAGTGAGTTCACTTTCAAAATTACAGAAATAACAGATTAATTTGGATTTTTTTTCATTTTTTGGTCTTATTTTGAATAATTAATCATTCATATCGGGCTGTGTCACGGTCGAGTGAATGACTGATGCTTTAACACTAAATCGCTTCACTAGTGAGAAAATGGTTTGGGCATAGGTGATTTAACCTGTTGAATATCAAGCTTTGGGAAAATCTGGAAAGTTAACTCCCTACAGGAACCAGTATTAACAATTTCTTGCATTAGGAATTTCTTTTCACATACCCCAGCTTGCTCTCCATGAGACACACAGACACACAGATAGGGAGAGAAGCCTGGGGTCAGAGCACAGGGTCAGCCATTTATATGGCACCCCTGGAGCAGTTGTGGTTGAGGGCCTTGCTCAGGCCCTCCCAACGGAGTAGGATTCCTCTGCCGGCTTAGCCACAGAGCCACCGCTCCGCCCAACATAGTATATATTGTTCTGCTTGTATGTCCTAATAGTATGTCTTGCTTATCAAGAGAACAACACCTTTGTACAATCTGTTTGTTAGAAGCTGGCATAGGCCACCTCAGGTGTACTCATGTGTAGTGAAACCTAGTTCTCTTAAGTGATAAAGGTATATCTAGATCATCATCACCTGCGGTGAGTGTGCAGTCTCTATATCATTCAGCTAGTACTGATTGAAAGCAGCCTGACATTGATGTCGTCCTGGGTCCTCACCTGCTGCCATTCCTATGGGATCATCTTGATGTGACATCATTCCAGCAGGAAAGTGTCCTTCTGCTGTTTGTGTAACAGCTGCTTTCTAATGAGATGAGAATGTGAAAGTTATCCCAACTCAATAGATCTGAACACTTGTAGGACGAACCGGAATGATGTGATATTTAGGGTATTTAGAAACCAGTGAACAGACACTTGCATGTCTAGGCTCTACAAGATGGATGGTGCAAGACAGTATCTGTAGCCTTATGTAAAGAATGGGTACAACCTGTATTGATTCCAGTGGTGGACAAACACTGCTTGTTTTATATTAAAAAAAAAAGGTGGACACGCCCAAAATATTGAACATGTGAAGTATGAATATTATAAACAGTGAGGTTTGCAGGTGTAGTTTAAATCTATTGGTCTGCCGAATTCTGTGATTTTACTAAACTAAATGTATTGTCCAGCTGTTTTTCAGAGTGAAGTAATTTTAGAGTTTCTGGTAAAGAGAGGCTACTAGCAGAAAATATTTTTTTTATGATAATACATGAAATGTTTTCGCTCACCTGTACACAGCTTCTGTTTGGTTGCGATTTGCTGAAATCGTCTTCAAACCAACCAAGCAGAACTGCCTTTTTTCACAGATCAAATTAAACCTGCATGGGTGCATAGTCAGCAGAAAAGGGCAGTAAGTACTTATAGGGAATAAAAAAAAGTCATCATGGTCCTGAACGGATTACACTTTTTTGAGAAAAATGCTCTTCAGGTCACGGTTTCTAACCGCTTATTGATAAAAGGCAAAAGCGTGACTGTAGTTTACCTCAGCTATAATATGTTTTCCTCTTAGTGCCAGCTCTAAGTGAGGTATTCTGACCTTATTTTCTAGTATCTGAGAAGAAGAGAAATTAAATAGAGGCATGGTTCTTTGTCTTTTGATGTCATCCTGAAAATTGAAAGAAATTGGTTTGTGGAATATTATTAGTTTTGGTGCTGTGGAGCAGAGTACATTCATAGTCAGCTCCTCATGGTTTTTCGTGTTGGGTATTTTTTCATGTCATGTGAGATGTGCTGAATGATCAGTTCTCTAGGGTACTTGATGACAAACTTCTAATGACTGTACCAACACTGACTGTGTATGTTCATTGATAGTCTTTCTCATGGCTCATTGATTCCATCAGATTTAGGTAAAATTACATCTGCATTAGAAATGAAGCCTGTGAAACTATATATGTTATAACATAAAAGTGGATGTCATTCAGCCCATCTGGCTTATTAAGTTGGAGTGTAACACTTTTTCTATTAATTTACTCTTAACTTGAGTTGATCAATTGCACAATCTGCAGGATATCTGCTGAATTTATCACTAAATAATGGTTGTTTGGCCTTCAAAACTCTCTAAATTGTCTAAGGCAATGTTTATATTGCTTTACACAGTGAAACTCAGAGCCAGTGGACACAAGTGGAGACTACCTGGAAGTGCACATAAAACTGAGAGAAAAAGACAATTCTTTATCCAAGGAGTTCTGGGGATGCAGAACAAGCTACCTGGCTATTTGTTTGAAGCCGATATCCTGGTTTCTTGTGAAAACAGCTGGATGAGATCTTCAGCTCAATTAACCACTAACTTCTAAATGAGCTTGATGGGCCGAGGAACCTCTCCTTTGTAACTTTCTTATTTCTTACGGAATGTAAAGGGCAGTTACTATGAAGAGTCTTTCTTTTACTTTGCAGTTCTGCAGATTTGCAGAACTTTGGGTGCCCGTGTTAAAATACAGTATGCTGAAAATTGTGTTGCGATAAATTCTGCTCATGTAATATTTTTATGCAGCTGGTAATCTACACTACTTTTGTCTCTGGAGCATATTCTGATCTGCTGCCTGTCGTGCAGGTAATACAAGATCCGCAGTGCTTCCTCGCCATTTTTTCCTTTTTAAACAACAATATAGGACAGACACAGATGAAACCGTATAAACAAGCAACATATTTGGTACCTAAAGGAACAATATAAAATTATTTTAGGAGCAAGTAATAGGTTAATTCCATGCCAAAAAGAGAAGAAAAGAAACATAACAATTCGACTGCGGAGCCTTATTTGGGAGTGTCAACTGCTATTTGCTAACTATTCCATTAACAAAGTTATATTTTAAACTATTGGCAACTGGGCTGCTCAGTATCTCTGCTCCTATTTTGAGGGGCTAGTGGACCATTGAGACATGAAATTGGGACAGTACAATGAAAAGTCAAATACTTATATATTACAGACTATATAATATATAGTTATAGGTTGTTACATCCACTTACTGTGCGTCAATGCATGTAAATAGATGGGAAGAGTAGAACGGGAGACAGAGCTTTGTGCTTTGCTGCTCTTGGTTCCAGGGAAGATTGCAGAGTTGACTTCAATGGACTTGTAATGGGACAGGCAGACGCTTGTATAAAACCGTATCAAAAACAAGCTAATGTACTGTGGTTCAGCCCTATCCAACTCTGCACTCAATGTAAGAAAATTAAAAAGACTCAGAAGACCCATTCCTTCAGCCAGTAAGTGTTGGACATTCATTTAAGCCCCTAAATGCATCTGTGGTCTGATTCCAGATTTTTTGTAACATGGCGACCAAAATTGAAACCCATGTTCAAATGGAAGTTAAACATAACATAAGTGTCACAGGGAGATGCAAAATCCTCAAATAAACATGGAACATAGTACATTGATGCAGCACATTAGGACAAATTAACAAAATACATACTTTGCAAAATACATACTTAAAAGACTACTACAGTTCTCTCTTTATCTTCATCCCCAGAAAATACATTTTCACTGCCCTAAATGTTTTTTGTGGCAGTAACTTGTCCTTCAGTACTGCTGATTTATATAAACAGCTTGGGAATAATGTGATGGAGGCATTGACCTTCTAATAACAGTTTGTACCTTATAATCTTGTGATTTTGTTTCCTTATTATTTTTGATTAAGCCCTGATTCATAATTTTATTCCCTTGATTGCTTCTCTTGATTTAGTAATTGTGTATGCAGTGAG
Organism: Lepisosteus oculatus; assembly: GCF_040954835.1. NCBI lineage: Eukaryota > Metazoa > Chordata > Actinopteri > Semionotiformes > Lepisosteidae > Lepisosteus > Lepisosteus oculatus. The sequence goes on along the minus strand of NC_090702.1, from coordinate 44,554,973 downwards.
GGAGACTTTTCAGTTGTTGAAATGTAAGTTACACTATGGATGTGAAGTGTGATTATTGGTGCTGACTGTAATGCTGTAATTAACATTAGGCCTATGGTATGCAAATCAACTGTCCTTTCAGATATACAAACTCAATACCAGCAGCTGTTATTTTAATTTTTATATATGCTTTTATTGCTTTTCTTTAACCTTCTTCCCAAATAAATCACTTTATTGGCCTAGATACACACAAGAAACACACTACTATACAAGTAATTACTACTTCATTCTAGTGGTTTTTTGATCCACAACATTTTATGAAATGCTGTATTGTAAATATTGGGAGTCAAATGAATATTAATTTTTATGTATAAAACGTCGCCTGTGGCTTGACCGTATTGCTGTTTGTGGAAGGTTGTAAAAATAATGGCGCAGTCTGGTGTTGTACACAGTAATGTTCAATGGATTTCCAGCAAAGATGGAGGTGAAGTGTTTTCCTTGAGTGGAAAAATAAGCTCATATCAGTGTTGGGGTGAAAGGTTTTACTTGAAATGGTATCCCATTGCAGATTCCCATGTCAGCATCAGTGATTTTTTTTAAGTGCTACCTTAACTATCAACATCTCATCCAGGAGGCATTCAGCTTCATTAAATATTAATTCTCAGCATTTAGAAACATTATTCATTCATTAATATTGCATGGTGTCTTAAACTGCTTTGTTCAAAACATTCGGAGATGTTATGCAAGTCTGTCAAAATCCATTTACTGTGTGGCTCATATTGAGATATAATACTGTACTTAATAACAAGCACTGCTCGATTAATGATTGAATACTCCTGGATTCTGTGATGGCAATCGAGGAATCCTTTTAAATCAGACAGGCAACAAAAACCTAACATTGATAGTGTGATAGCATAAGTCGTGTTTGTCATCATTTAGACTAGAGCGTAATACTGTCAAAGAAAGGGGAAAGCAGCAACACATAACATTTTTAAGCAGTGACACAATAAGCTGGTTTTGGTTTTATCCTCCTCCAAGACTACAAGTTTATCTGAGCCCAGATCTAATGAAAGTCATTTGTTTTTGTTTTTATGTTCCTACAGCCATAAACAGCAGTACCTCTTACAAAGCACTGTTGTCTTCCACCCTGTAAATGGTTTATGTGATGATTACAGATTACAGAGCAGTTCTGTGTTTTTATTTATATCAGTAGTATCGAAAGGTTGGGGACCCTGCCCCACAGTCTGTGTAATTGTCCCTTACATGTATTGCATTTCAAACAAACCAGATTTTTATATAGATTTCCATGATCCCCATGGTGTCAAAATTAAGGGTTGTTATTAGCAAAAATGCTGCTTCAGTGCTAGCATTTCTGTTGTTTTTCAGTCATGTGTTATGAAGCCCAGCTTTACTGTAAGTCATCTTCATGATGATTCAAGTTTTCTTTATTTGCCATATATAACAACATATATTGGAATGTTTATTCATTCAGCTGTACCCAATCACATTAGAGAAAAACAAATAGGCACAAATGACAAACAGACATGGACAATAACTTTAGACAATAGACGTTATAATACAGCCAAGACAGGACATAGTGCAAACAGTGCAGTACTTTAAAGTGCAGGTGCTAATTTGAGCTGTTTATGATGCTATGATGCAGTTTCAGAACACTGATCTATTCTTCAGTGTTCTGATACTGCGATACCTCTTACCAGAACCCAGGGGTGAAAACAGGTCATGACCATGGTGAATTGGATCCCGAAGTATAGCTCTAGCCCAGTTGTAGCAGCGGTAGAGATATATGGCCAACAGCCATATCACTCTGCAACTCACGACTGGCAACCCACTGATGCTCAGCAGGTGTGAGCCTGGTCAGTACCTGGATGGGAGACCTCCTGGGGAAAAACTAAGGTTGCTGCTGGAAGAGGTGTTAGTGGGGCCAGCAGGGGACGCTCACCTGGCGGTTCATGTGGGTCCTAATGCACCAGTATAGTGACGGGGACATTATACTGTAAACAGGTGCCGTCCTGCAGATTGGACATAAAACCGAGGTCCTGACTCTCTGTGGTCATTAAAAATCCCAGGTCGTTTCTCGAAAAGAGTAGGGGTGTAACCCTGGCGTCCTGGGCAAATTTCCCATTGGCCCTTACCAATCATGGCCTCCTAATAATCCCCATCTATGAATTGGCTTCATAACTCTGTTCTCCTCCCCACTGATAGCTGATGTGTGGTGAGCGTTCTGGCGCACTATGGCTGCCTTCGCATCATCCAGGTGGATGCTGCACATTGGTGGTGGTGGAGGGGAGTCCCCATTACCTGTAAAGCGCTTTGAGTGGAGTGTCCAGAAAAGCGCTATATAAGTTTAAGCAATTCCTATTATTATATCCAGTCGATGGAGTGTAGTTCACTCCCACTGATTTTCTGCGCAGACCTCACAACCCTCTGTTTGCCTTTTCTGTCCTGTACCACGGCTCCACCATACCACACTGTAATTTACCATTCTCAGTGGTATTACAGTAAATATTGGTGAGTGTTGTCTTGCTCATCCCTAGGGAGTCTCATCTCAGGAAGTGAAGGCGCTGGGCGCTTTAGTGAGGATGGCAACAGTGGTCTCTGACCAGCTCAGCCTCTCAGTGATCTGGAGGCCGAGGAGCCGATGAATTTGACCACAGTACAGGTGGTGATTTTACTTTTAAAAAAACTCAGATTTTTTTAAAAGACCCAAATTTAATATTTGGATGTTAATGCACCACATTTAATTTTCTAGTGTTTTGATAATATGAAAAAATGGGACAAAGTTATAGAGGAATTTGGGCACATAAGTGTTGATGTTCCTGTACTTGAATCTGCTTAAAATGATAGCGGGCCTAAATAAACTGTGTGTGTTCTAGAAGACCAGGGGAATCTGTGTTAACTGAATAATGCTGTGCAGACTCCTATATATTTGCTTTGTATATCAAATTTACTGTCGTTATTTTTATTGGGTCCACCCTATTTGGATTTAGCCACTTGTGTTTTTCATGGCTCGGCTTGCGCCTACAAATTCCACGACCACACACAACGGAGGACGGCGCAGACTCTTCTGACATGCCCACCTCCGAGCTGCACCTGTACTGGAGGAACAGAGGCACGGCCCTCACATGCCTGCAAGGCCTGGGTGGCAGCAGGGGTTGATGTGTTTCTAGGAGCAGAGATAGCTGTGGCCAACTAATCCTGCCCTCCGCTTGGTAGCACTCAACCAATAGTGTGGGTCGCAAAACTTTTCGTTCTGTGTACATGACATCGCAATTAGCAGCCAACAACAGCTCTTTCACTCTTATTTGGACTCATCAGTGTGACATAGCCATCTCTGGTATGGATATATAGTTTATGTTAATTTCCATTAATATATAATATGATCCATTAATTAACCCTGTTATCATTTATTCGAGTTTCCATTTCTCGTGCTCCCTGGTGTTTACACATTACACCAATTTGCTGGTGTAATGTTTCTATGTATAGTAACATTTCTAGATTCTGGGAAAAGTATGAGCATCTGTCTAGGAGGTGAACAGACTGGCTAAGGTTTATGAAACAACATAAAACAACAGCCATGCACAAGCAGGAATTAGCTCTAATTACAGCAGTATGTCTCTCTGTGTCACAGCAGTAGTCACTCCCAGCAGTCATAGCAGCAGTTAAACAGCTGGCAGTCTCTTCCCATCCCACAGCCTACCAACCTTTTATCCGATCCAAACTCTCCCCTGTAGAGGACAGGCTAGGAATTCCCCACTCAGGCTGCTCGTTCATCAGCTTATCATGACTCCCCTCTGATGCCACACACCTGTGAAAAACGCAGCACATACGACTTCTGTGCCTAACATTCAGAATTCATACAGAAAGTGTAGAACAGACACAAAAACACTCTGATTTCTGACATCATGGAACAGGAGGTCATTCTGATGTTAGGACATGAAGTACCTCAGTTAAAAAAAGAAATTATCTGTTGGATTTGATAAATCATATATACTGTATATTCATATATATTTTAATCATTCAAAATAATAATTCACATAATATATCAAATAATTCACATTTTTAACTCTGTGTCTTCTGAGACCAAGACAAATAAAATCTGTGCATTAAACTATACCTTTGCCATTGATTCTATTTCAGCAGTCTACAATTGTATATAGGCATTTTTGCATTCAATATCAGTGCTTTCGTTACAAATAATAGTCTCTTTTGGAAATGTAAAGTTTTTTAACTTGATATGTTCTATCCACAGCACAGGTATGGTCACTTGTGCTGCACTGCCTTTTGCTCCGCCAGTGAGGTTTTTTGATTAGGTGCTGGTTGAATTGCTTTGACATGTTTTTGTTAATTCAAAGTGCCTGTGTGATGTCTTCCAGTATTTGTTCATTATGACTTGTCTGTGTCCTAAGGGGGGAGGTGAATGTCCTTTTATTACTTCCAGACAGTTGCTGTTTTAAAGGTATGAGCAAGGCATTGTTCACATTTTCTTTGTCGAGAACCCTCTTGGCACTGCATTTTGTATATCATGCAATGCTGGTCAAGTAGGAATTTCAGAAACTTTGTATCATCTTGTACTAAACGAAAAGGTGACTGGGGTGGGTAGAATGCCTTTCTATCGTGTAATTTTTTTAGAATTGATTAACTGGTGACGAGCATATTCAGCTTCCTTCTCCGGTTCCTTCAAAACACAGCCATTAACCCTAGAGACATGAGGGGAAACACCTTTGTTGACAACACTTAACTTAACACCAGCATTCCACCTGTGAAAGCACCTTGTGAAGGAAACCCTACCAGCTGTGACAAAATTTCAGGTGAAAGCGTGATCCGTTGTCCTTTTTTCTTAAGCCATTATATTCTGCACATGAAGGAAATAGCACATTCTTGTGTTTATTTTCACTTCAATATTCACTCCTGCATTGATGTTTAATTATGAATATGCGTGTAAGAACAATCTATGCTGTGGTGTTCATTTTCTTCTGACGATATTTTATCTGCCACTATGTGGTTCACAGATGTCTGTAAATCAATTCTTAGAAGGGAATTGAGGTTTTAAAAGCACATTGAATTTGACATGATGACCTCATCAGACTGCTGTTCTAATTTCAGACTCTGTCATAATGGGGCAGTTGATGGATATGGTTCCTGTTGGGAATGAAGGTGCTTACTGATTATTTTTTAAATTTATAAAGATAGTGGTCAGTGCTCATGCATCTGTTTGTGTGTGGCTACTGAAATGTAACTGTGGGGAAATCAATGTGCTTTACACTCTTCTAAGAAATAACTGCAGTTTAATCATGATGCAAATAATGATAGGAATCAGTGTTTAAATTATAAAGGAGGTGCAGTGCAGGCACATTGATGGTGAACTAAATTATTCATTTTGTTGGTATAACTTACAATGTTCATGCTGAGCTGAATCCATGGTTGCAACATGTTTTAATGTTTCGTAATTAAAGAGCCGCCCAAATGCCTTACCCCTTCTCTAAATCCCTCAACTATCGTACGGTCTTTGCTAAATAGCAGTTCAGAGATCTGGGTAATAAACGTCCATTAAAACACAGCAATTCTTTGTCATTCCAAAGTATGTATTTAAGACTGGCAACCTTTCTTCTTTTAAAGAAAATCCTTCATTGCTTTGAAATGTAGCTCTGAGAAGTGCAGGGTGGTTCCTGTAGATGTGAGTTTTTCTGGGTGTATAATCCATTCGCTTTAGAAATCCAGACTGGACAGTAGCTGCCACTTATCCTCCCAGAGCAAGTGAGTTTGTGTTGATCATGAGGAAGTGTGTATGTGAACAACTAAAAGTGTTTAGTTCCGAAGTACACATGAATTAACTGTATTTTTTAAAATAGATGAAAACTTGTTTGGAATAATTTACTGGGTTTAGAAAATTGCCTTCCAGCACGACTCAGTCTTCATTGAATAGCACCTGTATGGTCAGGATATAGGAAATGATTAAAAGGTCCAGAAATGCAAGCTTATGTAATTTCCCTGAGGAATAGAAAATATAAAATTTCTTTGGACATTAAAAACACTTACAATATTTTGAAAACCGTCTGTACGATATAGATTTGCTTAGACAGTCTAGACCTTTTTGATTCAGTTAATTGATTCAGTCTTTGATTCAGATTTAAGTGATGTGAGAAAATAACAGGCATGTAGGAGAAGAATGCAAGTATTAAGGAACAAACACTTTGAAAAGAGATTACTTGAAAAGTAAACCTTTTTAATTTGAATTATTTTAAGAAACGATTTTGCATAGAGTTTGTCATCATAACTTGTTCACCCTGGGAATCAAGGTGCTTGGGTTATGGAAAATGTGTTGCTAAGCAACTGTAGAACTTCATAGCAATAAAGTGATTTAGCTTCTTGTAGTTTGCTTACCCATATTTTAAATGAAAGCACTCTTTTGTCAGTAATTGGTATTAAACAGTGTTACATTTTTCTACAGTTTCCTAATTGCACATTTTTAAAATATATTTTTTTGTAATTTACAAGTTCTTGTGGTGGAAACAGCCTAGGAAAGGTTGTTCATGAAGCATAAACAACAGACTGAGATAACTTTAAATCTGGCTTGAATCTCATACATTTAATTAAACTCTTGTCATAAGAAATATGTAAGAGTAAATGTTCCTTATGTTTTGAAGTTAAAACTTTGTGGTCTTAAGTTCTGTATTGTTACACGTGTGTTTGTAACATGTGTTTGGTAACCTTATCGATGGCATTTCTCACCTGTTTAAATTCACCCCTCTGTGTTATTTTTAAGGTTAGAACAAGATAAAGCTTTTGTTCGTGAGGAAATTGGTAAAGCGCTGGAGAGGGAGCGAGCTGCTGCAGAAGAGAGCATTAGCAGGGCTGTACTGCGGGAAAGAGTGACTGCGGAGGACGAGCGTCTGAAAGCCAAGCGCTTTGTAAGTACAAAAAGGCAATTGTACAAAACTGGCATAGTCCAAGGTGAAAAGACCTATTGAACAGTGAAGTACATAAATGGTTTTACGTAAAAAAGTACCAGCATAAAAAGAGCATGTAACCATATACATGCTCTAGAGAATTCTCCCAAGTGTCCTTAAATCTTTTACATATAAAAATGTATTAAATATCTGAAAATACACATCTGCGGCTGCTAAATTGATGCCCCCATCAGCTTTTCTAATCTAATTTTCTTCATTCATCGCCAGTTTTGACTGAAAACTATTTGTAGGTTGGAAAAAAATTAATTGTTGTACTTCACAGTCACCTTTTAGATTTCTTGTCAGCTTTTGAACTTGGCTCAAGCCTCTGCCCCAGTGGTTTATCGGCATGCTATCCTTTGAATCATGACAAATGTCAGATATGTAGTGAGTAAAAATCTATACCTGAGTCTGAACAGAGGGCCATTTCTAATATCTCCTTCTAATAATGGGCTGGCATTTGCAGCGCAGGTAAAGTAGTTATTTCAGTTGAGGCCTTTAAAATGAGTTGTTGTTAAGGCGTTGCAGGGTGTAAGATATTATTTAGAAACTGGCATGTCACATTCTGTCATGGGAACAAAAAGCGCATGCATGGTTGTTTGTTTCTATTTGTTTGATATTTTCATTTTTCCCAAATCTGTGTATGGAACATATCATTAATTTTATAACAACAAGAGTGTTTTCTGGCTGCAAATTAACTTAATAGATATTTGAAAATTAAAACTCAAATCAGATAATATCCTGAAAGTATTACACGTTTTTTTTAGAAGAAAACGTATATCAGTGAAAATTATTTATAACTCCAATGCAGACGTTAAACAGTTACCGGCAGGTACTGCCCCATACTAAGCTAGTAAACATTGCAAGTAACTAGCCAGTTATGATATATAAAGCTTTGTTACACCATTTTTCAAGATATTTTATAACACTATACAATAACAAAATAGAAACAAAACAGAATTGAAAGAAATAAGGTACAGTAAATGTATTCTGTCTAATCAAGATTAAGATTAAATTACACAAAAGTACAAAGGCCAGAATCAGAAAATGAAGTTTAAAGGCTGGAATATGTTCATGCCTTATGTGCTGAGGTGGAGTACATAAGTATAGTGGAGTACAGCGTAATTTAGTACGCTGGTGCCTGGACATAATGAATCCTGCTTTAAAGTAAATCAGCCATTGCAGTAATCTTGTGTATCAGTATTTCAGTGTCCGGAGAGATGCTAACTGACCAGTGTCCTCCAGGGTAAAATAGATAGCATTGTGATGTTTCTAATGTGCGTCGTATTATACTACAGGGCTAAAAATAACAATGATGTTTGAAAAAAACTGATGTTTGAAAGCAGAAATCATAACCTCCTTTTTGTCAAAGTCAATTTTAAGAAAGTTCTACTGTATCTGCTGTATATCTTAATATCAGACGGATGTCTGTTACGTGCAGAAAACTTCAATGGTAATATATGATTTGGTCTACAAATAGAACAGAAGGTCTTTTGCATAGTGGTGAAACCCAAATCAATGATGTCAAATTATCTGGCTAAAAGGCTTAAGTAGTACTTTGTGAAACTTGCTAAATAACTGGAACATCATCAGATTTAAAGCTTCCAAGGTTTATGAATAACCTTCTGATTGTCAAATATTATAAACAAACAAAATTTCTAATAACCTTAGATCTAATTGTTCCAGCCATCATTAATGACAATTTTAGATGTTAAATTCATTTTGTACAAAAACATGATTCTAATTTCATGTATCTGGTTGTCATATTTTAAGGTGGCTTCAGTATGCTGTAATAGATGGCAGGTTTATTAGAGGAGGTAAAGAGTTCATCCCCAGGAGAGTTTAGAGTGTTTACAAACATATGATGTTGGTTACATACCTCATTTAGCACATTCATCATATTAATAGAAAATGAGTCATTTTTAGATGATTCTGAAATACCAGAGCAGACAGCCTGAGGTGGAATGTATCATTTCTCAGTCTATTGGAAAAAATAAAATCTCAAGTAATAACACCAGGAGTAATAAATATTTTGTCTTCACCTTGCTTTCATACCAGATGTAGAAAAACCTTTGTCAAGTTTTATTGGAAGCAATCCATTTTTTTTAAATTTATGGCTGAAGGTTCTTAAACACACCCTCAGTCATATTTACAGTGTTCATTTTTTTTTACTGTGTGCTGAGTTCATACTGATACTACGTAGTTACACTACATGGACACCAGGCCAGTCCCTGGAGTGGTATAAGACTTTGCCAAACCTAGCTGTGTCTGTATCTGGCAAGGCACCTGAATAGCCGTACTGTATGCCTGGGGCTTGCAGTAACTAAGGAAGAGTTGCTGAGAGCAAGCTCATCCAGAATTCTTAATTAATATAAAACTAGCATTAAGGACTTCACAAAAAACTTTTTTTTTTACGAGGGCAGGCAGGAATTAGAACATTTTATTAAAGAATCTCCCTATTTTCTTGTTTTGTAACTAAATGTAAAATGTAAATGTAACTAAAGTTAGGGTAAAAGTTGTAAATTATATATAAAGTAAGTCAACCTGAAAGTAGGATCGAACCTGGAATTTAGATACTGCTAACAAGCTGGTTACCACTGTTGCCGAAAAGACCCAGAGAGGTGTTATTTTGCAGCTTCAGTGCCTGTACTGTATGTAACGCTGTGCTGCATATAGGATGTTAATGGAGGGTAAGTAATAATAGCCCAATATTAGGCAGTCCCAATACCATATTGTTTGCAAGCAAGTCATGATAGTTAAGCAATGAAGTGTGGCCACAGTTCAGGCCAAATGTCTTCATGTTTAATTTCATATGAAAAGTTATGGAGAAATAAATAGCCAATAGTTGAAAAGTCAAGAATTTATTAATTAAAACTAACAAAAAATATATTATTTCCAGACATCAGTGTATACTGAGTAAGTTCTTCAGAAGGAGATGACCGTCCCATTCATGTACTAAACGCGTGACAAACATTGCAAGGCAGATTTAGAAATATTTCCACCGACATGAAAGATAAAGCTTGTTTCCCTACATTTAAGCTGAGTCCTTTCCATGTGCTACATCTGGTTGGTTTTGGTTTGCCAAATGAGGAGTCCAAGTATTGAAGACTGTAGTCATTTCATATACACTGCTGAGGAGGGGTCCCTTTTAAGATAAGGGGTAAATCGGTATAGGCTTTCCTGAGATAAACTAGGAATGGAGGTTTTCATTGTTGGTTTGTATTTGATGTTTGGAGAAGATAGAAAAATCTCTCTTAAGATGATATTAAAGTGATGGACCAATGGGGGTCTGAGAATTTGATTGTGGTGTCTATAAGTAGCCTAGCTACCTGGCTATTTATAGAGTGCCCATTTATTGAAGAGAAGAGTTAGACCTAGGGTGGAGCTAGGGTAGAGGTAGGGTTGTGTTTGTTTTTTTTTTCACCACACTGTAAATACACCACATTTTATCATAGAGCTGTGTTTCTCAGTTGTCCACCTATTTAAATGGAAGCTCACCACTGAACTACACTCCCGACAATGTCACTGTCCTTATAGTATAATGTTTTCCATTAAGCAGTATTTACGTAAGGATACTTATATAAACATATAAAGGAATGGTGTGCGTTTGTCATTTTTGGAAGAACTCTTCTGTACATTGGGCAAAATTCTCATGCCAGGAACATAATAAAAAAATTGTGCGTTAAAATAATTGGAAAAATGTTTTTACTTTAGTCGTTTTTGTTTTCCAAAAGCATTTTTCAGAAATTGAAAAAAATGTTTTCCTTAATGAAGGAATGGGTGTAAATATGTCAATCAATGTAGATCAATGACACCGATTTTTTCTGCTTTGTCTCCAGCCTGTTTAAGTATTACAGAGATTGAATGATTTCTGTCTACTGTTGGGCTCAAATGCCTATTATAGATGTGTGTTAGGAAATGTTTTCATATGGTAACTTTCATGACAAATTCATGAGTTGTTTGAATATATAATTCTCCTACCTACCATGTAAAACATTACAGTGCTTCTGCAATGTACTTGCAATAAAGCAACACAATAAATATAGAACATTTTGTTTTATTAATTTAGGTGTACAGCACACTAATATACATAAAAAATATGATTTTTTACTATTACACTTACTATTTATAATAAGTAGTATGCTGTAAATTGAATGTAAAAGTGGAAAGTTATACTCTCTAACTCTGCCATTCTTGTCTTTTATTAATATTATTACTTTCTTTTTTCAGTACTGTAACATGTCCTTCTACTGCTGTTTAAAGTGTGAATATAAGATGGACTTGATCAGCTTTTGTAAGATTTGAATAAAGAACCAGAGTTGTACATTAGTGCACTATCTTAATTTTAATTCTTTATGGTCAGATGTCAGCAGTATCTGGAGAAATGCCTCAAAATGCTAGTTTAACAAACTACTAAAGTTTTCTTAGTCTCAATGTTGGACTCCAGACTCTGTTTTGTGATCTGGCAATGATGTAGAACATCAGTTTTCATATGAATTTGCTCTGAAAACCCTGGGTTTTACAGACTTTAAAGTAATATGGGATGAAAAGAGGAAAACTGTGGAGAATAAACCTACACATTTCTTAAATGAGGTTATTATTATGTGGGGAATTCATATGTCTGAAGTTTTCTCAACTTTATACTTTTTCTTAAATCTATTCATAGTCTGTTCTTGTTTTTGCAGCAGAGTATTTTAAGCTTGTCTTCTTAAGTGAATATAAAAGTTAAAGTCTCTTGTGGGATTTAAGTACTTTTTCTTATCTGCTTCTTAAAAACCTACTTTCAGTTCATTGTTGGTAACTGGACTATTAGCATCTTTTAAACAGTAATAGCCTCAGAGGAGCTGAAAATGGTAAAATCAAGCACTGAAAGGAAACGCAAATATGCAAATTGGGGTCCCACACATCTTGGTGGTTTAAAGCAAAGGAGCTTGGAGATTTCAGGATGTCTGATATTTTTCTTTCTCTAAAAATCCTTTTCTCTTGTGATGTTTGAATACATTTGTGAGGTTCATCATTAACAGCCCTCGAGTGTTTTTAGTAAATGTCATATTTGTCAGTTCTTACATAACATCCATTGTTTTTATGTTCAGAATAGGCTTTTTTTTAATAAATAGTTTACTTAAATCATGCTTGATATTTTTTTGGGCAGTATTAACTTGAGAACTGCCTTTTGTGTTGGTAGAGCTTTGGTGAAAATTGCTACTGTGCTCTTTTCAAATTACCTTAGTCAACACAGCAGGAGAATTGTAAAAATTAAGATTTTATTTAGTGCAGCTAGAGATAGCAGCTAGGTACTGAGGGGAGGAGAGAGAGTGGGATAGAAATGGGGCAATAAAACAATTTTTGCTCATATGTCAAGCCAAGGTCAGCTATGAAGTTTGTATTTTTTTCTTAAGAGATTTGGTGGGTTTTTTTGCTATGCCCTTTTGTAGTTAAAAATATTTTCTTAGTTATTCCTGAAATGATTAGAGTAGTAGTAATAACATTTGTTTGGAGGCAAAACCACCTGTGGTGTAAATACAACTAAAGGTATTAAAGGTTAAGTCTTTAAGTAAGTCTGTTCAGTTTGCAGCTTGGTATTATTTTGATAGAAAGATGCACAGTTTACGAGAAATGTGTTGTTACTAAACTGCACTTTAACCATGCATAAAACAAGCCTGTTTAAAACTCCAAATGAAATAAAAGTATAAATTTAACTGTAATTTAAGTTCCTTTTCCAATCAAACAAACACTATTCACCTGTTAGTGATGCCATCTTAGTGATGGGCATAAAACTTCCGAATGCACTTGGGGGAATAGATAGGCCCTGCAGCCCCCGTAAAGCTTGTAATAGCAGATGGTAACATCCTACTTACCATATATATTGTAAGATCTAGCCAGACAGACCATCTGCAGGAGATGGGGTTGCATGGCTTGTATATTCTCCTTTATAAAAAAAACTGGAACCAGTCTTTTCTTTAAATGTGTGGATGCCTGGTTATTTTCTTTTTGCCGCTTCTGTGTGAAGTGGTATTTTACCACTAGCAATGGAAAAATTAATGTTTATTAATGTAATGTTTTTATCAAATTCAGATTTGTTTTACTTGCTACTCGATTATCAACTTATTCTCCATTGTAAATGTATTTTGTATTGTGTTATTTTTGGCTCCTGGCATGTTTCATCACATGTGGACTACAGTAGTCACTTTCTACTGGAATATGGTTAAATGACCAATAGGATAAAAAGTGAGCTGCTCCATTCTGGTCCGAGCAGAATTCATGCACATTCTGAAGACTCTTTTTGACATTTACAGATATAATAATATTGATGATTCATTATCAATCGTTCTGGATAATTTTATCAATGTTGTTGTTCATGTGGGGTTTTACGTTTTGAGATTTACCAGAAGCTTTCTTATCCCTTGAGACCTTATAAAGTGCATATTCAAAATAATTCAGCTGTGCATATGTAGGTTATTATATTATACAGTTATGATTTTTATTTCTTTTAGTGTTCTTCTGGGAATTTGGAAGCAACTACATTTTGCTTGTCTGGCACTACAGCAAAAGCTGAATGAGACATTGTCAGGTTTTGTACTTGTAAATGACAATTCAAAATTTCCCAGTCAGATTAAAATGACTTTTTCTGACAAAGCATTGTGTAAAAAAATTAAAGTCTTTTCATCTATGACAAGTCCACTCCAGAGGACCTGAAAGTAATTCGAACCATCTAAAAGTATTGCATTCTGATTCACTCAAGTGATGCTGCCATCAATATCTCTTGCACATTTCAATTAATTCTAGCACTTAATTTGCAGTGAAAAAATTATGCAGTATGCATAGTATGTGATATGCGATGGTTTCATATCTTGAGTTCATTCATCTTGAGAATACCTCTCCTGGCTCTTCTTTGATAAAATTCCACGACAGGGGCTTGAAGTGAAAAGAAGTAGCTGTATCCTGATAACTCCTTAGATAATAAGCAATTAATAGTTACCAATAAATAGAATAGTACTGTTGTCACATAACTGTAACCATTAAGGACAGAGATTGAAGAGCTTGTAGTGTACTGTTTTTTTTATTAATTGAACTATTCTCAATCCAGATGCACACATTTCCTAGAATGTCTGCTGCCTATATTTGGCGTAATAATCTTTTATGAAGAACTATATTAAAAGCCTTTGGAAAATCTAAACACACCATATTGTATGCTCTTTGTGTATCCATTACTGGTGTTTATTCACAAAACTATTTTGTAAGACAGGGATTCCCAATCCTGATCCTGGAGGATCACATGCCTACTGGTTTATGTTCCAGCCAAGTTCCCTGTCACACAGTTTAACTCTTGACTAAATAGGATTAATATGATCAGTTTCACTCTTCAGCTTTTAAACATATTGCCTTTTAAGTACTGCATTTCAAATTTAAAATAAAATCCCAAACTGTTGAGTAGAAAAAAAGCTAATATTCCAGTAAAGAATTCAGTACATTTACTGGTTTTTACTTGATTTCTGTGAGACAAGAGAGTTGGGTGATGTATAAAAGGTAAGAAATAAAAATGTCCTGATTCCATTTTCCGAAATTGAATAACACCCCTATTTTGAGGAATGTGAATACACGTGGTCTCTTTTTTTCCCCAGAACAATGAGGTAGCACAGGAGGGTAAACCTAGAAGATGAACAAATATTTATGGAACTCAGCACAAATGATTAAATAATTGTTTACAGAAGCAGTGAGTCCCTGAGCCCAGGTCTGCAAATGTCTAAAGCAAGGATGGGTAACCTATAGCGCATGTGCTTTATTGACACTCAAAGAGATTTTTAATGGCACTTGCAACGAAAATCTAAGAAGCCGCAAAGAAATTAAGTCTAAATAATTATTAAAAACGATGCCTGACTGCTGGGTGATTCTCTACAACATGCTACCTAATGAAAGCTAGGAAGAAATGTATTCAGTTGGTTTATTTCCAGCGTTATGTTTAGAAGGACTAGCCTGTTGTTTTCACAGGAAAGCTTGCAATCAGTGCTGCAGTGCTTACATTTAAGTGTAAGGTCAAACATTTTGGGTAAAATGCCGGTTGTTAAGAAAGCCAAGTTAGATGTTTTCTCACTGCATTTCTCTTTTTGAGAGATGCACCATTTACCGCACATCAGGTGTCAAATGACATTTTAAGACAAAGACGACAAACACTTCAAGGATGAGGTGGACACGGCTATCAGATGGGCCACAGCGAGGTAAGGAAAACAAAGCAGCATCTTCACTAATTTCCGTGTGAGTAAAAATCAAGCCACGGAAGCAAGTTACAAAATCGCACAGTGTATTACGAAACATGGAAATTCATTTACAGATGGGGCATGTATAAAAGAGCCTTTTCTCTGAAGAAAGGTACATTTTCACTGCTCTCAGCATTGAGGTCGACATACCTCTGTGAACAGGTATTTTCACAAAGGTCAGTTCTTTGTCTGTCCAATAGCTGGTTAGCAACAGAACCAGCACTGAACTGAACTGAATTAGCTCAGAGACTTGTGTGCTACATAAAGTTACAAGTCTGAGGTTGGAGATCTCAGCAGGATCACACTAAATGATAAGATGTGCGTATCCATTTATTAATTTGAGATATTATATTTTAATATTGCATCTGTATTAATCAAAATGTAAGTAAGGTATTATTGCCACTACAAAAGTATCAATGGCATGCAAATCCTTAAAAAGATAAGATCACTTTATTGACCGTATACAATTTCTTGCATTAGGAATTTATTTTCGCATACCCCAGTTTCCCTCCATGAGACACACAGGCACACAGACAGGGAGAGAGAAGCCTGGGGTCAGAGCACAGGGTCAGCCATTTATATGGCACCCCTGGAGCATCTGGGGTTAAGGGCCTTGCTCGGGGGCCCAGTGAAGTAGGATTCCTCTGCCGGCCGTGATTTGAACCGGCAACCTTCCAGCCACAGGCGCAGATCCTTTGCCACAGTGCCACCGCTCTGCCCGCATGTGGATGAGCTAACTCTTGGGTCGTCCCTGCTGAAAGGTTGCCGACCCGTGGTCTAAAGTTATCCTCCTTTGTCCCCTGAGATGGGCCATGCTGCGATTAAAAGAATCTTGACAGCTTACAAACATCATAAAACTCTACTCTCTAGAGCTGTGTAATGTTGAGAACTCTTTCTCTGTACCCATTCTTGAGATACCAGGGGAATGGTAAAAAAGGAAATGCATGTTTTTTCAACACTTAAAACAAACTCAGCACCTACGTTTTGTGAGGTCTCTTCTATGCTTAGGAATACCTGGACTTTTCCATTCCCCAAAAAGAGATCAAAATGTTGGTGTTTGTGTTGGCGCGCTATGGGAAAGTGGATATCACCAATGTGATTCCTATTATTGTTCTGATCGGCAGGAGAGGAAAAAGAGATACTGGCTTAACTCTCCACCTCATATACAGTACCTGAACTAATCCAGTAGGTTTGGTCAATCACCTGTAAGGCCATTTCCAGACCTGGGTTCCCCGACAACAGGCCTCTTATTACTGAATGGTGGAAAAGGCATTCTGAGCCACTCCCTGTCTCATAACACTCTTATTTAAGTAACATTGAACCCTGTGCTTTGGGGCAGTTATTTTTAATATCTACCAGTGTTTTAACAGACTTACTGTAAGCCAGATTCCACTTTATTATGGAAAATAGGCTCACTCTACACTGAATCTTTTTCCCAAATCTTGCTAAGAGCTGAGTTTTGACCTGGTACCAACTACTATTAGTAAATCTTTACAGATCTGAAACAACACACTTTCACATTAATAAAACTAAAAAGGCTGCCAAAAAGCATGTCAGGACACAAGTGCTAGTGTAAAGGGGGTCTAAGTCTGATTTATTCTACATTTCTTCATTTTCTTTTTCCTGTATTATGCCTTATTTCTCCTCTATTCTTTTTCCTTTTCCAAGTTAGCTAAAATCTGCTGAATTTCCCTCTCCTTCCTAATCTCGGCACATTTCCCAATCAAGCTATTACTGTTTTCTCAGAGTAATTTCTAAAAGATCTGGCCTTTTGCCCTACCTCTCAAAAAAAGAGTGGGTAAAGTCTGTCATCTTTTTCCACCAATCTTATCTCTTCTCATTCTCCTCTCTTCTCTGCTTGCTATTTGATTTTCCTTCATTTCTGCTGTTCTGTCCTGTTGCCGAACTGTCTTTGATCAGTGTTTGACACCTAATCAGAAGTCCACTATAAAATGTCTTTTTTTAGAGGCAGCAGTGTATCTTGCTGCACTCTGTAAACATTTGCCAGTACCAGTGTGCTTTTTCACAGTACCCCCACAACAAGTCAGCGATGTTAAGTACTGTGTATCCACAAAATCTTCAAAAGAGCATATTCGGTCAAAAGGTAGCCAGACACAATTTCTTTGACATTGGAGTATGCTGTTATAGAAACCAACATGTACCAATGCCATGGGTATGATATTTTTGGTTAACACTATTGGCTAGGGAAGGACTCTTGCCATTATATATTTTTTTTGTATTATTACACATTTGAATTGCAATTCATGAACAAATTCAAGTTCACAAATTTCCAAATTCACAAATATGCTTGATTATATTGTTTCTCTGCTTTGTACATTATTTGATTTAGTTTATATGAATGTTATGCTAACACTAATTATTGACTGTTTTCATTTACACAATCTACTGTTAAATTGGTAAATGATGTTTGTTTGATGTTTGCTATCTTTTGTGGTCCAACTATAACTAGAAAACAAATGAAGGGGAGAATCTCACATATGATACTGTTGTGGAATGTTCTGACCACATTCCCCTGTTCTATATATTAAATTTAAGCATAGTGCTTGATTATTAAAATCAATTTAATATTAAAATTATTTAAATCTGGTACATTCACCACTATTTACATGTAGAGGTCCCATTAAAGAACAGCTTAGGATTTTTAAAATTGTGTTTAGTATTTTGATGAACTCATTAGGATATTTATAGTTGTAATAGTGATCGACCATGGTTACATGGCAGTATGGAGCTCCAGCCACACCTGAATAAGCATCAAATAGGTATTTTAACACTGTTTCAGGTCAACATAACATACAAATAACCTCTGCATTTTTGAAGAATACTGTTTATATTTAATCAATATTTTTTATTCTTCAAGTTTACTGCCCTTATATTAAGAATTCTAGTTATATCTTCTTTTTATCAAGATCATATTTTTCTATCAGATTGCTATAAAATAAAATATTAAATTAAATGTGCATTTTAATGTTTACATTATATTATTTGTACATGTTATACAATTACCCAGTGTTATGATCAAAATAACTTTTGTTTTTAACATGTGTAAAGTTTTAAAATTGCTTATTTTAATAATATGCTTAGCTGGCTTTCATCTTATCACACACAGCTAGCATCATTTAGCCTGTGTTCCAATACCACTGGTCATCCTTTCATATATTTTTAGCTGTCTGTGCGGAAGAACAATTATGTTGACCACTACCCTGCTCACAATTCCAACACAACAGGTATTGTTTTAGGAGAGTTAAATGGTGGCATCTTAGACGTGGAGACATTTTTTCAAAGCTGCTTTTTTCCTCTTGGCCGTGTAGCATTAATAAATGGGTAAACCTGGAGCACATTGTGTTAGTTAATGGTTTTTGAGCATCAGCTAACTGGCACAAGCTGTGAAATATATTATGGATTTCTGAGCATCTGTCGCATTCATTCATCATTAGCATGCTTTCTGGACTGTTCAGCATTTGTTTCTCCTTAAGAAGTGAGTTCTAGCAGTAGCAGGTTTAATAAATAGTCCTCCATGGTCCTCCAAAGCTCAATAATCCCGACATATTTTTAAAATGGAAGAACCAGTACTAAAATGATAAATGATATGTTTAGAGAAAAAGTTCAAATTTAATGTATTCCTCATTCTTTAAAATTGTAATCTACTTTAATATAGAATTACTGTCAATATAACTTTTTATACGCATCCTATGATTTTTTTATTTTGTCTATATATATATTTAGTTTGAAAGCATACATTATTTATTTTGTTTTTAGGAGTGGTATGTATGGGAGAATTAATATTTCATTTAAATTATTAACTCTAATTGTAATAAGTGTCTAAATGCACAGTAACCCTTTGATACTTCTGGTGAAAACCAGAAAGTAAACCCTCAAATGTCAGTTTTCTTATTGGTTTTGAAGGTTCAGCATAAAGACAATCTATGTGGGACAGCTGCGCGACCAAAAATAATATTTCAATAGAAAGATGGATGGACTTTTGCTGGGTCTTGACAGCATTTTCAGAAAGTTGTGGTTGAAGGCCATGATTCACTGCGTGCATTAATGGAGGATAATGTGCCGCAGATGGTATCAAGAGATGAAAGGAAAGCAGCCTTAGAATGGGAAAGAGTACCTGCAGCCTGAACCACTTTGTATCCCTTCATTGCAGGGCAGAGCAGAGGTGTTGTATGGTATATACACTGAGGAACAGTGGGAAACTCGTACATTTTGTGCAAAAAAACTTATTTTTAATTTTGCTACAATTATTACTTTCTTGTATGTTATGTCAAAATATAAAATAGATTTTTCTTTGTACAGTATAAGAGATAAGAGAACTCTGAAATTTGAAACTTTCTCTTTATGCCCTAAACTCTGTATTGGTCTTTCTTTATTCTCATTAATTAACTTATAGTTTGCAGTTTTGGTTTTGACTGATACTGACCTTAAAGCTGGCTCACAGCTTGACATTGAATCAATCACCAATGAGAATGTTTTAGGAGAAAAACAAAGCCAGAGGCAGATATTTCAATCAAAAGGAGAGTGATCAATCTTGAGACACAATGATTTAACAGCTTTTACTGAGAAAGGGTTTATGATTTAAAATGGAACTGCTCAGATAAAGATTCTTAAAGTCTTAAAAAGCCAAAGTTTTAAATATGAGGGTAATGTCTTGTAGCACCCAGCTCTAATAAATGTGATGTAAAACACAAAGAATAATTTAAGGCTTTCCTTCTCAGTTTCTCACATAAATGTGGCATAATTTTTAAACAGTGAGTAATGTAGATGTATTTAAAAAAGGGACACATTTCGTATCTTTTAATATTGGTATGGATGTGTTGATGTCAAAGGCTTTGACAAATGTAGTCTGTAGCACATTTTCTTCTACTGTGCAATCTGCAGAACATGCTGTGAATGTAGGCTGTTGTTATCTGGAGTGATTGTTAATATTAGAGGCATTGCTACATATCAGAAATATAGGAGACCCTGGCTCCCCACAGCTCCACCAAAGACTGCATATGAATAGGAAATAAAATATTACATGTGGCTATCACTTTAATCCTGCACTGGACTAACTTCAAATAACCTGCTGAAACCGAACATCTCCCAATATCGAAACCTGAATCTAGAATTACATTTGTCTGCAGCTCAACCTGATCCACTCAAAAAAACCAGCACAATGTGGAAGACCTTACGCATAAGTACATATTCATAACCTTGCAATGGGTAAAGTGGCTAGAAAAGGAATGGCTGGAAAAACCTTTATTGGCATACTATATGCAGTGCCCTCCAAACTCTTTGTGTAATCCTTTAAGATGCTTTGCCTGTTCTTGGCATGTCCAGACTTTATTTTTTTCTTTAGTGTATAAAATGGAGGTTCAGTTTGATTTCAAACTGGAGATGACTTGACAAGAGATTTTTTTTTTCCATTTTTTTCTTCTGATCAACTTCTTGGTTGGACTTCTCCATTCGATTTGGACTGTTGTCATGCTGCACATGTCGCCCACATGTGTGTTGCAAATTTCAGGAAATTGTTCCAAGTTATTTTTCTAAACTTGACACTTCTTCGGTCACCATCTTTTGTTGTATTATCAGTAAAGACAAGTGAATTGTTCTGAAGGTGACCTCTGCATTGTAACACGTGAATGACACAGCCTAATATTTAAATCAATACCTTAAAACAGTATAGTTGAATTTTTAAATCTGTTGAATACAATCCATTTTCTCTTCACTTTAGAATTTGTGCTTTACTGAATGTTAATCTGATGTTTTCATCAGGATTTTAGGTTACAAATGATGTGTTAATACTACCTTAAACAATACATCTCTTTAGTTATGAATATAGAGGTTAGACAGGTGTAATATGGTTAAATCTTTGTAAAAAAAAAACATGAACATTTGATATATTGAAACTTTCCTTTTGCAGTTGTTGGTTTATATTCATTATAGTACAGCATCTAGAATGATGAGCTTGTCTAGGTCACAGTTTTACATTCCCCTGCAGAGTCTGTTTTATATCCAAATTTAGATACTTGTGGAAGACTTCAAGGGAAATCTGACATTGGCTTTCTTTTTAACAGCAAGGACAGGCTTCAAAAGCTTAATTTTCTCTAGAACCAGGGTACTAGCAAGCCCTTTCTGAAGCACATAAGCCATAAAAAGCAAAAAATAATTTGATTTGAATACTGTGTTTACAGCATCCACTGGATGCCTATTAGAAATATAACGCTTAAAATAATAAACTAGCTTAGCTTGGTTATTTTACATGTAATTCTACATTTGCTTGTGCTAACATGCATACCAAGATATGAACTTATTGCGTTTGGGACCATGATATGAAGAGTTTGTCCTTTTAAATGAGAAATGAAGACTAACGAACATGACATGTGATTCACTGTGGGTATGAATCATTCCTGGTCAAACATTTATTTATGGCTAACGCCATCTAAAACCGTTAGTTTTCCTCAAGTCACTCTGCAGAGGTTAGATTGTTGTATAATCCTAGCCATTTTGCTGTCTGCAATCGGCTTAAAGATGCTTCCCAATTACAAGCCCTTTGAAAGGCTACACACTGAAGCAACACCACATGCAGTAACTGCAGAAAATTGTAATTGTAATCCCTTTAATTTTTTTTTCCTTTTATGTCTTTGGCTGTATACACCCATTTTACCATTTCATCTATGATGGTCTATCCGCAATCTTTTGAACTTAATAAAGCTATTCATATACATTTAAAAGGGTAATGGCATTTTCTCCATGTTCAATAGATATTTTTGTCTTGTAATTAATCCATTTAACCACCATGGTCTCTTTTACTTCAGATTTACATTTGCTCACATTTTCAATGGATTTGTTCAGAAAAACCTGAACTGTATCCTTGAACTTTGGTTCCACTCATGTATAGAACTAAATTTTGCTTTTTGAACCTGATTTAGTCTTCATTCTTCACACCATCTACTTCTCATCAGCCATTGCTTGATTTAATATGATATGTAATTATTCTCTTCTTGAGGTGTGTACTTCTTCGCTGGCACCCTAAAATTGATCTTTTTTGGTTCTTAATTTTGCTTTGAAGGTTTTGTGTGTTGAAAATTACTTCTAACCTTAAATGAAAAGAAAATGAACAAAAAAGTGATACTAAATGTCTCTGGGAAACCTGTTTACTTCAAATGTTGTTGCACTTACATACGTGCAACTCTGGCTCTTTCTGATAATAGCATGCAATTCATTTCTCTAAGTATTAAAAAAGCCTTGCTGAGTTATGAATTAGATATACTCGAGGTGTCATTTTTGAAATAAGAACTTGAAAATTGAGGAACTTATGTGATTTCTCTGTCGTCTTCTAGTGTACCTTTTAAGCTTCTTTTAGTTAAGAAGTACGTGAATTCTCTTTTCTTTAAGTAACTATTGCCTGTTTCATGTAATGTCTTTTAAAGAGTTTTTAGTGTGCACCTAGTATTGTATGAATGAACAGTTCAAACAGAATGGATAGTTTTAGTGACTCATAGCTGCTAATTACTTGCCCATTTACCCAAACCTCAAAATTGTAGTTAGCAGTAAAGCATTTTGTTATCAAGTGAAACTTTTTTTTTAATTTGACAGATGTTAACAGAGGCCAAATTGTTTATCTGAGGAGATCTAAACATTTATTTGAAAGAACTTTTATTTTTTCTCTTAGGTCCACATTACACTTGCATACCCAGATTCCAAAACAGATTCTGTTCTGTAATAGTGGTTATACAAGAATGGTGTAAGGTGAAACAACACTCCTTTGTGAAGAGTATCGAAAGACGTGTGTGAATAATTCATACTATACTTAATTGAGCAAATGAAACCGTGTTTTTGAATTTTTATTTTACTAGTTTCCACGAACCAAACTTGTGAAACTGAAAAGTAATAAAGGCATTTTTTTTAATTCATACATGGCAGAAAATTAGAAAATAGTTATGTTTCAAAATGTAGTCTTAAATGCTTGTTATAAAAATTAAGCATATGGAAGGAATGTAGTATTTACCATTTTAGAAGATAGAATCATTAGTATCGTGGATGAAAACTAATAGATAAATAAGGAATTAATTTGAGTTTCATTTAAAGTGTTGAGAGATAAACTGCCCACAAAGAGAAAACATTAATGGTTTATACATTGTTAAAGAATGTAATGCATGCTAAAATGCTATATAAAGCATGTATGAGTCCTTGAGAAATACTTAGAAATACTGAGAAAGTATAGTCAGTATTAAAAAATGTTTGGAATATATTGATATAAAATAATTTTAGACTTGCACTTTTTTAGTTTTTTATGCTTTCCTGACCTTTGTAACAATTTGTCATTTTTTCTTTCTTATGAATAGGACCAGGATGCTTTTTGTTTGTTTTGATTTAATTGTTATCACAAAAACAGTCCTATGTACTGAAGTTATCTCAAACATGATTGTAATTAATATATGTTTGTTTTCAAAATATAGAAATGCTACAAAACAGCAGATATCTCTGTCAGTCCCACAGTGACAGCTGGTGCACACTGACCATTGTTCCATGACAACCACCAGCAGGGTCTGTAACAGCAAACAATTTAAGAGGATTAGAGGACGCCAGCATCCTTTCAGTAGTATTCATTTCCATTTTATTGTTGTCTCCTTTCAGAAAAGCAAGATAAATGCCACTTTTATAATTAGATACTCTAAGCTTTGGTCTTCAAAATATGTTCACTACTGTTGTCCAGACATTCTAAAGGTGCTATATGGAAGCTTACTGCTTTAACTTGACACTGTTTGTCTGCACTCTTAATTGCGTGTACAGTTCAGAACTTATTTCATCCTTGAGCTTTTTAAAACTTCTGGGTGTTTTTATTCAGACATTCAGAGCTTTTCAGACCAGTGCACAGTCCGGCACAGTGTTTCGGAGAGCATAGAAGGTATTTTTAATTGGCAGTGCCACAACCTGGCAGAGAAAGCTTGCTGCTCTTGGTCATTAATTGGCACCGACGGCTGCCAGTGCAGTGAAATATAACAGACTTAGATTGATGGATAGATACAGGTGTCAGAAAAGGCTGCTTTTTGACAGTCAATTTACAACTGTGAATAGGAGAAAATGTATTTTAGTGCATGATTGTATCATAGGTAGGCATTGTAGAGTAGCAGTTTGAGCCTTTGGATTTTGAACTGGAAGGTTGTGGGTTTAATTCTAATCTTAAACCCTTTAAGCTTATGTTCTGCCAAAGAACAAATTTGTGTTGCACAAAGACAAAGAGCAGTTAATGTTTTCTGAAAGAAACATAATTATAGGAGATTTAAATTATATTCCATAATCCACACAGTGAAACTGTCATTTGTGAATGCAAGCAATTCCAGTGATATAATCCAATAATAAATTACATTGAGACTAAGGGCCTTTTGTGTGATTTAAAAATCGGGGAAAGGTATTGCGTCACCATTTCAAGCATAGAATGTTGAATTTGTAGATTCTTGTTTTTTTTTTAGATGAAGGTTTTCATAACTTAGTATTTTAACTTAGTACTTGTTGTTAAATTATAAAATATAAAAAACAAAATCTGTGTTTCTAAAGAAAATGTTACAAATAAAGCCATTAGAGAGCTCACTGTTCTGTAATATAACCTCAATAATTACACCATGCATGATTAGTTCCCAACATTGTATTCTTAATTAAATAGATGTTAAAGCCCAAAGGTTATATATTATATATGTATATGGAATTTCAGCTGGGAACTGTTACTTTAACTGTGCTGTAAGAAATAATTCAAGCACTCAGTCATGTGTGCTGTATTAATTCTATTATGAATTAAGACTCCTTTCAACAATGCAACAATATATTATGAGAATAATAATAATCACTTGGATTTGTATAGTATTTTTATTCCATTTGGTTCTCAAAGTGTTTTACATATGGAAGGAAGCCTACTTCATCCACTACTGAATTGTAGTACCCACTTCACTAACTTGTGTCATCTATTTTGTGCCAGCAGCCAATTAGGTGGAGAAGTAAGTAAATATTTAACCTAGTATGTGGATAATTATATTCAGTGTTAGAAATGCACATGTAAATATATTATTTCATATGAATTTAACTTCGGTAAACTAAATCTAACTTATTTTTCGTTAATGTAACATTTTCTGTGAGGTTCCTTTCACACATCAAAAGAATAGTTTAGAAAAATGCAAGTAAAAATAATGACGTGCCTGTGCTTAAAGTCAGTTGTGTTATAAAGTGCTATGAACTTGGGTTTAAGTGGGTGACATACAGTAGACCAGAGTGAAGTGATCATAAAACAGCACATTTCTCCTCAAAACTGTCTTTGACTTTTTCTCATACATTTGACTGGTTTTTACTGCAGAGAGATGAACCTAACAAACATTTGCAGAAAGTTAACTTTCCTAACCTAAATACCCTGAAGGGAATTAATATGCATGACAGAATTCTCTTGCAATCGTCTTCCTAGAATCAGACACATGGAGTGTCTGCCAGCTGTGATGCACATTGCCCTTGGTCGCAGCGTGCAATTAATGTCAAAAGGACTTCCAAAGGGCTTCTATTTTTCTTCTTGCTTCTGTTTCGTATCTTTGTTTTAATTCTCTTCTGGAAACATTGGTTAAATAATAATGACTATTATTTTTGCTTGACACCAGTACAGTACACTTTTATGTACATTTTTGTAAATCCCTCCTTTTTACTCATGTATCAGAGTTAAATAGGCTAACTGGTTATAATTAGATTCATGTACTACCTGTAACCCAATTTGGATGCAATAAATGGTTAATATCTGTTCCAGAGTGGAGCACTTGGCAACAAACCACTATGACCTAAATTTGGCTGTCACTTCTTGCAATGATACTAGGGAATATTGTATTTTGGTTTTTATTTTAACCTTGATGTTAGTTTTAATTGGATGATGCTTTCATGCAAAGTGACTTAGATTGTACCCATTTATACTGCTGGATATTTTCTTAGAGCAAACTGAGTGCAGTACATTGGTATGGGGTACAACAGCAGTGCCCCACCTGGGATTAAACCTACCCGTAATAGACCTTATAGATCCTTAAAAGATTTAGAACGGGAAGCACAGTAAAAGAAAAAAAGTACAGAAACACCTTGAACCTTGAAAGGTACCTTGAAGTCTCCGCAAATGGCAAATTCACAAATGTGGGACTTGGGAAAAATAGGGTATGGTTCCATGGCTCGTAAAACAAGCATTTCCCTAGCTTTATTGTTTTAGAATTATTTCAGAAATAGTTCTAATATTTAAAACATTGTTTTCCAACTTCAAGTTAATGATATAACTTATGGAATTATAGCTTTTATAGAGTTATATTATATTATAGAGTTGTTTTTTCATTCTTAATGGAGTGCATTCTCTTTTTTACATCTTGTTTTTATTACTATTATAATGCAGCACTGCTGCACAGTAATAAAGTTTATTACAGCCCAGTAACTACAGACAAGAAAATAAATTAAGTATACTCACTCCCTTCCCACTCAACCATCTTATTTTCCTGGTCCTGTGATTTGTCTGATTCTCTTTCTTCTAATTTTTTTTATCCTTTTCTTCAAGATGTGCAAGAATTGAGACTGTGAGGCTACTGTTTTAATGTTTTATTTTTGCAGCACAACACTAACATTGCTCTCGTAACAGGTTTACACACCTCTACTTATTCAGTTCCCATCAAGAAAGTTTTAAAGCATAACATGTGATGCACTTTTACATTAAGATGTTAACTTTTTATTAACTTCCATTACTACAGAGTGCAGGTCAGATGAAGAGGATCCACAAGCTGAATATGCGCAGTGGGTGACTGCATTTACTCTTCTAGTGTGCAATCTCCTAATCTGTGATTTTGGTGTGCAAATGTGCAAAAAGAGTAAATGTAGTACTTCTTTTTGCAAATGCTTATCGCAGTTTGGCACACAACTCTGTCTTCTTTGAAGAAATGGCCAATTGAGAAACTAGTGGTTTCCTCTGGTTTGCCATCTTTCTGATAAGGTTATGCACAAATTTACCACAATTAAATCTGTAAATAATGTGGAAGCAGTTTTAAAAGATGCATGATTGAAAGATGTAGTCTTGTTGTCCCAGGCAGAAATTCAAGCCCTTTGTCTTATTTTCTATTAGTGAAATACTAATGAACTACCTGAAGAAGGCTCCACGGCCGAAACGTTGTGTTTTCTCTCTTCTATTTTTCAGCATGGAATAAACCTATTTCTTGTTGCTTTGTAGCTTACGCATGCTGACGCAGCTACCCACCTGAACTGCTAGTGAAATACTTGTGTTCCTTGAGTTAAAATGGTTATTGTTAAGTGTTATTTAACACAAAATATATAGATATATATAGATATTTTTATGAAACAAGTTATAGGTTTATTCCATGCTGAAAAAAGGAAAGAAAACACAACGTTTCGGCCGTGGAGCCTTCTTCAGGTGTGAGAAAGACAGGGCAGTAGGCAAAGGTAATACAGCAGAACAAAAGCTGGGAGAGAGGAGGAGCAAGAGGTGGGAGCAGGGGACAGAAAGAGAGGCCAATCAAGAGGTGTGAAGTCAGAATGGGTGTAGAGAGGTGTGAAATGAAACCTCCAATGAATGGAGAAAATTTAGAAGAAAAGCAGTCTGTCGTTAAGAGAAGGGGGAAGGTGTGATCCTAGCTGCAGGATAATTTTGGTTTCGGTGGTCCTTCTGATGTATGAGTTCGGAAAACCGTCTTTGAGAACACAGACGGAGAGATTAGAGTGGTCATGGCCGTCAGAGGTTAAATGAGAAACAATGGGTTTGGAGAGATCTTTAATCTTCACAGCCCTAACATGTTCTCTGAAGCGATCTCCGACTCTCCTTCCTGTTTCTCCAATGTACATGGCTGGGCATTTACTGTAAGAGATACAGTAAATAAGGTTGCTGGAGGTACAAGATGCCATCTCGGTGATCTGGAATTGTTCTGATGGGCCTTGAATGAGTGTAGTGTTAGATGTGTACTTGCATGTGATACAGCGGATATTTTTAGATGTTTTATGTTCAATTTGTAAATTGATTTTTCAGGAAAAATAAATAAGATTATGTGGTACCATATACAGTATAATAATGGCCAAATGTGAACAATCATCATGGCATGACAGATTGGTAGCTAAACAAACTTGTAAATCCAACAATATTTTTTAAAACATTCTTTAATACCAAACAGATACATTCCATTCTCTCCTATGTAGTGTTCAGAAACATTGTTTTTTATGGTACTCTTCTGCTGTACGTGTTTAATATGAAATAATCTTGGAATTATTCATTTGTAGTTGTAGATAGAGGAATTGTGTAATTTATGATTGAAACAAAGTTAATGAAATAAATAATTTCAGCCTTATCCCAATAGGTATAATCTTTATGAACCACAGCATATTTCTGTATTGTTATGTCATTTTCTAATTCAGAAATGTATTATGAGAAGACCCAGGATTACCCAGATGAGCCCAGGCTGTTGTATTGTAGCAATACAGTTACTTTATGGGCCATCGGTAACAAAGTCATCTTATTCAAATCAATCAGTTACACCTTATTAACAAGACCTAATCAAAGTGTACTTTCCATAAAGGACATAACTAATTATGGGCTATTTAAAAAGCTGAGTAAAATATTTGATTCCCAAAATACAAGAAGGTACAAACAGTTTCCTACTCTAGAGCATTTTTGTGTGGATGAATTTTGAATACTAGAAAGCATTGAGTACACAACCCACTTAAATGTGTAATTTCTCTCGCCTTTGTGATTTGCAACCTCATTTCTTAGAATAGTACTGCTGTATGCTGTAGACAAATCAGTAACGGACTGCTTCACATTACAGGTCTCAGTCAAATTGATTTTGTGTTAATAAAAACAGATCTCCCATTAAAACAGATGTTATTGAATTGCCGAGTAAAATTAAATAGTTTAATTAATGTTAAATTATTATAAAATATACTCTTCACCATCTTCATAAAACATAATTTCTTAATGTAAGTCCTATGAAAACTGACTTTGGCTACTGCACAAGCAAATTCAGGCCTGCTGGAAAACTAAATACGAATAGTTTCATAGTACCTCAAACTGTGCTCATTTTAAGTATCTAGTCCTTTAGCACCAAATCTTATTAAAACATCTCTCAGGAAGCATTCTCAAAGAAATCAGAAACATTATTTTCATGGCATCTTTGTTCTATCACAATCACAAACACCCAGTCTCACTAAAACACTTTTAAACTGCTTTCTCAGTTATTGACTGTAATGAAGGACTAATTTGCAAGCATTCTTGTAAATGACGAAAAGGGACTTACCCCTGTGTGTGAGGTCCCAGTGGCTGGCAGTATTAGTGGAATAATCTCAGAAATATGGTGTGGACTTACAGTACATAAACTTCAACCTTAAATCTACCACTTGAAGTGATTTTTTCCACATAGAATTAAATGAACTTTTAATAACTTCATTTTCCAAAATACACCAAGAAAGAAAACTCATACAAGAAAAGGGATCTCGCACACATTTAATGCATTTAAGCAAATTATAGAATGACTTAATAATAAACCTTTTATGAAATATAATATTTTTTTATAATTTACTAAGGGATAGTAATCTATTTTTAAATGGGTGTTCTCTGTGTAGTACTAAATTAATTCTGCAGAAAGTCATTACCATATTACTAACCATGAAGCAATGGATTTAACTGTAAATGTGACAAATGACATGCAGTTATATGCCACTTTATTTGACCTTGCTTAACCTCAGAAAATTGGATCATTTTAACCTTGAGAAAAAAAAATATGCAGTGATATTTTCAACCTTCACCTTTAATAAAGAAGAGACCTCCAAGTAAATGTCTTACATTTTTATCACAAGTATTTTTATTTATATCTGTTTTATCTCTGTATTAGTTATATCTCAACTACAAGTAGTTAACACTAGAGATGATGTTATGTGGGGACTGTATCAATAGACCAGTGGTGGTGAATCAGCTCAGTTGAACAGAAAACTTCATTTGTCTGTTTTTCTGCTTTTGGTGTACATGTTATCCCAGTGCTTAAAGAGGTTGCCCAGTAGTTTCAGCATATGGTTGGATTTGTTTAAAGACAGAAAACATTTGAAAGACAGAGTTTACATTTTCTTTAATGCGTAAGAAATGTGTTAAAAAGCATTTAAAACAAAAATGTTTTTTTTAAATGACCGGATTTTCCTCCACGTTACCATATACAGTATATATTCAAAGCAAAATAAGGTACAGTGTAGGTAGCAATTTGTTTAAAAAGCAATTCTAAAAAAGGTAATTAAAGTTGTATGTGTTCATGATTTCAAAATCCTCATGTTGAAAATAGTAGAAACATGCATTTTACATTTGTCCTCTAGTATTTTTCTTTTTATTCACCTTCCCCCTCCCAGGTGGGATTCACCAGTTATTAATCTTCCAGAATCGGTTACAATAACCCTCATAACTGTGTAGGTGAGATAAGAACAATGTGCGGTGTCCTCCAAAACATGCACTGTCAGAGCCACCTGCCGCTTATCCACACTCTCAGTCAGCTGGAAGAGTGATGCAGCTCTCATTGACAGCACTGCACTGCAGCCCAAGACACCTGGCCAACTGGAGCCCAAGATGGCCCAGTGACATTTTACAAATGTGCTACTACGTGCTACTACTAATCCTGATCACCTCTGATAAATATAGGCTATATTTGAATGAAACTCTGGATTGGATATAACCTGTGGTGTAGAAGAACACCTTTATTGGGGGAACCACTTCAGAAATATAAATGCTGGATTTTTCCGTGCAGCTTATACTATGGAGACATATGTTTGTTTTTGTATTTCAGCTTTCAAGTATTTGAAAGCAGTTATTTCTACTTTATTTAAATTATCTGAATTGATTTATTCAATATCATAGTTATAAATATAACATTATTATATTTAATTGAATAAATCGGTTTATATTGCAAAATATTTTTTCAAATATTTCACTTCACCTACAACCTCAGTGATGTAATTTATTCTTAGGTTGGTTAAAAAAGGTTATGCTGTTTCTTTAATATTTTAAAGACTCGTGGATCATTCAGATTCATCTCTGAGTTAAAAAGCTTTACTTTTTTTAATTGTGAAAAGTATTTTTAAAAAGTTAATTTGGCATCTTCATCAGTGTAGTTAATTATGTAAATCATTAAGGGCATTAAGTAAAAAGTTTCTTTGGAAATTACATTCCAAATTTCCATTTATTCATTTGCCAACTCAAATTAGGTAGTTCCTAATGCTTTTCCCACAGTTTCCTTTATTTTTATGTTGGTAGGATATTAAGTTTTTTTTTTGAATGGCAATAAAAATAAAGCATTTCCTCTATTGCAATTTGGAGTCAGTGAACCACACAGCATAATTTCACATTTACAGCTAAACCGCAGGACTCAGCTAATTAAAAACACAGCTACTGTTAATTATTCTGTTCCAGCTAATTGATATTCAGTAAGATCTTGTTCTGCAAACCATAAATTTAATTTGACCATCAAGTTTACACTTCATCAATGCATTTTCCCTTAATGGTGTGTAATGCTTTTTAAACTAACTGCAGTCTCATAAACTGCAAGGGACAATATTGCTCAATTTGCTCTTTAGTATTAGAGTACTGCTTATCTATATATCATTATCCAATCATTTTTTCCTTCTGATAGGCTAGCACTGGCAGCTTTAAAGAACTGAGAAGTATTTATATGCTTTTAATTTTTTTTCTGCTTGTGGTTAACACAGCCTTCTTTTTCTGAACTGAATTATTTTTAACAAGACAGCTTTGTTAGTAATTGGAGTTAAAATCAAAATAATTAATCTCTTGGATTCATTTGCTTTAAAGAGATTTGTCAGGTTTAGGTACTGTTATTTAAAAAAGTATTGAATTATTTTTTATCTTCTGTCATTTTTTTGTCTTAAGAATGGTCTGTATTTTTATTTAACAGCAAGCAGATGTACTTAAATAGATCAGATCAAAATAATGGCTAATGCAGTGGAGTACGGTTTGCTTTACAGTTTCAATGTTCTGTTGAACTTACATTTTAACATGCCCACAAATAGACTACAACAAGGACATCTAAATATAAGTAGAACCCTCAATCCCCATCTCTTCCACCTCAACCAATCCCATACTCAGATGTACATCATCAAATGTCAGACAAACTAAAAGACAAGTACAATAGGAAACAGTCAAGACAATGAAAGAACACCAAACAATATCTATTGTAGAATCCCAGATTTCAGTATTCTTATATAGTAAATGTATGTAAATCTCTTTTCTCATGTAATCCTAATAATGTATTTGAAGAAACTATTTTTAGCATCTGGTAATGAAGCCAATAGGAATAGGATCAGATTTTATTTCTATTTGCTAAGTTTGCATGAACATTGCTGGATTGAGTTTCTGTACTTCAAGATGGTACAGATGCTACAGTACAGCCTTTGGTTTGGTTTCCATCTTCAAAGTGATAGATTAAAAATGCTTGTAGTACACAATACAGCCAACCAGTAGCTGCCGCACCTTCATGTACACAAAGTTTGTTTTCAGCACATTCTAAAGCTAAATTTGTGTCCGTTTTTAATTATTTTGATTACATTATTGTTTTTTTTTTCTTTCATGCTTCAGGAAACTGAAAGTAAGGTAAGAAATGAAAATGTGTCCTTAATCCAAATTCTTTTCTCACATGAAAATATGTAATTACACTTTTTTAAATGTTAGCTTTTTATATATTTGCAGTCTATATAGGTTGTGTTCTGCAATACTCTGTATGCGTTAGCAGTTTTAATGGACATTTTGTTCTAGACCCTGTGGCTTTGTATACAAAAGTGCCTGGTATGTTTCACTCCTTGTGATCACATCTGTTTTATATACTAAGCTTGTAGATTGACTTAATCAATATCTTAGAATTTGTAAATCCTTAAAATGCGCTGATCACTGCTTTAAACTAGACTTTTTCATTAGTGAACTGTGATTGAGATTCCCAAACCTGCATTATTTAGTTTATCCAAAGGATACAAAAGCAAGTCACATTTATTCAGCAAAGCATTTCACTGAAGCAATCTGAGAGAAGTACATTTCTCAATGACACAAAAGCAGTGCCCATTTCGGAATTTGAACCCACAGTATTTCAACGACGTGAACAGAGCCCTAGACACTGCTCCACGTCCTGGCCTGTACCGGCCCCATACGGCTTGCCAGGTGACGGTGAGCTTGTAGTGTTAGCTGAGACAGCTGTATCTGTACAAGCCCACAGCCCTTCAAAATGTTGTTTCAGATGTTATTTTCATATACTGTGCTCATTTAATAGTTTCAGCAGTGGGTCAAATCAGTTAAGCATCTCTGATTCCAAATTGGTGGCTTTAAAAATATTTTCTTCTTAATTAAAACAAGATATCTTTGCAGGGCTCTTTTTTCTTTGCTAATTTTAGACATTTATCTTTCTGCATTCACTAAATGGTAGTGCACAGATTAAAAATCCTTTGTCATCTATACCTTGGACATCATACGTGAGTTTAGATTATACATGCTATCATCTTTCAGTCTGTTTGCATACCCCCCATTACCCCCTTGAGGATTTTCTTAAATAAGGTGAAAAAATGCTTCAGTCACCAAAGACTAAAGACAGGTTTCAATTAATATCATAATTGAAAGTCTTCTTTGTGCTGCAAATTCTTTGAAATTGAGTGTCTGAGCCTCATATATCAAGTGAAAAACTTCAGATGGAATTATCTTTTGGTTACTGTGATCCTGGGCAACTGTAAAACTATAATGTTTCAGAAGCTTTGTGTTCTTCTGTTTTCATTGGTAATTGTATCCATCATTAGTCAGTATATTTCCCCAGTATATTGCTTATTGGTTTATCACTCATAATGCATAATGTCCACTGAGACAACTGTACTAAACTATTGTTCTTAGTGTATTCTGATCTTGATATTTTATATCAAATCTCACTTTTTTCTTTGTGAAAAAGTATTTAATAGTTTTAAATCAGTGTCCATTTTAAATTCTTGGAGTTTTTTTATGATAGTGGTTTAAATAATATTTTAATGTAGGGAACCTTTGTTCATACCTTGTGTATGAGGTATGTAATGTTGACCTTCTCTTTTGTGTTTAAGGCTAAACAACTGGAAGAAAAGGACAGAGAGCTGAGAAAACAAGATGCCTATTACAAGGAGCAACTCGCCAGACTGGAAGAAAGGGTAAGATTAATTAATTCGTCAATTCATTTTATAGATTAAACAGCACCACCACTTCTGATTTTCATTTTAAAATATTCATTACAAGTAGTAGTATAAAGCAAATAAAAAAAGCCATTTGGTGTGTGACTGACCTGAGCCCAGTCACAGTGGGCTAGAATCAGACAACCTTCTGTTGATTTGAAGCTCAGTGTGGAGAGCTGATTATTGGTCTCAGTTCAATATTGTAATCTGTCCATAGCACACAGTACCTCATAAAAATAAAGTTGGAAGATATTTTCATTGTGTGTAAATAACGGAATTTGAGTTGTGTTATGGAGTCATTCAGTAGTTTCAGTATGCTTATTATACCATTAAACTACAAATTAAAGTCCAAAGCTCAAAAGAAGCAATACCTTATCTCATTCTTACAATACCTCAAACTACACAGAGCCCACCTTTCTGTATTCTGTATGTTCTCCCTACCAACCCGCTATTATATATTATTCTGGCTGTCAAGGATTATTAACCTCTGTGTGAGCCTGGTTCACAGTGCTCTGAGCTGTGAGTCAGTGGCAGCTAGAGAAGCAAGTATTAAACAGTATTATTCATCCCATTTGCTGCAGTAAATAGAATTCCACTGTTATGATGTGTCAGGGTTTTAAGAGAAATCCAATTTACAGGACACTAAACTGCCATTTTCACTGCAGAGGTGCTTTATTCCTGGAACTTGCTTTCATATTAATCTTATTGGGAGGAATTATTGGGACCAATCAAGCTGTGGAATGATAATTTAATGATCTCGTTTTGTATCCTCTTATACGCCTCGGAGGATAGGATGCTATGCTACATCTGTGGTAGCCTCAGGGTTCACAATCTGAATTAATGTGAAGTTTGCGTAGAAGGAGACTGCATTCTTCTCACATGTAAGATTTTAGAGAGAAGTGATAGAAATCAAATCCTGTTTGAGATGGGGGGATTTTTTACGTTTCTCTCTGGTTTTTTAAATTTCTTTACAATATTACTTCCAGGTCATACAGAGATAAGATAAGATCACTTTATTGGCCATATACGAATTCTTGTATTAGGAATTTGTCTTTTCACATACCCTAACTTGCTCAGGGAGGGAGAAGCTTGGGGTCAGAGCGCAGGGTGAGCCATTTATATGGCGCCCCTGGTGCAGTTGTGGTTAAGGGCCTTGCTCAGGGGCCCAACGGAGTAGGATTCCTCTGCCGGCCGCAGGATAGGAACTGACAACCTTCCAGCCACAGGCGCAGATCCTGAGCCACAGAGCCACCGCTCCGCCCCAGAGAATTAGAACCAACTGTCCTGTCTTCCAAAGAAAATAAACAGTGAAACTTCATGTCAGTATAGAAGTATTACTTTGTGATCCAGTTATTTTAAACTAGTGAAAACCTTTCTTTGATTCTGGAGAGCAGTGACTGAGCTGCATACAATATGAGTTCCTGATGTGTGGACCTCTTTCTTATCCTATAATAGTGTTTTACAGTACATGTTCTGGTTTTCATTCCATCCGAGTTGTCTTTAGCTTAAGGGAGTATCTACAGATTTCCACCTATTGTCGTGTTGAAAACTATTGAAGCCAGCAGACTGACCAGAACTGAAAAGCACTGCACAGAATTCTTTATATAGTATACTAAGTAGAGATTCAGTATTGTACTGTATATACTCATAAGACTATTCAAGAGATTGAATTGTGCTAGTAGAATGTTATTTACCATACATACATAATGTTCACTTCAGAGTATGCTATTTGAATACTTTAAGTGGGGGAAAAAATAACATTTATGGCAAAGATATATGTTGTGTGGAAAAGACAATATGGTAAGATAATCAGAATATTTGCAAAGACTGCTTTGTGTGACTTAGATTTAATAAAACTTGATTGTAAATAGACATTTTGACTACTTGTATAGCATTTACTGTATTTAGAATTATTTAAATATGATGGGTGAAAAGATAGAGCACAAATATATTACATTACAAATGAGAGGACCCCAAGTCGTCATAATAAAGGAAAATTGTGAAAAGATTTTTTTTTATTAAACTGACAATGCAGTCTGCAACAGCAGAAGTACAGTGTTGCTAAGTTCCTTATAAGCAGCTTGTGGAAAGCTGTGTCATTATAAGCAGGAGCACAGCGAGCGAATCAGAAGAAAAAAGTTCAATATATTACATGTCCCTTTCAATTTACATACCCCATTCATCACAGAACACATTGACAACTCATCAACCGCTACAGACACCATATTGCAGAAGTAATATTTTCATTGCCAAGTTCTGAAAATTGTTTCTGAATCTTATATTTTGTTCAATACGGTCCCTAAATCATATGGTAAAATTTCTGAAAGTCTTACATTTATCAATGCAGCAATCTTTTTTCTGGTTGTAATTTACGGTTTTCAGGATTGATAAAATTCTTATTCCTTTTAACAAGCCACACATTTTAAAATAATCTTACATTTCTCAACTTATATTCCTGTCTCTTAAATATCTATATGCTTTTATATTTTTATGAACGCTTTTTTACTCGTTTAAAATGTCCAAACAGTGACTGAAATAGGAACAAAAGTACATAGCAACATACCCCCCACCCTGCCATATTGGTGTATAGAGTTTAAAGATTCTGGGCTTTAATTGTAAATTAGTACTCTCAACTGCTTAGATCTTATTGCTATTAAGTTCAAACTGGATTTTTTTTTACATTCTCCATACTTAATATAATATATTAAAAAAAGGTTATATAACTGATTCAATAATATAATTCCCAGTAAATAAACATAGCATGACTAACCGCATGAACAGGTTTAAATCCATGGAAGATTAAAAACATGGCTTCTTGTTTTCTATGCATTATCTTGTTATACATGCATAATATAACATTTTGAATGTTTTGATTGTTTACAAATCTGTTGTAGTCACCTTAACAATGAATTAGCATTCTGAGTTACAGGGAGTGCAGATTTAAAGCCCATTGTAAGCATTATCAATACCTGGAAAACATAGTTTAACACAGTGAGTAATGGAGGAACTTTGTAAGACTAGAAAACAGAAAGCTCAGCAGCTTGGTTTTAAATCTCCAAAGGCCTGTTATCTTACATTAAAATCCTTCAAATCAGTAATGTGTGGAAAAACCCAAGCTTTGCACCGAGCCAGTTAATTCAATTAGTGGGATTTATCATCAGATACACAGTATGAGTCTCAAGTATACCACATACTATATCAAAGGTGTTGTCTTCTGATGTTAAGCACAGTAATTAACAAGCTACTGTATTTCCTTTTCCTTTCACTGTCATTTAAGGCTTTTAGGTTTGTAAACCTAGAAATGCATAAACTTATGTTAGAATTCACATGCACAAGCTTCATTTCTTTGGATTAACATACATTACCTTTCACTTATCACTTATTGTACACTGATGGCATAATTTTTTTCATTGTCAGACTAGACCTGCTTGACCTTCGAGCACTGTCGGCTTTCTTGTAGGTGAAATAATGCTATATCTATACTTCCTGTGACACGTGTGCATTCTGTTTGTGTAGTGCTTTCTTTGCTGCTGGTAGTCTATACTGGTCCTGTCTCTGAAGCATATCCTTTTATGCTTCTAACTGCACAGATCAGCTCCTTCACAGGTTTTTCGTTAACATAATAGCATGGGCACCAACAAAACTATCAAACAACATATTCATCAACTATTCTACAACATATATTACCATTTAATGAAGATGAAATGATATTCCAGTCTATTTATTTTCTATAATGTCCTTGTGTGCAGGGCTGCTGGGGTCACTGAGCCCTTTGTACTTTTCTACCTTTGCTGCAAGTTCTATGTCATCCATCTTTGAAATGACTCTTAAATTATATTTTCAATCGGATCCAAGGCGTGTTTGACAACTCATTGTTTGCTTGGCCCATGACCTTTGCAACTGGTTATCCACTTCAGGTACAGGGTTTCAAACAGCAGCCCAGGGAATTGAGTGGCATTTGAGCTTGTATGAGGCTGGTGGAACATTGGGATATGATATTGGGATGGTATAGTTAAAAATATATACATTGCATTCTATATTTAACTTACATGGTTTTATGCTCCACTTAAGAGCATAAGAATAGACTTGAAGCATAACAGCAGCAGGACAGAGAGCCTTGTGCTTTGCTGCGTTGCTGACTTACTGCTCAAGCCTTCAGTGTAGACTGAAGCATTGACTACAATAGGCATATAAGTGGAGCAACAGGCGTCAGTCTGTATAATATTTTGCATGTCATTATAAACTAAAAAATGGTTATGTGCAGAAAGTCCTGTAAGAAGAGCATCCTTTTACTTTTGAAGCAAAATGTATTACAGTATATCTATTGTATTGGGTAAAATGCATGTCTCTGGATGTTTTGTTTGTTTTTACACAACTGGAAGTGTGAATGTTAAATACAACACTACACCTTAATGGTTAAGCAGCAGGTCCCACAAAAAATGTGGTAATGAGCATTTTTTCCATCATAAATAAGCCTGAAATGATTAAATGATGGTGGAAAGAAACACATGCAGAGTCTAGTCTGAGTAAATAAATGACTTCTTAATAATTTGACCCGTGATGTCAAAGGTTTCTCTTTAGTGAAGGAAGAGGGTGGTGGTGTCAGCATCCAGAAATTTGACTGTTGTGCTTGAAGGTTTTCCAATTTGTGAATATTAAAGAATGTACAAGTCATACATAACAATAACACAATACATATACTTTGTGGGTTCAATATTTTTAAAAAGTCTTTTTAATAATTCTGTATTTTGCTTATTCATAGACTTAGCTATGTGATTATGCATTTTACGTTAGAATTGTTTTCAGTCACCCAGTGGTAAAATTGAAGGCATTTCATTTTCATTATTTCTTATATTTTTTTGGTTAATGAGGTTGTTGCTGAATGCATGAAACACTGAGAATCTGGAAATTTGAAATTTGTAAAATTTGCTAAGGAAGTGGAACAAAATGGTAAAGGCCTCTTTGAATTTAAACACTTTCAATAAGGATACTATGTGACACATGGTTAACTTAATTTGCACTTAAGGTCTTTATCTTTGTGTTTGGAAATGCTGTATTCCAGAAACTTTCATAATGAAAGTAATCTTATAAAATCATATCAATGTTAGTTACATCGTATTTATGTTACAACCTTGATCTACTATATTTTCTAAGCTAAATCAATAAAGTAGGTTTCAGAAAAGCAGATTTAATTCTGCAGTTGATGATTTCTAAAGTAATTTAAGTGAATGTTAAGGAACAAAAGGGACATTTCATATCCTGTTTATTTCAGTGAGCTACTTGCAAATGCTCAGTTGCATTGCAGATGAAGATCATCAGGTATTTGTAGAAAGTGTACCTTAGAAATATTTCTCAAGAACTGTTTGATAGTCCCTTTGGCCAGGGATTTTATAAACCCAGAGTGGTACTGCTATTGGATTACTCAAGTTTTATTTCAAGAAAACAAGTCTAGGACTAATACTAATCCTGGTCTATGAGACCAGCCCTAAATTTTGAAATGTCATTTTAAATTGTATTAAAAGAAGCTCCACTGAACTTACTCTATTCAGTCCCACCCAGTCTGCAGAGATTGGTATTGATCTAGATGAATATTCTTGGCAGTGTGCACTAGCTGATTATCAATAGACATTTTTCCTTGCATGTGGTTAAAAACAACTACTCAGCACTTCCTTTCATGCCTGAATACCACAACAGCTGGCTTTTCTGTGAGGTGACGGTATGTCTCGTCTGGGAATATAGCTTAATATGAAATAGGGTAGAAAAGCATTGTTCTTGACATTCATGTTTTCAGGTCCACAGCTTGTCAAGGTTTGATCCTCAGAAGTCGATAGCTCAGAATGTCGGTTCTCCTTCATGTATTCTTTCTTACAAGCCATCAGTTAGAAGTAAACATAATTTAACTCTTACATCGGTACCAGGCCAATCTGATATGAATATGTCCTAAGAGACAGCACTGGAAATTTCCGTATCACGTGTTGTTTTTAATTTTCACCTTTCATTGGTTGCTGGGAAACATAATTTGTCTCAGAAGTAAACACATTAGATGCCAGTCAAAACAACATAGAAGTGCATACTACTAAGACAAAGTAAACAAATCTTGAGGCAAATGTTTTAAATTTGTTTTTGAAATTCTCATAGCCTTGAAAATGCATTGGCTTTAGCCAGAAAAGTGACTCTTGGTTAAAGAGTTAACTTTGATAAGTCAAAAAAAATTAAGGTTTTATTTGACTTTGGTCTTGCAGTGTTATGCTTCTCCTATAATACAGCTGTCACTAATTCCTATGTAAACAACACAGAGATAAATGAAGGGCATCAACAGGATGGGAGATAAGGAATGTAAAGCTGTCAATATTGGCCTTTATCAAGAAGATAACCAACAGGAAATGAGCCAAATTCACTGCCCATCACCATCAAATAATTACCCTCCCCCATTGATCTGCACAATGCCATGACTTTGACTCTCTTATCTCTCTCTCAAAGACAGAAATGCATTACTATCGAAGACTGTTACGCAAAGTAACATTCAAGTTCAAGTTTATTGTCATTATACTCATATACAGGTGTATGGTATAACGAAATGCTATTCAGCTAGCTCTCAGACGATAAGTAGGACAAAACACAACAATACAATTGTATAAGAAAAGAAAGACAGACACAACAGGCAGTGTGCGAAAGAACAACAGATAACAGGTAATGTGCAAAAACAACATCAGATGTGGAAAAAGCATACATCAACAGAATGAAATAAAGGATAGAAAATTATGAGGAGTGAGCTTCTTGAAATGTGAGGTAGAGGTAGATTACACAATGTGTGTTTGAGTTTTTGATAAAGAAGGCACTGTGAGGTTTAGATCGTAGGTGAGAGAGGTTGGGAGTCATACAGTCTGTAGCTGGGGTGTGTGGAGTCTTTGATGATTCAAGCACTGTCTGTCATAAATGTCCTGGATGGATGGGAGGGCAACCCTAATGATGGACTGGGCAGTTTTCACCACCCACTGTGGGGCTTTGCGGTCAGCAATACTGCAGTTGTCATACCACACTGTGATGCAGCCTGTCAGTGTGCTTTCTGTAGTGCATCTGTAAAAGTTAGTGAGGATCTGGGGACATATCTTAGCCTTCTTCAACCGTCTTAGGAAGTACAGGTGCTGTTTCGCTTTCTTGATCAGACAGGTGGCGTTGAGAGACCATGTGAGGTCCTCGATGATATGGACGCCAAGGAATTTGAAGTTACTGACCCTTTCCATTCCAGTCCCATTGATGTGGATAGGAGCATGTCCATTTTGCAGTTTTCTGAAATCAACGATCAGCTCCTTGGTTTTGCTGATGTTGAGGGTGAGGTTGTTTTCGCACCATGTTGTAAGGAGATTGACCTCCTCCCTGTAGCCCTCTCATCATTGTCTGTGATCAGACCTACAACTGTGGTGTAATCGGCAAACTTGATGATGTAGTTGGTGTTGTGTTTGGCCTTACAGTCGTGGGTGTAGAGGAGTAGAGCAGTGGACTAAGCACACACCCCTGGGGGACCCCAGTGTTCAGAATTAGT
Organism: Lepisosteus oculatus; assembly: GCF_040954835.1. Lineage (NCBI taxonomy): Eukaryota > Metazoa > Chordata > Actinopteri > Semionotiformes > Lepisosteidae > Lepisosteus > Lepisosteus oculatus. The sequence continues at coordinate 44,513,004 of NC_090702.1, read as the reverse complement.
GTGCTGGAGGTGTGGCTTCCAAGCCTGACAACCTGAAATCTGCCTGCCAGAAATTCCTGAATCCAGTTGCAGAGGGTGGTGTTGAGACCCAGTGCACTGAGTTTCTTGACTAGTTTCTCTGAAATGATAGTGTTAAAAGCTGAGCTGAAGTCGATGAATAGTAGTCTTGCGTATGTGTTCTTTTTATCCAGATGGGATAGGGCAGTGTGTAAAGCAATGGGGATTGTGTCATCTGTGGATGTATTGGGCAGGGAGGCAAATTGGTATGGGTCCAGTGTGTTCGGAATGGTGTCTTAATGTGCTTCATGACCAGCCTCTCGAAGCACTTCATGATGACAGGTGTTAGTGCCAGCGGTCGGTAGTCATTAAGACATGTCACTGTGGTCTTCTTCGGTATTGGGATGATGGTGGTTGTCTTGAAGCAGGTGGGGACAACCGCTTGGGCCAGGGACATGTTAAAAATGTCTGTGAATACACCTGCCAGTTGATTAGCGCTGGCTCTGAGGACGCGACTGGGTATGCCGTCAGGTCCTGCAGCCTTGCGTGTGTTCGCTTTTAGCAGAGATCTTCTCACCTCATCTGCAGACAGTGAGAGCAGCTGGTCAGCTGCGGAGGGTGCAGCTCTGTTGACTGGTTCTGTGTAGCATAGAAGGTGTTGAGCTTGTTAGGCAGGGAGGCATCATAGGCAGATACACAGATGTTCTTCCTCTTGTATTCTATGAGGGCCTGTATACCTTGCTACATACGTCTTGGGTCATTAATGGTGAAGTGTTCCTCTAATTCCTGTTTGAGTGTGTTTTTTGCATGTTAAATACAATTGTTTAGTTTGATCCTGGCTGACCTTAGTTCTGATTCATTGCCCAATTTGAATGCTACATCCCTTGCTTTGATTAGGATGCGAACCTCACTGTTCATACATGGTTTCTGGTTAGGAAAAGTCCTTATTTCTTTTGTGAGTGTAACATTGCCAGCACATTTCCTGATGTAGCTAGTGACTAATGATGCATATTCCTGTAGGTCGGTGTATGATCCCTGTGTGGCTGCCTCTTTAAACACATTCCAGTCAGTACATTCAAAACAGTCCTGCAGGACTGATTCAGCTCCTTCAAGGCCACACTTTCACAGTTCTGACCACTGGTTTCACTCGCCTGTGCAGCTGTCTGTATGGCGGGAGGAGAAACAGAGTGGTGTGGTCTGAGTTTCCAATGTGAGGGAGGGGTACAGCCATGTAAGCATTCTGAATCTTGGTGTAAATGTGGTCCAGAGTGTTTTCTCTTCTCGTTGGGAAGGAGACATGCTGATGGTATTTTGGGAGAACGGAGTTGAGATTTGCTTCATTAAAGTCGCCCGCGACGATAAAGGTTGCGTCAGGATGTGCAGATTCCTGTTTGCTTATGGCAGTGTACAGTACCTCTAGTGCTTCTTTGCCATTAGCGTCAGGGGGGATATAGACGGCGGTGATAATAAGTTGTAAATTCCCTTGGCAGATAGAAGGGGCGGCACTTGATCATTAAAAATTCCAGAGCAGGTGAGCAGTGTTTCGTGATGGTAGATACATTGTTGCACCACGCGTTGCACCATGCATGGACATGTTGTGTTTGTCTAAATTACAATAATGATCCTGACACTGGGTTCCAGGAAACTGATGTATTTAAGATGATGCCAAACTGGGACCTTTTTACTTGAGATTAGAAATATAAAATCTGCATTTTAAACCATGGTCATTTTAGCTTTGCTAAAATATTTGGATCCTGTTTGTAAACTGGATGATATGAACATGTTAAGTCATTATTAAATATAAGATATTTAGCAAAGTTATCAAATATTTTGCTTTCAAAATATTTTAACTAATAACATTCTCTAATAAATATATATAGTGGTTTAAAATCTACAGATGCACTGTAGAAAGTATTTGCACTGGATGCATTACAGTTTGGATGGCAATTGCTCAACTCATGAATGAAAAAATTACAGGAGGTGGTGGAGACAGCTGAGGTCATCACTGGTACAGAACTCCCTTCCATCCAGAACACCTTCACCACATGCTGCCTCAGAACAGAGGATGATATAATCAAAGACCAAAACCACCCTGGGAGTGTACTTTTCTCTCTTCCTTCTGTCAGATTTAGGCCAGGCCTCCAGGTTCAAAGAAAGCTTCTACCCCACAGCCATAAGACTCCTAAACTCCACCTCTTAAATCCTCCCCCCACTTACACCCCTCTGTTTTGCACTGAACTCAAAATACTGCCGCCACTTGTATTTTGAACTGAACTGAAAATACTACCACTGCTGAATTTTGCATACAGCTGCTTTCTAAATGCTGGTTAAATAATTGCTGCTACCCTGTTCCAGTCTCCAAGAATTATGATGTCATTTGTTATGTCATTTTCTACAACAACAAGTAATTCCTTATACTTATATAGTGCTTTTCTGGACACTCTACTCAAAGCACTTTACAGGTAATGGGGACTCCCCACCAGTACCACCAATGTGCAGCCCCACCTGGATGATGCATTGGCAGTCATAGTGCGCCAGCACTCTCACCACACACCAGCTATCAGTGGGGAGAAGAAAAGATCAATTAAGCCATTTCAGAGATGGGGATTATTAGGAGGTCATGATACCTAAAGGCCAATGGGAAATTTTGCCAGAATGCTGGGGAACCCCTACTCCTTTCAAGAAACACCCTGAGATTTTTAATCACAGAGACTCAGTACATCGGTTTTACGTCTCATCCGAAGGATGGCACCTTTTTACAGTATAGTGTCTCCATCACTATACTGGGGCATTAGGTCCCACACAGATTGCAGGGTGAGTGCCCCCTACTGGCCCCATTAACTTCACTTCCAGCAGCATCCTTAGTTTTTCCCAGGAGGTCTCCCATCCAGGTACTAACCAGGCTCACACCTGCTTAGCTGAAGTGGGTTTCCAGTTGTGAGTTGCAGGGTGATACGGCTACTGGCCATATGTCAATCTTATGTCATCTGTTATGTCATTTGTCATGTGAGGAAAACACGCAAGTAAGCATTTCATTGTACATATAACAATAAACGAACTTAAAACTCTTCTGACATGTATCCAAGATTTTCTTTAAAATAATAGTAAAATAGTAATAATAAGCCCTTGTCTCAACTATAATCCACCTACAAAAAGGCAAACTGCTGTTTACTTTAGAAAATACATAATTAAAAATGAAACTTTCTTCACAATGCAAAGTGATTCAAAGTCACTTTTCAAAAAGGAGTTGTTACGTAATGCTATAGCTTCCCACAGATGAAATGACTGTTTCATCAATTATCAGTAATTAGGATTATCAATAATGAGGATTGTGTGACCTCTTAAATAAGAGAAGCACGGGTGCAGAAGAAATTTAAGTTCCTCAGCGTCTTCAAATGCCCTAGCTAACCTTCACTGACTACCCAAAACCATACAAGACAAACAGCACTTATCCGTACTAACTAGTGTTACTAATTCAAAGATCAACTACTTGTGTAGAAATGTACACAACAACCTAAACTAATCCTATACACAAAAGCTCACACAAATACACAAGTGAACTACAAATACAAACGAGAGTAGACATAAGTAACAGGGTAAAAAAGAACACAGAGATTGAACATATAACCCGTTAGGGCAAGGTAATGGCAAAATAAACAAACACAAACAAACAAAAGTACAAAGAGTCGAACACAAACCAACAAAAGTCAAAGCTATACGAAAACAAACACGAACGAAGCGAAGCCGGAGCAAAACCGAAGCTGAGCCGAGCGGGACCGAAAGGCCCCCCATCCTTCAAAAAACCTCCAACTAATATACCGAATAATCTGCGTTCTGATTGGCCGAGAGATAATTGAAGATGATGTCACACAGAAAGAATGATGTAATGATGGACCAATGGGAAAGGGGGAACAATCAAGGTCCTCAAAAAATGGTGGCTTGAAATTGGGTTCATCAGCCAAATATGTTTGTCAGATACTACTATAAGCATCTTCATTACATTGAAGATTATTTTCTGTGTTCCATTTTATTTATTTGAAATAGAATATGTTTCTATTTTCAAGATACACATAATATGATAGACTAAGCATTATATACATCTAAGTTGCCAATCCCTCTTATTATGTATATATAATAGATACAGAGCATTAAAAGTTATCTGCTATATGCTATGTCGTTTTTGTCGTAGATGCATTGGCATTTTATTAAACACACACAAACACATGATAAATGAATTCATTATTCTAGTTAAAATTTGTCTTCAACAGTTTGATCAACATGGTTGTACAGTGCAAGTCTGTGATGCATATGCCTATTCACTGGTCTATGAGCCCTAAATGTCACATGTCCCAGCTCAATGTTCAGCACAAATGTTCAGTGGGGTTCATGTATATAGAGTAGGACATCCGTAGAAAATTATTACACGAGCATTTCATTTTAGTAGACAGGAGAAAGTGAGGTCACAGGACTTGCTTGATCAGTGTATTGCCAAGAAGGCAGATTGCTATAAATCATTACAAGCTACTAAAACCATTAAATGTGGATGATGACACTTGGAGATGTGTCATGATGCATGTCTCCTAGATCAAAGCCTGTAACTGTTGAACTGCATTTTGCTGTAACGTCTTGCCAGGTTACAAATTGCTGACTGTGAACACCTCAGACAGCAAGCAGCATTGCAGTCTCCTAGTTCAGCTGGACTTAGTTCAGTGTCTAATATATGCCGATGGCATGAATCTCCTCTAGATGAGCAGCGCATGTTGGTTCTTGTGTTTTTCTTGCTAGGTCTTCTCCAAGCCTGATGTTCAGCAGGTTAAATCAGTTCTTCGACTGTGGCCAGTCATCTCCCTTAGTAATAAGACGATTTAGTGTGTGTATAATATTCAAAGTCATGTGAGTATACAGTATTTATGGACAGGCATGAAAGAACAATTAAAAAAAGATACCACAAATGTTTAATCAGTATCAACAGTCCCTATATTTATTTTTGTAAAACGTACATGCACAAATAGTGGCTTATTTGGATGCTCAGCATCCGCAAGAGTATGTAGAAATTCTATTGCTTGGTCTTCTCTTGTCTAGATGAGTGCTAAATCATGACAGGTTTAATTGCTCTCAGCTATTAAAATACATTACTACCTGGCTTTTAATGTGTCTGATTTAAAGTGACATCAGCTACTATTCTGTGTAGAAACCTACAAGATAAAACATAAACTCTTATGACAATTGAAAGTATATAATTCAGATATTTGCCAAAAAATACTTAAATAATGTAATTATATATTGATAAATTAATTTTAGTATATTTAAAAATGACTAAGCTTTTGTTAGAGATAAGTAGGGCGTTTCTTGAGAAGAGTAGGGGTGTAACCCCGGCATCCTGGCCAAATTTCCCATTGGCCTTTACCAATCATGGCCTCCTAATAATCCCCATCTTGAATTGGCTTCATCACTCTGTTCTCCTCCCCACTGATACCTTATGTGTGGTGAGAGTACTGGCACGCTGTGGCTGCCATCACATCACCCAGGTGGGTCCTGCACATTGGTGGTATTGAGGGGGGTCCCCATTACCTGTAAAGCGCTATATAAGTGTAAGGAATTGTTATTATTAAGTAAACCGTTTTTAACACATTTCCAGAAACTGTTGCTAGGAAATAAATATGGTAGGTAATATGTATTGCAGTGACGTAGAAGGAATTTAGGCTAGATGTCCTAAAACATTTAGTTTAAGGAAAGAATGTACTAATCCCTTTTGCCAATGATTTAAGAATTATGCACAAACTTTCCCTGCTCTTCTCCATACTTTATTTTGAGGTAATAGTCAAATTTTTCTCTTGCTCAAAGAGCATAGATTGAAAATGTCAAGTATCATTTTTCCGAAGGCCTGTATGCAGTTAATACGTGCTTTTCCAGCGCAACTTGAAAGTGTTTTGGATTAGAGGAATGATCTAAATGTGTGATTTTTATCCACCTGATTGTTTTAAGAGTATTTGCCACATTAAGCAATTGGTAGTTTTGAGTGTATTGATTTTAATCTAAAACAGAGGATATAGTTGTGTGTACAGTATTTTAAAACCAATTTCAACCTGATTTTTTTTCTTGATTGCAAAGATCATCCATTTTCAATGCATTCCATTAAATACATTTTCAGTATTTTTATATAGATTTATTCAACCCAGAATTAAATCACCCAACATTATTTAATGTTTTGGAAACTTTTATCAGTTTTTAAGAAAACACTGATTTCGTAAGGTAAACTAATGTGGATAAATTTACAGTATAAAATATTGCAGAAGAGGTGGATTTATTGTGATATTGATGTAAGAGATCATTCCTCCAAGGAATGCTGCTGAATAGCTATCAAAGGCTTTTGTTTTCCTAAAAGAGTGGGTGAAGACCAAAGAATGAAAGGGTCACAAGTAATTCATAAAGAAGGTAAAAAACAAATTAAAATCTTGGCTGAGATGACAAACCATTTCTTGATAGCTTTGGTTAGCTATGAAATTAGAAATCCACAGCGTACAGAATCTTGACTGATCATTTGAACCGCAATCAAAAGGGCAAATCTGCTTTTTTCAAAAGAAGAGGCAGTGTCAGAAATGAGACTTTCAGTCCTAAAACGATAAAAAATGACTATTGATCCCTACAACTGTTATGTTCATTTCTATTGATCAGATAAAAGAAAGATAAATCACCATCCAAATAAGATTACAGCAGATGTTAGCATGCTGTAGATGACAGTGGGACTGAGCACCATTCATCATTTCCAAGAGTGACCTACCCCCTATATTCAGGTTCAGACATCATCCTGCTGTCTAGTCACGCATCCATTGATTTTGTTCCAACTGCCTAACTTGATCCTGACATTAATTTGATGCCCAAGATGGCTGCATGGCAAAAGGTTTCATAGCTGGCACAATTTTATATTCATGTTATTTATACATAGCATTCATTTATCTTTTTTTTCTCATATCTGTTCTCCTATTCTCCAGAGTGCACAGTTCTATAAAGTCACGACTGAACAATATCAGCAGGCTGTCAATGAGGTCGAGGCAAAATTCAAGTAAGTTATTAAATTCCTCTTTTACTATTGAATTTTTAATAACATGTTTAAAATGTACTCTGAACAACTTTTAAGTGTGATAAACAGTCTTCTTTTTGTACATTTAGTTTTGAATTTAGTTTTTGTGCAGGATTGTTCAAAATAATATAAGAATGCATATCCTTCCAACACGTAGTGTTACCTACCAATACACTTCCTATATTACTGTATTACTCATGGAGGCAAACCACTTAGCCACTCTCAAGCATGGTACAGTATATACAGTATATTTGTATGATGCTTAAAGGCTCGTCCTCACCTCTGTATTGCCATTTCTGTATATATCAAGGTTTATTATTTTTCTAAAAAGTGTTAAACCCCAGGTATTTTATGTGCTATTTTAAGATGTAATTTGGTTTGTGTCCTCATAATAGAGCCAAAGAAAGTCCCATTGTGAACAGTTAGAAATAAGGAATAATCTAATACATTGGTCAAATTGATAAACTAAACAACTGGGGTTTAGTTCCTAATAACTCGTGTAGGCATTTTAAACTTAAGTCTGAACAGTTAGTAATACAGTTCACATAAATATTTGTGGTAAATGACTTTTTCAAGGGAAACAGTGTTCCGAAGTCCACGAGAATTAGACCTCATAGAAGTGCAGCAACAAAAATTTTAAGATAGCTGTATCTTTACATGGGCATGTAGTAGTTTGACTGCTGTAAATTTTAATGATGTTTTTTAAAAATATCATACATTCTCAAAACCTCCGTACAGCCTACCCTTGTTTTCCCTTGTCTTTGCTTTGTGATCACCATTCTTTTCTGTAACATGGTGCATATTACACTTTTTGTGTTCTTCAATAAATCATGGCATCAACTATTACAGTTTAATTGTATGAAGTACATTATAAAATTGCATTCATAATTCTTGCTTTTAGAATATGAGGAATATATGTATGATTATAAGTGTTTTTATAGAAGTCTTTCAGCAGTATTGTTAAAGATACAGTACAACTGGCAGTATTTTTCCTTATTCTCAGCCAAGAGCAGTAAGCCAGACCCTGCATGAAACATCAGGTTTCTACTGTCAAATCCAGTAATCATGTTTGTAGATGTACATCTCATCCAAATGGCGAATCCGTGCAATAATTTATTTTGTTCACATCACCTTCACTTTGCAAGTGAAGTAAGCAGTAAGCAACCTTGCTTGCTGCATGCTGCGTGAGTAGTTTATACTGGGACAGTTTTTTTTTGATAATTCCAGAATACAAATAGCCAAAAGTGAGGTTACAGAAAACCAAAGAAATTGAAGACTTTCCGGTTCACGGATTATTCATGAATATCCAATGCCCCTAAATATATATACATGTAGTCACAGACAATTCGGTACTTAAAAGAACAATAAAGAAAGCAATTTCTCTTAATACCTTAATGCTCTATTGAAAAAATAAATTTAGAAAAAGTAAAATAGGAGAACAGGGTCATCCGCAGATTTTCTGGAAAGCATATTATTGCGTGATAGGTGGCACAGGAATTGCGAGAAGGTGGTCATGAAATGCACGAGCAAATAATTGGATTCCTTAAGATGACTGTCCTTTGTGAAAACCAAAATGTAAACCTTTGCTTAAAAATACACAGATGTATTCCATTGAATACGTGAAGGATGCTTATTATTTCTTCATCCAAAATATATTCTTACAGATTTAAAGCTAGAATCTAGATTTTAATATATTTGAATTGGAAAAGAGGAGGACTCAAGTAGAGACTGCTCATTATGAGCTTCTCTTCAACGAGGTTATATATATTGTATTAAAGGGTCAATGAACTTAAAATATATAAAGAATTGTGCAATTTTAATTGTTAGCCATTTCTAAAAGACTTATTTGGTGGAAGTTTGTATCCCAGCAGGACGGGTACCCTAATCCTAGCCTCGATCCCCCAGTCTTCAATTCCATACTATCGATTGTCTTAAAGACTACTCTTGTCAAGAAGAAAGTTCGTCACTTAGCTCATAGTTGTACACCCTTTAAGAGCAGGTAAATTGAACCTGAAAAATGTCAGAAATGAATTTTAAAACAAGAAAATTATTACAAGCTGAAAAGGTAACAAAGATGGGTTGTGCAAAATGGTATTAAAAATTTAGTATTATTATTATTAAATTTAAAAATTCTTACACTTATATAGTGCTTTTCTGGACACTTCACTCAAAACGCTTTACAGGTAATGGGGATCCCCTCCACCATCAATGTGCAGCTCCAACCTGCATGATGCAGCGGCAGCCATAGTGCGCCAGTACTCTCACCACACATCAGCTATCAGTGGGGAGGAGAGCAGAGTGAATTTATAGAGAGGGATTATTAGGAGGCCATGATTGGTAAAGGCCAATGGGAAATTTGGCCAGGACGCCGGGGTTACACCCCTACTCTTGTCGAGAAACACCATGGGATTTTTAATGACCATAGAGAGTCAGGACCTCAGTTTTATGGCTCATCCGAAGGACGGCACCTTTTTACAGTATAGTGTCCCCGTCACTATACTGGGGCATTAGGACCCACATAGACTACCGGGTGAGCGCCCCCTGCTGGCCCCACTAAAACCTCTTCCAGCAGCAACCGTTGTTTTTCCCAGGAGGTCTCACATCCAGGTACTGGCCAGGCTCACACCTGCTGAGCTTCAGTGGGTAGCCAGTTGTGTGTTGCAGGGTGACATGGCTGCTGGCAAATTAGTTGTTGCATTGTGCACATTGCATTCTATTTTGTTGCCATAACATAAAGGACAATTGCTAATGTACCTTTCAGTAATTTCACTTGGAATTTATGTAAGTCGCTGTTTTTTAACTGCCCAAATACGTTTGACAATACATGCTAGGAAAAATATATACACTGTATTAGACTTTGTGCATGTATGGTGATGTTGTAAGCAAAAATCAAAACAAAAGGGAATGATAAATACATCAGTAGTTTGGGGGAGACAGGGTTGAGAGGTATGATACTTTGACTGATCTTCCTTTCTTTCTGTCTACCTCAGTTTACGCAATTCCTGGATGCCTTGTATTGGATAGCAAGTGTAGTCCAGCATTCTCTTTGAGCTCTAAAGAATAAACATTACAGTGGCAAAGTCCCAGCCACATTACTTGTCTTGCATACCTCATGGTGTGCCCTCTCAACCATAAGGGGACTCTTCAGTCTTGTCTTTCTCACTGTCAGAAGCATATTTTCCACTTAAGTATTAAGATGACTTACACTCTAAAAATAGTTTGTCACTCTAAGAGTTTCACTATATTTCTCATAGCGTTATGTTGAATATCTGTTTTCTGTGTTATACTCATTTGATTAAGCTGACATTTAAATTAATATCTTCAGCTATGATATTGCCAGAAGTGACAGGATTCATTGTTGGAAATCTTTTGCAGTGTCAACCAGCTACAGTGTATATGTACAGTCGTGTGTGTTATGTCTGTTTAAATGGCCTTTACCACCGAAATTGTAGTAATAATGATTGTGATCATAGCTGAAATGTTTTTCCTTATTTAAATGTTTTTTACACAGAAAATACATACCAGAATACCAAAATACTGTATGCACCAGAATTATTAATCAGCGGCTGCCAGATGGTGTATACTTCTTTACATTTCTTCACTCCATCTGCATACTAAAAGAAATTAAGATAGACCCTGCAATTTACATACAAATGTGTATAATATTAAGTTCATTTCACAGAGCAGTTGTGAAGACTGATAAGAAAATACACTTTAAGTAAATGCATTCTTAGGAATCACAAAGTGTACACGTAAACATAATTGGAGTAATCTTTGGTACATAATTCTTAATGAAAATGACCATGAAAAATTATTTTGTCTACGAAGAACTGTTAAAAAATGGATCAAAATCTAAATGAGCAATTCTAGGAGCTCTTACAGTACATAAATTGTGTTAAAAGAACATTAATGTGACATGCTGCCTGTGCTAATGCAGGGCTTGTATTACAAGATGCAGCATTAAGAGTCAAGTGATTAGATTATAAAGATGTATGCTTTGTAATGAAAAGTTTACACAAGAATAACGGAGTCTGATATTACAGGAAGAGTAGGGCTGTGATCACTGACTTCAGCTTTTAGCAACTAATTACATTTTACATATATATTCTTTATTCTTTAATTGGAAGACTGGTACAAGGATATGTAGCAGCTACAATAGTGTTATTCCCTTCCCCTGGGTCACAAGGGCAGGGGAAATATTGAATTAAGGAACAGAAGGATTGGATTTTTCTCTGTCAAAAAAAAACTTTCATGCCTTCAGCTTTCGTGGGTGTTGAAACGTCCCAATGCATGATTCACAGTTCTATAAGGCAAAGTCTTTGTTATCATATCAACAGTGTTTAATATTAATCTTAAGAGACACAAAATACTGTAAAATCTAGTATGTTTCATGTCATTGTATGCTGTTTCTTTATTTACATTCAGAATATTAGCATATTTTCCACAGCATTTTATTCTCATGTGTCACATTATTTTAAGTGTAAAAAGTGAATTGAAGCAGTTTTGTGACGTATGCCCAGTGTCCTCATCTGCTTTCGGGACTGTTTCATTCACTTTCTTCCAAGTTCCCGAAGTTGCTGATGTTTAGAAGTGAAACATTTCAGCTTTCTTACTGAACATTCTGCCATGTGTCTGTACACAAAGGATACCTGTGAGTATATACAATATATTCTTCCTGCACTTTGCTTTCTATATACACCCCTCTGGATTGCTGATGACATCACATACATTTTGAAAATGTTTAGAAGTACACATTTTCAAAATGTTTTCAGAGACCTTCTCCCCTAATAGTTTGTAGTGGAGTGATCATGATGGACTTGTAATCTCTTGCTAGCAACCCAGTCACTCACTGTTCTGCAGTTAACCATTCTGGACCTCTTCATTTAAATACTTGCCGCAAATAATGTATCTAAGAACCTCTTCAGTCCATACTTGCTAACTACTCTGTTCGGTATTGTTCCCTGTGACATCTTATTGTCCCAGTGCTCAGTCTAGCTTTATGATCTTTGTCTTGTTAGAGTGTAATTATTATTTTATAGTTATGATTCATTTGTTGAATTGAAACAGTCTGCTCCATACAACCGTCTATATTGGCTTAAAGACTAAATGCACAGATTAGAGAATTAAAAAATGCATCTGTTGCGTTTCTTAAACTTTGATAAACATTTTAAAGTTATATCAAATACCTCTTGTGCTCATGGCATCCATGATCATTGTTTTCTTTACACCTTATCAATATAGCCACAATCATTAGGCACCTATCCATTTCCTGTTCTTGTCTTTTCTTTTTTATGAGTGGCAGAACAAGGGCAAGGTTATAGAGGTAGTTTAATATGGGCCAGGGGTGTTTGGAAGCCTGTACAGGCTATGAACTTGTTTTTACAATTTGTAGGTTTTACACAAAAGCTGGTCAAATCAGCTGCATTTCCTAGGTGATATTAAGAGTGATTAACTAATTTCACAGATTATGACGCACAGCTATTATCAATTGGGCTCTCAGTATAAAGAAACTTTTATTTGTCTTGTGTAAAAGATCTTATTTTGTGATTAAGCTTTGTTTGCCCTGCTAAAAATGAATGTTAGAAAAGTTAGAATAAAAAAGGACGAGTTAGAATAAAAAAGGACGAATCCCTGGAAGGGATTTTGGAAACCTAAATTACACATCAGCAATCATTTGCTGATTGGGAAAGCATTTAGCTATCCATTTTCAGCTATTTGTTTCTTAATCAAGGTCAGACTGTGTGGTGATAAAGCAGTTTACTTCTGTTGTCGTCTTTGGGTATGTTGACAGTATGTTTATTCAAATTGTAGTTCTCGTTTCATATACTACCAATCTATAAAAATGTAAAATCTTTAGTTTAGTAAAGTAAAAGGTGCTGCTTGTTAATTGGGAATTGAACGTAATTAATTCCTTATTTCTGGATTGTTTTTATACTGTATGTTGTAGAGGCAGGTAGGCAATGAGGAAACAATTCTTTCTGTTGATGAGAGAAGTCTTTGCTGTGGTATTCTGTGTGGTAGTTATTTTGTACTGTATTTAAGAACTGCATCTCGTAACTAAACTGAAGGTGAATTTATTACACAACCAAAGTAATTGATCACCTTTGTTTTTCACTGTCTCATTTAATGAATTCTAAATTTGTCAAATCTCAAATCAAGTTAAGAATCACCTTTCACAGTCAGTATCTTTCAGCTTTTCTTATGCAGCCACCTTTTGATTTGACATTTTAGTTTCACATACAGTTACAGGCCTCTTATCTCCCTTATCGGTCATCTTCAATAATGAAAGACCATCCACTACCAAAAGCAATAGCCAAAATAATACTATACTCACTCAACTAGCAAACACTATTCTAGCTGCATACTGCGTTATCAATGACAAGAATTTGAATCAGCTACTTGTGAAACAGATTTAGGTGTTTACGTTGACATAGGATATACATCTAGAAAATAGGGGGAAGCAAATGAAAAGGCATGCAAAATGTTGGGGGTAGTTAAAAGCGTAAAATTGAAACCAAGGGATGGTATGCTAAAATATATTTTGCTCGCTACTTTATAAAAGTAAGTTATACTTCTCTGGAATTGATCCAGATAATGGCATCCTGACCCATATCGTAGATGTAAATTAGGAAGAGCTATGGTCCTAGTACACATCCCTGTGGTACTCCAAGAACTCACCCAAATTTGAGCATTCACGCCTTGCTTGTGCCGTCTGTTTTCTATCAAACATTTCTCCATTCTAAAACATGAAATTACCCAAATACCTACTGCTTGTAATTTGATAATATGAAAAATATCATCTAAAGATAAAATCTAAATCTAAATAATCTGTTTCCCTACGGGATTAATAAAGTATTACCTTTCTATCTAAATGGAGGCACTATGTGCATCCATTACTGCTTGAACAAGACCTACCTTTTCTAAATCCATCTTGACTATCACCTTGGACTTCATTTTCCTTATAGGTTATCCTTGTGTTTTTGCTTACTAGAATTAAAAAATCTGAAATGTTTGGTTCACTGTAATACCCCTGCACAGTGTAGTAGTGAGGCAGATGGTTCAGCCAGCTGGGTGCTACGCTTCAGTAGTAGATGAACAGGATCCCCTCCTTTGTGTATGAGAAGCACCATACAGATGCAAGGACTTATTAATGTAATCAAAAAGTACAAAATGTGCAAGTCAGAAAGTTTACACAGAGCAGATTTTCACTGTTTAAGGCTATTACTACTAGTTTATCAGACACATGGTTTATTGTTCCATACTGTTTTTCACCAGTACTGTCTTGGCTGTAGTACAGTACATTACACAATAGATTTTGATCTGAGGCATTCATTTTTTTGTTTGTGTGCAACAATTGTTTTTTTACCGTGTTAGTGTTTTGAAGTCCACATTGTGTGTTTTGTTCTTCTCATCTGAATCTAATGCTTTCAAGCAAGTTTGTACAGAAATAGGGTGGGGTCATTGCATTTACAACTCATTCATAGAGACAGGATGGGGCACTGCACTGGAAAAGGTGTGAAGTCAGTGTAAACTGGTTAGTCCTGTTCTTCCTCTTTACGTCATGAATATTTTCTTTGTGTTTATCTCTTAAAAACCATCACCAGAAGCCCCAGTAATATGGTGTTTTTTTAAATGTTTTTGTAGGGCATTCATTGGTATTGTAAAATAGATAAATGTGGATTGTAGAATAACCTATGTTCACTGGAGGTTGGTAGTGACTGTAGTATTCACTCCTGACTGCTTAAATATAAGTTATTTTCCAGTGCCCTTAATTACCTTTGTTAACTACAAATCTTGTGCTGTTTCCAGTGCAGTGGAAATATGATAATTATACATTTGCCCTGTGTTAATTATGGATATCTTTATCTTAGTATGTAATTTTTTTTCCTGTTGACACACACTGCAGCCTCACAAATAATTTCCTTAGTTCTTTGTGGCTCCGTCAGTGGCATATACTCACATGTACATTATAACAGAAAACAAGGCAACATGTTAGGATCTTATCCTTAGGCTTCTCTCGCCAGACTTTTAAAGGCTTTTAAATGACAGTATGGCAATACCATTGAACATTGATTTTCCTCTCGGTTTAGCAGACACAGCACTGTATAGAAGCAATATTCTATATTCTTCGAGGTTAAGCACATCCTCCAGCAGATGAAAGGTAGCTCATTCACAAAAGAGGTATAAGATACATTAGAACAAGTAAAGGTTTATTCCATGCTGAAAAGAGAAAAAGAAAAACAAGGTTTTGGCTGTGGAGCCTTCTTAAGGTGTCAATAAGATACATTAGTTTCCTCAGGGTGAAACACCACCTGCTTGCATGAGCAAGAAACAGAAAGGCTTTTAGGTCTAAGGAACTTCCTGGGGTACATCACCGCTGGGCTGGACCTGTTTTCAAAGTAATGTCTCTCTTTGGAAGGTGGCCTAGAGTTTCTGCAACTTGTGACTCTTGTTGTGTGTGCTTTCATTCCAAGCTTTTTTGCATTTTATATGAAAGAAAAATGTGAAAGTCATGATTGCAAAGGTTTTCAAATCTTTGCTGTCAGATATCTAAATTAATGTAGGTGCACAAAATGGCCTCACCTAGCCACACAATTAGTTGCCTTTGTATGTAAAAACAGTGGTTCACATTTTATTACCAATAATTGATATTTTGTAAATTTCCAATAAATTTCATGCAATGCTGCACACAAAGCAAAAACCTAAACAATTGATGTAAAGGAAAAAATAGATTAATTTTGAGGTCACTCATGAAATGATTCATATGATTTCAGAATAAATATATTTGCTGTATCTCTGAAAGGTTCCACTGCCAGGCAGAAAAGTTCAAGAAAAGCTTCAACCATGGAGCTTTCAGAACAACTCGGGGGTAAAGTTGTAGAAAGGCACAAATCAGGAGAAAGGTATAAAAACATTTCAGTCTCTGAATATCTCTTTGAGCATGGTGAAGTTGATTATTATAAAATGGAAGGAACCCCGACACTACTACCTCTGCCTGGCAAGGTCGAAATTGGTTAAGAATCCCACTGTGGTCACCGTGCCAATGGCGACTTTGAAAAAGTTCAATGCCTGAGATGGGCGAAAGTGTCCATGTGTCAAAATATCCCACTTATTCCACAAAGAGGGACTGATTATAACTGGGGAAAAAAACTTCTCAACTCTGGTATGTGGTTTGCAAGAAAACACAGAAATTATACTGCAAACATGAGGCAAAAGGCTTTGTGGTCAGACAAGACCAAACTGAAACTTAATGGGCTAAATTCAAATATATCTGTTGCAGAACTTAACATAGTTCATGGCAGCATGATTATGTATATATGTTCTCATCAGAAGGGACTGGGAATCTCATTTAGACTCCTGAGAACATAAATGGAGCAAAGTATGGTCAAACAGTAAAAGGAAAACCAGTGTCTGACCTAAAACTAGGACAAACATTAATCTTTCTGCAGGATAATGATCCAAACCATAAAGTCAAAGTGACAACGGAGTGTCTTAAGAATAAGGCAATGCATGTTATTGACTGGTCCAGCCAAACACCTGATAACTGCTGTCCATAAGCAATCCCTTTGTAATCTGAGAGATCTTGAGAAACTCTGTCAAGAAGAATGAACATGAATTACACCAAGCTGGTATTGGTAAAGACTGACCCAAAAAGACTTGCGGCTGGAGTTTCTGCCAAAGTTGGTTCCTCCACATATTGAGTTTAATGGTCTTCATACTTATGCAATCAACATATTTCATTTTTTTTCTCTTCGGTTTTTTACTATAACTAAACTTACACACAGATGTCTCCAATTTGAGCATTCAGGTTATGGATAAAATATTAAGCTTAAAATGGGACACTATAGGAAGGGTCGGAATTGTTTTGCAAGGCACTCTTCTTGTGGCACAGTGTGACCCGCTAAGGAAATTCATATGTTCCTAGGAGCTGTGTATTTTTCAACCAGTCAGTTTTGTTCTTAGCTAAAGAAAACCTTTTTGCTAATAATAAGCATTATTCCTCTTAAAAGAACTTCAGCAGGCTAAGGAACTCCTAGTTTTCCTCTTCCTAAAAGAAGCAATGCTAATCTGTTGTTAAAAAGCTTCATGATGCAATTTAAATTTGTGTCAGAATCAGATCCCACTGATCTGTTAATTTGATCTGTTCCGTCTGTTAAAGTACATGATAATCCAAATAGGAAGGCTTTTAAACTGGGAACAGACGTGACACCCCTCATGCAAAGAGAGGCACTGATAGTTGAATCTCTAATCAGTTAATATTTGTGTCTCTGCATAAGTAAATCACAGGAGAGGGGGTCAGTGCAGCTGCCCCCTTGTATTCCCAGTAGAACATTTGGCATGATGAAGCGATCACAGCAGGATGCCAGTACATCATCACAATCTCATTACATCGCGAGATGCATGCGCAGATGCTGCTGTTGCTACATTAAATAGAATTGATTTAGACCTCTGTCACAGCACATTTTTATCCAGACATACAATTAACCTCTTTGTTTTTAACAGTTGTAAAATTGCATGAAGTTTCAAACTGCGTTACGTGACGAATAGGTGTTTGATCGATTTTTGGGATCAGAAAGCCACTGCAAGCCAAATGCTCGTTTGCTTTCTACAACAGTTTGAGAGACAAATGGAAGTTATTTTCCATATTTATCACGTTGTACCCATCACTTCTTGCGCACTCCCTGCCCTGACTCTACTGGGGATTTGCACGTTTTATTTGAAGACTTCGCTGCAGCTGACACCTGCTAGACTTGGTCTACAACCAGCACTAGATGGGTGTTCCTTTGGTTTTTGATATTTTAAATTAATGAAAGTCTTCTCTCAGCCAAGAGACAAAAACATAGAGAACTGTACATACATGTATTTGCTACCAAATACTTATATGTAGTCTGCCCTTTTAAAAATATAGTAATTATTGTATGTCTTCCTTAATGTCTACTGCTTTTGGTTTTAGTATTATAGATTTGTGTAACTAAACTACTTCTGTATTATCATTTAAATTTGTTGGAAGCAGAATTTACAAAGACATCAGATAGAAGCTGAAACACTTAAACCTATTACGTTCTAATGTATCTTTTATACAGTATGTTGAAACTGTGGTTGCGAGAATGATGCTATTCCCTTATTCTGTTCCCATTTCTGTGCTTCTGAAAACATGCTCTCTAAAGGCAAGAAACTGATCATTTCTGCAAATGTAAAACGATATAAAAAATATTTTTCTCATTGGCTAAGCACTTAAGCAAATTGAATTATGTAAACAAAATATCAGACAATATTCTAGGTATTTTTGAATTCTTGTGATGCTTGTGTATTGCATTTAAAATTACTTTGCAGACACAGCCTTTCTCATTTTGGAGAGAGACATTCTACCTTCTTTTCTTAGACGTGTGACCCTCAAGCCAAGGTTACAAGACCTCTAGTCTCACTGACTTTTCTGTACTGCCTCTTCAGAAGTTTGGGTGGCAGCAGGAAAGTCCAGACGACTAAGCTTATTTCAAGGGTGCAGGAATTAATGACTAGTTTCATGATAGCACTAATACTATTGTTTCTCTTGTTTCGTTTTTTTTTCTGAAATGCAGTATATGCATTATTAATTTTTAAATCTGTTTTAAATCAGCCATCCATCCCACCCCTACTTTCTTCTTTTCATTGATTTTAGAAAATCGACCCCCGTACTGAATGTGTGTTTAAATATACTGAGAGACATTGAAGAAATCCAAGAAAACTGTATACAAGAAATCTTTTGTTACCTGGAGAATCAGTCATTTAAACACAGTAAAGTGACTGTTTTCTTATGTGCAATAGTAGTTATATGGGCAGAGCAAAATGTGTGTGTATGTGTTGTTTTGTGTCTAAGACTATTGTTTGTTTTTAATGTGTTTGTTATGTTGTGTTATGTGTTTTTGTACTTTTGTATGCTGATGCCAAAAATAAGTTTCCACCTTTGTGGATGAACAATAAACAAAACAAAGTGTTGGAACCAAGCCTGTAAGTATTTTTTACAGAAAGGCTACTATTGCTTCTCCATAGCAATCTATAGCAATCTATAGCAATCTATAGCAATTTTACTATAGACCAGTTAAACGATTATAAAACACAATGTGAAGTAATTCTTATTACATTCAGTGACACTTAGAAACTGTTTATAATAGTTGTATAATTGGGTTAAGTGCCGTTTTCCACAATCTGAGTCACTTTTGGATTGAAAAGACATGGGTAACGAGGTCAGTTACAGAATCTGCTAAAACTGACATTTAATTCTCCTGTTGGCAGTTAAGTAATACTGTATATACAACAACTTTATCTTCTTTTTCGTCATAGTAATATTCATATACCTAATTATACACCAGTCTTTAGCTGCAGAAAAGACTAGAATTTAGACAGATTTAAAAACGGTTTCCATTTTTCTTAAACTTTTTTTTAATGATAAAAAGCGGCTGTGTGCATTTATTTTCAGTTTTCCTTTTTGCTTATAGTGGAGACAAATATGGCTGCAGCTCCTACAGGCGTTTCTCGCCAGATTTATTTCTACAGTTCTCTGCAAACAGAGATTCCCAAATTTTTTATTTTACTGTGGGATAAGATTTGTTGTGGCTACAATCCCAATTTTCCTCACACTCAAACTGAGTTGCATTTCTGCCTGTGGCTTTGTTAAAGGATTTGTAGAGGAATGATGTTAAAGAAACATCACTATTTCTGCACAGTCTTAGAAAAAAAAATTGGAATAAAGGTAGAAATGTTTTTAAAATTATTTTGATTAATTGATCAATCATGACAAACTGTGATGCACTGGAGAGACTTTTGACTGTTGCGAAAGCACTTAATCACCTCATTATGGGTGGTAATGAGAGTTGTTCGGGTGATCAGTTGATTTGACCTGTTGAACGTCAGGCCTGATGAAAATGAAGAAAGAAAAGTACAGAAATCAAGCAATATACCCTTCTTGTCAAAGGTAGTGCTGCTCGGCAGCATTGTGCTAAGTCCTCTATGAATCAGGATTTTGTCTAAAGCACACTCATGGATGCCAGTTAATTGTGGCACAGTCTTGCAGAACAGTATGTTAATTGTTGTGGACAACAGACCAGTCAAGGCAGGCAGGAGTGTCTCTCCCACAGGACTCCACTTGTAATTGACTAATCATAACCTAACTGCATGGAATTTCATTTAATATTTTTGTGGTCTTATCCTGAAATAACAATATTCAAGCAAGTCAATGTACAGTTGTAAGAAAATGTTTGTGAACCCTTTGGAATTACCTGGATTTACGCATTAATTGCTCATAAAAGTGTGGTCTGATCTTCAACTAAGTCACAGTAATAGACAAACACAATCTGCTTAAACTAATAACACACAAACAATTGTACTTCTCATTGTCAATATTGAACACATCATTTAAACTGTAAACGTATCAAGTGTATGTCTTGATATAGAGTGTGTAACAAAAGCTGTCTTGCAATGCAAGGCAGGAATGGTACAGTATGGACACTCTGTTGCCAGACTTCAGACCTATCAAACAATAGTGGAATGAGATGTATGGTCTCGGAGACCAGTGTACAGGTACATGATTATCCAGGTATAAATAGCATTTCTGACACATGCTTTGTAGAAATGACTTTTATTTTTTCCAGTGCTGGCCATATGTTTCTACCCTCGGACCGTCATGGTGACACCCCCTGTTCTGCAGCCCTTTTAATCACAGATATTAATCAGGATAATTAATTTTCCTTTGACGTCACATTTTTATAAAATGTGAGTGAACATTCCTGAACATTTTGTATTTGTTGCTATAAGTGATGTTAATTTTGATGCTCAGTATAAATTATTGCCATTAACATTGGTACTTGTCCTAACTTATCTTACATTCAGCAATGGGACTTGTGGTTTTGCACAGAGTAATTAACCTGTACATCTAAAACTACTTTACTAGCTATGTGAATCTAGTACGGTTTTGGAAAATATCTATCTCTATCTATACTCCTGCTACTTATAGACTGATGTTCTTTCACTTAAATTATATATTTCTGCTGTTTGGCTGAAGTTACTGTTAAAGATCACTTGTTTCTGTTTTCTCAAATCCTACTAATTCAAGAGGTTAATGATTTTTGTTGATCTTCTAAGTATATTCTTATTCTCATATCTAGCCAATGAAAAACATTTAGAAAAGTATTTTTTTCACTGAAGAAACAATACTGTTGCTGTAAGAGATGAAGGTAGAGAAAAATAAGAAGAGCCAAAAAGGATTATTTTGCTTATAAGGGTTTCTATTTTTACTAATAGATATAAGTAAATTAATTTAGGTTATTACCAATAATTGTACCAATTGGAAAGCTTGTCAAATATATATCAACACCAGTTGATATACTTCCAATTTGCCTGTCTGTCAGTCAGCATAATCAAGCTGTGGAAGAGCACTGCTTTGAAGTTAAAACTTTGTCATTTGTAGGAGTTATTTATACCTAAAGTGTTTTCTACACGCATGATTGCCATGGGTGTGATGAGAAATGTTAAACATAAAATTTGATTTTTGTATAATTCCCATTGACATTTAATTGCTTTTATACATTTTGTTTCAATCTAACATAAAGCCTTATTTCTCTGTTTTTAGTCTTAATATCATGTGATAATAGTAAAGACAGGAACCTAGTTTTATATTAACTCTGTTTTTAATCCCCATTAGGCTTTACGCATGCAAACTGCTTTGTACATTTATCTAACTAACATAAGATTTTAAGTGAAAAGGTATCATAATTGTCATTTGTAAATTATTAATCTAATGGATTTTGTGAAGTATTACAACAGGGCAGGAATTTACCAAACTATAATAGGGTTTATTAATGGTTTTATCTTTGATTACACTCAGTTTAACCTTTTAAGTGACCTTTTTATCTCTTTTTCAAATGACTTTCTTTTGCAAACATTGTTAGAGCCAAGTGATGACACGGTCATCTCTAAGCAGGAACAGTTACAGCCAAAAAAACATATGGTACTCTTTGAACATCCCAGTGTTATTTTTCTGTATCTTCTTGTACCTTTCCGAAAGCTGCTGTCTTTTGTAATTCTCTTGACACATGTGGAGCATTTTAATTGTACTTAAAAAGTAATTGTGAAAGTATTAAAATTAAATGTTAATTGCATTTATTGTCCACGTTGTCTTAGTTTAAGTGGTAAAAAACAGATTGTTTTCTAATTTATTTCAGATTCCTGATATTAAATTCATAAATATGGTCCTGATGTCTTCGTGTTTTAGGCATAATCCAACAATGTATTCATGCTGAGATAGAATTTAATTTCTGTTTTTTTTCTGAACACATGAATATCGCACCCCAGTATTGTTCATTTTTTTATTATTCTGTTTGTCTTTTGATATACTAAGTGTATGTTATAGACATTAGCCTTGACAAATGACAACAATATGCTCTCTGACTGCATTCATATCAGGAATCTATCTTTTAGTTTAAGCCTCTCTTCTGTTTACAATCCATGTTTATGTTAGAAATCCCTGTTGCTCAAATACTGGATCTTCCAATCCATTCAAGGTGTTTGTATAACAAGCTCTTTAACTGATTGATTAATTGTTGAATAACTTGATTAATTAAGGAATGTACCACAGTAGATTACAAAATTCACTACCTGAGTGCCATTGATTTAGACCATGCCCATTTCTTCAAGCAATGTTTGATGATTGGGCAGCTCTCTTGTATTCCTTTTTCTTTTACCAGTTGGCTCAAACCTTTATTAGAGGGTTATGATTAGTCAGGTGATCCACTACTGCTGTCTATCCCTGTTATTGACTGCAAAGAATGTGAACATTGAAGCTCTAGACGTAAGGGCATTTGAGAAAAGCGTTGGAGCATAAATTAGTAGTCTCTTCATGGGAATGAACTGTTTAGAAAGTGAGGCCAGTGACTCAGTGGACTGTGCTGTGTAATGTTTGTTAAATGAATTGTATTCTGACCAGATGTACAGGCTCAGAATCACACAAGGGATTCCTCAGGTTACCTCTGT
Organism: Lepisosteus oculatus; assembly: GCF_040954835.1. Lineage (NCBI taxonomy): Eukaryota > Metazoa > Chordata > Actinopteri > Semionotiformes > Lepisosteidae > Lepisosteus > Lepisosteus oculatus. The sequence goes on along the minus strand of NC_090702.1, from coordinate 44,489,921 downwards.
GTTAGTGTCTCTTAATAGGCATCATTATTATAAAAAAAAAATTCCAAGTAATGCTTTGTGTTGTTCATTAAAGCAGTGTGATCTGCCAATGTGTTTAGGGTAATATATCTGTCATTTATTATTATTTTTATTTGTTTATAGTCTTTTATTATACTCTCTATTAAAATTATAAACAAAAAGTAAAAACAGTACAGTTTTGCTTGAAAAACAGTGTCAGGAGTTATATGAAAGGTTTTCTGTCTTTTCCAGTAGATGTGGGGAGTGTGTAATACTTTTCACATACCAAATGTGCAGCGAATAGCAACGTCCCTGAATGATTTGCCTAATTTGGGGGATTTTACCTAGAGCTGACAGGATTTTCTTCTTCCTCTTTTCAAATATTCCTCACAAGCTGCAAGAAATGAATACCAAAGTAATGCTTGACATTTTTGCCTACTTCTCTTTCATTTGCCCAGTTTATCTGAATTAGAATGTTCATTACTTTCTTTCATGTGTGTAATCCAGTGCAACACTTCCTGTAACTTTCAACAGCTTAGGTTACGAAGGATTTATATTTATTGAAGCAGACATTGTGTTGTAATCCATTTGTAAGTAAACAGTCATAATGTAGCGTTAATACAAAACATGATGTGACCGATTTTTGTGTGAACCCAAGAAGTGGCTAACTATTTAAGAAAATGAACTACAGAGCTACAGGGATTTATCATAGTTATATTAAACAAATGAGTAGGCTTAATTATAATTTAGCATTTAATATGTGCAAAAGGTTGTGTAAATAAATTAATTTATGTCTGATAAAATCCTGTTTTCTGAATCAGGTAAGGTAGCACTCAATTAATTAAGGGAGAAAATGTTTACTCCATTTCATCCTCAATACCATAGGAAAAAGAAAATGCTAGATCGTTTACTGAATGTTTGTTTATGCTATTTGTGGTCATTTTCTTTTTACTATGACATCCAGTCTGTATAGATGGTTGCCTAACAGCAGAAGCACCAGATTTTGTATCCATTTAAGACCGGTGAGACTAAAAATCATTTTTATGTGGCAGAAGTAAAAAGAGACCAGACATCTGCAGCTTAATATTAAGACAAACCCTCCTTCACCTTGGCAGCACTGCAGCTTCTCAAAGCTCCTACATGTCAAGGAGAGAAATCATGTTAGGAATCTGGTTAGTAGCTTTATATTGGGGAAAGATAATTACAATCTATATTAAACTGTGTTAATGCTGCACATCATTACTTTTTTTTAAAATGTAACTAGACTTTTGTGAGGCTTTGTGCTGCTCTTAATTTATAAAATAGTGGCTAAGAATTGAAATTTACAGTGGGAGCAATATATATATAAGAATTCTGAAAATGCATTGTTCAGTTTAATTCCTTCTTTTTTACATATAAAGATGCATATTCATATGTATTTTTCATGTTAGGCACTTGGCTGGCATCGAACTTTAACTTACTGTATTTGATGTGCATTTTACTTCACCGTGATTTATGCTGTATCACTTTTCAGTAGAAGCACTTCAGAACCTCTGGCTTTTGGCATCTAAAGTGCTGCAGTGAGAATGGCAAACAATAACTCTGATTGTACTGGAAGCAATTTTCACCCTGCTATCTATGCATCTCCAGAAGTGATAACAGCTCCTTGTGCATTTTGAAACATTTCTGCTGCATAAAAAAAGTGGAAGTGAATCTTCAGCATAAGATCACAAAGATTTATGATTGCGGTTCCCAGTAAGAGAACATTTTTTTCACACTGCCTTGACAACACCATTTGTTTTAATTCTCTTGAAGTTTCACTAAATATATTATGAGCTTCCTTAGAGGCAGTGGCAAAGTAAGCTGAATGACAGTGGCTCAGTTTGGCCTGAAAGTGTTTGACCTCAGTGGTATATTGCCGACATTTATAAAGGAGTCACTGGGTACGGCACATTGAGATCTATCGCATTGTGATGAGCCTTAGCAGAATTAATTTGACAAATATTTCAGAATTTAATCTTTTAAGGTTTCAACCATTAACTGACTAAATGTGCTTTCTATACAGAAGGGTGGGTTTTGAACTGAGATTTTTCCTCGGCTTTTTTAGAGACTCAAACTGGCATCAGTCTTCTTTCTCACCCTTATGTTACATCGTGTAAAGCGTGGATCATTGGATTAAGGGTAGTGTTTTTTTATCTCATATTTTGTTCACATGGTGAAAGTGTGACAGTTTACAGGCACTGATTTCCAAATTTCAGAACTTGTTTTGGCAAGGTATATAATCTCTATAGTCAGTCTAATCTAAGAGATGCCCCAACACCTCTCTAAATACTGGTTGATACTTTTGGTCCAGGACTCACAACAGTGGGACTTTTTATGCTGACTTAATTTTTGTAATCGTCAGAAATGCTCCTTTTATTTGTTGTAATAATATTTTGGCAACAAAGAGCACCTAGTGTTATGTAACTCAATCTGTATGTGTTTGATATAATCTTTTCAAACTTTTATTAGTTCTGTCTGTTTGGTGTGATAAGTAATTTAAAGTTTATCCACAAGGAAAGATTCAATGTCAATTATATGGATAAATCTGACAGGTAAACTAGCCTTGCATGTTATCTCAAACTCTTGCTTTTCGTTGCTGTCCAACAGCAAAACATTGGCATAGTTATTGCTGTATGACAAATACGTTTTGACTAGTGGGACATGTTGGTTTTTTATTGAGTAAACTGCATATTACTCTGCTTAGCATTAAAAAAACACACTTATAACAGCAATAAATTCTCAAAGTAATTCTGAAGGTCGTGAAGGTTATATTTTTGTAGCAGATGCCCTGACATTTTATTATATGTGTATTAAATGCACATAAGTAAATTAATGTTGGTTATTAATAATAATCGTACTCATAAACAGTATGTTTTTTTCACTGGCCTATCTGGTCACACGTTGTACCACTTCATCCAATAAATGTTCAGCAAAGCTAAAGTCTGAAGAGTGGAGTATCCATGAGGTGTCATTCTGGGAGAGACGGGACTCTCAGTCCTCTGTCAGGACTCCTAGATTGTGCCCTATTGTTAACAGTGTACATTTGGTTGTAATGTTGGGAACACCCCAACCTGTGAGCTTCAGTATATTAACTTAATATAGTCTGCAAATACCAATTTCATGAAATCATTCTCCTCAATGTAAGCAAGGCATGGGTGTTCCTCACTAGTTTTTTTACTCGATTTTTCACCAAGCTTGACGATCAACAGGTTAAATCACTTCATCGGCTCCTGCCTAATCGGAACTCCCAAATGAGTGATTTTGTGCCTATGCAACAGTCATGCAAATGAAACATGTTCAGTCATGAATGATCAATTAATCATGGCATCAGAAACATTTAATCATTATTCCAAACTGTATTTTTCTAAAAATGTACTTTTGATGCTCAGTATATATTCCCAAATAACAAATCAGAACCAACTAAATAGAACACACATAATCTATTTGAACTAACACAGAACACCCATTAATTAGAAGAATTATACTGTGACATCAAGACACAGAACACACAGAAATTAAAATGGTCAAAAATGATAATTTATTCACCAAGAGATTCCAAAAGATAAAGAAAACTGTGAAAAAAGCACCACTTGAAAGGAAATAAGTTATTCTTTGTTCACAGTAAAGAATATGAATACTGAAAGTTGTTTTTTGATGGTTCAACAAAAACTATGACCTGCTGTACAAAAGCTTATCTGGGCTTTAATCAGTGTTCACAACAGATGCCAATAAATAATTCTATGGGAAGCCCTGACCACCCACTTCTTCAGCCAGTGTAGTTTTATACATGCCTTTGGCTTTGCTTTTCGACACCTGCCTTTATTTATGGCTGAATTCCCTGCTGCTCGACACAATTCCTCATTCCATCCTGACATAACTAACGCGCTAACAAAAGCCATTATAATAACAGTGATGGTAGACAAGTCTAATTTCCTAGCTATTAGCAGCTGTAATCTTACGGTGATGAGGTAATATTGTATTAATGACTTCCTCACATGATGACCTTGAATACAATTTGTTCTGCCCAGTACCATAAACGCACCACTCATCCAAACGATTAGGTAGTGGGTAGCACAAGGGAGTTCACATCCACTGCGTTAAAAGGATTTTTAGATAGTGACAATAGAAATTAAAATTACTTTTATGCACGATTCATGTTTGCTTTACAGGATATATAATATTTTTGTTAGACATGCACAGGTGCAGCTTTGTATTGGTTGTTATTAATTTGGCTGACATTTTTATACAGAAAAGCTAACATTTATACCCATATATACAGTACAGCTGGGAACTCCCAAGATCTTTAATCGCTACAGCACGCTGCAGTTTCCTCAAACAGAGTTTGATTTTAAGAAGGAGATTTGTGCAAACTCTATATTCCCTTTGGTAGATAGAAGGTGACAGGATGGTTTGTGTTACATTTTCTTATGTCTTTCATATGTAGAGTTATTTCTTACTCGGTAGAACAAATCAAACACATCCACTGATTTAACACTAAGAATAGAAATGCATTCATAATTTTTCAAGTGGGGAACAATAAAAAACAATTGATTCTGGGAAAATTATTTATTGATATTCAAAATAAATGGAATAGATTATATTTATTGTCTTCAAAGGTTCACTCTATTGTGTTGTATGCAAGATATTTTCATTTGCATAAGCAGAGATGGGATATATGTGGATGTCTAGTATGTATCTGAATGATGTGACTCTACAGATTCAGTCATTTAGGTTGATATACTAACAAAGTGCGCTTTAAAACCCTTCAGACCTGAGCATATGAGTTCCAGTAATTTATGTCTATGTAATGCATGGCAGTAATCTCAATGGGAATTTTCACTAAACTGGAAGAATGCATTAGAGAGGTTGTACAACAAGTGAAAGTGATCAATATTGCCCCCGCTCACATTCCAAATAAAGTATAATCCCAGCAAATGGACAAGGCTCTCTCTGAAAAAGGAAAGGCATTTACTCAGAGAGATGAGACCCATCAGTGCTGTGCTTCAGTGTGCTAGATGGCATTGAAAATAGTGAATGGATAAGGGCTTCTGAAAGTGCCATGGATGATGTTCATAAGTAGAGTAGAAATGAGGAAGCGAAGTGCACAATTAGCAGATGAAAGCATTGTAACATGCAAGTTAGAAGAATAAGATTCATTCTTGGTTTCGAAGCACTTACATGAGGACATTTTGACTTTCAGCATGCCGTCCTCTATAGTTCTCATTTATCTTTTAAAAATTGTACCTCTGTTTGAGATTTCATAGTAAAACTGCAAATATGTTGAAATATTAGTTTTGTTTTTGCCCTGTGTCCTTCTAAGAAGGTAAGGACATTTCTGTGTCTTTCAATTAATGATATACTTCAGACTCCTTTCTCAAGTGCAACAAGGTTTTCAGAGCTTGTTATCTTCCTTTGCCTTCAAGCAACAGTACTTTAAAGGAATGTAAATGTGTTGTGTGAGTGTCATATTTTTGTACAGGGCCACCAGGATAAGTTATCCTCTTCCTAAATGTGTGGTAAATGCGTTTTTTTTCTTCTCTTTTTTTGGCAGGAAATACAGCTACAACCCAGTGTGTGCTGACCTGCAGAGACAAATCGTGCAGTGTTACAGAGAGAACCCAGGCCAAACCCTCTGCTGCTCCACACTGGCTCAGCTGTACCTACAGTGTGTCAATACTGCTAAACAGGTACGGCAAGTCCCAGACTGCAAAACTGCCCATTTCCTCTATTATATGTATGTTTGGTAGCAAGGATTCCTAATTTTCTCTTAAAGTCATGAAAATAGTTTGCCACTTTTTACTCACTCCTTGAGTTTTTAAACATCTTGAGAACAGCAGTATGCAAAAAAAATATCACAGATGGCAACAAAACCTGAAACAAATGAAATGGAATTTTAATGAAAGTGTCTTGAAATTTCTTGTAACTCTTGTTTATGAGAAAGTGTTATGTTTATTATACTTCTGCAATTAAATAACTTAAATAACTAAACAAACTATGTATAAATCTTAGTGACATTGTAGTTCCATGTTACAGTAAGACTTATCGGGTGAAATCACAGGTCATTATTATCCTGATATTTGCTTTGGCACCTTATGGGTTTTTCCAATAAAGCTGATACTACAGTGCTTTGCAAGAGTACTGTTTGGGATTTCACATTTGTTGCTCTAACGCAGTGGTTCTCAAACTGTGGTACGTGTACCGGCAGTGGTACGTGGCGTGCCGCCAAGTGGTACGCCAAATGACCCTGGAACTGTGTCGTGTGCGCTGAAAAATCGGGACGGGTTTTCATATTTTGTATTTTAATACGTGTCGAATACGCAGCTTACGTACTACGATACAGTGCGTGCTAATAGTTCAGTGGACACAAGAGATACTCTGTAATTCTATACCACTCTATAGGAATGCGTGCTACGGATGCAAATGACCAATTGTATTTAAAAAAAGCTACTGTATCTCCAGCAAATAGGGAGAAAGGAGAATGTGCGTGATTTTGGAACAATGCTAATGTTGTAAATACAGGAATGCATAGAAATACGTGCTACGAACGCAGGTAATCTTGTGAGCACACGAAAGCGTGATAACAGAAAAATATTTAAGAACTGTTCTAATTTGAGAAAAATACACCGAGCGTCTCTGTGTTTCGCTCCCATGCGCATGAAATGAAAACTTTAAATAAATACGGAAATAAAAACGGCAACGTGGAAAAATGCAAGCTTACGGATTGCTAAAGCAGGTAAGCTACACTATTTTTGAAGAACCTTATTTACCGTTGGCAAAAGAGCTGACACGTATTATGTGTAGAGAAAAGGCTGCTAAACAGCTCGACCGGCTGCCCCCCTCCCCCTGAAAGACACAGTCATTCATAGAATTATTGAAATGAAGGATTATATCAAAAGTACACTGATAGAGCGCATTAAGATGAGCAGATGTTTTTCACTGCAATTAGATGAGTCTGTAGTCGATTTGGCCAGTTTGCTCGTTTACGTTAGATACGAGTTTGAGGGCATGTCCCATGAAGACTTTCTGTTCTGTAAACCGCTACCAACAGGAACCACAGGAGAGCACATATTTCAGCTTCTGAATGAATTTATCGAAGATAATGGCCTCGACTGGATAAAATGCATCGGAGTTTGTACAGACGGTGCTAGAGCAATGACAAGCTGACATAACAGTGTAGTTGCACGAATTAGATTGGTTACTCCAGAAATTAATGTACGCATTACAACATCCACCGCGAGATCTTTGCCGTCAAGAAAATGCCTGACGATTTAATATCTGTTAGACTCTGTTGTGAATTGTATCAAGGCTCGAAAAATTAATTCACATCTGCTTTGCTCAACTAAACAGGCTCACCCCTCTCACTGAAATGGTGCTTTTTTATGAGTTGTTGTTAATGTTTTTTTTCTGTAAAACACTTTGAGAAGCCACTTTTAAAGGTGCTATATCAAATTAAGTTTATTATTATAATATTAATTATATGTATGTGTGAGTGTGAGTGTGCGAGCTCATGTTGGTCATTGAGAATTTCTGGGGTTCATATGAGAAGATGACTTGTAGGTGGTACTTGGACGCTTTGGTTAGATTAGGGGTGGTACTTGGTCCAAAAAGTTTGAGAACCACTGCTCTAACGCTTGCAGTCTAGCTTTAATATTTGAGTTAGCCAATAATTTATACTATACTTTGCAAATTTCAAATAAATAAAATCCATGGTTTTATACTGTACTTTGAAGTAGCAATTAAGATTGGTTAGATTACAAATCTACGTCACACATTGAAAGCGAAATACTCAATAGTCATTTGTGTGGACTCTGTCTCCAATTGTCTGTGATTTCAGAATAAATACACCTATTACTTTAAGGTTATGTACTGAAATTTCAACCATGAAGAGCACAGAGCTTTCAGAACAACAAAGGGATGGAACTGTTATAAAGGTACAAATAAGAAGAAGGATATCGAACATTTCAAAGACCCTTAATATTACTTTAATATTACTTTGAACATGGTGACATTGATCATTACGATGTGTAAGGCATCCAGACACTGCCTAGATCAGGCTGTCCCTCCAAACCGAGCAGCCAAACTGGTTAGGGATGCCACCATGAGGCCAAAGGCAATTTTGAAAGAGTTACAGAGTTCAGCAACTGAGATGGGAGAAAATATCCATGGGTCAACAATATCCCAGTCACTCCATAAAAGGGTCTTGTAGGGAACTGAAAAAAAAATCATCCACAGAGAATTAAAAGCTTGTCAAGACAGATGGGAACATGGATTGAGCAAATTACTGGCAGATCCTAAAGGAAAGTCTTGCCAAAGCTATACCAGAATGGCTTAAGAATAAGAAAGTGAATGTCCATGAGTGACCCATTCAAATACTTGAATCCTATTGAGAATCTGTGGAAAAACATGAAAACTGCAGTCATAAACTATCTTGAAGAAACCAGTGAAAATTTGCCTTGAAGAAAAGGCAAAAATTGTACCTGGTGTTGGAGGACACTTAAACAAAAGACGTATGCCTATAATAGCTGCTATAGGTGCTTCCACCAAAATATTCACAAATATTCATGGGTCTGATAACTTATGCAATCAACATATTTGTTTTTTTTCAGCCATTTACAGTAACGTATCTTACCCTTAGAAGTCTTTATTTTAAGTATTCATTTTAATAAAATATTAAGTTTTAAAATTGTATGTATTATTTAGTAGTTTCAAAAAGGGACTCAATAGGAAGGGTGGAAATACTTCTGCAAGGCACTGTATATTGTTTGTGTTTTTTTAGAGAGTATTTGACATTCACTCTGAATGTAGTATTTTCGCTTTCTAAGATACGTATTGAAAATAATGGTTGTCAGTCATTAGCATGTAAAGGCTTTATAGTCATTAAAGATACTTCCTTATACTAGTAGCTGTAAATGCAACCAAAATGAATGTAAATGATCTGTGTTCTAATGTTCCTGGAATTAAGAAATAAAGAGTACTTGATAGCATATTAACATGTAATTCTGCATAGTGAATGAGATAGTAGGGCAGAACTCTGCTATAGGTCAAGGATTTTATTGTAATGATAATTATGACTTTCGTTATCCTTGCATGTAGATAACATTTGGACCTGAGTGCTCTTTATTTCATTCAATGATTTGTAGACCTACAGCTCTAAAGTGTTATACAGATGATTATGTAGTTAATTAAAAAGTGTCTGCAAAAAGCTTTATAAAGTTCATACTTAAGAAAGTTGTGCAACATTAGCGCATTAATTGTGCCATTCAGAATTGGTGATTCTAAAAACATTTTTTGTCAAAATTGACTGACTTGGCATTTATAATCAATTTTACCACTGCCAACTACTGTTTTTTTTTTCATTTTCAGTTGCTGCACTCTATTTACTTACAGTTCCTACAGAAAGTCACCACCATCTTTCAAAATGTTCAACTTTTACAAATAAAATCAGACTTTTTCCAGTTTTATTTACAAATTGTATCTTGCAACATCCAAGTGAAAAAAGAAAGCAAAAATTCTGAAAAGTAAAAATAAACAAGTAGAATAACTGGGTTGGATAAGAGGACACCCCCTGAGTTAATTCTTGGTGAAAGCACCTTTTGCTTGAATTACAGCCTCGAGTCTGTTTGGATACATCTCTACCAACTTTGCACACCTAGACGAAGGAATATTTGCCCATTCCTTCTTACAGAATTGTTCGAGCTCAGTCAAACTGCGTGGTGACCGTTGATGGACTGCCCTCTTCAAGTCATTCCAAAGATTTTCAATGGGATTTAGGTCAGGGCTCTGACTAGGCCACTCCAGGACATTCACCTTCCTGTCCTTCAGCCACTGTACAGTTGCTTTGGCGGTGTGCTTTGGGTCATTGTCATGTTGAAAGGTGAACCCTCTTCCCACTTTCAACTTCCTGGCTGAGGGCTACAGGTTTTCTTCAAGAATTTGCCTGTAGTTTGTACCATCCATCTTCCCTTCTATCCTGACAAGTGCCCCAGTCCCAGCTGAAGAGAAACACCCCCACAACAGGATGCTGCCACCATCGTGCTTTACTGTAGGAATGGTGTTCTTTGGGTGGTAAGATGTATTGGGTTTTTGGCAGACTTACTGTTTTACGTTCTGGCCAAAAAGTTTGATTTTGGCCTCATCTGACCACAGCACCTTTTGCCACTTGGTGCTTTTAGCAAAACATAAACGAGACTTGATGTGGCTTTTTTTAAGGAGTGGCTTTTTTTCTTGCCAGCCTCCCATACAGGCCAGATCTGTGGAGCGCTTGTGATATTGTTGTCACATGCACACAATGACCAGCCTTTGCCATAAATGCCTGTAGCTCGTTCAAAGTTCAAACTCTTGGTATCCCCTCTGATCAGTCTCCTACTTGCTCAGTCATCCAGTTTGGAAGTATGGCCTGATCTAGGCAAAGTCTGGATGGTGCCATTCACCTTCCACTTCTTAATGATGGTCTTGACTGTGCTCCATGGGATATGTAAAACCTTGGAAATCTTTTTATACCCATCTCCTGACTTGTGCCTTTCCACAACTTCATCTCAAAGTTCTTTTGAAAGCACCTTTCTGCCCATAGTGGATTCTTTGCTTTGAAATGCGCTTCCAAGCCGTGGGATCCTCTAGAAAAAGCTGCTTTTATTCTGAACTAATCAAAATCACCACAATTGATCACAGATGGGAGCCGATTAGTTTGTTGTGTGATCTGTAAGGTGATTATAACTGAGCAAGTTTACAAATACAATTGTAAGGGGGGGGTGTTCACTTATCCAAATAAGGTATTTTACTGTTGTAATCTTAATTAATTTTCAGAATGTTTTACATTTGTATTTTCACTTGGCTAATGTAGGTTACTATGTGTAAATAAAAATGGAACAAGCCTAATTTAATTTGTTTTTATTTTCAGAGTGTCATACAACAAAAGGTACAAATTTTGAAAGGATGTGGTGACTTTCTATACCGATTGTATTTGCTACTGTTTTGCCTTGGTAATGGCTTCCTTTTATATTTTTCCATCTTTTTTGAGATTATTATAAGGTTGCTTTTTTTAGATTACTACTTTTTCTACTTTATGACTCCCATCACCCTAATAACTAAGAAGCAACTATTATGGTAGATGTTTGGCGTTTTCAATCTGGTAATCCCATTTGGATTCATTAAGACGCTGGGCCTTTCAGCATCAAGTTAAACCCAAACAATCTCCATTTGTGAACCACACTTCATAGTTAGCATGATTGGTTAGTATTTATGAAGTTGTGCCAGGTTTGAAGCCATGAGTTTTTCCCATTGGTTTTGCCATTGAAAAGGGCAACTGTGTGGTGCTTCCACTGTTGGTCCATGTGCAGATGCTGTAGTAAGGCAGTGTACTTGTGATTCACAAATTACTTAGTGTGCACTTAGATTGATAAGGGTGCTGGTAAAGCATTGCCAGCCTTCTCTAGGAATCTGAAGATTACGTTTCATTTCTTGCAGGTATTCCATCCTTCTTTTAATTGATAAAAATATTAAAAAATACTCCTACTACTGTATTTTATCCATTGTACATCCTTTCGTCAAGCCTTTTATTTCTGATCCATCTGTTTTTTTTACATCCCTGATGCAATGTTTTTCATCTTTTTCAGTCTTTCTTTGCTACTTTCCAGTTGACAGTAACAGTCATTTGTTACCATTTTCTTATCTGAGATTGAATCTTACTTTATGTCATAAAGCACAGCAGTCTTAGTGAGCGTACCAACTGACCTTTTTATTAAAAAGAAGCGAAAGTACTAAAACGGATTTAAGACCATGTAAGAAGCTGAATTTTTCTACTGCTACCCAAAAAACAAACACTGTTTATATAGGTTATTCCCTGGTGGTGGTGTATGTAATGAAAAACCACAGGTCCAGGATAAAACACACTAGGAAACAAAACACAACTCAGAACTGGGAATTCTGGATCCCTGACTGAAACAGACATATTACTGTACATACAATGAGGTTTGAGTAGGGGACAATGTGAGTGTGAAGGCAGCAAACGAAAGAAGAGGTTTATTCCATGTGAAAAGGTAGAAAATGTTTCAACTGTATAACCTTCTTCAGGAGTGAGGGAAAGCAGGAAGAGGAGGATAAGGAGGAGAAAAGAAAAACAACTTTGTATTCCTGTTCTCTCCCTTATTCTTCTGCACACCTGAAGAAGGTTGCACAGTTCAAATGTTTTTCTTCTTTATACTTTTCAGCATGCAGTTCGCCTCTCCACCAGTTCCAGGATATCAGTATGAGAAGCATAATTTCTTTAAAATCTGATTAATCATATATAATCTGATCTGTTTTGACGTCTGAGTGACCCTGTTATATCATTTAACTTGATTATGGAGGAATCCAGCGAGGCTCTGTGTTAGAATCATTTTATTATTCTGTCGGCAACTAATATGTGACTGTCCGCATAAATTTTTCTTACTGTATTTTTTATTCTGTTAGCGTTTTTTGAATCACTGATAAAATAATAAAAATAACCAAATAAAAAAATCTAATCGGATTCACTGAAAGTTCAATATAACTCCTAGGCACTTCTTCAAAGAACATTAAAACCTGGCACAGAACCTGGGGCAGTTGAAATGAGATCCCAGGTTAGTGCAAAGTTAGAGGAGTGGGGCCCTCTGAAATGTCTGATAAATATGACTTGGGGCTAGAAATATTTAAAAAAATATTTCAATCTTTTTTTTCTCAGATTCTTTCCACATAGTTTCAGAATCCTATGTCTGTATCAGTTTAAAATAAAATGACACATAATACTCTCTGTCTCAGAAATGTGTTGTTTACTTGAGTCCATAAATTAAATGTATCCAGGTTGTGTACACCTTTAGAATCATTGACTCGGATAAATTTAATAGTAAGCTAGAAAAATCAAAAGGTCGATGATAGTTAAATTGTTCTTGGAAACAAGAACTGCAAACTAATTTCCATTTTCCTTTCTACAATATTCCCATTAAGATGGATGGCATTATAGGTATTTTATTCCCAAGTATCAAATGCAATAGCCTGTATCAAATTAATATCGATGTGGAAATGCATGTGTGTAGAATCTGTAACTGCTCTTTCCAGGAACATTGAATTGCTTTGTTTTTTTTTCCAGAGCCAGTTGAGAAAGGGAGGTTAACCACCACCTTCAGGAGAAGAAGGCCTCCGCTTTGCTTTCAATATTATTTATCATTAACGAAGAAAACATCTGTTCAAGAACAGTCAAGAATGGCCAGAGACTGCAGCAGCCAGAGATTTTATTAGCATCTCATTTTCTACTTAACCGTCATTGTCATTTTTGTACCCAAATACCTTTACTATGAACGCTGTTAGAAGAGGAGAGGAGTTTGAACAGCTGAAGCTAAATAATGCATTATTTGCTCATAATGTATAGACCGGCTGGTTGCTTTAAAGATACAAGAGATAAATTCCTCATCAGCAGGGAAAAGCACCATGTTTTCTGTTTAATTCAAGGATACCCACGACTTTAGAAGTGAATTATGATTTTTTTACAATGCTGCTGGTTTCTATTCAAAGCTCCATTTTCTTTATGTAAGTTTAAAATGAAGCTTTGAGTTGACTGGCTTTGTTAAATTGGAGTTTCATTAAGTCTTGACTTGTCCAGAAGATTATGACTGTTTCTGAACAAATTGTATCAATAATATATTTTAAAATCAAACTTTTGTCTGTCATTTGTATAATGCCATTGATGTTACGCTTTCCTGAAAAGTATTGTTCAGCATGGAGAGCTGAAAAAACACAGACAGCTGATTTTTGTGAGTTGTGCTGATTTTCTTCCGCATTTCAAGGTGGAAGTTCAATTAAAATAATAGTTTTCCTAAGTGTATTATTTGGATTTCAGCTAGCATACAGCATGAGCTTGAACCTTCATTGCCTTTATTTTTAAAATTTTTTAACACTAGTTTTAAGATTTAAAATCTACATGTATAAATAATCCCCCTATTTAACATATAGGAAAAATACCACTCTTCATACGAGGTATCAATGCTTATGTTTACATTCTAAGTCGAAAATCCAAAATACTATATCAGGGTGATGATGATGTCCATTTTTAATTTGTTGAATGAATCCGCGAAAGTAATGTATTGTGTATAAATTATTTCTGTGCTATTAGATGCCTCTACAAAATTCATTCTAATGATTATTTTTAAGCTCAAATTATTTTGTAGCAATATAACACAAGGCACAGCTATTTTCATACGTGGTTTATTTCATTCGAATTATTTGTCCAACAGGAAGCTGTGACCATTATGAACAGCCTCCAGTGTTAAAAATATATTGTGCTTTTCCACTCAATAAAGCATGTACTTCTGAAAAGTTTCAAAACTAAAATCTGAAATCAGCTGGATTTCATGGGAATATACTGTAGAAAACAAATATCCATAGAAATATTCAGTATCTGAAAAGATAAAAATGGTTACAAACACGAGTAGGCCATTTGGTCTGTCTAGCTTATTCATTATTTAGAAGCTAATTAATCTTAGGATTTCGTCAGACTCCCACAATCCTTTGTGTAAAAAGGTGTTTTTTTCTCAGTTCCTAGTTTTGAATGCATTTCCTGTAATTTTTACCCATGTTGTCTCGTTATGTTATTCACATTTGTTTTACTTAAAATGTATTTTGTAAAGGAAAAGGGTGCAAATCTAAGAGCAGCTGTTTCAGTTAAAAACCATTTAATTTTATTACTTTTCATTAACCTGCCTCTTACTGTTGAAAAATGTGTAAGTGTTTGTCCTCTGCCAAGAAAACTAATTACTAATCCCTCTCCCCAATGCAGCGGTGTTGCTGGTAAACATCAATGGATCGCCACCATTACATTAAAAACTGCCAATTAAAATATTACACTCGACTGAGGTCTTTTCCTGTAGGTACTACAGTACATGAAATAGTTTAATTATAAGTTTTATGTAGTTTAAAAAATATTTTCAGGAATTAGGAAAACATATCCAGTACTGTTTTAAAGCTATCCATTCTGTCTACCGTGTAGCTCATATTTAAGCTAATTAATTATATTTTGTATATTAAAATATTTTGTTTTTTCTTTACAAATTCATTGTCAAACAAGTCCCTCATGCCCTGCATTTGCCAATGTTAATGGTTGTGTGAAAGGATCCCAGATGTCTGGGTTACAAAAATTCAGCTGCAATTAAAAAAAAAAAACAGCAGGTCCTGATGTGTAAAATTAAAAAAAAAAACAACTGAAAAAAAATTCAAATTTTAAACAAAATATTTAAATGCCAAGAAATGAGTAGAAATGCTCATTAAAATGCATCTGAACATACAGTAAGTCAAAATTGCTAGGAGAAAATGCAGACTGAACCAGCAGTGTACAGGTGAACTCAATGCAAAGGCAGAGATGCTTAAATAAAATCACATAAGAAAACTAAAAAAGCTGGTAACAAAATACGAAAGCTGGCAAAGGAAGTGTGGTTTAATGGAAGGCCTTCAGGATTTTCATCTCTCTGTCCAGCACCCTGGTCGTGTTTATCCTCCCTTCACAATCGACATGGGAATTGCTACCTTAATTGAAAACGGTCACACAAACATTAGCAGATATCAAGTTACAAAAATGGAACTCACAGCATGTGTGCTTCCTCTTAGTTTATGCTCTCAGGCAGTCACAGTGCACAAACGTACAATAGTCAACAAACAATTTCAGCCACACAGGTACATTTTATTCAATTTCAGTAATGGAATAAAAGCACAATTGGAATTGTGGAAAATATTAGAAAACCATTCCTTTTTCATTTGAATTGTAATTTGGTTTTATGAAGAGAAGGTAACATTAATTAAAATAATAACAGACCTAATCTGCAGTATTGTCTTGAATTCCGTCTCTTGTCGAATTAATCAAGAAAGGAAATGTGTTGCATATTTTGAGCTGTCACCACCTTTTGTCTTTTGTTAGCTTGCGTGCTTCGTTGCGGCTTAAGCTAATCCTAGGATGGATTTCTCACTGCCTTTGAACAAAAGTAAAGGAGCTGGCCCAATTCACTCTCTAACTACTATTTGATTGAGCTACATCATAGCTCGGGCTGGTCGATATATCCTGATGCAAAGAAATATTAGTAAGGGATGATGGTTGAAGAGACAAGTATAGAAGTGTTTTTTAACCATTCTACATTCTTGCATATCTTTGCTTTTTGCGTAGTGAGGTCCTCCAGTGTTTAGTCTGAATTATGATCTCTACAAAACATCCGAGGTATCCAAAGGGATATTTTTCCCCTTGTTCTGATTTGCACCAGCCTTTCATTTTGCCTTGTGCTTAATCTTCTGTTCTTTATCCATTCAGTAACTTTATCTGATCCTGAGCTGTGGCTTATCTCTTTCTTACGATTCCAAGGATAGTGTTGATAAATCAAAGGTGAGTTCCTTTCTCTCCATCGAAAGCTAATGCTCGTACCTTTCAGCTAGGGTTTTCAGATGCCTCTTTCCCAGAGGACTGCAAAGCCTCACTGAAATTTCTTTTCGTGATGCCTTTGCCAGTTTCCAGGCATTTCTTTTGCTCAGCAAAGTTTTCTTAAAAGGTTTTCTTCTCAACCCCAAGAGGATTTATAGCATCAAACTGCTAAACTACAAGATTTCCTAGTTGTTACAATCAAATATGTTTAACTTTTAACACGTCGCTGACATATTGCTAGCAAGTGACTGAATTCTGTGGGTTTTGATATGTCATTTTTGTCTTGTATGAATATTCAGGATACACTGAGCAGTATGCAGCTTGCTGTAGCAAACACAATTTAGCCCTATAGGCAGAATGCTTGATGTTTTGTGACTCTACAAGAGCCAACGATATTTAAAGTGTCCATTCAGTAAAGCTCCAAATCTTTGCTCTAGGATAAAACATATACTCACAAAAAAAACTAAATGCCTTTTATGCACTATTTAGGCATGCCATTTGGGCAAAAACAGTTCATTATTTTAATGACTAAACAGATGGCAAACTCTTCTATAGTCATAGCTTTATAGCTCAATCCATCACACTGTAACATCGTCAACCATTTTTTTTCAAGTCATTTATAAACTGGTTATTTTTTAAACTGGAGGTTTCCTTTATTCCTTTTAAAACTTAAAAAATATATTTTTATAAGAATGAACCCCGTGGTATGTAAGTGGGTATGAAGGTATTATTAACAGAGCAGAAACTGTATTCAGCACGTATCTACCATATGGAAGCTGAAATTATTTTTGTTGGATGTTATATAAATGTTTTAATTCCTGCAAAAAAAAAGAAAATAATCTTGATGTCACATTAACTCTGGCTGTACATTAACCCCCCATCTGTACACCATTAGACCTGAATTCTCACTCAATTCTCTGCCCACCTAATGATAAAAAAAAATCTGAACTTGATCAAAATAAGGACGATCTGAACATATCGTAGTCACAGCAGTCCTCAAATTCCCACAGTGATGGAGCTGGTTCCCTACTGTAAGGTATCTAGTGGTCAAGGGCAAAGGTAACATTTTCACACAGCAAATGAGTATCTACAGATGTGTAGCTCATGTGACAGAATGTTGAATGAACCTTTGTGGGTGACTGTCACAACTGGCTTGCGGGAGACACATATTTGTTGTACATGAATAAGCTACAGTAATAACGAATTCTAGTTGCAGTGGTTAGCATGGCAGCCTTGCAGAATCGGAGGCCCCAAGTTCAACTCCTGGGGTACTGTCTGTGTGGAGTTTGCATGTTCTACCCTGTTCACATGTCCATTTGTTCCGGTTTCTTCCCACAGACCAAAGACTTATTGGTAGGTTAAGTGAATCCTGGAAAAAACGATCCTGGGGGCGTACCCGTGTCTGTGATGGACTGGCCTCCACCCGTTGCTTGCTGGGAAAGGCTCCTGCCCCCTCACAACCCTGTACTGAATAAAGCAGTTAGATAAAATTCCCAAATTATGCATGTGGATTTTTAAAAACAAGCTTCATATTTTATTAAAAACCTAAATTCTTGAACTGGAGACTTTTAAGGGTGAGATAAGTTGCAGTAAATGTCACTAAATTGGAAAGAAAAAAATGAAACATTTTGATTACATAAGTATTGAGACCAGTATTTGGTGGGAGCACCTTTGGGAGCAATTACAGCGGCAAGTCTTTTTGAGTAAATTACTACTGAGTCAGCTAATTGTGTGTCTTGTTAACGTAATTGTGTGCATTAAATTAATTTAGGTTTGGCACAGTTGAGCTTTTCAATGCTTATGTAATCAGAAACTTTCCATTTTTTTTCATATTAAATATTATATATTAGGAATGTATGAAGTAGGTTGATATCTAAAAAATAATTGCTACTTCAAAGCATAAAAAACTTAAATTAATGCAAATTTAGAAAAGTATAATTTACTACTTCAAATAATAATTCTAATCTGCAAGTTTTAAAACAATGTGAAGGCTGTAAAATGGTATAAAAACTTTCACAGGGCACCATACATTACTGTGTTAGGTGTTTCAAAAATGATCCTGACTGTATCTGAGGGCTGCTTACAGTCATAAACAGCAAAGATTTCTTATTCAAACACATCCTTCATTAACTTACTTTGGATTTCAGTATCCATAAGAGGTATTTGCTCAGTGTTGGGTCCTGGAGATTCTGTCTCTTAAACAGCATAGACATATTTTACTCACCAATGGAAAAAGACCTGGTATTAATGAAAATATTGACCAATGAAACAGTTGTTTAAAAAACACTTTATACTTAATATTTTATACTATTTTAAAACAGAATATGTTTGAGATTTTTTAAATGTTAGTATGTTGATTTTTTACATAACTTTCAAATATGTTGTTCTCCCTACATGGATTTTTAGAAGTAAACTTCCTGTTGATTGTAGTTCATGTGGGTAGCTGCATCAGCATGCATAGGCTGGAAAGGAACAAGCAATAGGTTTATTCCATGCTGAAAAGAGAAGAAAGAAAACAGCGTTTTGGCTGTGGAGCCTTCTTCAAAGAAGAAGAAACATGTGTTTTCTTTTCTTCTCTTTTCAGCATGGAATAAACATTTACTTGTTTCCTTCCTGTTAATTGAACATTCAAATCTATTACGTTGTTATCTCTACATTTGAAACCTATTGTTCCAGAACATCGCTATGAATAATGTTGCGTTTAAATTTAAAACTTTGAGTATGATTCATTTTTTTTATCTTCTTAATCACATTGCATACGGTTTTTGGAAAATGATCCTTAAATTGCTAAATAAGCAGACTGATTCAATTGTCAGTGTTTGGATCTCTTGCTACTATATAATGATTAAATGCAAGAGAAATGGAAGATTCAGTGACTGAACTGCACCTGAGCTCCCCTCCCCCATCTTTTCAGAAGATAAAATGTTTTTTTACTTACATCACGGATAATTAAGTGGGTAATAAAAGAAAACGTGATTTTTATGCAGGAAAAAAAACATTCCATAGCTTCTAGTGCAGTGATAACTAACTTACTCTGCCCTTTGGTTGTAGGACAATGCTTTCATCCTTTCAGTTGCTTTCTGTTGTTTAGAAAATGTCTCTTCTAGGTGGATATAATGTAGTTTAGTGTAGTTTTATATCAAATCAAATTTCTTTAAATGTTTTCTTACTATTGAATTAAAGCCACAAGCAGCTCTAAAATATACTGTAACCTTATGTCATTATTCTTATGGTCTCATAAATAATACTAGTGTGGTTGCATTATTGTATGACATACAACTGAGAGTATTAGCCAACCAATTTTATGTCATACTTAAAACATTAATGCGGAGCCAGGAATGGTCAATTTGTGTTGTCATTTTCACCAGGAAAATGTTCAGATGGCTCAGAGATGCTTTAATTCCTTCATGTTGAAAATCTAAAAAACATTTTTTTTTAAAAAGTGCTTTTTCTTCAACCAGATGAGGCAATTGAGAACACAATTTGAATTTACAAGAACAAGTTGGAGACCCAACTCTACCATGGGACGTCTAGGGGGCGATTTGAGTGAAGTGGATTGCTCAAGGGTATCACAGCAACGTCTCACAGGAGATTTGAACTCGACCTTGCAATCTGGAGTCCAGACAGAGCCCCTTTCCACTCTTCTTCATACTGTCCATTTTGCCTTCAAGCACAATGGACCAGGTACACTGATTGGAAACACACATTGTTTTTAACACAGGAAAATGAACAGGCTATTTAAAAAGTAGCACTAGAACGAATGATGTGTCATAGTTTAAGAGAATCATTTTTAGTGTTTTTGGTTCTGAATGTCAAATGCAAGAAACCTCATCAGCTCCATTTTAAGACTTTGCTGGAAGATCAGCACTGTTAAATTGGTTTTCAGTGACCTTCTTTGGCATCATTATCAGAAAGGTTTAGTCCAACAAAACATCAGTTTGAGGTTTTCCGAGCCTGATAGGTAAACCATTGGAGGCTGTAATATGCTTCTCACATCTACTGTAGGTACTTTATGTACTTCAACCTGGAAGGACTAACAGTGACACAAAATCTTTTTTACAGTTTAGCTTATAAAAAACAATCCCCCAACAGATGCTATACTGTCATTGTAAATACCTTAAATTCAATTTTTTAGTATTAAAATATGCAAGTTACAGGATGTACGGTAACTATAAAATTCTACACATACAGTATGTTGTGCAATAGCAGATTGTAAAAGTGAAGAAGCATGTGTGGTTCATCATACACAAACCCTAGTTAGGTTTTGTGGATATTTCTCAGGTACAGTATGTGGATTAACAACACAGATAAGACATGACCCCTAGAGAGGTACACAAATACGACCTATGCAAAGGGTAATGAAATACTGATGTACCAGGATCCAATGACACAAACTGAGGTTTACCTTTTTGAGAGCTTTTTCTCTCTCTACTACTTCAAGGCCCTGGTGCAAGACAAAATCGTTTTCGATACTTTCATATTATATTCATCTGTGACTGTAATTAACAGCAATTCAATGTTCAATTCAATGAAAGGCAAATACAAAATAATTTGATATATTTTTAATGATTTCTAATTCTCTTACTTACCAGGGAAAAAAATATTCTTTTTTATGAGATCGGATCCATCAGGCCTAATAAAAAAGGCAAGAACTGTTATTTTTGTAAGGTGCTAGTGAAAAAAAAAATGAAATCATTTTCCCCAGATCTGCACAAGTGAAATGGTGGAGGATAAACATTTATATGCTTGTTGCACATATCACAGCATCTAAACTTACATTTTGTCACTGGAGGACTCACCTTCAGAAACACAAACAGCATCCCTGCCTTGAAGATGAGACACAATAACAGAAAAGTTATCTTTTGCTCATTTAAGTTCTTTCACTCAGTATGTGCTCTCTGCCCATGTAAAACAAACAAGCAGGCAGGAGTAGAAATGCCTCTGTTCTGAATTGCTTCTCTGATTTTGGACTTCACAGTAGAATCAGGCTCTATACCGAGAATTCTATAGATCTTTGCAATGCTGATCATCCAGAAGCATCCGGCTATCTTTTGGAGTGTCTTCTTTGCCTAGTTCTTTCCTTGCCAGTGAGATGATGACCCATCTCATTATCAATATAGCTGCATGTCCCAAGACTTGGATAGAGAAAGGCAGGAGCCCCCATTCTTTTAGTGAAGGACCAGCTGCACTGTGCCTTAGAGCTTGGCAGGCAATGCTGATAGCACATCCACATCTGCTGCAGCACTTGATAAAGGAGCATTAAGGCCTGGCGTGTTTATCGCACAAGTTTGTTTTATTTTATTACTGTCTATTACTGCGCTTTATGGGTTTAATAACCTGCACCAGTTCATCATTCATGCTTTTCCACACTTTTGAAAGTTTTCTCTTCTCCTCCAGCCAAAGAAAACACATCAGCAAGATTAATGCTTCTATCCCCATGACTAATGCTTGCGTTTCATTATTTTGCATAATTTAACAAAACACATTAGAGATCAGTGTGTGTGTGTGTGTGACAAGGCATGGCATAAAAACCAAAGGAGAAAATGTTATTGTGTTTTGGGCCAGCAAAGCAGGTCTCCTCTGTCAATAATGCTCTTTTATTCCACGCGTTTCTTTTTTTACTTTTGAATTGCCAGTTATTTTGGTTATATCCACTTCATTTGGAATAGCCAGTTTTGTTTTGTATGTATTGTATCAGCTAGCAGTTACAAACCCAGTGAGGGCACCCAGAGGGGGAAGGGGAAGTGTGGGCGGGATCCTCTGTTTCATCCGCCTTGGAGCCAATCCACTTTTAGCTCATTTGAGGCATCATGGGCCCTCACAGGAAGTGTCCGTCACCAACGGCACCACATGCCAACGACTACCCAAGAGGCCATGCAATTAGCCTGGAGCCAGTATACCTGCACTGGGGGGTGCAGAGGAGTATAGCTGGGGAGAATAGCTGGCGACGTGCCCCAGGTTAGAACAGTGCTATCATAGAGCTCAGCCTGCACTGCAGTGCTTTAACTGGCCGAGGTTCATAGACCCCTCAAAACTTTATTTAAACCACATTGGGATTTAAGTAAATATTTTTTAAATATTTTAAGAATAGTTGCATTTTCCTCAATTTATATATAAAATAGGGTGCATTTTAGATCCTTTGAAGACTTGCATTTTATATTTGTGATTTGATGTTAATACTCTGACAGTGTCCCAACAGACTGTTCAAAAGTTCTTGATATTTAGTTGTCTAGGCAATATGCTTCTAACCTGCTTGTTCAAAGTCCTGTAAAGTAAGAATGCACATAACCTTTGCTGAGGGCCGGATATGTCACATGTAGGAAAGGAATCTAAATAAACACTAATTAATTTCACCTGCTAGTATGTAGCACTGTCATCGTTTTTCTGAGTTTCAGCATCTTTATTTTTGCAATTTCTTATAAAATAGTCCTGATAAGTCTAAGCAGAGACTTAAATGACCAAATAGTAGCAAACAAAATTGAAATATTTGTAAATTCTGAAACAACTGAATTAACCACCTTTATTTTATTCATATAAAATGAACTCTATTGAACATCAAGATACATCAAGATATGTGTCTTGGATATTGAGATTTAATTGCGAAACACAATATCTATTTAAGCCTTAATTTTTTAGATTGTCTTTCTAGAACTTGACTTTTTTTCCACTTATTAATCACAGAAACTAAACTTTGCTATCACAATTTAGCACCTTACATTATCCAACCGAGGGCAAAAAAAACGAACATGAACAGGAGAGCATTAACAAAGTCTAACCGTAAAAAAGATGAAATTTTTCAAAATGTTTGTATGTTTTTCTGAAATGTGTAAAGAACAATAACAATTGTGGTGATCTCTGCCCAGAAGTGCCCAGCAAAAGCTGTCACATCTCAGCCTTTGAGCAAATTGAAAGCTATAACCCAAACCCTAGAGTCTAGACCCCAATCCAGACTGTGATCCCCATTAACCCTAAAAGTAATTGCACTCTCTGTCTAAAATAACATCATACATAATCGATGCAACATATCGCATACAGTAGCACATGGCTTGTCACTTGCTGTCAGTTATATGGAGAAATCCCGTGATATTGTTGCCACTACATTTGCCCGTGAGGGATAAAGCTATTTGTATTATGCATCTTTACGTCAATTTATAATTCAGACCCATTTATACAATTTTTCAGCTCTTTGCCTCAAATTACGTGGACAGAAATCATTTTCTGCTCTTTACATTTTAGCACTGTTTGTGGTGGATACTGATCATTCGTTTCTTATAGGCTCAGAAATAAAAACCCACAAAATCTTTAGTGTGGTATAATTATGATAGTATATAAATGCTTTTCAGGATCTGTTAGCAAGGTGATAAATCTGTGTTTAATCCTACAGTATGTAGGTCCTCTATTTGTAATATTCATACCTTGAATACAATTATCATCGCAAGCTCTCAAGTGCATCAAACACAGCTTAAGCAAATCTTTATATATACAGGAATATCAGGGAAGCAAACAATCTGTTTTCTGCATTGCTGTCATGCAAATATAGAGAGTCATGTGAGAATAACGGCATAATGTGTATAACTATGATGTGTTACATAACTATCTTGTTACAGTTCAACAAATAAAATTGTCTTTTTAAGATTTGAAATTATGATGCTTTTGGACTTAAATAAACTTTTTTAAATATTCATCTTTGAAATGCCTGAAGCAGGAATTACTGTAACAAAACTGTTGCAATATTTAGGGTATAAAAACACAAAGTAATATTTTGAATTATTGTTATGAATTGGACTTTGGGGATCAAATATTAAATCTGGTATAATATTGACGTTTCGTGTCAGATCTTCCAGAAATATTTTTTTCCATATTAAAGCCTATGAAACGTTTCTATGAATCACTTGAAACAGTCATTAAGACATATGTGTGGTGCTGTGTGGCTTAAGGTAGAGAAAGGGACTATATCCCTTTAATCACTGCCTGGAGGATGGACTCAGCCACCCGTAAATTGTATTATCTACTTATTTATTTCTTCTCACTCAATTGACTCTGAATTGCTCACAACAACCTCCTAGATTGCAGCAGGGTGTGATGCCACTTTATCGTCATTAACATGGACAGGAGGTGAGCTGGATTCAGTTCAGCTTTTATCCTCCCTGGTAGAGCCCCCACACACACACACCCCCCAGAAGAACTGACTTTGGATTCTCAGTTTCTGAATGTGTGTTGCGGAAGAGAAAGAGATTGTCTAAAACCAGGTTATTAGGTCTTTGGTTCTAACACAGTGAGCAGAATGAGAGCTACCCAAGGTCTCAGAGATGCACTGTTAAGTACATTGTGCCTGAGAAACCATAGTTCAAAGCAGAACACTCAAGAGGGAGCACTGAAACGGTGGGTTAGAACATTTAAAAAGCCTTCATGGCCCAGCTCTTGTTCCACAGGCCACTTCATGCCTAAACGTTGCCATCTTGCTCTCAAGATTGTTGAGCTGAGTGAGTTAATAATAGTAAAAGAACAAAACAGGGTCGGGTATTGCAGAATGAGATTTTTATGAATGGAGCAGCTCAGAATAGGTTTCTATACTGTAGATAGAACAAGCTACATTCTGTAAATAATATTAGGTCTTGGCTTTAATTAGTGTATTGTTGTTAACAAGCAGCCAGTTTAGAATGGAGTTATTAGCTAATTTATGTTACTCTATAAATACTTTATTAATATATTCCATTTATAAGTTCTGCATATCCGCCACCTGCAAATCTGAGGTGTTACTCCCCAAAAAAGTCAGACGGCACGTCAACACGTGATCGCAAATTATAGTTCATTGTGTAAAATGCAAACATGGAGTGAATCAAATTACATGACAGACAGATGTTTAGAGGCTGCAGGTTGTAATTGGAGATTGATTATTGGATGTTACTGGGAGATGTCAAAAGGCATTAACAAGGGGAAGTGGTTTTGAAAAACAGCTCTCCAAATCTATCACCCGACCTCTTCAGCTGAAAAGATGCTGAAATATTATGGCCCCTTAAGAACTGAGTGTTATTTACAGTTCATTAATTCTGTTTAAGCTTCCAGTACTGAGCAAGCACATGAACCGAAGTGGCAGAATACACTATAGATGGCAATGAAAGAATTAAAATGAAATATTCACAGATGTCACTGACTTCACAAGTGAAATATAAACTAGAATTAATTAAAATTTCATCCCAGTAAAAATGATCATTTTATATTCAAAATAAACAAAACATACAATATGAGCAGAGTATTAGCTTTCAAGAGTGGCTATTACATGTTTATTAAACTGTATTTCTTCTTAAAATTAAACACATTCATTTCCTTTGATGATTTATATTTGTATAACTGTAAAAAGACCTTGTATCAACAACGAATGAGCTGTCGCACTCCAGTTCAATACCCAGCTAGGCCATTGTTTTTTAAAGGATATTTTGAAATAATTTTTAAAATATTTTGAGTATAAATAAACTGCTTGCTTTCGATCCCAAATACAAAATATACAGCACACGCTTTTGCAAAGAGCAGCAATGTAAAAATCCTTTGCTGCATCGTGAACAGTGTGCTCTGGTAATGCAAAAAGAAACTTTTACAGGGACAAATCAACTGCAGTTCTACACACAAATAATACTTAATGTTACAGTTTACTTTTCCCACGATACCTGGACAACTGGGAAATTTCAGGTTTTGAATATACAAATATCGTAGAGCATACCAGGTCTAGTGTAACTGTGTTTACTTTGTGTGGTATTAAAAATCTTAAATGAAAGTAGTCCCTTTTTAATATAATAAAAAATGATTGGTTAGTTAGGGACAAGGAATTCTTTAATCATCACCACAAATTTCTTATTTCAAGGCACCTAGGCATCAGCTTGTGTCAAAGTCAACATATTGCAAAATTATCCAACATAAAAGATTTCTGCTCTCCATTTAATAAGAAAATATTCCACCTGATGCTTTGCCATCCCCGATATATATTTCAGCTTTATCTAATTTGTTTGGAGACAAGGTCACAGCTCACACAGCTTAAATAAAAGAAGACGTGGGAATAAAAGTCACAACATATATTAATCCTTTATGCATGAGAATTTAACACTTCTTTTCAAGAGGACCGTTCTCCCTCCTGCCTGGGCTTCTGATTAGATCAGCAAAGAGGCAAAATTCAATGGTCTAATGTTAAAATCCCAGATTAAAATTTTACCCCTCCCCTACCGCTCACTTCATTGTATTGTTCATATCTTCCTGTGAATATTTGAATTTATACTCAAGCATTAAAAATTGGCAATCGTATTTGTGACATTTTCTTTCTCACACCATGCAGGAATTATAAATCTGAGTGATTTAAAGCTATATTATAGGCACTATGAATAGTGCTTGAAAGATATTTCTTTAAATTATTATATGTAAATGATAGAAATCATACACGTGGAAATAGAAATACAGATTCATGCCTACATACATAATTATTCAGACACATGGATTTACACATACACTAACCCTAACCCTTAGTAAATAGACATACATATAAATTAATTACTGGACATAAATAAAAGAGGAAGTCGAGACAACAAAACCTCAGTATTTCCAGACTATTCTCTTTTCTTACTTAGGACCAAGTGCTACGGGGATGTCATTTCTCCACCACCGGACTTCAGCAGAAGACTCTTTTCGTTCATGAAGTGAGAACGATACACTAAATCCTCAACTTTCCATCCGTCCATTTTCTAACCACTTTATCCAATACAGGGGGTAAGTAGAGCCTATCCTGGCAAGCAATGGGCACAAGGTAGGATAGGTTGTTTCATCCATGATGTGCTGGTACTAATAATTGGTATTGGTGAAGTCAGAATGGGAGCAACTGTACATCAGTATGCATGCTGCAGAAGAAAAAGTCATCGCTTTCACACTAAAAAGTAAAAAGACTGGAGCCTTTATCAATTCTAAGCTTTTCTTTGCCACCTCACCTCTTCCCTTTATGTCTTCCAAGGCTCTTCACATACCAGAAAAGGCAGCCAAAGCCAAAACACTGTGAGTTTTATTGATTCCGTTTGCTTTTCATCTTGGAAAGAAATCTCTACCTGCTCCTTTGTGTTTTTGATAAGCTTCACGCACACTACTAATTTCTGAAAGCTGCCCTTTGATGTTTGAAAGGGACTCCTACCAAAGTTGTGTCACTTTTGATAAACAGAAGCTGTGTCATTAATTTCCTGAAAATGTTTTCATTCATTACTGGACATAAATAAAAGATGTAGTCACCTTTGCTGTGCTACAAGGAAAGTAAAGGCTGAACACACTTTTTGCAGTTTGTTGTACTTGAAAAAAATGTACATTTTCCAGGAAATCTGAGTTGGAAACGTTGTGGTCCTATGGTTGGTTTTTATGTTTTGAACTCTTTGACCAGGTGCTTTTTTCTATGCAACCATGGTGTAGAGCCACCATCAGCAGTAATTAGTCACCCGTAGCACTTAGCAGTGGCATAATGTTTGAGAATACTGAAATCTGAAAGTTTTACAAATAGTCAGCAATGGATGACCAATAGATTTCAATTTGTCAACCTTTAGACATCAGTATTAAAGTTTGGATTTTTTTAAAAATGTATGATCTACAGGAAGGCACTTAATCCTTGTAATGTAGTGCACAGAATTCACTTACTGTATCCAAATAGCAAGACTGTATAATTGGTAGTTTTTAACAACTCTATAGTCAAGCAGGTTTAAAACACATTAGTATTTGACTCCTTTGGACAGAACTATTATACCATGGAGTAAAACTATTCAATTTTGTTTTCTTTTATGCTTGTTTATTGCATGTAATCTGTTTAATTGACAGTTTTTTTTCTTACATTTTGTATAATTGTAATTACTGCACCACTAAGCGGTTTAATTCAGTTTTGATATGCACTAATAGTAGTGAATAATCTGTGGCTATTTCACAAGTGATGTCTCAGCTATTAATGCTGTGTAATCTAGAGGCAAGATTATGATCTCAGCAGAAAGATCATATCAGTCTCTGCTTTCAATCAATAGCAAGAGATTCTAATAGTCATTGATTGCATTAAACTCTGAACCTAAAGAGAAAATGCTGTTAAATAATAGGCATGTGCACTATATTGAATATAATAAAGGGGAAATTCAAAGAGATTAGTGTACATCCAGCACATTTCAAAAATTAACCTTCCTGTGTTAGAGTATAATGTGTCAATAAACCTTTTACCTATCACTTCATCAAAACTGTGCCTAGTACCTTGTGTATGTGTCCATGTTGTGGGCTAGCCTGGGTTATTATGCATTTGAAATACTGAAATGTTTTTCAATTTCATTTTGTTTCTTCCTTTCTTTTCAAGGTAGAGTCATGAACGTGTTTGAGATTGTTGGAATTTTCAATGCGATTTCTAAAGCAGACAAGGACTGAAGATGAAGTTAATGATAGCACTCATGAAGTAAACATTAGATGTCAGACTGTACTGTTTAAAGAAAGACCTGTCACAGAGCATGTCCTCTGACAAACTCTATCCTTTCTCCGGATCCCACAGTTCCATACAGTACCTTCCTGCCCCTGACTACCCACAGACCTATCACTCATTAGGCTGATTACGCTCACTCATTGTGTTGCCTGGAGGGAGATTAATTAACCTGCTGAGACAGCTCTTATAGAGTCTTGCAGAGCTGTGGCATTATCAATTTATGTATCCAAGGAAGTTCTAAAATCTTACCACTCTAGAATCAGGAAACTTTTCCTACCAATAAGGAAACAGTAAGCAGTGATAGTAAAAAGCTTGTGGTCTTTCAGCCTTTAAAAGGACTGAAACGTTTAGGTAACACATTGTATTGATCTCCTGAAATGCTAAATCTTCTGAAATAGTACTAGACTGGAGCATTTAAAGGAGATGTTTGGGGGGCAGAAATGGTATTTGTCCTGACCAGCTATTGATTAAAAGAATACCCTCAGCCTAATACTCACAGCTGTACAGAAGCTCTTCTATTGCATGGTTCTGGCCGAATCAGATAATCGGTTGATAAGGGATAATTAGTCCAATCATACAATCCTGCAGCTGGATGGTACCAAAGCTCTTTAGAGGAATGGATTAGGAAAGGTGATATTTAAGCTCGTTCTTTTAAGCTTCCATAACAGGGACACAGTGAGCGTCTGATTCACAGTGGGGTAGCAACCAGCAGATATCCCAACTCAGCAATAGCAGAGTCTAACATGGAAAGCTACTTAAAAGAAGAAAACTGGGCAGTGGTTCCTGAAGACTTTTTGGAGTATTTTGTATTTTACATAACCATGTCCTCTGGTAAAACCAGGGCAATTGAAGCCAGCAAGCAAGGCTTGGGCAATTTACTACAAACCCTGAAAACCAAATATACTGTATGAAGTATAAAGATCAGGCGCTGCAATGATTTAATTTACTCTCATAAATGGGAGGCATGGAGGCACAGTGATTAGTATTGCTGCCTCGTCACTTTGGGGCCCTGAGTTCATGTCCGGACCTGGGGTGCTCTCTGTGTGTTTGTATGTTCTCCCAGTGTTTGAATGGGTTTCCACAGGGTGCTCAGGTTTCCTCCCACAGTCCAAAAATATACTGGGAAGTGAATTGGCCTCCAGGGACAATTTGGCCCCGGTGTCAATGTGCGCATGTCTGTGTCTGTGTCTGCCCTGTGATGGACTGGCATCCTGTCCAAGGTGTACCCCCACTTTGTGCCCGTCGTGCCAGGAAGGGCTCTGGTTCTGCTGCAACACTGGATTGGATGAAGCAGTCAATGGATGGATAAGTGGAGTTTATTCTCAGAGGTGCTTTGTTATAGCCATGTTTACATATATGACAACGTGGAATTTGATAACTGTTTTGGTGCTTGTACTGTACTTTGCTGGTTATCTGATTACAATGTACTGTATGGTATGGTTTCCAAAAACTAGAAATGTTCCCAACAATAAAGCAACTGCATCTGACTTTCAATACCTTTTTCTTCTCTTAACCCAACTTTATGAAACAGAGGCCGCTATCATGTAAATGATAGTATTCAGGAGGCATTTCAGTTCAGCTAGCTAATGTCACTCACAGTGGACTTTTTGACAGATCTTTTAAACCATCCATGGCAAAGGCTGAGTCCCAAGGGATATTATTAATCCTGATAAAGCTATCTTTATGGGAAAGGCACTGGATTTTCTGAAAGATGCCCCGCAGTTGTTGGTAGACACACTACCACGCTACCAGAGGAAGGTATGCTGTGTGAATATGAAAGCAAGGAATATTCAGAAATCCATTTCAATTAGTATGCTTGAGAAGGCAGTGTCCCAGCAGAGAAATGGATGAGTAGACATACACAGTCACAGGCTATACATATTAACGCTATTGTTCTGTGGAAAGAAACCTTCTCTGCTGTAGCCACTTTGCATGATGTTTACTGAAACTTATTGTTATATGATCAAGCAGCACAATGAATTTACTATATTATTGGACTTTGGTATGAGAGCAAGAGTGTTTACTATTTTGTTTATTTTACAGAACTTTTGTTTTCCATCTGCTAATATTTACTGCCAGTCTGGGTACACATCACATGGCCTGCAAAGCAAGCCCTTACTGCAGAAAAAAAACAAAGAATATACAGTAGTAGCCACACCTGAGTCCAATGATCCCAAAACGTCTGTGTGTGATGGAGAGATTACATTATTTCTGCTTGTGTGTGTTTGTTACAAAAGAATAAAATTCTGCCTCCCTGATTTGAAATCCTGCATGGTATTGATATTTTGTCCTGCAGTATTTTCTGAATATGTTGGTGTCTTTTAATTGCTTACAGTAAGAGTATACTGTATATCTATATTCATTATTTCAAGACTTTAGTTTTTTTATTCAGAAAATGGTACACAGCTAAAGCATTATTGAATATGTTTATAACTCTAAGCTAAAGTATAAGTGTTACCACAGAGAATTCTAAAAAATTAACAAGTATAAGACCATGAACGTACCTTTGAGGTGTCTATTTACTACTGTATGCCATGATTTGACATATGTGTGACACTTTTCATTTGTTCATACAGATATGGACTGCGATATCTGTATGGTTTGTTAAAATGAATGGAAGTATCCCTGACTTACATTTTAGAAAGAAAGACTTCTAGCTGTTCTTTGGAGAGATGTAATGTTTCTTTTCTGACTCTTGCTCTTCTAATTTTAATTTGTTTCTTCACTGAACTGAAAATTGCTTTAATTCTCTCAACATAAAGTCTCTAAAATGGCTTCTTCCTATAGACAGTTAACTCAAACCAAGATGTTTGAGTTACTGCACAACTCAATAAACTGAACTTGAAATTGAACTGAACTCTTTTCTTGACCAGGATCATTATATAGCCTCGGGAGTTTCTGCTCTGTAATTTTCAAGACATTAGCTACCAATGGAGTGCCATGTACCGTATAGTACCATGTCCTAATACCAAACATCAAAGGTTACATAACATTTCAAAATAAATTGCATGATTTTTTCTAAGAAAACTATTCAAGGCTCTATTCAAGAAACACATTCAGACATTTATTAAATTGAATAATGAAAAAAAGATTACATACGTCTATTATACCATAATGAACTGACTTTCTGCCCAATGCCCTGTGCTACTGGGATTGGCTTTCAATGGATTACCGTGATAATCAGCTATTAATAATTGATTGTATTTATATAGCGCTTTTCATCCAAAATTTCTTCACACATATTGTAGCGTTCCCTCATCATCCATCACTGAAGTGCAACACCAGATTGGGTAATGTACAGCAATCTCTATGCGCTAAAGATCCCTCTAACTAGCAGAACAGGGCTTCATATTAGCACTGAAAAAGTAATGACGTCATAAGTCCAAAGTATAACACAACCACTCAGACAAGGTCCTACCGTGTGTATCGGTGGACAATTTTCAGGTTTGCCATTCTGTTAAAAAATGTTGAGAGAATAACAGATGAACCAACAAGGCATTACTTTTTTGGAGACCGAGGACCTTTGCTGGACAGTACTTTTGGATAGGCACATATAATCACAAAGGTCACCCAGCGATACTTTATAATGAATAAATGCACACTCTCAGAATCATCTCAAATGAGATTTAATTAAATATTGATATATTAGTTTGTGCCAGCATCACATTTAGTGCAGTGAGATCATCATGCATTTTATGGTAAAGCAGAACTTTGACTTGACAAATCTCTGACTTGTGATGTGTTCTAGTGTTATTTATATCAGATAGCAATCAGTTTCCCATAAGATTAATCCGTGAGGTAAAAGACACTTTTATGAACATCACCATAAATTCTGTTTCCCCTAACAGCTCATAAACTTAATGGACCTGTAGAATTGTATGTGTAAATTGCACAGGGCCCGAAAAAAAGAGATGCATATGTATATCCCAGTGGGAGAGAGAGATTTCTTTCTAACAGTTACACATCAGATGAATGAAGGATGCTGCCTGTGTACCTAAGCAAGACACTGTCACAGATGTCGGAAAGGACGAACCGTGGAATGGCAGGAGAGCAAAAATAGACCCTATGCGTAGCGGCGAGATGGGGGTTAGCCCAGGCTCAGCTGTTCAGGAAATGCCGTATAGAAACCTATGCCCTCAGGCCAAGGACAGGAGTGACCTGGTGCTGGGTGGGTCTCAGGACACCTGAACCTCAATGCTGAGCGAGGAGCAGGAAGTAAATAGGCTACACAACAAGACACACCAGAAAGACATGAACAATCACAAGGAACTAGGAACAGGAGAAAAGTAGAGCGCCCTCTAGGTGTACTGGACGTGACAGACACTTTTTCTAGAGCTCTAGGAAGAACTCTTGGACAATCTCACTGTCCCCCTGTCAACATCTACGACTTATAATTGGGAAGGAAGGAAGAGACTGAAGAGGACAGAGAAGGCTGGAAGCACAAAGCCACAATGTTTGGCTTTCAAAGAGCATTTTGTTGCATGTCTAAATTCTGGCATCTAGCTATGTAATTATTTGCTTTCCTGCCACAAAGTACTTCCTCCTGAAATTTGTGACAGATTTACATAGCAAATGAGGACATGTCTGTTCTCTCCCTCTAACTAATCAATACCAAGAGCCCTGCCATCAGAAGTATCCATCAGTAAAGCCAGGAGGCTCTCCTCCAATGCCTATGTTCACAGCCTGTCTTAATACAGCAATCTTACGCACACTGCCAAATGTAATGGCATACTTGTCATGGCAACTTTTTTTTGCCATTTTAGTGATTTATGGTTATTACAACACAGCTTCTATAAACAACAGATTCAAACATTCATGTTTTGGTTGCAAACCCACGTTAGTATCAGGCAATAAAACAGCACAAAATAAATAAAACAACGTTATACAGCAAATGAATACATAGACATTACTGTAAAAGTTTGAAAATATATTTTAGTATATTAGGTACTAAATATACTAGTATATTAGGTACTGCAGCATATTTTGTATTAATTCCATTATTTGTGTCTATATGTTAAGCTCCCATTCTAAATGTTAGCAAATTAGAGCCAGCATATCAATTAAGCCAGATATCATATTTAATGATCGTCGTATTTTTGTGCTATTAAACATTTAACTATCATGTACCATATACAGTTTGGTGAGTAACATAATCATGACATTCAGAGTGCCTACGAAGTGGAAAATTCTTGTATTTTTTCATAAAACTCTTCATTAACATACAGTAACTTACACACAGTGGTTTTAACATTCTGGTTGAGTGATAAGTTGTAAATCTCATCTGCATTTTAAGCATGTTCCATTTTCTCGACCATAGAGAAATCCATATGAATACATAGTGTACACACCTACTGTACTACAGTATATGTTCCTTTCTGTGGCTGAAATCCATATTTAATGCAGATGATCTGTAGCACTTGACAGGTGTACATCTGTCTGCTTTTGCTATCTACAGCGTACAGAAGTTAAAATTCACACCAGAAAAAAAATAAGCAAAGCAATTGCTTAGTCTGGCAGCTTTCTTTTAACACTCAGGTAGACGCTGGGGCTTTTTATTACATGGGATGACCAGTCACTAACAAATAATTGTTTTTTTTATCTTTTGAATTTGTCTGGATAGGTTTTTAATTCTTTATATAGATTTTAGATTTTACATCATGATAGGATTTTGGAAACTTTGGAATTTTTTTTCTGTCATCTGAATAATACAAAGCTAAGAAGGTAGAATACTTTTTAAAACAATTAAAAGGACGTCAATGTGACCATCTTACTCCTTGTGATGTAGTTAATTGAAGTGAAAGAGTTGATTAATATGCATTACCATAATCCAATGCCACTATCATTGTCACTGCTTTTAACTCCCACCGTAATCTGAAATGGTGTTCATTCTAAAATAATATACATCCCTGCTGTGTGTGCTTTTGTGTGCTTAGTCTTAAATTCAATTTGTTCTCTTTCCCAAATCCTTAAAAGAGACTGTATATTTTTATATTTCCTTTTATGGTATTTGCTGACCCCTGTGTATTTGTATTCATCTAAAATTCAACAATTTTAAAAATGCCTGACTATGAAAAATGCAAAAGGGTAAATAAAGATTTATGTGGTACTCCACAAATTATAACAGAAGGAGTCAGATTTTCCTAATACTAGTATTCTCTGCGCATTGCCTAGTTTTAAAAAAACAATGGCATATAAAATGAATTAAAGCATTTTATAAACAAACAAACAAGTGACCAGTTTTATTTATTGGATTAAACCTCTGCTCTACATGATTCAGTAACTTTGTGTTGTAACACATGTATTCCTAAAAATGTTTTTCTTGTCATAGTCCTGGAAGTGGCCTTTTGGTTGCTGTGCAACTAAGCTTCAGTTGCAGCACCTGTCCAGGATATGAGTCTCAAGGGACAAAGAAGTGAAATTTGGAAGGTTCAGACCATGAGGAAGATGGCGCAACAGATCAAAGTGAGATCTGTTCGAAGTATTGACTACAGACAGACTCCCAGGGTCCAATCCCTTGTCTGCTTCACATGGTGTGAACTCACAATCTCCTGTGTGACATAATTCATCCTGCAAAGGAGCCATCAGAAGACAATAATTTAAATAATGACATGGAAGGATGACATACAAATCCTGTTGCATGTGATGCGACACTTTAGATCGACTGCACTCCTTTGCAAGATATAACTTTCCAGTTATAATTTTCCTCTCTCTGAAACATGATCTCCAAGCTCAACCTTTCAGTGTTTTGCCACTCCAATGGCTGAGGAAGAGGGAGCCTTTTTGGGTGACCCAGTGACTTGAGCCATGGGGTTTCAAACATTCTTCAAGCATACTTTGAAACCACTCTGACTTGAACCTTTGCTAAGTGCAAGCAGAATCTCAGTGCAAGCTGATACTTTAGTGTTATTTTTCATGTAGAATTTTGTTTCCTTTCACTTATGTTCTCTTGCAACTTTCACTAATGTGCGCAATAACCACCAGCTCTTACTATAAGACTGTCCACCTTTGAGGCGGTGATGTCGGCTACACTGGTTACTTGTAGTCTGAGTGTTAGCTGCTTGTCACTTTGCTAGGTTTCTCCTTCCTTTCCCCACCTGGACTTTCTCACTGTTCTGTAATCTTTGTGCCTTCTTTAAAGTATTTACTAGTCATCCATCCGTTTCCTAACTGCTTTATCCAATTCAGGGTCTATCCCAGAGTTGGGGTGAAAAAATAAGAAGACTTATTATGTCCAGATCTCTTATGAGCCATGAACTTTGTACTCACTCTCTGTAAGTTATAAAAAGCAACTTTTCTACAAGCAAGCTGAGGTAGTAAGCAACCAACATAGCAACTGGTAACCACAAGCAAGATAAGAGGAAGTCAGCGACTACTTTTTAGTAGAGGAAAGTGTAGAAACTGAATAATTAGAAACAAGTGCATAGAGCTACTTGAAAGCAAAATCTTAACGAGTACTAATATGCATGCTCACCATTTACTATTCATTTCCTCCTGTAACAGAGATGTTATTAAAATATGTGAAACATATTGGTTGGTTTACTTTACATTATTAATTAATATTGAAGAATGCTTGCTTTCAAGCCCTAAAACTGTATCACCAGAGATACGGTACATCTACTTCATTAATCAAATGCTAGTCAATCTGATTCATCTGTATTGGATGATCATAAAGACTGAGAACAAATAAAAGCCTTCATGGAAGAGGTTCCAAATAACCTCAAACTTTCAATCCTGGGTGATGTAATTAGCCTGATGTGGCTGTAGTACCGCACACACAGCTATAGCATATTGACAGGACAGGGTGAGGTTGAGTCTGCTTGAATGTCCTTGGCTTCCTGTACAGCAGTGACCCTTGTTGCCTGACTGAAGCCTGTGAACTTGCAGGGATGTCATTGAGAGAAGTGCTGCTCCTCTTGTCCTGCTCATGCTATTTTTGATTCTCCCACTCCTGCTTAGTGAAGG
Organism: Lepisosteus oculatus; assembly: GCF_040954835.1. Lineage (NCBI taxonomy): Eukaryota > Metazoa > Chordata > Actinopteri > Semionotiformes > Lepisosteidae > Lepisosteus > Lepisosteus oculatus. Next base: position 44,453,067 of record NC_090702.1, on the reverse strand, counting down.
CAGTTCTCATCAGTCATTACAGGAAAAATTGAACTAGCAACAGGCACATACACCAGACAGCCAAAAATAGGTAAGGGCCCAACTACAGTATGCGTACTGTACATATGTTAAAAAAGCACTGTAAAAAGTCCCATACTGGACTCCCATTATTGAGGTTGAATATAGATACTTGTTTTTTTAAAACAAGACTGAATTTCTTCTGAAAACACATGGAAAAGATCAGTAGCTTAAGGCACACCTACAGTACATGCCGCACAAGTATAAAACACTTTATAAATCCTAATAAGAGCTTTGTATCATCACTTGTTATTCAACAAATCAGACAGATGTAATCTTTGAAAACTGTCACGGTCTACACCTAGTTATCATATCTTACAATCAGCTTCCTCACGGATTTCATGGGAATTTTAATTCCCCATGGAATTGTTAATGGTTTTTTTTTGGTGTGAATGGATAAAAGAGTTGCCTCTAGCACATTATGTACACAATTTTACAAAGGAACTCGCCTCAGTCACTGCAAATCACATTGACCACTAATATGATGCATACAAAATGTAATTAATACTTTGTCTTTAATTATTTAGCTTCCAATAATGTTACACGGAGCTCTATTCACAATATAGACAACTGAAAAGCACCATTATCATACTACAGAATGTCTAATAAATTGATGTAGTTGTTCAAATAACTAAGTAAAGCAAAGTAATATTATCTGATGAAATGAATTTCTTAGATGCTTAAGACACGTTCTAGTGGTGTTCACACAGTATAGACTTTCAGCATGAACACGATAAAGTTTTCACCACTAACCTTCACACATTATTCAACAGCCCTGTTATTGAGTGGAGATAATGGCTGCTATGCATTTCTCATGAAGGACACATTTTTTGTAAATTCCAAGGTTCACCGAGCTGCTGTGTGAAGCTTACTGTCTGTGGGTGGCTTCTGCTGTTTAATTGTTACCAGCGAAATAACCCTGTTTATAAAAGTGAAATATTTGCAAGGCCAGGCTTTGATAAAAAAAAATCCTGGATATGGAGGTCATGTAATTGAGA